>NC_135712.1:150661808-152056820 GCF_964656455.1 Halichoerus grypus | reverse complement strand
TTGTGTTCATGTCTTCTGCCCATTTCTTGATTGGATTCTTTGTTCTTTGGGTGTTGAGTTTGATAAGTTCTTTATAGATTTTGGATACTAGCCCTTTATCTGATATGTCATTTGCAAATATCTTCTCCCATTCTGTCGGTTGTCTTTTGGTTTTGTTGACTGTTTCCTTTGCTTTGCAAAAGCTTTTTATCTTGATGAAGTCCCAATAGTTCATTTTTGCCCTTGCTTCCCTTGCCTTTGGTGATGTGTCTAGGAAGAAGTTGCTGCGGCTGAGGTCGAAGAGGTTGCTGCCTGTGATCTCCTTTAGGATTTTGATGAATTCCTGTCTCACATTGAGGTCTTTCAACCATTTGGAGTCTATTTTTGTGTGTGGTGTAAGGAAATGGTCCAGTTTCATTCTTCTGCATGTGGCTGTCCAATTTTCCTAACACCATTTGTTGAACAGACTGTCTTTTTTCCATTGGACATTCTTTCCTGCTTTGTCAAAGATGAGTTGACCATAGAGTTGAGGGTCCATTTCTGGGCTCTCTATTCTGTTCCATTGATCTATGTGTCTGTTTTTGTGCCAGTACCATAGTGTCTTGATGATGACAGCTTTGTAATAGAGCTTGAAGTCCGGAATCGTGATGCCACCAGCTTTGCTTTTCTTTTTCAACATTCCTCTGGCTATTCGGAGTCTTTTGTGGTTCCATACAAATTTTAGGATTATTTGTTCCATTTCTTTGAAAAAAGTGGATGGTATTTTGATGGGGATTGCATTGAATGTGTAGATTGCTCTAGGTAGCATTGACATCTTCACAATATTTGTTCTTCCAATCCATGAGCATGGAACGTTTTTCCATTTCTTTGTGTCTTCCTCAATTTCTTTCATGAGTATTTTATAGTTTTCTGAGTACAGATCCTTTGCCTCTCTGGTTAGATTTATGCCTAGGTATCTTATGGTTTTGGGTGCAATTGTAAATGGGATCGACTCCTTAATTTCTCTTTCTTCTGTCTTGTTGTTGGTGTATAGGAATGCCACTGACTTCTGTGCATTGATTTTATATCCTGCCACTTGACTGAATTCCTGTATGAGTTCTAACAGTTTTGGGGTGGAGTCTTTTGGGTTTTCCACATAAAGTATCATATCATCTGCAAAGAGTGAGAGTTTGACTTCTTCTTTGCCAATTTGGATGCCTTTTATTTCTTTTTGTTGTCTGATTGCTGTGGCTAGGACTTCTAATGCTATGTTGAATAGCAGTGGTGATAGTGGACATCCCTGCCGCATTCCTGACCTTAGGGGGAAAGCTCTCAGTTTTTCCCCATTGAGAATGATATTCGCTGTGGGTTTTTCATAGATGGGTTTTATGATATTGAGGTATGTACCCTCTATCCCTATACTCTGAAGAGTTTTGATCAAGAAAGGATGCTGTACTTTGTCAAATGCTTTTTCTGCATCTATTGAGAGGATCATATGATTCTTGTTCTTTCTTTTGTTAATGCATTGTATCACATTGATTGATTTGTGGGTGTTGAACCAACCTTGCGGCCCAGGAATAAATCCCACTTGGTCGTGGTGAATAATCCTTTTAATGTACTGTTGGATCCTTTTGGCTAGTATTTTGGTGAGAATTTTTGCATCCATGTTCATCAAGGATATTGATCTGTAATTCTTCTTTTTGATGGGGTCTTTGTCTGGTTTTGGGATCAAGGTAATGCTGGCCTCATAAAACGAGTTTGGACGTTTTCCTTCCATTTCTATTTTTTGGAACAGTTTCAGACGAATAGGTATTAATTCTTCTTTAAATGTTTGGGAATGCTTCCCTTGGGAAGCCATCTGGCCCTGGGCTTTTGTTTGTTGGGAGATTTTTGATGACTGCTTCAATTTCCTTAATGGTTATAGGTCTGTTCAGGTTTTCTATTTCTTCCTGGTTCAGTTTTGGTAGTTGATACATCTCTAGGAATGCATCCATTTCTTCCAGGTTATCTAATTTGCTGGCATAGAGTTGCTCATAATATGTTCCTATAATTGTTTGTATTTTTTGGTGTTGGTTGTGATCTCTCCTCTTTCATTCATGATTTTGTTGATTTGGGTCCTTTCTCATTTCTTTTTGATAAGTCTGGCCAGGGGTTTATCAATCTTGTTAATGCTTTCAAAGAACCAGCTCCTAGTTTCGTTGATTTGTTCTACTGTTCTTTTAGTTTCTATTTCATTGATTTCTGCTCTGATCTTTATTATTTCTCTTCTCCTGCTGGGTTTAGGCTTTATATGCTGTTCTTTCTCCAGCTCCTTTAGGTGTAGGGTTAGGTTGTGTACTTGAGACCTTTCTTGTTTCTTGAGAAAGGCTTGTATTGCTATATACTTTCCTCTTAGGACCGCCTTTGCTGCATCCCAAAGATTTTGAACAGTTGTGTTTTCCTTTTCATTTGTTTCCATGAATTTTTTAATTCTTCTTTAATTTTTTGCTTGACCCATTCATTCTTTAGTAGGATGCTCTTTAGCCTCCATGGATTTGAGTTCTTTCCGACTTTCTTCTTGTGATTGAGTTCTAGTTTCAAAGCATTGTGGTCTGAAAATAGGCAGGGAATGTTCCCAATCTTTTGGTACCAGTTGAGACCTGAGTTGTGACCTAGGATGTGATTGATTCTGGAGAATGTTCCATGGGCACTAGAGAAGGATGTGTGTTCCATTGCTTTGGGATGGAATGTCATCTGTGAAGTCCATTTGGTCCAGTGTGTCATTTAAAGTCTTTATTTCCTTGTTGATCTTTTGCTTAGATGATCTGTCCATTTCAGTGAGGGGGTTGTTAAAGTCCCCCACTATGATTGTATTGTTTTCAATGTGTTTCTTTGCTTTTGTTATTAATTGGCTTATATAATTGGCTGCTCCCATGTTAGGGGCATAGATATTTACCATTGTTAGATCTTCTTGTTGGATAGACCCTTTAAGTAGGATATAGTGTCCTTCCTCATCTCTTATTATAGTCTTTGGTTTAAAATCTAATTTGTCTGATATAAGGATTGCCACCCCAGCTTTCTTTTGGTGTCCATTAGCATGGTAAATGGTCTTCCACCCCCTCACTTTCAATGTGGGGGTGTCTTTGGGTCTAAAATGAGTCTCTTGCAGACAGCATTTATCAATGGGTCTTGTTTTTTAATCCAATCTGATAGCCTTTGTCTTTTGATTGGGACATTTAGCTCATTTACATTCAGGGTAACTATTGAAAGATATGAATTTATTGCCATTGTATTGCCTGTAGGTGACTGTTACTGTATATTGTCTGTGTTCCTTTCTAAGGCCAGTTGTTCTTTGATTGGGGACAAGGTATACAGGGAAATAAGAGAGAGGAAAAGATGGAGTTAAATTACAGGACACAGGCAAGGGGAAATATTTAAACACTTCATGATATTCACTTGGTTGGCTCACTGGGAATTGATGAGTAGAAAATATGTGATGTGATCTGACCCAGTGGAAATTGGGCAGGTTAATGAAGTTCTATTTGGGGAGACTGGCATTCTTGAGAATTCACGAAGCCTGTCTCTACCATCAATTGTAGCATTATTTTGGTTCTGCCTATAAGTGGCTATTAATGCCTGACTCTAACCACAGCAGAACCAATATCCTCCCAAATGCCATCCTCTGCAAATGGCAAAAGTATTTTCTCTGACTAAAACCCTGAATTTCTCTCAATCTGCTGTGGTGAATTTGCAATTATTTTTCTTGGCCTGGAGAACATCCTTTTAAGACACAATTTTGAAAAAATTCCAAAGCACCATTATTACATGTGCAGAAGAAATTTTTATTTTGGAGATTATTCATCTATGATCCGAATCTTTAAAATTGCTTGGTTTATGTGAAGTTTATGATATGTGCTGGGGATTTTTCTCCTTCATGACAGAGAGGCTCAGCCATCTACTCAAGGTGAGTCTGATTTAAATATCATTATTAAGAAGCTGAATTGGTTCAGGAAATCCTGAGACTCAACACAATTGTTCTGCTCAGATTCCCAAGGACAAAGCTGGGGAACTGAGTCTTGCCCAAGATCCTGGGAAGGTGTCCACTTGGATGACAGATTGGAAGTAGTGAAACATTTTGAAACGATGTTTAGGTAAGGATTATTTTTAAAGAATTGTGGTGTGAATCACACTAATTACAACACAGTCTCAGAGGTGAGTTGACAAATTTATATACGTTATTAGTGAGACAGATGGGTAAGGAGCAATTTAGTTCCTGTTAACTAAGAAACGGTGCCAAGGTTAGCCAGCTAAATTCCATTTCCTTGTGCTGGCAACTCTTTAAGGTTAACGTTTATTTAAACACATAGCACTTCACTGGATCCTCATGACTGCCCTGTGAGACAGCCATCCCATTTCAGAGACGCTGAAACCCAGATTCAAAGAAGCTAAGTGACTGGCTCCTGATCACCAAATTGTATGTGTCTGTGATGGTCAGTTTTATGTGCCAACTGGTCTAGGCTACTGTCCCTACCTATTCAATCAAATCTAGGTGTTGCTATGAAGGTATTTTATAGATGTAATTAATGTCCATAATCAGTTGACTTTAAATAAGGGAGCTTACTCTAGGTAATCTGGATGGACCTGGTTCTACCAGTTGAACGGCCATAAGAGCAGAACTGAGGCTTCCCAGAAGAAGAATTTTGCTTGCAGACTGCTTCAGCTCATGCCTGAGGGTGCAGCCTCCCTCTCCTATGGCCCTGTCTATGGATTTTAGACGTTCCTGGCTGTTCCTCACAATTTCATGAGCCAATTCCTTGCATTAAATCTCTTAGTATATATTTTCTACTGGTTCAATTTCTCTGGTTGAATCCTGGCCAATGCAGTGACCAAGAAGTAACTTCTTCTCAAACTATGAAAGCAGTACCTTACATTTGTATTGAGCTTTATAATTTTAAAATGCACTCACTTACATAATCTTTATTAAATCCTGGGACTGTGAGTAGGTAAGTCAGTCGTCATCCTTGCCATCACCACCAGTATCACCATCGTCATCATCGTTGTTGCTGTTTTACAGCTGAAGAAAAGGGTTATGCAGCCAAAAGCCAGGTCTGGGGCCAAGAACCAGTTCTTCCAACCCCAAATATTATGTGTAACATCAGCATCTCTCTGTGCAAACTTTGAATACCTTATCCTCTGGGTTCTTGGATGTCTTCTGATGGTCATTTCCTCCACTGTAGCCTATAATTATCACACACCTTTCCAGCTACCATGCCCATGGAAAACTCTGGACCTTGTCATCATCAGGAACCACACCATTTCTAAAATCTGTATTTTAAGCATCCATTAAAAACCCCCAAGAAAACAAAAATAAAAAACCTCTAGGCATGACCTCTTCCTGTGGGTTTTTCTTTATCAAAATTCTGGTCATTTTGAAACCCTAATTTAAGTGGTAAATAGTTTGTGTTCATGGTTAAGTGTATACTAACTATGGTTCTTTATAAAGCAATTTTTT
Organism: Halichoerus grypus; assembly: GCF_964656455.1. Classification (NCBI taxonomy): domain Eukaryota; kingdom Metazoa; phylum Chordata; class Mammalia; order Carnivora; family Phocidae; genus Halichoerus; species Halichoerus grypus. The sequence continues at coordinate 152,051,371 of NC_135712.1, read as the reverse complement.
ATTTAGTAAAACCAAAATTCATTTTTATTCAATCAATGTCAATCTCACCACCAAGATTCCAATGTGATTATCTCTTATTTCTAACATAATGCTTAATAGTCCTGAATGATTAAAATGAGGCCACATAAAGTATTTCCACATGATTATATGTATGTGTGTACATGTGTTTGTGAGTGTATTGTTTATCATAACACGTTAAGTAGAGAACATGTTTGAATCTAACTCCTTGGAAAAACTTATCAAACCACAGAAAAATAATCTGGGACTCAATCTCTTGATATTTCTTTTAAGGATGATGAGGAAAACAACCAGCTAACAAAGGCAAGTTATGGAATATTGATGAGCTAATTATTCATATGTTGAATAAATGCAGTGGACTGTCTAAACAGCCTCATCTCCAGGCACAGTTATAAATCAGGGAAGGATGATCTGAAATATCGTGGTGGAAGATTTTTAGTTCCTGTAGAAGAGTGACACCATCAGAATGACACAGGTCATTCCTGGCTTTCATCCCTTTCATGAGAAGCCTAACTAGCAATAATCCATAGGTGAGACACCATTGTAAAAATCCCAGAACTCTCTGGATCACAGAGACTGAGAAAGACTGCATTCAGAGGGTAAGAGGAACATCCACACTCTGACTGCATTGCCCATGCCTCAGGATGGCACAGCAACACACCAAGAGGGCTTCTTCAGACCTAAAGTTTTTGTGAAAAAGAGAGCCCAAGTGGACATCCAGCAACCCCAACATTGTGGGATGCTTCCAGGGGGCCCACTCAGGTCTTGCCTCATGGGGATCACTGGGAGAATCTGCAGGATTGCAGGGGGAATCTTGACCACTGGGGATCAGATAAGGATGGAGAAGAAGCCTGGGGCTTACAACAACCAATGCCCATATCTTGGCAGACTACATTCCTGCTTGCCATGGCACTGAGCAGAGATCCCATCCAGTGGCTCTGCCCATCTGCAGAGTTGAGCTGGTAGCCCTGTCCAACTCATTTGGCAATTCTGCCTGACTTGGGTCCCCAGTCAATGAGCTCTACTATCTAAGGAAAGTGTTCTAGAGCCCCACCTAAGCAGGGAATCAGATTCATAACCCCACCCAACTACTGAATATAGATTCCAGTCCCAACTGATGAGGAATGCTGGCCAGGGAACCAGGACAGCCAAAGAGCCCATCCTATAATCCCACTTGGGTGGGGAGACAAGACAGCGCCCCTGTCCAACTGTTGAGCAAAGTCTCTAACCACACATGTGAACATAGCCTATGATACTGCCTGGCCATGGAACCCAGCCTACAGCCCTGCCTTGCAACAGAGCCTAGCCTATGGCCTTGCCTGATTGCTGAACACAGCCTGGTCTCACCTGGGTGGACGCTCAATTATGTAGCAGTCTCTAGTCCCATCTAACTGCAGGCTACCGCTGGAGGCACCTTTTGACCAGGGAGGCTTTACACCAACCTTGCCCAAGAGCAGAGCACAGATATGGGTCTATCTGATCACAAAGTCCAGCCTGTGGCCCCAACCAACTTTGGGGCACAGTCTATGGTCCCACCTGATTGCAGAACACAGCCAGAGGCCCTGTCCAACCGTGAAGCCCTGCCTTAAGCTCTGCCTGAACATGGAGTCCAGCCAGCAGTACCATCCAGTTGGGGAGCACAGCCTAAGAATACACCTGACCAGGAGTGATGTGGAGCCCAACCCATAGGCTTGCCCAATCACATAGTCCATCCCAGTGGCACCACTCTGCTAGAGAACACAGCCTGTGTCCTTGTCTGAACAGAGATGATTACAGAGTCCCGCTGGTGGTCCCGCCTGACTGTGGAGCCCAGTCAGCAGCACCCTTAGCTAACCTCGGAGCACAGGCAGTGGCCTCACCCAACTAGAAACCCTGACAGCAAGCCCAGCCTGCCCACAGATACTACTGGTTGATCTGTTCAGGACCCCAAGCTGAGCTGATGGTGAGGACTGTCCCTGCCAAAGCGAACCTGTGAAGTCTGAAAGAGGAGACTACTCACTCAAATGCACAGATAGATACCAAGGCAAGGAATCAAGAAGCACAAAGAATTGGGTAAATATGACACAACCAAAGGAAAATAATAAAGATCCAAAGACAGACCCTAAAGAAATGGAGATCTGTGAACTGTCTGGCAAAGAATTCAGAATAATCAGACTTCAGAATGTAACTTGGTGTAGCCTCTATGGAAAATAACATGGCAGTTCCTCAAAAAATTAAAAACAGAACTACTATATGATCCAGCAATCCTATTTCTGGGTATATATTTGAAGGAAACGAAATCACTGTCTTGAAGAGATAGCTGCACCCCTATGTTCATTGTCCCGTTATTTACAATAGTCAAGACATGGAAACAACCTAAATGTCCATTGTTGGATAAATAGGTAAAGCAATGTGATGTATCACTTTTAATCACAAATCATTTTCTTGGGATGTTTGTTTTTTCCTTATTGCTTTGTATTTTTTAAATGAACCTACCCAGCTGTTAAAAAACAGAGACTATATATACAACAAACTTTTTATTTTTATTTTTTATTTTTTTTCATGTTTATCTTTGTGGGGTTCAGTTGCTGGGTCAGCCAGGTAATGGCAGAATAAGCTTGGGATCGTCGTTTAACTTCTCTGACACTCGGTGTTCAAATCAGTGAAAGGGGAATAAGAAAGCCTATCCATATCATTTTGGGGATTAAAAGGAATAACATATTTAAAATGCTTTGGCAGAAGATCTCAAACTTTTATTGTCCGTGTGTGCTTTTGGCACTCTCATGAAGCCTAATGGACTTCTCAGAACAATTACTTTAGATTCATAAAACAAAATATAGAATTACAAAGGATGCCAATTATATTGCAGTTGCCAAATGTTAGAATATAATATGTATTTCTTTGTTAATATGTTAACAATTAAAAGATCAAGCTGAGGGTCTGTAACTACTAGAATTTTGAAGTAGTGAAGCACGTGAACAATATTTTAATTTATCCACCAAACTAATACATGAAAATATCTGTGATTTCTGTTGTTGACAAAGCCATATTGTGGGCTTGCAGCCTACGTTTGGAAATGAAGAAAAGCTAGACATTAGTTAAGGAATAGTGGGAAGAAAACGGTGAATTTTATTCCCTCCAAGTTCAGGGACTTCTGAACCTCTTGTCTAGCAAGAAGCAGACATCTGATAGAGGTTAGTTCCCTTCCTTCTAATTTTCTCTTTCAGATGCCTGTCCCAACAAGTACTGTCCTCAGGTTTCCTTCCCTTTTTGCTTCCTAACGAAACATGACTCCAGGACAGGGTCTGATGTCAGGCATTTGGCCCATGGGGTAGATAAGTTTATATTTCCTTGATTTCTTTCTTTTTTAATGATTTTATTTATTTATTTGCCAGAGAGGGATAGAGAGCACAAGCAGGGGGAGCGGCAGGCAGAGGGAGAAGCAGACTCCCTGCTGAGCAAGGAGTCCCACACAAGGCTCGATCCCAGGACCCTGGGATCATGACCTGAGCTGAAGGCAGACACTTAACTGACTGAACCACCCAGGCACCCTTCCTTGATTTCTTTCTTAAGAGTATTTCTTACTGTGGCAGAAATTGAAGGAATTTCAGCAGAGGGACAAGGTGGACCTTCCCAGTTCCCAAGAAGAAATGGCATTGCAAAGAGAGCAGATGACGTACTTTCCCAAACTTCAGACTGGCACCAAGGATCAGCTGTGGACTTGACTCCAAATCACCACTCTAGGTGCTTGGTCTTTCCCCTCAAGGGTCAGGGTATGGAGGCTCAGAGAAATGGGACTTTACTCTTCCTGCTTTGGTTCCTGCCCTATTCCTGGCATGCTAGAGTGAAAGCCCATAGTGTGCCTCTTCCCAACTCTGCATCCAGTGATGTCACACTGGTAACTTGAAACCAGCATGTTGGGAGGATTTATACCATAGAAACCTACAGATGTTCAGGGCAGGGTTTCTTTCTTCCCATGCCCTGCTTCCTGGAAAGCCAGTTGTTAAACATTTGTGAGCACATCCCCGTCTGTATCTACCCCTTCTTGACCAGTGATTCTGCTTTGACAAAAGTAGTCATTCTTTCTCTTTGACCTCTATTTAGTGTACATTGTTGTATCCCCAGAAAGGGACTTTATACACTTACATTGTTCCCTGATTCTGTTCTGGAGTCAGTAGGTGACAGCAATTTTCTTCTCCAAAACCTAAAAGAAGGACCTCACTTCCCTACTTGAGCGAGTAAGAGTGTTTCATGAGATGATTTTCCTTGTTCATAGTTTTCTAAACATTCAAGCTAAACAAGTGAAAGCAACTTGTGAGAAGCCATCACAAAAAATATAAGTGATTTAGGATAAATGCATCTGACAGGAGGGTCAGCTAATCCCTGCTTAGCAAACTTTCTTAAAGGGCCAGAGAGTAAATATTTGAGGCTTTCAAGGCCAAGAGGAAGCATAGAAGCTATTATGTAAGTACTTATATAACCATTTAAGTGTAACTGCATAAAACAAATTAAAAAATATTCGTAGCTGGTTAGATACGAAGAAACAGGCAGCAATTTTCTGACCTCTGCTCTGGAGGGCTGACTGAGGGTGGGGGTGTGGGGTGAAGAGAAAGGCAAGGTGGTCAGGTTGGAGGCTGGCAGATGAAGGTAATGAGGGCTAGGACTAGGGTCCTAGTGGGAGGAGGTAACAGGGAGGAAGAGGTTTGAGAGAATGTAAATATCTGATTAGATGTATAGATAGTGGATAAGTGAAAAGATGAACCAAATGTGATCTAGGGGGCTGGCTGAAATTTGTAACTGTCTTTGGGATTCACAAACATATTAGGAGATCGAAAGCTCTGAGAAATCCTGCAGTAAATGAAACTGTCTCTTTGTTCAGTCCAGCATTTCCCAAAGTTATTTACTGAGTCCTTTATTCATGCCCTCAGTGAAATCGTGTATCATGGAAGGTACTAGATTTCACCCATTTGATCTGTAACTGCATTACAGAATGCAATGTCTCCTCAGGAGAAGAGGAACTGACCATACCAGTTATTTTAAAGAGATAATTTAACTTAGGGAATTGAATTGCTAAACAGGCATTTGGAGAACTGTAACTGAAGAAAGATGTAGTAACTGCAGGTAACATCTACCACCCTTGGGCAGGGGGAGCAAAAAGAAGAGGTTGGGCTTATTAAAACCTAGAAGCTTGGATTGGACATGTGGGAATATGGAAAAAAAGGACCAGGAACCCACAGCTGCTGCTGGGGTGGAGAGCCATTGCTCAGGTGACTGGCAGCACAGGAAGCAAGAAGCAAGGAGCAAATCCCTTCTTTCTTCAGGCTTGCTGTCTCCCTTTCACACCCTTTATTGGCAGATCCTAACAGGAAGCCAGATGGCAAAGGAGAATTTTATCTGTGGAGTCCAGCCTCAGAATTATAAAACAGGAAACAGAAGGGTGGGTGGCGCTGAGAGACAGTAGCTTAATAACCAGCCCAGAGCCCAACCCACGTGCATGGTCAGTTTCCAAGCAATCTGGGTCTGGATGGCACCAGAGGCCTTTCCCTTCTCCCAAGGGCTAAAATAGCCACAGGTATCTTTTTGAGGCTCTCCTTTTTTCTTAGACAGCAGAAGCTATTCATTAGAGTAGAGAAAATCATGGTTTTAATTACATTTCTCCTATAATTCAGAAGGGTTTAAATAAGAGAAAAAAGATTTCAACGAAGTCAAATGATTTGGCAACTTGTTCTGAAGGGTTTTTCAGCATCCCTAGATTCAACTGTTCCTAATCCTGTGATTATGTGCTTCCGTTTTCCATTTTAAGTACCAGGGATGAAGACGCACTTCCTTTACTACTGCTGGTGGGTGCTGAGTCGACAGCTTGGGGATAACAGGGCTGTATGTGGAAACAAGATGCACAAGGAACAAAAGGAAAGAGGCACCCTGTTCTCCCAAAGTTCCCCTTTTCTGAGAGGTACAGAGGGAGGCACCTTTCTGGGGGAAAGCTGACTGATGCTAAAACATCTGGAGTCTTCTCTATAGATGTGGTTGCTGTGGATTTTCTTGCAGATGAACCTGCTCTGGTGTGGAGGTCTGGTTTAGGGCAAGATGCATAGTTTGAGGAAAGGAGATAGTTGGCTTTGAAGTCATGCCAGTCACTTACCAGTTGGGTGGGACCAAGATAGTCAATTCACTTGATTACTCACTTTATTATTGATAATAATTGCACCTGTCCTGCTCTCATTTTTGGCTCACCCTGAGAATCAAAAGAGATGGTGGCTAAATATGAAAACAGTGCAAAGAGTGAAATGAAATAAAAATACAAGGACTCAATAATGATGAAGTTTTGGGCTATTTCAATTCACTTGGTTCTTGACTCTAGAAGAGATACATATAAGAGAGAGGCATCTTCCCCAACAATTCCTTTCTGTCATTGGGAAGTTGCACTGTGTACCTTTCTGGGCTTGTGTTGCTCATGGATTTCCATACAAATATGTTTCTTGTGTTATTATCAAAAAAGTTCCCAATGTGTAAGTGAAGACAAACCCAGGAAAAATATCTCTGTGTTCCCAGACCAAGTCAGTTTTCTGTGTTTATTGTTCTAGGTTTTTCTTGGGGCCAAAATGGAGTAGATGTTTCTGAAATCTTTTTTCTTTCTTTTTTTTTGATTTTGATGTAGTGTTCCATGATTCTGTTTCTGAAATTTTAATTTGAATCTAGGAGTCATCTGTTGCTGCTGCTACTACTACTACTACTACGACTACTTATTATTATTATTATTACAGTTGTAAAAGTGGTAGTAGCATTTCTTGAGTGGTTACTGTGTGCCAGACACCTTTTAAAGCACCTGTACTGTGTTACCTCCTTAAAATAACCCTGTGAGGTAGACATTGTTCTCACTTTCACTTAATGTTAGGAAACTGAGGCATAAAGAGGTAGGGGAACTTGCCTGAGGTTACAGAGTAGATTATGGAGCTGGGACTTAAACCAAACCAGTTATAAAGTGGGAACTTTTAGCTACTCTCCTATATTCAAGAAACACTTTCATACATTGTATAAATCAGAGTTGCTTCTCAATGGCTTTTATTTGTTCACATGGGGATATCATTTATTGGACATTTACCAAGTGCTAGATCAGATTCTAAGCATTTTCTGTGTGTGATCTTATTTAATACTTATGGTATTATATTATCATCATCCTATTTATCAGACGAAGAAACTGAAGTTTAGAAAATTTAAGCAATTTGCTCAATCAGGATCACACTTTGAGTAATTGTTGAAGCTGATATTTGAATTCAGGTCTACATGACTCAGAACCCCACATTTTAGATCAGTACATCGCGTAACTCTTTGCTTACTAACCATAATTTTTTTTCTGTTTCTCATGGAGCCATCCTTTAATTTCCCGGAACATGAGTGTAAAGCTTATAACAATGGGAAAGCTGAAATAAAGCTAAATGAAGATCAGAAATCATGTAGTGTCAGCAGGGATGGGTAATTATACCAGAAAACTGGGATGAGGGCTAATGAAATAGAGTTTAATGCTCAGGCTTTGAATTTCTTAAAAGACAAGGTGAACAAACAAAAGATAAACAGGCAAAAAATCCAATTCATCTAGTTTGTATAGTTCTTATTGTCCAATAAAAGAAGTAGACCAGTAATGCAGAAGACACATTTTCCCTAGCAAAGTCCAGAGAAATTTCTCAAGAAAGTCTTGTATTTGGACACCAGTCATGGTTTGTATGATGATACACAGCATGGTGTGAATGAATACTTTGGGAAGGATACAGATTAGAATTTTATCCTATGTGAGTCAGAGAAGTATTTCCAGAGAATTTTTAAAGGAGAATTCATTTCCGACACCTTATTAAAACTGGGTGTTATATGCAAACAATGAATCATGGAACACTACATCAAAAACTAATGAAGTACTCTGTGGTGACTAACATAACATGATAAAAAAAAAGAACTCACAGTCTAGTGCAACATGTCAATGAATGTCCTTAGATCTGTCGTAAAGACTACATGGGTAAATGTGTTCACCAATTTCATTGAAGGAAATGACTTTATTTATGTACAAAGAGCCAATTGTTTTCTTCCTGAAATCCTGAAATAAAAATTTAAAAACTAACAAAACTTGTTCAACTTCAACTTAATTTCTAGCTAATGGTCTCTATTTTCTCCTTGCAAGGTCTGGCTGGACCTCAGCTTGCTCATTCATTTACTCATATTAGTTAAAGAGAGCCTTAGGCTTGGCCAGCACCAAGAAAAAAGAAATGAGGGAAGAAACCTTGGCCAAGAACCTGGTGGATCCCCTGGCCTGTGGTGCATTTATGGGGGGTCTATGCACAATAAGGTCAGCTGAGCCCTACCTATTAATGTTATGCTGGGATACATAACATAATGTTATGCTGGAAATTCCTATAAATCATCCAGGAACATGGAAAAAAAAAAGACATGAGGTACAATCAGGGAAAAAGTCAGAATCACTGAATCAGAGCAATAACCTTTCAAGGCCAGGGAGATAAAGATGCCCAGAACTGCACTTATATTCAAGTGACAATAGTACAACATTCTTGAGCTTGAGACAGTGGTGCTTTTAGCAAACCATAATCTCACCCACTTATGCTGGTGACTCGCACTCCTCATGCTGCATCATTCGATGGATAAAAATTGAAAATAGGCAGGTCAAGGATAAACTGAGAAGCTCATTGGATCATGGTCATGTGTACAGATGTATCATGGCCAGGTTCTAGGGTTTTGCTTAAATCTGACATCTGTATATCTAAGTCTGTTGCTCCGTCCATCCATCCATCCAAACATCCAGCCAGCCAGCCTCTCATCATCTAAATAGAGTTATATCTACTGCCTCAGGAATTAAACCTAGTCCAGTATTAAAGCAAATTAAAAGCTAAATTAAATTTCTTTACTTCATAATAATTAAAGGAATGCACTAAACATGACACAGAGCAGAAGTAAACTATGCATTCATTTATAACCACAACTAGCATTTATTAAAACACTCTTATGTGCCAGGAGCTGTAGGAAGAGCTAGGGAGGGAATAAAGATGAATAAGACATTGTTCTTGATTTTTAGAATTCACAGTCCAGTAGAAAGTATTTGCATACACATCTATGACTTCATGTTCTATCCTCTTCTCTTTACTCACTCCACTCCTTCCTTTTCCTGAAACATAGGAACACTAAAACACTCCACTCCAAGCATCTCTTGCCTCAGCGCCTTTGCACTTGCTGTTCCCTCTGCCCAGAATGTTCTTTCCCTGGATATATGCAGGGCTGACTTCCACACTTCCTTCAGATCTCCTCCAGATGTCACAATTTCAGTGAGTTCTTCTTTGAGGATCCTATATAAGATGGCAACTCCCTCTTACTTGGGGAACTTTGTATCAACATAATTCTGAATTATTTTTCTCCCTAATCATATACATTTTTTGTTTGTTTATTGTCTTTCTCCCTCTAGATGCCAACTAGAATATGTGTTCTGTGAAAGCAGGGGAGTTTGTTTTGCTCACTCCTCTATCTCTTTGTCCAAAAGAGGGCTTGACAAATAGTAGGTGCTCAATAAATATTGTTAAATGAATAATACAAAGAAGAAAAAATGTTAATATATATTTATATATATTAGCTAATATAAATGTGTATTATATATAAATATATATATATATGTATATATATATATATAAATATATAAATGAATTGTGACAGTAACGGAAGGAGTGACTATTCTGGAAAGGGAGATATACCTTATGAATCCTTGAATTGAAAGGTATTTCTTTACTTTGAAAAAAATTAAGTCCACTTATATGGGACAGCTAACTTCCATGACAGATATATCCCACATTTCAGGAATCAAAGTGCTGGTTAGATATGATGAATGACCATATGATGCCTGAAAATTTTCCATTACCCTTTGAATTTTTTTGTAGCTTGGGACAATCTGGAAACAAATGCGTTTGACCTCATTTCCAAAACTACTTATGAAGCCTGTTTCTGTTAACCAGGAACTAAATCTTCACTTGTGGGCTGTCTGTGCTTGATTCTGTGCTCCAATCCTTACAGTTCTGAATGCTGATGGGACTCAAGAGAACACTAAGCATTTTCCTTGTCACAAAAGCCATCATTCACTAGAGACTGGGAGCAGAGAAGAACTCTAATATCCACTGGCATGGCTCGGTGCAACCCGAACTGCCAAAGAAAACAGGTGTTCAATGATTACTGGAATAAGTTTGAGGCAGGAATCCAAGTTGTGCATGAGCTCATGTGACCACTTTCCTTGTAGTGCTGTGGATGTCAGACAGGTAAATGAGGACTCTCAGGCAGCCAGAGGAGACTCTTTGAGGCAGCTCTTCATTTCTACATTCATTCAGACAACAATTATTTATTATGTGCCTTGTGCAAGGCTCAGAGCATGACCCAGTCTTGATATAACCAGAGGGTCTCAGTAAATTTGTGTGGTCCTCTGAGGGTTTCAGGAAACCTACTCTTGGAGATTGTTTTAATCAGAGTATCTTTGCAGGAAGGAGAAACCCATTCAAACAAGCTTTTGTGAAACAGAGGATAACAGGGGAGACATTTTCCAGAATCCAAATGCAGGAGATGGCAACATAGCATCTCACTGCATAGTAACCCTACAAGGTGCCCTGCTCTCTGGGCACTACTTCTCTCTTTCCGTGGGCTTGAATCCTCTAACACTCAGTGCCTCAGGCCAAAAAAAGACTTTTCAGACCCTACTGGATAGTGCCATCCAGGAGTACTCAACAGAGACTGCTCGAAGGCCTGTGTGTTCCATTTCAAACCACTGGGAGAATCTGATTGGCTCAGCTCATATCTAGGATTCTTTCCCATCCATCAGATATAACCAGGGGATGAGGTTTTGTAGCACACTGTGCACTCAGGAGGACTGTGGGAAGTGACTCTCACAGAAGGTAGAATGAGGATACAGGGAGGCCATGCCTGGAATCTCTAGAGTAGACACAAAGGGATGTTCAGAGCTAGGGACCAGGGATTTTAAATGCAACATGAAGGAAAAGAGCTGTTCTATTGACAGGAGCCATTAGTTAGCTATATTGGGCCCTGTTGGGGGGGTGATTCAGATACCAAGACAGAAGTCTGGATACTCAAGCTGAAATGATGAGAAGAATTGGGGTACTGGTGGTCACCAGCTAGAGACTTGCGAGGAGGCAAATGCTGCTTCACCCTTGAAGACATTCAGTCCTAAACTGGATAGTGATGTCCTTCAGGGGAGGAGCCATGAGCTTGTTTATCATCATATTTCAACATCCAGCACAGTTCCTAGGACATTGTTGGTGTTTGAAATGTAGTTGTTGATAAAATAAATGAAGGAATGAATGAAGATACTTGGAGTATCACCTCCTCTGTGAAGCTTTTCTAATACTTCCTCCAACAAAGTCAGAATCCCTTCATTTGTGCTCCCACCATGCTAACCACATTTTATGGTCATTGTCAGATGACAAATCAACCTCTGTTGCATTGAGTGAACTCTATTAAGTAGAAAGTGGGTTCTATTAAGCAAAAATAAATAAATGGGACTACATCAAACTAAAAATCTTCTGCACAGCAAAGGAAAAAATTAGGGAAATGAAAAGGCAAACTACAGAATGGGAAAAAATATTTGCAAACCATATATCTGATAAGGGGTTAATATGTAAAATGTAACTCATACAACTCAGTAGTAACTTATCATCATGGAAATGCAAATAAAAACCACAGTGAGATATCACCTCAGATCTGTTTGGATAGCTACTATCAAAAAGATAGAAGAACAAGTGTTGATGAAGATGTGGAGAAAAGGGAACCCTGATGCACTGCTGGTGGGAATGTAAATTGGTGCAGCCACTGTAGAAAACAGTACTAAACATAGAATTATCATATGATCCAGCAGTTCTACTTCTGGGTGTATATCTCAAGGAAAAAAGTCAGTATCTCAAAGAGATCTGCACTCTCATGTTCATTGCTGCATTATTCACACCAACCAAGATATAGAAACAACCTGTGTCCATCAAAGGATGAGTGAATAAAGAAATGTTCTTCACAATGGAATAACTATAAAAAAGAGGAAATTCTGTCATTTGTGACAATATGGATGAAACTTGAGGGCATTATGCTAAGTGAAATAAGCCAGACAAAGACAAATACTGTATGGAATCACCCATATGTGGAATTTAAAAAAATTTACCTCACAGAAGCCGAGAGTAGAATGATGATTACCAGGGGCTTGTGAGGGAGTGTGTTTGGGGGTGGGTGGTGGTGAGATGTTGGCCAAAGGATGCAATCTTCCTGTTATAAGGTGAATAAGTTCAGGAATTTGATGCAAGGCATAGTGACCATAGTAACACTGTATCATATACTTGAAATTTGCTAAAAGAGTAATTTTAAGTGTTCTCAACACACACACACACACACACACACACACACACGGTTAACTATGTGAGGTGATTGATGTATTAATTAGCTTAATTGTGGAGATGATTTCACAGCATTTATGTATATCAAATCATCACATTGTACATTTAAAATATATACACTTTTTATTTGTCAGTTATACCTCAATAAAGCTAGGGGAGAAAAAGAAAGGGAGTTCTATTAATCTTAGAGCTTCCAGCTTTCTAGCACAGTGCCTGGCTGTATAGGAGCTTCTCAGTAATTGGCCATGAAATAAATATTGTATCTGCCTTTTGATGACCTTGACTCAAAGGCTTACTTTTTTGATTAAAAAAATTGATAATGTTTATTTTTTTTAATTATGAAACGATAAAAAATGAATATTCACAATCTTACATTTTGGTATATTTATAAATTTATGTTATTTTGGAGGAATAAAATTATAATTTTATATATAAATTTTATATGTATATATAAAATGAACATTTTCCTACACTAATAATTATTCTTCAAACATTAGTTTTTAATGTCTACAAAATATTTCATCATTTGTACATAAAAAACTTATTTATCAGGGGAGGAGCAAGTCGGCAGAGGAGTAGGAGGCCTAAATTTCGTCTGGTCCCAGGAATTCAGCTAGTTCAAACCATTCTGAACACCTATGAACTCAACAGGAGATCAAAGAAAAGAATAGCAGCAACTCTCTGAGCAGAAAAGCAACCACTTTCTAGAAGGTAGGACGTGTGGAGAAGTGAATCTGAGGCAATATTTGGGAAGATAGATGGCAGGGGAGGGGGTCTCTGTCAGCCACTACCAGCAAGTAATAGAGCCGTGGAGCACAAAATCAGAAATTTTAGAAGCCTGCTCCGCTGAGGGGCGTCGCTCCAGTGGCTAAGTTGGAGGTGGAACCCTCACTGGGACAGTGTGGTCTCAGGACCCTCGGGGTCACAGAAAGACTGTGGGTGTCTGAGTGCAGCAGAACTGCCAGGTATCAGAGCAAGGAAGCTGGCTGCAGAGACAGAGCCGAGGAGTGGGCTCTCAGCTCAAGGTTGCCATAAACCGTGATCCGCGGCACAGTCAGGCCACTGCTTTTCCAGCAGGGACCCAACAAGCGGCAGATTGGGGAAGACTCCCCTTCCTCCCCCGGGAGGAGTGGCGTGGGAGCGCACCACAGGGATCTGCTGGGTTTGGAGACTCCACATGGGGTTGTGTGCCAGAGATAGAAACGCTCAGTCACAGGCCAGGTGAACACGGAGTGCGGCCGGAGACCGGGGAGATGGGAGTGATTGACTGCTTTTCTCTGGGGGTGCACTGAGGAGTGGGGCCCTGAGTTCTCGGCATATCCAGGACAGAGATTGGGAGGCCGCCATTTTCACTCTCGTCCTCCAAAACTGTATGGAAAGCTTGCAGGGAACAAAAGCTCCCGAGAGCAAACCCGAGCAGATTACTTAGCCCAGACCTGGCAAAGGTAGGGCAGTCCTGCCTCTGGCAAAGACATTTGGGAACCACAGCAAAAGGCCCCTCCCCCAGAAGATCAGCAGGAACAGCCAGCCAAGACCAAGTTTACCGATCAATGAGAATGGCAGAATGCAAGCACTAGGGGAATACTGCACATAGAATTCATGGCTTTTCCCCCATGATTATTTAGTCTTTCAAAGTTAATTTTTTTTAATTTTCTTTTTTCTTTTTCTTTTTTTGAATTTTTCTTTTTCCCTTTTTCAACCAAAATCTTATCAATCCCTTTTTAAAAAAATCTTTTTTATTTTTCAATTTTAAAGTCATATTCTATCCCTTCATAGTAGTTAACCTTATTTTTGGCATATATATTATAAAGTTGTTCTCTTTTTAAAATTTTGGATAACAGTTTCTTCTAACAGACCAAAATATACCCTAAATCTCTACTGTTGGCTTTGTTCTAGTCTCCTGCCTGATCACATTCTCTTCCCCCCTTTTTTTAAATCCTCTTCTTTCTTTTTTCAAACAACTTCTTATCTTACCAATTCCTTTTATAAAATCTTTTATAATTTTCATCTTTACAGTCATATTCTATCCCTTCATCGTATTTACCTTTATTTTTGTACATATATAAGTTTTTCTTTCTTTAAAATTTTGGGAGGCACTTTCTTTTAACAGACCAAAATATGCCCAAAATCTAGTGTGTGGCACTGATCTATGCACCAGCCTGATCATATTTGATCATATTCTGTTTTTGTTTGTTTGTTTGTTTTATCTTTTTCTTTCCCTTTCTTTTCCCCTGGTTTCAGGTCTCTTCTGATTTGTTTAGTGTGTAGTTTTCTGGGGTCGTTGTTACCCTGTTAGCACTTTGTTCTCTCATTCATCTATTGTCCTCTGGACAAAATGACAAGACGGAAAAAATCACCTCAAAAAAAAAAAAGAACAAGAGGCAGTACTGACTGCCAGGGACCTAATCAATACAGACATTAGTAAGATGTCAGAACTAGAGTTCAGAATGACGATTTTAAAGATACTAGCTGGGCTTGAAAAAAGCATGGAAGATATTAGAGAAACGCTTTCTGGAGAAATAAAAGAACTAAAGTCTAACCAAATCGAAATCAAAAAGGCTATTAATGAGATGCAATCAAAACTGGAGGCTCTAACTGCTAGGATAAATGAGGCAGAAGAGTGAATCAGTGATATAGAAGACCAAATGATGGAAAATAAAGAAGCTGAGAAAAAGAGAGATAAACAACTACTGGATCACGAGGGCAGAATTCGAGAGATAAGTGATACCATAAGACGAAACAATATTAGAATAATTGGGATCCCAGAAGAAGAAGAAAGAGAGAGCAGTGCAGAAGGTATATTGGAGCAAATTATAGCAGAGAACTTCCCTAATTTGGGGAAGGAAACAGGCATCAAAGTCCAGGAACCACAGAGAACCCCTCTCAAAATCAATAAAAATAGGTCAACACCCCGACATCTAATAGTAAAACTTACAAGTCTCAGAGACAAAGAGAAAATCCTGAAAGCAGCTCGGGACAAGAGATCTGTAACCTACAATGGTAGACACATTAGATTGGCAACAGACCTATTCACAGAGACCTGGCAGGCCAGAAAGGACTGGCATGATATATTCAGAGCACTAAATGAGAAAAATATGCAGCCAAGAATACTATATCCAGCTAGGCTGTCATTGAAAATAGAAGGAGAGATAAAATCTTCCAGGACAGACAAAAACTAAAAGAATTTGCAAACACCAAACCAGCCCTACAAAAATATTGAAAGCAAAGAGAGAGCCTGAAAGTAACATAGACCAGAAAGGAACACAGACAATATACAGTAATAGTCACCTTACAGGCAATACAATGGCACTAAATTCCTATCTTTCAATAGTTACCCGGAATGTAAATGGGCTAAATGCCCTAATCAAAAGACACAGGCTATCAGATTGGATAAAAAAACAAGACCCATCGATATGCTGTCTGCAAGAGACTCATTTTAGACCCAAAGACACCCCCACATTGAAAGTGAGGGGGTGGAAAACCATTTACCATGCTAATGGACACCAAGAGAAAGCTGGGGTGGCAATCCTTACATCAGACAAATTAGATTTTAAACCAAAGACTTTAATAAGAAATGAGGAAGGACACCATATCCTACTTAAAGGGTCTATCCAACAAGAAGATCAAACAATGGTAAATATCTATGCCCTAACATGGGAGCAGCCAATTACATAAGCCAATTAATAACAAAAGCAAAGAAACACATCGACAACAATACAATAATAGTGGGGGATTTTAACCCCCCCCCCACTGAAATGGACAGATCAAATAAGCAAAAGAGCAACAAGGAAATAAAGACATTAAGTGACACACTGGACCAAATGGATTTCACAGATATATTCAGAACATTCCATCCCAAAGCAACAGAATACACATTCTTCTCTAGCGCCCATGGAACATTCTCCAGAATAGTTCCATGGGCACTATTTAAAATTTGTGATTTGTGAATTTTAAAAATAGGTCACAAACCAGGTCTCAACCAGTACCAAAAGATTGGGATCATTCCCTGCATATTTTCAGACCACAATGCTTTGAAACTAGAACTCAATCACAAGAGGAAAGTTGGAAAGAATTACGTGGAGGCTGAAGAGCATCCTACTAAAGAATGAATGGGTCAACCAGGAAATTAAAGAAGACTTAAAAAAATTCATGGAAACCATGAAAATGAAAACACAACTGTTCAAAATCTTTGGGATGCAGCAAAGGCAGTCCTAAGAGGCAAGTATATAGCAATACAAGCCTTTCTCAAGAAACAAAAAAGGTCTCAAATACACAGGCTAACTTTACACCTAAAGGAGCTGGAGAAAGAACAGCAAAAAAAGCCTAAACCCAGCAGGAGAAGAGAAATAATAAAGATCAGAGCAGAAATCAATGAAATAGAAACAAAAAACAGTAGAACAGATCAACGAAACTAGAAGCTGGTTCTTTGAAAGCATTAACAAGATTGATAAACCCCTGGCCAGACTTATCAAAAAGAAAAGAGAAAGGACCCAAATAAATAAAATCATGAAGGAAAGAGGAGAGATCACAGCCAACACCAAAGAAATACAAACAATTATAAGAACATATTAATAGCAACTCTATGCCAGCAAATTCGATAACACGGAAGAAATGGATGCATTCCTAGAGATGTATCAACTACCAAAACTGAACCAGGAAGAAATAGAAAACCTGAACAGACCTATAACCACTAAGGAAATTGAAGCAGTCATCAAAAATCTCCCAAAACACAAAAGCCCAGGACCAGATGGCTTCCCAGGGGAATTCTACCAAACATTTAAAGAAGAATTAATACCTATTCATCTGAAACTGTTCCAAAAAATAGAAATGGAAGGAAAACGTCCAAACTCGTTTTATGAGGCCAGCATTACCTTGATCCCAAAACCAAAGACCCCATCAAAAAGGAGAATTACAGATCAATATCCTTGATGAACATGGATGCAAGAATTCTCACTAAAATACTAGCCAACAGGATCCAACAGTACATTAAAAGTATTATTCACCACGACCAAGTGGGATTTATTCCTGGGCTGCAAGGTTGGTTCAACACCCACAAATCAATCAACGTGATACAATGCATTAACAAAAGAAAGAACAAGAATCATATGATCCTCTCAATAGATGCAGAAAAAGCATTTGACAAAGTACAGCATCCTTTCTTGATCAAAACTCTTCAGAGTATAGGGATAAAGGGTATATACCTCAATACCATAAAAGCCATCTATGAGAAACCCACAGCGAATATCATTCTCAATGGGGAAAAACTGAGAGCTTTTCCCCTAAGGTCAGGAATGCAGCAGGGATGTCCACTTATCACACTGCTATTCAACATAGCATTAGAAGTCCTAGCCACAGCAATCAGACAACAAAAAGAAATAAAAGGCATCCAAATCAGCAAAGAAGAAGTCAAACTCTCACTCTTTGCAGATGATATGATACTTTATGTGGAAAACCCAAAAGACTCCACCCCAAAACTGCTAGAACTCAAACAGGAATTCAGTCAAGTGGCAGGATATAAAATCAATGCACAGAAATCAGTGGCATTCCTATACACCAACAACAAGACAGAAGAAAGAGAAAATAAAGAGTTGATCCCATTTACAGTTGCACCCAAAACCATAAGATCCCTAGGAATAAATCTAACCAAAGAGGCAAAGGATCTGTACTCAGAAAACTATAAAATTCTCATGAAAGAAATTGGGGAAGACACAAAGAAATGGAAAAATGTTCCATGCTCATGGATTGGAAGAACAAATATTGTGAAGATGTCAATGCTACCTAGAGCAATCTACACATTCAATGCAATCCCCATCAGAACACCATCCACTTTTTTCAAAGAAATGGAACAAATAATCCTAAAATTTGTATGGAACCACAAAAGACCCCGAATAGCCAGAGGAATGTTGAAAAAGAAAAGCAAAGGTGGCGGCAACACAATTCCAGACTCAAGCTCTATTACAAAGCTGTCATCATCAAGACAGTATGGTACTGGCACAAAAACAGACACGTAGATCAATGGAACAGAATAGAGAGCCCAGAAATGGACCCTCAACTCTATGGTCAACTCATCTTCGACAAAGCAGGAAAGAATGTCCAACGGAAAAAAGACAGTCTCTTCAACAAATGGTATTGGGAAAATTGGACAGCCACATGCAGAAGAATGAAACTGGACCATTTCCTTACACCACACACAGAAATAGACTCCAAATGGTTAAAAGACCTAAGTGTGAGACAGGAATCCATCAAAATCCTAGAGGAGAACACAAGCAGCAATCTCTTCGACCTCAGCCGCAGCAAGTTCTTCCTAGACACATCGCCAAAGGCAAGGGAAGCAAGGGCAAAAATGAACTATTGGGACTTCATCAACATAAAAAGCTTTTGCACAGCAAAGGAAACAGTCAACAAAACCAAAAGACAACCGACAGAATGGGAGAAGATATTTGCAAATGACATATCAGTTAAAGGGCTAGTATCCAGAATCTATAAAGAACTTACCAAACTCAACACCCAAAGAACAAAGAATCCAATCAAGAAATGGGCAGAAGACATGAACAGATATTTTTCCAAAGAAGACATCCAAATGGCCAACAGACACATGAAAAAGTGATCTACATCACTCGGCATCGGGGGAATCCAAGTCAAAACCTCAATGAGATACCACCTCACACCAGTCAGAATGACTAAAATTAACAAGTCAGGAAATGATAGATGTTGGTGAGGATGCGGAGAAAGGGGAACCCTCCTACACTGTTGGTAGGAATGCAAGCTGGTGCAGCCACTCTGGAAAACAGTATGGAAGTTCCTCAAAAAGTTGAAAATAGAACTACCATACGATCCAGCAATTGCACTACTGGGTATTTACCCCAAAGATACAAATTTAGGGATCCAAAGGGTACGTGCACCTCGATGTTTATAGCAGCAATGTCCACAATAGTCAAACTATGGAAAGAGCCAAGATGTCCATCAACAGATGAATGGATAAAGAAGAAGTGGTACATATATACAATGGAATATTATGCAGCCATCAAAAGGAATGAAATCTTGCCATTTGCAATGATGTGGATGGAACTGGAGGGTATTATGCTGAGTGAAATAAGTCAAACAGAGAAAGACATGTATCATATGATCTCGCTGATATGAGGAATTCTTAATCTCAGGAACCAAACTGAGGTTTGCTTGAATGATGGGGGGTGTGAGGGAAGGGGTGGCTGGGTGATAGACATTGGGGAGGGTATATGCTATGGTGAGCACTGTGAATTGTGTAAGACTGTTGAATCCCAGACGTGTACCTCTGAAACAAATAATACATTGTATTTAAAAAAAAAAAGAAGATAGTAGGAAGGGAAAAATGAAGGTGGGGAAATTGGAGGGCGAGACGAACCATGAGAGACTATGGACTCTGAGTAACAAACTGAGCGTTCTAGAGGGGAGGGGGGTGGGTGCATGGGTTAGCCTGATGATGGGTATTAAAGAGGGCACATATTGAATGGAGCACTGGGTGTTAATATGCAAACAATGAATCCTGAAACACTACATCAAAAACTAATGATGTAATGTATGGTGATTAACATAACAATAAAAAAAACCTTATTTATCTATCTGTTATTGGACTTGCAGGCTGTTTCCATGTTTCACTATAATAAATATTTCCTTATGAGAATTTCCTTACACATAAACTTTGTGCTTTCCTGTAGGTATATTTCCCAAAGTGGAATTATGAGATCAAAGGGCATGCACACTAAGGGCCTTGATAATTATTGCCAAATACCTCTAGAGAGGGCGAATTAATGTACTTGACACCAGTTGTGTATGATCATGCCCGTTTCTCCACGTTCTCAAGCCCAGATGGAATTATAATTTAAGATAATGTCAGTCTGATCCTTGACTCCACTTACTCAGAATGGGGCAGAGACCCTGGCTTGCCCTGGGAGCAATGCCACTGGCTTATGGCATGAGGGCTGTGGCAGGGCAGAGATGAAAACAATACAGTTCATGCTCTCAATCACTTAGAGTCTTTTGGGGTTAGCAGCATTTTATAAACACCTCATTTAAAAGCAAAGGCAGAATAAAATATCAGTAGTAGCGAGCCAACAGGAAGACAGGTACAGGCTGCTTGTCTTCAGGAGGCCTTGGACATGGGTCATTTCTCGAGGTGCTGTTGCCAGGAAGACAAGACAGGCCTTTACAGATGCTCCAGCCTAGTGCACTGTTAATGGCAAGAGGCAGGTGCCCTGTTCATTATCAGGTGTCCAGAGTGACAGACAAGGACTGGGATAATTGGGAGCCCACTTGGCCATGCAAGGCCATGGATGGTGGGGCTCCTGATACTGCTTAGAAGCCATGGGTAGCTTGGGCCCTGGCCAGGCATGATGGGACTCAAATTGCTGGAATGGGAGTCTTAGGACACAGGAGGCTATGGGCTTCAGGTAGAGTTAGAGCCTGGACAGCTTCAGGTACAGTTAGAGCCTGTCTTGGGAGGGGTCATAGTTATAGGCTTGGGGACAGGACCATCCCAGTGAGAAGAACCTAAGATCAAGAGACTAAAGGGATTGGCATTAGTCCTGAAGAGGAGTAGACTCAGCCTTGGGTCTTATTCCCTCTCTACCTTTTCCAAATCCTTCTCTCCTCACTGGCTCTAGCCTCCAAATGCTTAACTTACCACGTAGAATAACTGAATGATTTCTTAACTTCCTCGTCTTCTTATGGACCAAGCTCTGAGGGTCTTGGGTCTCAACTTCCCCAGACAATGTCGTCTATCAAAATATTTTCCTAAGCAAAAATTCTTCTCTCATAAAAAGATGTTTGGCTGCAGCTACTAAAATGAGTTTTTAAACCCAAGAAATAGACATCCTGGCCCAAACCAGACTCTCAGTAGACCTCAGCTCTCCACAGGCCACTTTGTGTTGACCCCTCTCTTCCCTCCTTGTTTAGGACACAGGGCTCCTTTGAACTATGTGCTATCCTTCATTTGAGCACCAACCCCTCCCAAGTTATGAGAGGTCTGATCTAGCTTTGGGGAGGCAGTCACCCCTAAGAGAAGTGGATGGGGCCAGCCACTGGTCCTGCACAGAGTGGGAAATAAAGGGCACCTCTTGGTGTGGAAGCCCAGTCACTGCAGTACACTGAACCAAAATGTCTCTCGCTGGGGCAGGGAACCCATGAGTGCCTGTGTTTTGCCCACATTGCCTGCTTACCCTGTCCTCTTATTAGCTACTTTCTGCCCCGCAGGTAAGACAGTGGTAAAACAGTGGTGAAAGGGACTCTTCCAGTCTACTAGGGAATTTCCAGAGGAGAAACTGAGGGATTGAAGGGCAATAGCCCCTGAGAATGTGTCACTGATTCACACTTCCTTTTCTTCCTTGGACGTGGGTGGGTTTTTCTGCACACTTGGAAGTCTCTGTGTATTGCCATAAAACATGATTCTGGGCTGTAAATAAGAGAGAGCCTACAGACTTGCCTTGACTGCAATGTACAAAAGGTGGAGATGTGTGTGCCACCCCTCCCCCTGCCCCAATCCCCTTCTAGGTCAAAGGAGAAAGGGCCATTTCCCTGGTAACTACTGTGTGTCTGGAAGAGCAGATTGAAGTGGATGTTACTGTTGTTGCACCCAGACTCCCTTGGGTACCTTCACCATGTCTGTGTGTCTATCCCCCAGCTTCAATGGGGATTTCCTTCCCAACAGCCAGTCTCAGTGGCTGTCTTTGGCAGACTGTGCTCTGCTGTGGGAGTTGCTTCACTCAAGTGTGCAGAGTTGGAAGTGCCTTCAAGTGTAGAGTTCCCTTCCAGCCCTGTAGCGGCTCTTAGCTGGTGACTGACGAATGCAGGAATATGAAGGTCGTGCTCCCTCATCTCCAGTGGGGACAAACTCTGGGACATAACACATTCCAGAGCTTTCTTGCAGAGTCAGGCTGAGGTCACCTTTTGCATGTCTGTCCCCAAGATGGCATCTCACTTGACTTTCTCCACCTCCCTGTCCTACTTCCTCCACTCCCTTGCTGGACTCCCTGGGAACATTTTCTTCATAAGTCACTTGTCCATGAACTAGGCTTTAGTTCTGCTTCTGAAGAACCTGATCTAAATTGTCCTGCTCTCATGTACACTTGACAAAAACTCTGTGAAGTAAATGTCATTATCCCCATTTTACAGATCAGGAAACCGAGTCTCAAAAGGTGGTAATATGTCCAAAGCTAGTGATTTGAATCCAATTCTGTCTGACACCATGAACTCAATGCCATGGGAAAGAATCAGCATTTAGATAATGCTAGCCAATGGGCTCCTTACAGACTCAACTGCTTTCCCAAGGTCACATGGAGAGTCAGTCTCCTGAAGTGAATCACCGGAATTGTGTTAAGTCTGAGAGGTCTCAGGCCTAGTGCAGAAATGGCCTTGTAGCTCTATGACACTTTTGCTGACAATCCCACTTCCTCCTGTATCTCCCCACATACGGCGTCTATCAGCTCTCCACCTAAAGAGTCTGCTTTCACCTGTGGCTCCTGTGTGAACCAGTGCACTTGTTGAGGACCAGGACCACGTGCTACTTATTGTGAAATCCCCAGAACCAATCATGGTGCTTGTCAAATAAGAGGCACTTAAATGAATATATCTTCAATTAAAAGATCCAGCCACAGGGCAGTTTCCTTCATGAGAAGTCTACTCTGGGGGAATCAATTAAGTCAAAATGAAGGGATTTTTGATTCCTTAAAAAGAACTGCTGTATCTCGAGTTAATTTCTTACTCTCTAGTACCTATATTATGGTTTAATGCAAAGACTTCAAGCCAGTGCTCTCTCTTTTGAGAGTCTTCCCTCTGAGGTTTCCTTTCCAGCAGCATTAACTAATTCTGTCAAAAGGTTTTTACCCTTGATACATTTTCTGATGATATACATATTTTAAGGGCCCAGTGACATCAACCTTAATTCTGGGGAATTATGAATTTCTCTCCTTAATATTCTATACAGAAATCTTCCACTGAAATCAAGCTTAATCAGTATATTGGACATTAAACATGAAGCACACGATATGGCTTGGCCAATTTTGGGGGTCAAATAATGGCATTATTAATATTAGAAGGTCTTGTGTCTTCCTGTCGATGCTGCTAGCACTTTTTCTCATTGTGTTTTTATCAACCCTCTCTTCTGTGTACCAACCCAGGTAATAATTCAGATGTATATTATGGCCCAGAGTTCCTGGAATTTTTCTTTTGAAAGGCATGTAGGTGGACTTTGTGATTATGTAAGCACAAAACTAATGGGATTGGCAGGAGCCCCAGCTGGGAACAGGCAGGTGCCAGGCAATCTTCTCTCAGCCTTGCTCTGCTAATGCCTCCCTGGATGTGGGCCGGTGCTGGGCTGCTTCTGCTCTGTTGCAGAACAAGATCACTGCCCACTGTGCCCTGTCACACCTTAGTTCACAGCTGTAACTGAGAATATGGGCTCCAGCACCCTTTAAAGTTACAGTTACAGAAGGCTTTTGGATCTAGAATCAGAGCTTGAAAGATTGGGTTGGGGGGAATCCATGGCAATAAGTAGATTGAACTGGGTGCTTATGTTAACCCCTAAGCCCCTAGAAAACCCCTAGAAAAAATGCTTAGACATGTGTTTCAGTTACTTATTGCTGCATAACAAATCACCCCAAAACTTAGTAGTAGAAAGTATCATTACTTTCTTATGGTTATGAAGGTCTGGAATTTGGACAGGACACAGTGGGGATTGAATATCACTGTTTCACTTGAGTTTCCTGGGGCTGGAATGCCCTCTTCTCTCACATGTCTGACACTTGATCATGGATGGTTCAAATAGCTAGGATCCGGATGGAATGGCTTGACTAGGACCATATGTTTGGCTTTGATTCTTGCTATTGGCTGCTTTCCTCGTTTTTTTTCATGTAGTTTTGGGGCCTCTCTCCATAACATAACTTCTCCATGCAGTCTCTCCAGCAGGGTGGGAAGAATTCTTACATGAGCGCTTAGAACTTCCAAGAGTGCAAACAGAAACTTCTGAAGGCTTGGGTTCAGAACAGGCACAGGATCAATTGCTAATGTCATAGGTTGGTCCAGATTCAAGAAAAGGGAACTCTACAAAAATGTGAGTACAGGAGGCATGGCCCCCTAAAGTCTACTGATGTAAAAGACTACCACAGTGTGGTTTGAGGAAGAGGGGCACACAGAATAGACAGAGGCTGTTATAAGGGAAGTGCCCAAGGGTACCAGATAAAATACAGGATGCCCAGTTAAATTTGAATTTCAGGTAAGTGATCAATAATTTTTTTTAGTATCATTGGGTACCATGGAAGTCAGTATATCATTCAATATTTGGGACATACTTAAACTAAAATGGTTTGTTACTTTTCTGAAATCCAAACTCAACTGAATATTCTGAATTTTTATTTGTTAAATCTGGCAACCCTTGATGAAAGCCCTGTGAGCCCAGGTCCTAGAAGCTATTTATTGGTCTAGTTACATGGTGGTTCAGGGCAAATGAGGACCAGGGTATGAGAACAGAGCGGGGGAGGGCAGATCTCTGAGGCTAGCAGAGAAAATTGTGCTCAGTAGGAGACCTGGGTGTTCAGGCAGTGTACCAAAGTGACTGAGATTGGAACAATAGAGTCATACAGACCAGAGAGGAAATCTCAACCTTTCATGACTGCTCTGAGAATGAGAGTTTTTTCCAGGCTTTCCAATAAGGCAGATAATAATGCTACTTCCTATGGTTGTGGCAAGGATTAAATAGAGGAGTGCCTGGAATGTGCTCAGCGCCGTGCCTGGTACATAGTAAGCATGGGAAGCAGGAGAGGTGTCATCACCATCAGAGTGACAATTATGGTGATGATACCAGTGTGGGTATTGAAGCTGGTACAGATAGTGGGGGAGAAGCACAAAGGGAGTGAACATTCTCAGAACGCATGCCCAGCTCTGTGCCTGGTGCCTGCAATTCTCCATCTCCCTGAATCATAATAGCCTTTGCAGGGACAATAAATCAATTTTAGAGATTAGTGAATTGACTTGGAGGAATTCATAAGTTTGCCTGAGTGGCAAAGTCAGGTCCATCTGACATTAGGGTTTTTTTCTTCATAAAGACAAGTTAATATAGTTCATTCAGATGGACCTCAGTTCAGGGACCTCCAGTTAGTTTCCTGTTGCCAGTCTTTCCCATTGACCTTGGCCTCCATGCCGCCTTAACTCTGAGCCTTCCTTACTCACTTGTAAGATGGGAGAGTAATACCCACTTTGCTTCTCCCAGAACCTTGTTGAAAGCACTCACTGCGGTGAGGGGTGTGAAGATATTTGTAAACTCTAAAGTGCTCTGCAGATGTTGAAATTGTTTTATAAAGTCTAGCACATCAGGTGTCAATGGAATTGAATATGTTAATCCTGTATTCTGCTAATTGAGACCTTGGCAGGATAAGGAAAGCCTTCTCTCCTGAAGTCAATGAAGAAGGACCTTGGTGAGGCAGGAAGAGGGAGAGCAGTCTTTTTTTCCCCTGGAACACTCTAGGACAAGATTCTGGGGGCAGGGGGGAGGGTTACAGCTTTCCCCAGGGGACTTACAACAGGATTTAAGGGCAAAAGAGCAAAGCAGGACCAGAGCAGGACCAGTGCCTGTGTGGGCTCTATAGCTCTCCCAGTGGCTCATTGCTTTTAGGTAGCCTTGCAAATCGCCCCTTGCCAGAGGCATAGGGAGGTCTGATGCAGTGATTGGTGAAATGCCAATTTCATGTTTCTTTCATTGTCTGTTAAAGATTTGGAACTTATTTACAAGGCCACTATGAACTTTTAGACTTCCCCAGAGAGTAGCACCTTAGAAATATGTGGAAATATTGTCATTATCTATTTTATGGGCAAGCATGATGTAAACAGTGACTGGCAGAGCTTGAGTGAGCTGGGTCGTGCCTCTGGCTCAGGTTTCCTCTTTCTCTAATTCACTCTGGGTCTGAATCTCCATCCACCCCCACACACTGGACGTGCAGCTGCATTCATTATTCTCACCGACTCTGCCCAAATCTGCCACATAAGGAACAAAATGGTCTGCAACCACAGACTCATTTTCTGGGCAGTAAATTATGATAACCTGACAAGAGAATGATCTAGTTCTGACACACATTTTCCAAGTTTACCAGAGGTAACAGCATACCTGGTGGTGTATGTGTATGTGTGTGTGTGTTTGTGTTTATGTGTGATGGGGGTGGAGTGAATGTGTGGGCTTCTGAAAGGCATCTTGTGAACACCACAGTGGAAGGGAGAGCGAGAGCATTCACTGCTTGGTAATGAGATTCAGTGTTATGGGGCTGTTATTTTTAGTGTTTAAGCTATGAAAATTTCATTCTCTCCCTAGAGGCTTCCTCTCTGCCATTCTTTAGCACATTAGGTGAGAAATCAAGTGTCATCTTTAAAAAATGATAACAGATCCCAAGTTAGCTTGTAAAAAATACTGCTCTCCCCCAATTCTAAGTGTTTGGTCTGGTAAGAGTCCTCTTAGAAATTGGAATTCTTGATTTGAGATGAGCAGGGAAGGGACAGAAAAAGAGAAAGATTTGAAAGTCTTGAGTTAGAGAAGGAGGACTAGAGATAGAGAATAATTTTTGAATAATTATGTATAAATGCCTATGGCAAGTGTGTATGTATGTATATATGTATATATGTGTGTATATATGTATGTATATATAAGTTGCATCTCCCATATATGTGTTTCAGATGTCCTTTTGATGTATTCTATGAAGGTTCTTTGATGATCTTGTCTAAATTCTCCCCTTGGGTCATAGTCCTATATTATGTTTACATTTATGCCCATCAAATTCCATTAGCAGAGCTAGTAAACTGATTGCAATCTCAAAGGTCCAGAGGATTTTCTACTTTGACTATACAAGCTCCACAGACAGATTTCTATTTAACTATTTGTATCCTGTTTACCTTTGCATAAATCTAGACAATTAGTGAAATTCAGGAGGCTTAAATAAGAAGGTGCTCATGGCTTCAAATACCAGCTGTATGAGTGATAACTTCCAAATGTATCTCCAGCATTAACTTTTTCCAGGAATTCCAGACATGTAAATCCAACTGCCCACTTGCCAGATCCACCAGGATATGTAATGTGTATCTTGAACTTAATACATCCCAAATCAAACTCTTAATTCAATTCATGCCTACTCCTTATTTAATTCTGTTGCCGCTATCTATTTGCCAGTAAATTCTATCAGTTTCTTGGGTCAAAAGTCATGAATTTGGTCTTGATTTCTGTTTTCCTCTCTTACCCCATGTACTCAACCCATCAACAAATTTGGTCAGCTCTATTTTCAAAATATATTCGGAATTGACCATTTGCTACCTTTATTGCTCCCACCCTGATCAAGCACATTCATTATTCTCACCGACTCTGCCCAAATCTGCCACATAAGGAACAAAATGGTCTGCAACCATCTTCTGCCTTCATTATTGTAATATCTTCCTAACTTGTTCTGCCCCCTCTATAGCCTATTCTCCAACAACAGTCCTCATGATCCTTTAAAAACCTTGGCCAGATTGTGACACTCTTAAGTTCAAAACCCTCCAAAGGCATTTGAGTGAAAGCCAGATCCTTATTTTGGTTGCAAGGCCATGTGCTGCCTCCTGCTCCCACCATCTCCTGCTCACCCTTCACCACACTCTTCATCCATGCTCATCTCCCTGTTTCCTGTGAATGTGAACTGTTAAAAGATAAACTGACACATATTAAAAATTTTAAGAGTTTATTTGCAAAAGGAAAGAGGTACCCTGTTCTCCCAAAGACCCCTCTTCTGAGAGGTTCAAGGTGAGAGAATAGAGCATACAGGGAGACTACCATGATTATTATAAGCAAGATAATTCCCAGTGTCTAGACTGCACTTTAAAGCAATGGTTCCTGAGACCCAAGCCAGATTCAAATAAGTCAAAGAAAGACCCCACTGAAGGAGTCACCTTCTTAAACTAACTGGCTTGTTCAGTGATCCTATGTAGCTGCTTCTCAGCTTCTCCAGAAGTGTCAAGTCAAATGTAACAAGTGGTGTCAGCCATAGTTTGCACACCTCCTCGCTCAGCTAAAATATAATCAAGGACTATCCTATCACCAAGAACAACTTTGGCCAGAGAGTGTAGGGATTTTTGTTAGGCAGCTGTTACTTCAGCAGTTGATTCAGAGATAGTTACCAAAGTTGAGAAGCATTGTCCTCCCATGCATTAACAGAGAGAAAATACAAGCAGCAAAAAGACAAAAGGAAGAAAGCTTTCATGTTGGATTTGATGATCTTGATTCATGATCTTGGGAGAGCTGTTCACCTCAAGATGCTATCTGCTTCTGGGGAGGAACCTCCTTAGTCAATATTAATTTTAGATCTCCAGCTGGTGTGCAGTTCCAAGTGTCTGGAGGAGTCCTTTTTAATTGGGAGATGTAGACCCAAGTCTGAAGTCCCTAAAGTTTGACTGCTATCTGAGTAGTGAGGAGGACCTGGTACAGTCCCTTCCAAGGAGGCTCCAGGGTTGTTCTTCGTGATTCCAAATCAGAAGGGTGGGAGAAAATTTGAAACATTAGTTTGGAGAGTTGTAGCCAGCTATTTGAGAAAACTAGAAGAATTCAGGGTCCAGTCCCATTTATAGGTATAAAACAAAACCCCAAGGTCAAGGAGCAGTACTAGAATTTGATATCCACAAAGTTGTGTTGTGATTTTCTACTGAAACATATTTTTTTCCTCTATAGTTACCATCATTTCTATTGAAGATAACATAGTGAGACTTATTTGTTTGCAAAAATAAGTCTAGTTCCATTAAACTTGTCCTGATTATTTAAATAGTGTGGCAAAAATAGTGATTGACCAGATAGGCCCTTTTAAAATCACATTTGCTGGAACTGTTCATAAGGAATCTTAGATTAGACTTTTAAAAGCCTCACCAAGCTAAGAAGCAAACCAAGGACTCACGATTGGACTACACCTGAAATACCTATAGATTTGGGTGAATTCTTCTCTTTATGAAGTCCCCAAGATATCCCAAGTTTCCTGGCCTGCTAGCAAGTGATCTTCCCTACTCACCTGGTTAGGCTGCCAGGAACCCTGTAAACAAGGTACCAGGCCAATTTTTCCAAGGCTTTTATTGGCCCCATAAAGTCAATTTTAGTTCCTTAAAGCTGTCTGGTCATAACGGATTCTCTGCACATTCTGAAATATGATATTCCAACCAAAGTGCTGGTAATATAACTAATGTTTCCAATTGTGTCCTGTTACAAGAAGAACAGATTCTTATTGAACTTATGCAAATAACTATATTGCCATGAAAATAAGAATACACAGGTTTCCAAATTCTGGACAGATCAGAGAGAAAAAGTAAATGTTTAAATTCTTTTTACAAAGGTAGAATAAAGTATTATATTTAATGATGATAACTCTAAAGGTATGCCTGTTTTAATTAAGCCAACAAACTTAAACAGCTTTTATTTGCTGAAGATTATCTTAGATCATGTGAACTTGAAAAACAGTTGGGTTTTTTCTATATTTCTGAGAGTATACTTAATTTATATAAATGCTTGTTTGTCTTTAATTAAATAGAGCTCTTTACAGATTAATTTTGGTAATACCATCCAAAGGTAGAAAAATATCACATATCTATAACACACGTAAATAGACATACAAACAGACACAAATGGAAATCTTATAGCTTTCATTTTAGCTAGGTGAGAAGGCTTAAAAAATTTCCTATTAGGCTCTGAATACCAGCTTCCAATTTGGCCAGCTTCTGACCACAGAGTTACTTAAAAAAATTCTTTCAAATATCTTTCCAGGTTTCAGTTGGGACAAACAGTAAGTTTTCCTAGCAGTACTGAACAACACTTTGGGTGCAAGAGCTGTCCCCAAAGAGGGTGCAAAAGGTACTACCCTCCCAAGATCCAGAGACCAGGTCCAGTTGTCAAGTTAGACCCAGCGTATTATTGGACCCAGCCTGGTTTTTAAGTTGGACCCAATACAACTCCACTGGTTTCTAGATCCAGTCAAGAAAAAGAAATGTTCAAATAAAGTCTAAAAACCTCAAAGCACAAGAACTGCAGAGTTAGGATCCTAGGGGGATTTACCCACCATCTCTAGAAGCAGCGAGAAAGCAACATGCTCTGAGACCCCACAGACAGGTACCTATGTTTGGTTGCTCATTAGCTCCTGGGGGCCTTTGCGGGTCTCACTCTCATCCCTCTTCTGACCCTAGAACTGTTAAAAGATAAACTGACGCATGTTTAAAAAATTTCAGAGTTTATTTGAGCAATAATCAATTTGAATCAGGCAGCATACAATCTAGAAGATAGAAAGGAGCCTCAAACAGCTGTACAAAATGAAAGATTTTTATAGCCAGAAGGAGCAGGAACAAGGAAGTTATTCTAGGCAAAAAAGCAGGTTAGTTACTGCAAGGTTGATTTCGTTTAGGGGATGTAGGGTCTATCAGGCAGATGATCTAACTAGTGCTGATCAGGTGATTCATGATTGACTGGTTTAACATTCCATTTCTAGGGGAGCAAAAATTATAGTAAGTGAGATCTCCATTCACTGATGTGGGGCTTAGCATAAGCAATCCATTTTGAGCTTATTGTCCTATTTTTAACAGCATATTTCCATTCACTTTTGGTTCATTCTGCCTGGATGCTTTTCTTTCACATATTATGCATATTGTTCTCCCATTTGGTTTCATCTTTACTCAAATGTCACCTCCTCAGAGAGATTATCTCTGAGTACTTAAAATGGTGTCCCTCTTCCTTATTTTCTTGACTCTGCCTCCCTTAACCTATTTTATTTTTCTTCACAGTGCTCTAACCTCTAACACTCTAACCAGTGCTCACCATCTAACATTACATGCTTATTTATTTGTCTGTTTCCTCTCACTCCAATGTAAGCTTCCTGAGGCAGAGATTTTTTAAAAATTTAAATTTTATTTTTTTGTACTACTGTGTCTTCAGAGCCTAGAATAATATAGAATAATATAGAAGTTGCTCAATAATTATTTGTTAAATAAACAAATGAATTGGTGCTCTGCTACTCCTTTCTACAACATTCCTGTAAATTCTCTCTAACATTAGTGCAATTATTTCATTTTGATGCTCTGGGCTGTGATGCAAGGAAATGTACCTTAACTGACAGATTGAATTTCTTTCATAAGTGTTCTGTAGTTCTTAGAGTACAGATCCTTTACCTCTTTGGTTAGGCTTATTCCTAGGTATCTTATGGGTTTTGGTGCAATTGTAAATGGGATCAACTCCATAATTTCTCTTTCTTCAGTCTCATTGTTAGTGTACAGAAATGCAACTGATTTCTGTGCACTGATTTTGTAACCTGCCACATTGCTGAATTGCTGTATGAGTTCTAGCAATTTTGGGTGGATTCTTTTGGGTTTTCCACATAAAGTATCATGTCATCTGCAAAGAGGGAGAGTTTGACTTCTTCTTTGCCAATCTGAATGCTTTTTATTTCTTTTTGTTGTCTGATTGCTGAGGCTAGGACTTCTGGTACT
Organism: Halichoerus grypus; assembly: GCF_964656455.1. NCBI lineage: Eukaryota > Metazoa > Chordata > Mammalia > Carnivora > Phocidae > Halichoerus > Halichoerus grypus. The sequence goes on along the minus strand of NC_135712.1, from coordinate 152,019,461 downwards.
ATGTTGAACAACTGTGGTGAGAGTGGGCATCCCTGTCATGTTCCTGACCTTAGGGGAAAAGCTCTCAGTTTTTCTCCATTGAGAATGATATTCACTGTGGGCTTTTTGTAGATGGCTTTTATGATATTGAGGTATGTTCCCTTTATCCCTACACTGTGGAGAGTTTTAATCAAGAAAGGATGCTGTATTTTGTCAAATGCTTTTTTTGCATCAATTGAGAGGATCATATGATCCTTGTCCTTTCTTTTATTAATGTGATGTATCATGTTGATTGATTTGCAAATGTTGAACCACCCTTGTAGCCCAGGAATAAATCCCACCTGGTTGTGGAGAATAATCCTTTTAAGGTGCTGTTGGACCCTATTGGCTAGTATCTTGGTGAGTATTTTGGCATCCATGTTCATCAGAGATATTGATCTGTAATTCTCCTTTTTGATGAGGTCTTTGTCTGGTTTTGAGATCAAGGTAATCCTGGCCTCATAGAATGAGTTTGGAAGTTTTCCTTCTATTTCTATTTTTTTGAAACAGCTTCAATAGGATAGGTATTATTTCTTCTTTAAATGTTTGGTAGAATTCCCCCGGGAAGCCATCTGGCCCTGGACTCTTGTTTTTTGGGAGGTTTTTGATTACTCCTTCAATTTCCTTTCTGGTTATGGGCCTGTTCAGATTTTCTATTTCTTCCTGTTTCAGTTTTGGTAGTTTATAAGTTTCCAGGAATGCACGCATTTCTTCCAAATTGCCTAATGTGTTGGCATATAGTTGTTCATAGTATGTTCTTAAAATTGTTTGTATTTCCTTGGTGTTGGTCATGATCTCTCCTCCTTCATTCATGATTTTTTAAATTTGGGTCCCTTCTCTTTTCTTTTTGATAAGTCTAGCTAAAGGTTTATCGATCTTATTAATCCTTTCAAAGAACCAGCTTCTAGTTTCGTTGATCTGTTCTACTGTTCTTCTGGTTTCCATTTCATTGATTTCTGCTCTAATCTTTATTATTTCTCTTCTCCTGCTTGGTTTAGGCTTTATTTGCTGTTCTTTCTCCAGATCCTTTAGGTGTAAGGTTAGCTTGTGTATTTGAGGTTTTTCTAATTTTTTTAGAGGGGTTTGTATTACAATGTATTTTCCTCTTAGTACTGCCTTTGCTGTATCCCAAAGGTTTTGAACAGCTGTGTTTTCATTTTCAGTAGTTTCCATGAATTTTTTAAAATTCTTCTTTAATTTCCTGGTTGACCCATTCATTCTTTAGTAGGATGCAATTAAATTTCCAAGTGTTTGGGTTCCTTCCAAATTTCTTGAGTTCAAGTTTCAAAGCATTGTGGTCTGAAAATATGCAGGGAATAATCGCAGTATTTTGGTATCGGTTGAGACCTGATTTGTGACACAGTGTGATCTGTTGTGGAGAAAATTCCATGTGCACTTGAGAAGAATGTGTATTCTGTTGCTTTAAGATGGAATGCTCTGTATATATCTGTGAAGTCCATCTTGTCGAATATGTCATTCAAAGCCCTTGTTTCCTTGTCAATCTTCTGCTTAGGTGATCTGTCCTTTGCTGTTAGTGGGACGTTGAAGTCTCCTACTATTATTGTATTATTTTCTTTGTGTTTTCTTTAATTTGGTTATTAATTGATATAATTGGCTGCTCCCAAATTAGGGGCATAAATATTTATAATTGTTAGATCTTCTTGTTGGGTAGACCCTTTAAGTATGATATAGTGTCCTTCTTCATCTCTTACTATAGTCTTTGGTTTAACATCTAATTTGTCTGATATGAGGATTGCTACCCCAGCTTTTTTTTTTTTTTTTGAGGTCCATTAGCATGATAAATGGCTCTCCATCCCCTCACTTTCAGTCTGGAGGTGTCTTTAGGTCTAAAGTGAGTCTCTTTTAGACAGCATATGGATGGTCTTGCTTTTTTATCCAATCATACCCTGTGTCTTTTGATTGGAGCTTTTAGCCCATTTACATTCAGAGTAACTATTGAAAGATATGAATTTAGTGCCATTGTATTACCTGTAAAGTCCCTGTTTCTGTAGCTTGTCTCTGTTTCTTTCTGGTTTATGTTGCTGTTGAGCTCTCTTCACTTAAAGGATGCCCCTTAAGATTTCTTGCAGGGCTGGCTTGCTGGTCACATATTCTTTCAGTTTCTGTCTGTCTTGGAAGCTCTTTATCTCTCCTTTAATTCTGAATGACAGCCTTGCTGGATAAAGTATTCTTGGCTGCATGTTTTTCTCATTTAGTACCCTGAATATATCATGCCAGCCCTTTCTGGCATGGCAGGTCTCTGTGGATAGGTCTGATGTCAGTCTAATGTTCCTACCCCTATAGGTTAGGAACCTCTTGTCTCAAGCTGCTTTCAGGATTTTCTCTTTATCTCTGAAATTTGCAAGCTTCAATATTATATGTTGGGGTATTGATCTATTTTTATTGATTTTGGGAGGGGTCCTCGCTATCTCTTGGACATGAATGCCTATTTCCTTCCCCAGATTAGGGAAGCTCTCAGCTATGATTTGCTCAAACATACCTTCTGGCCCTCTCTCTTTCCTCTCCCTCAGGCACTTCAATAAATCTGATGTTGTTTCATTTTATGGCACCAATGATTTCTCAAAGTCTCCCCTCACGGTCTATTAGTTGTTTTTCTCTCTTTTTCTCAGCTTCCTTCCTTTCCATCAACTTGTCTTCTATGTCACCTACTCTCTCTTCTGCCTCAGTTACCATAGGTGTTAGAGCATCCAATTTAGACTGCTTTTCAGTTAGAGCATTTTTAATTTTGGCCTGATTAGACCGCATTTATGCACTAAGAGATTTTCTAGTAGTGTCTTTTATGGATTTTTCAAGCTCAGCTAGTAACTTTATAATTGTTATCCTGAGTTCCACCTCTGACATTTTACTTATATCCATACTGATTAGATCTGTGGCAGAGAGTATTACCTCTGGATCTTTCTTTTGTTGTGAATTCCTCCTCCTAGGCATCTTGCCCAGAGAAGAATGGATGAATGAGTGGGGAAAAAAAAAAAAAACAACCCACAAATATCAACCCTGATTCAAGCAAAATACATACTAGACAAATCTGAAGAGGTCAGAAACCAAAAAAAAAAAAAGAAAGAAAGAAAGGTTGGTGGGGCAGAGACAATAAAATCTCCCAGGTGGACAAAGCAGGGTGATCCACTTGGTCCTGAGTATATTTTGGTCTGTGTATTAGAAGACACTAAATCTCAAAATCATAAAAAAAGCAAACTTATATACCTACAAAAATAAGATTGAAGACAATGAAAAGAAGCCAAAAATGAAGAATATATCTATAAAATGTAAATGTAAAAAATGAAAGTTAAAAAAAGACTTAAAAACAAAGAGTTGATAAAATAAGAAACTCTTTGAAAAGGACAAAAAAGAAAAAGAAAAAAAAAGGGAAAATTTTAAACTGAAATATAAATGAATCATGAGAAACAACCTTGAATTCTACATACTATTTTGCCTAGAGCTGGAGTTTTGCAGTGCTTTGTGCTCTGTAAGCTTGGTGTTCCCTGTTCTTCCAACTGGTCTTCTTCCAACCTGCTGCATTGATACTCCTGTATCTGTGTCTCGGCAGAGTTGCACTACCCCTTGCCAGGGGACTGGGCTCAGTGTAAGCTCTTTCTGGTTTTTCTATGTGGCTTTTGTTTCCTGAAGGCTTTCTGGGCCTCTTTAGAGGATGAGAGTAAAAATGGTCATGCCCTGATCTTCAGCCCTGGAGCCAAAAGATCACCGTCCCCTTTCTTCAGTAAGCCCTGAGGGATAAGTGGTCTTCACTTTTGTGTGTGCCATACTCTGCAGACTCCTGCAGTGGGCACCCACACTGATCCTCCCAGGGGAAGGTGGAGGGTTGCACATTTCTGTCCTTTTTTGGACCCCACCCCCACCCCACCCCACGGAGAGTGGTTGCTTGGTGGAGGGTGTGCCTGGGTCGCCCCTACTGGGGGAAGGTGGAGGGCGTGGCTTTTTTTGTCCTTTGGAAGGCCCCCCCCCCCACACACACTGAGACCTGTCGCTGGAGTGTGCAGAGTTCCTGGTTTATGGTAAACAGAGCTGAGAGCCCTCTCCCAGGCTCTCAGACCATAACCAGTTTCCCTGCTCCAATGTTGGGGAACTCTGCCAACTCAGGCACCCCATTATTTCTGTGACTCTGGGGATCTTGAGACCACACTGGTCCACCTAGAATTCTGCCCCGCTTCACCAAAGAGGACCTTTCATTCAGGGACATATCTCACTGGAGCAGATTTCTAAAGGTTCTGATTTTGTGCTCTGGGGCTATATCACTTTCCCATAGCCAGCTTACTGAGGCTCCCTCCCCCGCTGCTTACCCTCCAATATACCCCTTCCATTTCACTTCTCCACACTCTCACCTTGCAAAAAGTGGCCATTTTTCTATTTGTAGAATTCCAGCAATTCTTTTCTTAACATCTCGGGTTGAATTCATAGGTGTTCAGAATGATTTGATAGTTTTCTAGCTAAATTCAGGTGGCCAGATGAAATGAGCTCCCCTACTCTTCTGCCATCTTGTCTCTTCTTAGCGGATGCTGTATTCTAAACAAAGTTAGGGATGGTATGGAATCTTGTATCCCTTTCACATGCTGTGTGGCAGATCAAACCCTCTTACCTGATTTTGTGGACAGGATATGGACTATCTGCAGCTATGATTTCCAGGAGACTATGAGTCCTGTCTGCAGACTCTGTTTCTACCTGGTAGGCCTTTCCTGTATCTGATAGCAAACTAAACGTTTTCAGGAAAAATGCCTTTATTTTATTCCTTTTGGCCTTCTTTTCCATTATTTCCTATAAAACTAATCCAGCTGGCATGATGTCCTCTTATTTTGGTGTATTTCCCTTTCTGGTGCCTCCTTGCTGTGTGGCATCTCTGGGTAGAAGGGGGTGTCTCAGGTCCAGTGGGGAAGGAAAGTTTCTCCTGGAGCCTTATTATCAGTTGAGCCTCTGATTGACCCCACTTGCTGTGGATCAGGAATCATCTGGCCTGGATCTCTTCCTTCATAGGTTGGGAGGTCATATGATACCCTGCCTCTGTGTTATTTCTCCAGTCCTGGGGTCTCAGACCAGTTTACTTTCTTCTTCCACCTTTCTGAGTTCCCCTTTGGTTGTCTCTTGAGTTATTTGCAGTGTTTATTACTGTACTTAGTGAGGAGAAATGGGCAGGGCAAGACTATGCCATCTTGCTCAGGCCAGAAGTCAACAAGTTCTGTTTTTCTTTTCTTTTAATTTATTTTATTTTACTTTATTTTAGATTTATTTATTTATTTGAGAGAGAGTGTGTGCATGCACATGAGTGAGGGGAGGGCAGAAGGAGAGAATCTTCAAGAAGACTCCCCATTGAGTGCAGGGCCCAAGGCAGAACTTGATTTCATGACCCATGAGATCATGACCTGAACCAAAACCAAGAGTTACTTTTAACCAACTAAGCCACCCAGGTACCCCGACAAGTTTTGTTTTTAAAAATAAGTTTTAGTCTAATACCTTTGTGATCTGGAGGAGAACGCAAAGACTGCTTTAGAATGAGGTAGACTTGAGTTTGAGTCACAACCTCACCTGTTATTAGCCATGTGACTTTGAGCAAGTTCATTAACCATGGGCAAGTTCAGTTTCTACATGGGTAAAGAATAACCATATAGGTCACTTAGGTTTCTTAGGTTTCAATCAACAACAACAGATCTGGTTAACTTTTAACTTGAGAAAAAGAAACAGGGAATGTACTGGAAGATGGATCATTTAGGAAAAGGGAAGACATACCCAGTTATTTTCACAGAGGGGGTTTAATAAAGAGTTTGGATTAATTGGGTACTGGATGCCAGAAAAGGTGAATATAGAACATTAGGATTAACATAAAATTAGTGACTGGATTAACATAAAATTAGTGACTGCAAGAGTCCAGTGCACTCCTGGGGCTGCAGAAACAAAGGGAGGAGGTTGGGGAAGTCAGAACCTAAAGATCTACAGGCAGGGCCCTAATGAGCTGGGACTTCAACTTATGAGAAAAAGGCCCTGCCTGGCTGGGGCCGATAACTTGAGGGTCAGGGGAGCAATAATGAGGCTGGTTCAGAGTGTGCAGAAATAAAAGCTGAGAAATAGAAACAATGCTACTAGAACTAACTATTTCTGGAATCAACTGCTACTGGGGTGAAGAGGTGCTGCCTGGTGTCACTGAAAAAGTAGCATGTCTGCAAGAGGGGCACGCTCTTTCTCCCTCCTGTCTTCCAGGCTCCCCTTCATTCCACCTTTTGGCAGAGTCAAATATGGATCCAGCCTTAAAAAAAAAAAAAAGTGCTCGGGTTCCACCCTAGCAAAGTAAAGAAGGGTATATTTTCATGTGAGAACCAATCCCTTAATAACTAAGAAAAGAAGTATATGAGGTAGTTCATAGTATCAAAGGAATAGATGAATATCAGGTCTTATAAAGGGCAGGAACAAGGCCTGATCAGGGCAGCCTGAAGGAATAACTCATGGAACTTTTTAGAGTGCTGACATTGTGTAGGGATTCTTTAGGATATTGCTCAAACCACTTTTTGCCCCTTCGTGTCCTCAGTCCAGAATAAAACATCTGGGATAGAGAGAGAAATTGGCCAAGCTTAAGTTATATATCCATTCTAATGGTCAGAAGATTAAAAGGATGGGATCCCATAAGTGGCAGCTCCTTAGGAACCTATGGAGTAGGGAAAGGGCTGTCTCCAAAGGAAATAATGCTGGGAAGAAAAAGAGATTAAAAGGTATATACTACATTCCAATCCCCTATTCATTTTGGCCTGGTAGTAAAGGAAGCTTGAAGTGGCCTGGTGGTCTCTTTTTCCAATTTAGTGAAAAAAAAAGTGGTACCTTCTAGAGGAAACAATCTTTCCTTGGGTCCAGAACTTCTGTCCTTAGATCCTGGACTTTTATATCCTGATTATGAGAAAGAACAATTATTATTTATCTTGAGTTTAGAGTACATAGTAGACTCTGAAAGAAAGACTCATATAGTCTCAAGATTTACCTCCCTTGTTACTGTGTTGGGTCTTGAATAAAATATTTCATGATTCTCTAAGGGCAATTACTTCTGGGTAATGTGTAATGGTAAACCTGGTAGATTCCATTGGTAATAACTATTACTTGCCTTCTCCTACTCTGAAATGAGTTCCTTTGTCAATAATGTTGTTTGAGATACCCTGAATGAACATCAGAGATGTAGTAGAATAAGCATGATGTCAGGCAAAGAAAACTTAAAGCTATAGTTGCTGCCCTGTACATGATGATACGAGTAATGTATAATTGACTTGCCACAGGTATCTGACTGGTCCCAGGATTTGACATCATATCAGGAGCTCAAGGTGGGTGGTATGTTTCTGTTTTTACTTTACTGACTTAAATTTAGATTTTCATATATTGCTTCTTTTCATATTTTACCATAATTTAAGGTAACTTTAAAAATATATCTTTTTAAGCATTATTTTTAATTGTTTGAAAGTAATTTATGAAGTGGTTTTGATATAAATGGCTTCCTCATTCCTCTATTGATGCCTCTGTTTGCTTTTGTTTGTTTTTTTGCTTTTATAAATAATTCTTGTCTTTATACACAAATATTGTGCTCTGCTTTTTAAGTCTCTTGACTAGAGAACCCATAGGAACTTTGGAGAGTCCTCCTGGGTTTGGATCATGTTGTGTAGGGTTGACCAAGTCATACAGCAACTGATGCAAATGCTTCTTTCTGGCGGAGTGCACTGCACAACCTGCACAGCTATATATGGCAGCCCTGAATCCTGGCTCTGCCATACCTACCCTGTGAGCTTGTGCAAGTCCTTTTGCAACTCTGTTGCCTCAGTTTCTGCATCTATAAAGTAGAGAAAATAATACTTACCTCATAGGGTTGTTGTGAGAATTAAATGAGTTAATATAGCAATTGCTATGCATATTTGTTGTTGTTATTTATTACTACTATTATTATTGTCAATGGGAGTGAACATTTTAGGGCATTAGTTGCAGAATGCCAAATTGAAGCTCATCTTTGAATGACTGAAGATCATTTAAAAGATTATTAATTAATCTCCTAAATCTGGAAGCCCAGCAACTCTGGTTGATGTCATGATTTGGATTAAAGAATCTTCAAGAATTATGAATAAATTTTATGAATAAAGTATTTCTAGTCTTGGTACCCTGTTGAGGTGAGGTTGGACTACTAACCCAAATTTTCCAGAGATGAGGCACAGAAATGAAGGTCAGATGGCTCTGGAGGGGAATGGGAGCCCAAGAGGAAACGTGTGATTATGGAATAATAACTACTAAATGGGAAAGCCAGGAAGAAAGCAAGCGGTGAGGGGTTTGGTGGAAGAGATGCCTTCTCTCCATGGGGAGGAGAGATGATGGCAAGCTCTCCATGATCAGGTGGAATGGAAGTTTGGTTCCCACCAGAGGCTGATGCTCAGGAGCCATCTGTCACAGTTAATCTGAGTCTGGGTGTTTTGTTTACCTTTGACTTCATGTGGTATTATGGTCCAGATGAGAGTCACATGCTTGCATCTGTTCTTCCTCTCTGAAAATCACCTTGTTAGCCAAAGCCAACAATTTTCAAAGGAATGCTTTAAAAAAGATGCAGAGTGTAGCAAAATGCTTGACCAAACCCATCTGGTTTCAGAAGGTCTTCTTTTCTCAGATGTGTCTACTCTCATTAAAACAAAGCATGTAAGATTCCCATGCCTGGGACTAAAGGCAGAGCTCTATTGCAGGCAGTTTCAGAGACCTTTCCAGGGAGAGTAAAGCAAACTGAAGGCTTGGGCTTGTCTCTCACTGCATTGAATGGGCTGTGGAATGCTTTTTGCTCTCTGACTTAACACATTTGCCTCTCCATTTACCTTTTTTTTCCTGGGAGGAGAAGTGAATAAGACTGTTTGGAGCCTAGGGTGTTCTTTGGGGCCACATTTAACCAATGGGCTGGGCTACAGGGCTGTTTTAGTTTAGGGAAAGCAGATCCCAAGACAAGGTTTTGAGTATAAATAATTTGTTTGGGAGGTGTGACAGGAACTCAGGAAGAGGGTGGGGAAGTGGGACAGGGAAGGGAAGTCAGCCAATAAGGGGTGTGTTAACAAGCCAGTTACCACTATGGGCAATCCCATAGAGATGCTCTGGGAAACAGTTGAACACAAGACTCAGAAGTCTCCAACCTTGTGGTGAGGGAGCAGGGGTGTTTATACACCAACTCCCATCAGCCATTAGTTGAGGGCTGCTCTAGGACATGTTAATTCTCTGGCATTCCCAAGACTCAAAGTCTTGTTGGGAACTTTGGAAAAAGACATTAAGCAAAGAAATGCAGATGCTGTCAGTTGGCAGTCTGCCTGCACACACCAAAATGGCAAGGTCTGAGTATTCTGGAGAGGCACTTACAGTGTCTGTTATGTGTAGCTTAACTATCAACACCCAAACTTAGGTCTTCCTCTGGCCCTTTCTCCTGAGGCAAATCCCAGCAGATCAGCATGGCTAATGAGGAAAATATATATCTTTTGTATGTGATCATGCATCTGTCTTTGGGATTATTTTATATGGTATGTTTTATTGGTAGACAAAGAACATAGTGGACAAATTGGTTTGGAAGTAAACATGTCTTGGGAAACAAGACAATTGGACTCACAGACATGTTTCAGAGGGAGCAACTGCAGAGTTTGCATATTTTTGTAGCTATGAGACAGGTTTCAGTAGAGAAAACCCCTGAGATTCTATAGAGAAGGGTTGAGTTGGAGTGACAAAGGATGCATTCATCTTGTGAACTTCAGAGTATCTTGGGAATGGCCCAGGCCTGACCTTCCCAATGGTGTGGTTAACAGCCAATGTGCACCTGCCAAGTCTGTGTGAAGCCCTGCAGCTTTTCAGCTCCTTCCAGCCAGTCCAACTGTGTGGAAGAAACTTTGGGCTGTAGGATGTGGAAGCACCTTCTGGTGGATTTTGTGAGTTGGCTTGGATTGTTTTTGTCACTAGGTTTAATAGAGTATAAACAAGAATCATTCTTTCTCCACAAATATTTTCATAAGAAAATTTTTCCCACCTCTTGGATGATGTTGCTGGAAGATTCTGGTGTTTTTTCCAGTCATTTTGAAGTATCAGAAGAGTTTCAGTTACAAGACTAAAAAGTCCAGCCTAATCCAACATCAAAACTTCAGACTCCCCAATTTAAAGTCAGACTTAGCTCATGGCTTGAGGATAGACAGGAGACAGGAGAGATTATATTTTGTTCTTTATCTCCTTGCCCTGCCTCCTTCTTAACTAACTCTGCTGAATTTGGCTTCTTCAGAGCCATAGAACATAAAGTGGAAGATTTACAGGAGAAGGAAATATGTTGTTTGATTGTTGTACCTTTTTTGTGGCTGTCAAAAGCCCTCTGTCAAGTCAGGCATCCAGTTGTTGGCTCTTCTGTGCATTCTCAGAGACCTCCAGTGAGGGTTTCTATGCCTCACTCTTTTCCGGGGAATGGACACAGTCTCCGCTGACATCTTACAATTCCTCCTCATATCCAGCTTGCCAAGGCACATCATTGGGAATGCTTTGTCCCCATAGGAAGTCCTCTTGAGTGGGTCTCTCAAGGTAGTGTAAGCATAGGCTAAAAACTTCAGTCTACATGGGAACTAGACTCCCTTGATCCATCGAATTCTCAAAGTGTAGTTCATTTCTATTCTGCCCTCAGGTGATGCTCCAGCTAACCTCTCACTTTCACATCTCCCCAGGTTATAGGAACCCCATGTTAGTTCTTCCAACAACTCGCTCTCACGAGTTTCCTGGGCTCTACCTAGCTTCAGCGAGAGAGGAAGTTTCTACTTGTTCCTCTGATCAGATGATACCGTTTCCAAAAATGAGTTTTTTTGGAACTCCCACTTGTGGGTTAGAAGAAGAATTCTCACTAATGATTCTACCTTTATTAACCCAACTTATTTTACGTAGGCTGGATGTCAAAAATGGACTGAATGAGTTTGGTCAGTGGTCTAAACTGCATAGACGTGTCACATATTATATAAGCCAACATAGGCTAAATGCAGTAAAGATGATCCTGAATCTCAGGGGCTTCAAACAACAGTTTTACTTCTTTACTGGGTCCTTGACCAAAGTGTGCTGGTGAGTGTTGGGGGTAGGTCTGCTCTGGTAAGTCAGCTGTTCTGTATCTAAACTTCTTTTAGTAGTGTCTTTGCTGTCTTCTATGTGAAGAGTACTTGTTTTGTGCCATGACTTCCTTTGGTAGTCTGGTGAAGCCTATGGGCCCTTTCTCAGAATAAGAAAGGAAATAGAATACAGTGATCAAAGTATTGATAAAATGTGTTGAAAGTTATATGCATGCTTATTTATTAACACATTCACTAATAAGGCTGAGGTGGCAGGTCTAATGTCTTATGTAATTTTGAAGGTTAATGAACATAACAATACAATTTTTTTCCCTTCGAAATTAATGGATTTCCTGAAATGGACCCCTTCAATATCTGTGGACTCTGGTTTAAGAATCTTTACAAGGCCATGAAATCCTCTACAGGATTTGGCCAGTAGTATAAGAGAAGGCATGGGGAAGTGTGGCAGATGGCAAAAATGGCCCCAGTTCTCTACCCATCCCTGAACACACACTCTTGGCAATTTGACTTCATACCTTTTCTTATCAAAAGGTGGAGTCTAGGTTCTGGCCACTTCAACCTGGGCCGCCTTTGTGACTTTCTTTGGCCAATAGAGTGTGGTAAAACTGACACCGTGTCAGTTCTGACTCTGGTCTCGGGAAACTGTACACTTTTGCTCTTTTCCATAAATCCTGCCACTTCCATATGAATATGTTTCGATCTGTCTGCTGGTTAATGAGAGACATGTGGTCAGCTGCCCTGTCACGTTAGCTGACTGCCCGACAAATTCCACAAATAGAGAGGTCAGTTGACCTCCATGTGACTCCAGGCACAAAAGGGAGCCATAATGAGACCAGAAGAACCACCTAATGGAGCCCGGCTTAGATTCTTGTTGATCTGCTGGATTGTGATCTAAATAAATGGTTGTTGTAAACCATTGAGTTTGAGATGGTTTGTTTCACAGAAATCACTAAGTGATGCAAGAAAGATAGCCCTGCTTTGAATTGACTTGACTAGGTGGTGAGAGTTTCTTGCATGTAATTCCATTGTTGAAATCTTGGAAATCTAGTTGTGGGGCCTCACTTACATACGAGAGGAGGCTATAAAATGTAGTCTAGCAGTGCAGTCAGGGGAGGGGGACACAGATATTGGTGGGTCTCTGTCTTAAGCACTTACTCATTTTATTCTGCTTTGGACCCTCAGCTGAACCTCTGGTACAAAGACAGAAGTACCATGTAAAACTCTGCTCTGCCTTGTGATAGACACTGTGACTATCTGATGTTCTAGTGACTCTCCTGCTCCCATCTGCCTCCAAAGAGGATACGATTCTGGTTCAGTAGACTCAGGGCAGATAGAGGAGGGACAAAGCATGCAGGTCTCAGCCATAATCTCCAACTGCATTTTTAAACATCTAGTTTCTTGTGTATAGTTCCTTTGGGGGTCCATAGAGTGGAGCCATCCTGGCAGGATCCACGCATTCTTGTGCTGCTGTGTGGTGATTGATACCATCACAGCAGCATCAATATCTTTGTTCATTGTTTTTAAGAGTCAGTACCCAGTCTAGCATCTACAGTGCCTAGTAACATGATTTATGATCCATAAGTCTGAATAATGTTTCAAGCACCCTAATGCCACACACAGAAACTGTGGAGTATGTTAGAAGGATTGCAGTGCATCAGATAGACCTAGGTCTCAATCCTTTCTTTCTAACTTACTTTGTGACCTTGGGCAAATTCTTTAGAAGCAGGAGCTTTTTCCCTTTTGCAAAATGTAGAGAATCATACATCCATATTTCTTGTGAGCATTGAGTGAAAGAATGAACATGAACGTACTTGGCACTAGAAGATCCTTTGCAAATACTAACTGAATTCTAAATTAAAGGATAAGCAAGCAGGCTAGCATTTTAAATCATATTTTGAAAAGTAGATATAGGTAGGGAAGTTGAATTAATCAGCACACTGTAATCATAAGTCCATGTCAGGGCCCTCCTTTGTATTACCCATTTATTTGATTTCATCTTTATTCCTGTTCCACTGACTCACTCACTTTTTTTCTTTAGGTATCCATTCTAATATTCTTTACACATATTCTTAAATTCATCCATCCTTGGAAACTATAATGTCATTTTGTGTGTTTATGTGTGTGTGTGCAAAGTTTATGCAAATGGCATTATGCTATACATTTCTCTTTTTTTTACCCTCTCAACCAACACTATATTCTAAATGATTGCTGAAACTAAATGTGCTGAAAGAAATTTCTTTCACTACGTTTAAAGCTAAATAACATTATGTTCTAAGTATTTTCTACCTTTAACTTACCTATTCCCCAATTGTTGGATAATCAGGTTGTTTCCAACATCCAAAGCATGCACTGAAAACATCTTCTAAAATGCCTCTTTGCTAACCTGCAGGAAAATGTCTCTGAGATGTATGTTCCAGAGAGAATGGATAATCACAGGGTGTGTGTACACTTGATTTTATTAAGGACAGTTAGGTGGCTTTCCAGAAGAACAGTCCTAGTTTATATGCTTGCTGGTACCGCATGGGGAGCCTGTTTCCTGACATCTTCACCATCTTTTTAATTTTTGTATTTTAATGGGTTTAAAATGATATCTTGTTGGCATTTTAATTTTTATTTCCCTTCTTTCTTGTGAGTGTGAGTATCTTTATGGGTATGTTGGCCTTTGGGGATTCCTTCCTTGCATCAACACTTCATGTCCTAGAGAATCATTTTCCTCAACACTATATGCCAATCACACCATCATTTCCTCAGGGCTTTGAAGAGTCATGTTTATGATGTGTCAAAGTCACATACAAACTGGGATCCATGTCTGAAGCTTCTATGCTGTTCCATGCTTTTATCTGGTATTGTTAACCCATAGGGGGCCACAAAGATGTTTATGAATGGGCTTCAGGGTATCCATCAGTTCCCTGACATGTGGCCAGGTACATATACTTCTGAGCACGCGGAGAGCTTTCATGAGATTCTCATAAGGATCCAAGAGTCTAAAAAGCCAAAATCTTGATTTGTGTGTTGTTTGTTTGGTTGTGTCTATTTGATCTGTCCCTAGCACTGTAACTGTGCTTTTATAATTTTGTCTTGTTTTTTGGATACTTTTCATTTTTAATACTGAGACAATGTTGATTGATACATAAAGATTTCAGGAAATTTATAACATCACTGTAAATTTAAGTACTCATCATTATAAAATGATAATTATGAAATCATTAAAAATTCCTTTTAATACTGTTGCCTTGAATTCAGCTTTATCTGATTTTATTATCCCAATTGTAGCTTTCTGTTTATTTGTGTTTGTCTGACATATTTTTTTCAACTTTGGGTTTCTTGTTTAATTGGAGTCTTTTTATATCAACCATGTTTAATGTGGAATTTTATCCCTCTTATGCTCATTGCTGTACCTTCTGTAATTTTGTTTTTATTTAGTCATTAATGTTCATGATTTTCTTTTTTGTTGTTTCTGATTTTTTGCTATAAAGATTTACATCAAATGCATTACTCTTCTTCAGTGGTTTGCATATTTTGACCACAGTCTATTTTAAAACCATATTTCTAACACTTTAATAATTTTCCCAAATATGTTCAAATATATATCTCTCTATTGGGTATAACAATTCGTGTCTTTTCAGTTCTCCTTTATATTTTAAAATAAGAGTTTGACATACTTTTATTTACTTCCTTTTCCTCTTCCATTTACTCAGAAAAACCTACATTTTAATTCAGTTTTTTTGCAATTCCATAATTATTTTTATATTATAGATCTTCATGAGCATATTGTTATTTTTGCATTATTATTAGTGACATTTCAAGAATTTAGCTAAATCATATTTATTGCTATCAGTAGTCTGGAATAATTTCACACTGTGACATCTCCTTTCTTGGCCTCTTAATTTTGCTTTATCCTTTCCATTGTTTCATATCCATCTTCAAATAATTTTTTAAAGAGAATATATTTTCACACCCCTCTTATTCCTGACGTTGTATTTCTTTACCTTCCCACATAAATGACGGTTAGGATGAATGTGAATGTATCAGTTAGCAATTGTTGCTTAAAAAGCCATGCCAAAAATTAATGACTTAAAACAATAATCATTTATTTAGCTCACAACTGTGTAGGTTGGAAATTTGGGCTGAGTTCTGCTGGGAAGTTCTTCTGGTCTAGAATGGTCTCAGACATCTGTGGTCAGCTGCTAGGTTGGCCAGGCACCGTCCTCATCTGGAATGGCTCTGTTTATGTGGACCCTCATCCTACAGCAGACTGGTTCAGGCTTGTTCATATGGCAGCTATGCAGGTTTCCAAGAGTGAACACAGAAGCATGTAAGACCCCTTAAGACCTAGGCTTGGAACTGGCTCAGCATGACTTCTAACATATTCTATTGCCCAAGGCAAGTGACTGGGCCCATCAGCTCATATTGAAGATCCGGATAGGGAAATACACTCCACCTCTTGATGGAAAGTGTGCAAAATCACACTGCAAAGAGGGATTCATAAACAATGGGATACTTGTTACCATTTCAGCAAGTGTCTACTTGCTAAAGTGTCTAGTGTATACATTTCTGACACGATCCCTTAAAAACTCAGATCTTAATTATTTATCTGCTGGCATTTAGTCAGTTATCCTACTCTATTTCATTTATATTCACATATATTTGATATTTATTTATCTTTTTCCCTCTATATTCCAGAATTGTTTCCTCACCTTCTCAGGATTGTCCCTGATATAATAGAGTACATTTCTGTAGCATTGGATTTGCCTCTTCAATATTTGTTATTGTTTTATTGAGTGATCTTGCAATAAGCCTTTTCCTGAACATCTCTCCCTTCACTTCATCCTGGAGATAGATATATATATCTTTTATGGTTGGGAAATTTTATTCTGAACTATCTGATTATTTCCAGAGACAACACGTAAACTCTGAGTGTTCTCTTTTCTTTGTTTTATAGATTTTTAAAATAATAATTTTATATTTATTTTTTCTTTATTAATAATCAGAAAAGCAAGCTTTCTCTAGAATCAGTTTTTTTCCTTTTTTCTCTTTTTGGCTCTTTTAAAAAAATTTTATTTTTATTTATTTATTTGAGAGAGAGAGAAGATTGTGAGTGGGGAGGAGCTGAGGGAGAGGGACAAGCAGATCTGCACCGAGCAGAGAGCCTGAGGCGGGGCTGGATCCCAGGACCGTGAGATCATGACCTGAGCCAAAATCAAGAGTCAGAAGTTAACTGACTGCCCCTTTTTTGACTCTTTTAAAAGTTAAGTGTTAAAGAAGAAGAAGATAGCAGGAGGGGAAAAATGAAGGGGGGGAAATCAGAGGGGGAGATGAGCCATGAGAGACTATGGATTCTGAGAAACAAACTGAGGGTTCTAGAGGGGAGGGGGTGGGGGGATTAGTTAGCCTGGTGATGGGTATTAAAGAGGGTACGTTCTGCATGGAGCACTGGGTGTTATACGCAAACAATGAATCATGGAACACTACATCAAAAACTAATGATGTAATGTATGGTGATTAACATAACATAATAATAAAAAAATAAATAAAAGTTAAGTGTTGAACATTATATTACTAAATTGATATATTCACATGCTAAAACATCAAGTGGCAAAGAATGGTATAAAATAAAAAATAATCTCTTGCCCTGCAACCTAACTCCTTGCTGGGGGTAATTGCCATCAGTAGTTTCATAGTATCCACGAGAAATATTTTTTTGCATACATAGAGCATACACCCATATTTTACTCAAATGAGATAATATATTCATATTGTTCAACACCTTTTTGTTTTTTCACTTGATAATATATTTTGAAAATGTTCCTATGTCAGTACATATGAAATTATCACATTTGTTTTTAACAGTTCCATAGAATTCTGTTATATGGATCAATCAAAATGTATTTACATATTCCCCTACTGTCAAAGATTTAAGTATTTTTAAGGTGTTGTTAGCATGATTTTTTTCTGTTACATAAATCTTGTGATGAATACCATCATGTCTTTCTGTGTATGTGTATGTATGTTTCTAGATACATTTCTAAGAAAGCAGTTTCTAGGGAAGACCACATGTATTTTACATTTTGGTAGATATTGGCAAATTGCCTTTGAAAAATTGGCACCGAGGGACGCCTGGGAAGTTAGGGATCTGCCTTTAGCTCAGGTCATGATCCTGGGGTCCTGGGGTCAAATCCTGCATCTGGGCTCCCTGCTCAGTGGGAAGCCTGCTTCTCCCTCTGCCTGCTGCTCCCCCTGCTTATGCTCCCTCTCTCTCTGGCAAATAAATAAATAAAATCTTTAAAAAAAAAAGTGACACCAAGTCCCAATCTCACCAAAATGAATTACCATGCCTCCTTCTCCACTTGTTTTTTTAAATATTTAGTTTTAACATTTGTTTAAGATTGTCAATCTGATAGGTATTGGTATCTCAGTGTTGTTTTCTTGGCATCTATATATGATTATAGGCCATTTGTATTTATTGTTTTGAGAATTGCTTTGCATATGCTTTATCCTCTCCTTTTATTTAAACTGGGCTATCTTTTTTTCTTATTGATTTTTAAGAACTTGTTCATAAACAGCCTAAAATGGTGGTTTGAAGCGGGACCTCTTGTGTTAGTCTTCATGGTTTCATGTCCTGATTTCATTATTAGCTGCTTGACCTGATACAACTTTTGTAATCTTTTAGTACCTCAGTTCCATCATCTATAAAATGTGGACAATAAGAGTATCTACCATTTAGGTTTGCTTGAGAATTAAAATAAATAATTCATATAACATACTTATCATAATATTTGATATATAGTTAGTGTGAAATAGGTGTTATGATAATAAAATGACATTTAGAATGTTGGCCCAGTATCTACCATATGCATTGCAAAAGTACTTTTCCAGTTTTTTAATTTGTCTTTAATTTTATATATATATATATATTTTTAAAGATTTTATTTATTTGACAGAGAGAGGGAGAGAGACAGAGAGCGAGCACAAGCAGGGGGAGCAGGAGAGGGAGAAGCAGGCTCCAGGGAGCCCCATGCGGGGCCTGGGATCATGACCCAAGCTGAAGGCAGACATTTACCAACTGAGCCCCTAATTTGTCTTTAATTTTAAAGGTATTTTTAGTTCAAGATTATTTTTAAAAAGCCAATGACAAATTTTTCTAATAATTTTAGGGCTTTTGTACTTTACTTTTAAATCATCAATTTATCTGAAATATATTTTGGTATGAAGTTTAGAGTGTTGATCCAACTCTATTTTATTTCCAAATGGTAAGTCAATTGTCCCAATACTTTTCATTTCTGATAAAATATCCCTACTTTACCATACTCTCAATTCCTACATAATTTTAAGGTCATTTATGGACTCTCTAGATTCTTCCGTTGATTTTTCTATTTCTTCCCCTGAGCCACATTACTTTTAATTGCTATAGCTTATATTTTCAATAAATACAGTAGATTTATCCTTTCATTACCCATACTTTTTGCTATTTTCCAGGTTAAATATATATAGCCATTTATTAGTAAGTTTTCATATAATTTTAAATGATTTTCATTAAAGATCGAATAATGTAAGTGGATATTCTACTATAAGTAATAGATGATTATGCTAAATGAACACTTGAGCCCCCATTAGCCTGAGAGAGAGAACATTACTTAGAAGGAGCACTTGGGGGGGACTTACATACAGTGTAAGTAAGTACTTACATATATTAAAATGGATTGTTTAGCTTTACCTTTTTTTGAACTGCACATAAATTATTGAATAATCTCTTCTTGATGTTTTGTTTTTGCTCAATATTAAATTCTTGCTATTCATCTATGTTAAATTTTTTTTTTTACTCCTTATATTCCATTACATAAATATACCACAATTTATTTATACATTCCATTGATGGACATTTGAGTTGTTTCCAAGTCTTAAAAAAAAGGTTTTGTTACTCACATCATGCTATGAACATTCTTGAATGTTTCTTTTTTTCATGTATGTAAAATTTCTTAAGGAGTGGAATTGCTGGGCATCAGGCATGCACATCTTCCATCTTGTTAGCTATTGCCAAATAGTTTTCATAAATGGTTGAATTAATGTGTAATCCCATCAGCAGGTTATAATTTTTTTTAGGTTTCCTTTCTTCTCACTTCCCAAATGCTCATCTCTATACAACAACAACTATTGCTTCCTTTTTTTTTTTTTTTTTTAATTTAGAACCACATTAACTTAAAAAAATTGAGGGAGAATTGTTATCTTTACACTATTGCCTTTTTAAAATCCTAATACAATGGATATCTTTCTACCTATTCAAGACTTCATTTAAGTCCCTGAGAGTTTTAAAATTATCTGTAGTTTCTTGTAGACATTAATAGTTTCTTTAGGTTTTTATTATGAACATTTTCAGCCATATAAAAAAGAGTGATATGTGTTATGTTTGCTGAGCCATTTGAAATTAGACTGTGTATATCATGACACTTCACCCCTAAATACTTTGGCCTAATTCCCCGAAGAAGAGAAATGGTCTCTTACATAAGCTCAAATCATTATCTTACTTAAAAGAATTAAACATAATTCCCTATTATGAGTTAGTCCATACTCATGTTTTCCTAGTTATCCCCAAACTATCTTTTAGAGCTCTTTCTTTTTTTTTCAAAAAAGAATTAAAACAAAGTTCATGCATTTGCATATTGCATTTTGTTATATATTTATAATCTTTTTTCAAAATAATACCTTCTCATATTTAATGATCTTTTTATGACTTTTTATTACAGACGTTTTCACACCATAAAAGTACATGGATTAAGAAGTGAACCTGCATGTACCCACTACCTAGTTTTAACAATTATCAGTATTTTGTTTGCTTTATTCATCCATCTTCACACCTTAAACACTTTTTCTTGCTGACAGCTTTCAAAGCAATTCCCAGATATCATGTCAATATATCAATTCACCCTTAAGTAATTTATTATGTATCTCTCACTGATAAGAACTTTCCCCATGCAACCACCATGCCATTGTCACATTTAAGAGAAATAACAAGTTCTTAGCATTATCTCATTTCCATTCCATATTCGGGTTCACCTGATTGTCTCAAATTTTCTTCTGCAATGGGTTGCCTGAATCAGGACCCTAACAAAGGCCCACACTCTGCATTTGGTTATATTATTCTGTGGGAGGTACAGTCTGAATACTGATTTCAAATGCCAGTTGAAATGTTTATTTTCTCTATTTTCAATTTTAGAGTATTCTTTTTTTCCCCTTTGTATTCAATTTTACTCCTATTTTTTGAATGTGCAAAACATTTTCCTGGTTCAGGAATCTAAAGTATGTAAGACTGAATACTCAGAAAATTTTTGCTTCCATCCTCCTCCCTACATTCTGTTACTGTTCTCATTAACTCTGATTTCTATAGGTAACCATTTTTGTACTAGTTGTGGCTTCTTCTTCCAGTATTTCTTTTGATAAAAATAATCTTGTGTGTGTGTGTGTGTCTGTGTATTTCCTGTTTTTTCTTACACAAAAGGGATATTCTATAGACTGTTTTGAACCCCGAATCTGTCACTTAACAGTATGTCTTGGCAATCACTCTATATCAGTACATAAAGTCTCCTTTTTTTTTTTATGGTAGCAGAGCATTTCATACAAAGGAGTTAGCTTGGTTTGTTTGCCAGTCCTCTGAATAATCTTGAGCACCTATTGTCTGGTACTCGTGGAGTATCTTTTGGATAGAGTCTGAGATGTGGTATTGGTGGGTCAAAAGAAAAAAGCTTATGTAATTTTCTTAGATATTGCTGTCATAACATAGAATCTATTTTTTTTTTCTGCTATATTTTCTATCAAGCCAGATTTCAGCATTTTTCAAAGCCAGGCTTTTGGTTACTTTTACTGTCCACTTGTGCTGTGGTTCAATTTATCACAGACATTCAGTTAAAGGGCAAATAAATCCACGCAGTTGATAGTTTAAATTCTTCTTTCTGGCAGGTTTTCACTTTCTTTATTGGGGTGGTATCTTCCTCTCTCACTCACACTATTGGGCCTTGAATGTTGTATGTGGTAATCTACAATTCCTAGAATGCACTGCTACCAGGGGTCTCTTTGCCTCTGTTCCTGCTAATGGTACTTTTCTCGTGGAACTTCCCCTGCCCTAGATATGCAATTTACCCAAACATGTATTGCCTTAACTCTTGTTCAGGTTACTTCTGGGTATTACATTCTTACTCTGGATGTAAACAAAAAATGTGCTTGGTTATGGAACATTTGGGGTATGTGCAGAGGTTACTATTCTGCTGTTAGTACAGAATAGTTGGGCATAGGGACAGGGAGTAGAGAGGGATTGCTCTTCAATTTTCAGTTCTATTGTTATTAATTTTTAGATGGAATTTTCTCTGGATTATATCTGTTTTTTCCAGATTCATGATTTGCCTTTTAGACTAAGTTTTTGTGATAGTGTGATTTTTCACCTTTTGCTATATTTTCATTTCAGTGAGAAGTTAAACAGGAAAGCATGTGTTGAGGCTGCTAGTCAAATCTAATTTTAAACCAGAAAACTCATTTTTTTCAGCATTGTATCTGTCAGCTATTGCTGTGTAACAAACTGCCTCCAAATCCAGTGGCTTAAAATAATGATAATAATAATTGATTCTTCCTCATTTGTGGTTTGGTTGAGCACCAACTAGTCTAGGCTGGGTTTGGCTGGGGAGCTGTTTTACTTGTCAGGCTTACTGGGTTTAGTTTCGCACGTGGATTGGGCTCAGGTCTGCTCTAACTATATTCAGAGATATCTAGGAAGGCTCTCTTATGATGATGTAAGAAAGGCAAGAGAGAATGGAAGCAAGTGTTTCCTCTTAATGCTCAAGTTTGGAACTGTCACACTGTCACCTAGACCCAATTTCATTGGCCAAAACAAGTCAGATGAGTGAGCCCAAATTCAAGGAACAAAGAAATCTATCCCACGTTCCCTGGAAAGGAGTACAGAATCCCTTGGCAGGTACTATGCCATGTCCTTCCCACAGATTGTTCATATCTCTCATTTCCCCCAACTCTTCAACAAAATAAATTTCCTTCTCTTATTTCAAATTGAGGAAACTGAGGTTGAGCGCTTTTCAATGACTTCCTCACCACCAAAAATTTCACTGGGATTTCAAATTAGGTCTCTCTATCTAGCAAGTCTATGCTTTGCCAACTCTACTCCTTCAAATTCAATTTCTTCCCAAACCCCACAGTTGTTCAGCACTCTGTAAACACACAGTGCTCATAGAAGAAAATCAGAGACAGAAGCAGAAGTTACAGGCCATCTGACATTTAAGAAGCTACCATCAACTACTCCCTAATACAGGAGGAGGTGAAAGATGATGCACTCTGAGGAAGTATTGTGATTTTTTTAACAGGAGTGGAGTTTATGCCAGATACCATTTAAAGCCTCTACGTAACCTTGTGACTTGGTGTTGGCAGGATCACAGGAGCTTGGAAGCGTGATGTGGAAAAGACCCCAAGATAAACAACTCAAGCCACACCTGCCCTCCCATGGTTAACATTCGACATCTGCTGTACAGAGCAGGTTAGCAAAGGGAGAACCTCAGCTTTGGAGGCACATATAGTAATGAGTCATACAGTCATTAATGTGCAAACCCCAGGCAGGGAGCTCACATTTTGTGTGAGAGAAGGGTTTTTGTTCAGTCATAAGCGCTCCCCTACTGGGTCTGGAATTGCTCTCTGCACCAAAAATGCCTGACTTCATTTTCTTTGAATTTAAAAGGACTTTCACAAACATTTTGGCTTAAATATAAAGGAAAGCTTTTTTTTTTTTTTATAAAGGAAAAGAAATTAGATTAGAAAAGAAGATTAGTAGAATGTTATTGAAGATAGTTTCATTGAAAATGCCTCCAATGAAAATAGAATTAAAAAATATTAAGAATATGCTGTGCTTCCAGCCCAGGCCCTATACCTCTTTCTGAGGTACAATATTGTTTCCATACAGGAGAACAAAGGAAAGGAAGCCCGATAGATACAGATTACTTATATTTTGCAAGAGAAACTGAAATGGAAGTTTCTTTTAAAATGATGTGACTAAAATAAACCTTAAAAATTAATTCATGTTCTGCAATAGCATAAAATATTATAAGCACCTCTGAAAAAGGAGGATTCAGAGTTTGGGCTTCAAATAGTAACCCTGACAATACATTAGGGGTTAATCTGTCTCCTGCTATTTTCTCTCAGTTTTATTTGAGCTTCGCATTAGTTGTAACTGGGCTGGACAGATATCTAGAGTTGGTCACCTTGTCCTTGTAAGAAGATCAGCTTTGCTATTTTTCCCTACTGGGCACAGCAGAAGCAACCAGGGGCTAGTTTGCACACATGGGTATCTAACTGAAGCTTTCTTGTGTTCCAGCCAGAAGACACGGTAAAAGCATTAAAAGTTGGGAAGTGAGCTCCATGATTAACAGCAAACTCTAACTTTCTTTCCTGCCTGGTGGGTGGAACTTTAGACCTTTCAATGGGGAGGATAATCTTTACTGGATTATTACCAAGGGGGAAATAAGTTTCTAAAAAAAAAAAAAATCATCTTGAAAGAAGGTGAAGCCATCTTGGGACCTCTATATATCTTTTCTGACTTTTGTCCTGATTGCATTCTCCAGTCCGTGAGTATTCAAGAAAACTTCATCTAGTGACTATCTGTGTTTGCCATTCCTTTGGTTGCATGACAGGTGATGATGTCTTAGGCAGGGAAGACCCTCACTCAATCTTAATGCTATATGCTCCCTGCTAAGCCTCAGAACACAGATCCATATATATTTTTTGATCTATACATATAAGCTTTTCTCGAAGGATTTTTTGTAATGGACAATGAGTCAGAGAGGCATATTTGGTTATGGTCACCTTTTGGATAAGCATAAGCAATTCATCTGAGTAGCAATATCTGAAACTCTTCACTAAGTTCTTTTCAGAGTCAGCCAGGGACAAAGTAAAATCTGTAAAATGCATTTTTGCTAGGATTACATTGCCAGTTCTTTGTCTTGTCCCCCACCATGAGACATTTGAGGTTGCCACCTGCTCCTAAACTCATATGGTCTCCCTTGCCCCATCAAAGTTTGCTCTCAGGTAAGAATCCTGAATTGAATCCCACCAAGATATAAGCAACTAGTAGGAGGAAAAAATGCCTTTTACAAGGATGAATGTATATTACGAGGGAACAAAGTCACAGATAGTGGTGGCTTCCAGTTGAGGGTATGTGGACCCCAAGATTCCATGTAGATAGTAAAGGAGAGAGCTTTGAGCTATTTTCAATATTTAAGAGACACTTACCCATGAAACCGTCATCAAGCAGATAAATCAAGTTTCTTTGAACTTTAATTCTATCAACTCGATGCGATAATTTAACATGTGCTGAAGAATAATTTATAAATACCAAATATTTGTTATTCAAAAACCCATCAAAGATGTGATTCATGGAGGAGATTAAAAATCAGTTTGAAGAGTGAGAAGTTTGGAGTCCAGAATTTAAAAATAAAGATTTAATAGCAGTGTTTCAGATATCAGCTTGGGACTGTGATAAAGGAGAGAAGGAGGAGCAGAAAAAGAACTATCATGGAAAGAGCATGTGCTGAGGGTCTGGGTAGACACTGTCATGTACAGCCATTCACGAGGCTGTGGGGACCTTCATGGCGGGACTGTTTTTGTCCAGTCTATCCCTAGTGTCTAGTGCAGTAGTAACTTAGTTTGTGGAAGGGGCTTCATAAACACTTATGGAATGGGATGGAAGATGAAAGAACTTAACTCACCTGAGGGCACACACATGGAACTAATATTGGAATCCAGATCTGTCTCAACAAATTCCATTTGTTTTTCAGCTTCACCATGAATTTGTATCAGTGGGGTGAAGAAGAATCGTCCTAGCTGCTCCGAAGTCATTCACACAGAAAATCGCATACTCTAGGGGCGCCTGGGTGGCTCAGTTGTTAAGCATCTGCCTTCGGCTCAGGTCATGATCCCAGGATCCTGGGATCGAGCCCCGCATCGGGCTCCCTGCTCGGCGGGAAGCCTGCTTCTCCCTCTCCCTCTTCCACTCCCCCTGCTTGTGTTCCTGCTCTCACTCTCTCTCTCTCTGTCAAATAAATAAATAAAATCTTTAAAAAAAAAAAAAAAAAAGAAAAAAGAAAATCGCATACTCTATTTTGCAGATGAACCACCTATACATCTGCCCATCTTGGAGTTAATGCTCTTCGGCGATGTGGTTATCTGTGCTGAATTGCACAAATTTCCGCTGTGCACTGTACCAACCATATCACTCCAAACAAAGAGAAGTGTCAGAAATGAGTGGCTGAGGCTTGGTTTGTAAACCCTGTGGCCTCTTGGGCACAGAAGCCTTGTGTGCAGGTTGTGCAGAGACCTTCAAAGCCTGACTTTGAGCTGTCTATCCTACCCAGCTGGCTTCTGTTCTGCCTCCGGTCTTGCGTGTGCTGCCCTCGGGGGCTTGCATACCAAGCTGGATCTGCCTGGATGTGAAAAGCTCAAGGCTGGGCACAGCAGGACTAGATGCGGGGGGAGGGGGGAGAAGGGGGAGAGCAGCCCATTGACAGCATGAGCCTGGAGAAAAGACTCCTTTTCACTATCATTGTCTGCTTCTGTCAATCAGCCTCAGAATTCCTCTGCAGGGCTAGGATGCCACAGCTCAGAGAAAAAGGGTGACTCTGGGGATGCACACACATGTACATGCACAAATCACACTTAATGCAGACAGGCGTGCAGGGAGGGAGTCGGGGACAGAGAGCGAGAGAGAGGTGTGGTGATCCAATCTGGTGAGTCAACGATGAGAGACCTCACCTCTCACGGCTGTATTATTTTAATTTCAGTAAACGTTTACGGAGAACCCACTCCCGCAGAGCACTGTAGCAGGCACTCTGCTGGCTCCAAGGGGAGTACAAAGGCCCTAAGGCAAGTTGCCGCCCTCATGGCCAAGGGGCAGAAGCAAAAACCCAAACCAGACAAAAAACAAACAAAAAATAAAAACTGAAACCCTCCACCCCAGGCTCCAATCTTGAGAATTTCTAGGCTCTTTCACAAACATCTCATTTAGCCCTGTTTGCCAGGCGAGGGAGGCAAGTGTTATCTGCATTTTACAGATGAGAACAAAGGCCTCTCGATTGTGCAGAGCCAGCAAGTGGCAGCCGCAGAATCCAGGTCATTGAACTCCTGTTTCAAAGCTTTCGCCACAATATGACACCGCTTCTTTGTAAACACTTGCTTAGAATACAGCACTGTGTTAGGAGAGCACAAAGAAAAAAAATGATTAATTCTTCCCGGGCCAAGGGAGATAGAGGATCAGGCCTCTCAAAAGAAGTAATTTTCCATAGGTAGAGGAAACATAGATTGTTGGAGGCAGAAAGACGCAACGAGATGGGAAGGTAGGCAACCTTCCCGTGCAGGGCAGTGGCCAAGAGGCCAATCTCTTTAATCCGAACTACAAAATGATCAGATCTAAGTCCAGGAGAAGACAGCCAGAGATGAGAGAGCTCTGTCTGCCTCCAGCTTGCCTCCTGGGCTTCTATTTCCCCGTGAGGATCCATATGTATCTTAGAAAATGGACACAGGGAGTGATGACCCCTCTTCATTACCCCTAATCCTCCTCTAATCTTGGGGCTTTGCTGGCCTCAATGTGAAGATCCTGTCAATACACTATAAAATTTATGTATATTGATCACCCAAGGGATGCATGTATGGGATCAGGATGTTGTTTTGTTTAAAAAAAAAAAAAATGCTCCTAACTTCCTGTGTGACTTAGAGGGTGCTGTTTGGCCCTCTGATCCTATTCTTTATCCATAAAATGAAGGGAATCATATCAATTATGTGGGTTGCTGTGGGGACCAAGTGAACTGATTTTTTGAAAATTTTAATTCCAGTTTAGTTACCATACAGTGTTACATTGGTTTCAGGTGTACAATATAGTGATTCAACACTTCCATACATCACGCAGTGCTCATCACAAGTGTGCTCCTTAATCCCCATAACCTATTTACCCATTCCCCCACCCACTTCCTCTCTGGTAACCAGCAGTTTGTTCTCTATAGTTGAGTCCATTTTTCAGTTTGTCTCTTTTTTTTTCTTTGTTTGAGTGAACTGATTTTTGTGAAGCACATAGCACAGTGCCTGACATATAGCTGTTTATAAACAGGAGTGATTACTACTACTTTTCAACATGAGAAAGGGAAATAGGTGAAGATCTATATGTGCTGACCCCACATCGCCCCCCTTCCAGCCAGGTGTGGCCCCTGCAAGGCCAATGAGACCAGAGGCTGAATGGCCTCCATTGTTACAGTCAGGTGGGTCCTTCAAAATGGCTGCTGAGGCCCCAGTTTCGTGGGTTCATGGAGAAGAGGAAGAGGGAGAAATCAGGGTTCAGTATCTGATCTGGCTGAAGGAGTGGATCGTAGTGTGTTTTCAAAGCAGTGGCTTTGGTTTTGGTGGTTCGGCTTGTCGGTGAGACATGGTAACAGGCAAATGATACTCCAAGTGTGATGAGGGACTCATATAGGACACTCCTGACCATTCAGCCATGAGAAGACCCCAGACAGTAACTGAGGGTGGGCAGGGACTGGGGCTATAGCCAAGCCAAAAGAGTTGGTGCTCCCACAGGAATGGCCAAGGGGAATAAGACATTTATTCTCTTCTTCAGGGCAAAGATGGCTTGGTCAGGCAAAAATATAGCTCTGAGATGACTTGGGTCTCCAAGGCTCACTTCTGGCTCAGGTCTTTGGCAGCACAATTAAATCCAAATTCCCATGAATGATGTGGCTGAGGCTACATGGGTACCTTGCAGCTTTATACAGATGGACCTAGGGTTTAGCCAAGACAGGTGGAGCGGTCTGGGACTGAGCAAAGGCTGGAGAAGACAGGAGTTGAGGCCCACATGAAAGTCCCAGCAACTGGTTGCTCTTTGCCCAAACTCCTCATGTCCTCTGGATTTTGCTGCTTCCACAATGATCATCTGTCACTTGTTACAACAAACATCTTGACACTCCATCCATACCATACTTACATTTCACAGTTATATCAGCTAACTCCTCCACATTTGTAGGAACTACTATCTTTTCCCTCAGCTAGGAAGGCTCTTGCATTTGGGGAGACTCTTCAGTGCAGAGGAGCAGTAAAAGGCAATGTTCCTGGTTTACAAATGGGCGATACTTCCTAGGAGGTAGAAATTAGAGGAAAATGCTTGAGAATTTTAACTGTACTTAGAGCACTCAGGAACTCTGAGTACAGGTAGTTGACTTTGTGGAAGGTCAATTATATTTCCTGTGGAAGAAATGAAATTTGAACATTATTTGAACTGATAATATACAGGTAATAGGGATATAAAATCATGATTAATGCTGGAGTCTAGTTCAAAAGATGTGATATTATCACTGCAGTAAAAGCACCATCGGTAGTAGATGATGTAGACTGGCTTACTCAGCACCCATTCCAGGCCTCTTTAGCTTGCCATAGAGACAGAAAAGCCAAAAACTAAATTCCCCAGCCTTCCTTGCAGGTAAGATCTTCATGTGACCTAGATTTAGCCGGGCAGGTGTACCTGCAATAAGGCTGGAGGCAGATGAGAGCAACTCGAGGCATTGGTCATGCAGAAGCAAATCTTATTTTCTGCACTACACTGTGGCAGTGTTCCCCTCCTTCAGCATTTTTTTCTTGTTCCATAGATGCAGCCCCTTCTCTTACTTCTTTGAGGTAATCGACAATATATATTTTATGGAAGTTTTTTTCTTTCTGCAGAGATTTTACTTCTGAGTTGCCTTTTTCTTTTCTTTGTTTTGGCTCTTACATTTTATATTAGAGATTTTCCTAGAGGAATGATGATTTTTTGTTGTGTTCGCATATATGAGGTGGGAACTAAAAAACCCTGTGTAAATGAGTTGGCTTAAAGACTGTGAGCACCATGGTGGTCTGACTGGGGATGTCTGGTGTCACTATCTTCAGGTCCTTCTTCTTGGGCTGGGCAGAGGGTAGAGGCATGGCTGCCAGTGTTCTGAGAGCAAAGAGAAGGAAGAGGGCTGGCCTCTGCATTCAGTACACATAACTTCACCTGACTACCTACCTACTCTGGGTAGGGTTTCCCATGGTCATCTGCACCACTACAAGGGCTTTCTGCCCAACCTTCTCAGAAAGAAACTTCAGACTTCCTTCCAGGTGGGAAGTCATCTTGCAATATAGGGTGGGGATAGGATCTGGAGCAATACTTGATTCCCCAACCATCCTTTTGAATTTGGCTTTTCTCCCTTTTGGCCATTTCCAGAAGTACTTAACGCTCACTGTGCCTGAGCTTTTTGAGGATTCTGTTGCATTATTCAGGTTGGCCTTGAATTCCCTGCTGCCATTTTAAAATTCAAATTTCTCTAGTTTGCTAAATCAATTACCTCTAGTCCATCTTCCCTTCACTTTGCAATTTTCAGCATTTCGTTTCTAGCCCCTCCCTGTTTTTTCTATCCTTGTGAAATTATGTCTTTAAGAAAACCCCTTGACTATATAATCTTAGTGGAGTTTCAGGAAAGGAGGAATATCAAATATTTCAACCTGCCATCTTTACGTACAGCTTTCCATATATTTCTTTATATTCATTTCCCACCATTTATCTGATTCACTGCATTAGTAGAAATAATCTTCTACTCAATACATAAAGGTATTACAAAATTGCAAGCATCTTTTCATGTCATTATACTTTTGAAAACATTTTTATTGGCTATATATTTCAAAGCACAGATATACCTAAATTTCCATACTTGAGTCGGGAATTTTAGATGTACAGATTTCAGTGATTCCTTCCCAAAGAGATCAAGCTGAAAACTCAGATTATCAGGCTTTTACTTTTCACTAGGATTGGATATTTATATTGTTTCAATTTTTTCACTGATATAATAGATACCTTTATGCATGAAGCTTTTTTCATGCATTAGAATGATTTCTTTAGGCTAGATTCCCAGGAGTGGAATTGCTGGATCCCAAGCTATAAACATTTCTGAGGCTTTAGATTTTCACTGTCAAATTTCCTTCCAGAAGTTATAGCATATTTGCCTAACATAGGGGAGCAATGGGTTGAGCTATGTTTGTGTATGCGCTTTGGAGAGGGCAGAGTGAGGTAGTTGGCCAGCTCATCTCAGTAGCTGAGCATCCATATATAAACACCCACCATATTTTAGCATTTCCTCCCCTGCCCACATATGATGCTGACTCATTTGGTCATTATGACAGTGACCAATCTCAGACTTTACCCGATACCTGGGGTCTTATCAGTTGTGATTAGAGAAGCACTGACCATGTGCTTAGATAACCCAAAAACCACATAGTTAGGGACAATTCTGAGTGACAGCCCACAGTTTTAGCAAATTGTTCCAAACAGAAATCTGGTGATAGTCCTGAAATGGGACTCCGAGGTCTTGTCACCATCAGAGCTCCACCCTCAGGGTTCCCTGTCTTTGCTGCACTCCAAAGGTGGGGCCAGACCCATGCAAATGGTGAGTCAGGGACAAAAGGACAGGGTACTCAGTGGGACCTTGTGGGCGTCCATCTCTCCTTGACCAGTGGAGCATTTATGATATGTCTATGTCATTTTCCTTAATAATGTATCTCTTTTCACATGTGCAATTTTACTTTAAGCAAATGCGTTAGGCAAAATGGGCTTGAATGAACTTGAAGGGAAAGAAAATGGGTGTGGGTACTTAAATGAGGACCACATCCTTTCCCATCCTGCAGGGTGAAGAGTTTCTTGAGTAGAAATCTCCCAGGGACCATAAACACTGATAGAAAGGGGGACTGGGTCACAAGCAGTTAAGTCAAAACCATGGCTTTATTATGCCTGGTGTGTGTGTGTGTGTGTTGGTTTAGTATCTCAGAAATTTAAGCTCCTGGTTGTTACTTATCAGTTTTCATGGATGGTACATCCTATAGTGGCTGTGGGGCTGATGCTGAGGTGGTGGTGTCTGTGGGGCAGGGTCCTCATGGGTGAGCCCAAGATGGGCACCCCCGTCCATAGGCTCTTTGAGAGCAGCCTCTCAGGTACCAACCGTTTGGTAGTCCTCAGGACTCCAGAAGCCTTCTGAAGGACAAATGCTTTGAACACATCTTTGAACAAAACAAGTTCACCTCCCAGATAGGACCTTGATTACTGAACATTGTAACTGCCTTGGTAATTTTCCTTAGTGTTTTATTGATGCATCTGTATGAAATGTCACAAAAGACAGCACCTGAAAGCTAAATATATTATAAGAAAGAGCTTGTCCTTTAGTGTTTGAGAGATTTAAATTCTGATTCATCTGTCTACTTCCCAGGGGTTTGCACATCTGATGTGGGAACATGATACTTAGCTTATAAGCTTGTCATGAGATTAAAATGACCCTTGTGAATGCATGAGGAATAGTGCCCGCCCACAGTCTGTGCTCTAAGTGCTAGTACCCTTCCTTCCTCTCAGGGGAGGAAGGCCTTTGGAGGTGGTCCCAATCAGAGACCTTCCTGAATAATCCAGCAAGGACTGAGCCCCTGGAGCTTTGCTCCCACCTGCTTCCACCTGACCCCAATAATTGATGTACCTCTAAGAACTTCTTTCCTCTGCCATCTACTCCCATTTCACTAAGCAATGGTTCTCATAGGTGTGGTTCTTGGACCAAGAACATCAGCATCACCTGGGAAATTAGAGATACATCTTCTCAGGCTTGATCCAGATCTACTGAAGTCTGGGGCTGGAGCCCAACAATCTGTGTTTGAACAAACCTTACCGGTGATTCTGAGGCAGACTCAAGTTTGAAACCATTGGTCTAAGGACTCCGGACTCTTAATATGACCTACTTTCACATTTGATCTGTTGTCTGGACTCGGCCCACCTGGTTTAAAACTGAGAAATCAGCTGAAGTCTCTACCCATGTCTCCAACAGATGCTCCCCACCCTCATAGTGGAGCCTTTATCTTGTCTCAGTGATTGTGTCTCACCTACGCATGCTCAGCACCCCTGCAGTGCTCAACACTTGGCAGAGCCTCAGCCTGCGAGGAGAAAGCCTTGCTGGCAGCTCTCCTACAGCCCTGCATCTGGATTATGAAGCATACACTTTATTGTAGTTTTCCTTTTACTTTGGATTTTACATCATGTCAGTCCTTGAAATGATGTGTTTTGCCAAATGAAGAGAAAAAAAACCTTCAAAAGTTGCTGAATACTTTAATAGTCTTGAGTGTTTTCCCTGATCAGAGGTTCAGAGCATGTGCCAGCCCTTGTCTCATTTCCCAGCTCCAAAATCCCGTCACCTCTTAAGTAACTGGGGGTGGGTGGGTGGGAGGGGGAATTCTCACCATGTCAAGCAGGGCAATGAAAATTGCTATAACTGTAATCTTTAAAGTTAGGATAGTGAATATTGTCATCAAATCCTCATTTTTGTATCCCCCTTGTGTCCAGCACAGGTTTAGCACGCTGAGGGTTACTCAATAAACATCCATTCAACGGACATGCTCAATCCATATCTGGCCTCTACAGGCCTGTCTCGATCAGCAGCTGGTGTACTTTGAATGCTATTGAATTAGGACTTCCTTGAGTAGGCTTGTGTTTATCTTGCAAAGAGCTTTGCCAAGATGAAATTAGATTTTATAAGGTCCTGGATGGTTGGGGGAGCCATAGCTGTGTTTTAATATTTCAGAGAGCAATTGTGTTTGGCTTGATATCAAGATCATGTAAAATATGCAACATATTCTTTGGGCAATATTTTGTTAGAGGTTATCAGACACGATGGTGAGAGGCCTCAGAAATTACCTTGATTTTAACAGTTGTTTTGGATTTGTACAGAATTGGAAATGACTCAGTGGTCCCAACAGAAATTGCTGTGGGCAGGAGGTCTGCTTTCCAAACATAGAAACTTTGTGTTTGGTCTACCCTTGGCCCTGGAGTGCTTGCTGAGGTCTTCCCAGGACATATTTCTTTACAGCATTTGTTAAGCAGCAGAGTGCAGTGGTGAAGAGCACACACTCTGGAGCCAAACTGCTTGAATTGGAACACTGCTTCTTCCTCCTTCCAGCCATGTGACCTTAGGCATGTGACTAAAGCCTTCTTTGCCTCAGCTTCTGCAGCAGTAAAATGGAGACAATAGGACTGACCTTATGAAGTTGTTGAGAGCATTAAAATAATTCATACATGTAAAGTGCTTGGAACACTTCTTGGCATGAAGAAAGCCCTTAATCATTGTTAACTATTACAATTATAATCAGGTTCAGTTGCAAAGTTACCCATTCTGAGAGACTTTACCTGATCACTCAATCCAAAGCAACCATCCATAACCCACTTTAGTCTTTATCACACCACCATTTTTTGGTCTTTATGACATTTAGCACAATCTGGCATTATCTGACTTGAACATTTGTTCATCTGTTTATTTTATGTGTCTCACCAACCCCAGAACGTAAGTTCCATAACATCAGGGATTGTGCTTGGTCACTACTGAATCCTTAGCACCTAGAATCCTGCTGAGATCCCAATAGACATTCTATAAAACTTTACTAAATGGATTACAAGTTATAGAGTTAGTCTACTTCCTACCAAACTCAGAGCTATTATTCTCCCACATTGTGGAGAGGCAGGGCATGATCTGGGGACTCCCAGGCCCCTGAAACCCAGGTTTTCTCTTGTAATTCTTCAGGGCTTGGGCTGCTCTTTGGGGAACTTTGGAGTCTGGTTCATTCCAGGATCTTCTGAGGCCTGAGAGAGAGGTGCAAGGGGTCAGCAGGAGAATGGTGGAGGTTGACTGTTCTAGCCCTCCTCAGATGAAAATGATTTGGTCTTTCTAGCCCTCCAAAGATTAAGCATAAAATAAAGAGTTTATGTTTATTCTGAAAAGGATTGGCTGTCCTCATGCAAACTCAGGGAGATTGGTACAATTGGCCCCACTGCCCACACTGCTTTCTCCATAGATGACTGGCCACCCCTGCCATGAGGTTTTGTTAGTTCAGCTCCAACACAGATCACAATGATCCTTCACATGAGAAAAATCCCATTTTTCTTTGCCAAGCTTGGCCAAGAGTACATAGCATTTGCTTGTCCAAATCTCTAACTCTCAGTGTTGAGCTTCTCTATTTATATACAGACACATTCATTAGGTTACAAGCCAGTCTGGGAGAACTAGATCAGACACTGCTGGGTCAGGTGCTTTATGGCTCAATGTTACACTTGCCATGCAGGTTTTGTGGTGGTTTCTGTTCCAATCCTCCTATATTAGTCAGGATGGGATAGGCTATGCTGTAGGAACAAAGAGCCCTGAAATCTCAGTGACTTAATGCAGCAGAAGTTTATTTATTGTTCTTGCAAAATCAGGGTGACTCTCCAGGGGAGCTGTCCTCCAAGTGGTGACTCAGTGAATCAGGTTGCTCTAAACATGAGGGCTCCTCTCCAAGATCACCAGAGAAGGGGATGAGGAAGACTGAAGCCTGTGTATAAGCTTGTCTACTTCAGCACAAAGCAATGCATTTCCTCTTTGCTTCCCTTTCATTGACCGGACCAAGGCCCTTCAAAGCATGATCTTCCATATACTCAGAAGGGGGAGGAGAAGTGAGGATTGGTGTATACCTCCCAAAAGACTCTGTTATACAGAAAAACTGAGACCATTTGTTTTGTACTAGTCAAAGGGACATTACTCCAGCAATTAAGAAGATATTTGCTTCCTGTACCAAGAGTGTAGCACAGCTCAAATCTTCTCTGTCTAAAGAAGAAAAATAAACTCACCTATTTCATATTTAGTGGGGGCACCTTCCTGGTAAGATGATTGCTAGACTATGACCCAATAATGCATAGGATTTGGATGGAAGAAAAAAGTAATGTTTCAAGGCCTTGACTTAGAGACAGGAATGATTATGAATAGTACCATTAGCATGAAATTAAAAAACCATTCAGACGTGAGTCTTTGAGAGAGATGTTAGCCACCCTTAAGACTTATTTTCTAACTTCTCAGGATTGGCGATGAGATACAGAGATGAAATATTCAGGTCCTTGGAAAGAGTTGCCAGGCATTTATCATTTTCTTCACAGAAGGTCTGAGATGCCTACTGTGGTCCAGGCATTGAACTCAAAGGGGATATGTGTATAATGAAAACATGGTTCAAGGCTTCAGAAAACTCATGGTCTAGTAGAGGATACTAATTAACAAAATAATAACATCTATACAACATAGAATTATTGCCCAAGGTGAAGTGGTGTCTTGTGGGTCAGAAAATGCTTTAGGCAGCAGGAAGTATTTGAACTGAATCTGGAAGAATGAGCAAGCAATAACCAGGTAGAGCATTCCAGGAACCGAAAACACTGTGTAGAGTCACAGAGGTGTCAAATAAGAAAGTATGTTTGGATTGGAGAATAAATATGTAAACAAAGAAAGTATGATTGGTGAATGAAGTGGGGAGGGCAGGACATGAGATGTGGTCATCTGGGGCCAGGCCACAGAGACTCTTGTTTACCATGTTAAAGAGTCTGGGCTTTATCCTGAGGACAGTACGATGCCTTTGGAGAGTTATAAGCAGGGAGTGAAGACTCTAATTAATCAGTGTTCTTTCTAGCTGGTAGAAGGGTAGAGGTCACAACACTGGAAGCAGGGAGACTGGAGGGAGGACTGATAAACTGGTCCAGGTGAGATTAGGGCAGGGTCCCATGGAGATTAAGACAAGACCTAGTGAGTCTGGCATTGTTGTAGCAGAGGGAAAGGGATGGCACATTTTACTTCTGATGCTGCTCAGCTTAGGGGCATGGGAGAGAGCATTGTGGAGTAGGATCCATCAAGAACTATGTGAAGTTTCCAACTCCAGGTTCACCAAATATAGTAGATGCTGTTGATGTCTTGTCCAGATGCCATTTGTCATGCTGGGGTGTAGGCTGCTGAAAGCTCACTGATGTACCCTTTCTCCAGAATATTGTCTTCATTTGATGGGAGCTGCCTGGCTCTGGTAGTTACACATGCCCCACCCTGGGGAAGCCCACAGCCATGATGGACTCATAGGGGGCACAAAAGGTTGACTGTAAAGGTGGGGACAACCTTGCATTGTAGTTTATCTCCAGAGACCCCTGTGGTCAAGTCAAGGCTAGACTTCACCTGAGACCACATCTTCTTTCCTCTGCCTTATTCTTTTTTTTAAAGATTTTATTTATTTATTTGACAGAGAGAGAGAGACAGTGAGAGAGGGAACACAAGCAGGGGGAGTGGGAGAGGGAGAAGCAGGCTTCCCGCCGAGCAAGAGCCCGATGCAGGGCTTGATCCCAAGACCCTGGGATCATGACCTGAGCCGAAGGCAGACGCTAAATGACTGAGCCACCCAGGCGACCTTTCCTTTGCCTTATTCTGCTTCCCTCCCTCTATTTCTCCCAAGAGTGCTTCCTAATACAGCATGGGCACCAGAATCCTTGTCTCAGGCTCTGTGTTGAGGAAAACTAATCTGAAATAACAGGAAATGGTGCCAATGGAAGATGAAAGAGTGGGGGAAAAACCAACCAAACAAACTGCTAACCCTCTGAGGAATGAATATTAGAAAACATAGTCTGAGAGTATAATATTTGGAGATAAATGATGTTATAGAACAAAGGGGAGATACCCTCATGCTCTTGCTAAGCTCATGAATGAGAATCTGGATTCTTCAAACTGTGTGTTTGTGTACTCTGCCCTTAGGGATAGGGGCCACAGCTGCACTCTGAGGCTCTTAAGTTCTGTTGGGCTGAGTTCCAAACCCCTTTTGTTAAAAATTTCCAGGATCAGGGTGCTGGGTGGCTTAGTTGATTAAGCATCTGATTCTTGATTTTGGCTGAGGTTGTGATCTCAGGGTTGTGAAATTGAGCCCCACATTGGGCTCTGCACTCAGTGGGGAGTCTGCTTGAGGATTCTCTCTCTCCCACTCCCTCTGTCCCTTGCTTGTGTTCTCTCTCTCTCTAAAATTAAAAAAAAAAAAAATTCCCAGGGTCGGAGGCACTGCTCATCTGTTTACAAAGCAGATGTGGGAGGAGGTGGAAAGCACTGTGAGGGTCTAAAGTGTGCTATTCTCATCTTGTTTCTGTAGGGGCAACATGGCAATGAACCTGCAGTGGCTGGACCTTAGTCATCTCATATGAAAAGAGAAGGGTGGGACCAAATAATCTTAACTTCTCCATTCTATCTTCTGAAATAGAATTGCAAATGTTAATAACATCTATCTCCTTTTTTTGCCTGAGTGGCTCCTGAGGCTGTGGGCTGCAGAAATAGATAAAATTTGTCCCTGGTATACTCTTCCCCCTTTCTAAGCCACCTTTACAAAGCCTTTGGCTCCCTCCTGTCCCCTTTATGCTGAATAACACTACCCATGTGGGCCATGTGGGTAGAAGTAATTTTTAGCCCCTGCATCCAGGCGAAGGCTCCAAGTCCAGTTGTCCCATTGTTATGCTGTCTCCTGTTCAAAGCGGCCCTCACCATGCTGAGGACTATGCTGTCCAGGAACAAGCCCGGGCCAGCACTGGCGGTGGCATTTGCCACTACTCTCCTGCCACACTGAAAACGCATGAAGCTGTTGGCATGCAGAACAATACTAAGAAGGGCTGGCTGGGATTTTTATTTTCTACTTCCCCTTCCAAAAAGCTTTGCTTCATTTTGGCATGGAGACGAAACACAACTACCCCCTTCAGCAAACACTATAAAACCATCTCTAGACAAAACCTCCCTTGGTGCTTTAATCAGGCAGCTGTAAGGTACCAGGTCCAGGTCGATGCTGAGGGATTATGTGCAAGGAGGAGGCAGTCCAGGTCACCTTAGACACTGTGGGTTGTTTCAACTTGTCATTTTAGCTCTTGGTCTTGTGGATGAACTGGTGGAGAGGGAGTAAGGGAGAGGAAGTGGGGGAGAGAGGGGGAGAGAGAGAGAGAAGTAGGGGAAGGAGAGATGGAGGAGGGGATGATGGAGATGGGAAAAGAAAGAACAAAGCCTTTGAGGGAGGGGAGGGGAGAAAGAGAGGGAGATTAAAAACAGAGAATTTGAGAGAGAAGCAGAGACACACAGAGCAGAAAAAGAGAGGGGAGAAGCAAAGGAAGGAGGACAAGAGAAAAGGAGGGGAGAATTAGGCATGTGGACGCATTCAGATATGGAGGAGAATCTTGCTCATTGCGAAGAATTTTAGAAGAGGAGGGGCCATGGCCTGCAGCACAGTTGTATTGAGGAAGGGTGGTTAGGGGTGAGCAAACAGTTTTGTGAAAAACTGACATTTGGGCAGACCTAGGATTGGAAGAAATGAGGGATGTAAGTGGCCTAGCTGGGTTTCAGCCCAGGGCACACTGGCTTCTTAGCCTCTGTTCTTCCCAGTGCATCCTTATTTGTCCAGGGGCCATCTTGTATTCTTGGGGGTTGTCTTCCTTTAAAAGGAGTGGGGCTTAGGATCATGACCTTCATCCTGACTCTGTTGAGTGCAACAGGAAAGGGGATGCTTTAGGGGCATCTTCAGAAACTTAGGGCACAAAGTTCTGCCTCTGTCCCCTGCCAGCTGTGTAGCGTGAGGCAATTGCCTGAACTTTCTGAGCATAAGTTCCCTTATGTTAAAAAGGAGATAATAGTAGTACCGATTGGGCAGTGTTGTTGTTCAATATAGCAGGGTCCCTAGGGCATTGTTTTTTCCCTTTTCCCCATGAAACTTCCCAATGGAGTTCCTGGAGTGATTGTAGAGTCTTCTGTTTCTACTCTACACAACCTGATCCCCTGGGCTCCCAAGAATAAGGTCTGCCTCCAGCACAGGTTGTGGCCTCCAGCCAGGCCCAGAGGCACCACCTCCTTGGAGGCTATGATGCCACAGTCAATCTTGGATTGACCATTGTGAGGGTGTCAGGGCTTGTGATGGGGTTTCATGCCCAGAAAATAATGTCACAGCTTCTCCAGTCCACTTTTGGCTCCTGGAAGCCTTGCACATGTAGATTTTGGGGGTGCTAGGCATGCTAATGAGCCTTGGTGGTCAGAATGAAGCTGGGTGGATACTTCTACCAGGCTCTGCAGCCTGTGTTCCTAACCACTAGCAGTGAGATGAAGTTAAGGGAGCAAGTGCCTTCCCCGTGTTGCAATCAGAGCTGGTTTCTTCAAATATTGCCTTTTCAGCATTTTGGCTTACCATTCCCCATTTCCATTCTTCTGCCCTGACTTGGGGCTTCTCATGGTCCTGCAGCAGCCTGCCCTTGGGTAAATATCAGGCAGAGACCAGAGATTGGCACTACCAGACAGAGAGCCCAACACCATGGTCCCATTTAATCTGTCTAAATTAGTCAAAAAAGAGGCTCCAGACCAACATTCTCATTGTCAATTGCCTTCTTAATGCCATCATTTACCAATCCCCATTAGGGGCCAGGCCCCATTCTACAGATGTCTCATGTATCCTCACCACATCACCCTTGAGTTGGCAGGAATGGACTGCTCCAGTTTTCAATGCAAATATGAGGAAACTCAGAGAGGTGAAGGACCTTGCTCATAAATGGCAGAACCAGGGTGGGACAGGATCCAGCCCTCCAGACTCACAGACCCAGGGCTCCCAGGAGGAATCCCACAGAATGCTGGGCAGAGGACATTTGCAGGTGAGGGAAGGGAACCAGAGTCAAAGTGGATGAACAGAGAAAAAGCTCTCCTTGTCTTTGACAGAGGGGTGGCAGATGGCTTCCTCTGCTGCAGTTAGAAGAGGTAGGGACCCTGGTTTTGTCATTACTACGATGTTAGTGTTTAATTGAATATTTAGTTGAGAAATATGCTGAAAAATGGGGCAGGTGGCAAAATCTCATACTGAGATGACTTTGGTCAAAGGCTCTAAAAATTTAGTTTCAATTGTTGCATCTTAGTAATTAAGGGCATGAGAGGAACAGAGGGGCTCTCCCTTCATTGCAAATGTCCCCACCATCTTTCTCTCTCTTTGTCTCTGACTCACATGTGCGCAGGTGCGCCCCACCACCTGGAGCTTCCGAGACAGCCAAACTGCACTGCTGGGACAGCTGGGGAGGCCTCTTTGTCTCCTTCCCTCACTGCTTGCAGGGGTGCAGGCAGGCAGACCCCACCCGGGCATTATAGCTATTGTCTCACCAGGAAGGAACAGAAACAGTATCATGTAGGAAGTTGTGTTATTTTCTGTGCCTCTTCCCTGCCTGGGCTGCTGGGTCTCTGCCTGGCTGAAGACAGTGAGGGAAAACTGCGTCCTTGCCTTCCCTGGGGCTACATTACGTGCCCAGGCACTTGGCCCAGCCTCTCTGCAGCACTGATCAGTTTGTATTACAAGGATCTGTTTCCAAGGCCTTCTTCACCTGTGCTGTCAATCCCCACTGAGCCACGGGCCAAACTCAATTCACTGTTCTGAGCATAGAAGTCAGTGGTGGACGTGCTGGAAAGAAGGGGTTGCAGACAGAGTTAGAAGCCGGCATGACCCCCTTCATCTGCAGATGCAGAAATCCAGACCTAGCCATGAACCCTAATTCCAGGGACTCCTAAGAGATCAGGGGCCTGGGCTAGCAAGCCAAGATTTAGTTTTGCTATAGGAAATAGACTCTTCTCAATCCAGAGTATGGGTATAGGCCAGGTCCTGGCATTATCTCTCTGAGAACAAAGCTGCACTGGATGCTCTAGGCATTGGTTCTTAAACGAGTTTCTGAATCACCTGGAAAGGCTTGTTAAAACACAGATGGCTGGGCCCCACTCCCAAGTTTCTTCTGATTTGGTAGGTCTGAGGTGGACCTGAGCATTTGCATTTCCAGTATGTTCCCAGGTGATGCTGATGCTGTAGATCCAGGGAACTCCACTTTGAGAACCACCGCCCTAGGTCAATCTGAGGATTACACAGAAAGGGAGCATGGTTTCAGTGGTCCCCAAATGCTGGGATCTGTAGGGATATCTGAGACATTGATCAGGGTCATTATTTACCACACTGCTTCTACTCTTCTCTTTCTTGTAAAAATAACCAAACCGAAAGAAAAAAAAGTCCACAATGACAAAAATGCTCCTAAACAACAATAACCACCACCAGAAAAATAAATAAGAAAAATATGTATCCTGGGTTTTGTGAAATGATTTTGCACAATGTCCTTAGTTTGAGGCTGCAAGGAGCCCTGGCATGGTTTAGGCAGGCTAGAGTTTGCCAGCAAGATCCACGGCACTGCTCGAGGAAATCGCGGCCAGAAAGCTGGTGTGAGGATGAACCGCAATCCCCACCTGTTGTCCCCTCAGCACAGCTGCCTCCTAAGGCATGGACGCCTCACCATCTGTGCCTTTAATGTGTGAAACACATTTTAAAATATACTGTTTAATTAAAAATGGTATTTGTCAGCTCACTGCTGCACCGACCCCTTCCCACCGTTGTGTTGCTGCCAGAACTATAGTTCAGTCAGGGACACAGGCCCAGGACTGGGTCAGCTTTCCAGGGAACAGAGGTCGGCGACAGTGTGAGAAGTTCAAGGAGAAGCTGCAAAGCTTTTTATAGCCGGCAGCCATACTCTTGTGTTGTCCTCGGAGACCTAGGACCCTCCAGAGGTCCACGGTTATACAGTCTAAGGTATTGATATTCCTGGAGGGCATGCGTACAGTATAGACCCCGTGGGTAAATATCAATCAATCAATATGTGGACCTAAAAAACCCTAATAATCCACAAGCTATGCATCCGTGCCTGGAAGCTGTCTGGGTTCTCTGGGTCTCAGAGCTAGAATGTACCTTCTTCTTTCAAAGTCCAAATTATGCCTCTGTGCAGCCGGTTTGCTTCTCTCCATCATGGAAATTCAGAAGATTTTTCACAGCCTGGGTCTGACAGACATGTTCCCGCTGTGCTATGAATTCATGCCTGCTCAGGCGGCACCACCTTCCCACGAGGAGGTGTCTAGGGGTGTCATCTGGGCTTTTAGCTCTGTCGTCAGCTTTGAAATAAATTGTGCCCACATTGTGTGGCAAAAGGGAAGAGGTGCGGGAGGGAGGAAAAGAGGGGGGAAGACAGAGAGAGACCCTAATTCTAGACAGATATATTTTCTGATTAGTCTCTGGAAAAATCTTCCCAGTTCATTGTGTGCACCAGAAGTAGGTCTGTAAATGGATCTGCCCGTTTTCATAGCTTTGTCTAACTTGTGGTTTGAAGGCAGAAGGCCCACCAGGTGGGGCTAAAGAGAGGCTTGTTTTGGATGAGGCCTCAGAGGACTGGCTTACTTGGGAAAAAATTAGTCTGGGAAAAGAGTTTACTTTTCATATCTTAAAATGAAAGTTAAGACTTAGAAAGTCTCTGCAGTTGATGTTTCTTTTGTAGAATGGGGTCTGTGCATTCAGCAGCGCCGAGAGTCGTCCCTTCAACCTCAAACCAATGCCATGAATATTGAATCACTGCGTGATTTCTACCTTCATCTCCCTCCTTCTAGCCTCCACCCTCCCTCCCTCCTTCCTTCTTACTTCCGTCTCCATGCCCTCCCCCATTCTGATTTAAAATACATTTGTCCATTGGGACAATCCAGTCCTCCCCATAAAGCACTATGTCAGGGAGTAGCTATGAAAAGAAGCCCCTCAGCCTCTGAAAGACAGGGCAGAGCCACTCACTCTCTCATGACAGAGCTCATTGCTCTGGAGTGATTAACATTATTGCTTTGGAGAAATTTCTTCTGCAAACTTCCAACTGCATGTTTGTGTAGCATTTCCCAGGGAGATGCTAACAGTTCTCAGAATACCCTGACAGAGTTTCATCTCACTGACATACTGGTGATCTGTCCTCCGTGGCAAATGATTTGAAAACCCCTACCCACCTCCCTTTAAGGTTTTAGGGAATAGTTTTAGCAGCCATACTTTTAAATACAAACATTTTCAAGTTCAGAGTGCACAGATAATAAATGATACTCTAAGTTTTTGGGTTATTTCGTAATTAATTTTTGCAAAGAGCTTTGGAGATAGAAAGTGTTGCATGCCATCATGTCAAATTAACATTGATTACAGAGATTTTTAAGTTTAACACCGTGTGCATGTTGGCTTTTTCAGACTACTTCTATTGCGTTTCCAGAACAAAGTGCACCTCTTTGGAATCGTACATCAATTGCCTGATAGATGAGAGAGAGAATCAGTGACCTTGATGAACATCACAATCAGTCTGATGGCAAATACACATACACTCTCTCATGCCTGCCTGGTAAGAATTGGGACTGCATCGGGAAAGGCATTCTGCATCATATTCTGGGCAGACTGGAATGGGGGAAAAATGAAGATGAAAACGTGGCTCCTTGTGGCAGCCCACAAATATGCCTTTTCTCAATTTCCAGTTGACTGAGATAATGAAATTAATTGCATGGATATGTTGATTCTGTCCTCAGATGTCAAGAGAAACCAAGCAGGAGATATGAGAAGGCAGACAAGGGCTCAGGAAAGTACCCCACGAAGCAGTGGCACAGATGACAACTCAGAATGCCTTAGTACAGCACAGGCTGTGGAATCCCCTGAACATGAAAGTGCTACTCATCTAGCTGTTCACTGGTTATGCAGCTTTGGGATAGTTACCCAGCCACCTCGAGGATCTGCTTCCTCTCTGAAAGGTGGGACAATAATGCCTACCTCAGAAGTTAAGTGCTAAATAAAGTCACTTAGCAAAGGTCAAGGCAAGTATTTTTCCAAACTTGAAAATGAGACAGTTAAGTGATTTGTTTACCCAGATCTTTTGATTCCAAGCCCAATGCTAGTCTCCTGCATCCCTGAAGGTGCTGTGAAGGCCTGTAGGGTGTAAAAAGAAGGAAACAGATATAGGAGATCTTCGCTCTGGATCAGAGAAATCATTCCTCAGGTAGCAATTGGGAGCCACCGCCTCTCTCACCCCTATGGGTCAAAGAGATCACGCATGTGTACACATGCTCACACACACACACATTCACACATTCAAACACACACCTCTCATCCCTATGGGCCAAGCATGCACAAATGTGTACACTCACTCACACATATTCACACACACACCTCTCTCATCTCTATGGGTCATGCATGCGTATTTGTGTACAAACATACACACACTCCACACACTCACACACAGGTACCTGAGGGTGACCCGAGTGCTAGTTCAAGTCATTTGCCACGTGCCCTCCCATATAATCCATTAAAAAAGGAAAGTGCCGGAGCACCTGAGTGGTTCAGTCTTTAAGTGTCTGCCTTCGGCTCAGGTCATGATCCCGGGGTCCTGGGATCGAGCCCCACATCGGGCTCCCTGTTCGGCGGAAAGCCTGCTTCTCCCTCTCACACTCCCCTTGCTTGTGTTCCCTTTCTCGCTGTGTCTCTCTCTGTCAAATAAATAAATGAAATCCA
Organism: Halichoerus grypus; assembly: GCF_964656455.1. Lineage (NCBI taxonomy): Eukaryota > Metazoa > Chordata > Mammalia > Carnivora > Phocidae > Halichoerus > Halichoerus grypus. Next base: position 151,975,107 of record NC_135712.1, on the reverse strand, counting down.
AAAAAAAAAAAAAAAAAAGGAAAATGCCATTTCCAAAGCTAATCCCTATTTTTGTGTGTGTGAAATAAAAAGGAAATTGTGATTTAGATATTGGTGGAATGAGGGAAAGATGGGTTAGTTCTAGAAGTGTGAGAGTGGCATGCTAGTCTGGGCAGTAAGGTACTGCAAATTTTAGTTTTTCCCCTGAGTTTCATACTAATGTCTTTCTTACACATGTCTTCCTTCTATTCTTATGAAATTATGCGGACAAATGCGGAGGAGAGGACTTTTATTTTGTTAAAGGAGCTTGATTTGAGACAAGTTTCCATAACAACAGACTTTTTATATATAGCAACAACACTACCTGCTTTTTAAAAATTCTTCTGGAATCAAAGTCTGAGTCATTTTATATCTGGTAAATTCCTAAGATACACTGGGGAAAGACAGAAGGGGTCTGCACACATCTTCAAATCAGTGAGCTCATGGGCAGTTGGGCCGCACAGAGCTTTACCTGTTCTCTGCGACTTCCCTGCTGGAAGGAGCACTGGCCAGCACTTTGTCCCAAGAAAGCTGGAGGGAATGCAGGCAGCTCCCCCTGTCAAGGAACACTTCCATCCCAGATCACCTCCTTGCTCTCTCCTCTCTCTTTGCTCACTTTCCTTTTCTCCTCCCTGATTTAGCAGGTTAATAACATGCCACACACAGATCTCAGACTGTGCTATGTGAACCCAGTCACTTGGGTGAGTTGATTGAAACCGCAAGTTCTGGGGGCCTCATTCCAGATATCCTGAATTAGGTCAGAGAATCTGCATTTCCAGGCTTTCCCCCAGGTGATAATGAGCCCATCAGCCTGGCCTGAGTCCTACTGACGTGTAAAGAACAATGTTAGCAAAACAAAAAGCATTGGTTGTATGTGAAAGCATTTGATACTTGCAATTACTCGGTGGGCAGATGTAGAAGCTGAGACTTGGGGACTTTGTCAAAGTCAACTATTTATTCATTCATCCATTTATTGAATCACTGCGTGATTTCTACCTTCATCATTTTGGGGGGAGGGGACGAGGCACTGAGATATGACTGGAAACACATAGAAGAATAAAGCATGGTAGGGAGGGGGTTGGGAGGATGGGTTAGCCTGGTGATGGGTATTGAGGAGGGTACGTTCTGCATGGAGCACTGGGTGTTATGCACAAACAATGAATCATGGAACACTACATCTAAAACTAATGATGTAATGTATGGGGATTAACATAACAATAAAAAAATTAAAAAAAAAATAAAGCATGGTAGCGCCCCTCAAAGTGGCTGTAAGAGCAGATGGCATAGCTCATTGCTGCTGGAACCACAACTCAAACCTCATATTCTGACTCCAGATCTTATGCTTTTAAAAACCTTTTATTTTGAAATAATGATGGACTGACTCACAAGAAGTTCTAAAAATAGTATAGAGAGTTCCTGTGTACCCATCACCAAGCTTCTCCCAAAGGTAACATCCTACAAAACTGAAGTGCATTATCAAATCCAGGAAATTGACATTGGCACAATGTCACTAACATGACTACAGACCTTCCTCAGATTTCACCAGTTTCTGTCTTGGACTCTTTTTCCCATAGCATGAGGCCACCAGTGGACCTATAGACCTCATTTAGCTTTGATATTGGTTCCCAACAAAAGTTGTTTCTGATCTCTGGGATAATAGCTGCTGATCAAAATATGAAGACACAAACTTTCCTCTGGGTTTGTTTTTCGTAGAATGACAGCACATTTAATATCCAACAGATACTCTTGGTGCTACAGTCAGATTCCCTTTACTGGGTCAGCACCTGTCCCCCAGCTGTTGTTAGTGTTGACTGCTACTGGCTTATATCTACCTTCTCTGGAAAATCAACCCTCAGTTAAGCAAGAGCTATCTTGTCTGAGATGTTATGTACCCCTCTCCACCTCCTGCAGCCTATAATCTGCAGCCAGTGAGGGACTGACAAGGGGGTAAAAAAAGTCAGTCCTTGGACCTCACAGGGAGGCCAATTCTGTGACACAAGTCATGCTCCAGATATCCCAGGAGAATCAGGCTAAAGCCCGTCTTCAGCTGAGAGCACTTTCTGGCTTAGTTCTTTCCCCTGCCCCATTCTGATCTCCTCATTCTCTTTCTCCATAAATCACATGCTTTTCAACCCCTGTGTCAGACTCTGCTTGTAGGGAACTTGAGCAAAGCTATGTGTTTATTTTTTTCTTCTCCCTTTTTCATTTTAGAGAAGGGCAGTTGTAGGCTTAAAACAGATTTCTTCGTAGCACATTTAAATACCCCCTTACACCTCTGAGACATACACAGGCATCCAAACACACACATACTTACTTGTACACCCTCATCACCACTAACCTCTTTCTCACACACAGATAAACCAGAACAGCAGGCAGATGGCGATGGGGTGGTCTCGAGTAACCATTTTGGACCCTATACTGTGTGCATAAACAAACAGCAAATCGAAGTCTGGATCAATGGTTATGAATTTCATGTCAGATTTGGTCTCATTAGTTTGTCGACATTACTTGGAGATAATCAATACGGTGTGATTAGAATGCAATTTTAAATGTAGCATAACATCTTAGCTGGAAATCCAAATTACTGTCTCCCTGCCTCCCCATTTACACAAAGTCAACTTTAAATTAGAGAGATTGAACTGAACAGATCGTTTGTTTTTCCTTCAGCAGATAATAACATCAATAAGGCTGCTTCCTGGTCTGCTGGAATGATTGTGGCCGGTACAATATCATGAAGAAGGGCTGCAGTCTTTCAAGAGGTACCACTGAGCACAAAACTGGCATTTGGAAGTCTGGGGCTTTCCTGACCTGCTGGCTATGAAACCCTGGGCATGCTCCTTTAAAATCTCTGGCTTATTTTCTCATCAGTGGAGCTAATATACCCTGTCCTGCCTGTCCCAAGAAACAAAGATAACCTTGTTGAAGTGAAGGTGCTTTATAAGCTCAGAAAGTGCTGAAGAAAGAGGCAGGCATCACCTACCAGGAACTCCACTCTGGATTTGAGCATCCAAGGGATTGAACAAACCCTGGTAGTTTTCCACAAAATACCACCAAAGTGTTTAGACATTTCTCTTATGGGGTGTTTGGAAGTGAGGAATTATTCTTCAGATCATCTTCAATCTGCTGTGATGACTCATCAGCTAGGGGTTAGTAGGCATTCAAGGAAGGGCTGGGTAGCATGTGATGACAGGGCCTAGACTTCAGGTTTGGAGACTACCTTCTGTGAGTTCATTTTCCACTTCTTCTTGCTTCTGGAAATATACTCTTAATTCCTTCTTCCCACTTGAAATCAGATATTAGTATCCTCCCTGAAGATTGCCTCCATACGGGGTGCAAACAGCATCAAATTATAACAGTCCAGATTTTGTATGCTATAAAAATATAGGATTTATTGACATGAAGTTAATTATATTGGAGGATATCAGAGGAAATAAAAAGATTAAACTTCTACACAAGATACTTCACTTCTCAAAATTCATGCAAATTACCATAAAACTTGTTTTGAAGGCAAAGTCCGGGCAGTTTACTAGCCCAAGAAACAGTTCAAGGTCTGAGCCTTCTGGAAGTTACTGAAGTCTATTTCCTGAGCTTGCCTGGGGAAGTCCCCAGGGAGTCCTTGTGTCTCATCGGTAAGATTGACTCTGGAAATGCACAGATTGTTCTACTGGGTTCAACCGGGACGTTTTGAGCTTTTCGGTTTGTGGAATGTTTAGGCTACAATCAGCAATGTTTGGAAGCATTAGAATGTCATCTTTTCATAATACCAAAACAACATCAGCATCAACAACTACTACACTCCCTGTTAAGTGCCAAATCAGTCAATGGCATTGTTGTCTACTGGTTATTTCAGCCTATCATCTTGAAGCTTTCCTCTCAATTCCCATGTCTAATCCCTCACCAGTTCCTGTTGATTTCACTTCCATAATTCTTGATAAATCTTTCCACTCCTCTACATTGCAACTGCCCCCATTGGAACTTAAGGACCTCTTATATCATGCCTGGATTATTACAACCATGTCTTCTTGAAGCTATATTTCCCTCTCCCATCCATTCTCCTCACACCCACTGGGGTCACCTACAAAAATGTACATCTGGTTTCTGATTTAAGATGATGGACTGATATGTCTAGTCTTCCTTTTTCTTAAAAGTCCCCCAAAAGGACAAAGGTAAAATTTTAGGAACAATAATTTATAGAAAAATAGATGAATGGAATAGAATAGAAAGCCCAGAAATAAGCCCACAATGTTACAGTCAATTAATCTTTGACAAAGGAGGCAAGAATATGCAGTGAGAAAAAGACAGTCTCTTCAACAAATGGTTTGGAAAAACTGGACAGCTACATGTAAAAGAATGAAACTGAACCACTTTCTTACACCATTCACAAAAATAAACTCAAAATGGATTAAGGACTTAAATGTGAGGCCTGAAACCATAAAAATCTTAGAAGAGAGCACAGGCAGTAATTTCTCTGACACTGGCTGTAACAAAATCTTTCTAGATATGTCTCCTGAGGCAAGGGAAACAAAAGCAAAAATAAACTACTGGGACTACATCAAAATAAAAAGCTTCTGACAGCAAAGGAAGCAGCCAACAAAACTAAAAGACAACCTACTGAATGGGAGAAGATATTTGCAAATGACCTATCTGATAAAGAGTTATTATCCAAAATATATAAAGAACTTATACAACTCAATACCAAAAAACCAAATAATCCAATTAAAAAATGGGCAGAAGACATCAACAGACATTTCTCCAAAGAAGACATCCAGATGGCCAACAGACACATCAAAAGATGATCAACATCATTCATCATTAGGGAAATGCAAATCAAAATGACAATGAGATATCACCTCATACCTGTCAGGATGGATAAAATAAAAAACACAGGAAACAAGTGTTGGCAAGGATGTGGAGAAAAAGGAACCCTCTTGCACTGCTGCTAGGAATACAAAGTAGTGCAACCATTGTGGAAGACAGTATGGAAGTTCCTCAAAAAATTAAAAATAGTACTTTATGATCCAACAATTGCACTATTGGGTATTTACCTGAAGAATGTGAAAACACTAATTTGAAAGGATATATGCATCCGATGTTTATTGCAGCATTATTTACAGTAGCCAAATTATGGAAGCAATCCAAGTATCCATTGATAGATGAATGGATAAAGAAGATGTACTATATACATATACGATGGAATATTGGTAAGCCATAAAATAGAATTAAAGATTGCCATTTGCAATGACATGGATGGACTAGAGAATATAATGCTAAGTGAAATAAGTCAGAGAAAGACATATACCATATGATTTCACCAGTATTTGGAATTTAAGAAACAAAACAAATGAATAAAGGGAAAAAAAAGAAAAAAACAAGAGTCAGATTCTTAACTATAAGGAACAAACTGGTGGTTACCAGAGGGTAGGAGGGTTGGGGGTTAGGTGAAATACCTGAAGGGTATTAAGGGTATTTATCTTGATGAGCGCTGAGTAACATATAGAATTGTTGAATCACTATGTTGTACACCTAAAACGAATAAAACACAGTATGTTAACTACACTGGAATTAAAAATAAATTAGCGTATTGCAAAGAAAAACAAAGAAAAATGATTTAAACAGAATAGTGCTGGAAGACAAGGACAGAAGTCATCAGCAAAAGAGAAAGTTTAAGGAAATCCTGGATGATAAAAGACAGATGTGACCAGTTTGTTGGAGGTAACAGAACTGGAGAAACGTCAGTCTGAAATACCTGAGATGAGAGCAGTCTTCTCAAGGGAGAACAGAAAAGGTTTTGAGGTCGAGGTCAACACATACAAAATGCTGGCCACAGGGTGACCACCAGGGTTAGTAATTAAAAAAATGAGGAGCAGCAAAAAGATGGTGGAGGAGTAGGGGACCCTATTCCAACTGGTCCCCGGAATTGATCTGGATATCTACCAGACCACTCTGAACACCCACGAAATCAGCCTGAGATGTAAGAAGATAGATCTGGATCTCTACAAACAGAATATTGCAGGCAGTTGGTTTCAAAGTATGAAGTGGGGAGCTGTGATTCCCTGGGCACATATAGGAAGATAAACGGAAGGGGGAGGGAGTTGCCATAAGCGTTGGCACTGGGAAGGTGAAATAACACAGGAGCGCAAAAGCCTCCCGAGCTGGGGACAGGGCATAGACTCGCAGACTGGTAGCGATGGGGTAAGGACTGTAGGAGAGCCCCCGGACTGAAACCTGGAGCGGCAGGGCTGCGCCAGTGAACTGGGGGCGGCTGACAGTTTTAAAAGCACAAAGGGCAAAGACATGCCCCGACCTGGAGGCAGGACTGGGGGCGTTGCGTAGGGGCGCACAACCCAGGATGCTGCAGTTTATAGCAGCACAGACAGAAACGGAGATAGTGAGATAGTGTGGCCTGGAGAGCTCACTGGAGAACAGACTGCGATCTCTCTGCTCTGAGGCAGAGGGTTGGAAACGGTCTCTTTTGCTCTGACTCCCAGAGGAGATGTGGAAAGCCTCCAGGGAAAGCCGCCAGAGAACAAAAACCCCCCAAAACCGGTTTTCACTGAGCCCATCCCCCACCACAGCGGGCAGGGCAACAATGCAACTGTAGAAAGAGAAATTAGAGAATCGATTCCATTTACAATAGCACCCAAACCCCTAAGATACCTCACAATAAACCTAGCCAAAAAGGTAAAGGATCTATACTCTAGGAACTACAGAACACTCATGAAAGAAATTGAAGAAGACACAAAAAGATGGAAAAACATTCCATGCTCATGGATCAGAAGAATAAACATTGTTAAAATGTCTATGCTGCCCAGAGCAATCTATACCTTCAATGCCATCCCGATCAAAATTCCAATGACATTTTTCAAAGTACTGGAACAAACAATCCTAAAATTTGTATGGAATCAGAAAAGACCCTGAATCACCAAGGAAATGTTGAAAAAGAAAAACAAAGCTGGGGGTATTACATTGCCGGATTTCAAGCTATATTATAAAGCAGTGATTACCAAGACAGCATGGTACTGGCACAAAAACAGACGTATAGACCAATGGAACAGAATAGAGAGCCCAGATATGGACCCTCAATTATATGGTCAAATAATCTTCAACAAAGCAGGAAAAAATATGCAATGGAAAAAAGACAGTCCCTTCAATAAATGGTGCTGGGAAAATTGGACAGCTATATACAGAAGAATGAAACTTGACCATTCTCTAACACCATACACAAAGATAAACTCAAAATGGATGAAAGAGGTTAATGTGAGACAGGAATCCATCAAAATCCTAGAGGAGAACATAGGCAGGAACCTCTTTGACATCGGCCACAGCAACTTCTTTCAAGATACATCTCCGGGGGCGCCTGGGTGGCACAGTCGTTAGGCGTCTGCCTTTAGCTCGGGTCATGATCCCAGGGTCCTAGGATCGAGCCCCGCATCAGGCTCCCTGATCAGTGGGAAGCCTGCTTCTCCCTCTCCCACTCCTCCTGCTTGTATTCCCTCTCTCGCTGTGTCTCTCTCTGTCAAACAAATCAATAAAACCTTAAAAAAAAAAAAAAGATACATCTCCAAAGGCTAGTGAAACAAAAGCAAGAATGAACTTTTGGGATTTCATCAAGATAAAAAGCTTCTGCACAGCAAAGGAAACTGTCAACAAAACAAAGAAGCAACCCACAGAATGGGAGAAGATATTTGCAAATGACACTACAGACAAAGCACTGATTTCCAAGATCTATAAAGAACTTCTCGAACTCAACACCCAAAAAACAAACAATCAAGTCAAAAAATGGGCAGAAGACATGAACAGACACTTCTTTGAAGAAGACATACAAATGGCTAACAGACACATGAAAAAATGTTCATCATCTTTAGCCATCAGGGAAATTCAAATCAAAACCACATTGAGATACCACTTTACACCAGTTAGAATGGCAAAAATTGACAAGGCAAGAAACAACAAATGTTGGAGAGGTTGTGGAGAAAGGGGAACCCTCTTACATTGTTGGTGGGAATGCAAGTTGGTACAGCCACTTTGGAAAACAGTGTGGAGGTTCCTCAAAAAATTAAAATGGAGCTACCCTTTGACCCAGCAATTGTGCTACTGTGTATTTACTCCAAAGATGCAGATGTAGTGAAAAGAAGGGCCATATGCACCCCAACGTTCATAGCAGCAATGTCTGCAATAGCCAAACTGTGGAAAGATCTGAGATGCCCTTCAACAGACGAATGGATAAAGAAGAGGTGGTCCATATATACAATGGAATATTACTCAGCCATCAGAAAGGATATTCATCCTTTTACATCAACATGGTTGGGACTGGAGGAGATTATGCTAAGTGAAATAAGTCAAGCAGAGAAAGTCAATTATCATATGGTTTCACTTATTTGTGGAACATAAGGAATAACATGGAGGACATTAGGAGAAAGAAGGCAAAAGTGAAGGGGGGAAATTGGAGGGGAAGATGAACCATGAGAGACTATGGACTCTGAGAAACATACTGAGGGTTTTGGAGGGGAGGGGGGCTGGGGGAAGGGTTGGCCTGGTGATGGGTATTAAGGAGGGCACATACTGCATGAAGCACTGGGTGTTATACGAAAACAATGAATCATGGATCACTACATCAAAAACTAATGATGTATTGTATGGTGACTAACATAACATAATAAAATAAAATTTAATTTAAAAAGATAATTAAAAAATGAAATTATAACAGCTGAGTCTCTTGGGGGTGTCCCTCTTTCTCCTAGTCCCCCTCATACATAAAGCATATGATAATGGCATGAAATCCAAGAACTAGTCTTAAAGAAAATGTGTGCTCTTTCAAGAAGGTATCTCCTATGGTTTGGGGATCTGGAGAAAAGCTGAGCAGATCAGAAATGAACTGGGAAGAAATTAACATTAGAAAGAGAGAAATAAGGACATCAAGAACAAACAGCTCTACTGAAGAAGTCATTCCAACATGATGCCCACGCCCTCCTAACATGGCAGTTGTGGGGGGCTGTGTCTACAGACCACTTTCCAGCCCTGCACTGCACAGGGAAGTCTGCAGTCACCAGTCTCTGCCTCCTGCTCAGAACCTGCCTTCAGCTGCCCCACTTGTGCAGGGAGACAGACCTACCCAACCATAGAGGAGATTTTGCTTTTTGCTCATGAGTATTAATTCTCAAGCAAGAACCATCAAACATTTAAGGAAAACCAGTAGCACAAGGGAAGGATCAAGCTGAAAAAACAAAACAAAACAAAAAACCAGAACAATCTTCTGTGGAAGAGGCAGAAATAGTTGGAAAATAAAAAAGAACTGAAAGTTCTATTAATATCCTTAAACAGAGAGACTGATGGATATTGTCTTTTTTTTTCTATTTAAAAAACAAAGAACAAGATGTTATTAACAAAAAGCAGTAACAAGCAGTTAACAAAAAAGGAATCTCTGGAAACTCAAAATGTGTTCAATGAAAATGAAAAAAGAAATCAAAGAATTGACTACATAAGAACTAGAAAAACCAGGGTTAAAGACCCAAGCTGGAAGATAAGTCAAGGAAATCTCCCACAACGGAAAACAAAAGTCTAAGAGGTCATCTTTCAACAGGGGAATGGACATAAGTCAAAGGAGAGTCACATGTGTGAAAATATGCAGTAAAGGGAATGAGCCCACTGAAATTATACACAAGGCATGGCTGAATCTCATGAACGTCAGGTTGTGTAAAAGCATCCAGCCACAAAGAACACATTATAATTTATTATATTACATTATATTATATTATATTGTGTTATATTATATTATATTATATTATGTTATAGGTATCATGTATAACTGAATTATATGTATTATGTTATAATTATTATATTATAAATTTATTTATAATTTATTTTTATATATTAATTATATATATAATATATATACAAAGTTCAAAACAGGCAACGCCATCCACCCTATGGCATTATAAGTCAGGAGAATGGTTGCCCTTGGGGAGGTGGTGACAAGAGGTGGCATGAGGGCCATTGGGGAATTGGTAATGATCTCTTTCTTGATCTGGGTGCTGGTTACACAGGTCGTTCAGTTTGTGAAAGTTCATCAATTGTGTGCATTTTTCTCTATGTGTATTATACTTTGATAAATTTTATCAAAAAGAACAAAATACATATAAAACTTCATGTCTTCAGATTTATCTCTTTGTCTTTAATGGTTCTGAGTTTTGTATTATATTAGGAAAATTCTTCCCTCGTCTGAAATTGCAACTTCCTTTTTCCTGATGCTTTCTTCTAGTACATTTATGGTTTAATTTTGTTGTTGTTGGTGCTTAAATGGCATGCCCATCTAGATTTCATTTTAAGCATCATTTTAAAACCTACTTCATATGTCACTAACAAATGGGTAATGATATATTTAATCAATGCCCTATCGCTAGAAATGTAGATTGTATCCAGTTTTCACTGTGCAAAAAATAATAAAATACAGACAATTGAGCAGTAAGGAGTTAAACATTCATCCATTAGGAGTTCCAGAGAGAGGACAGAGATAATGAAGTAGAAGAAATCAATGGACGGTAGAGGAAGTTTCTCAGGGGTGAAGAAAGAAAAGAGTTTTCAGAGTGTAATGACCTCACCACACTAAGCAGGATACCGAGAGAAAAGATCCACACTTAGAAGCAACCAAGTTAAAGTAGAAAACTCTGATACCAAGATTGTCATAAACATTTCTGTAAATTAGAAGGAGGTTACCTGAGATGCAGTGAGAATCCACTTGACATTAGACTTCTCACCATTAAAAGTGAAGAAATCCTGTTTCTTTTTTTTTTTTAAAGAAAATGATAAACCTCAAATTCTGAATAGGCCCCCAGTGAAACTTTCAATTAAAGACATTTTTGATAAATCAAGTACTCAAAATATTTACCACCCATGTAGCCGCTCTGAACATAACTACTTGAAAAGTTTTCTTTAAACATAAGAGGGAATATAAGAAAATGATTTGAAGTACACAAAACAGTAACAAATGAGCATGGTAGAGTGAGTGAAGACGTTAGAACATGATGAGAAGCACTTGGACCTATGTGATGCTGGAAGCCTTCTTTAAGCAGCAGGGATTTGGTGGCATCTGTAGTAGGCTTGCACTTCCACATGGTTCAATCCATGTATGCAAAGGCAATGTTGCTTTATTTCTCTCTAACTGATCTAATATTAATAAGAAACACCCTGTCCTCCCTTCCTATCCATTGCTAGAGTTGCAAAATACATTTGTCAGATATCCCTTCCTGTTTCTGTTTTAAACTGAATTTTTGAGGTAACTCAGTATTTTTCTGGAAAAAGTCCCAGCTCTCATTATTCTTTTCTGTCTTTCCCAAGATGGTAGTGATTACTTTTTTTGGTGGTGGGGAGGTTTATGTGTCTTTATGGTGTTGGGAGAGAGATCCTTAGATACATTTAATGAGATCTCTGTGCTTTCTTTAGGTTCTTGCTGGCCTCTGTCATGGACTGTATGATTTTGGCTGGTTCTTGAGCCACTAGGAGGTATGTGCTGGGTTGTGGCTGACCTTGCCTGGCCTTCCAAGGAGAATGCTGTCATCTGAAGCTGAAATCTTATTGCAAAGTCCCACTTCTCCATAATCTCTTTGTTTGGACCCCAGACCCAGTTGATTCACAGTTGTTGGTACCTCCATTTCCCCTCATCAGGACACATGAAGTCTTCTGGGTCTCCTCCTTACCTCACACCAACCATAATGAATCAAAGATGCAACCTCAGGTCCTATATTTAGATAATTCCCTCCACCCATGTTGTACCATTAATCCTTACTTGTTTGAGACTTTGTGACAAGCTGAATGGAGAGCTTCTCCTAAAACATTGCAGTGTCCCTCAAGCTATGATCTAGGAAGTAGTTTGCTAGCCCCCAGTGGTCTCATGAATCCTTGTGCTAACTGGTAGGTTACCATTATGCATCAAGCCTGTGGGATTTCAGTCTGGAGGGATGCTAATGCGTATGTTTCTGACTGCTTGCTTCTCTTCTTCATACTCAGCATAAAACCAGAAGGGTTAGACTTTCCCAAGTGGCTGGGATTTATTATATCCTGAATTCTCTTTTCCTTTGGTTTGTGGCTCAACTCCCAGCCCTTGAGAACCCAAGAAATATAGAAAATTCTTCTCCTCTCAATATGACAATTTCCTTGATAGAAACTTGAAAGTCCTTTACTGATTAGTTAGAAACTATTGACTAAAGTATTCTTTCTGTTATTCACTGTCTTCTTCTTTAATATAGTAAATCTTAAGCTTCATTTAATCTAAGGGCAGCTAATGCTTCTTTGGTTCTTCCCAAACTAAAACAGGTCTGCCAAGTTTATACCCATCCAGGGCATAATAATTATCATAGTTTCTTTGTGTGACTATCATCTGTATATTACATGGATCCCCCTATATCATGCATGTCATGAGATAAAGGCTTCTAGACAAATCTATGAATTACCCTGAGAATAAGATATCTTAAACCTATGGAGGATTACCTCATTGTTGTTTCTCTGTGTAAAATGACAGTAGAGCTGAGAGGTGGGAAACTATATGTGCCTCATGATGAGGCATGGGCTGAGGAGGGACATAGATCCATTTTGCAGTTTTTCCACAATGGGGTCTTGCTGGATATGGATGTGAAGGAGCCAACACCTTGGTTCTGTCATATTGTTGCCATGAGAAAAAATCATTATATATCCTTCGGTCTCTTTTTTCTTATCATGTCACTGTATATTTCCTTTACATTGTCCTTTGAAATTTTCCAGAAATCATGTAAGGTGGCAGATCATTGCTCCTGTGACCACTTTGATGCAGAAGCAACAAAGATAGCAGATCTGAGACTAAAATTGTGTTCTGGTGATTCCTATTCAGATCTCCTTCCACCACTGAATGCCACATCTCTGGTAATATTTATTCATTTGAAAAATGACTACTTTAGCTGGATGATTTGTCATTCACTCAGTTTGCTCATCTATGTAATAGGGATAGTAACAATTACCCAACTAGATCTGTTGTGAGGATTAACATTAGTAAAGTGCTCAACATAGGACAGAGAGTAGATCCATGGTATTTGACAACTTTTATTCTGAAAATCATCTCCTAGTCAATTACAGTTTGAGGGAAATGGCTTCTCTAGCCTAAATTGTGACACTTTTGCAATAATAGCAAATACACATTTCAGGTGTCAATTTTAAGCAACTGTTTGACCATTCAGAATAAGAGCCATTCAGTATTTTTTCTACTTGCCATGTGGAAGGTGGTGTCTGATCAAGAGGAGGGGGCACTTAAGTCATTTAGAGATACTCCACTGAAGTGTTGCAGGTAGCAGAAACCTCAACTCCAAATTGTGATTGATTGCTTAGCAGTGGCTACTTATAGTACTCCTTTGAAAAGGATTCTCAGACTTCATCCAGACTCAGTATGAGAGGGAACTATAATTGATTACTGATGTCTCTAATGGGAATTGGAGGTTGAAGCAATAATAGCAAGGCACCATATTTCCCATTCATGATTGTTTGAAAATAATGTAAACCTTGTATGGAGCCACAAAAGCCCTTGAATAGCCAAAGCAATTTTGAGAAAGAACAAACCTGGATCCATTACACTTCCTGATTTCAAACTATATTACAGTGCTGTAGTAATTAAAACAGTGTGGTACTGGCATAAAAATAGGCACCTAGCCAATGGAACACAATAGAAAGCCCAGAAATAAACCTATGTATTTACAGTCAATTAACCTTTGACAAGGGCTCCAAGAGCACACAATGAGGACAGGAAAATCTCTTCAATAAATCATGCTGGGAAAACTAGATATCCGTAAATGAAAGAATGAAACTGGACCCGATCTTATACCACTCATAACAATTAACTCCAAATAGATTAAATACCTGACACCATAAAACTCCTGGAAGAAACCATAAAGAAAAATCTCCATGAAATTGGTCTTGACAGTGATTTTTTGGATATGGTACCAAAAGCACAGGCAAAAAAAAGCTAAAATAAATAAGTGGGACTATATCAAACTAGAAAAGCTTTTCCATAGCAAAGGAAACAATCAATACATTGAAAAGGCAACCTGTGGAATGGAGAAAAATATTTTCAAGTCACATATTTGATAATAAGTTAATTTCCAAACTATATAAAGGAGCTCATACAACTCAATAGCAAAAAATAAATAAATAAATAAATAAATAAATAAATAAGGACAAAGGACCTGAATAGATATTTTTTCCAAAAGCATACAAATGGCCAACACCATGAAAAGGTGCTTAACACAATAATAATCAGGGAAATGCAAATCAAAACCATAATGAGTTATCAACTCATTTCTGTCAAAATGGCTATTATCAAAAAGACAAGAAAGAGCAAGTGTTGATGAGGATATGGAGAAAATAAAAGCCTTATGCACAGTTGGTGAGATATAAACTGGTTTAGCCAGTGTGGAGAACTCTATGGAGTTTCCTCAAAAAATTAAAACTAGAGCTAGCACTACATCAATAACTAATGATGTACTGTATGGTGACTAACACAACATAATAAAAAATAAATAAAATAAAATAAAATTTGTTTTTATTTTAAAAAACCCAGAAAAACAAAAAACTAGAGTTAGCAATCCCACTTCTGGGAATATATCTGAAGGAAACAAAATTCACAATGAAGAGATATATGCACCTCCATGTTAATTATAGCATTATTCACACTAGCCAAAATATGGAAAGAACTTAAGTGTTCATCAACAGATGAATGAATAAAGAGAATGTGGCATATACCTATAATGGACTATTATAAAAAAGAAGGAAAACCTGCCACTTGCTACAATGTGGATGAATATGGGGGGGTGGGGCATTGTGCTTAGTGAAGTATCAGACAGAGAAAGTAAAAAACTGTATGGTATCACTTATATGTGGAATAATAATAATAATAATAATAATAATAATAAAAAGCTGACCTCATAGAATCATAGAGTAGAATGGTGGTTGCCAGAAGCTGGAGGGTGCAGGAAATTGGGAGATGAAAGTGAAAGAGTACAAACTTTTAGCTATAAGGTAAATAAGTTCTGAGGATCTACTGTACAGCACAGTGACTATGGTTAATAATGCAATATTATATACTTGAAATTTGCTAAGAGTAAATCTTCAGGCTTCTCACTAGAAAAAAGAAAAAATAACAGTTAACTATATGAAGTGACAGATGTGTTAATTAACTTGATCTTGGTGATTCACGATGTGTGTGTGTATAAAATAATCACACTGTATACTTTAAACATATACATTTTCATTTGTCAATTATTCCTCAATAAAGCTGGAAAAATATGTTTGCTATATGATTTTTAAAAAAGGTAAATGAAATATTTGAAATATGTGCTAAAATGTACTCCTTACTTAATTTGAATCACTTTACCTAGTTACTTTCTTTTTTAAAATATCTGGGGTCCTCCACCTTAACGGAAAATTAAGTTTTAATTTGGAGAAAGTAGGGAGAGGACATTTTGGATCCTGAAGAATTTGGAAAGAGAAGGAAAGATGAGCCGGGGAAGAGCATTGAGGCAGGGGTCAGGACTGATTGTTCTTTCTTTGCCCTCCCACATTCTCTGTCCCCACTTCGTTGTCTGTACTCTGGAAGGATGACCTCAATGGGTTCCTTGTCCTTCAGCTTCCAGGTGGATTTGGACAATGGTAAGCCCTGTCCTGGAGAATAAGAGGATGGAGAGGCCAGAGTATTTGTCTGCCTCCCTCTGTACCCCTGCTGTCATGCCTCTGTCTGGAGCTGTGCCATCCATGACTATATGGCCCACTGTGTGGCCTTGCACAGTCCACCCTCATGGAGTCTCAGGAGTGCTATTTCCTTGACTTGCCCCATCAGACGTGGGGGTTAGAAAAGGGGTGATGCTTTCCTCTTCTCTGACTGCTGCAACATTCCTTGTTGATTTCCATAACCCTTTCCATACCTCTGTAAGTCCTCCTTCAAAGCATCTCTTCATCTGAACCATCTATCTGAAATGAATTCTGAGATTTGATGGGACCCTCGCTGATTCAGGTCTTATCTGATCCAGATGGAGAATGAGAATATTGGTAAGTAAGGGAGAGACTCACACTTGGAGCAAAACTGTCTAGAAGGAGCACAGACAAATGTACAGGCAGGAATGACCTTCTACACTGTGCTGCCTAGTAACAGAGCCAGTTGTTGATTAATGAAGAGAAGAGAGCTCAGAAAACTGAAATCTACAGATGATTTTCAAACCTCATCTTCAGCAATAATTTTAACCTCCTCTCTGATTCCATTGAACTTTATTTTTTTTTTTTCTTTCTCTTAAGACAAGAGCTGCTAACAAGGAAAAAATGGACTCATTTAAATTTCATCTTCTTTAATTTTCTCAGTGCAGGCTGAGGTAGAGGTGCTAATGAGCAGTGGAAAGACAACAAGGGTTTGTTGGAGGGGTGAGAAGGAAGGCTGGAGAGGCCAAAGCCCCTGCCTAAGTGGTAAAATTACAGAGAGGGATGGTCTGCATTAGGATGCACTAGGTGCTGTAACACACAACCCCCAAATCTCCTTGGCTTAACACCACATAGGTTTACCTTCATCCATTGCAGAGCCCAATGCAGTAGTGGGCAGTGGTGCTATGCTCTACATAGTCATTTAGGAAACCAGGACTGTCCCATCCCTTGGGGCATCAGAGACCTCCACTGCATCTTCTGTGTCTGGCTTGGAGACAAGGAAAGAGAGAGAACATGAGGACTGTGAGAGAAGTCTTATGTGCCAGGCCTAAAGATAACATATATGTTCTGCCTATGTAGAACTCAGTTGCATGGCCCCATCTCGCTATAGGGGAAGCTGAAGAAAAGAAATAGGATGAGTGAACACATAGGAATACACCAGATCCTTTGTTTATGTTGGTTGGGAGCTCAGGGGTCTGGATGGGGGAAAGAACTTTCCTCAACAGTGTCTGTGTTCATTCATGGTCTTACTCATGACTCTTGATTCATCCCTTTCTTGTCAGACTTCAGTTAACCTCCAGCACCCAGACCACAGCTTCTTTAGTCTTTCTGATGGTAACTGACTCTTTCTGAAGGAGGGAAAAGGAGAAAAAGAACTACTATTTCCTTATAGTCTAGAGCTGAGGAAATGAGCTTCAAGCTCTTCAGATCTAACCTTGAATCTTTTTTGTGTCATTCACATTTCTGGGCCTGAATTTTTTCCAACTGTGAAATAAGAATTAAAAACATTGTCTCATAAAGCTATTGTGGTATTGAGGATAATGGTTGTCATAGTATATAGGTCTAATATCATATTAGTCTATAACTCTTGGTGGACTCAGAAGTGGAAGGAAACTTTCAGATTTTGCTTCCAATCCCTGTAACTCTTGGGAGTTGTTAATTTAAAGAGGAATTAAGTTTCCTGGTGCTCTCTCCTGCAAATTGACCACTGAAGTCAGTTATGATCTCTTGTAACCAAGAGTGCATAGGAGTAATGGCAAAGAATATCTATTTCTCCCTTTCTGGAACAAAAATGAGGTTTGGAAGGGCAAGCCCAACTATCTGATTCTGCCAGTCTTAGAACATCAAAAGACCAAGTGGATGGCTGTTGGAACAGTGTTGGGAGAAAAATTGATAGGAGCAATTAGGGTTGATTTTGAAATTTTAGAGCTTAGATGACCTCTGTTTCCTATGGAAATACAATAAGCAAAGATAATCCTTAATTCTGTCAGTCCAAAATCTGTTTTAGTTTGTGCTACTCAAGGACTGCAGGGGCCATGATTGTAGTCCTGATTATTGGAGTAGTAATGGTCCTGACAGAATGGTATGAAACAAATACCCCTACTTAGTAGTTACTATATGCAGGCACTTTTAAACTTGTTTATTATTTTTGTCTTGGCAGACCTAGAATGAATCCAGCACCAGTGGGCTACAGAGTGAAGCCTTTTCCATAATATAATGCTGTCTCTTTGGGTTATGTAGCAGTTAGTGCTATAAGTTCATCAAGTTCATGTGATGATCATGTGATGATGTGCCTTTGTTACACTGCATGGAAATTGCATAGCCCTTGTTACACTACTCGCTAATTGGACAATGGTTGGGGATGACTGTCTCCAACAGTTTTCATTAGGAATGTCCAGTATTTCACTTTTAGTCTTTTTGGTGAACTAGGTTTCTGTGGGTCCACCTTCCCAGTAGGGCCAGAGTCCCCAGGTTCATGAGGCAGAGTGGATCTGGATGTCCAAAGTTGTGTGTCAAGGACCAAATTTCCCAAGGGAGTTTAAGAGGAATGTTAATGTTCTAGCAAAGGTCTGTTTCAGAGTGGGGAGAACAAGCCTGGAGAGCAAAGGAATAGAATGGGGTCTGAGTTTGTCAAGTGGGTCCTAGAGTCTTCTTGGAAGTTATTTGATATCCAGGACATAGAAAGATCTCAGAAAGACCCTGAGTTCACTACCCAGATGGGAAGAACTTCACCCTTCCTTTTATAAGTTCTGGGCAGGAGTAACCTTGGTGGACAAGGTGTGTCCATTCAAGGTCTAGCGTCAGTGGCAGCGGTGGGTTCTAAGGTACAGATGAGCTGAAGCTGGAACAGACTTACCCCTACCCCAGGCCACAAGAGTGAGGACAGGTGAGCAAAGACCCCCATACAGATTTTTTTCCTACAGATTTCCAGGAAGTGGAGAAAGGACAAAGGCTAACTCTTGTTTGACATTTCTGCTGGTCTCCCTCTTTCTTACACTCTCCTCAAGAATTCAGAAGTATAGGGAATTACTTTGTTAACCAAATGGGCAATTTAATGAATCCCTGAAATCAAAAGAAAGACCTGCAATATCTTTATCTGTGTAATTAAGCCTATGTCTGTGAAGTGTTCTGAGCATGTGAAGTGCCATAGAAATCTTGTGTTATTAATTATTATTATGTATGGGAAACATAACTGGATTTCTTGATCTCCGTGCACTTAATGGTTCCTGTTTAATGGTGCGTTAATTGTAGCTTTACTTTTTGATCAGCTCCAATTCTTTTTAGGTGGTGATATATTGAAACACTTTTTCATGCCTTTCAAGACTTTGCTTTAGAAAATCAAGTTTTGAAAATGTGTGTGCAAGTGTGAGTGGCAGTGAGGAGCAACTGCAGTTGTCTGAGGGGGGGATGGGTGTGTGGCTGCACGGTAAGCAGATTTTTAGAAGGCGCACCTGCTAGCATCAGATTAAATTAAAAGGGGGAAGAAGAGACCCACTTAGGCATGAAGTAATGAAAATCTGAATGAGGGTAGTGACTGGGAATTGGGGATTGTATAGTAGAGAGGGAAATTTATTATTTTAGGAAATGTTGAAGGTAATGTCCTAATGGGCCCTTTGGTGTACTAGGGAAAAACTGTAGGTGGCTTAATTCCCTCTGTTAAAAATGAAAAGGAATTTGGGGAGCTGGAAGTAGCTTTGTAAATGGATAGATGCAAAATGAATTTGGGAGGAGAGCACCGCTACAAGACTCCAATGGGCTTGAGGAAGAAATTCCCCGTGGCAAGTGCACGGGTCTGGGGCATGCGGCTGGTTTTGCCCAGGCTGGGTTTAAGCACAGGATGGTCTAGAAATCAAGTTTGTCTGCTAGTCTGTACTTTGCTACAATGTAATACTCCCCTGCTATTACTATAAATAGTCAGTAAAAATATGCAAAACCAGGGTTGTAGGGATGGTGCTTTGGAGAAGTTAAGGTTTTCCATCCCTGGGTCAGCCACAGGTAGAAGGAAGTGGAAGTTGAAAGAGCAATGTGAATTGAGTGCAGTGTCCGCCAAAATGGATTCATGTGATTATGGGAACAAAAAGCCAATAGGAATTCAGTAAAGTCTTGAGCAGGGTGTGGATTTCCCACAGCTTGTGAGATGGGATCAAGCCAATTTAATTAATTAATTAATTATTGATTTAAAAATTTAATTAATTTATTTATTTGAGAGAGAGAGAGAGAGTGAGAAACAGCACGAGAGGGGAGAGGGTCAGAGGGAGAAGCAGGCTCCCTGCTGAGCCGGGAGCCCATTGTGGGACTCGATCCCAGAGCCCTGAGATCATGACCTGAGCTGAAGGCAAATGTTTAACCAACTGAGCCACCCAGGTGCTCCAGCCAATTTTATTTGATGTTCAAAACCAAAGTGACCTCAGCGGATATCTAGATATCAAAAGGAAAGACAAATCCTGGAGTTGGAGACACTTTCCAAATTGAGGGTTATATGTAGAACCTTATGCAAGACAGAAGCCCACTGCCTCCCTCCAGTTTTGCCCCATGTATATCCATTCACTATGGATATCTTTTCAAGAATAGACTCCCATATCTCAATGGGATAAACTATCTTTTGAGAGCTTTTTGAAAATCCTGCCTCCCTCCCCCAGAGCCATTTTTTTCTTTTTCTGGATTATGCTGGGCTTTTAATGGGATAAAGTCTAGATAACTACTCTGGGTAGTTCTGGACTTTTAATGAGATGAGAGCCAGAGATACCTGTCCCAGACCACTTTCCGCTATTAATGATGTGAGGCTAAAGATGGACTAAGTTCATTTTTTCTCAAGCTCCCTGGAGTCCAAATATAGCTCTGCCATCCCGGGAAATCTATACAGACAAGAAATGCAAACATATAGATCAAGTCTTCCAAACTGCTACCTTCTTTCCCTAAAGGCTCTCCACTTCTATTCTTCATGTTGTTTCTTTTTTATTTAGTGTGTGTGTTGGTAGGCATTATCAGTGGAGAGGTAGAGGTTGAAAGTTGGGTGGGTAACTGTTTATGACTTCTAGACATGGACACCTTTTGTCACTAAATAGCTATGTGACCCTTGGCAAGTCACCCAGCCTTTCCTCCTCTGCCTAGCTCTGACACTCTACCTATCCACTGTTTGGACTTTTATTATATTGCCTTGTTTAGCTGCCTCTATTGATAAAACACTCAGGGTAACTGGTCATTTTATCTGCCAGAACCAACCAACCAACCAACCAAACAAAAAACCTAACAAATGTTGTCTTCCACAATGACACTAAGTTAAAATACTACATTATTGCTCACTTTATTTATTTATTTTTTAAAAAGATTTTATTTATTTACTTGACAGAGAGAGAGAGAGAGCACACCCAGCAGGGGGAGTGGCAGAGGGAGAAGCAGGCTTCCTGCTGAGCAGGGAGCCCGATGTGGGACTCGATCCCAGGATCCTAAGATCATGACCTGAGCCAAAGGCAGACGCTTAACCAACTGAGCCACCCAGGCGCCCCTATTGCTCACTTTAATAACTTGAGGTGGTAATACCTTCCCAGCCTCGCCTCTAGTATTCACCTGTGAAATAGCTTGAGGGTTGGAGTCACTGGCTTGTGGGAGAGAAATATCTCTCCCTGTGGAAGTTACCATGCCCACCCAGGCATGCAAGTCATGTCAAGGATTCTAGGCGAATATCCCAATATGTCTCTAAGATATATTTCATTCTCTGTGTTTCTTTCTCTTGTCATCCTAGGACGCAAACAGGTTGAAGACAGGAGCTGTCTTTAATGGAATCTGAACAGTGCCTAACCCCTGTGGATATTCATTGAATGTTAAATAACAACAGTGATCACGTAATAATGATGCCCAGCTCACTTGGGGGAGAATACCAAATAGGTTGGAATTTTCCCATTACTGACAGCACAGCCCAGGAGCATCCTGAGGTGAATTTAAAGATCTCAGCAATTCGAAATACATTTCCCATAAGAAATACATCTTCTAGCTTGGAGTAATTGTTCGGTTTATTGCTGGTTTACTGTGTGATTTGTTAGTCTTTGTTTGAATCTTCCAGGTCTGGAAGAAAGATATTGTACTTTAATGATAAATAATCTCAAAAAGAGGGGAAAAAAATCCAACCAGCTCCCCTGGCCAGTATCTTTTTCCTCTTTTTCTTCCTCCAGTATTTTCTTCCAAATGTTTCAGTTGTTCTAAAGTAAATTATTACCATATGAGCTCAATTTAAAGAGCTGCTATAGAAAACAAGCTGCCACAAGCTATTAAGAAAATAACCCTATTTCAGTTCTGAGTGAAAAGGAAAAAAAATAACTCCATTCAAGATTCACTGAGTCAGAGTCTTTCTCTATAGTGTCAATGAAAAGGGATTGTGACTTTCTTATCCTCCAAGCTTTTCTCAGTTTAGCCCCCAGTCTTATTCCATAGTGTCCTGGAGGAAGCTGTCAGAAGTCTTGGTTAAAAGCTTCCTGATGGGGCCATTAATGATTGGTTTGGAAAAAGCCAGGGTTAGTAGGTGTGAACACAGCTTCCCTTCCAAGATCTGCCATGCTGTGTAGAGCACAAACATCTTCTTCTTGACAAGTGTCTAAACACTGCTGTCATTTACTGGGCTTGTGCATCACTGCTTATTTATTTATGGTTTACTAAGTGCCAGACATTTTGCTAGGTGACAAGGATATAATAAATAAGACACAATCCTCCCCTAAACTGACCTCAACATAGAGATGAATACACAATTATAGACTCCTTCTTGATGAATATAATGAAAATGACAGATATAGCTTGGAGGTGTGCTGTGGGACACAGCAGCTTTCTGGAGGGGGTGATACTTGAGTTTCTTTCAAGGACAAATAGAAATTTGCCAGTTGAAGGGGGATCAGGAAAGAACCTTTCATTGTAACATATTATTTGCTTTCTGCCCCTTGAAATCTAAGTAGAATTATTTTACCCCACACTTCCAAACTTTGCCAAAGTCACAGGGGAGACCTTCTCATGGCCATTTCTGTTTCTCTGTGTCCACCACTAATTCTAACAGCTATCAAGCACCTAAAGTGGATTTGATGCTGGGTTGGGTGCTTTGTAACATCTCATTTGTCTTAATTTTACTCCCATATTTACAGAGGAGGGGGCTGAAGTCACACAGCAGATAATTCAGAAAGCCTAGTTTTTTTTCCCCCAAATCTAAGCTCTTCTCACTATAGTATGCTGCAAATTAAAAAGAAAAAAAATTCTGTATGGTCTAAGTGGAAAGATACTCCAGTCTGACCTCTCCACTTTCTATCATGAAAGATCATCTACCAGGTTTATGATATTTGCCTGAATAGAGAAGTACCATTCTTATTATTATATTTGAACAGGGTTATTTGTTATGTTTGCCTTTTAGTTTTCAGTATTGTCTGGTTTTGAAATATACATTTTATAGCACATTTCCATTTCTTATGAAAGACACCTCGACATTTCTATATTATTTTTCTGTGGACCAAAAAAGAAACTCATATTCTTAAGCCAGTTACTATTAGACTTTCAGAAACACTGAGCTGCATGATGCCAAGGTAAAAGGCTGGAAACTTCACAGTATCCTGCTCCTGTGTAGACGTAATGACATATGAAACTGGATTCTGAAGTGTCTTTTTAGAGCTTTTTTCCTCTTATGGGTACACCAAAATTCAAAGAAGAGTATTAGGAAGTTCTGAGCTGATCATCATTCCTGGACTGATCCTAAGGCAAAGACCACTGACTATATGAAAATGTTTTTTTCTTCTCCATAGGTGTATGGCTAGACTACATTTTCCAGCCTTCCCTGCACTTCACTGTGGTCATGTGATTGCCTTCTAGCCACTGTGGGCATCCATGATGTGCATCATTCCCAAGTTTAGTTCATAAAACCTCCCATGCAATTTCCTCCATGGTCTTCAACTTTTCCAAGTGTCTGGAATGGGGATGACTTTCAGGGTGAACTTGGAAGCCTTGTGGTGAAAATCCATGATTAACTGTTTCCCTGAATCGCTATGTGGAATGATCCATTTTCTGCCAAAAACTGTTATGTGAACATGGAATAAACTTCTATTATTTTTTTTTAGGCTTATTTGTTACAGTAGCTGGTGTTATTTTAAACGATACTGGCCATCATTCCTGGAGTCTTTAGTGTCATAGTCTTCATATCTGTATCCTGAATCTTGCCGTTTCCGCTGTGGAAAACTCAGCAAGGATAAAGTTGGAGGAGTTTGTGAGGCTTCAAATGGAAGTAAGGCACACAAAACATTTACTGTACATGCTATTAATGGGTCCAGTTGCTCCCTGAACACCTTGTCTTGGGGTTTGTTCTTTTTAAGTCTCTGGACAACTGGTGAGAGCCAAAATCTCTTACTAGATAGAATGTATAACTCCATGGAAAACCAAAGTCTGATAGAACTCAATGACAGACCTCATTAAAGACAGAACGTCTTTAATTCTGTCTGGATAATTTCTAGCTAGAAAATTGTATTGGTTTTCTTATGGAGATCATGTTGGTTTAGTTATATTTGTAAGAAATCACCATCAGGGGGCTGATTTTCTTTCATTTTTTTACGTGACTGGTTGGGGCCCCCTCCTCCCAATGCTAAGGAAGTATTAAGAGAGCTTTTTTACAAGATAGTTCAGGCCCAAGAAGCAGACAGACATTGTTTTTAGCATCATCAAGTAGAGGAGGTGTGTTAGCGGGGCAGTAATCTCACCCCACAGCCTGAGCTGATCTGGGTGGGCTGGATATCTCACACTCTAGTCAGACCCAAATAGTGGTCCTTTCCCTCCTCCTCTGGTCTACAAGGCCTGGCTTCTTCCTCTTTTATAGCAGCAGCATCTGTGAGAACTGATAGGGACTGTCTATACATCTTGGAGGCCATAACCAAGAGAAGTGGGGGGAGAAAGGAGGCTTTCAGTGCAGAAAGAGAGAATGAGAGGGAGGGTCTGGGAGGTTTCATCTGTTCCTCAGGGGAATGGCCACCTTGGTCTCAGACCCCCTGTCAGATGAGATAATTTGGAACCAAGGAATAGAAATACCCAACACAAATGATGAGGGAAGAAGGAAAGCTTATTTCATGTAGATGCAGTTTGTGATGCATTTGTGATGGCTCCAGCTTCCTCAGACTTTCTAGTTTATGCCTTCTTCAACGTGTCAGCTTTGTCCTAGGACTGGTGGCTTAGTGGCCTCAGTAGCTTCAGGTCGTCTAGACACTAAAGCACCAGAGGGAAAAGAAGAATGGCCTTTTCTGTGGCTTTCTCTTTACAGTAAGACAACTTTTCCCATTACATTATTTCTCTTGGGTACTTGCCCATTCCTTAACCAATAACCTATAAGGGGGTGGAATTACCATGATTGGCTTTGACTAATTATTTGGAGTGAAGTGAATATTGGGGGATTAATCACCATGACATCAAAGATTCCATACCTGTGATGGTATAAAATTGCAATCTCTTGTTTTATTATCTCTTATATATTATCTTATCAATTAGATAGATTACTTAGATATTTAGAACATTTAATAACTGGTATGTAATATAAAATAATTTCTAACTGTAGTCCCTTTTATTTCTGTAAATAAAGTATATACACTGTGTATATAAAATAAATTATATCTATATATTTTAAATGTATATTTATATTACATATTAATATACTTATAGTGTATATTATATATACTATATTGTTACTATATATAGAATATGGTGTGTGTGTGTATATATATGTTTACTATATATAAACTAAACTCTATACAATCTAAAATCTTCTTTCAAAGTGCCATATATTGTAATACAAATCCCTCATCACATCAATCTAATAATTTACTGGTTGTTTGTTGGTTTTTTGAAGCTGTTGTTATGTTCTTTTGGTGGATCCAGCATTCACTAGCTAAATGGTGCTCTGTCAGAGCCATGGTTTGACAAGTGCATCCAACTCTTGCAACACATTTCCCATTACCCTGATAGCCACTAGGGACTGGGCTTCTTATTAGAACTTGAGCAGGGTTCATGACTTTGCCCCATCTTACCATAGAGCTCTTTAATGGTCTCCAGGCCTCGGCTCCTGTCCTTCCATCTTGTCTTCTCTGCAGTTGGTCAGGTTGCTACCTGGGTGCTGGCACCATGTTGGAGCTGTCTCTGGGGGAAGGGGGCCAAAGGGACAGGCAGAGGACAAGTCAGGAGTAGGGGATAGCAGGTGAGGGGCACATTGGCCCCTCCTGGCTGCATGAGCCAGGACTTGGATCTTGGTTTACCTTTCTCATGGAGGGAACTCAAAATAACTGTAGGCCCTACCCAGGCCAGTCACTGGAGAGGGAGCTCTGTTGAGAAGGAGGCGACTGGCTGGGATGCTCTCTAGGAAGTGGAACAAAGGCAGAGGGCAGAGACAAGAAGGGAACATAGACAAAGAAGAAAGATGAATCGTGGCTATCAGCAGCCTATTTGGGTGGGTTCACCCTGGGAAGCATGGGGTGTGGAAGGTGTGGGTGCATGAGGCAAGGCTCCTCTTTCCAGAGGTCACTTGAGGAGGCACAAGGGATTCATGAAGACACTTGCTGGGATATCTGGGCAGAGTTCTCTCTAAGACTTGTTCAGCTCCCTACTGGGGTGTGGGTTGTCAAATAAAGCAGAACTCCCCAAGCTCTCCTGGGGGCCCTGCTCTGATATCTATCTAGGCCCTTGGCCCTGACCATTACTCAGCCCCTCCCTGAGCCTACTAGGGTTAGATGTATCTTTGGGATGCTTACAAATGATCCTCGTTTGCTTGACTGAATGGCCTCCTTTTTCCACCCAAAGGCTTTTAAACCCAGAAACAAATTCTCAACTCATTAAAAAAGTAACAGTGGACTGCAGCAGAGCCAGTATCCAAAATAGAAAAGCATTTTGACATTGCAGCGATATGTGGTTTCTGAGATAAACCACATGTGCTAGAATTTACATTATTAATTACTCCTACTATTTATGGCAGTTTTACTGTTTACTGGCCAATATGGAGGTATTTAAATATTTGAATAGCTTATAATGGAGTGTACCCACTGAATATTAGCTGTGGTTACATTTCTCCCGTCCCTAAAAGGTGGCTTCTGGAAGGGGTTACTGAATTATGTTACTCAAACCTGAATAAAAACCTTATTGATTCTTTTGGGGGCTATGTGGTT
The DNA here is from genome assembly GCF_964656455.1 of Halichoerus grypus. Classification (NCBI taxonomy): domain Eukaryota; kingdom Metazoa; phylum Chordata; class Mammalia; order Carnivora; family Phocidae; genus Halichoerus; species Halichoerus grypus. The sequence continues at coordinate 151,948,228 of NC_135712.1, read as the reverse complement.
TTTTGTGTTTGAGGGAGGGGATAGGCCACCTTCTCAGTCTTTATGAGAGTAGCCTCTCAGCTGTTTCTAGTGTGGAAGGTGAATGCTGAGCTTGACCTTTGACCAGTACACAGATATTTCCTGAGGGTCCCACTCCCTTCCCCTTCATATTGAGGGGAACACATCATTCATCATTTGGTTACACTTTTTTTTTAAGTAACATATTCTCCTCTGCTAGGGAACTCAGAAGCAGATGTTCTGTGGAAATGTGAACTGTAAAAGTGTATCCTGTAATTTATGGTCAATGTGCTTTGAAGGTGAAAAACACCCTCTAGTCATACAACATAACTGTAGCTTCTGTCTGTCCTTTTATTCACTTTTCCCCCTAGTTTGCTAGCTGACTTGAGTAACCTGTGAAAGAGATCTGAAGAAAGAAGGAGAAATGAAGAAGCACACTGGAAAAATTCTTCATTTATTATTAAGTTAAAACACCAATTGACTTGCTTCCCCCAGGGCTGGAGACTACAATGAGAGCATGGAATTGGTCCAGTTAGCCTCAAAAATTCAGAGAAAGATGGGTGTCGTGGAAAGATCAGTGAACTAGGGGAGAAGAGCTGAATGCCCGCTGGGATTTTCTGAGTCCCTTTACTTCTCAGTGACTCAGTTCATACTCTGAACACTGTTCTTTCTCCTTGTTGGCTCCTACTTTTCTTCATTTTGTGGGTTCCTTTTCTACTTCTTGGATGGCTTAGAAATGTCACAGAAAATGCCTTAGGACTGTGTATTGGTTATCTTTTGTTGTGTAAAAAAATCATACCATAACACTGTGGCTTAAAACAGAAGCCATTTTATTTAGTTCATAATTCTGTGAATTGTCCAGTTCTGGCCTGGGCTGGCACAGCTGATCATGGCTGGCTCTCCTATGTGTCAGCTGGCAGGGCTGCTGGATGATCTGGAATGGCCTCCCCACAGGTCTAGTAGTTGGCAGGTTGGCAGCAGGGTCTGGACGCCTGTTGGCCGGGGTTCTTCCCGGGGTGTACTGGTTCTCTTCCATGTGACCTTCCATTCTCCAGGAGGCTAGCTTGTGCCGAATCATATGATGGTCTCAGGGCTCCCAGCTCAGCTGGTGAGCAGGCCAGAATGGTCAAGTGTTTTTCAAGCCTCTGACTGCATCACATTTGCTAATGTCCAATTGGTCAATGCAAATCACATGACCAATTAAGATTCAAAGAGAGAAGAAACATCTCCTTTCTTGATGGGAGGAAAGGAATTTATGGCCATTTTTGCCATCTAGCAGAGACTGCATTTGGAGATGCCTGAAAAAGAAAAAATGATCATGTAGATAACAGTTTTGAATATTAACTGGGTGCCAGACATACTAATTGAATTTATATGATCTCATGACGCTTGATCTCTTGGGTCCTACGTCTTTGGTGCTTCCATTAAAAAAAGAAAGTGACTATATTAGAACCCTGCTCTGCTTTGTGCAACAGATATGGAGCAGAAGTATTTCTTGTAAATAGAAATTTTGTAGCTTAAATTATATTTTTAGCACTATAGGGGAGTTGGCTATTTCAAGGGACCCTGTTGTGAATCCTTTTTGCAAGCAAAGAATCCTTTTGTAACATCCCAAATGACATCTTAGTTTAGCTGCTTGACAGGTCAAAGCACAGGAATTTCAAAATTTAGATGATGTAGAAAGGGCTCCAACTTTGGATTTGAACTTCCATAGGTTCAAATCTTACTGGCTGTGTGATCTTGGGAAAGTTACATAGTTTCCCTAAGTCCTAGTTTCTTTTTATTTTTACAAAATAAGTTAATAGATACCTACCTTCACTGGTTTGTGGAAGGATTACCTGAAATGGAGAACCTGTATGTAAAGGGCCTAATATTTTACAGAAGTTCAATAAATGAATACACTGTATTCTTCCACATTTTCAAATACTAGATTTTGCAACTACTTTTTCTGTCATTTTCCACCATGGACAAGAACCTTATGAAATATTTGTTTTCCAGTTTGGGAATTAACTTGGCATGGTTCCCTTTGTCTGTTCTTCCAAAGTCTTGCAATAAAGCTTTACAGCCATTTTCACTCCTTGATCAAATTTGAGAGGATAGATGAGGAAATGAATTCATAGCTCTGTAGACATTACTGGCTAAAGAGTCTGTACTAAACCAATTTAAAATAAATTAGTTGAGAATAAGGCAGGTGCTGCCTAACACAGTCTGCAAAGTTATCTTTTAACCCTATCAGCAGAGAACAGGAAAACAATGAAATTGGAAGCCATCCTAGGGTGTCTGAGGGCCACCTACCGCAAGGTGGCCATCAGAGAGATTGCTACTGACTTAGAGTCACTGGGTGGACCTGCAGTGTCAGCACAAAACCTTGACTTGGGGTGGCCAATCTCCCAGTGCTGGGAGAGCATTGGAAGGAATTTATAGCTGGTGAATTACAAAAGCAGCTCTAATTAGCCTCAAGTGACAGTTGCATAAGAACTACAGAGAACATTGCAGACGCATATTTGCTTCCTTCTCAGGATTTCATATGAGAGCCTGGTAATGAATGTTCTTTAACAATAAGAGCTGAGAGACCTTAGCTCTAATAGTACTCCTGAGGATACAGCCTCCTTTATTTGCAATCCTGCAAAGATCAGTTGGATACTATTGTTAAACCTTGAAATTGCCCCCCAATTTGCATTGTGGTTTAAATCAGAAGGGAGGACCGCAGGGGAAGAATTTTTCCTTAACTGCCATCCCCTCTCCCCATGCAATAAAGAACAGTAAATAATCTAGCACTAAAATAGATTTTTGGACCCAATTTCAATGTCTGTGTGTGTGTGTGTATGTGTGAATGGGTGGTGTTTCCGACACCAATAATCAACTCTTGGACACCAGCAGGGTGTCCTACAATTCAACTTAATTCAACTCAGTTGAATCCCCCAGCTAGATAATCCCCCAGGTTAAGGGCTCAGTCTACAAGCCTGCTCCCCATCCTTCAGAAGCCAGTTGCAGGCCTGCCCAGGTTGTTACCTGTGCTTCTGACCCACTGACTATAAATCAGAGGTTCCCATAACCCTTTCCTTGGGGTTGATTAATTTGCTGGAATGGCTCACAGAACTCAGAGAAATATTTTATTACTAGACCACTGATTTATTATAAAAGGATAGAAGTCAGGAACAACCACATGGAAAAGAGGCGCAGGGCAAGGTATGTGGGAAGAGGCCCAGGAATTCCATGCCCTTGCCAGCTACCACTCTTCTAAATCTGTTTTCATCAACCCAGAAGCTCTCCAAATCCTGTCCTTTTGAGTTTTTATAGTGGCTTCATTACATAGGCATGATTGATTAAGTCATTGGCCATTGATGATCAATTCAGCCTCCAGCCCTAGGTAACCTTGGGGCCTTAAAAAAGCCACTCATTAACATAACAAAAACACCTTTATCTCTCTTACCACATAGGAAATTCCAATGGTTTTAGAAGCCTGAGAAATGGGGGTGAAGACCAAATATATGTTTTTTATATAATTCACAAATATCACAGGCCCTCGTAGGTTTTAGAATTATTTTTTGAAGAACTAGCACATTTTTAAAAGGAGTTTTAGGAACAAAGGTTTTTCTGTTGTTAGTTTATTAATCGTTTGTATTAATAAAGAGTAACAACACCTCTCTGGAACTCACAGGTTAAAATATTTTTTCTCAAGTCAAGGGCTGCTTTGGCCAGTTGTAGTCATTTGTTCCCTTGGTCTGCTTTCCCTAGGTCTCAGTGAAAAGGTACTCAGTAGATTAATTTTCTAGTTGGATTTTGGAGGGTGGTTCAGAAAATTCCTCCCTTCTTCCCTCCCTTCATTCAACAAATACATAGAGAACCTAGTGTACTATTCTAGGTACTGACATGCAGCAGGGAGCCCAGTAGTTTTGGGTGCAAGATCATTCCTGGGTCTTCCCTGAAATCAGAGCACTCTGGTGTTGCTAGTATGGCTAGAAATCCAGATGGGTAGCTATAGGGATCTATACAGGTAACAGTGGAGAATCAGCCATATCCCCATGCTGAATCAGGTGACATTCCAGGACGAGGCAAATACAGGGATAAATTCAGCTCTGTTTTCCTTGAGTCTTGCAATATGGTTATAATGGATTTAAATACAGGCAATTCAAAAAGATAGAAAGGGGTACCTGGCTGGTTCAGTTGGTAGAGCATGCAGCTCTTGATCTCGGGATTGTAAATTCAAGCCCCATGTAGGGTGTAGAGATTACTTAAAAACAAAATCGTAAAAAAAGATAGAAAAAAATAATTTTTTTCAAGGCTATTTTTTAGCCCATCCTGCTGGTGGCTGATATGGAACTTGAATGGCAGACCTCATCCAGGAGATGGTCCAGCTTCACTGACCTTCCCTTGGTAGAGCCACTTAAGATCTTACGAAGATACTGATTGCAGAGCTACAGCTAGGGACTTCTGAGTCATTGTATCCAGGGAAGAGAGTGAATTTCTGCCTTTTCAATGAGAATTTCTCTGATGCAGCTCTTGGCTAAAAATCTCAGGCAGGCCCATATGGCCTATAGAACCTAAGGTCATTGTCCCTCCATTCCTCTGGCAAGAACATCTCACTTTCTTTTACAGAACTACTCTGCTCATCCTGTGTAGTAGAGAACTGTGCAATAATAGTTGGTCTTATGATGCCCTTAGCTCATCCAATCAGATGCTATTTTTCCCAGATTGAGGTAAGAATAGGAAAAATCTGTTGGAGCCCATTGGTTCTACAGTGGTACTTTGACCACCTGGTATTAACGTCTGCTACCTAAATCCTTGAAGCAGTTCTGGTCCCAGCTTTTGTCCAAGTTCAATCCTTCAGCCATTCCTTGGATTCTGTGAACCATCACAGAGTTTTCAGAGATTATTTTTTGCCCTCAATCAGCCAGAATTATTCTTTTGATATAACCAAAGAAGCAGGGAAGAACAGGAAATCTTGTCAAGTGGTTGGTGTTTGGCTTTGGGCAGATGTTGTGTCTAGGAAGGAGATGAAGGTCTTTCTTCTGCATAGTCCATGTCAGGGAAGTCTACCATGCCCTCCACCTCCATCCTAGAGGGTGTATAACATGTTTCTTCTCTCTTCTTGAGTTTGGGTAACTCTGTTATCTCTGCCCAATCTTTTTCTGTCTATCTGTTGTTCTTCTTTCTAGGTTCTGAGGACAAGAACTTTGTCTTATTCCCATCTGTCATTCTGCAGACTACAGTCTAGACGGCTATATGTGTGGCTGTGAAATGGGATTATATTCTAAACTTGAGCAGTGATGCAGGGACTTGTCCTTGCTTGGGATCCATCCTATATTGTGAGTCCCACCTGTTTCTCTCTACCTTGGATTATCCCTATGCTTTCTAAGGAAAAATAACTACTTTTCAGCTGCTTTGATATGAACTTTGAAGTCCAGAGGTCTTATTTCTTTAGGGATTGGTGTATTTCTTGGATTAATTTCTCCTATTTGGGACCACATTTTATTTCCTGCCCCTCCTGAGTTTATTCTGTGCTAATGGCATGATAGACAAAAGAAACATATCCATCTCTAAACTCCCCAGGACCTCAAGTCATAAAAGTTTCCAATTAGCATTGTTTCCTTGGCAGCCCAACTTCCTGATTAAAGAGCTTCAGTGGCTTTGGAAAGTTTTAGAATTTAAAACTGAGTGCTAACAGAGACCCAGGGGCAAGACCTTATGAATAGAGGCCAGAAAGGAAAGGAGGAAAGCAGATGGAGCCAATGAAAGGGGCGGGGGAGGCCACTGTTTCTGGAGAGGCGAAGGAGGACAAAAATAGCCTATGGAGATAATTTGCTCTCCCACAAGCAGAGTCTGTGGTGAGTTCCATAGAGGCAGTGTGGTCTGAGAATCAGGAAATTCCAGGGGGCTCGCCTTTGTTCCTGCTTTGTGAAATGCCACTGAATAAATCAAGGAATCTTGCTTTGTAACTTCTTCCTCTATAAACTCACTTCATGGCCTAGATGTGCTCTGAAATATTACATTAAAGCAGCCATGCAGGATATCAGAGTTCAGCTTAGTAGTATGGAGAGGTGAAATGTAACTGGCTAGATGTCAGGAGATAGGATTCTGTCCCCTGTCTACCTACCTAGTTTATATCATGCCACACTATAGTTCACCCCTCTGCTCCAACTTACTTTATTGCACAATGCTCTCTCACATTCATGCCTTTGCACACATTATTCTCTCTGCCTAGAACAGCCTTCCTCTTTGATTTAGGTAGCGTTCCCCAAAACAAAGAAGATAGGATTCTTATGATTTCTTAGGGGAGCGGTCTCAGGAGGAGGGAAGGGAAGGAAACACAAGAGAGTAGGGGAAGGAGCTAAGTAAGAATGTGATCTCAACTGATCCTATAGGGAGCTCTGAGTGTGGATTGCACCATAGAGATTGCCCCAACTTCAGGAAGGGTCTCTGGACCCCCATGTCAGTCAGTCATTGGAAAGGGGCTATTCCTGTAGATAGGGTGTGTAACCTCCTGATTAGGTGTCTCCCAATGGCCCAGGAGCAGTTGTCTCAAGAAGGGGGCAGGTGTGAAACATAGCAGTCAATGCTCACAGCAGCTAAGCAATGGGAATGTTATCCTGGTAAAGGATATCTTGGTGGAGCGCCTGCATCCCTCCATCCCCATTCTTCACCTTGGTAAGTTCTAGTCATCGATTTTTCAAGACTCGGCTCTGGCCACATGTTCTTTGAGCACTTCTTTTTTTTCTAGCAGGTTAGGTTTCCCTCATCTCTGTTCAATAGCCTCCTGGACTTATCAACCTCCATCTCATCTCACTGTATTAATGGGCCTATATGAATATCTTTTCCTCTATTCTTTGTCCTTGGTGACATGGGATTACCTTTCTAATCTTTATTTACCGTGCTTACCATAGTATGCACAACAAAATAGTGTTCCATAAAATTGTGTTGAGTGGGTGAATTTAATCTTGGATCCTCCATTAGTTTGCTATGTGATCAAGATCACATACCTAACTTTTGTGAGACTAAATTCCCACTTTTATAATTAGGGAATGATACCTGTCCACTGGTCCCTTACTGTAGTTAATTGAGGAGGTAAGGCCACCCAGTGCTATCGTAGCCGTGAGCATGAAGCATGGTATGAAAACCAGATCTTGCTTTATCTCACTCACCCTAGTGCAAGAATCTGGGTGACATTACCCATAAGAAAGTGGTATGCAGCCTAGACAGAAGTGTCCCTCCTGCCCTTTCCCTCTGTTGGCACTTTGGACAGCTCCCATAGATCTTTTTCAGTGGGCTGAAATCTGTCCATCAGTAACTTCTCCTCTTGAGTCTTAATTTTGCCTCCTGGAGCCACTCAGAACAAGTCTGCTCTGCATTTCACATGACAGTCCTTACAGATTGATTATTTCAGGGAGTGTTGCTGTCTCATCTGCTGTTCTCACCTCTTGCTGACAGCTGCATCCAAACCTTTGAAGTTTGAGTTTTGCTTTCTCCCTCCTTCCTTCCTCAGTTGTCATCAGCTCCCTCTGTTACCCAGATGAGATGGAGAGAATTGGAGGTTCACTGTTTGCTAGGTTCCCAGGAGAATCGTCCTCAGGAAGGTCTTTTGAGGACATACATGGAATCTTGCCTCTGTTTTTCTAATCCTGCCAACTCAAGAGCATTCCTGCTTAGAGGGATCCTAAATGCCCCTATTCTTCCTCAACAATATCACGATGACAGATGATATAGATCCATAATTAATTTTTGGCTTTTCTGGATAAAGTATGGTTATACTAGGGTGACAAGGAAACACCAGTGCACCAGGGCTAGCATGTCCGGTGGTCATTAATTAGCCATATGATCTTAGGCAAATTTTTCTCTTTGTTCTGGAGGTGGCTCCTGCAACTCTCAACAAGTTAAAGACATACAGCAGTGGACAGAATAATCAAATATCAGAGAGCCCAAATGAACAGATTTAGTGATGTTTTTGATGGGGGTGAGGGAGAGAGAACAATCAAGGGTGACCCTCAGAGCCTGTCGGAACTCTAGCATGTTGGATACAGAGGAGAAACTTGCAAAGGAAATAGAGGAACCAGGAAGATGGGAGTAAAACCAAGTGATGGTAAAGTCCTGAGAGCCCAGATGATTACAGGTGAGGAGAGTAGTCTTCATTGCTGAGGTACAAGTAAGATGAGGACTGAAAATCGTCCTTGGATTTCAGCAACAGAGAGGTCACCTGATGATCACAGAAGCTATTTTAAGCCTGCGATAGGGGGTGGAAGACAGAGTGGAATGAATTGAGGAATAAGTGGGAGGGGAACATATGGGGACTACAAGGATAGACAACTTTCTGGAAAACTTCGGGTGTGAGGAGGAGGAGAGAAGGCTATAGCTGCAGGAAATGTGGAGTGGAAGGAAGATATTTTTAAGGTGGAAAAGACTTGAATTGGGGAAAATGTGATTGAGAGGAAAGGGTTGACTCTGTAGAAGAGAGATGGGTGACTTGGTACCCTGAAAAGACTAGGCAGAAGATCCAGTGTGTGGAGGAGGGACCGTCCTTGGCAGAGAAGGGCACTGCCTTGAATGTCAATCAGGGATGCGTGTGTTGCTGTGGAAATCACATTCGAATTCACCAGGGCACTGCTATTTCTCCTTCCCTCACCTGGGGCCAAAACACTTGCTCAATACCTGTTACCCAGACCTTACTCCTCAGCAACCTGAACTCCAAATGTGTGTGTGTCAGATGGGGGAGAATGTCTCAGGACTTCACAGGCTCATCCTTAGTGATTGGGACTAAACCCCCCTACTGCCTCAGTTCTAACAGAGATTGATCAGGTGTGATGATGGTGCCAAGGCTACTTGCTCACTGTCCCCTTTCAAGTGTTCATTGTCATCCGACTTCCCAATTCCCATCTTGCTGACCCACAGTTCACTGTCTTTCTCCATCCCCCCAGATCAGCAGGACAAGCTGCTATTGCAGTGCATGATGGTCTCATTTCCCCTGGTCTGGCCCAAACTCCTCTGTGTCTGGGTCCAAAGTGAGTCAGCATTCTCTAATGTTCTTGGCCAAGTCCATTTTTCTTATAAATGAAGTGATTGGCCCCATTTGCCTAGTTTATGGAGAGGCCTAAAGAGTCTATCTGCCTCACCTGTGTGTGCTAAGTGGCTTGAGTGTCATTTAATCTGACTTTAAGATGTGTGACTAATTTCTGTAAGTGTTAATAAAATGCTGACCATATAAAAAATATCCAAGTGTGACATTTTTAAAAAATCCAAGAAGCAATTATTAGAAACACCAATTAACTAAGAACTTTAATATGTTCACGTGTGTTTGTGCATAACTAGCTTCCTAAAGGCCTTGAGACAGAACCACAGACTTTTTTAAAGCACCAAGAAACTGCAAGTCAATAAACATTCTATTCCCATGCCACCCTATACTCATCCAACCCAATGATGATGAAATGCACACTGACAAGAGCAATAAGAAAAATAATAACATTATCACAGGATCAATGTCTATTGCTGGCTTCATAAATAAAGGACTTGGCTTCCCATTGATGTTTAATTTTTGTAAATGCCTCTGGAAATTTAAGTAGCAGTAGGAAAACATTATCCTGAGATAATGTTCAATTTCTCCTAACATAAGCTCTTAAGCCTTGGAGGTGTGCAGTTTTCAGTCTGGGACAAATTCAGGAGAACAAATCTCTTTGGAACAGACTGTGGGAGATTTATTTTAAATAGGCTGGCTTTAGTGCTATAGGTCTAGGGGACATGAGAGTAGATGGTGGTTAGGACAATAGAGGCAGAGAAATCCCAGAAGCTTGCTTTTTATGTGGCTTGTTCTGAGGTATCCCTCCACAAAATGGGGAGACTCTTTCTCCTCTTTCCATGTCCCATGCTGGTGCTGCAACATGTCCTCCATTTGTACTAGGGGACAAGTGTGGAGGCTCAGAAGGGTTTACCTGTCTCTGTAGGACATTAGGATGTCTTAGCATTTTGTTACCTCTTGTTGTCTCTCAACTGCTCTGGCAAGGACTCAAATAAATCCCTGGGGCTGTATAATCAGCACTTGGCTTGAATAACAAATGAACTCCTGCTAGCTCTACCCTAGGAGAAGCATTAGAGTACTTTGAAGCCATAGAATCACAGATACTAAAGCTGAAAAGAGAGCCTCCTCCAGAGATCTAATCTAGGATTCCTCAGCCCCCATTCCTCAGAAGGAATTCTGACGATCCAGCTCAGAGGGCTGGGAAGTAACATCCAAGTCTACTGGTAGGTAAGTGTTCCTCGGACTTGAGCTTGTACAGAACTACCTGGGGCTCATTAACACAGGGTCAGATTGCCTGACCCCACCCCTAGTTTCTGATTCTGTAAATCTAGGGGTGGGGCCCAGGAATTTGCATTTCTAACGAACTCCAAGGTCATGCTCAAGATTTTGGTCTTGGTCAGGAGACTATACTTTGAGAGTCACTGGACAGGAGTTCTCTTCTCTTGATTTCATGATCCATAAGCTGGGCTGTTTTGAGCTAACAGGTGAGTCTCTGCAACCTATGGGGTCAAAGAGGGGCAGATATACCCACATTCCCCAAGAGAAGCTTATTCCTTTATAGGAGACTCTGCATAGCTTTTGCCCGAGTAAGAGAAAGCTACGGTCCTGGCCATGACCTCAGGGCCTGGTTCCAGCTATTCCAAAGCCAGGTGGGCTTGGCAAAACACAGGGATTTCTCATGTATCCTGGCCTCGGATGGCAAGTCTTTTAATTTGGGAGAAGAACTGTCACCTTCCTGAGAATCTGAAATAGAAAAGCAAACTTGTGAAGGCCTAGCTGATGTCTGAACGGTGGATTTGCATTTGCTGTGGTGATCGCTCAGTGCCAGGCAGACCTGACAGTGATGAAAGATGCTGGATTGCACTAAAATTCCATCAAAGATTGCAGGGTGGAGACCCCAGCCACTGAGCCCAGGGCCTTTGGCCTTTCCTGTGAAGGCATCTTGACAGGGAGACAGTTGAAAAACTTATGGTTAAACAGCAAGGAGGGAGGTGGAGAGAAAGAGGCAGCAAAGTGGGCATGGCAAGGTGGGTATTTAGCAGACTGAGGCAGTGATGAGGTAAGGGGTCAGCGGGAGAGGAAGAAAGGGTGGAGAACAGTGGGAGGATTTCCTTCAGTTCTGAGAATTTTAGACACTAATTTGGCCTCCCTTCTTCCCTGATGGAAGAATCTCAGGAGAAACTCCATTTGCCTCAGAATGTAGTCCCAGCCCGACCTGAAACAAGTGGAGAGAACAATTAGGCTCTTTGCAGGGGTATGCATTCTAAATATTCTTGCTCGCACTCTCTCTCACATAAAAGTTAGAAAACAAAAATGCTATAATTGTCAAGTCATTGTCCTGCTTCTCTCTCTCATTTTCTAGTCTGCAGCCTTTCTAAGTATTTTCCCCCCTTTGTTTTAATTCCTTACATCATTTTCCTTTTCTTTCACACTGGCTCCGTCTTTGTTCCTTTTTAGGGAATTCAGACTTCTGCGTCTCCATCCGCCAGACTGTATAGGTGGTTATGAAACACGAGGTTTGTGGAACCCCTCCTCCATGCAACTTTCATTTCAGGCAAAATGAGCCCCCCTTACTTCTATTTTGCTTAATGTAAATGCTACTGAGGTGTAACCTGCATATAGGAAAACACACAAATCATACATTTTCAGCTTGATGGATCTTCACAGAGTGAACACATAGAGTGAGCAGCACCCAGATCAAGAAACAGAACATGGCCAGCCCCCTTCAAAGCCCCTAGAGCCCCCTTTCAGTAACCACCCCCCCCCCCGGAATATCCATCATCCTGACTTGTAACACCACACATTAACTGTGACTGGTTTTTTTTTTTAATTTTTTTATTGTTATGTTAATCCCCATACATTACATCATTAGTTTTAGATATAGTGTTCCATGATTCATTGTTTGTGCATAACACCCAGTGCTCCATGCAGAACGTGCCCTCCTCAATACCCATCACCAGGCTAACCCATCCTCCCAACCCCCTCCCCTCTAGAACCCTCAGTTTGTTTTTCAGAGTCCATTGTCTCTCATGGTTCTTCTCCCCCTCCGATTTCCCCCCCCGTCATTCTTCCCCTCCTGCTACATTCTTCTTCTTCTTTTTTTCTTTCTTAACATCTATTGCATTATTTGTTTCAGAGGTACAGATCTGAGATTCAACAGTCTTGCACAATAACTGTGACTGGTTTTTAATTTTATGTAAATGGAATCATTCGATAGATACTAATTTATGGCTGGCTATTTTTCTCAGTATGATGTTTGTGAAATTCATTTATGTTGTTACATGTCCTTGTAGTTAGTTCCTGTTTTTATCGTTCTCTCTCCCTCCCCCTCTCTGTATAATGGACATATCACGCTTTATTCATTCTACTATTGATGGACATTTGGTTTTTCCAATTTGAGACTGTTATGAGTTTCGTTGCTATGAACATTTTTTACATGTTTTTCTGCGAACACACATCCTCTCTCTGTTGGATTTCTGTAAGAGTGGAACTGCTCCACAGATTGGCATTTACTCAGCTTCAGTAGATACTACTAAATGGTTTTCTATAGTTGCTTTACCAATTTATAGTCCTACCAGAAAAGTTCAAGAGTTCTGCTTGTTCTACAGCCCCATTTGAGATTTTTAATTTTAGTCATTCTGGCGTGTATGTGTTGATAGAGGATTGTGGATTTAATTTGCATGTCTTCAGTAGCAAGTACAACTGAGCACCTTTTAATATGTTTACTGGCCATTTAAATACCTTTTTGGTGAAGTGACTGTTAAGTATTTTGTCCATTCACAAAATCAGATTATCTGCTTTTTCCTATTGCTTTGTAGGAGTTCTTTATAATTGTGGGTATGAATTCAAATATGGATGTTCTAGAGCAAGTATCTTCTCCCAGCCAGTGGCTTGCCCTCCCACTGTCTTCATTAAAGTCCCTACTTTCTAACTGTCAAACTCATACTTTAAACTCTAGCTCAAATGTCACTTTTCTGGTGACTTTTTCCCCATCCCCTATCTCCCAAGGTCATTGCCCACCCCTTGGCCTCCTACAGCATCTGCCTAAAGCCCTCTCATAGCAATCGTCAATTTAGCTAATGATCCATTTTCTTACCTCTTCCCTTCCAGCCCATGAGCACCTTAGGGACAGACTACTGTAAATTGAACACTGGCTGTTATTTTTGTGGAGCATCCGGGTATTTTGTTTTTTACTTTTTAATTAAATGTCTCCCAACTTTCTACTATGTAACTTCATAATGATAAAAAATATATATATCATACTTTAAAGAAAAGAAATATATATAATATTGTACCCTTATCCCTGCCTCATCTCCAACACTATGTGTTGGACATCTGTCTAGCAGAAATTTCAGTCAACATGGTAAAAAATGAACTCTTCATTTTGTCTTTCCGTCCCAGCTCAGTTTCTTTCCTGGCCTCTATGCCAGGTGTGGGATGGCAGAATTATAGCCCAGAAATTAAGGAGAGCAGAAATTTGCTCTACTTCTAAATTTGCTTTTACTTCCTTCTCCAACATCCAAACCATACTTTCTAGCTCTACTGTCTTTGCTTCTTTCTGTTCTCTTTGAAAATTATAACAGCTTCTAAATAGCTCCTTTGCCCACCTTTGTCAGGGGAAAAAAAAAAAACACACTTGATGGAGTTAAACAGGTAAGGAAGATTTCATTCAGGACTACTGTAATAAAGATCAAAGATTATTGCCATAGGGGAGAAAGATTGAATTCAATTTCATAGAAACAAAAGATGGGGAGTTTTTAAGTACTGGGTGGAAAAGTAATGGAGGACTTTAGGGGGCAGGTTGGTCAATGTGATTAGGCTGTCTCTATTTGCTAATTGGTGTTTATCAAATTTAGGCTTCTATCCTGCCAGCAGAGACTGGGAGATGGCTTTAATCTTCTCTAGAAGATTGCATTTCAAAGGGATGATTCCTGGGTCCTTCAGAACAACATCCCCGAGTTGTAATTGGCTGGGAGAAGAGTTAGTTCTCAAAGGGGCAGGGAAAGAATTTCACCAGTTTTCTAAAGTAAATGCTCTAAGGAAAGGGAGATCAGGGCCAAGATAGTCAGAAAGAAGCTTGTCAAAAGTCAAACTGAGAGGAATGTTAGTCTTGGTTATGCTCACCCCAATTTAAATGTCAGAATTTAAACTGGTCTTAACATTCTTTTTCTTTGTTCCAAAACCTTCCATGGCTCCATACTAACCACCAAAGGAGCTCTAAATTCATGCATGCATTGAAGAGTCTCTATGCTCTTACCCCAGGCTCCCCTGAGTTTCACTCCTGCTATACGGGAGGTGGCACTGATGTGAGCATTCTGGGAATGGTCACATCTCAGTGTGCTGATGAAGACTGTCTCTCTGGGTCATTAGACCAGCCACTGGGAGTCCAGAGGAGGATCATAAATGGGTACCATTCTCTGGGGCTGGAGCAAATGGTCCCTGAATCTCTCTGTAAACTCTGCCTGGGGATGTGAACTGTGGTGGACCTAGTCATTGTTCCTGGTCTTCTCCCCACGTCTCTGTTTAAGGGTATGTGAAAAAGGTGAGGCAGAGCCATGAGGGCCAAGTCAGCAAAGGTTGCTGCCCATGCCACCTGGGCTCTCTGCTCTGCTTTCTGGTATGTGGGGGTAATGACACAATTAGTTGCACTTATTGATCTTTTCATAAATTAAAAAAATTTTTAATTGATCTTTTAATATGAGATTATGGCCAACCATTTTACATTGACTTAGTATTTTACAGATACTGCATATAATACTCTCACTATGTTAGATACAATGACCCCCATTTTAAAGGTAAAGGAACTGAGGTGGAGAGAGGTTAACTTTAAAGTATCACAGAAGGTAAGTGGGGTGATATGGCTCTTAGGCTGGGTGAGGGTGGAATGAGAGAAACAAAACCAGGTAAATTCCAAAGTCATTAGACTGCTAGCCAGGTGTGTTTCCAGGAAGACAGGCATTTCCCCTCAGGCAGGTGCTCAGAGAGTGACCTGCCCTGATGTCTGAGTAGTGACCCAACTGTCCCTTAAGGGCTATCTGATGGCTGCATCATGTCAGGGTCAGTTTGGCAAAATTCCATGACTTTTCCTCATTTGGAAACCACCTGTGCCCCACCAAGGTCAAGGTTGTGAGCCAATCATGTCCTGTGCTTTTCCTGTGAAGGTCAAGGACTGGACGTGGCTTTCTTTAATGTCTCCTGAATGACAAGGAAGATCTAAGATTCTCTACCTTCCTGTTCCACCAAAGATACAGAACTCAATTGAAAGGATATAACACATTTAAGTGTCTGAAATTCAATCTGGAGTTGAAGCAGCAGCATTTAATGTGACTTTGGAGAAGTCACTGTTTTACCTCTGCATGTGGAGGGTGGAACTGCCTCCCTACTTCCTCTGGTCCCTGGAAAATGACAAGGACTCTTCACCCTGCCTGTCCATCAAATGTGGGGCTGCCTTCAACTTCTGCTGTGTCTAGAGCTTGGGTCATATTTAATTCTTAGGGCTGCTTTTTTTGGGTCCCACTTTTCATGGCTTTCAGATGTACTTTTCTTAATAAAGGGACAAGAGGCTGAGGGATTAGTAACTATAGTTACCATTTATTAAGCACTTTATCAGTTAAGGCGTTTAATAGCAAACAATCAAAACTGGCTTGAGCAGAAGGGTACTTTATTAAAGGATATTAGCTTGTACACAGAATCTCCAGCAAAGCTAAAGAACAGTTTGAAAGCTCTGCAGCCAGGAACAATACCCCAAATCTCACTACAGAATTTGAGGTAATGAGGACATTGCAGCTGCCACCCCTGGCCACAACACCACAGCTTGACCTGCTAATGCTGAACACTGAAAGCCATATCTAATTATCCCTGCAACAACAATGAAAGGTAAATATCATTATTTTCATTTTACAGTGAGAAGTGAAGTTCAGAGATGTTAGCTAGCTTGTTTCCAAAGTTAGCTAGAATCTCTCAGCTGTAAGCTCAGTGGGGGTGGGGACTATATTGAGTTTGCTCACCATTGAAACCTCAGAGCCTAGTACAGTGCCTGGTCCATAGTAGGTACTGAATATACTTATAGAATGAATATGTGGGGAAAGTGGCAGAGATAGGTATGGTTACTTTCCCTGCTTTCTTTGGTACCATTTCCCAAGTTTCTGGTCAAAGGGTTGGGCAAATCACTCAGGATCAGTCAGTCATAATGTTGTATCTTCTTTGTTTTGGTCATTGGTTCCAAAGTTTGAAGGATGTGAATTTGGCCAGATGTCCCATTATATGGAGCAATACTGAAAGCCAACATACAGAGAGAAGTGAAAACAGGATTTTTGATTCAATTATTATGCATGATGTTAATATTGACTCTTTTAAAAGTAAGTACTATTGCTATAGTCAAGAAAGGCAGGTTGAAAGTGGTGATTGTCATAGGAAGAGGGTTTTATTTTGGATGTCAGCTCCCTTGCCCCGTTAGATGTATGTGCTACAAGAAATATTGCAGAACTGGGTCAAAATGTATGTCTTCTCAGTCTTTCTTCTTCTCTCCTTGGCAAGTCCCCAGGCATCTTACCTCACCTATATTTAAATGGAGTCTTTTTACTTACAGTTTTTCTACCTCCAAACCCTTGCTCAATGAATATCTCTGAGATCTGTTTGTTGGGACACCTGCTGGGCCAAAGATGTGATGGTGATGATGGATAGAGGAAAGCAACCTTCAAGGTAGACAGTGCAGGTTCTGGTGGCTATGGCTGGTTTCAGCCCACATGAGAACCCTTCTACTGGAAGCAATCTGTTGTACAGGGCTCTTACATGGCTAGGAACAGAGCATTCATTCAGGCTAGCTCTAGTAATGGGACTGTTGTGAAGTTGTTAGTATTAAGAAGTTGTCCATGAGTTGCCCTGAAGGCCTCTTGCAGGAGCAGAGCCATAGCATGGGGTTCTGTGGATACTGGAATGTAATTTGGGAATTAGATGTTTGCTCTACCCAAAGTAACTCTGGCCTCAGACCATCTTGGTACATTTTTGTAGTATGGAGGTTCCTTCATTATCGGGACTCAGTCATCCTCCCTTTGTTTCCACTCTAGCTCCAGCACTGACAACATGACCCTCTCCCACATTACTTCCATGGTCCTGTAGCTAGCCCACAGATTAGCTTCTTGGGGACAGGTGTCATTCCTAATCCAATCAGTTCTTGCAAGCCAATGTCACACGGTATGAGCCTAGTGACTTATTTGCAAGTAATCCCTTGGGCTCATTCCTCTGCAGGGAAAGGAAAACATTTTAAAGCTTGAATTCTGCCTTAGGAATGATTTGTTTATGATTTTACTCCAAAAAGCAGCTTGAGTTACTCTATAAAGAATTACTCTTGAGATTGATGAGTGTACCAGGTACTTGTCATGCACTAAATGGCTTCCTCTCTCAGACCCTCTGATTCTTGTATGTTTTTGGCACCACATCAAGCTTATACCTCTGTGTCTCTCTGCTTTGTTGCTTCAGGAATTTCTCTGAAGCCAAAGAGACTGCTCAATTATAACCAGAGAGGTGGAGGAATTAACAAGTCCATTCCCCAGAGCAACCCTTAACCAACTGGGGAAGAGAATCAGTGGAGGAGTCCCTTGACCTCCCTGTCTTTGTAGATGTCTTCTCTCTTGTTCTTTCACACATCCCCAACAGTTCTGACTCCTAGTTGCCACAGAGGTAACCAGCAATTACTGCATTCTGGATCAGCTTTTCTCTCTTCTCTGTCTCATTCCTTACTTTTTCTTCTTGGGACTGCCTCTTAAATAAGTTGCCTGCACCCAAGCTTTTGTCTGAAGCTTTTGTGTTTTGACACCAATTCTCTGACACCAACTGGGTTTTATTCAGACACTAACTACCTGGTATTGGCATAGACCTCACAAGTAAAGGACAAAGTACTTCACAATACTACTCCACTTCAGATGTCAACTGCAAGCCTTGGGGTCACCTGCTTCTGACCTACTGGGTATAAATTGAGAGACTTCCATGACCCCCTCAGGTTTGATAATTTGCTAGAAAATCCCACAGAACTCACTGAAAGTGCTATAGTTATGATTACAGTTTTATTATGGATGTAACTCAGGAATAGCCATATGGAAGAGATGGATAGGGCAACCTCTAAGAAGGGTACCAGAGTTTCCATGTCTTCTTCCTGTGCAATCTGGGTGCATCATTTATCCTGCCCATCAGTATGTTCAACCAGGAAGCCTCACTGAGCCTTGGTATCCAGAGTTATTTTTGGAGTTTCATTATATAGGTATTATTATTGATTATTATGGATTAACAATTATTATTAACTCATTGATTAACTCATGATTGGACTTAATCTCCAGCTCTGTTTCCTTCCCCAGAGGTTGGGCTGGCCCATAATTCCAATTCTCTAATTATGTGGTTTGTCTTTTTGGTGACCAGCTCCCATCTTGAATCTATATAGGGGCTTCTGCCATGAGTCACCTCATTAGCATAACAAAGACACTCTGATCACTCAGGAAGTTCCAAGGGTTTTTGAAAATCTGCCAAGAACTGGGGACAGTGACCAAATATATTAATTATTCTACAGCTGTACTTTGGGAGTAATTCAAACTGAGATAAAAATTTTTATACTCAACACCCAATACCTGGAAAAAGCACTTTGTTGGCAGGTTCCAACTTTCCCTCATGGGGTGAGGGAGAGGAAATCACAGAAGTTTGATGGGACAATATCACAGAAGGCCTCATATCCCCTGCATATAGTGAAAACAAATGACAAACACTTCAATTTCCTGAGTGAAGAGATGGATTGGCCTTGTAGGGCATCCTGGAAAAGACTTCCTGGAGTACCGTGTGGGCATCTGTCATTCTGAACAGCAGACACAACTGAGACCCAGGTCCCTGGAGGCTTTGAGAGCCCCATTCATGTTAATCAGCAAAAGATTCAACTTGACGTCCGTTTGCAGGGAAAGTTCACTCCTGTTTTACAGGACGTGGGATCCTGTCCATTCCAGCATGCTTCAGAGCCTCTGAAACACTCCGGCTGCAGGCATCTGTATACCCCACTGGGTTTCAGAGCCTTTCTCATCTCTGTACTTGGTGGATAGAGGTGCTGGTCCTGCTGGCCTTCCCCATCCACCACTGGACGCAGCTTCCTACCAGCCCTGTCATCTCCAGAGCTTCTGTCAGTCTGTTTCCATTTCCCAGGCTCACGTATGTTCCCTGAGGTTCTCTTCTTTCCCAGGATGCCCAGTCTCTGGGCCTTTTCGTTCTCCCTGTGATGCTGGCCTTTCTTTCCTTCTGAATCATAAGGAAAGCAGCCTGCTGCTGCTCTGCCCATCGCCGCTTGTCTTAGTGGCTTCGCTTTTCATAATGAGGCTTAATTGTAAGTTTTATTGACGGGCTTATGTTATGCCACAGGAACCCATCTTGAATCAATTAAAATCAATTAATCACACTGTGATTAACTTTAGTGGTGGGATGTTTCCTACGCACGGCAAATAACCATTCACATATGTTTCAATTAATATTTTTGCCCCCTTTTGTTGACAAATGATCTGTTGTACTTAAAATTAATTAAATGTTAGCATGGTCCCAATTAACATTGCATTAACAATAAAAAAGGCCTTGATTGTCAATACTGAGTAAAATCTGTGACAATCTGCCACTTCCATTGGGCAGCATATCTATTTAAACACAAGGGGCCTAACCTTTTTCCAAATATAGAAGATGATGTGGTCAAAATGTGAGGCCATTGAAAATCTTGAAGGTTTTGGCTCTGACTTGAGATAATCAGGGAAAATAAAGCCTTGTTCACCTAGAAATAGTTGCCTATCCTCCTCTGTCTCTATTTTGCTAAACCAAGATTTAATGTCTCTCAATTGGCATTACTTCATACGTAGTCTCTTTTTATTTTATTCAGTATTTTACATTATTTTTGTCTTTTTCATCTCTAATGCTATCTCATTCTCCTCTATTTCATGTTTCTTTACCTAAATCCTGTTTTGCTATAAATTCCAAACTACATCTTTCATTTTTCCTTCAACCTTTTGTCTTTGAGACCCATCTAAGTAGGTATATGGGTCCTCTTCATATGCAAACATTATTGATCCATGTCCACATTTAGAAGCTTGCAAATTGTTTCCAACTCTCTGCTTTTATAAGCAATGCTGGGATGAATATCTTTGTGCATCTAAATTTGGGTACCTGTCAGATATATTCCTTGGAGAAAGCAATCATTGGGTCATAAGGCGAGTGTACACTGTACCCCAGGATCAGTCACCTTTTGCATAGGAAGAAATGGAGATCTCGAGATGTTAAGCAGTTTTTCAAGGTCAAGTTTGAAGCTAGGCTTGATCTCAGATCTTCTAAATCTTAGTGAAATATTTATTTCACAATATGTTACTCCATCTCAATTTCTCGGTGGTCCCTGGAATTGTCTAAATAAAAAATCTTCGGTATGATAGTTTCATTGTGTGTTATAGCCTGGAATCTTCCTCATTTGGTCACCTTAAGTAGAGACAAAATTCAGTATATAAGTTGCAGTTCACACAGAGACTTATCAGGTAATTGCTATCAGGCAGTAGCATTGGGAATGTAAGCCCAAAATTGTTTTCTTCAAAAAGATCTGCCATTTTTTGGCAAAGGCCTATAAAACCAGCCAAATATTTTAGAATAGGTGATAGAGGTATAACAATTATCAATCTGAGATATCAAAGTTCCTCTTACAAAAGGGGGCAAACCATTGCTTTAATAATAAAAAAAATAACTCCTACATTTATCTTTATACATAAGCTTACCCTGAAGGGTGTATACATGTTTGTCTTTGAGAGGTATAAAATGATGTAAATCATCTAAGCTTTTGAGTTGTCTCTGGAACTTTATATTTCTTTTGGGTGTTTGACTTGACTGCTAAAATGCCATCCTGAGGTACATTATTCTCCCTCCCTATTTCCCCTGCCTCAGTTCACATTCATTCCTTAAGGATTTATTGAGCAACTACTGAATTCAAGCCGTGGATAACAAGAATGATACACATTCCTTGTCCTTGTAATACAAGGCAGAGGGAAATAAGTGACAGATTTGTGTGCTGAGCCAAGTGCTGTGAGTGACCCAAGGGGAGAGCCATGAATCAGTGAGAGTGAGCAGTGAGCAGGGAGGTGGTACCTGAGCTGGACTTTAACAGATGTGGAGGAGGTGGTCAGGCAGAGGAAGGAAGGCAGGTGTCACAAGTACAGGAGATAGCAGAGCCCTTCTTCCTCCCCCTGCACTGACACCCCCATCCCCTTCTCCTGTCCCTACAGCATCCATGTTCAGAAATAATCCAGCATCCCTGAGGGAAGAGGAACAAATGTTCTACACTGCACCATGCTAAGCATACCCCTCCAGTACTTGTGCCTGTGAAATGCATTTCACACCTCATCTGTTCCCTAAATGAGATGTGAAAGCAGTTTACACCTCGTTTACATTTGTGCTGTTTTACCAAACAGCATAGATACAGCTCCATCCAAAGTAATGAAATGAGGTCAGTCACCCCTTTCTCTCCTTGGATTGAATCCACCAAGCTCTTCAGGTCCTTCCCAGGCTCCAGTGGTTCCCAGGCAACCAGGAATCTACTAAGTGTTGGTAGAGAAGGTGTAAGGCTTAGAGGTGTAGGCAGCCACTGATGTTCTGTTCCTTGTAGGTGGGGCAAATGGCCTTTCTTTCAAGTCAACAATTTACAATTTCTTTAAGTAACATGCAGAAATCATAAATGGACAGTTAGAAGAACTTTAACTTTTGCATGTAGTTACGTAACCAACACTCAGATTAAGATATAGAACATTTCTCTTACACCTGAACATTTTCTCATGTCCCTTTCCAGTCAGTAGCCCCCTCCCCAAAGATAGCCTCTATTTTGTCATTTATCAGCATAGGTACATTGTCCCTGTTCTAGAACTTCAAATACACTAAAGCATGTAGTGTGTACTCTTCTGCTCAAATAGTGTCTGTGAGGCTCACGTGTGTTGTTGTTTTATCAGTGGCTCATTCCTTTGAATTTTTGAGTGGTTTCTCATTACCTGAGTGAACTGGTTTAGTCATGCTCCTACTGATGGACATTGGGTTGGGTTTTATTTTTGTCTATTATAAGTAAAACTGCTGTGAATATTCCTGCACAAGGTTTACGGACATAGACATTGAGTTCTCTCAGGTACACAGTGAGGAGTGGAATTTCTGGGGTATAGTGTCCATGTATTTTAACTTTATTAGAAACTCCCAAACAGTTCTTCAAAGTGATTGTACCGTTTCATACACCCACGAGTAGCAGTTGAAAATTCTGGTTGCCTTTGGTGATTCAAAGTAATGAGACTGTGTTGGAAATTACAGTAAAGTAGCACAAATTCATTTAAGGAACTTGTGATAAAAGACAAGATTGAAAATTTGGGAAGAGAAAACATGAAAAGACATTATTTGAGCAGAAGAGTACACACTACATGCTTTCGTGTATTTGAAGAAAAGATGAAAAGAATTCTGTGCATGGATCTGTATTGCCCCCACTCATATATCTTCAATGTCCTGATTTTGCCTAAAACTCACTATACTGAAAAAAACACAGTACTTTTTTCTTCTCCAAACTACATGCCTGTAAGGTGTAAGAAGTGAGTACTAGGAGCCATTCACCAAACGTAGACTGATAATATTTCTAATTTTTGCCAATCTGATTAATGAATATTTATATCTTATTTCCATCTAGTTTTTTGTGCTTGATAATTAATGGAGTAGAGCATTTTGTTTATTTGCCTACCAATATTTGCTTTTTTTTCTTAGTGAACTGACTTCATGTCCTGTACCAATATCCTCTAGTGTTTTCTTCCTCCTGGTGATGTTTATATGGCTGTATATTCCTATTGCTTGTCATATATGTTGCAAATATTTCTCTCATTTTGTTGTTTATCTTTCTTTTAGAAAAATGACTTTTGTTATTTAAAAATACTACTTGCTCATCATAAAACATTCAAGCAATGGAGAAAGGATCATGGAAAGACAAAAATTCTTCCAAATTCCACTCTCCAGAGACAAAACAAAAAACAAAACCCAGAGATAATCAATAAAGTTCTGGTGAAAATCACTTCAGACATCTCTCTATGCATATAATAGAGAACAAGAACTGGGTATGTAGGCAGAAATTTAGAAGAATTGCCTAAGAATACAATATAAATTGTAATTAAAACAGTTATACTTAAGATAAGTAGGTCTTTATTATAAAATATATATTAGTCTTCAAAGATTTTTTAGTATGAAAAAAATTCATGAGTTTGGAATAATGTTTGAGCCATACATTTTAACTTTGGAAGGTATCTTTGGAAATATTTGCTATAAAAGTTGAAGAATTAGCAAACATACTTTTTTCTCTTATTTCCTTAACACTGCCGATTTTATTAGTTATTTTAATGTTGCCAAGTTTTATAACATTTACAGCCTTTTCTCTAACTGTGATTCCCACAGTGGTCAATTTTTTTCCTATTTAAAACACACCATCAGCATTTCTTTTACCTAGGCATTGCAATTATATTTTCTTTACTTTGGTTTATTGCTATTTATATTCATTTTATTATTCTAATAATTTTCTTCATGAAAGGCTCACAGTGTTAGATTTCCTGAGTTCTTGCATCTTTCAGAATATTTCTCAGTTGCATTTGTACTTGGAGAGTGACTTGGCTAGGTATCCAATTAATGAATATGTCTTCTATTTACTTAGAACTTTGTGGATATTGCACCATTGTCTACTGGTATTAAATGTTGCTTGAATAATGCTGAGCTCAACAAGCACCTCACCAAATCCCTCCCCAGCACACAATTACACACTCCATAAGCCTGTCTATGACTTTCTCTTCCAGCCTCGACGCCCACCTGATTTTTCTCTTTCTAAATATTTATATTTTGATGATTACTCTGGAGATTACAGTGTCTGTCTTTGACTTGTCAAAGTCTAATGTTATTTGGAACTATAACCCTCTTCCTGGACGATGTTAAAAAATTTAACTCCATTTAACCTCCTATCAATTTATATGCAATTGTTGTGCATTTTAGTTGACTTTATGTTTTAAACACAATACTACTAATAATTATTAATAAAACACAATTAACAATAATAATAATTATTATTGTTATTGTTATTTTATACAGGGGGCATTCATTTTGTTTGACTTACATATTTGGCCTTTTTTTGCTCTTCATTCCTTCCTGCATCTCTGAGCCTCCACGTGGAGTGATTTTCTTTCTGCCTGAAGATGATTCTTTGTTCTTTCCCTAAGTGTGTTCTGGATATGAATTCTTCACATTTTTATTTGTCTTTGTTTCCCCTCCATTCTCCAGGTGTATTTTGCTTGTATTGAGTTCTAGATTTATAGTATTGTGCTTTCCCCACTTTGAAGGTATGAGTCCACTGTCTTCTGTTTGATTCCATTATTTCTAAAGAGAAGTCAGTCACCAGGCAGTCTGATTGTTCTATGTAATGAGGAGTCTGACTGCTGACAGCTTTTGAGCCTCCCCATACCCCTTTTCCCTTTCTGCCCACATCTGGAGAAGCCGATAAGAAAGCCTGGGTGTTTCCTCCTTTGGTGCCAGTGGGAGATTCAAACCACAGGAGTCTCCGCCTGTAGGAGGGGACCCTCGCCCTAGCCCTACCTCCTAGCCACAGTAACACACCCAAGCCGGTTTGCTTTCCCTGCCCTCTGGCGTCATTTCGGACCTGCTGGAGACGCCTGCCCTGCTGTTCACAGAGACCTCCATTTAGGTAAGCAATCAACCCTTCCACAGTCTCTGTGTATCTTCAGCTTTGGCTGGGGATCCACCTGCCTCTTCAGAGGACCAGAATACTTATTTTGTTAATTTTACCCTGGGGTATTTGTTCTTTTTATTTTATTTTATTTATTTTTTTCTTACTCTGCTTAGGCCTTTCTGAACCTATAGTAGCTTGATATTTTATCATCAGTTTTGAAAAATTCTCAACCATAATCTTGCCAAATATTGCTCTGTATAATTCTCTGTAACCTTTCTTTTTGGGACTCCATTACATACATGTCAGTATTTCTCACTTTCTTCTGACTCTTTTTCTGTATTTTCATCCTTTTGTCTCCCATGTTTCACTTTGGATATTTTCTTCTGATCTTGCTTCCAGTTCAGCAATTTTTTTTCATCAGTGTCTAAACCTGAACATTAAGTTCTTGATTTTGCCGATTGAAATTTTCAGTTTAAGAATTTTGATTTAGTTTTATTTTATAATTTCTAGTTTTCTTCCCAAATCCTCAATCTTGTGTTTTATCTCCTTGAATATATTGGAATGGTTATTTTGAAGTTTGTGTTTGGGAACTCAATGATCTTAAACCCCTGTAGGTTGTTTTGAGGACTTCTTGTTTCTCTAGGTTTTTGTTTAGGTTTCTTCTTTCTTCATTTCTGTGTGCTTTAAATTCTTGTGTGTCCAGTGGGAGAATTGTCCCGAATTACCTAGTGTGCAGAAGTGGAAGGCTGAGTTGCTAGTTTATTTTATCTTCATCCCTAATGTTCAGTGACTTCATCCCTATCCATCTGAATTTACTGATGGATATTTGCAATCAATCCCCCACCCCAATATTCCTCAGGGTGTAATATTTCTTTATTCCAGGCAAGTTTACTTTTACTGTTGTTATATACTATTCTACTATTGTGAGTATGCATGCATATGTGTATGTATATTCAATATACACACATGCACATATGTATAAAATGGTTCTATTATGTATTATCTATATTATAATTATTAATAATATTAACCAATAATATATAGAAACATAGTGGAAGTGAACTCTTTCTATATAAAGTATACACAGAAAGTACATAAATATTTGGTTCATTTTTCTTTCTCAGAATATTAATTATGTATATATTGATTTTTCTGTTTTTTATTTTATCATCCCCTTAATTGTCCTTTAAATATCTGTTTTTTTAAAAAAGATTTTATTTATTTATTTGAGAGAGAGAGAGAGAGTGAGTGAAAGAGGGAGCACAAGCAGGGGGAGGGGCAGAGGGAGAAACAGACTCCCTGCTGAGCAGGGAGCCTGATGTGGGGCTTGATCCCAGGACCCTCGGATCATGACCTGAGCGAAGGTAGATGCTTAACTGACTGAGCCACCCAGTTACCCCTATTTTGTTTTTCTTACTGTTTGAGCAATTACCCAAGCTTTGTCATCCAGGGACCTGGCTATATTTTTAGTTATAGATATTCAATAGTTTTCTGCTTCTAATATGACTTGAATCTCTGTACTGTTTTCATTTTCCTCTTCCATTTCTACCTTACCAGCTCACTTTATTCCTCCTTCTATTATCTTACAATCTCTTGATGCTTTTTGAACACTTAGTTTTCTTTTTGAGTTCCTTTTTAAAAAGAAAGTTACATGTAATTCTTTGAGACTGAAGAAACATTTGCATGGCTTTTCTCTTTTTTTATGTATGCTTTTCATCTTGTTGTTATCCTCTCCCCCTCTTTTTTTTTGTTTCTTTGTTTGTTGTATGTGTGAAATTGGTCCCTTTTCATTTATGACTCGTCTTTATGTGAGGTCATTTAATTCTTGTATAGGGAGAGACTTGCAGTAAGGGTTGAGCCAAAGATGTCTATGGCTTAGATTTGGGATTTGTGGCTTTAAACATGCTGCAATTTTATCTGTCCTCTGCCTTATCCTGGGCTTAATTCTCCCCTTGGTTGTTGATGGTCAATGGCTAGTGTGGCACAGAGCTAATCCTTTTATTTCACTGATTTTCTGGGATATCATCTGGCATTTGTTTTCTTTCCATCTGCTTTCTCTCTCTCTCTCAATTACTTAATTACTTAATTACTTAATTAATTAGTTAAGGACTGAAGTATATAGTTGACACACAATCTTATATTGGTTTCAGGTGTACAACATAGGGATTCAACAATTCTATACATTACTCAGTGCTCACCAGGATAAGTGTAGTCACTGTCTATCACCATACAATGTTATTACAATATTATTGACTATATTCCCTATGCCGTACTTTTCATTCCTATGGCTTATTTATTTTGTAACTGGAAGTTGGTATCCCTTAATCTTCTTCACCTACCCCCCCTTTTCATAATCATGAATTTGTTCCCTGTATTTAAGAGTCTTTTTTGTTTGTTTTGTTTCCACATATAAGTGAAGTCATATGGTATTCATCTTTCTCTGACTTATTTTGCTTAGCATAATACCCTCTAGGTCCATCCATGTTGTGTTGCAAATGGCAAGATTTCATTCCTTTTTATGGCTTAGTAATATACCATATGTGTTTGTGTGTGTGTATGTATCTTACATCTTCTTAATCCGATGAACATTGGGTTGTTTCCATATCGTGACTATTGTAGATAATGTTGAAATAAACTTAGGGGTGCATATATCTTTTCAAATTAGTGTTTTCATTGTCTTTGAATTTAGTAGTGAAATTACCAGATCATGTTATTTTTATTTACTTATTTTTTTTTTTTGAGGGACCTCCATATTGTTTTCCACAGTGGTTGCACCAATCTGCATTGCCACTAGCAGTATGTGAGGGTTCCCTTTTCTCCACATCTTTGGCAACATTTGTTATGTCTTGTCTTTTGATACTAGCCATTCTGATTGTTGTGAAGGTCTATCTCGTGGTATTAAAATTTTATTTCATTATATTTTAAAACATTTTTAATTATTTTTATTTTTATTCTTTTTTAAGTTTTTATTTTAACCGCCTGGTGCTCATCATGACAAGTGCACTCCTCAATCTCCATCACTTATTTCACCCCTCCTCCTTCCCCCACCTTTGGTAACCCTCAGTTTGTTCTCTATGGTTAAGAGTTTGATTCTTGGTTTGTCTCTTCTTTTTTCCTCTTTGCTCATTTGTTTTATTTCTTAAATTCCACATATAAGTATGGTATTTGTCTTTCTCTGACTTATTTCACTTGGCATAATACTCTCTAGCTCCAGCCATATCATTGCAAATGGCAAGATTTCATTCTTTTTTTATGGCTGAATAATATATATATATATGAACCTCACATCTTCTTTATCCATTCATCAACCAGGGAACGTTTGGACTGCTTCCATATCTTGGCTATTGTAAATAATGCTGCAATAAACAAATAAACACAGAGGTACATGTATACATTTGAATTAGTGTTTTTGTATTCTTTGGTTAAATACCCAGTAGTGCCATTGCTGTATCACAGGGTAGTTCTATTTTTAACTTTTTGAGGAACTTCTATACTGTTTTCCACCAGTTTGCATTCCCACCAACAGTGCAAGAGGGTTCCTTTCTCTCCACATCCTCACCATCACCTGTTGTTTCTTGTGTTTTTGATTTTAGCCATCTGACAAATGTGAGGTGATATCTCATTGTAGTTTTGATTTGCATTTCCCTGATGAATGATGTTGAGCATCTCTCTATGTGTCTGTTGGCCACCTGTATGTCTTTGGAAAAATGTCTGTTTAGGTCCTTTGCCCATATTTTAATTGGATTATTTGTGGTTTTGGTTTTAAATTTTATAAATTGTTTATATATTTTGGATATTAACCCCTTACTGGATATATCATTTGCATATATCTCCTCCCAATCAGTAGGTTGCCTTTTTGTTTTGTTAGTGGTTCCACCTGCCTTCTCTTTGCTTTACGTCTGGATGTCTCATTGGGTTAGGAGTCTCAGGAAGTACATTGGCCAGACTTGAAATAGAGAAGATTGGTGTGCTGTTTCTGCAACATTTAGGATTACAATTTAGGCAAGGTCTAGGCAGGAGCACAGTCGAAATCTAAAGGCAGAGTTTTGTTTCCTAGGCTGGTGACCAGGTGCAAGTACTGAGCATTCCATCACAGGCCCCAGTCAGTGTCTCAAGGTTGGGTTTATTTTGGAGTTCTGCATGTCACAGGAACTTCTGCTGAGGGTTGAGGACCCTTGGGAATTTTCTTCTTCTTCAGGCCCAAATCAGCTCCTTGAGCTGACTCTTTTTTTATACCAGTCCTTCAAGGACCTATCCAGATTTTTTTTCTCAATAATAGCCACTTCCTACTGCAGCTTTGGGTTTTCGTATTCCAGAGACTGGTTGTGTGAGAAATCAGTCTCTCTAGCTCTCCTGAACAAATGCTCAAACTTTTCTGTTTTAAGAGTTTTATTATTTACTCCTCTGGGCAGAAGGTACCTCAGAGTTAAGAGAATAGGAAAGCAATAAACCCTATAGAACTGTGAGGTCCTGATTCCAGGGTTATAACCTCTGACTTCTTTCTGAGGCAGAACAATGTAAGGCCTTTGGCCTTAACTGTAAGTTAGTGTATTGGGTAAGAAGCTAGGTTTTAGATTCAAGCTCTGGTTCTACTACTTACCAGTTGTATGCTTCAGGCAGGGTACTTAGCCTTGTTCTTTAGTTTCATCCTTATTAAATAGATATGATAATAGTACCTACTTCCTGGGACTTTTGTAAGGATTAATTGAACTAGTAATGTAAAGGGGATCAGGCTTGCTTGGTATATAGTAGGTGTTCAATGTACATTTGTTATTATTAGATTCCTTGCTTTTCTTCTTTTTTAAATTTAATTTTATTATGTTATGTTAATTACCATACATTACATCATTAGTTTTTGATGTAGAGTTCCATGATTCACTGTTTGCGTATAACACCCAGTGCTCCATTCAATATGTGCCCTCTTTAATACCCATCACCAGGCTAACCCATCCCCCTCCCCCCCCCAGAACCCTCAATTTGTTTCTCAGAGTCCATAGTCTCTCATGGTTCGTCTCCCCCTCTGATTTCCCCCCCTTCATTTTTCCCTTCCTACTATCTTCTTCTTCTTCTTCTTTTTTTTTTTAACATATAATGTATTATTTGTTTCAGAGGTACAGGTCTATGATTCAACAGTCTTACACAATTCACAGTGCTCACCATAGCACATACCCTCCCCAATGTCTATCACCCAGCCACCCCATCCCTCCCACCCCCCACCACTCCAGCAACCCTCAGTTTGTTTCCTGAGATTAAGAAGTTCTGCAAAATAAGTCAATCAGAGAAAGACAAGTATCATATGATCTCACTGATATGAGGACTTCTTAATCCTTGCTTTTCTTCTTAAGCGTGGAGTCCTCACATCTTCCGTTTTCTTAGGAAGGTCACATGGAGAAGAGTCCTGGTAGAAGAAAAGCCATAAGTCCAGGAAACAAAACTCATACAAGCTCTTCACTGAGGGAACTCTCCCCATGAGCATCCTTCTCCTATAGGGATCCTAAAACAAGGAGGACCCTTCCCCCAACAAAATCCTTCCCCATGAGGATCCTTCCCTATGAGGACATTTGTTCACGAGACCTTTCCCTTTAAGGACCCTCACTTTATGAGGATCCTTCACCCATGAGAACCTTTCTTCCACGAGGACCCTACCCCTAAAGAGGCCTTTTCCCATGAGGACCTGTTCCGTATGAGTACTAGCCCTCCCAAGAGGCCATATTCTCCATTAAATATTGCCTCCATTAAGACCTTTCTTCATGAGGATCTTTACCTTAAGAGGACTATTACTTTCTCAAAACTCTTGCTTCTCAAGGACTTTTACTCTGGAAGTGGCCCAGGAGATCCCTGGAAAAATTAGCACCAAACTTTTGGACAGTTTCTCTTCCTGAGACCCTCTAGCCGGGTTATTAGAACTCAGTCCTAAGACAAGTATAGCCTCTCTTGGCATTGTGCATAACTGGCTGAGGGCCTTCTCTTTATTTTGGATATACATTTGGCTTTTGGGAGAGGACCAGTGGTGGCAGGTTGGCATGGACAAGACTCTCATTGTATTGATGACCCTGATTATTTTCCTTCAGATGAGTATGCAGTGATAGGAAAATGTGGTGTGCAGGCTACATGCCCATTAGCTCAGGATGCTCTAACAGCAGACTTGTTTGTGGGACATCACAGCACTAGGGGCATAACAGGTAAGCATTCTTCTATAGGAAGGTATATGACATAGGGGTGGGGTTCTATGGTCTCTGGAACTAATCATCTAGAGGAATTGGAAGAATAAATTGTGGAATATAAACAAATTGGAATGAACAGGTACTGAATTCAACATTCTTTTGTTCATTTGCACTCAATTAACTATATTGTTTCAAATTGTGATAATTTAAGAAGAAAAACATAGTATTCCAAAGAGAAGAATCAGTATCTATCAAGCCCCAGGGCATTAAAAGGAGGTCAACATGCATGGCTTTTTTTTTCTGGAAAAATCTGGCAGGCCCTACTGCCAGGAGTACATAGTCGGTAAAGAAAAATTGTGGGAGATGAGACCAGAGAAGCATTTTAGGTTCAGACCCCGAGAGCCTGTGCTAAGGATTTTTGATGAGATTCTGTAAGCAATGAGAATCCAGAACAGGTATTCAGGAAGAGAATGATCCAAATCACTTGGGAGAAAGATAAACCTATTGGTAGTGTACAGAATTGGAAAAGTGAGAGGCTGATAGAAAGGAGTGCATTAAGGTGCCATTGTAGGAAGCCAGGTCCCAAACGCTGAAGGCCTGAAGTAGGGAAAGGAATGGAGGAGGCAGATATGAAAGCTTTAATTCCTCCTCAGTGATCAGAGGGATGAAATAGAGGCAAATCAAAGAACGTTCAAAGTTTCTAGCACAGGTGATTTGGAAATTGTCAGTCTTACCAAATGAAGTCTCACATGCTTACTGAGACCATCATGGGCAATCATCTTTGATTATCGAGTAATGTGGAGAAGGGTATGTAGGGTGATGATGAGGACACTGGGTGAAATTAGAACACACATGTCCTACTTCTACCCCTTCCATGAACTGGTTACCTAATTGAGAATAGAGCTGTTGGCCTCTTTAGGCTTTAATCTCTTCGATATTAATATGCATGGCTTGCTGATTTTTTGAGTGGGGATAGTCTGTTTTGAAGGTCTGCACATTTCTGCTTCCTACTGAAAATGCAAATTACACTTTGTTTTTCTTCTGATTGCTTGTATGTCCAAAATAGAAGAAAGACACCTGGATGAAGCATTTTCACAGACTTTGCAATTCCCTTAAGGGGATCCCAGAGCCCTTAAGCTTCTTTTAGGTTCCTTTGAGGTCTCTCAGCCCAAGGACTGTCACCACATGTCCTCCCTCTTGTCCACACTTTCAGCAGGTGTGTGTAGGCAGAGCTCAAAGTTAAAAGTAACTCAATTAAACTCACATATCTTTTTTTGCAACTCGCTGTTCAGTTGAAGCTCTTAAATTGTCAGTATTTTTCTTAGCGGCTAAACAGAATTAAAAACAAAGACAGTAGCCACTAATAACCACACTATGCCTCCTACTTTCACCCCTAAACCTACCTCCCCAACAGACCTAGCAGCAATGTGATAAGAATTGCCTATATACATAGAGTACCCCAAATATAGTGTTCATGATATAATCTGCATTGACAATGATTCCAAAGTTGAATCACAGGTAAACAAAGGGGTTATAACACAAAGGAGCTGTTTAGAACACACATTCCAACAATTGTGGCTTCAATACCTTAAATAAAAGGGCACTTGCTTCCAGAGCCACGGCAAGATTTAGAGAGGAGTACTCTCAGTACTGCCACATTGGGAAAGTCAATTCAGTTACTTAGTGTTCCCTACTTACTGATTCCATAGTGATTGAGTTAGTGACCTTGGAGATACGAGTTAGAGCTTTAGAAAGAAGGGATGTCTACCAAAAGTCTCAGATAAGAGACCATTTTGCCATCTCATGTGATTGAGGAAGTTTCCATTGGATTGCTTTGGCACTCACTGAAATATCTGCATACTGGAGTGGATTGAACCCATGAAAATGGAACAGAAAAATGAATTTTTCCCAACTTCTGTTCCAGATAGACATCTTAGTCCACAGGACCAATTCTTTGCAGTTTTCCACATATCCATGGATATGAATCAATAACAAAGAAATCCCTATGTCATGGCTATGAATTAGCAAATGGTGTCACCCTAAAACTTGAAGGATTTTTGACAAGAAATGATAGAGATGAGAAGGAAAAACTGATAAGTTCCCATATTCTCTATTGAGAAGAATAACCTACCTAAGAAGTTAAGAAGACCTCTGGCAAACAAAATAAAACAGCTCCGTAAATAAATTCCTCTTGACTGAATTGAGAATGAGAACTGGTTATCAGCAATGGATGTGTGTATGTGTGTGTGTGTGTGTGTGGGGGGGTTTATGATCATATTAGATTTACAAACCAAGCTTTGCAAGGATCTATACAGTGGGAACAGTCCCAAGATGGCACCCCAGATGGCCTGGAATGTAGATGATAAGCTGAAGGTCATGGGGACACTAGACAGGTATTGGAGGCAGATATTGTCTTGGTGGGCTTCCTTCTGTTTGATTAGGTGGAATGTGTGGGGAAGAGAGAAAAGGTTCAAGGGGTGGAGAGAATGTTTAGCCCAAAAGGATTTTTTTTGCCCAAGCCTGCTTTGTTTTGCCTGTATTTACGAAAATACCCCACTCAGTCCCTCAGAAGACTATTTTTTTTTCAATAAATTGAACCCTTTCCTTTTTCTTCTGATATTTTCCTAAAGATTGAAACACTAATATATTTGAGCCATAGAACCTTCAGTAGCAGCTAGGTCAGGTGCTACTAAAACTAAATAGACATAGGCTTCCTACCACCACATAAGAATGAGTAAACATTTTAAAACCTTCCCAATATATGTATATATAGAATTTGCAACTATTTCTTTTTTTAAAATTTTTTATTGTTATGTTAATCACCATACATTACATCATTAGTTTTTGATGTAGTGTTCCATGATTCATTGTTTGTGAATAACACCCAGTGCTCCATGCAGAACGTGCCCTCTTTAATACCCATCACCAGGCTAACCCATCCTCCCACCCCCCTCCCTTCTAGAACCCTCAGTTTGGTTTTCAGAGTCCATCGTCTCTCATGGTTCGTCTCCCCCTCCGATTTCCCCCCCTTCATTCTTCCCCTCCTGCTATCTTCTTCTTCTTTTTTCTTAACATATATTGCATTATTTGTTTCAGAGGTACAGATCTGTGATTCAACAGTCTTGCACAATTCACAGCACTCACCATAGCACATACCCTCCCCAATGTCTATCACCCAGCCACCCCAACTCTCCCACCCCACCCCCCACTCCAGCAACCCTCAGTTTGTTTCCTGAGATTAAGAATTCCTCATATCAGTGAGGTCATATGTCTTTCTCTGATTGATTTATTTCGCTCAGCATAACACCCTCCAGTTCCATCCACGTTGTTGCAAATGACAAGATCTCATTCCTTTTGATGGCTGCATAATATTCCATTATATATATATACCACATCTTCTTTATCCATTCATCTGTCGATGGACATCTTGGCTCTTTCCACAGTTTGCCTATTGTGGACATTGCTTCTATAAGCATCGGGGTGCACATACCCCTTTGGATCCCTACATTTGTATCTTTGGGGTAAATACCCAGTAGGAATTTGCAACTATCTCTAAATCTCTATCTATCTATCTATCTATCTATCTATCTATCTATCTATCATCTATCATATATCTAATTTTCCATCTATCTGTCTATAAAATCAGTAATAAAAAATTTAGGATATCAATAGTCCCTTTTCAACAAATTTACTGCTATTAATAGATAAATAGTAATAGAATTCAATGAAATCAGAGGGGGCATTAAGTCAGTAAAATGTAAGTAGAGAATCATGAAAGAATTATCTTTCATGGAAACAGGAGAGTTCTTAGAAATAAAAAAAAACATGGTGGAGTATTTAGAAAAATCCTTAATGAAGGATATCACAGTATGACTTCTAGACTAACCCAAATAACTTACTGACTGCATATTTCACTTCTCACAAGCCTTCCTGAAAGTTTATCCAGATAACTTAGATAAAACATAAACTTAACAAAAGAAAAAAGAATCCTAGTTGTTCAGTGTTGTGAACACAGAAGGAAGATGCATCACAGTCCCTGGCTAGACAAATACCACAGAAAGCGAATACTTTCCCTACCAATGGGATGGATATGGTTTGGTGATGGATCTGCTCCATTACAATCCTGTTTTTTCTTATCTGCAGAAACCAGGGAAGTGTGGATGCATTAATGAAATGCAGCAATCCCATTCTTTAAAAAAAATTTTTTTTTATTAACATATAATGTATTATTTGTTTCAGGAGTACAGGTCTGTGATTCATCAGTCTTACACAGTTCATAGCACTCACCATAGTACTTACCCTCCCCAATGTCCATCACCCAGCCACCCCATCCCTCCCACCCCCCTCCACTCCAGCAACCCTCAGTTTGTTTCCCGAGATTAAGAGTCTCTTATGGTTTGTCTCCCTGTCTGGTTTCATCTTGTTTCATTTTCCCCTCCCTTCCCCTATGATCTTCTGTCTTGTTTCTCAAATTCCTCATATCAGTGAGATCATATGATACTTGCCTTTCTCTGATTGACTTATTTCCCTTAGCATAATACCCTCTAGTTCTATCCACGTCATTGCAAACGGCAAGATTTCATTTTTTTTTGATGGCTGCATAGTATTCCATTGTATATATATACCACATCTTCTTTATCCATTCATCTGTTGATGGACATCTTGGCTCTTTCCACAGTTTGGCTATCGTGGACATTGCTGCTATAAACATTGGGGTGCATGTGCCCCTTCGGATCACTGCATTTGTATCTTTGAGCTAAATACCAGGTAGTGCAATTGCTGGGTTGTAGGGTAGCTCTATTTTCAACTTTTTTTTTTTTTTTTAAATTTTTTTATTGTTATCTTAATCCCCATACATTACATCATTAGTTTTAGATATAGTGTTCCATGATTCATTGTTTGTGCATAACACCCAGTGCTCCATGCAGAACGTGCCCTCCTCAATACCCATCACCAGGCTAACCCATCCTCCCACCCCCTCCCCTCTAGAACCCTCAGTTTGTTTTTCAGAGTCCATTGTCTCTCATGGTTCTTCTCCCCCTCCGATTTCCCCCCCCCTTCATTCTTCCCCTCCTGCTACATTCTTCTTCTTCTTTTTTTCTTTCTTAACATATATTGCATTATTTGTTTCAGAGGTACAGATCTGAGATTCAACAGTCTTGCACAATTCACAGCGCTTACCAGAACACATACCCTCCCCAGTGTCCATCACCCAGTCACTCCATCCCTCCCACCCCACCCCCCACTCCAGCAACCCTCAGTTTGTTTCCTGAGATTAAGAATTCCTCATATCAGTGAGGTCATATGATACATGTCTTTCTCTGTTTGACTTATTTCGCTCAGCATAATACCCTCCAGTTCCATCCACGTCGTTGCAAATGGCAAGATCTTATTCCTTTTGATGGCTGCATAATATTCCATTGTATATATATACCACATCTTCTTTATCCATTCATCTGTTGATGGACATCTTGGCTCTTTCCACAGTTTGGCTATTGTGGACATTGCTGCTATAAACATCGGGGTGCACGTACCCTTTCAGGTCCCTACTTTTGTATCTTTGGGGTAAATACCCAGGAGTGCAATTGCTGGATCATATGGTAGCTCTATTTTCAACTTTTTGAGGAACCTCCATACTGTTTTCCAGAGTGTCTGCACCAGCTTGCATTCCCACCAACAGTGTAGGAGGGATCCCCTTTCTCCACATCCTTGCCAATATCTGTCATTTCCTAACTTGTTAATTTTAGCCATTTTGACTGGTGTGAGATGGTATCTCATTGAGGTTTTGATTTGTATTTCCCTTATGCCCAGTGATGTTGAGCACTTTTTCATGTGTCTGTTGGCCATTTGGATGTCTTCTTTGCAGAAATGTCTGTTCATGTCTTCCTCCTATTTCTTGATTGGATTATTTATTCTTTGGGTGTTGAGTTTGGATATTAGCCCTTTATCTGATATGTCATTTGCAAATATCTTCCCCCATTCTGTCGGTTGTCTTTTGGTTTTGTTGACTGTTTCCTTTGCTATGCAAAAGCTTTTTCTCTTGATGAAGTTCCAAAGAAGTTGCTGTGGCTGAGGTCGAAGAGGTTGCTGCCTGTGTTCTCCTTTAGGATTTTGATGGATTCCTGTCTCACATTTAGGTCTTTCATCCATTTTGAGTCTATTTCTGTGTGTGGTGTAAGAAAATGGTCCAGTTTCATTCTTCAGCATGTGGCTGTCCAGTTTTCCCAACACCATTTATTGAAGACTGTCTGTTTTCCATTGGACATTCTTTCCTGCTTTGTTGAAAATTAGTTGACCATAGAGTTGAGGATCCATTTCTGGGCTCTCTATTCTGTTCCATCGATCTCTGTGTCTGTTTTTGTGCCAGTACCATACTGTCTTGATGATGACAGCTTTGTAGTAGAGCTGGAAGTCTGGAATTGTGATGCCGCCAGCTTTGCTTTTCTTTTTCAACATTCCTCTGGCTATGCGGGGTCTTTTCTGGTTCCATACAAATTTTAGGATTATTTGTTCCATTTCTTTGAAAAAAGTGGATGGTATTTTGATAGGGATTGCATTAAATGTGTAGAGCAGCAATCCCATTCTTTGTCTGTAGATTAGCCCTTATTGTAATACTTCCCTTCTCTGCTCTTGTTCATCAAAACAGGTCCAGATTTGCACTGGTTAAATGTCCTCAAGGATGTAACATCAGAAGCAAGAAATTGTTTTTTAATAACTTAGATCCTCCTAAGGGTAATCAGAAGGGTGGGGCCTAATTATTCTTAACTTCTTTGTTTTCATAAGGAGACAAAGGTTGACTAATGATTAGTGTGATCATATAATTTATATTCCAAACCAGGACCCTTCTGGGAATGAAAATAGGAGCTATCGATAATTGTCCTAAAACAATGGACAAAATGAGATTAAAAAGCCTCTACTTATAATCAAAATAAAAACATATATCTAGCTAGGTTTCTGTGATTTATTGCACATTTAAAACTAAAACAGTTAATAGCTAACTTAGACATGGTCATATGATTTTTATTTTAATTCCCCCCTTGAGGGGAAAAAATACAATAACCTATTGAAAAATGCCCTATACGGTCTGACATATGATTTTGTTTCTCATCCTCTCAAGGTAAGATAATCATAAATAGAACTTAAATAAATCTATTATATAAAACAGTGAACACTGATGACCCTCACAGAAAGTAGATTTAGGAGTTGGGTAGCTGCTGGAGTAAAATTCCTACAGCTCAGAGAAAAGTGAAGATATTCAAACTTTGTAAGAAGAGATAATCTAGGTGGGGATAGATAGACACAGGATATCAACTACACTTGTAACAAGACTTAAAAGAAAGAAAAAAGTGGAGTGTAAAAGCAAAAATGACGGGGGAAAAAGGATAGAAGTACATTTTCCTAAGATTGAAAACAAAACAAAAGAAAAAAATCCCACCAAAAACATAAGTCAAGAGATAAGAAAATATTCACTAAGGGCCAGACTAGATGAATGGAGATCCATTCCCAGATACAGTCTAATGATATATTGGATTTTTAGGAATAAAGAAAAAATCCACTAAATGTCCAGGCAGGGTTAAAAAAAAAATGCAATCGTATTTATTCAACAAGTATTTGTGAAGAATGTGATGTGTTATTGTTCTGAATTTGCTGTCCTGTCTATAAGAGGATTAATACATTCCTGCTTGTGCTGTATGACTTGACATGATTCCCTGTGGGAGAAGTATGCCTCCTCATTGATGTCAGCCTTGGCCATGTGACTTCCTTTGGTTAATGGAATATAGCTGAGGTGTTACATGCTCCATCTGAGTAGAAGATTCAAAAGTGAGATTTATATGT
Source organism: Halichoerus grypus (assembly GCF_964656455.1). NCBI lineage: Eukaryota > Metazoa > Chordata > Mammalia > Carnivora > Phocidae > Halichoerus > Halichoerus grypus. The sequence goes on along the minus strand of NC_135712.1, from coordinate 151,909,497 downwards.
GGTTCTGCCATTGTCCTTTCCTTTCTGCTAGGAAAAATTGTCCAGATAGGGTCTATTCTATTGGATTGTGAGATAAAAAATATGTAAAGAGACCTATAACTGTGGTTAGAGCTTCAGCATACCTGCCGCTGACACATAATGTGATTGAGAAATAGACTTTCATTGGTTAGAACTATTAGGCTTATCTGTTACAGCAGCATAACTAAGCAAAAGCTGACTAATAAAAGTGCCTATAATATTGCAGTTACTCTGCTTTGTGCTTGAAAGTTAGCCACCATAGATCCTTGCCTTCATGGAACTTATAGTCTAGTAAAACATCCCATGAAACTTTAGATACCCAAAGATAATGGATCAATATTTATTGGGTTTTAAGACAAAGGCAAAATGACTATGTTCTCAAATATGTAATAACTTAGAGAATATATCATTCATATATTCTTATGGAAAATTACTTGGAGACATTAATAGGACAATTGAAATATGAATCAAATGTGGTCTAAAGAATGAAGAAATTTGGTTCCAATAGGACTAGTGATGAGCATTGAAAATATAGGGCCAACTCAGTTGACTCATTCATTCAAATAAATATTTATTAAATGCAGGTGGCATTTTCCTAAAGAATTCAAGAAAATCGGCTACAAAGTTATTAGAACTAATAAAAAATTTCCTACAGTGGCCAGTTACAAAAATATACATACAAGTCATCATTAACTTTTTTGTATACTTGTGAATGTAATTAGGAACAAGATCTCTGGCATCAAAGCAACAAAATTATATAATACCCAGGAATGTAGTGAACAAGAAATGTGATACAAAGAAAACTTTACTAAGGGATATAAAATGAATGAGAAGATTTAGTACTGAGAAGGTATTCATTTTCCTCAAATTAACTTTTACTTTTAATGTAAGGAAGAAATTGAGGTTCAGAGATCCTAAATGACTTGCCTGTGCTAGCAGAAAGGAAGTCAGGAGATGAAACTTAGTCTCTCAAACTGTGTCCCCTTATGATTTTATACAGCACCAAACTACTAAGAAGCAAAACATATATGGTTTTGAATAAATATAACTTAGGACACTCAAATTCTATGAGGATAGTTGGTATGTATGTCCTGGCTATGTACGAGAGTCATTAGCACAATTCAGACTTTCTGAATGGTTTCTTCTCCATCAGCTGCTTCTCATACAGATAAGTGCTCCATCCACACCATCTAGGTGTTGGTAGCATTGCTAAATAAATACATCAATAAAAGGACCCTCAATCAAAGTTTCAAGCAGTTCTCTGACTGGATGTCCAGACTCGAATGCCCCTTCCCTGTTAGATCCCAGGGCAACCACCACCTCCTTGAGGGCTATTGCTGATTGCTTGCCCTTGTGTTGGGCATTGCTGTTTATCATATAGCTTCAGCAGCCCCTGTAGGTGGTGGCCCACCATCATTGCCCTCCCTCTTCTGTGGTTGCTCTTGATCTTGTAGGATAACCTTGTCTTAATCCATGTGCTTATTTAGCCTCACTCTTTGCATTGTCTCCAGTATCTCTGTGAACTTGGTCACTTTCAGTGCTTTCCAATATTCTGGTCCAAAAGATCAGGGATCTTGATGCCTGGCATTATGAATCTATTTTGTGCTTCTCAAACTGGAGAGTTTAGTTTTCACTGACTTAATCTTGAGGTGAATATAGCTCTTCTTTCCACCAAAGGTGGAGGCTGAGTTAAAAAAAAAAAAGTGAATATCTTTATCTCTCCTCTTCTTCTACAATAATTTTTAATTGGACACATTTCCCCACTTCCCTTGCATCTAGGTTTGCCCATATAATTAAGTTCGGGGCAATGGAATATTAGGGTTGTGTGCCATTTCTGAGCTATGTTATTGAAGTGAGGTGGTACATTCCTCTTTCTTTCTTCTTCCATGCTGCTGCTTAGAGTGTGGATATAATGATAAGCCATCTTTTATCATGTGAACAAAACATCCCAGGGATGCCAGAGCAAGAAGATAGTAGGAGCCTGGGTCACAGATGAATTTGCAAAAACAGAAATTTCTTACCAGCTTGGACTTTCATATAAAAGAAAAACAAACTTCTATCTAGTTCAAGCCTCTGTTATTTTTGTTGCCACATGCAGGCACATTTGTATGTAAGCATAACCTCTCTTTCATTTGCATCATGCAGACGTAGCTCAACTCCCCCCGCCCAACACGAAGATCTTTCCCTTCTGGAATACTGCCTTGGGAGTAAATGTTTGGTTTACTTGGTACTTTTGGTTTGGAGAGCTAGCACATCAGTTTCCATCCATCCATTCTTCACTGATATGTCTAGTCTGCATTCCCAAGATAAGCATGTGCAGGAGATGCTTCCTAACCTCTCTAGGACTTGTGCTACAGGAGTGTCTTCCCTCTGCTATACTGTGCGTGCTCCTCCTTTCTTCCCATTGCTATAGCCTTTGTGTCTACCACACTGCCCAGCTTATAGCAGACACTCAGGAAATGTGTGCTGATTTATGAACACCACAGAGGACACATAAGCAAAACTTGTAATTATTACTCCCATCTCTTTTCTTCATGTTATATTAGTCCACAGAGACCTGCATTGGAGTATAAACCTCTGGGGTCAGGGCAAGTGTCATTGCTACTTCCTGGGTGGCTTGAAAAAGCCTTAGTGTTGTAGCTAACGATGGGGGCAGGGTCAGGTTCATTGTTGGACCAGGAGAAAAGCAGCAACAGCCACATTCTGACCACTTACTATTGGGCTCAGTAAAGGAGCCTTTTATTATGGCTTCCTTAACATAGAATCTAGTTTTGTGATTATTAAATCATCCTCTGTATAATCCCATGCCATGCTGAATCCAATACAGTGTGTCCCCCACTGAATAATAATAATTGAATTAGTTCTAAATTTTGAGACATTTTAGAACATATGATTTATTAATGAAGCAACATAACCAAAGCTTACTTAATAATTAAAAAGCAGGCATCTGTATTTCAAATAAAAATGTAGCTGTTTTTAAGTACACCTAGATCAGTGATTCCTCACTGGGTGAAACCTTAAATCTTTGGAAGCACTTAAAATACTATTCCCTACAATATCTACCAAATCTAGTTAAATGTAAAAGCCTGAGTCTCAGTCACTCTTGGACATATGTTGGGCACTAAAATTTGTGTATATGTAATTTCTGAGTTAAAAGATCCATAGCTTTCATCAGGTTTTAGAAGTAATTGACTTAAGACAGCTTAGCAACCCCTGTGGTGTTTACCAGAGCCATAGACATCAAAGCCTCCTTCCTGCCCCGCCAGGGCTCATTGCCTGAGAAGGGGCCCCAGAAATTATAGAATTGAAATTTGGAGTCAGATGATCTGGGTTTGATGACTTCTGAGGTTAGTCAAATACATGGACAAGTCCTACCGAGAGAGAATTGAACCAAAAAAGCCAGTTCCAAGAGAGGAGTTCAAGCCCTCATCATTTTTCACTGGGTTTATGTGGACATTTTTTAACTGCTTCTCTGCCATTAGTCTCCTCCCTTACTGTTTGGACTTTACAGTCTTGCCAGAGTGAACATTCCAAAAGACAATACTGAAAATGTTCCTGGGGTTTATAATTTGATTTTTCATGCATTTGTCAGATGCTTGTTGTCTCTTGCATCCTGTGGTCAAGGTGGGTTGTATTTTGCCTTTCAAACTCTTGAGCATGGACTTGAGTGCTCTCCTGCCCTTGCCTGCCTGAGAAACCCATTCATCCTTCAACTTCCTGCCCAGTTCCTATTTTCCTTGGACACCTTTCAGAATACCCACAGACAGATGTAGGATGCACCAGCTCGGATCCCACAGTGCCTTGTACAAATCTCAGTTAGAGCTCTAATCAGATTTCTGTTACTGTTCATGTCTGTCTCCCTTAGGATTCTAGGACTGTCTTCTGTTCATCATTGTGTCTTCAGCACATGAATGAATGGAAAGATCGCTGCGTAGTGAACTACAGCTTAGTTATTTTGATTTCATTAAATCAGAATTTTTGGAATTTTGGTGAATCGACTATAGAGAGCTCCAGAAAGGGTGGGGGCACATTTAAGCCTTTTTTCCCCCCAGGGACAATCACTATCTTGAAACATCATAGATGGGGAGGAGCAAGATGGTGGAGGAGTAGAAGACCTAAATTTTGTCTGGCCGCAGGAATTCAGCCAGATAGTTATCAAACCATTCTAAACACCTATGAACTCAACAGGAGATTGAAGAAAAGAATAGCAGCAACTCCATGAACAGAAAAGCGACCACTTTCTGGAAGATAAGACATGCAGAGAAGTGAATCCGAGGCAATATTTGGGAAGATAGACTGCGGGGGGGAGGGCGGGAGGGAGCCTCCTCAGCCTGCTACTGGCAAGAGATAAAGCAGCAGAGCACAAAATCAGAACTTTTAGAAGTCTGCTCCGCTGAGGGACGTCGCTCCAGTGGCTAAGCAGGGGGTGGGGGGGTGGAACACTCGCTGGGACAGTGTGGTGTCAGGACCCTCAGGATCACAGAAACTCTGGGGGTGCCTGAGTGTGGCAGAGCTCCCAGGTACTGGAGTGGGGAAGCCAGCTGCAGAGACGGAGCCAAGGAGTGGGCTTGCAGCTTGGGATTGCCATAAACTGTGATCCGCGCACAGTCGGGCCATTGCTCTTCCAGCAGGGACCCAACAGGCGGCAGATCTGGGGAGACTCCCATTCCTCCCCCAGGAGGAGCTGCATGGGAGCGCACCACAGGATCTGCTGGGTTTGGAGACTCCAAATGGGGTCCTGTGCCAGAGATAGAAATGCTCAGTCACAGGCCGGGTGAGCACAGAGTGTGGCCGAAGACTGGGGAGACAGGAGTGATTGACTGCTTTTCTCTGGGGTCTCACTGAGGAGTGGAGCCCCGAGTTCTCAGTCCTCCAGGGTGGAGATTGGGAGGCCGCCATTTTAATTCTCATCCTCCAAAGCTGTATAGAAAGCTTTCAGGGAACAAAAGTTACCAAGAGCAAACCCAAGCAGATTACTTAGCCTGGCCCCTGACAAGGGTGGTGCAATTCTGCCTCTGGCAAAGACATTTGAGAACCACTGCAACAGGCCCCCCTGCCAGAAGATCAGCAAGAATAGCCAACCAAGACCAAGTGTACTGATCAATGAGAACTGTAGAACTCCAGCACTAGGGGAATACAGCACATAGAATTATTAGCTTTTTCCCCCCATGATGCTTTAGTCTTTCAAAGTTAATTTTTAAAATTTTCTTTATTTTTTTCTTTACTTTTTGAATTTTTTTCCCTCTTTCAACCAACATCTTATTAATTCTTTTTTTAAATCTTCTTAAATTTTCATTTTTAGAGTCATATTCTATCCCTTCATTGTAGTTAACCTTATTTTTTGTATATATATAAGTTTTTATGTCTTTAAAATTTTGGGATACAGTTTCTTCTAACAGACCAAAATATACCCTAAATCTCTAGTGTATGGCTTTGTTCTAGTCTCCTGCCTGATCACATTCTCTCTTTTTTTTTTTAATTTTTCTTCTTTCTTTTTTCAACCAACTACTTATCTTATCAATTCCTTTTATAAAATCTTTTATAATTTTCATCTTTACAGTCATATTCCATCCCTTCATTGTATTTAACCTTATTTTTGTACATATATAGGTTTTTCTTTCTTTAAAATTTTGGGAGGCAGTTTCTTCTAACAGACCAAAATACAGCCAAAATCTAGTGTGTGGCTCTGATCTATTCACCAGCCTGATCATATTCTTTTTCTTTTTTTTCTTTGCCTTTCGTTTCCCCCCAGTTTCTAGTTTCTTCTGATTTGTTTAGTGTATATTTTTCTGGGGTTGTTGTTATCCTTTTAGCATTTTGTTCTCTCATTCATCTATTCTCCTGTGGACAAAATGACAAGATGGAAAAACTCACCTCAAAAAAAAGAGCAAGAGGCAGCACCGACTGCCAGGGAACTAATCAATACAGACATTAGTGTTGGAACTAGAGTTCAGAATGATGGTTATAAAGATACTAGCTGGGCTTGAAAAAAGCATGGAAGATACTAGAGAATCCCTTTCTGGAGAAATAAAAGAACTAAAATCTAACCAAGTCAAAATCAAAAAGGCTATTAATGAGGTGCAATCAAAAATGGAGGCTCTAACTGCTAGGATAAATGAGGCAGAAGAGAGAATTAATTAGTGATATAGAAGGCCAAATGATGGAAAATAAAGAAACTGAGAAAAAGAGATAAACAACTACTGGATCACGAGAGCAGAAATCGAGAGATAAGTGATATCATAAGATGAAACAATATTAGAATAATTAGGATCCCAGAAGAAGAACAAAGAGAGAGAGGGCAGAAGGTATATTGGAGCAAATTATAGTGGAGAACTTCCCTAATTTGAAGGAAACAGGCATCAAAATCCAGGAGGCACAGAGAACCCCCCTCAATATCAATAAAAATAGGTCAACATCTAATAGTAATACTTATAAGTCTCAGAGACAAAGAGAAAATCGTGAAAGCAGCTTGGGATAAGAGGTCTGTAACCTACAATGGTAGAAACATGAGATTGGCAACAGACCTATCCACAAAGACCTGGCAGGCCAGAAAGGACTGGCATGATATATTCAGAGCACTAAACGAGAAAAATATGCAGCCAAGAATACTGTATCCAGCTAGACTGTCATTGAAAATAGAAGGAGAGATAAAAATCTTCCAGAACAAACAAAAACTAAAGGAATTTGCAAACACGAAACCAGCCCTACAAGAAATATTGAAAGGGGTCCTTTAAGCAAAGAGAGAGCCTAAAACTAACATAGACCAGAAAGGAATAGAGATAATACACAGTAACAGTCACCTTACAGGCAATACAATGGCACTAAATTCATATCTTTCAATAGTTACCCTGAATGTAAATGGGCTAAATGCCCCAATCAAAAGACATAGGGTATCTGATTGGATAAAAAAAAAAAAGACCCATCAATACGCTGCCTGCAAGAGACTCATTTTAGACCCAAAGTCACGTCCAGATTGAAAGTGAGGGGGTGGAAAACCATTTACCATGCTAATGGACACCAAAAGAAAGCTGGGGTGGCAATCCTTATGTCAGACAATTTAGATTTTTAACAAAAGGCTATAATAAGAAATGAGGAAGGACACTATACCCTACTTAAAGGGTCTATCCAACAAGAAGATCTAACAATTGTAAATATCTATGCCCCTAACATGGAGCAGCCAATTATATAAGGCAATTAATAACAAAATCAAAGAAACACATTGACAACAATACAATGATAGTAGGGATTTTAACACCCCCCTCACTGAAAAGGACAGATCAAATAAGCAAAAGATCGACAAGGAAATAAAGGCTTTAAATGACACACTGGACCAAATGGACTTCACAGATATATTCAGAACATTCCACCCAAAGCAACAGAATATACATTCTTCTTTAGTGCCCATGGAACATTCTCCAGAATAGATCACATCTTAGGTCACAAATCAGGTCTCAACCGGTACCAAAAGATTGGGATCATTCCCAGCATATCTTTGGACCACAAAGCTTTGAAACTCGAACTCAATCACAAGAGGAAAGTTGGAAAGAACTCAAATCCATGGAGGCTAAAGAGCATCCTACTGAAGAATGAATGGGTCAAGCAAGAAATTAAAGAAGAATTAAAAAATTCATGGAAACAAATGAAAATGAAAACACAACTGTTCAAAATTTTGGGATGCAGCAAAGGCAGTCCTAAGAGGAAAGTATATAGCAATACAAACCTTTCTCAAGAAACAAGAAAGCTCTCAAATACACAACCTAACCCTACACCTAAAGGAGCTGGAGAAAGAACAGCAAAGAAAGCCTAAACCCAGCAGGAGAAGAGAAATAATAAAGATCAGAGCAGAAATTGATGAAATAGAAAACAAAATAACAGTAGAACAGATCAACGAAACTAGGAGCTAGTTCTTTGAAAGAATTAACAAGATTGATAAGCCCCTGGCCAGACTTATCAAAAAGAAAAGAGAAAGGACCCAAATCAACAAAATCATGAATGAAAGAGGAGAGATCACAACCAACACCAAAGACATACAAACAATTATAAGAAAATATTATGAACAACTCTATGCCAGCAAATTAGACAATCTGGAAGAAATGGATGCATTCCTAGGTACCTATAAACTACCAAAACTGAACCAGGAAGAAATAGAAAACCTGAACAGACCCATAACCAGTGAGGAAATTGAAGCAGTCATCAAAAATCTCCCAAGAAACGAGAGCCGAGGGCCAGATGGCTTCCCAGGGGAATTCTACCAAACATTTCAAGAAGAATTAATACCTATTCTTCTGAAACTGTTCCAAAAAATAGAAATGGAAGGAAAACTTCCAAACTCATTTTATGAGGCCAGCATTACCTTGATCCCAAAACCAGACAAAGACCCCATCAAAAAGGAGAATTACAGACCAATATCCCTGATGAACATGGATGCAAAAATTCTCACCAAAATACTAGCCAATAGGATCCAACAGTACATTAAAAGGATTATTCACCACGACCAAGTGGGATTTATTCCTGGGCTGCAAGGTTGGTTCAACAATCGCAAATCAATCAATGTGATACAATACATTAACAAAAGAAAGAACAAGAATCATATGATCCTCTCAATAGATGCAGAAAAAGCATTTGACAAAGTGCAGCATCCTTTCTTGATTAAAACTCTTCAGAGTGTAGGGATAGAGGGTACCTACCTCAATATCATAAAAGCCATCTATGAAAAACCCACAGCAAATATCATTCTCAATGGGGAAAAACTGAGACTTTTCCCCCTAAGATCAGGAACATGGCAGGGATGGCCACTATCACCACTGCAATTCAACATAGTACTAGAAGTCCTAGCCTCAGCAATCAGACAACAAAAAGAAATAAAAGGCATCTGAATCGGCAAAGAAGAAGTCAAACTCTCACTCTTTGCAGATGATATGATACTTTATGTGGAAAGCCCAAAAGACTCCCCCCCAAAACTGCTAGAACTCATACAGGAATTCAGTAAAGGGGCAGGATATAAGACCAATGCACAGAAATCAGTGGCATTCCTATACACCAACAACAAGACAGAAGAAAGACACATTAAGGAGTTGATCCCATTTACAGTTGCACCCAAAACCATAAGATATCTAGGAATAAAAATCTAACCAAAGAGGCAAAGAATCTGTACTCAGAAAACTATAGAATACTCATGAAAGAAATTGAGGAAGACACAAAGAAATGGAAAAACGTTCCATGCTCATGGATTAGAAGAACAAATATTGTGAAAATGTCTACACTACCTATAGCAATCTACACATTTAATGCAATCCCCATCAAAATACCATCCACTTTTTTCAAAGAAATGGAACAAATAATCCTAAAATTTATATGGAACCAGAAAAGACCCCGCATAGCCAGAGGAATGTTGAAAAAGAAAAGCAAAGCTGGCGGCATCACAATTCCGGACTTCCAGCTCTATTACAAAGCTGTCATCATCAAGACAGTATGGTACTGGCACAAAAACAGACACATAGATCAATGGAACAGAATAGAGAGCCCAGAAATGGACCCTCAACTCTATGGTCAACTAATCTTCGACAAAGTAGGAAAGAATGTCCAATGGAAAAATGTCTCTTCAACAAATGGTGTTGGGAGAATTGGACAGGCACATGCAGAAGAATGAAACTGGACCATTTCCTTACACCACATACAAAAATAGACTCAAAATGGATGAAAGACCTAAATGTGAGACAGGAGTCCATCAAAATCCTAAAGGAGAACACAGGCAGCAACCTCTTCAACCTCAGCCGCAGCAACTTCTTCCTAGACACATTGCCAAAGGCAAGGGAAGTAAGGGCAAAAATGAACTATTGGGACTTCATCAAGATAAAAAGCTTTTGCACAGCAAAGGAAACAGTCAACAAAACCAAAAGACAACCGACAGAATGGGAGAAGATATTTGCAAATGACATATCAGATAAATGGCTAGTATCCAAACTCAATACCCAAAGAATAAATAATCCAATCAAGAAATGGGCATGGGCGCCTGGGTGGCTCAGTTGGTTAAGCGACTGCCTTCGGCTCAGGTCATGATCCTGGAGTCCCTGGATCGAGTCCCGCATTGGGCTCTCTGCTTGGCAGGGAGCCTGCTTCACCCTCTGACCCTCCCCCCTCTCATGTGCTCTCTCTCTCTCATTCTCTCTGTCTTAAATAAATAAATAAAATCTTAAAAAAAAAAAAAAAAAAAAAGAAATGGGCAGAAGACATGAACAGACATTTTTCCAAAGAAGACATCCAAATGGCCAACAGACACATGAAAAAGTGCTCAACATTGCTCGGCATCAGGGAAATCCAAATCAAAACCTCAGTGAGATACCACCTCACACCCGTCAGAATGGCTAAAATTAACAAGTCAGGAAACGACAGATGTTGGCGGGGATGCGGAGAAAGGGGAACCCTCCTACACTGTTGGTGGGAATGGAAGCTGGTGCAGACACTCTGGAAAACAATATGGAGGTCCCTAAGAAGTTGAAAATAGAGGTACCCTATGACCAGCAATTGCACTACTGGGTATTTACCCCAAAGATACAAATGTAGGGATCTGAAGGGGCACATGCACCCCAATGTTTATAGCAGCAATGTCTACAATAGCGAAACTGTGGAAAGAGCCTAGATGTCCATCAACAGATGAATGGATAAAGAAGATGTGGTATATATATATAATGGAATATTATGCAGCCATCAAAAAAAATGAAATCTTGCCAGTTGCAACGATGTGGATAGAACTAGAGGGTATTATGCTGAGCGAAATAAGTCAATCAGAGAAAGACAAGTATCATATGATCTCAGTGATATGAGGAATTTGAGAAACAAGACAGAGGATCATAGGGGAAGGGAGGGAAAAATGAAACAAATCAGAGAGGGAGACAAACCATAAGAGACTCTTAATCTCGGGAAACAAACTGAGGGTTGCTGGAGTGGAGGGGGGTGGGAGGGATGGGGTGGCTGGGTGATGGACATTGGGGAGGGTATGTGCTATGGTGAGTGCTGTGAATTTTGTAAAACTGATGAATCACAGACCTGTACCCTTGAAACATATAATACAGTATATGCTTAAAAAAAAAGCAGATAGTAGGAAGGGAAAAATGAGGGGAGGGAATCAGAGGGGGAGACAAACCATGAGAGACTATGGACTCTGAGAAACAAATTGAGGGTTCTAGAGGGGAGGGGGGGTGGGGGGATGGGTTAGCTTGGTGATGGGTATTAAAGAGGGCACATATTGAATGGAGCACTGGGTGTTATATGCAAACAATGAATCATGGAACACTACATCAAAAAAAAAAAAAAAAAAAAAGAAAGAAACATCATAGATACCTAAAAAGAGCATGGTTTTTTTGTCAGAATTGATGTAAGACATAAAATTGCAGTACGATTCTTTAACTACTAAAGACAAAAGTGTTTTTAAATACTTCTGTCCTTCTGCGACATTAATTTTCTTAGTTAAATCACTATTTTGATTATGTACATACATATCAGTTCATTACAATAAATAAGTCTACAAGGGTTTATTGACAGTATTTTGATCATTCTTCATAATTGGAAGCGATACTTTGTTATGTCTTGAAAAATGGTCTGTATTTCAGGTTTTTTTTTCTTATTCAGTTTTCTTTCATTAATTGTCATACTCACTCAGACATGATGAGGGCCTATCCTCTCCTGAGAGAAAGTTTAAGTCTAGGACTTTGAGTTTAACATGGCATACGAAGGAGCCACAATGGTAATTCACATTTTTTCTTAGTATTTTCTCCTACGCTCCCTTCGTTATCATCATGAATAATATGCTTAGGCTGTGGAGTAGTAGCAACCAATCTGTTGCAAAATGAGGAGACAATTGTCATTTATTCTAAAGGTGCTTATACTTAATTGAGGAGCGGACACATTTTAAGCAAGGGAATGAGAGAAATCAGAGTTACATTTTTGGAAAGGTTATCTGGCCGTGCGGTCCAGGTGGAGTCCCATCAGGCCTCCGCAGCCTGGCCCAGGCCTTGCTCTGGCCTATGGGCCACCACCACAACCCCTGTCTCCTCTCTCCATTTTCCTTCGTGAACACGTCAGGGTAAATGAACAGTTAGACATTTCCCAAACATGTCAAACTCTCTCTCCCTGGAGTACCCTTTTCTGCACTTGGCAGTCATGTTTCAGGTTTATTTCACCTGTCACCTCTTGGGGGAGCCCCAACAACCTGGCTTCCCCAGCCTGGACAATGCCCACTGTGAGGGCGGTTGCTTTCCTCTCTTCTATCACACTGTGTCACAGACATCTCTTGCTTGTCCTTCTCCTTGTGGGCCTGTAGCCCAGCTGATGGCAGGAGACTCGTTCATATGGCCAGCTCTGTGCCCGCTCGTGGTAGGTTCCCTAAGTGAACTAGAGAATGAATGTGGTGAGAGTCCAGGTAAGGCCCCCAGTCCGGATGCTAGAGAATACAGATTTGACTTTGGAGCCAATGGGAATGTGTGGATTAGAGGCTGTCTGATTTTTCGGAGGTGGAGTCATAGCCACCCCTGACTGGATGTCATGCCCCAACACAGGAAAGAACAAAAGAGCCAGAAGCTTTGGCCTGCTTCAGAAGACCGCGTGTGCTACGAGTGGAAATATGGGGGGAGAAATAACTTTAGGGTGGTTTTATAGGAGTTGAACTTAATAAAGCAAATAGTACTGCAACTATTTAAGATAGGTTTGACTTTTTTCTATCTGAAGCTTCTTTCTTCTGCTGAACCTAAATTTTCAATGTGTAATTTAAAACCAGCTTCATACAAAATTTTCTTCTTTTCTTACTTTAGACTCCTGAATAAATGTGTTTGCTATAAAGGGAGAAATAAAAATTTAAAAGAGTAAACAGTTGAAAAATTAAAATATGAATAATTTACATGCTGACTGTCAGTTACTTTGTTGATTGCTAAATTATGTGTTCATCGAGTGCTGACTATGTTTAAATATCTCCTTCAATGTTGCTAAGGGAAACATACTTTTGTACCTGACTTGTGTGTATAGACTTTATTTTTGTTTATATTGTTCCCACTTTATTTTTTGAAAGAATAATAACTATTATTTTTTCATAAACATAAATGTTCATTTTGTAAAATAAAAATGCAATAAAATGGAGCATGTCAAAAGGAAAAAGTAATGACCCGAAACCCCATTACCTAGGAACAACTGTTTTTAACACTTGGTAAACATAATTTCAGATCTCCTTTTATTGATATATATGGATAGATAGATAGAAGGAGAGATAGATACAGAGATGGAGAGAGGTAAAAGATTAGGTTCATAAAACACATGCTATTTTTACTGACAGTATTAAACATAATCCTTCTTTAATTTAGTAGAGATAAATTCACAGTGAAATTAAAGGAGCCAGTGATCTTTTAATTCTCAAGTTGCTTAGACTAAGTTTTATATTTAAATGAATTCAGTGCCAACTACCAGTCCTTGTTTTACTCTTCTCCTTTCCTTTTGTGTATATTGATAGATTTCTTTACAATAATTTTTGTAGAAGAGGCTCACAAGTGCTGTCTTTTCTAAGTTACTGCATACTAGAGAATGTCTGTTTATTGCTTTTATACTTTCTACTTGAAGGTATACTTGTGGAGTACTTTTCTCTCAGAACATTTGAACTACTTGTCTACTGTTTTCTGGCTTTGATAGTATTGCTTTGGATAAATCTGAGATCAACTCTTGTTTTTTTTTTTGTCTGTTTGTTTGTTTGTTTTCCTACTGCAATGCTGGTTTGATATTTCCCTTTTAGCTATTGTGTTTTGAACTACAACTCACATGTAGAAAAATCCACAACACACAAAAGGAGCCCTTACGTGTCCCTTACCCAGGTTGAGAAATAGAATGTTGACTATCCACTGCCTTCTCTGGATTCACAAAATTCTTAGAAGAAAAGTGGCTTCTCATGGAGGGCTCACTTCCATGTATTTTTTACTTTCCTCAAATCTGGTGATAGTAATTCTTACTGCTTGCTGAAAAGCCTGCTTTTCAGTGCCTTCCAGAATATTTTTGAAAAGTATTATCTTCAGCTTTTCCACTAGTTGCCTTCCATGGAAGGGTTGTTCTGAATTACAGAGGCCCCCATTACGAGAAGCTGAATTCCCCAGCAGGGTTCTGTAACTTTGAATTTCAATGATTTTGGATATGATTATGGTTTCATTGTTATTTATTTATTTGTTTTGAGAGGAGGGAAAGTCATTGCCCTTTTCACCTGCAAATTCAATTCTTTCTTTACATCTGGAAATTTTTTTCTTCTTCTGTTTGTTCTGTATCTATCAACATCTCTAATAATAAATTTTAAAAATCAGCATCTTACTGAAGTGTTGCATATATACAAAACAGTTCTCAAGTTTTAAGTGTCTAGTGTCATGAATTTTCACCAACTGAGCACATCCATGTAATACTCAGTTTAAGAAATTCAACCTCTCCAAAAGCCTGTCTTGTGACTCTGCCTACTCCCCACCCTCTCCAAAATTAGCCACGATTTTAACTTCCAACACCATAGATTAGCTATATTTGATTGTGAACTTTGTATAAATGGAATCACATGGTATATAATTTTTGTTTCATCTTTTACTCAACAGTACATAAGTGAGTTCCATCCTTGTTGCTGTTATGTGGTTGTTTATTTAGTATGGGTGCAGCATGGTACTCCATTGTATGACTATATCACAATTTATTAACCTCTGTTTGATGGACTTTGGAATGTTTCCAGTTTGGGGCTATTGTGAATGATGCTGTTACAAATATTCTAGCACATGTCTTTTAGTGAACATGTTTATATATTTCTTTTGTATACTTTCCTAAGAGTGGGATTGCTGGGTCATAGAATAGACATGTGTGCAGCTTTACAGATATTGTGAAGCAGTTTTCCAAAGTGGTTGTAGTACCAATTTACACACCCACCAGCAGCATATGCTATGAGAATTCCAGTTTTCCCACAACATTACCTTCATTTGGTGATAGTTCTTTCTTTCTTTTTTTTTTTCATTTTAGCCATCCTGGTGAATGGGTTTTTAACCAACTTTATTAATTTCTTTCCAGTTTGTGTTCTGGATTTCTAAGGGCTTTAAGTCTGTATGCCTTAGTACAAGACCTCTTTTTTTCTGGACCTTGGTACCCCATGCTGATTGTTGAAATAGTGGCAAACACATTTCTAAGTGGCATTTTTTCCCTTTTCACTATACATCTAAAATTCTCTTTATAGGTTTCTCTAATAGTTGTGTGTGTGCGTGCGTGTGTGTGTGTGTGATTAAGGATCATGATGCAACTTCCCTCCCAAGGAAACTTAACCTGTAGTTTCTGACTTCTTTCTCTAAGACAACCTGGGGGAGATGGCAAGCAACACTGCAGTTTGCACAGAGGACAGAGCATTTTGTTGGGTCATTCTAGAAACACTGATCACTCAGTATCATTAAATGAACTTTAAGTGCACTATTTTCTTTGATTCAAATTTGACCTGATTTGCTGTAAGAGCAGAGTGTCAATGTCAGAGTTTGAATCCACACTGTTGCGAATGCCTCTCATTTTCTTTCTGTGCCTCTTCTAACATTGAGCACTTTGATTTCCTGAATACTGAGGTGCATAGGGCTGTGCGTAGTATCATTTTATACCTTCTTGTTAACTTCACAGAGGAGCTGTGTATACAAGACACAACTAAGCTATAGAGAGAGCCTGTTCGAGGCTCCAAAGAGCTGTGTGATGATTATCCTATGGCTCCTTCTCAAACGGAAAGAAGGCCTCCCAAAGGCAAGCAATCAATCTTCTCTTTGGCACATCTGGGAGTCCTGGGGTTGCATAATGTCAGGAGATTGCTGCTTGATTGTTCCTTGGCTGAAAATGACTCTCGCTATTTATATTTTCCTACATTCATGTTACTTTCAAAGCTCACTCATTGCTGATACTGCTACTGATCATAGTGACAATAAAGAAGAGTCTACCAAGTTTTTGCTTTGGTTTTTTTTATAAGTAGCAAAATTTATATAGTGATCTCATTCATGCCTGAAACAAGGACTATTAGTGACTGTTGTGACTCAAGATTTCATTCATGGAAGTTCCCTTTCAGAGGTAATTTTGAGTGATGGACTTTAAAGATGGGGAATCATAAATTCTCACTATCTTGGTCTCTGTGTGAAGGAAATGTCCCATTGTCCAAGACTAGAGAGGAGGTAAAACTTTTCATTAGCTATTTTAGTTACTTGAATTCTAGTTCACTTTTACCTGACCTACCTATGTTGTTCTATCTTGGCCCCTTAAGGCAAGATGGAGAAATAGGCTCTGTGGAGAGATTGATGGGTTCATTGTAGGTAAGTGCATTGGTAGCATCCCTGTTGTATGGACATTGAGCTTGAAATATTTGAGTCCTCTAACTGATGTGCAAATGTTCCCCTGGAGTTTTTATGCTAAATACCCATATGAAATATCTTATAAGTCCTAGAGACCTGTACCAGCAATCTCTCTTGACACTCCTCGGAGGTGGGAATGGGGGTGCCATTGGCCTCATTGGCCTGACAGTCTAAATAGCCACGGGTAGCAGAATGGATGAGGGAAATGGCCATGTGCATTTCCTGTGTAGGCCCAGCTTTATCATGCGATGTCTGTTGTTGTTGTTGTTTTTTAAGATGTATTTATTTATTTGAGAGAGAGTACCCACGAGCAGGGAGAGGAACAGAGGGAGAAGCAGACTCCCTGCTGAGTGGGGAGACCAACATGGGGCTTCATCCCAGGACCCTGAGATCATGAACTGAGTCAGACACTTAACCGACTGAGCCACCCAGGTGCCCCTCAAACTGACCCCCATGTCTCAAAGCTGAGAGAAAACTACATGTCAGGACTGTCCAGGGCCTGAGGCTCAAGGAAGCAAAGAGGGCTTTGTTTAGCTCTGAGTGGGCTCTGTGTAACTTCGGAAGAGGGATGAGAACACAAACACAGGCAGCAAATCAAGTTTTGCGTAAAACATTTGGCAATGTCATTGTCTGCACTTTTGATATATGGGGTTGCTGCTCACAACCTCACAGGGAAAAGGACAAAGGAGAGTGTCTCTTCAGCTACTTTCCTGGAAAAACACAACCCCTTCTTCCTCCAGGGCCTGTTAGCCAGGCAGCATTAGGGAACACACATGTGACTTCCCATTCCTTTCTATTTTGTGAATGTGGGTGTCAGGGAACCATAAAAATCTGCTGAGGGAGAAAGCAATGCGTCTAAACCTCTTTAATGGGTTGGTTTTATTGTGCTTTGATGAGACCTGCATGGAACACCTGTGCCTCATTCAGTCTTTGTTTATCATATTTCTTAGTTTTCATATTGACTACATTGTGTATATAATAAAACAATTAAGACAAAAGAGACTGGTATGTAAAATAGTTCTTGATAGAGTATTTAGGGGACCTTTCGGAACTAGGCCATAGTAGGATGATAACACCCTCTGGCTGCCAAGAGCATGAAGCAGGTGAGATGGACCAGTGCCAATGTGTGTCCTCTCGTAGATTGTCAGGCCACCTGTCGACAAGGTCACAGTGGACTCCATGGGAGCAATTGCCCTCAGGAGGCCACAGGTGTGTGAGGATGGCTCTTTACTTGTGATGCTCTCTCCCTAGATGCCCATTTCCATCTGAAATGTATTTAAGCATTTTTTCTTCCTGATACCCATGACTCTAGGCTGATTGAACAGGTGAGCCCAACTTGCAGACCATTAAAGGCAGAAGAGAGGATGCCTAAGAAATGCAAATGCTTCCTAATGAGGGCAGTGAATTAAACTCACTTTCAAAAACCTGTGTGGATATCCCAGGGCCATATTAAAATGTCGTCCTTTAAAAGAGACATATTTTTATACTTTGCTGGAGAAAAAAATCATATAGTTCTTTTGGATCTATTTTTGAATAAATGAGTGGAGAGCAAGTGTGTTCTAGCTTCTAGTCTCTTTACTGTTACGGGTAACTGGCCTCCTTCTCTCAGGAAGGGAAGAGAATTCCTCCATGGAATAGTGAATTCCCAAACAGCATGTTTCAGTAACACATTTCAGAGAGCTCAGATTTTGCCTCTTCTCTTTGGCAGGGCGTGATCTTTGCTACTCTTGCTAAAAACAGAAGATTGATCCAGCCCAGTCACCAGGAGCAGGCAATGGGCCAGGACCCTCTTTGGTCCCCACCTCCGATGAATAAGGTAACTCACTTGGAACAGGTGAGAGGGATCACTTGGAGGGGAGGGTTATGTGGGGCTTAGGCAGTCCAGAGAGGTAGCCAGCATGAGCCTTTAAACATGAGGGAATTATTCTGAGATCCTGAAAGGAATTGATAGAAATATCACAGCACTGCTATAAATTTGATTATTCAAAGACTCAGGCAAGCTGTAATTGTTTACTCAGATATTACTATAGAGACTGATATGGATAAGGATATAAAACAACATTCTGCAGTTCCTGGAAGTGTTACCCTGTCATTAATTAAGTCTTGATTTCATCCTTTTATTTAAATTAGCTTTCACCTGTCCTCTTGAATCTTTTGATCTCATATCCCCATGCTACCTAGATGCCTCTGCCTTCAGAGGAAGTATGATAGTGCACCATATTTTATGGGTTCTGGCTACAGCTGCTATGTGGGACTGCAACTCTTGAGATCCAGTTCCATTTTTTTTCTGGACTTTTTTTCTTGGTCTGTTGTGGTCACCTTTTGGTCTCTTCAGCTTCAGACGCACACATGTCACATGCTTGCACACACACATGCACACAAATGCACAACTGCATGCATACATGCATGTTCACTGCCATTCTGATTTTAATTGGCATTTCCCACATTTTAAAATTGTCTTGCAAGATAAGAAAGGAAAAAGATAGTTAGGAACATTAAATCTGTTATGTAAATGTGAAAGACACTAGAATAACATGAAATCCAACTGTATGAGTTTACCAGTAGGCACCCCTCAACAAAATGAAAGAATGAAGCTTACACACTTGTCAGAATGATTAACATAAAAAAGACAAGAAACAGCAAGTGTTAGGATGTGGAGAAAAGGGAACCCGTGTGCACTTGTAAATTGGTGCAGCCCCTATGGAAGACAGTATGAAGGTTCCTCAAAAAATTAAAAAAAGAACTACTGTATGATCCAGTAATTCCACTACTGGAATTATACTCAAAGAAAATAGAAACACTAATGTGAAAAGATACATGCACCTCTATGTTTATTGCAGCATTATTTACAATAGCCAAGACATGGAAGCAAGCAAAGTGTCCATCAATAAACAAATGAATAAAGATGTGGCATATATATATATAATGGAATATTGCTCAGATATAAAAAAGGAATGAAATCTTGCCATTTGCTACAATATAGATGGACCCAGGGGATATTATGCTAAGTGAAATAAGTCAGAGAAAGACAAATACCAATAGATTTCACTTATATGTGGAATCTAAAAAGCAAACAAACAAGCAAACAAAACAGAAACAAATTCATAAATACAGAAAACTGGTGGGGAGAGTGGCAAAATAGGTGAAGGGGATTAAGAGCTACAAACTTCCAGTTATAAAATAAATAAGTCACAGATATGGAAAGTACAGCATAGGAAATGTAGTCAATAATATTGTAATAATTTTGTATGGTGACAGATTGTAACTACACTTTTCATGGTGAGCATTGTGTGATGTATAGAATTGTCAAATCACTATGTCATATACCTAAAACTAATATAAAATTGCATGACAACTGTAATTCAATTAAAACAAAACAAAAGCTTAAAAATAAGGGGATGAAGATATATGTAATTTTAAACAGAAGGAATCAGGTTAATATCAGGAGAAGTAAAATTACATGAAAATATTAAATGTAAAAAAGGGAATAGTTTAAATTACTAAAGGTAAAATACAAATAAAAATATAATAATCATAAAATTTTAGGTAACGAATTATAAAAATGTATAAATTAAAAAAGAGAAGTTAAAAACTCAAGGAAATAGCAGGAAACAATACTTTAAATATTGAATCAGTAACAGAATATAGAGAAATCAATAATAAGATTGTGGGAGTTTATTTATGGTTATATTTGGAATTGTGTCCTATCCAAGGAAGAAGTGAATGAAAATATGAATAGAAATTAATATGTATAAAAATAATATAAATGATAAACACTAGAGACCTTGTTCTTCTTTCTTCTTTCTTTCTTTCTTTCTTTCTTTCTTTCTTTCTTTCTTTCTTTCTTTCTTTCTTTCTTTCTTTCTTTCTTTGAATCAAGGCCAATAAAAGAGACAAAACTCTCATAAAGGTGATCAGGGAAATAAAAAGAAATAGCTATACACTTTTTTAGAAATGATCAAGGGAGTGTAATTAAATAGTCATTTATATATGCTTGTATACACATATCAGAAAAAGTAGAATTCTTTATCAATTCATGCCAATACCGATAAATACATGGATGAAAGAATAATTTTATGGGACAATATAAAAAACAACTATTTATAGGAGAAATATGGAA
Source organism: Halichoerus grypus (assembly GCF_964656455.1). NCBI lineage: Eukaryota > Metazoa > Chordata > Mammalia > Carnivora > Phocidae > Halichoerus > Halichoerus grypus. The sequence goes on along the minus strand of NC_135712.1, from coordinate 151,888,995 downwards.
AAACTGAAAAGAATCTGAAAGAAATTATGAGAAACATCTAAAAATAACCACTGGAAAAATGTCAGACCCATATGGTTTGAGGAATGAGTTCTTTCAAACAATTTTAGAACACAAAATTCTTGTGCCACTTGAAATATTTAAGCACAAAAAGGCAAGTTTCTCCTTTCTTTTACTTATAGCTAGCATAACTGTACAGAACTGCAGAGAAATCTTTCTCAGAAATAGAAATGCAAAATTCTAAATGCATGATGGCTGCATGAAACCAAGTATATTAAAGAAATTATGTGCTATGAATAAGTAAGTTTTATTCCAGAGTTTAATGATGGCTCATTGATAAAAATATATATATTATGATAATCCATTATGTTAGTAACAGAAAAAAGAATGACTATTCCTGATGTAAAGTTATACTAAAATAGGACTTGAAGAATAGTTCTTGTATGTAATGAAAACATATGTGACCGAAACATGTGCATCATGCTTAAAATGCAGACATTAGAGCCATTCTCATTACAAGTTAAGATTGTCTGCTCTCCCCATTATACCACAACTGATCCAACATATAATAAAGTGCTTTATTTTTAAAAAATTTTTATTGTTATGTTAATCACCATACATTCCATCATTAGTTTTTGATGTAGTGTTCCATGATTCATTGTTTGTGCATAACACCCCGTGCTCGATGCAGAATGTGCCCTCTTTAATACCCATCACCAGGATAACCCATCCTCCACCCCCGTCCCCTCTAGAACCCTCAGTTTGTTTTTCAGAGTCCATCGTCTTTCATGGTTCGTCTCCCCCTCCGATATCCCCCCCTTCATTCTTCTCCTCCTGCTATCTTCTTCTTCTTTTTTTTCTCTTAACATATATTGCATTATTTGTTTCAGAGGTACAGATCTGTGATTCAACAGTCTTGCACATTTCAGAGCGCTCACCATAGCACATACCCCCCCAATGTCTATCACCCAGCCACCCCATCCCTCCCACCCCACACCCCACTCCAGCAACCCTCAGTTTGTTTCCTGAGATTAAGAATTCCTCATATCAGTGAGGTCATATCATACATGTCTTTCTCTGATTGACTTATTTCGCTCAGCATAACACCGTCCAGTTCTATCTACGTCGTTGCAAATGGCAAGATCTCATTCCTTTTGATGGCTGCATAATATTCCATCATATATATATACCACTTCTTCTTTATTCATTCATCTGTCGATGGACATCTTGGCTCTTTGCACAGTTTGGCTGTTGTGGACATTGCTGCTATAAACATTGGGGTGCACGTACCCCTTCGGATTACATTTGTATCTTTGGGGTAAATACCCAGGAGTGCAATTGCTGGATCATATGGTAGCTCTATTTTCAACTTTTTGAGGAACCTCCATACTGTTTTCCAGAGTGGCTGCACCAGCTTGCATTCCCACCAACAGTGTAGGAGGGTTCCCCTTTCTCCGCATCCCCGCCAACATCTGTCATTTCCTGACTTGTTAATTTTAGCCATTCTGACGGGTGTGAGGTGGTATCTCATTGAGGTTTTGATTTGGATTTCCCTGATGCTGAGTGATGTTGAGCACTTTTTCATGTGTCTGTTGGCCATTTGGGTGTCTTCTTTGGAAAAATGTCTGTTCATGTCTTCTGCCCATTTCTTGATTGGATACTTTGTTCTTTGGGTGTTGAGTTTGGTAAGTTCTTTATAGATTTTGGAGACTAGCCCTTTATCTGATATGTCATTTGCAAATATCTTCTCCCATTCTGTCGGTTGTCTTTTGGTTTTGTTGACTGTTTCCTTTGCTTTGCAAAAGCTTTTTATCTTGATGAAGTCCCAATAGTTCATTTTTGCCCTTGCTTCCCTTGCCTTTGGCGATGTTTCTAGGAAGAAGTTGCTGCAGCTGAGGTCGAAGAGGTTGCTGCCGGTGTTCTCCTTTAGGATTTTGATGGACTCCTGTCTCACATTTAGGTCTTTCAACCATTTGGAGTCTATTTTTGTGTGTGGTGTAAAGAAATGGTCCAGTTTCATTCTTCTGCATGTGGCTGTCCAATTTTCCCAACACCATTTGTTGAAAAGACTGTCTTTTTTCCATTGGACATTCTTTCCTGCTTTGTCGAAGATGAGTTGACCATAGAGTTGAGGGTCCATTTCTGGGCTCTCTATTCTGTTCCATTGATCTAGGTGTCTGTTTTTGTGCCAGTACTATACTGTCTTGATGATGACAGCTTTGTAATAGAGCTGGAAGTCCGGAATTGTGATGCCACCAGCTTTGCTTTTCTTTTTCAACATTCCTCTGGCTATGCGGGGTCTTTTCTGGTTCCATACAAATTTTAGGATTATTTGTTCCATTTCTTTGAAAAAAGTGGATGGTATTTGATGGGGATTGCATTGACTGTGTAGATTGCTCTAGGTAGCATTGACATCTTCACCATATTTGTTCTTCTAATCCATGAGCATGGAATGTTTTTCCATTTCTTTGTGTCTTCCTCAGTTTCTTTCATGAGTATTTTATAGTTTTCTGAGTACAAATCCTTTGCCTCCTTGGTTAGATTTATTCCTAGGTATCTTATGGTTTTGGGTGCAATTGTAAATGGGATCAACTCCTTAGTTTCTCTTTCTTCTGTCTTGTTGTTGGTGTATAGAAATGCCACTGATTTCTGTGCATTGATTTTATATCCTGCCACTTGACTGAATTCCTGTATGAGTTCTAGCAGTTTTGGGGTGGAGTCTTTTGGGTTTTCCATATAAAGTATCATATCATCTGCAAACAGTGAGAGTTTGACTTCTTCTTTGCTGATTCAGATGCCTTTTATTTTTTTGTTGTTGTTGTCTGATTGCTGTGGCTAGGACTTCTAGAACTATGTTGGATAGCAGTGGTGATAGTGGACATCCCTGCCGCGTTCCTGACCTTAGGGGGAAAGCTCTCAGTTTTTCCCCATTGAGAATGATATTCGCTGTAGGTTTTTCATAGATCCCTTATATGATATTGAGGTATGTCCCCTCTATATGATATTGAGGTATGTACTCTGAAGAGTTTTGATCAAGAAAGGTTGCTGTACTTTGTCAAATGCTTTTTCTGCATCTATTGAGAGGATCATATGATTCTTGTTCTTTCTTTTGTTAATGTATTGTATCACGTTGATTGATTTGTGGATGTTGAACCAAGCTTGCAGCCCAGGGATAAATCCCACTTGGTTGTGGTGAATAATCCTTTTAATGTACTGTTGGATCCTATTGGCTAGTATTTTAGTGAGAATTCTTGCATCCATGTTCATCAAGGATATTGATCTGTAATTCTCCTTTTTGATGGGGTCTTTGTCTGGTTTTGGGATCAAGGTAATGCTGGCCTCATAAAACGAGTTTGGAAGTTTTCCTTCCATTTCTATTTTTTGGAACAGTTTCAGAGGAATAGGTATTAATTCTTCTTGAAATGTTTGGTAGAATTCCCCTGGGAAGCCATCTGGCCCTGGGCTTTTTTTTTTGGCAGATTTTTGATGACTGCTTCAATTTTCTTAGTGGTTATAGGTCTGTTCAGGTTTTCTATTTCTTCCTGGTTCAGTTTTGGTAGTTGATACATCTCTAGGAATGCATCCATTTCTTCCAGGTTATCTAATTTGCTAGCATAGAGTTGGTCATAATATATTCTTATAATTGTTTGTATTTCTTTGGTGTTGGTTGTGACCTCTCCTCTTTCATTCATGATTTTGTTGATTTGGGTCCTTTCTCATTTCTTTTTGATAAGTCTGGCCAGGGGTTTATCAATCTTGTTAATGCTTTCAAAGAACCAGCTCCTAGTTTCGTTGATCTGTTCTACTGTTCTTTTGGTTTCTATTTCATTGATTTCTGCTCTGATCTTTATTATTTCTGTTCTCCTGCTGGGTTTAGGTTTTATTTGCTGTTCTTTCTCCAACTCCTTTAGGTGTAGGGTTAGGTTGTGTACTTGAGACCTTTCTTGTTTCTGGAGAAAGGCTTGTATTGCTATATACTTTCCTTTTAGGACTGCCTTTGCTGCATCCCAAAGATTTTGAACAGTTGTGTTTTCATTTTCATTGGCTTCCATGAATTTTTTAATTCTTCTTTAATTTCCTGGTTGACCCATTCATTCTTTAGTAGGATGCTCTTTAGCCTCCATGGATTTGAGTTCTTTCCAACTTTCCTCTTGTGATTGAGCTCTAGTTTCAAAGCATTGTGTTCTGAAAATAGGCAGGGAATGATCCCAACCTTTTGGTACCGGTTGAGACCTGATTTGTGACCTAGGATGTGATCTATTTTGGAGAATGTTCCATGGGCACTAGAGAAGAATGTGTATTCCATTGCTTTGGGATGGAATGTTCTGAATATGTCTGTGAAGTCCATTTGGTCCAGTGTGTCATTTAAAGTCTTTATTTCCTTGTTAATCTTTTGTTTAGATGATCTGTCCATTTCAGTGAGGGGGGTGTTAAAGTCCCCCACTATTATTGTATTGTTTTCAATGTGTTTCTTTGCTTTTGTTATTAATTGCCTTATATAATTGGCTGCTTCCTTGTTAGGGGCATAGATATTTACAATTGTTAGATCTTCTTGTTGGATAGACCCTTTAAGTAGGATATAGTGTCCTTCCTCTCCTCTTATTACAGTATTTGGTTTAAAATCTAATTTGTGTGACATAAGGATTGCCACTCCAGCTTTCTTTTGGTGTCCATTAGCATGGTAAATGGTTTTCCACCCCCTCACTTTCAATGTGGGGGTGTCTTTGGGTCTAAAATGAGTCTCTTGCAGACAGCATATCAATGGATCTTGTTTTTTTTATCCAATCTGTGTCTTTTGATTGGGGCATTTAGCCCATTTACATTGAGGGTAACTATTGAAAGATAGGAATTTAGTGCCATTGTATTGCCTGTAAGATGACTGTTACTGTATATTGTCTGTGTTCCTTTCTGGTCTATGTTGCTTTTAGGGGACCCCTTTCAATATTTCTTGTAGGGCTGGTTTCGTGTTTGCAAATTCCTTTAGTTTTTGTTTGTCCTGGAAGACTTTTATCTCTCCTTCTATTTTCAATGACAGCCTAGCTGGATATAGTATTCTTGGCTGCATATTTTTCTCATTTAGTGCTCTGAATATATCCTGCCAGTCCTTTCTGGCCATCCAGGTCTCTGTGGATAGGTCTGTTGCCAATCTAATGTTTCTACCATTGTAGGTTACATATCTCTTCTCCCGAGCTGCTTTCAGGATTTTCTCTTTGTCTCTGAGACTCGTAAGTTTTAGTATTAGATGTTGGGGTGTTGACCTATTTTTACTGATTTTGAGAGAGGTTCTTTGTGCCTCCTGGATTTTGATGCCCGTTTCCTTCCCCAAATTAGGGAAGTTCTCAACTATAATTTGCTCCAATATACCTTCTGCCCCTCTGTCTTTCTTCTTCTTCTGGGATCCCAATTATTCTAATGTTGTTTCATCTTATGGTATCGCTTATCTCTCGAATTCTGCCCTCGTGATCCAGTAGTTATTTATCTCTCTTTTTCTCAGCTTCTTTATTTTCCTTCATTTGGTCTTCTATATCACTGATTCTCTCTTCTGCCTCATTTATCCTAGCAGTTAGCACCCCCATTTTTTATTGCAGCTCATTAATAGCGTTTTTGATTTTGACTTGGTTAGATTTTCGTTCTTTTATTTCTCCAGAAAGTGTTTCTCTAATAACTTCCACGCTTTTTTCAAGCCCAGCTAGTATCTTTCAAGTGATGATTCTGAACTGTAGATCCGACATTGTACTAATGTCTGTATTGAGTAGGTCCCTGGCAGTCGGTACTACCTCTTGTTCTTTTTGTTGAGGTGATTTTTTCCATCTTGTCATTTTGTCCAGAGGAGAATAGGTGAATGAGAGAACAAAATGCTAACAGGGTAACAACGTCCCCAGAAAATACACTCTAAACAAATCAGAAAAGACCTGAAGCTGGGGGAAAAGAAAGGGAAAGAAAGAAAAAAGAAAAAGAAAAGAAAAAGTAAAAGAAAAAGATAAAAACAAACAAAAACAGAACAAAACAAAGAAAACCCAGAATATGATCAAATATGATCAGGCTGGTATATAGATCAGTGCCACACACTAGATTTTGGGTGTATTTTGGTCTGTTAGAAGAAAGTGCCTCCCAAAATTTTAAAGAAAGAAAAACTTATATATGTACAAAAATAAGGGTTGATATGATGAAGGGATGCAATACGACTTCCAGAAAGTGGTCGCTTTTCTGTTCAGAGAGTTGTTGCTATTCTTTTCTTCGATCTCCTGTTGAGTTTGTAGGTGTTCAGAATGGTTTGATCCCCATCCAGCTGAATTCCTGAGACCAGACGAAATCCAGGTCTCCTACTCCTCCACCATCTTGCTCTGCCCCTTCCTAATAAAGTGCTTTAAATCAACAGGATAAAGCATAGATATTTGTAAATATTATTGGGAAAACTGACTGTGAAAAATAAAACACTCAGGGAAACAAATTTAAGGAGGATGCAAAGTCTTTTGTATGCATAACTCTTAAGCAGACAAAGGATGTCAAGGTGAAAAAAAATGAAACTATTAGCATACATGGAAAATATAATCACTTATTTATGTTAGTTTGGAGTAAACAAGAACTTTACAGCCATGATAGAAATCATAAAAGAAAATTTAAAAGGAAATAAAGTCACCTTAAGTTAAAAGAAAAATGAAAACTGGGTAAATATTTGTGAACAAAATGACAGGTATAAGGTTAATATGTTTTATTTAAGATATTTTAAATTTAATTTTTGAAGAGCTTTTACAAATCAATAAATAGATAAATATCCATAAAGAAAACAGGCAGCTACAGGAGTCCATCAAAATCCTAAAGAAGAACACAGGCAGCAACCTCTTCGACCTCAGCCGCAGGAACTTCTTCCTAGAAACATCGCCAAAGGCAAGGGAAGCAAGGGCAAAAATGAACTATTGGGACTTCATCAAGATAAAAAGCTTTTGCAAAGCAAAGGAAACAGTCAACAAAACCAAAAGACAACTGACAGAATGGGAGAAGATATTTGCAAATGACACATCAGATAAAGGGCTAGTATCCAAAATCTATAAAGAACTCATCAAACTCAACACCAAAAGAACAAAGAATCCAATCAAAAAATGGGCAGAAGACATGAACAGACATTTTTCCAAAGAAGACATCCAAACGGCCAACAGACACATGAAAAAGTGTTCAATATCGCTCGGCATCAGGGAAATCCAAATCAAAACGTCAATGAGATACCACCTCACACCCGTCAGAATGGCTAAAATTAACAAGTCAGGAAATGACAGATGTTGGCGGGGATGCGGAGAAAGGGGAACCCTCCTACACTGTTGGTGGGAATGCAAGCTGGTGCAGCCACTCTGGAAAACAGTATGGAGGTTCCTCAAAAAGTTGAAAATAGAGCTACCATATGATCCAGCAATTGCACTCCTGGGTATTTACCCCAAAGATACAAAAGTAGGGACCCGAAAGGGTACGTGCACCCCGATGTTTATAGCAGCAATGTCCACAATAGCCAAACTGTGGAAAGAGCCAAGATGTCCATCAACAGATGAATGGATAAAGAAGAAGTGGTATATATATACAATGGAATATTATGCAGCCATCAAAAGGAATAAGATCTTGCCATTTCAACGACGTGGATGGAACTGGAGGGTATTATGCTGAGCGAAATAAGTCAAACAGAGAAAGACATGTATCATATGACCTCACTGATATGAGGAATTCTTAATCTCAGGAAACAAACTGAGGGTTGCTGGAGTGGGGGGTGGGGTGGGAGGGATGGGGTGACTGGGTGATGGACACTGGGGAGGGTATGTGTTCTGGTAAGCGCTGTGAATTGTGCAAGACTGTTGAATCTCAGATCTGTACCTCTGAAACAAATAATGCAATATATGTTAAGAAAGAAAAAAAGAAGAAGAAGAATGTAGCAGGAGGGGAAGAATGAAGGCCGGGAAATCGGAGAGGGAGAAGAACCATGAGAGATGATGGACTCTGAAAAACAAACTGAGGGTTCTAGAGGGGAGGGGGGTGGGAGGATGGGTTAGCTTGGTGATGGGTATTGAGGAGGGCACATTCTGCATGGAGCACTGGGTGTTATGCACAAACAATGAATCATGGAACACTATATCTAAAACTACTGATGTAATGTATGGGGATTAACATAACAATAAAAAAATTAAAAAAAAAAAAGAAAACAGGCAGCTATAAAAAATGAAACACAAGTTGTCAGGAAACAAAACAACGACTTATCCCTAATCTTATAAGTGAAGCAACCTTTGGTTTTGGAAAAGTCGACTGAGTGAATGAAAGATAATCAATTAGGGCAGTGGACAGAGTGGTAATTCAGATGCAGGCTCTTGAATAGGACTATTTGAGTTAAAACACTTCTCTCCCACTTTCTAACTACTAATCTCAGTCTACCTCTCAGTACTCACAGCCAACATTTATAAATTAACAGGGGTGGCTTTTATTCAATCACTGGTTGAAGTAAATATGAAAGCCACACCCATCTGAAACTTACAGAAGCCCATCTAAGCATTGTATCTGGCTGTCCCACTATTTATATCTCTCACCCACCATTTATATCTTTCTTTCTAACTATATTTTTATGTCTCTGTTAAGAAAGCATGGGTAGGTGGAGAGAAAGAGACAGAATTATGTTCAAAGATAGCACAGTAGTTAAAACTTGTGCAATTTTAAGTCTAAATTTTTAGCAAGAATAGTTAAGCCAAAATATATAACATCTATAATCAAATTAATAAAACTTAATTTGAAAAATGAAAAAAGTGTGGTGGAGGCAGTTTGTTGGCCAGTGTATTCATTGTCCAGGCAATCAATATTCACTCCCACACTAGGTAAACCCTGAAATCTCAGTGGCTTAGGAAGATTAAAGTTTATTTTTTGCTCATGTCACAGCTAGATGTAACCATGCCATCTGGAACATATGGCCTCTAAGGTTGCCATAGCAAGGGAAGAAAGTACGTTGGAGGGTTACTTTGGATTTTTTAATGGCTTATATCATTTTTTGCCCCCATTCCTTTGGTTAGAACTTAGCCAGATAGCCTAACCTGACTGCAAAGGAGATTGGGAAATGGAGAGAAGCCCATGAAGATCTGGTGAGCATGATTGGTCTCTCTCTTTGACAGAGTATGAATAGGACCAAGGTCTTCAAGATGATACAGTTACACTGTTAACTTTTTAGAACCTTCTTCAGAGTTTGTTCCATTGTAGTAATCCCTTTGCAGTAATACCTTCATCTGGGAATTGTTGGAGAGTATCAAACTCACTCCACCCTTTTCATAAAAGGTTGTCAATCTGCAATAATAATAGTAATAATAATAGTACTACTAGTACTACTACTACTACTACTACTACTACTACTACTACAAGTAGTAATGCCCAGAGTAGACCTGCATTCTAGATCAGAGAATTAAAAAAAAAAAAAGAAAAAGAAAAAGTATGCTTTCCTTTTTTTCCCCAAATTTTTATTTAAATTCTAGTTAGTTAACTTATAGTGTAATACTGGTTTCAAAAAGTCTGATTTCAGTTCTTACCTAAAAGTTGGTTGAGATAAGGACTATATGGAAATGGGTGTGTGGGAGTTCTTGAAAATTTTATAATTCTTGGATCAAGCAAGACAAATATACATGCTCTGTAGATCCTCTATATTATTCTCTTCATTACCTCTCTCTCTCTCCCTACCACTCCAGACTGCTTTGAGAGGACTGCACTTTGGTTTCATGCCCTGAGGGGTCCTAATGAAACCCATCACTGCATTTGCAATTGGGTTACTATGCACACTATCTCTCAGTGGTCCATATATGGACCTCCAAGTGAGAACTTTCTTTGAATAATGAGTTTTAGGAAAAGCTTGACTTATTTTGAAGGATGCTATATTGTATACATTTAGTTATTTGTCTTCATACTTTCTCTTTTGCTTTGACACCCAGGGAGCTCAGTCAAATTGTTGGTTCAACTAGCACAGCTAGAACATTAAGGGCTACAAATATGTACTGCACTGCCCTCTCTCCCATGCTGATCTTTCATTTAGATTTATGTTTCTGAGTTCTGAATTTTTGTTTTTATTTCTGTTTTAGTATTGTGATATATGTTTTAAAGTCACCTTAATTCGCATATGCTAAATTTGCTCTGGAGAATCAGTCAGCCCAGAAACTTCTGGGAATGACTGTTGGAAGAGATTTTTGATATAGGAAGTTGGGGCACATTTGCTTTCGAGGCCAAATTTTACAGAAAAGTATCAATTTCTTGCATGTTCTTGCATGCATATTTTATTAAAGAGCAGGCTTGGAAGATAAGATATTTATGGAAAGTAAAGAAAAATATGACAGCTAAATTAATAAGGAACAAAAATAAATTATAGAGAGTCCTTTTAGGGTTCACAAAAGGTTTTGCATTCTTCTGTTCTAGAGGACATACTTCCTATCTCATTTATGTATTGCTTCACTAATGGGTGGGGAGATGAAGTACCTTGACTAGGCTGTTAATATCTCTATAAAGATAATATTCATGAGTGAATCAAATTGGATTTGCCCATTTCTCAGAATATTGAATGTGATAGATAGAGCAGTATTAGATTATAGACTATGACCTGGTTTCCAAGGCAACAACATCCGTTACCTTATTATTTCCCAAGTTATCCAGTTTACCTGCCCTATCCCTTTTATCACGCCTCCCCCTCATTAAACACTTACCAGATCCTTTTCTGTTGCTATGTAGGCAGTATAATAGCTTTCACAGCTGCTTGCTGAATGTAATGGGAAAACACACACATATACACACACAGTTTGGGAGTGTGTGTGGAGAGAGAAATTTCAGCAGTATTTCAGGATCAAGGGATGCAAGTGGCAGGTATGTGTTCTATATATATACACATACAGTGCATCCCCCGGCACATTTTGCACAGAAATATGCCCTGTTTTGGTGCCTAGAGCTGCCATGTGTGTCGATTTGATGGAGTCTGGGTTCTCCTGACAGTGTGACAGGCTATTAATCACATGTGATCAAAATAGCACACAGAGGAGGGCACTCCTGTTTCTTTCCTTCTCTGGGTGGGAATGGGTAATTTGCTGGAACTCCTTCTCTTTGCATCCTTTCTGTTTTTTTTTGTCTTTGTGTATCCTTCATCCTAATATATTGGAGGACTTCTCGTTTAGAACTGCAAAATCTGTGTATTGTCTGGGGTGGGTGAGGTCATGTGGACTAAGTCAATGGAATAGAAACAACTTAAAAAAACAGATGCTTGTTTCACATTGACTTGTTTCCTCCTAAGACCCACTGAGAAAATCATATGGCTTCATAATTCTTATCTTAATGGCTTTGTCTTACTTAGGAGCATAAAATAGGTAATATTTAAGTTTTAAAACATTTTTAATGGCTGGGTCATGCTGATAGTTAATACTTATCTTTGTACGGTTTACAGATACATAATATTGGCATACTTACCATGTTTTTACATGTTCTATTTTGAAATCAGGTGATTATATGCTGCTCTGTTGAAAATTTCTAATATGAGACAGTGAAACCTTAGGGTCAGAGTCTGCTGTCACATGCCTTGCCTTGGACAGAAATGCCTCGGGTATTTGATGTGTCCAATCTTCTACCCATGATGGGAGATAGCCAACAAAGAATAGAGTTGACTTCATGTTCCCTCTAGCCCAAGGACATAAGATTATGTTGGCTTCACCAGTCACTGTACCTGAGGTTGGAGTACAGATATCTGGACATGGATCTGTGGTAGGGAGGTTATGGAAGCAGGGGGCAAGATCAAAGCCAGGGGAGCAGAGTTCAACCATATTCTTAAGCAGGATTTGGCAAATATTTTCTATAAAAGGCCAGATAGGCTTTGTAGGTAATACGGTTTCTGTTGCAACTATTCAGCTCTGTTGTGGCGCAGAGGCAGTCAGAGATCATACAGAAATGCATGGACATGGCTGTGCTCCAATAACATTTTAGTTATAAAATAGGCAGTTGGCCCTATTTGACTCATGGGACATATTTTGCTGACCCCGATTTTTAAGAATGGTACCAAGTAGATAGTGATTACTGTAATGTGGGTTCAAACAAAAAGGATGGGTTGATCAACAAATGTTCAAGAGGAAAAATGAGAAGAAATGGTAAAAATTGACAGGGCACCTGGGTGGTTCAGTCGGTTGAGTGTCTGACTCTTGGTTTCAGCTCAGGTCATGATCTCGGGGTCCTGGAATCGAGCCCACATTAGGCTCTGTGATGGGCGTGGAATCTGCTAGAGGATTTTCTCTTTCCCTCTCCTGCTGCCCCTCACCCCACTCTCTCTCTCCCCCCCATATGTATCCCTCTCTCTCTCAAATAAACAAATCTTCAAATAAATGGTAAAAATTGACAATTGAGTGATATTCAGTGTATGCTAGTCACTCTCCTAAGTGCTTTACATGTGTTAACACATCACATCCCATGAGATAAGTACTAAAGTACTGACTGGGATACATGGAAGTTATATAATGGTCCCAAGATCACACAGATAATGAGTGGCAGGACTAGGATTCAAACCCAGGTTCTGAAATTCAAATCAGATTTCAAAATTCAAATCAATTTCCAAAAATCCATGCTCTAAACTATCTCAGTTTATTACTCTGCATTGTGGAGCTGGCAAGTAAGAGGTGGTCAGGAGGAATTCTGGGGATGGAGTTCATATGCCTGCAGTAAACTTTATCTTGTTTCAGAGCATGTGTGAGGCTGCATTTGAAAGACCAGAGAGGGTTGGACAGGCCACACAATACTACCCCTAGTATGAAACAGTAGTTAGATGGGACTGCAGAAAGATTGGTGGATAGGAGATCCCCACTATGACATCAACTTTCTTTGCATGTGAAGTATGTCATATACATAAAAGAATGTATATAACATATATGATGTAGTGTAAGGTGTAACAATCAAACATCTTTGAACCCACTATCCCTCTTAGAAACAAATCATTTTCAAGACCAAAGAAACTCCGTTGAGCCTCCTGATGCCATTCCATTTAAGTCTCCCTCTAAAAAGCCCATTATTCTCTATTTTAATTAATATTTACCTTACTTTTATTTATAATTTTATGACATAATGCATGCAAGCTACACAGTATGTTATTTAGTTTTGTTTTTTTATAGGAATGGAATAATACTGCTTTGGTAACTTAATATTTTCTGTCAGCATCAAAACTTTGAATTTCATACATCTTGCTAAATCTAATTGTGATTCATTTGTTTCCATTGCTCTATAATATTCCATTGAATGAATATAATCCAATTTATTTATTCATCCTGTTAATGGCCATTAGGTTTGCTTGAGGTGTAAGGGCAATGAGACTGTAAACATTTCTTTATGTGTTTATGGTTATGGAGCACAAGTGGAAGAATTTCTTTAGGAAATACTTTATGAGTAGGATTTCTTGCTCATAAATTCTGAACACACTTAAATTTAAGAGGTAATGCCAAGTTATTTTTCAAAGTGGTTGTACCAATTTACATGTCCACCAGCAGTATCTAAGAGGTGGCGAGGCTCTCCATCCTTGCCAACCCTTCATGTTGCTGGACTGGTGGATGTGAAAGAGTATCTTGATGTAGTTTTAATTTGCATTCCCCTGATAACACTTGAATTTTTTTCAAGTTTTAATATTACTGCCTTAGATTCTTCCTAATTACTATGGGTAAACACAAAATAGACTCTAACTCTCTCATGCTGGCATGGTGGGTGGGTATGCAGCACTGAAATGTCCTTTCAGGATTCGGGTGGACAAATTTATGTCTCCACATCCATCAGAATTCCATTCATTCTTCTGGATTTTGGAGGCAGGCTTATTCATATGCCCTTCCAACTGCAAACTGGCAGTGGGAACTTAGGCAAAATTATTCCACTTCTTGGAATTGCAGTTGCTTTAGTAATAAGATGAGCAGAATAGTACCTCCCTATTCAGCATGTTGCCTGTTGATTCTAAGTTTTTCCTTGTTTTGTGGGGGCTCGAAGGCTGAAAACTACATTTTCCACGCCCCTCTGGTTTGGATCATGCCACTGCAAGGTATTCATATAGACTTGAGGGCAGAGAGGAAGAGAAGCATTTTTGCCCTCTGCCTCGGTGGTAGCCATGCAAACATAAAATGGGCATGATGGTTTGCAGTGACTTCCACGTGAGCTTCAATGTGGTATGCAGGTGAGGTCACCGACAGGGGCTTCCTATGATCCAAGTATTTTCTGAATTCTTCAAAGCCAGAAGAGATTCTCACAGGCCTTTGCTCCCCTGTCCTATGTTTAATAATCTCTGTATTAACCCCCCTCTCTGAAGTGGTTTCTATGCTCCTTAGTGAATTCTGACAGATAGACTCTTCCTTACACTTCCTAACTATTTCAGGCTGTTCGAGGAGTAAATGAAATAATTCATTTGGAGCATCTAGAATGAACCTGGCACATAGTGGGTGCTAAGCACTTCCCAATTCCTTTAAGGAAGAGGATCATCTCCTATGATGAGATATGGAAATGGATGGAGAAGGGTGAAGGACCTCAGTTCACACAGTAGGTTAGGAGGCTGTGGATGAACCTTCATATCAAACTATCTCCATGACACCTGGGCCAGGGCTCTAATGCAGCTGCTGTAGCACTGTGGGATCTGTGGTGAGACTCCCACATGTGTGCAAGCCAGCTTTATGTGCCACTGGCCAGGCTGTCTCCACCAGGTAATGCTGGAATGTCAGCATCCCTCCCCAGCTGTGATGATGACTTTCGTTATGGTGTTTATTCTGAAGCTTATCAAAACATCCCTACCTAGATCCAGCCCCTGCTAATAATTGTCAGGAAATTTTCTAAACAATTTTCTAAGTTGAGTCAGTGGATAGAAATCACCTCCCTCCTCACTGTGGACGCTTCATCTGGAAGGTAACCAGTGTGGCTATGACCTTCTGTTCGTTTCTCCACTGGCCTCAAACAGGCTTCAAATAAATCACACCGTAACTGGCTAAAAATCAGACATGCAGCCAGGCTTGAGCTCATTTCTAAAGCTCCTTTGCTACTGTGTGTTGGCATTTTTAGAGTCCTTCAGGGACAAGAGAAGAGCTAGGCTGCAAGTCAAATTCTGCCTGACTTCAGGGTTCTTAATTGTAATTGTACGAAGAAATGCTCCACTCAGAGGTGTCCTATCCTCTCCCTTCCTCAGCACTATCTAAGCAGATTTTGCTCTGTCCCTCCTCCCCAGGCTAAGATATGTGAATTAAGCAAAGCATGCCTTTGTGGGTCTCCTATCTCTCCTCCTTTGGGAGTCCCCTTCTTTTACACTTCAGAGACTCTGTGTTCTTAATGAATTTATATCACTGTATCCCCTTTCCAAGGCCTATTGCACCCCCTCCCCCCCCGGTATGGAAGCTCTACCTTCTGTGTAATTGGCACCGTGGCCAGCAATAGGGACAGGAATGAACCGGCTTTCCTGTTCTCAAGGAGTCCGGCAGGAAGGACATTCCCATATGGTGCCAGCTTGCTGTGGGAGTTCAGGCTTGGGGAGGGTGGTGGGTTGCAGGGAATGGGCTTGATGGGTGATCAGGCAAAGCAGGGAGGCAGGCAGTCCACACTGAAGGTGAAGAGCAGTGGGCTTTCTGGTGAGATGTCTGTGAGACTTTCCTGATCACTGGGCATGTTGGCAGCAAATGTAGTGTGGCTGTCTGAGTCCAGCAGCAAGATGGCCTTGCCCTGCAGGAGCTGGGGGCTGGGCTCTATGGAACCACCTGGAGCACTGTGGGGACAGGGTCTAACTCAAGGAGGCTACAAGAAGAGGAGCTGGGAACAGCTGGGTGTGGGAGCCATTTGTGGCTAATCTCTTTGCTCTAGAACAAAGCAGGTTCCTCTTAGACACACACCATACTGACAGAGGGCACCAGTGACCAGAGGCCTGTCCATTTGTCGGTTTGCTTGTTTGCAGTTACAGAAAAGCATGTTACCAGAGCCAGCTAGTGGGCTTCCCCAGGGGCTCCCAGATCCCAGGCCAGGCAGCTCCACAGCAGCTCTAAGCAGCTCTAAGACGTACAGGAGACGTGTTGTTGAACACCTGTTTTGTCCCAGCGTTACCCTGGATGTGTGACAGAATCCCTGTTGCAGGCCACCTGGGGACAGAAAATGTAAACAGTCACAGAACAGAAGAGGGAGCCATGATTTCCTCTGGAACTGGCTGGGAAACAGGGCCCAGGGCATCTAGGTAGACAGAGATGTCAGGGGTTGAAGCCCTGGTTTGGAGGCGTTAGAATTGGGGAAGTAGTTTGGGTCCCCTACTAGCACACCCTGAAATAAGGATTTGGGTAAGGAGTTTGCTTGGGCAATGACCCTGGGCAGCAGAGGATGGGAATGGGGAAGTCAGACAGGCCCAAGTGGGAAAGCCAGTAAGGGTACATCGATGAGCAGATCCCTGCCGAGGGTGACTGGGGCCCAGTCCTGAAGAGAGGCTGTGTAGAGCACACCCAGACTTTGTCCCATGGAGGACAAGGAAGCTGGGGTGTTTGTCCACCAGCTCTGACACATTCAGTGTTGAGGGCACTCTTAGGGCATTATTTCCCTGCACTTCTGACCTGTCCTGAGCCTGGGCTGAGCACACTCTCCCGACCAGAGGGTGGCCTACATGGGAGCCAACTGCAGATGACTGAAGAGGGCTGAGAGGACAGGGTAGGGAAGAGGGGGCTAGCACCTTCTACTGTGGCGGCCAATGGAAAAAATAGGGTGGGTCGTGAAGCTCCTGGCTCAGGGGTGTTGGCCATGAAATGCTATACACTCCAGCCTCATTTCACTTTTCCACTCTTGCTTACTGTCCTCAGTGGAGGGTGAGAGGGTCAGATTATCCAGAGCATCCTCCCTCTCACCTTCTTACTGGTGGCACCTGTGCTAGAATAAAATCTGGTTTGTGTTAATTGGGGTATATGTGTGTGTAAATGTATGTTTATATGCATATAAATGCATGGGCATACATGT
This sequence comes from Halichoerus grypus, assembly GCF_964656455.1. Lineage (NCBI taxonomy): Eukaryota > Metazoa > Chordata > Mammalia > Carnivora > Phocidae > Halichoerus > Halichoerus grypus. Next base: position 151,872,036 of record NC_135712.1, on the reverse strand, counting down.
GTTTGTACATCCTATGTATTTACATGTTTATCAGTTATGTAATTTCTCAGTAAAAAAAAGCACTAACCAAAAAGAAAGAGGGTTTCAACCTGAGCCAGGGCCCTGCTATTTCACTCGGTAACACTGGGCCCAGTTTACTTCTGTTCAGTACAAGTCAAGGGCAAACGACGTCTGCTGTATCGTCTGTGTTTTATCTCTGGAATTTGGTGTTTATTGCTTAATGTTTTGAGAATACCTCCTTTATGGGGTATTTACAGGGGAAACTAGTTAGACAGTTGTTTTTTTTTTTAAGAGCCATCTCATTTCCTGGCAAAATACCTACATCTTTTCCTACTACCTTTTGAGGCAGCAATTAAGGGTAGCCTGTTTTCTACATCAGGGAGAATATTAGAATTTTTTAAAAGAAATGGAATACATTTGGCCTCACCTTTCAAATCCCTTTGTGGTTTTCCTCATTTGTAAAATGGGAATGATATTGTCAATCTGTAATGAGATCATGGATCTGAGAAGACTTCTAGACTCGAAGGTTAGGCTGGCTTCAAGGAGAGACTCAGAGGTCCCCTGATTCCAGGAACAGGCAAGAACTCTGTCCAGTGTGTGTGCTGGAGCAGGGGGCTAAGGCACTCAGTAGCTTTACTCCAGTGGACCCAGAGCCCAAGGACACCCCAGGGCAAAGAAAAAGCACTCTGCAAGCAATCCAGATCAGTCTATTGTGCGACCAAATCCTGTTCTAGAAAGAGGGGGAAATAAGTAGTCCTGACAGAGGGTGGAAGGTGCTAGTGATGTTTGGAAGGCCCACTGCCAGTTGCCATTCTTGTGGCCCTACAAACAGCATTCCCCTTCATCTGCATGCTGTTTCCTATGATAGCCATTGTTATTCTCATTCTAGAAAAACTGTAGCTTCAAGAGCAACTTGCCCAGTAGTGGTGGAATAAGCATTTGAGTCCCGGTGTGTCTGATTCTCAAACCCCCCTCTTCTTCTGTGTGGTGCTGCAACAGTGGTCATTGGTATGGTGCTGCCTTTTGTCATGAAAGCAGGAAACTTAGGAGGCCTTGTTTATTGGCTGAGAGTTGCAAGCACCTGGCTCACATATCTGGCAACACCCTGGGATACAGATTTCCTCCAGATGTCTGGCAAGGACTTTAGGTTCAAGCACAGCATTATCATAGCCTGAAATTCTCCTCCTAACCTCAGGATTAGGTCCCACTCACTCTAGTCTCTCCTCCATGCATCCCCCATGCATACTATTCCCTGGACGTGCCAAATTTGGTACAGTCTGTAAACTTGACATGTTGTTTCTTGCATCCGTGCATCTGCCTGAAAATACCCCTCATAACTCCTTATCTTATTTTTTACCCATATCAATTGTCTCCTTTTCCATGAAACTTTCCTAGACCTGCTCAAACAGGATTTGCAGCTCCCTTCATTGTGCCACTGCCAAGCCTATGTCATAAACCAGAGTAGTTAACTCATTGTAGTGCTGTTATTTGTCCATCTGTGGTGGAGACTGTTAATATCCAGCAAATATCTGGGTGTGCCTCTGGATTTCCCAGCCTCCATTGCAGTGAGACTGGGGCCACCTGGCTGGGTTCTGCCACGTGTGTGCCGTTTCTAGGCCTGCACTTGAAATCATCCCACATGACCCTCCAATTACAGATTTTGTAACTGCAGCATAAAGGAAGGCCACCTATCCCACATTTGGATATGGTGTGAGCACAAAAGAAACTTGTATTAAATTACTGAAGTATTGGGTCTGTTGGGGAAGCAGGCATTAATTACTTTGATTAATATAGCATCTGTTATTCCTGTTACCTGTGAGTTCCTTACAGACAAGGACCATTTTTCTATGTATCTTGACATTCTTGCCAGCTAGTGAAGGTCCAGTGGCTGAGAAGGAAAGGTGAGGGCATCACATGTAAGGGCAGCATGGCACCTTTTCACCTTCACTGACAGTGGGGTGAGAAGATCCTCATGTGCCTGGGACCCCAAAGTCAGCCACTCAGGCATTGGCTGACAATTTCATCTGTTGTTTCTGCTTTAGTTTTCTACTCCCTTCTTAGAAGCTTTTCAGCTGTAGCAAGATATTGGCAGAGCACTTGGCTTTTGTGTTCCAAGTTAAAATGTAATTATTCCTGCTTCATGTTCCTTCATTAACTCCGTAACTCTGGTTCTGAGAAGGAAAAAGGGAGCAGGTGGGCCTGTCTTCCCACTGAGGAACATGGTCTGACCACAAACCTGGTGCTAGGCATCCAGCACAGGGTCATTATTTTACAGATAGAATGAATGAGTTCATGGATGTGTGGTTGGGTGTTCTCATGGATTAAAAGTATCATGAATTGACTTTATATTTTTTGTATAAACTGAGAATTTCTCTAAAAATTTATTTTAATTTCCTAGGGCAATGGCCAAAGGATATGGACTGGAGAGAGAGAACCAACAGTCATGTCACCTATGTGTCAGGTGTTTTATAAATATAATTTCATTTCATCCCAGAGCAATCTTGGGGAGCTGTGAGTCCATTGTCAGATGAAATAAAGAGATTCAGATAGGCTTGTTAAGTATGTGCAAAATCCCAGAGTTGGTACAAATCACAAACCGTCTAGCTGCCATGTCCCTATTCCTTCTTCTCTACCATGGTCTGTGATCTCACTCCTCAACCTCATTGAGCCCCATTTAACTGCATGTCATCCCAGGGCATAGCCTTGGCTCCTCATTTCCTGCTGGCAGGGATGGGCACATGTTATTTTCCTTCTCTGACCTCCATGTCCTCCCTCATGGAAGGCTGCTCCTATGACTGAAAGGGAAGACTTGGGCCACAGGGAAAACATTTTGTTTTTCTCCTTCCCCCTCCCTCCTCTCTCACTGCAGCAGGGTCTGGTCACCTTAGGAATCTTCTACTGCTCTTTTGGCTGGAAGGTGGGAAAGGGGGGTTGCTGTATATTTTTCATCCCACCAGGACTTAAAATAGTTATCTCAAGTTAACTGAAGCTCCACAATGATTGGTCATCCTGGAGGTACCATGTCCCTCCCACAACAGAGTCCTTACCTCTTGTCCTTGGAAAAAGAAAGTCTAAGTCTCTGGAGTTTTATCTTGGAAGAACAGTTTAGGCTTCTTTAAGGTGCTGACACATTACTCTGAAGAGTCGTGTTGGATCCTGCAACCTGAACATAACCCATGTGAAGAAAAAAGGAGGTAGTAAGAACCTACCCACAGTGGGAGTGGGTTTTTTATCTCCATACAGCTCCTCTCTGGCTTTCTGTCCACCAGATTCATGATTTTCCTATAGTTAAGATTTCTACTTAGCATGGTAGTGAAATAAAATAATAGGTTTTACAGTCTGGACAACTTGAATTCCCACCCCAGCTCAGTCACTCCTTAGCTTCTTGTTTGTATATGTCTGATAAGTCACTTCACTTCTGTGGTCTACGTTGCCTTACATGTATGCAACCAGTACTTTGAACAATCATGACACTTAGGATGTGATAAAAATGTGTCTCACTCCTTCTTTTTTGTCTTTGTCTTCATCTTCATCTTCATTTTCTTTTGTCTCCCATTGTCCTTTTAAACCTTATTCCTTGGAGAAAGCCTTTTCCCTACCACTTGATTAAAGCTCAGAAGTCCCCATGACTTTTCTGTTCATTCTTAGGAAACCTATAGCTGCTTTAAGTACTTTAAAGAATAAAAACAAAAGAAAAGCTACAATTGTAATTCTGTGGAAAAAAATATGCAGTCCTAGGCATTAATTGATACTTTGGTCTTCATACAAATGTGAGACTTTTCCCATCTAGCTAAGACCTGTATTTGGTGGCCACCTGCCTTTTGGGGAGGAGGATGTGATGGCTTGATTCTTCTTTCCTGTATCAGCATTTCCCTTTCCCTAGCTTACACACACATTTTGCCCTTGCGTGGGTTAAAATTGATAGAGAGTGGAGGGGAAAAGACATTACAAGGAAGTTCTTATATAACTGACAAGTGGGGCTGTCCTTTCTGGCTCCTTGCTCTCTGACACTTGCCAGAATTTCAAGCCCACTTTCTCTCTCACAGGTCACTGATGAGCTATTTGGAAGTTCTTTTTACTTGGATTCCTCTTTTGTAAAATTCTTGACCTCCAAAAGATCTTTAGCTACCTGGCACTCATTTTCATCGAACACCTGCTGGGGTCCCCCCTTACCCTTCTGGTTTTTGGACAGTATTTCTGGTAGGCAGAATCCTAGGATGACCCTTAATGATCCTTTTCCCTTTGTAATTCCTTCCCCTTGAATGTAGGTGAGTCTGAGAATATGATGGGTATGACTTCTGTGATTATTACACGACATGGCAAGAGATATTTGCATATGCAGTTGATGTTACTTAATCAGTTGGCTTTTTTCTTAAGTACTGATTACTTAAGAAATCAGTCGACTCTGAGTTAATCAAAAGGGAGATTATTCAGGTTGGTCTAACCTAATCACACATGTCCTTTAAATCGGGGTCAAGAGGTCAGAGACAGAGGAAGCCACAGACAACATATTAGAGGGTTAGAAGGGTTCTCCATTGCTGGCTTTTGAGATAGATGAGGCCCTGTGGTAAGGAATATGGGGAGCCTGTAGTTGTCGAGAGTGGCTCCAGCTGACAACCAGCAAGGAAATGGGGGCCTGAATCCTAGAGCAGCAAGAAACCAAATTTGGCCACCAACCTGAATGAGCTTGGAAGCAAATTCTTCCCCAGAGCCTCTGGAAATGAATGCAGCCCTGAGTAGAGAACCCAGTCACGCCATGCCTGAACTTCTGACCTACAGAACTGTGAGCTAATACATGGGCGATATTTTAAGCCACTAAGTTTGTTATAACTTATTATACACCTTTAGAAAACTAATACAGGTCCTAAGAGGAGCTATGCTGGCTTTTTTATGCAGGCCATATACCTTGGGCTTATGGAAAACACTCACATATCCTTTCTGCTGATAAAATCTGGGAATTCACACTTATACCAATGCACTCAACTTTAAAGGACACTAAATCAGCTTGCCAGATCATGCTTCCTGCACTCCATAATTTGAGGGACAAGAGTCATATTTCAGTCCACTGAGTTTCACAAACCCCAGGAGATACATATTAGACTGAGTGGTCCAGGCAAAGCCATTTCTCATCAGTGAACTTGAGTCTGCATGCTTGAGTGATAGAGGGAAACCAGTCTGTCAGTTTATTTTCTCAGGCCCTTTCAGGGACTTCCCCAAGAGGTCTCTGGTTTTTCCAGGGATTAGAAAGGGTTAGTGTGACCAGCTTTATTAGGGCATAGATAGAAGGGGAGGTCAGTCTAAGTGTCTTTAGTAAATTCAGAAGTTTTCTCACAAACAGCCTGGTCTTCTTTCTGCCTTCCCTAAACTTCCTGCCTTGGGGAACAATGACCCCCAAGTGGCTTGGAAGTTGGCTGACAGTGAGGCATCCCCTGGTTAAATTGATGCTGATTCCCTGGATGGTCTCAAATAATGCTCTTGGCAATCTAGGGAAGTTTCCTGGGGTATTTAGAACATAGCTTTATCTGAAGCAGTGGTTCTCAAACTCTGACCTGCATCAGAATCACCTGAAGGCTAATTGAGACAGATTACTGGACCCCACTCTCAGGGTCTGATTCAGTGGGTCTAGGGAAGAGCTGATAATTTATATTTCTAAGTTCCCAAGTTGCTGATGCTGCTGGTCTGGAGACCACATTTTGAATATCATTGCTCCGAAGCCATATTTCTCATGAAATCCTCTTTTCTTTCCATATCTTAACCTCTTTTCACAGCTGTGATTTTCTGCCAGAGCCAAGCAATGTGGAAATGGTTCTCAAACATTCCTTTTAAAAAAAATCTAACATTTTGTCTGGTATCTAACTTTGGCAGGCACACCTGTTGTATCTTGGTGACTTATTCAAAATTTAATTTTAACATTTTGTTTTAGGTTAAAAAGCAGAAAACATTAACTACTGTTCAGGGATATTGTGATCACTAAATAAGTTGCTACATGCGGAATAGAAAAAAATGCATGTGGGTGTTCTTCACTGTGCTCCCTGGCCCCACCACTTGCTACAGATATTTTGGGTGGGATCTGAGAATTTAAAAGCCACTTGAAACACCAATTAACAGAAATTTTTGAAAGAATTAATCCTGGGGAGGTTAGATGATTGACTCCTTTGAGAAGGTGTTGAGAGGACATCAGAAGATATTTCAATGAGGTCTCCATGGCACTTAGCCTTAACCAACCTGATTCTGAGAAATGACTGCAAAGTTCTACAAGTTCTTTTGGATTATGCATCATTAACTCCAAAAAGATCTCCCAAGAGGTACTCTCAAAGGGCCCTAGTTAATGCTTGTGCTGTCCTTCTCTGAGCTCATAGGATTTTTACATGGCAGATGAAAATCAAACACTTAGCTGAGACCCCAGAAGCCATGACATGGCTTCAAGGCAGTCAGCCATCTGTAAAATGTCTAGAAAGGCAAGTGTGTGCCATCTTCTTTCTTTCTGGCCTCTAATTTATTGGCAGAGAAATGTTAAGTGGATTTTTTTAGAGAGTCACCATATTGCAGAAACAGATTGAAGCAAGATGGATTTGAGAGAATAAAGTTTGCTCTAGGATAGAATCAGGTCCTGAAAGGGAAGGCATATGGCTGATGCCACAGCCCATACAGCCTCCCTGAGTAAAGTGAAAGCTTCTTACTTGTAAAGAGCCACAACACTAGCAATATTTATTGAGCAATTACTTTGTGTTTGCTTTTTATGAATTGTCTTACTCAGTTTTTAACAAACCTATGAGTTAATTACTGTAATTATTTCATTTTTTCAAGTGAGGAAATATAGGTAAACCTCCTAAGGTTGCACAGCTATTAAGTGGTAGAGGCAGAATTTGAAATCATGGTCAGTCAGACTCCAAGTTATGGAAAAACTTAAAATGAGACCAGGCATTATTGTTCAGAAAAATTCATTAACCCTGTGTTATAGATTTAATTGTGTCCATCCTCAAATCTGTATGTTGAAGTCCTAACCTCCAATGTGATGTATTTGAAGACAGAGCCTTTAAAGAGGCAATTAAGTCAAATGAGGTCATAAGGGTGGGGCCCTAATACAATAGGACTGATGTCCTTAGAAGAAGAGGAAGAGACACAAGGGGTATGCATGCACAGAGGAAAGGTCATGTGAGGACACAGTGAGAAGGTGGCCATCTACCAGCCAAGGAGAGAGGCCTCAGGAGAAACCAAACCAGCCAACACCGTGATCTTGGACTTGTAGCCTCCAGGACTGTGAGAAAAACTGAATTTCTGTTGTTTAAGCTACTCAGTCTGTGGTGTTTTGTTATGGCAGCCCTTGCAAACAAATACACCCCACCACCTTTATGGGTAGAGTGTACTTTGGCATCTCTTGATTTTGGGTTTCTTCATATGATTTACTTTGGTCAATGGAATGTTAGCAGACCTGAAGTGAGTAGAAGCTTAAACAACAGATGGGTGTTTGGGCTTGCTGTCTCGTGCCTGTGCTGGTGCCTGAGAAGGACATGCTCCATCTAGCTGGTCCAAGGAGGAGAGAGACAGTGGAGTAGGGCCTTGCAGCTTGAAGCAGAGCCACCGGGCTGAACCTGGTCTAAGTCAGGCAATGCTAACCTGCTGTAGTTTGAAGCCAAGCCACCATAACTCACCTCTATACTTATGACAGTACATGATAACTGTTTTAAGCTTCTGTGTTTTTTAAGGCAGCACCACTGTAGTAATAGCTAACTGATACATTAATCAAAGATCAGAATAGGGACTTTACATAACTTCTGCACAATACTTTCTCTGGCTACTTATTAGGGGTAGGCATGGAAGGATATTTAGAGAGAAGGTAGACAGATGGTTGCTCTAATAGTTTTCTCAACTTTCAAATTAGGAGGATAAACTACATTCCTCTAAGAATATGTATAGGGTGGAACTGAACCAGTATTTTCTTCCAGGACAATATTTAAATGGAAAGAAAGAAAGAGACACACATGCATGGAGACAGATAAAAGGAGAATGGACTTTCTGGACTGAGTTATGCTGAGCTCAAATGTTCTGACTTTGTCACTAGCTATGGGTGATCTAGCACAAGTTCTACAACCTCTTTGAACTTCAGATTTTCCGTCTGTAAAATGGGAATGCTAATAATATTATCCTTCCCCCAACCACATACAGTTATGTTCCCCCCCCACACACATGGGTTCTGCCTGCCTAACTGGAAAAGTCTGACTCAGAGCGCGTACTCTTTATTCTGCCTCTTTAGAGTTAAGGAATCTTAAAGGGATGGGGTATAATAGGGAAGATTTGAGAACCAAAAACCTTTAGGGATCATTTTTGCTACCTGGATACATGGAGATATTTAGCTCAGAGGAGCCAGCAGGACAGGATGAGGCTGCTTTCCTTGCTGTCTTGGGTTGATTTTGAAGACTTAAATCCTAAGTTTGTGGCCCAATGGAGGAAGGTATGGATTCTCAGACCATCAGAGCTGAAAGAGCCCACTGAGGTATTATAGAATGTAGTTTTCTCAGCCTTGAATAATGTATAAACTCTACTTTGACAAGCTGGAGTCCTGATTAATAGTTCAAATTCCAAGCTCCAGAATTTCCTTGTCCTGTGATCTGGAAGAGTTACTTAGCCTATTTGAGTCTTTGTTTCATTATCTATACAAAGAGAGTAATAGTAGTGTGTCCCTTATAGTGTGAAGTTGTCTGTTAGTATGAAAATCACATTAAACCAAGGAAAGCTAAAGCTCATAGCACAGCATCAAGCCACAGATAAAGGCTCACAAATATGATCTTGAGATATTTAATTTATCAACCCCAGTCCCTTTCTTTTGCAGATAAGTAAACTGAGGCTCCCTGAGGTGAACTGACCTTTCCCAAAGTCACAAAGCTATAAAGTGCCAAAGTAGGACTAGATAGGGGAAAATTTTGCAAGTGACAAATATCTAACGAGGAGGCATCCCCACCTGTTGAGATTTTAAGATGCAGGTGTAGTTTGGAGACCCAGGAGGGAAGGTTAAAATGATAAATTCTCAGTATTAAAAATGATCCAGCATCTAGCCTGTTATTGTTGTAAGAATACTCTCTAAAGTTACTAGCTTGGCTTAACCTGTTATAACACCAGTGACAGGAAGCTCATTATCTACCATATCAGTGCATTCCATCTTGAAAAACTTGTTAGAAAGCCTTTCCTTATGTTGTGCCTTAATGTAACTTCTACTTCTGGAACTACACAGATTGAATCAAATGCTTTCTTCACAGCATAACCTTTAAATATTTGAAGACAGCTCTTGTGTCTCCTGCTCTGACTCTTCCATCCACACATACACTCAGCAAGCATGTATTAGAACTACATATCACGATTCTTTTAGCGGTAATAAATGGAAAACTCAAACTGACTTAAACATTGCATTTATTTACTCATGCATTCATTCACTCATCTATTTATCTATTTGACAAATTTTTTTTGAGTACATTTTTATGTTTCAGGCACTGTTCTACATGTGGAGGATAGGGCAGTAAATATGAGTCCAACTCACATGGAGCTTGCATTCTAATGTGAGAAGGTAGACAATGAACAAATAAATATGTTCATCTCTAAATACACATAGAGGTGCTGTACTTTGGGGAAAAATGTGGAATGAAAGGCATAGAGAAGGCCAAAGGGTGGGGATATGGGGGCATTGGGTCATTTAACTGAAAACTACAGAGGCAGGGCACAATTCACTCTCCATAGTCTTTTATCTGTGGGTCTCTCAGATCTGCTTTGTACTAGACTGGCTTCCCTCATGTTAGCAATTCGACTGCTGGTGGACCAGGGCTATGTGGTTTCTCATTTATATTCAGAAGGAGATTGACATTAGTTTCTACAAGGCAACAGAAATTGTGAGCTTCATTTAGGTAGAACCACTCTGAACCCTGTGTCTAGGGAAATGCCATTTATTAATTAACCAAAGCCTTGGTATATTCCCATATGAACTTTTAGAGGGAGTGCCACTAAAAATTAGAGTGTGCTCATTGTCACCCAAAACATATGACCACCATGCAACAGGGGAGGATGGGCTTTATGATGGTGAGGCAACTATAACATCCACTACAAATACTACATGTAGGCACTTAGAGCTTAGAAAGATAAACAGAATACAGCCCCTGACCTTAAGGAGGCCACAGCTTTAATGGAAAGATACAGATGAATAGATAATTCCATAATAGGGATAACCAATCAGATTGGCCCAAGACAATCATCAGCCTCAGTGTGGCATATGAGAATGGGGCCTTAAAATGGTCTTTCTAAAGTAGTCAATATTTAAGATTTCCCTTCATGTTCTTCACTCCTTTATCAGTAACAACCTTACCCACCTAACTTTGCACAGCTCTCTGATTTGAGGTGGGTGTATTTCTCCATGCCATGTGATTCCTTTTTGCCAATGGGAAACAAACCTGAAGCCAGCAGAAGCATGAAACATGCTTGCACATTTGGGCTTCCTTTCTGCGCTCTTTCATTTCCTTGAGAAGAGTGTTGGCCTGCTTGTCCCAGGAGAGGGGAAAGAAACAAATGGAGTAGAATCACCCCAGATGAGCTATCCTGTTGGAATCCAGCCTCAACCAGCTGACCCTTAGTCAATCTCCAGACCCATGAGCCTCATAAATGCTTATTGAGAGTAACACTGAGGTTTTGTGGTTGTTTGTTATGCAGCATTAATTGTAGCAATAGCCAACAGACATAGGCTTGAAGGACAGTCTTTGTGGAGATAGTTAATATTCTAAATTGTTTTAGTTCTGATTTAACACAGCAAGAGGTAGGTCTGATAGACTTGGTCAAAGAATTTTGAATTGAGAAGTTTGCAGATCAAAAAGACAGGGGGAACAGTCTACTCATTCTAGTCCTGGCAGATGTGGAAAGAAGACAAGAAATGGAGATATGGTCAGAGGAGACAAATGGTCAGAGAAGCAGATAGGTTGCAGTTGGCATCCCTGAGTCACTTTGGTTCCCCAGAGTCATGGCTGGGAATCAAGGACGGAGGGTACATGTGCTGAGAGAAAGAGCCCTCCATAGGGTGGCCCTGTAGGGGAGGAAAGGTGACCTTACAGCAGGGGTAGATTTAGACATGGCAGAGACTCTGAGGGTCTATGAGAGTAGTGAGAGCCCAGATGAGGACCAGGCAGCCAGAAAGCACCACCAGATGCTGAAGAACCTGAGAGTCCACAGCTACAACCAACCAGAGATGCAGCAGCAGGTACTGGCAGGATGCCTGGGGTGGGACCAGTATCTCCTCAAGAGATACCACTTCAGGGCATGACCAGCTCTGCCTCTCCACAGCTCAAGTCAGAGAGAACTGAGGGGGCACCCGGTCAGTTCAGGGACACTCCACTCTTTCCACTCACCATACACAGCCCACCCACTGATGGTGCACCAAGAGGGGATGAGATGGAGCATGTGGGAGGGGCTTCAGAAGTCTGAGTCTGAGCACTGTCATCTAAACAGACCAAACAATTCAACAGATTCTTTAAATTTAGAATCAGACCCAAGAGTAACAGCCTAAACCAAATTTAGTTTTTTTTTCCTGCTTACCAATTGGGAGGGGGCTTATGAGGAAGAACAGACCAGTTATTGACAGAATGAGGAAACCACATTGTTGTATGCAGAAGAGTAATGTGGATGGATTTTCTACTCTACCACAATGACAATTCAGTGTGGTGAAGTCTAGAGTGATGCTAAGCTCCAGTGTGCTGGGAAGCTGCAGAGGTGGCTCTGACTCAGAATGAAGAGAGGAGGCCTAGAGGGGGCTCATAATAAGCTGAATCTTACAGGACCTGTAGTGGGTACTCAGATGAAGAACGAAGGCAAAGGAGGATTGATGGTGGGGAGTGGCATATGCAAAGGCCAAGGTGGGGGAGAACACCTGCCATCCCTCTAGGGGACCCTCATGGATTACTTGTGAGTCTCCTTTCAGCCAGGGCCCTCCAGGGCATGGAGGGCCTTGGCAACATGGTGGCAGGGAAGGTGGGCATGCACATGCTGGCTGACGTAGGGACCCCCTCTCCCCTCTCTTCCCTCTACTCAGCCTAAAAGATTGTGTGAATTCTCCAGAGATTTTGCTTTACTTGGAAGAAATGGTAGGGTGCAGGGCAGAGGTGGGCTGAGAATATGGCAGTGTGCAAGGCACTTTGCATACACATTTCATTTTATTCTCCTAACAGCCTTCTCATATAGGTGCTATCAGCATTTCCTTGGCTCTCATATTCAGAAGGCAACCAGAATCAGGCCACTCCTCCCTACCTACACCACTTCCCTACTTGCCCATTGGTCCAAGCCACACTGTCTCCCAGTTGGACTATTTTAGCAGTTTCCAAACAGGCCTCCCTGCCTCCATGCATGCCTCCCTACTCTCCTCCACACAGTGATCAGAATGATCCACCAAACACGTTGAAGCCTAATTAGGTCACTCCCGTGCACAAGCCATCCAGTGGCTTCCCATGTGATTTGCAATAAACCCACAGTCCTTATGGTGGTCCATGAGGCCCTCTGTGACCTGGCCACCCTCCTGTTTCCCAGTCTCATCTCCTGCCTCTGCCCACCCCACTGACCTCTGTGGAGTTTCTTCTTGCTGTTGCTTCAACATGACAAGCACAAGGCGGTCTCCGGTCTTCTGCACTTGTTGACTCTCATGCAGTGTTCTTTCTTCAGACATCTGTGTGGCTCCCACCCTCCCTTCTTCATGTCCTTATAAGGGAAGCCTGACTGATATCCTACTCCCATCATGTTTTGACTTTTTATCCTGTATTATTTTTTCTTCATACCACTCATCAGCATTTGACATAGTCTCTTTTTTGTTTGTTCTACTTCTAAAATGTGTGCTCTGCAAAGACAGGGACTATGTTTTGTTGTTGTTTGTTTTGTTTCATCTTCAGTGCCTAGAACATTGCCTGGCTCACATAGACACTCAATGAATATTTGCTGAATGTTGCTCAGAGAAGTTAAGCAACTTGCCCAGGGTTCCCCAGTAAACCTATGACCCAAGTCCTGTTGGCACTGAAGACAATGCCCTTTCTAATCCATTTTCTCTTTCCCTTGCCTACTGCCTAGACATCAGGACTAATGGGACTGATCAAATAGATCCTTGTGACTCTGATTTCTCTAGAGAAATAGGCTCAGTGAAGAAACATGAGGGTTAATGACAAATGCTTTCCTTTTGGTAATCCTGGAAATTAGAGGAATGAGTAACCTCAACTGCCTCTCTATAATGAGAAATCTCACAAGGGCTTTCAATTTTCTTGTCCATGTTTCTGTCTATTCAAAAATCCTTAATTAAATTTCATATTACTTGATATTTGTCCTATATAAAAGGAAGGAAGGAAGGAAGGAAGGAAGGAAGGGAGGGAGGGAGGGAGGGAGAGAGAGAGAGAGAGAGAGAGAAAGAAAGAAAGAAAGAAAGAAAGAAAGAAAGAAAGAAAGAAAGAAAGAAAGAAAAGAAAGAAAGAAAAGAAAGAAAGAAAGAAAAGAAAGAAAAGAAAAGTCACATGGCTACTACATTTCTGTTCTGCTTGCAGAAGCAGAGAGAAAGCAGCTCTTGATAGACCTGCCACACCAGTGGGCATCTTATCTTCAGGAGTGTTATGAAAATGTCAATCCCTCTGGCTCTCTGCTCTAGTCCAGGTAGGCTGAGCATAGTGGTAGGCCACTGCTCTGGGCTCATTCCCACCCTTGCTTTCTGGCTCAAACTCACATTGCCCTCTGGCAGTCATTGTAAGTGTCAGCTGGCCTTGGTTGTGCCCCTTATCTGCTTGTTGAAAAGTGTATTTTCCAAAAGTTGGTAGCATCCATATATAGCTCATCCCACATGATATTTCACAATGAAATGTCTCCACTGAGCAGTGATGCTCAGTGATGCTCTTTCCTTTCTTTGTACCTGGGTGAGCCAGTGACTGTGGTGAGAATGATGCTCTGAGACTTCTGAGGCTGTCATAAAAGATGATACAGCTTCTGCCTGGTCCTTTTGGGACCCCCAGTCACCATGCTGTGAAGGAGCTGCGCAGCCACAGGAAAGGCTGTGTGTAGTCATTCCAGTCACGGTCCCTGGGGGAGGTCTCGGCCAACAGCCGGCATCAACTACCAGATTGTGAGGATGAGAATCTTCCAACAGAAGCCCCAGCCTTTGTGCAGCTCCAGCTGATACCACATGGAACAGAGATGCACTGTCCTCACCAGCTTCTGCCCAAATTGTGGATTCATGAGCAAAATCAACGTCACTGTTTCCAGCTGCCCAGTTGTGTGTGGGGGGGTTTGTCACTTGGCAATAGAAAACTGGAACGATGTGAAGTCAGCAACAGTGTGACATTCCTACTGTGCCTAGCCTTATGAAGAGAGTACAACTTCAAGAGATATATTTTAAATGGATAGATTAATCAAATTAACATTTCTTCTAAAGTGAATTAAGGCAGACTTAATGATATTTTCTTACCAGTCTCACCAATAGCATGGCCATTACCACAGATATTATTTTGTAGGGAGATTTTATAGGAGACAAAGAACTGATTCAGAGGAAAGAACTTACCGTAGGTAAGGGGACCAGTTTTCACACTTTATATTGCTAAATCATTAGTGGTAGCCCATGCTGGTTGTAGGGTAGGTGTAGTTCAGCCCATGATATTTCTTCAGAGGAGGGAGCTGCCAATAATCACATCAGCTGGGATGGGAGCACGGCCTGGTAAAGGTTGCTGGGAGGAATCCCAACAGCATCCATTACAATGGTGGGTTATTAATCTGCCATAGGATACTTTCCATCCTCCTTCTTCCCTTCAACTTTCTCACCACCAAAGGAGTGCTCTTGTGAGAATGGACTGTGGATTGAAAGTCTCTATCTAACCAGCTAGCAATGAGAAAGAAAGAAAAATAAAACCACTTGCTCATGTAGTTAATCTCATTTGTTTGTGTCAGTAACATCTTAAGAACCAATATTTAAATGCCAAACCTTTTATATATTTTTTTTCCAGGAGGGAGCTAGAAGTGTTGACAATTAGAAAATTTGGAAGTGCATTGGAAGGGTAGCCCTTTGGAGCTCAGGCCTGTGTTCACACATGCACAACTGGACACCAAACAACAGGTATTGAGTTTAGAACATTTGTCTGAATGATGATCTTAGTGAAGTAATTTCTCTTCTAGTAAACAAAGTCAAAGGTTGCATTTGAAAATCACATCTCTCCCCAATTATGCCACATGGCACCTCTAAGTGATGTATAGTAACAGACAGATAAACAACATCATCAAATATACAGAGTAAAAATTTCATCAAAGAGAAAATAAGAGAATACAAATCACTGGTGAGGCCAAGTAAGACTTCTGTGTCAGTTGGATTCTTCTGGAAGCAGGAGCTGAGACAGAGTCAGGAATGCAAGAGCTTTGTTGGGTTTGGAGTATAAAGTCTGTGAAAGAGTAAAGGGTGAGAAGACTCTGACCCTAGTGCAGTTCTTACAGCATCTCAGCCAACCCAAAATGTAGCTTCGGAGCAAGGATTGTGCACTAGAGGAGGTCGTGCTTGAACTGCAATGCCCAAGGCCTGGGACACTTACTATGCATGGGGTCACCTTGGAAGAGCATGGCTTTGGCTTGGAAACTGAGGTGGAATCAGAAGGCTCTGTAGCTGCAGGCCATCAGATGACTGCATTCCTTGCCACCAACAGGCGAGCCCTTTCTAGAAGGTATAGCTAGCTCGGAACCTGCCCTGCTGCCACAGGCTTCACAGCTGGAGGAGGCTGGTGGGAGGCAGAGCTCTAAAAATTTAGCCTTTTCCCTCCAGCAGCACCCTGCTTTGCCCTCCTGCCCTTCCCTTCCAGCCACTTCCTGCCAATGGGGAGCTAAGGTCCCCAGTCAGGAGTCTGACCAACAAGGGGCTGAGCTTGCTGGGAGTCCTGGCCAACTCTCTATGAGACACATTTTACACATTGAAGCAGGCCAGAGTGGGCAGCTGGTAAGAGTGGGGCAGAGTGAGGCCCCTCTTCGCTTCCTGTCCTCATTCTCATCCTCCTGGGCTCACCCATTATCAAGGGGAGCTCTAGTGGGCAGAAACTGCCAGTGCCTCCCTCTTGTCCGTTAGATCTGGCCATGGGGTTGTCTCCATAGCACAGAAGATCGCAAGGCTCAGAAGGCTCTGAAAGCAGTAAAGAGTGCCTGCAGCCCCAGGGACCATGGTGGCAGGAGTGAGCCATGCTCACAGTCTTTCATGACTCATTCATCTGGAATTGTACACTAGAAACAATTATGGGATTGGGTATGTCTGGCACCTCCAATCCTGTAGGATTTTTCTGAGAAATGCTTTGATGATTTTCTGCTGACTGGTGAGATCAACACACTTTTTGCCTCTCAAGCTGGGGAAGTGCAGGTGAAAGTAGGTGAAAAGCCTGCAGGGTGAAAGCAGGTGAAAAGCCCTCTTCCAGCTATAGATCAAGAGAATTATCCTTCTTGGGTTATCTTTAAAAAAAAAAAAGTGCCCATGCCATTTTTCAGGACAACTGAAGGAAAAGTGGCTGGAGCTTCTGTAGCACAGGGGCAAGTGCTGGTCATTTGAAATCTGAGTATGGGAATTGCAGTTTCTAACTGTGGGATCTGGGCAAGTTTTGCATTTCCTGAATCTGTTTTTTCAGTGTGTAAAATCCGAATGGTTTGAAGGTAAAATGTTTCCTCCTTCCTCCCCTCTTTCCTTCTCTCCCTCCTTCTTTCCTTTGCTCCTTCTTTCCTGCCTGCCTACCTTCCTTCCATTAGTCAATACACATTTATTGAGCTGCTGTGCTAGGCACGAGGGAAACGTAAACAAAACCATAGATGACCTCCAAGACCCTAGTGCAAGAAAAACACTATAGTGTAGCATGTTTATGCAGTAATACATGTCTGTATGATTTGAAGGAGGATATAAAAGAGAAGGTGATGACCTCTTGGCAAGGTTACGGAGAACATGCCTGAGCATAAGTTTGCAAAGGGAATAGCTTATGAAATGGACCTGTTGGGGCTACAGGTGTTCCTGACAACTGGACAGCCAGAGTCAGATCAGTAGGGACTGAATGATCACGTTGGAGGCTGTGGGGGAACCTTGGCAGAGGCACAACAGGGGACCCAGTGAGAGGGTTTGGAGATCTCACAGCAAAGGGCTAGAACAGAGCCTTGGGGAGCACCCAAACTTGAGTATGTTGAGAAAGAGACACCTACTGAGGCCTGGCAAGGTGAATGATGGCGAGAAACTGGATAGAATCACATTGCTGAGTGCACAACAGAGAATGTATCTGGGAAAAGTGTCTGAGAGCTTCAAATGCTGCAGGTAGGCCAAAGTTAGGGAAAACCCAGAATGTCATGGAAATTAGCGATTAGGAGGTCAGTGTGAGGGAAGGAACCATGTGACAGTAAATTAAGACATATGAAAAGGCTTTGAAACTGTCAAGAGCTGTAGGAAAGAAATGCCAATTCCTGATGGAGGCAAGAATTAGCTACCTTAGGCTGATCAATTCAGAATGTGCAGTGAGAATTTGATGGGAAATTCACCATTCCAGATTTACAGCTTCTCAATTTCATCATGTGGGTAACAGAACATCAGCATTTTAAATAGACACTCCTGTGCTCATAATGAATGTGTTTTAACACTTTTACATCCTTTTCTCAAAATTAGCTTCTTGTTGGCTCCAGAAGACTGAAATATGTCACCCAGGAGCAAAAATAAAATTAGGGGCATAAGAAAGAATGAGAGAGAGAAACTGCAAGTTATGGGGTCATTGCTACGTAGGAATAAATAATCTTGGTGACGGGATAGTAGTGCTGAGTTGTAGAATTTATTCTCTTCAGAAAGAAGCTTTAATCTTAAAATCTGTTTTGGATAATGCCAATAGGGAAAGGGCTTCCAGCAGAACAAAAAAGATTTTTCAACCAATAGTTTTATCCCGTAAAAAAGAAAAGGAAACTAATAAAATATAAGAAAAGTATGGGTGCTGAGGAGACCATGTCTAGAGGCTACATGGGCTTTCAGTAGTTCAGTATAGATATCAGGGTTTACTGCAGGTGATCCATGGATGTATGTGGCAAGGAGACAGCTGGAGTGAGGGACATGGGACCCTGAATCTATTTGATTTGTAATATCTTCTTACATTATTAACTGAGTTCCCTGCAAATATCTGGAGAGGAGTCTCAGATAGTGATGAGCATCGTATCCATGGCAAATGTTCCTGAATTGGGGTTTGAACATACCTGACACATTCCTACCTTGGCAATTACTATTTCCACAAGGCCATTACCCTCCTTATTCTCAGGCCTTTACCTAAGTACTGCCTTCTCAATGAAGCTTTCTCTGACAGCCCTTTTAATATGACACCTGCATCCATCCACAGGCTCTCCCTCTCCTCTCCTTTATGTTTTCTCCATAGCACTGATTACTTTATGATATATATATTTTACTAGAATGTTAGCTGCTCAAAGCAATGATGTTTGATTATTTTGATCTCTGTTAGGTCTCCAATACTAACTAAACAGGCACTCAGTAAATATTTTCTAAATGAGAGAAGGAATGGGTTTTGGCAGCCTATTGGGTTTTCAGCTCTAGAGAGGGATTGTCAAGCTTCTAGAAAAGCACTTCCTTCAGAAAGGTCACCATTAAGTTACCACTCGGCCTTCTTTCTTCAACAGGCGCTGTGATTCCTGCCTCTACATTTGGCATGTGAACAGCATTGTTCAAGATCCCCACAAACTTTCAGGATACTCCTCTGGGCCTTCTTTCTGCCAATGTACAAACGTGTCCTCCTTCAAATGCCTGGAAGGTCATGGACTGGAGTCATTCCTGAGGCCTGTAGATATTTAGAACACCAAAGCCCAAAGGAGCCTGAGGAGTCCATTAGTCCAGTCTGCACTTCTACAGATGAAGAGCCTAGAACTCAGAAAAGTGTCATAATTTCCCTAATGCCATGCAGCCCGTTGGGTGAGCGGGGCCTGCACAGGAGAGGAGAGAATTGAAGCTTTGCGTATATGTTATTACATGTGATCTTCACAAGCAGTATGGGTCTGGGATCATGATTCCATGCACAGACTGGAAAACAGGTGATCAGAAGTGTTAAATTACTTTCCCAACACTGCTCTGTTACTGAGTGTGAAAGTCAGGTTTGGGACCCAGGTTTGTTCTCATTATTAAACTCATGCTCCGTTGTCTGGATTCTATTTGTGCTAGGTTACTGCACAGGACAGTGGGAAAGTGGGTGTGTGGCTACATCCTTCTTTGCTGTTGGTCACCTTTACACTTCCGAAAATTGGTTTCCTTCTTTCTTCTTGTCACAGCAGAAGAGGCCTTCCTCTTTCCCGTCTAGTGGTGAGCCCTCCATCATTTTCCTTATTCTCTTTGCTCAGTCTGCATCTTCTCTTTCTCTTCCTTGGCCTCTCCTACCAAATCTTAAACATGCTTGGTTTTGTGTATGTCCCATAGAACAAAGGGACAAACTGTCCAGTTGTCCTACATTCTGCTCTTCCTTCTTTAAGATGGGTGTCCCTGAAGAAGTCCTCTCCTTTTATCTCTTGCCCATCTCCAACTCAGCCCTCTGCCATTTCTTCCCCCACCAGTCTCAAAGCTGTTCCTGTTCCCTCTAGCTCCATCCCCCTTCTCCTGGTAACTACCATTCTATTCTACTTCTGTATCTTTGACTCCCTTAGATGCCTCATAGAAGAGGAATCATGTAGTATTTGTCCTTCAGTGACTGACCTATTTCACTCAGCCATGTCTTCCAGTTCCAGCAATGTCACCAATGGCAAAATCTCCTTCTTTTTAAAGGCTGAATTACATTCCATTGCATGATCTCATGTTAAGTATTCTTACCACACAAGAAAGAAAGAGAGAGAGAGAGAGCAACAAAGGGATACAAGGAAACTTTTGAAGATGATGAATATGTTTATTACCTGGCTTGTGGTGATGGTGACACAAGTGTATATGCCCAAACTTAACAGATGCATCATTTATGTATATTTTTTGTATACCAATTATACCTCAATAAAGCTGGGGATAAGTGACATATTCATTACAAAACATGTTACCTATTTAAGTAAAAGTTAGTTGTATACATGAAAAAAAAAAAAAAAAAAAAAAACCTGTCCCTGCTAAGAGCACTAGCAATTTCTTTGCTGAGAAGTCCTGCTACCTCTCTTCAGGTCTATCTCTCTTGAGACTTCTATAGCATTTGACATAGGGTGCCACGTTATTATTCTCCAAATTCTGTTCCCTTGGATTATTCATCAACAAACTCTCAGGCTTTCTGCCTAACACTCTCCAAATTAGTTCTTTTCTGGGTCTCTGGAAGACTGCAAGAATGGCTTCAATGATCTCTTCCATTCCAGTGTGCTTGCCCCTATGCAACGCAACTCCGCTGGTCCTCAGTCAAGAGGTGGAGTTTATTTCTGCATCCACTGAATCTGGGCATGGTCTCATGATTTGCTTTAGGGAAATTAGCAAATAGGATTTAGAGAAATTAGCAGGCAGAGTCTTAAAAATTGCTTGCACATTGGGACTTGTCCTCTTCTGACTATAATTGGAACTTTGAGCCCACAGCATCAGCTGCAGCTAGCCTGCTGGAGAGGTCACATGAAAGAGAACCAACATACCCTGGCCTACTGATTACCAGACAGGTGAGTGAGAATGTTTTAGATCAGTCAGTTGATTTGAGTTACCAATTCACTGTAGCCATATGAATGACCACAGGTGAGACTAGCAGAAAAACCATCTTGATGAACCCAGCCCAAACTGTCTAACTGCAAACTGTATGCAAATAAAAACCAATAAGTTGTTATGTAGCAACAGATAACTGATACAATCTTCTACCTATTTCTTCAGTTTTTGTGTTTTTAAAAAAACTACACATTGTTGTGACAAATCTTCTTCTCCAAATATTTCATTTCAAGATTAACATCCATATTCTAACAATTCCTGAAACGGTATCTCCAAATCAAATACTTCTGACTCCTTGATCATAAAACCAACTGTCTATTGAAAATTGGCTGTACCTATGGAACTCAGAATTATTACATTTTATATGGAATTCACCCCTGTCATCCCAACTCTTCTTCTCCCATTTTCCCTAACTCAGACAGTAGACAGTCTGGAGAGAGAAGCTTTCTCTCCTCCTCCCATCTCTCACACTCGACATTTAATTAATCACCACATTCTATGAGTATTCTTCCTTGATATTTTTAAAATTCCTCACCTCTCCTTGTCTCCATTTTCACTACTTTAATTCTGGCCACCATAACTGCCCACAAGGATTACTTTCAGCATCTTCTTCTTCTTCTTTTTTATTATGTTATGTTAGTCACCATACAGTACATCATTAGTTTTTGATGTAGTGATCCATGTTTCATTGTTTTCATATAACACCCAGTGCTCCATGCAATACATGCCCTCCTTAATACCCATCACTGAGCTAACCCATCCCCCCACCCTTCTCCCCTCTAAAGCCCTCAGTTTGTTTCCCGGAGTCCATAGTCTCTCATGATTCATCTCCCCCTCTGATTTACCCCCCTTCATTTTTCCCTTCCTTCTCCTAATGTCCTCCATGCTATTCCTTATGTTCCACAAAAAAGTGAAACCATATGATTATTGACTTTCTCTGCTTGACTTATTTTACTTAGCATAATCTCCTCCAGTTTCATCCATGTTGATACAAAAGTTGGGTATTCATCCTTTCTGATGGCTGAGTAATATTCCATTGTATATATGGACCACATCTTTATCCATTTGTCTGTTGAAGGGCACCTCGGCTCTTTCCACAGTTTGGCTGTTGTGGACATTGCTGCTATGAACATTGGGGTGCATGTGGCCCTTCTTTTCACCACATCTGTATCTTTGGGGTAAATACCCAGAGGTGCAATTGCTGGGTTATAGGATAGCTCTATTTTTAACTTTTTGAGGAATATCCACACTGCTTTCCAAAGTGGCTGTACCAACTTGCATTCCCACCAACAGTGTAAGAGGGTTCCCCTTTCTCCACATCCTCTCCAACATTTGTTGTTTCTTGCCTTGTCAATTTTTGCCATTCTAACTGGTGTAAGGTGGTATCTCAATGTGGTTTTGATTTGAATTTCCCTGATGGCTAATGATGATGAACATTTTTTTAATGTGTCTTTTAGCCATTTGTATGTCTTATTTGGAGAACTGTCTGTTCATCTTCTTAAATAGACTTACTTGTACTATCTGGTTGCCAACCAAATAAATATACTCTTACTATCTAGCTGTCAACCACCCCACTCTTGAAAACAATGTATGGACTCCAATTTGGGGCCATAGCATTCCACATAAGTCCATTAGGTCTTCTTTATCTTTCTCCCCCATTGTTGTCAATTATGGGGATGGGTATGTTAAAATCTCATGTTATGGAATTGTCTAATTCTTTTGGTAGTTCTGTCAAGTTTCGAGTTTTATATTCTGAGCTGGTATTTTAGGTGCATACAAATTTGAAATTGTATTTTTTTAGTGAATTAAGTCTTTTTATCATTATATGACCTTTATCATTAATAATACTATTTTAAATTTTATTTTGTGTGATACTATTTTATGCAATGGTATTTGCTCTGTAAGTTATAAATCTATCTTACAACTTTTCTTTGCCTCCATGTTTTAGCTACATTTTTATCCAGTCTCACTATCTTTATCTTTAAACTGGTAAGGTTAGTACGTTTCCATTCATAGTATTTACTGATATACTTGGATTTATTTCCATTCTTTTATTTTACACTTTCCATTTGTCTAGCTTTGAATTTATTTTTCTTTTGTAATGAGTGAGGTCTCCCTGCCCTTTGTTATTCCATCAGTTTTCTGCTATTACTTTGGAAGTTTTCCATTCTATTTGTATTATTTAGTTTGTTACTCTAGAAATTTTTGCTACATATTTAACAAAGTTTAAAATCAGTCAATAAGTTTGATTTCTTCCCCCAAATGTAAGAAATTTAAAATATTTAATTCCCAAATATTCTCTCAGTATTAATATAGTATTATTACTTAATAATCTTTTGTATCTGGTTCATATTTTATGACACAAATGGATCATTGTTATCATTGTTTTATAAGTTAAATATTGTTAGATTTACCCAGATGTTTACCATTTTCTTTGCTCACTATTTTTATTAAATATCCAATCTTCTGTTTGAAATCATTTTTCTTTTATTTCTAAAGTAGATACTTTAGAAGCTCCTTTAGGTAAAGTTTTGTTGGAGAATAAGCCAGTTTTTGTTTGTCTGTAGCTGTCTTCATCTCACCCTTATTCTTTAAATATTGCCTTGATGGTTATAAAATTCCCAGTTGAAAGCTCTTTTACCTCAGCACTTTAAATGGATCCCATTATTGCTGCTGGGAGTCATTCATCAGTCTAAGTGCCATGACACTGGAGGTAAGCTGTTTTTCTCTGGGTACCTTGAAAGGCTTTGTCTGTTACTTGGTGTTTGGCAGATTCATTATACTGTATCTCAGTGTGGGGTTCTTTTTAATTATCCTACTCAGATTAGGGATGAGAGAACTCATGCCTTTCCTCAATTCTGGAAAGTTTTGAGTCATTATCTCCTTAAATATTATCCATCTACCAGCCCATAATCTCCTTTTATTTTATTTTATTATTTATTTATTTATTTATTTATTTGACAGAGAGACAGCGAGAGAGGGAACACACGCAGGGGGAGTGGGAGAGGGAGAAGCAGGCTTCCCGCAGAGCAAGGAGCCCGATGCGGGGCTCGATCCCAGGACCCTGGGATCGTGACCTGAGCCAAAAGCGATGCTTAATGACTGAGCCACCCAGGCGCCCCCCATTATCTCCTTTTAAAATTCCAATTAGGCATGTCTTCAATCTCATTGCTCTGTTTTATCTCCTAACCTCTGATTCATACTTTTGATCTTTGTGTTATATTGTTATTTTTCTTTTTAATTTTTATTTATTTATTATTTATTTATTTAAGTAGGCTCCATGCCTAGCATAGAGCCCAATGTGAGGCTTGAACTCACCACCCTGAGATCAAGACCTGAGCTGAGATCAAGAGTTGGATGCTTAACCAACTGAGACACCCAGGCATCCCTATTTTTACTTTTTAAAAACTTTTTGCATTCATCTTCCTATTGAGTAATTCTCTCTCCATTCTGGGACTATTTCCATTTCAATAATTCTTGCTTCAACTGTGTCTAACCTGTTAGTTAGCCTTCATCTTAAGTTTTTATTTTCATTTATTATATTTTTCATTTGAGTAAGTTCCCTTTGAATCTTTCTTTTTTAAAAAAAAAGATTTTATTTATTTGACAGAGAGAGACACAGCAAGAGAGGGAACACAAGCAGGGGGAGTGGGAGAGGGAGAAGCAGGCTTCCGCCGAGCAGGGAGCCCTATGCGGGGCTTGATGCCAGGACCCTGGGATCATGACCTGGGCCAAGGGCAGACACTTAACGACTGAGCCACCCAGGCACCTCTGAATCTTTCTTTCAAATGCCTGGTCATTTTTGAGACTTATAATCTCAATCACTTGTTTCTTTAAATGTAATACATATATTTTTGGGGGGATTCTAATTCTAACCCTTCTAAAGTCTGAAGACATTGTGCTTTATTTTCCTCATCTGGAACATGGGTTTAAAAGCAATTATTACTCAATGGATTACTTTAAGGATTAAATAATTAAATATATGTAAAGTTCTTAGGATATCTTGCGCAGAGTAATCTATACAGGTGTTAGCTATTATTAGTATTATTATTGCTTCTGTTACTTGTAGAACTGATTTTGTGCTTTGATGACTACCTCTAAGCTTTTCTCATGTGTTAAGTAATTTTTGATTATGAGCTCGTGTTCCTTTAAACATTGTCACTGAACATTTAAGCCTTCTATGTATGTAAGGTACATTCCTCCAGAGAGGACATGCATTGGCTTTTTCCAAACCATGGGGATATTCCAGTCCCAACTAGTTTAAATTAAATTCATGCTTTGGGTATTTTCATGCTACAAAGTGAGTGTGAATTCCAGCCTTTGCCTGAGGTTGATTGTGGTTATAAAATCTCGAGGGAGACTTGTTTCCCTTTCCCAGAAACAAGACTAAGAGAGGCTAAGTTCATACTTCTTGGGATAGGTTCTTTGCTGGTGTGCCTGGTGAGGCATTTTGTGGGGGTCGCTGATTATAGGTCCTACTGCGCGATGATCCTTTATCTTCAGAGAGAAGAGAATAATCTTGGATCATCCACTAGCTTAAGTGCTTACATATTTTTGTGAGTTTATTTTTTCTGATCAATTTTGGCTAACTTTCTTGCCACATCAGACCTTATTTAGAAATGTATTTTAAATATTTTATCCAGGATTTGTCCATGTTTTGAACTTGGAGATTTTTTTCTATATGGGGCTAGATAGTGAATATTTTAAGCTTTGTCGGTCATATGGTCTCCTTTGTTACTACTAGTTCTGCACTTGTATCATAAAAGCAGTCATAGACTATTCATAAACAAATGGTTATGATGGTGTTTCCATTAAGCTTTATTTACAAAAGTAGGTGTCAGACTGGATGTGACCCACTGGCTTTAGTTTTTCAAACCCTGTTCTGTAACATAATTAGCAACAGAAGTCACCAAGATAATCTTTCTGAAAATGTTGCCTCTAAGACTCCTGGCAACCATAGCAAAAGGGGAACCAAGATTGCTGTCTGATTGAAAATTTCCTTTCTATTTGTAGCTTACAGTCTTATAGAAGAAAATCCTATAGGGGCTCCCATTGGGACAACCCATGGGAAGAGACATGGGGGTTTGGGCACAATCTAGAGTTAGGATGTGGGGGAAACTTAAGTTATTTGTTTGCCTTCCAGGTTCTTTCTGATAAGGTCTCTGGTACTTGTAATGAATCCTGCTGGATCATAGATGCTTAGAAATTCCCAAGTTTCTTCCATCCTCCCCATTGTTCATTAATATCTGTACAACCTGTAAGCATGCAGACCCCTCCTCCACTGAGAGACCATCTTTTCATGTCTTTGGTGATGATCTAGACCAGCATAATTGCTTTTTTTTTTTTTTTAAACTTATGTCCTCATTGTGAAGTAATGCTATGCTTTTGACTGACTCTTTGGGCCTAAATTATAACATGACTTGTCCCATGATCTGAAAAGGGGGTAGAAATGGGGAGGTGGATGCATTTCATAATTTCCTGAAACCTGAGTACTAGAAATACCACTTTTATAATGAAGGCGACTTCAATACAATTTTCAGAAACATGAAGCTTTCTGTTGAGTCGGTTGTGAAGTCTTATTGGTTGTGAAGTCGTATGCTTATTCAAGCATATTTTAATTGCACAGGTGGTAGAAGTTGTAAGTAGGAAAGCAAAAATAGAGTCTGAGGCTACAGGTGCAAACAGATTTTTATGGAGACCTCCGCTCTAAATGTAGTTGCTCAAAAGCTAGGCTTTTCCATTCTCTCATATGAAGCACTCTGAAAAACTGGCACTTCTACAGGCATTTTTGTTAGTGGTGAGCTGGGAGGGCCTGTCTGCTCAGAGGTTAATCTTCCTAATTAACAGAAAGGACACCGGCCTCAGAAAGCATCTCAGTGGACTGGCAGATTTTCCCTATATTTCATTAGGGTGACTTTGAAAAGGTGGCAGGCAAATGGCACCTTTTGTTTTAAAAATCAGAACCATGGCCTTTTAACCACTTTTTAAATTAGAGTTTGAGAAGACCACAGTGATGAGGATATGGACAAGTTGGCGTTATTCAGAAACTTGCCCATGGGAAGTCTGGAGCAAAGGAAAAACTGGGTATTTTTAAGTGCATCCTTATTCTTCATTTCTTCATGCCTGGCTTTTCCCCTTCTTTACACTTATTTTGAAGCCCCCTTCCCTCCTCCTCCCAGTGAAAGCCCACGCCATATCCCTGAGTCTGTTGTGGAAGAACAGACTGGAAGACATCTGCCTCTTGCCTTATTTTTTTAAATTCCTCTAAATGATAGAGCCAAGTCTCCACACCAGAGCTCCCGCTCCCTGAACAAACCAAATGGCGGCTGTTGGCGGCGTATTGACAGCTTGTTAATGGAGGAATCCTTGACAGTGTGACAACCTGTGTGGGCTGCTTTGGGAAGCCAAATCCGCCCCCACACAAACCCCAGTAATTAACAGGTGGGGAGAAATAGCAACTAACTGCTGCTGAGGAGGGGAAAAATACTCAACCAAATGAATTATGTATATTAAAAAAATAACTCCAGTCTTGTCATCTCTTTCCTAGTTCTTGTTAGCGGTTCCACTGGAATGTGCTTTGACTTTGGGGTCAGATGAGCCTGGATTTGAATCTAAGTTTGGCCACCTAGCAGCTGTGTGACTTTGTGAGAATCTCCTCACTAAATCTCAATTTGTGAACAGTAATGTGGTCAGATACTGTTTGAAAAGGCACAATCATAGATGTCACATACCGGTATTCAAGTGTTAGAATCTCTTTTTATGATGATGGATTTGCCAAATTGTTCTTGTAGTTCTGTCAAATTTTGTATTGTGAGGCTATGTTTTTTCAGTGCATTAAGTTTGAAATAACTATGTCTTCTTGATGAATTGGGCCTTTTAACATTAGAAAGTGGCCTCCTTTATCTCTAGTCATGCTTTTTTGTCTTAAAATTATTTTGTGTGATGTTATTTTATGTGCTGGTAGGTCAGTGTATATATGTGGCTGTATTCCATTTATTTTACAGTATTTCTGTGCCCTCATGTTTCTTGGGACTGGGAATGAAGGATGAGGGGTGAAGAGAAAGGGCAGGCTCAGGCTGGCCGTTGGTTGGTTAAGGCATTCATACTGGCTGGACTGACCTCCCAGACATCCTTCCTTTCCTAGGTCCTTGAAGCCCCAAATATACTTGTACACATTCTCTGAGAGAAAGTGTCTTGGAGGCTGCATGTGGTAACACCGCACACACCAGGCCCTGAACATTTCCCTCTCAGCTCTGACCTATATTAGAAAGGCTGTAGAGGAAATTTCTCAAAACTTGTATCTGTAGTTTTTCGTATATTTCTAAGGGCTAAACTTAATTTAGGAAACATCCAAGGTTGTTTAAAGTAATGGTTTCCAAGCTTTCTTGGGTCTCTGATGCCTCTGTGAATGTGATGAAAGCTATGGACTTTCTCCTTAGGGGAAAAAAAACACAAATACAAAATTTTCAAACCATTTCATCCTCGTTTATGTACCTCATAAAGTTCCAGAGGCTCCAGGTAAAGGATTTAAATACTCATGTAATAATGTTATAAAAATTAAGGGACAAAAGGCAGGATGCAAAATTTAAATAAATGCAAATGTATTTGTCAGAATGGGAGACTGTGTAGCCCTGGCAGAAAGTATGCTGCCTACTCTGGTCTGAGGTTGAATCAGATTTAGCAGGGAGCCTGTGCCCTGAGCTAGCACTACTTGTGTATACCTGTGTACACCACAGCTTGAGGAAGCCTGAGCTGAGGACTATATGAAAAGGTCTAGAACCAGTGACCCCTATGGCTCTAGCGGAGGCAACCAGGGAACATCTTCCAAGGGAGGCATCTATAACCCAGGGCATGTTCCAGGCTCCCACTGAAGAGAATCCTAATTGAAGATAAGCTGAGGAGAAAATATCACAAAACACTGGAGAAATGCTGCCATAAGAGATAGTCATCAGGGGCACCTGGGTGGCTCAGTCGGTTAAGCATCTGCCTTTGGCTCAGCATGATCCCAGGGTCCTGGGATGGAGCCCTGCTCAGTGGAGAGCCTGCTTCTCTTTCTTCCTCTGCCCACCTCCCTGTGCTCTCTCTCTCTCTCTGTCTTGCTCACTCACTCTCACTCTATCTCAAATAAAAAAAGAGAGACAGCAGGTGTAACAAATGGAAACATTGATGCCTCAGAGAGCAGAAGTAATAAAGTCAGCTGGAAAAGCACTTTAAAAAGTGTGTTTAAAATACTCAAAGTTAAAAAAATGATAGAATCCATAGAAATGGAAATAATGGAAGAAGACAGACAAATCTGAAATAAAGAATTAGCTAGTTTTGGAAATGAAAACTATTGCTTTCACTTTGAGAAGGAAACTTTAAGGATTAGAAGTGAGAAGGAAACTTTAAGGATAGTTTAAACAGAAAATTAGACATGACCGAAGAGTGAGTAAATAAAATGGAATAATTGTCAGGGGAAATCATTCAGAATACAGCAGAGAAGGATATAGAGTTGGGAACTATGGAAGAGAAGTTGAAAATTGGAGAGCACATGAAATTTCACCTTGGACACAGCATAATGAAACCACAGTGTTTAGGCAGAACAAGAAAGTCTGAAAATTACCAGGCAGAAAAGACAGATGACTTAATGAAGTCACTGTCAGACAAAAGCCAGGCTCTCATCGTGATACATTCAAGAAATAAAAAAGAAAGAAAGAAAAAGATCTCCAGGGCACTGAGGCAAAATTTTGTGTGTATACGTGTCTTACTAACATCAATGACGAAGAAAAAGCAACACCAAAAAACACAAAAACTCAAGCCAAAAAACACAAAACCAGCACCTGTAGGAAATATGCACAAGTGTTGAGTTTATTCTGGTTGGTAAAATTAAAAGCGACTGTTATTTTTATCTTAATATTTCCGTGGTGTTCACATTTCACAATAAACATGATTTACTTACGTAATAAAAATCAATATTAAGAAAACAATAATCATGGGGCGCCTGGGTGGCTCAGTCGTTAAGCGTCTGCCTTCGGCTCAGGTCATGGTCCCAGGGTCCTGGGATCGAGCCCCGCATCGGGCTCCCTGCTCCGCGGGAAGCCTGCTTCTCCCTCTCCCACTCCCCCTGCTTGTGTTCCCCCTCTCGCTGTGTCTCTCTCTGTCAGATAAATAAAATCTTTAAAAAAAAAAAAAAAAAAGAAAACAATAATCTGTGTTGAAAAGAGAAGAGTATGTCTATGTCTCTGTCTGTTCAAATTAGGCCCATTCTTTAAGGATTAGCTCCAATGACACTTCATCCACGAGGCCTTCCGGTTCCTTTACCTCTGCAGGAGAGGCTCATCCATTAGCATAGGCAGCAGAATGCCTAGGGCCATGACAATTTTTTAATTTTAAATCCTTTTAAAATCAGAACAAAAAGCTGAAAATGATAATAATTAATATATAATATGAGTATAGCCTGGATTATATTATATATTTATCTTTATACCAATGCAGTGGTAAAATATAATTTAAATACATATATTTTAATAAAGAAGAAGAGGCCCGTGATGGCAAATTGCCCAAGGCCCCTGGAAGTCACAAGGAAGCCCTGAACTTCTGACTAGGACTGTCTTAATTTTGGTTTCCCCAGAGGCACAAACTAAGATAAGCCTCCACAGGCAGTTTATTTGGGAAACGATCTCAGCAAGCAGATGTGAGTGAGCAGAGAGAGGACAGGGAGGGAAGAAAAGTCAGTAAAAGCATGTGTTCTCAAGGTCGTTGTTGCGAGCGCGCCAGGGTTTAGTTTCTCTAGACCTCCATTCCTAAAGACAAACAGAATACCTCTCGGTATTCCCCACCTGAAGGATAGGTGGCTGGGGTGTTTATTTACTGACTACTGTCCTTCATTTTTTGAGCACTGTCCCTGAGGCTGTTCACTCCCTTCTGTGGGGCTTGTGTAAATGCTGGGTGGCTCCTAGCACTGGAGCGGAAAACATCAAGTGCTTGGTCAAGGTGAGACACTGTTAGCATGAGAGCATGATTGTAGGCTATCTCTGCCTGACTTATCTCACTTAGCATCATACCCTCTGGGTCCATCCATGTTGTCACAAATGGCAAGATCTCATTCTGTTTTTGGCTGAGTGCATAACATTGTATGTCAATTATACTTTCATTAAAAAAAAAAAAAGATTGCATGGCTAAACAGAGCTGAAACTGAAACTTAAGGGGGCCAAGGTGAGGGGACTCAAAATACAAAAGTGTCTGCTACAGTTCCCCTGGAATCAATCTCACATCACAACACCCTGTGTTCCTGTGCTATTTTATTTGTACATTTGTAAGAACTCCTTTTATATTCAGCCTTGTTTCATGCATTCCACAGTTCCTTTTGTACTTGAAATATAAATTCCTTGAAGTCATGAGCTGTGCTCATGGCACAGAACCTTGCACTTAGTAGGTACTTTATACATATCATTGACTTAAGTTAACTAAGGCAGTCCTGAACCAGGATTTGGGAGAACCAACTTCCAGTCCCCACTCTATGACTAACATACTGTGTGAAGTTGGGCAACCCCTCAATCCCCTTGAATCTCATGGCTACATCTGTGAAATGAGAGCATGTATAGGATCTTCTCCAATGGCCCCCCTGGATCTGTTTGATTATTCCCATCTATGCAACCCTTCTGAGCATTAAAGAGCTCCGATTAAACTTTAAGCCCAATGCTAGTTGCTGGGATTATGGAGGTAAACACAGTACAGTCTTACTGTACAGGAATGAAGTGGTCCTTCAGGAGAGAGACAAATGAAGAATTAGCACATTATAGTGTGACAGAAGCAAGCACAGAGGGCTGAGGACACACAGTGGGATTTGTAATCAAACCTGGGATGTGTCAGGAGGAACTCTTGCAGAGATGACAGTGGAGGTGATTCTTTCAGGATGAATGATAAGTAATGGGAAGGATGTGGGGAGGACAGGGGAGGACACTCTATACAGTGCTGGTCCAGGGAAAGGAGGCATTTTTCTCAAGACTGAGGACTGCTTGCCTAGGACAGAAAAGAGATGTTCCTAAGTCTTTCTGACTTTTGGACCCATGCTATTCCCATATCTCATTTTGCCTTTCCCAGGGCAATTGTTCGATACTGTCACATAAAAGTTTTAATGTGTGTGCTAGACCCAAGATTAGGAAAGGAGAGCTAGTTATATCGACAAACTACAGCTTCTAAGGTGGGAGACAAGACATATTTTTCTATGTTTGCTAGGAAAGGAGAATCACCTTCACTTTATTTTATATTTATTATTTAGCAGCACTGTGGAAATGGATTTTTAAAAAAACTCAGTCATAGACTAATGGAGAGAAGAGGATATATTAGCCACTAGACAGGTCTTCAGTCAATTTATATATGTTCAATCAGTCCAATGTTCCCCTCTTTGATAGTAATGAGTACATTTCTTTCCAGAAGTCAAAGTCTCTGTTATTTTCTCCCTATTTATGGTGATCAGGTATTTGTGTTACTCCAGGTAAAATACCCTGGAAATGGCTTGTAGAAGCAGCCCTTCATGCTAAGTGCACTGTGGGAAAGATGCATTATAGAAACTCCAATCCTCTGGATATAACTGCTGACATTTTCCCCTTCCTGCTCGGCATGAGTATGAGATCACCCCATAATTTTACCTCATGGAGTCATTTGCTGCTTTAGGAAGAAATGCTCTTTGCTGATAAACATCCCTCTACACATAAATGTCATGCTGAAAAGGTTTCTCTTTTTGGAGAAATGGCCCAAAGCCCCCAGTTTCAATAACTTGCTTCAATACAGAAGAGGAATAAGTGATAAAACTTGCCGAAGTAGGAGCTGGAGCACACAGTCTTCCCAACATTTCCCTGAAAGAAAAAAGCAGAAGAATGCTGGAGGGACATGTGGTTATTTGCACAGAAGCTCATTTCTTAGAAGAGTTTGGTTCAGAATCGGAAATGTGATGTTGATTGCAGGTATGAACACTGATTCATTGTTGCTGATGCCAGTTCTGGACGTGTAGCAATTGCTCAAGACTAAATCTGGCTGCCACTATTTTTCAATTGTACTATGGAGCTTTTTAGTCTTAGTACGGAGCCAACTCTTAACCTTACAACGGAGGGGAATAGAATGAAGCAAAGGATGTATCTGTTGAGACTCCACAAAGTGTATTCCAAGTGTTACTTCATTCGTCCTTTTACTAATGACTGGACTAAGTGTTTTACATATGCTATCAATTCAATTAACACACATTAATGAAAAACATGGAATGAGTCATTTACTGTGAGGATTAAAAAATCATATGCCATCTTCACTGCAGTATCAAGAAGTTAGGCATTTCATTATCCAACGTTTATAGATTAGCAAATGAAGCTCAGAGAGTTTCAATTGCCTAAGGTTACACAACTTATAAATGGCAAAGATAGAATCTGAACCTGGTTTGTCTGCTCATGCTTAGGACCTCACAGATCACAGTAAATGCTTGTAAAACTGAACTTTTTTTTTTTTTTAATATTTTATTTATTTATTTGACACAGAGAGAGAGAGAGCACAAGTAGGTGGGGCAGCAGGCAAAGGGAGAGGGAGAAGCAGGCTCCCCGCAGAGCAGGGAGCCCGATGTGGGGCTCGATCCCAGGACCCTGGGATCATGACCGGAGCTGAAGGCAGACGCTTAACCGACTGAGCCACCGAGGCACCCCAAAACTGAACTTTAATGGAAAAAATGATGACAGACTCATTGAGGATGGGCCCAGGGCATGAGGGAATTACTATCTTCGGCATTTCACTCTTTTTCTATTCATTAATTCACTTATCAAATACTTCCTAAGATTATATCCCTGTCACTATATTACATTATGAGATTCAGAGTCCCTGGACTGCCCAGTAGAAAACAGAAAGAGAGAAAAATAATTATAATGCAGCAGCCTATATAATTCAGGTATAGTTCTGGTGCTCAATGGCTGAGTAATAGTCAACTGAAAACTTAGCATCTTAAAACAACAATTTTATTGTGATCTCCCATGGTTCTATGGGCTTTTGGACACAGCCTGGGTTCCTTCATGTTTTTGTACACTGGTAGTGGTTGAGATTGTGGTCGTCTGGTTACTTGAGGGCTTCTTTATATCCATGCCTGGTTCCTGGAATGGCTGGGTTAGCTGGGGGCTGATCTGACAGATATCCCTTTCTTCACATAAATTCTCCACATAGCTAGCTTGGGATTCCTCATAGCACAAAATCCATGACAGATGGATTTCTTCTTGATGACTGGCATACTTGGAGCGAACCTTCCAAGAGACAAAGTTGGAAGCTGCAAAGCTTTTTTGGACTAAGCCTCAGAAATCAGTGTCACTTTCGCAGCATTTTGTTGGTTACAGGCAAGTCTCAAGTCCGGCTCTGATTCAAGAGGTGGGGATATGTGGGAGCATGGATACTGAGAGGCATAATTCATTTTTGGGGGTGGGCCATCTTTGGAGACTAGCTACTACATGCTCAGTATGTATCAAGTGCTTTGAGAACCCCATAGAGACCTAGGCCAAATTTACTCCACGGCAGAAGATGCTCAGCCTGAGAAGACATGTGACAAAGGTGAAATAGTTCTTATACTCCAAGGGGTCAGAGTCTGGGAAGCCCAAGTAATGGGGTTGAACAGTAATGTGCATGAGTGGGTTGAGGTGTACAGAGAGTGGCACGTGAGTATGGATGTTAGCAATAGCTAGTTCCTTCCTGGCCACGCAGGGACTGCGGGCTTGAACAAACAGAAGAGGAACCATTAAGGGGTTTAAAGAACTAAAGGGTACCAAGATGAGGTTTTCATTTAGAAAGATAATACAGGTTGCAGCGTGCAGTGTAGATTTGAGAAGGCAATAATCAGCTGGGATGAGGAAGAGACTAGTTGCTGGAATTCACCTTCCTTAGAAGAAGGCAGCATCTGTGAGTTTTATGTTATAAACTGGTTCACTAAAAAGGATGAAGGGGATGAAAGAGATAGAGGAGCAAAGGACCAGGGGGCTTCTGCATCGGATAATTCTGTGGAAGGCAGTGCTATTTATTTATTTATTTATTTATTTATTTTGAAGATTT
The DNA here is from genome assembly GCF_964656455.1 of Halichoerus grypus. Lineage (NCBI taxonomy): Eukaryota > Metazoa > Chordata > Mammalia > Carnivora > Phocidae > Halichoerus > Halichoerus grypus. The sequence goes on along the minus strand of NC_135712.1, from coordinate 151,837,316 downwards.
TATTTATTTATTTGACAGAGAGACACAGAGAGAGAGGGAACACAAGCAGGGGGAGTGGGAGAGGGAGAAGCAGGCTTCCCGCTGAGCAGGGAGCCTGATGTGGGGCTCGATCCCAGGACCCCGGGATCATGACCTGAGCTGAAGGCAGACGCTTAACGACTGAGCCACCCAGGTGCCCCAAAGGCAGTGCTATTTAATGTAGTGGCGAATACAGAAGCAGGGAGTGCTGATGCATCCAGTCTTGAACTGGTTAATTCTGAGATATGTGCAGGAAAATCAGACAGAGATGCCCTATATGCATTGTAGTGCACACCATTGGTGCCCTGCCCAGATTTCCTTTACTGGGCCAGTACATACCTGCCCCCCCTCCCCATGGACTTAACTGCAGCGATGGCTGCCTGCTAACAGCTCATACTTGCACCCTCATTCTGGAAATTTCCCTCATCTAGAATTGCCTGGAGGATTACACACCCACTCCCTGCAGTCAACCTGCAGCCAATGATGGACTAATACAGGATTCAAATGATCATCCCCCTTGCTACCAGGTGGGACCACTCTGTGATGCCATTTGCTTCCAGGCTTCCTGGGACTTCATCTGGCATCACATCTTTACACAGCTTCTTCCCTGCCCTCACTTGCTGCCCTCAATCCTCTTTCTCTCTCAGGAAGTCACCTGCACAAGAACCTCAGAGAGGTCCACCTCAGGAAACCTAAGACAGGCCTTTAGATGATGTACCCAGTGGTCCATTGTTTGGAGGCAATGTAAGTTCTTTTGTGGTAAAAATCCTTTCTAAACAATAGTAGGGCCTTCTTGTAAATTGGAGTAAGAATCATGACACGTGGAACATTTAAGCATGGGTGTGGAAGTGGACCTCATAGTAAAGTGCATGAACTCTGAACTCTGGAACAATACTACCTGGTTTTAATCCCAGCTCCACTACTTATTTTTTTTTTTTAATTTTTTTATTGTTATGTTAATCCCCATACATTACATCATTAGTTTTAGATATAGTGTTCCATGATTCATTGTTTGTGCATAACACCCAGTGCTCCATGCAGAACGTGCCCTGCTCAATACTCATCACCAAGCTAAGCCATCCTCCCACCCCCCTCCCCTCTAGAACCCTCAGTTTGTTTTTCAGAGTCCATCGTCTCTCATGGTTCTTCTCCCCCTCCGATTCCCCCCCTTCATTCTTCCCCTCCTGCTACATTCTTCTTCTTTTTTTCTTTCTTAACATATATTGCATTATTTGTTTCAGAGGTACAGATCTGAGATTCAACAGTCTTGCACAATTCACAGCGCTTACCAGAACACATACCCTCCCCAGTGTCCAACACCCAGTGACCCTATCCCTCCCACCCCACCCCCCACTCCAGCAACCCTCAGTTTGTTTCCTGAGATTAAGAATTCCTCATATCAGTGAGGTCATATCATACATGTCTTTCTCTGTTTGACTTATTTCGCTCAGCATAATACCCTCCAGTTCCATCCACGTCGTTGCAAATGGCAAGATCTTATTCCTTTTGATGGCTGCATAATATTCCATTGTATATATATACCACTTCTTCTTTATCCATTCATCTGTTGATGGACATCTTGGCTCTTTCCACAGTTTGGCTATTGTGGACATTGCTGCTATAAACATCGGGGTGCACGTAGCCTTTCGGGTCCCTACTTTTGTATCTTTGGGGTAAATACCCAGTAGTGCAATTGCTGGATCATATGGTAGCTCTATTTTCAACTTTTTGAGGAACCTCCATACTGTTTTCCAGAGTGGCTGCACCAGCTTGCATTCCCACCAACGGTGTAGGAGGGTTCCCCTTTCTCCGCATCCCCGCCAACATCTGTCCTTTCCTGACTTGTTAATTTTAGCCCTTCTGACTGGTGTGAGGTGGTATCTCATTGAGGTTTTGATTTGGATTTCCCTGATGCCAAGCGATATTGAACACTTTTTCATGTGTCTGTTGGCCGTTTGGATGTCTTCTTTGGAAAAATGTCTGTTCATGTCTTCTGCCCATTTCTTGATTGGATTCTTTGTTCTTTGGGTGTTGAGTTTGATGAGTTCTTTATAGATTTTGGATACTAGCCCTTTATCTGATATGTCATTTGCAAATATCTTCTCCCATTCTGTCAGTTGTCTTTTGGTTTTGTTGACTGTTTCCTTTGCTTTGCAAAAGCTTTTTATCTTGATGAAGTCCCAATAGTTCATTTTTGCCCTTGCTTCCCTTGCCTTTGGCGATGTTTCTAGGAAGAAGTTGCTGCGGCTGAGGTCGAAGAGGTTGCTGCCTGTGTTCTCCTTTAGGATTTTGATGGACTCCTGTCTCACATTGAGGTCTTTCAACCATTTGGAGTCTATTTTTGTGTGTGGTGTAAGGAAATGGTCCAGTTTCATTCTTCTGCATGTGGCTGTCCAATTTTCCCAACACCATTTGTTGAAGAGACTGTCTTTTTTCCATTGGACATTCTTTCCTGCTTTGTCAAAGATTAGTTGACCATAGAGTTGAGGGTCCATTTCTGGGCTCTCTATTCTGTTCCATTGATCTATGTGTCTGTTTTTGTGCCAGTACCATACTGTCTTGATGATGACAGCTTTGTAGTAGAGCTGGAAGTCTGGAATTGTGATGCCGCCAGCTTTGCTTTTCTTTTTCAACATTCCTCTGGCTATGCGGGGTCTTTTCTGGTTCCATACAAATTTTAGGATTATTTGTTCCATTTCTTTGAAGAAAGTGGATGGTATTTTGATGGGGATTGCATTGAATGTGTAGATTGCTCTAGGTAGGATTGACATCTTCACAATATTTGTTCTTCCAATCCATGAGCATGGAACGTTTTTCCATTTCTTTGTGTCTTCCTCAATTTCTTTCATGAGTATTTTATAGTTTTCTGAGTACAGATCCTTTGCCTCTTTGGTTAGATTTATTCCTAGATATCTTATGGTTTTGGGTGCAATTGTAAATGGGATCGACTCCTTAATTTCTCTTTCTTCTGACTTGTTGTTGGTGTATAGGAATGCCACTGACTTCTGTGCATTGATTTTATATCCTGCCACTTGACTGAATTCCTGTATGAGTTCTAGCAGTTTTGGGGTGGAGTCTTTGGGATTTTCCACATAAAGTATCATATCATCTGCAAAGAGTGAGAGTTTGACTTCTTCTTTGCCAATTTGGATGCCTTTGATTTCTTTTTGTTGTCTGATTGCTGTGGCTAGGACTTCCAATACTATGTTGAATAGCAGTGGTGATAGTGGACATCCCTGCCGCGTTCCTGACCTTAGGGGGAAAGCTCTCAGTTTTTCCCCATTGAGAATGATATTCGCTGTAGGTTTTTCATAGATGGCTTTTATGATATTGAGGTATGTACCCTCTATCCCTATACTCTGAAGAGTTTTGATCAAGAAAGGATGCTGTACTTTGTCAAATGCTTTTTCTGCATCTATTGAGAGGATCATATGATTCTTGTTCTTTCTTTTGTTAATGTATTGTATCACGTTGATTGATTTGCGGATGTTGAACCAACCTTGCAGCCCAGGGATAAATCCGACTTGGTCGTGGTGAATAATCCTTTTAATGTACTGTTGGATCCTATTGGCTAGTATTTTGGTGAGAATTTTTGCATCCATGTTCATCAGGGATATTGGTCTGTAATTCTCCTTTTTGATGGGGTCTTTGTCTGGTTTTGGGATCAAGGTAATGCTGGCCTCCTAAAATGAGTTTGGAAGTTTTCCTTCCATTTCTATTTTTTGGAACAGTTTCAGAAGGATAGGTATTAATTCTTCTTGAAATGTTTGGTAGAATTCCCCTGGGAAGCCATCTGGCCCTGGGCTTTTGTGTTTTGGGAGATTTTTGATGACTGCTTCTATTTCCTTAGTGGTTATAGGTCTGTTCAGGTTTTCTATTTCTTCCTGGTTCAGTTTTGGTAGTTGATACATCTCTAGGAATGCATCCATTTCTTCCAGGTTATCTAATTTGCTGGCATAGAGTTGCTCATAATATGTTCTTATAATTGTTTGTATTTCTTTGGTGTTGGTTGTGATTTCTCCTCTTTCATTCATGATTTTGTGGATTTGGGTCATTTCTCTTTTCTTTTTGATAAGTCTGGCCAGGGGCTTATCAATCTTGTTAATTCTTTCAAAGAACCAGCTCCTAGTTTTGTTGATCTGTTCTACTGTTCTTTTGGTTTCTATTTCATTGATTTCTGCTCTGATCTTTATTATTTCTCTTCTCCTGCTGGGTTTAGGCTTTCTTTGCTGTTCTTTCTCCAGCTCCTTTAGGTGTAGGGTTAGGTTGTGTATTTGAGACCTTTCTTGTTTCTTGAGAAAGGCTTGTATTGCTATATACTTTCCTCTTAGGACTGCCTTTGCTGTATCCCAAAGATTTTGAATAGTTGTGTTTTCATTTTCATTGGTTTCCATGAATTTTTTAAATCCTTCTTTAATTTCTTGCTTGACCCATTCATTCTTCAGTAGGATGCTCTTTAGCCTCCATGGATTTGAGTTCTTTCCGAGTTTCCTCTTGTGATTGTGTTCTAGTTTCAGAGCATTGTGGTCTGAAAATAGGCAGGGGATGATCCCAATCTTCTGGTACTGGTTGAGACCTGATTTATGACCTAGGATGTGATCTATTCTGGAGAATGTTCCATGGGCACTAGAGAAGAATGTGTATTCCGTTGCTTTGGGATGGAATGTTCTGAATATGTCTGTGAAGTCCATTTGGTCCAGTGTGTCATTTAAAGTCTTTATTTCCTTGTTGATCTTTTGCTTAGACGATCTGTCCATTTCAGTGAGGGGGGTGTTAAAGTCCCCCACTATTATTGTATTGTTGTCGATGTGTTTCTTTGCTTTTGTTATTAATTGCCTTATATAATTGGCTGCCCAGCTCCACTACTTATGACTTATATCATCTTCTGTGTTCAGTTTCCTCCTCTATAAAATAGGGATAATAATAGTCCCTCTACAAAAAAGTTATTGTGAAAATTTAATGAATCTAAATATCAGCAAATATATCTAAATATATATCTAAAATTCAAAAATGCCACAAGAAAAATTTTATCTGTTATGTTCATTGCTGTATTCTCAGCACCTAGAATAAGGCCTGTCACATACTAGATTCCCAATAAGTATTTGTTGAGTGATTACATGTAAAGCAATTAGAAAAGCACCTGGCACAATTTCAATCTTAGAAGTTTATCCAAAAAATATATTCACAATAATTTAAGCCAACATAAGTTAAAAGATTATTAATTATAGAAATAGCAATAACTTGTTTGAAATAGGAAAATATTTGGAAAATAGATTCAAATATTTCTATATGTGAACATATGTACATATAATTACTGAAAAGCATGAATTATGGTTCATTCAGATGATGGAATACTATGCAGTCACTAAAAAAAGGAGGTACCTTGAAGTGTACAGGTATGGAATGATCATTAACATATATTGTGAAAAAGGAAGCTGCAGAAAAAAGCAAGGTACAGTGCATATAGTATGCTATCATTTGGGGAAGAATATACACAGATATATGTACTATGCACAGACACACAGACACACAGACACACACATTGTCTATGGTAGGGTTCACCAGAATTGCCTCTGGGGAAGGGATCTGGCTGTCAGATTCAGGAATGGGAAGGAGACTAAAGGTACACACAGTTGATTTCTGTTCCATATGCAAGACAAGTATACCCTATTTAGAAACAAATTAAACAATTCACATTTTTTATGAGAAAGAATTGATAGTAATCAAGACTTGGCTGCCTAGGGGCAGGCGAGAGGGTAGGTGTATTTTGAAATGTCCAAGAGCCAAGGGCATCTTGCTGAAAGCACATGTGTGAACTACGGGCTGATAAGTTAGCATTTTTCTGCACAAGGGGGCGCCAAGCCCTTTACCTGGTAAATCCCCTGTGAATTGACCTCTAAAGATTGATTACAGCTCAGCCTTCCACTCCTCTGGCTTGGAAAATTAGATTGAATACCATTATTAATTTTGATTACCGGACCTGAATTCTGTGTAAGCTCACTTTGCGAGCAGGAAGACTCTAGCTTTTCGTAAACACTGCCTTCAAAATCTGCCTTCTTCAAGGGATGGAGGATGCTGAGAGTAGGCCAGAAGTATCTACCAAGTCCCAGGCCCCCCTGCTGGGTAGTTGCCTTGTTGTATATCACATTACTCACTTCTCTCACCTCATCTCTGAGCAGGCATCATTATCTTCATTTAAATAAGGAACAGGCTTAGGTTAAATGACTTGCCCCTGGACTTAGAAGAATAAATAAGAAGAAGCACATGGCCATCAACTACACCTGAACTCATGAATTATTAATTATTATTAATTATTAATATTTTTTTGAAGGGGAAACACACAAGAGACCTAAAAAAACACCAAGATGGGGAAAGATGTTGGCCTGCCAAAAATGTTCCTGACTACAAAGAAAAAGGTGCTTTCCTCCAGCAGAACACCTTCCCTTGATTTCCTGCATGCTGGAAGGAGTGCATGATTTGAGAAGTGAGATGTGTTACTCTAGTGAATCTTAATGGTGCTGAGGGCTCCAGGCCCTTCCATGCTGACTACAAAATCTGAGCACTTTTTAAAGGTGGAGCAGCCTTAGATGTCATCACAACTTGGGCAGGTCTCTCTTATTTTATAGATGAGGGTGCTGTGACCTATGGAAGGGAAGAAAGCTATTCAGGTCACACCAGGAGTATGGGTGAAAATTAGGGCCACATTCTAGGTCATTGGATGCTTATTCCAGTGTCTTTTTTTTCCCCCAGTTCTTCCTAAAGCTGGATTCCAAAACTTTATAGAGGCTGCGTTACTGATGGATCTAGTATTATAGAACCTGGAACTGACCCTTTATTTATTCTGGGTCCCCTCCTTTTTGATTCCCTATTTTCTTCATTGGTGACTAAACCTGTGAGTATGGAAGGGACCTATTAATTTTTATGAATATAATTTTTAGGTGTTAACTTCTATAAATAGTAATTTCCAGTTCTCTTTGAAGTATATTGGAAGCATCTACTGAGAAGGGACTGAGTCTTTTATTTGTTTTGGCTTTTCTAGACTGTTCTGTGCCAGGCATCCAGTAGGAACTCATCCCAGCTTACCTAGTTGAGTAATGATCTGGCATCCATTTAAAAGACCTGCACAGAATCCAGAGATACTGTCACATTGATGTATGCATTGCTGGTAGAGTACCAAACACTAACCCAAGCACTGCAATTTGGAAAGTGGTATTGCTTCTGTGGTAGGCAGAGTTGGAAGATGGCCCCTAAGATTCCCATTGCTTAGTGTCTGTTCCATGTATAATCCCTTCCCTTTGATTGTGGACAGGACCTATGAGTATCATGGATGCCAGCCCCATGGTAATGTTATATCACATGGCAAAGGTGATGGGATTTTAAAGATGTAATCAAGGTCCCTAATTAGTTCGACTTTGTTAATCAAAGGGAGACTATCTGGGTGGGCCTGACCTAATTAAGTGAGCTCTTACAAAGAGTGCTTAGGCCTTCCCTGAAGTTAGAGGGATTCTCCCACTGGCTTTGGGTTGTCCAACCTCAAGGAAATAAATTCTGCCAACATCATGTGAGTTTGGAAGAAGGCCCTGAACTTCAGATGAACCCCAGCCAACACCTTGCATACAGGCTTGTGAGACCCCAAGCAGAGAACTCAGTTAAGCTGTGTCCAGACATCTGCCCTATAGAAATTGTGGTATAATAAATGGGTTTTGAACTGTTAAATGTGTAATCCATTATATAGCCTAAAAAACTAATTAAGCTCCTGTGATTGTGGAAGGGATCTAGACCCTACCTTGGATGGCCCATGAGTTGTCCTACACATAATTTCTCTCATTTTTTATTCCTCTACTTGAATTGCATATATTTTTCTTATGTGACAATATTCAAGGACAAGAATATATATAACTTTAGGCACCTTTGCATAATACTTTAAAAGTCACTTAATTTCCTTATGCCTCCTTTCATTCATCTGGGAAACAGGAGTGTCTGTGGTTGCATGTCAGCTGGCCCATTAGGAACACTCACCAGGAAGTTGGGCTGGTACGAAGCTTCTACAAACAGAACTATGGACTTCTTGGAAATATAAGCAGCTGTGATGGATTGGAAAGAGAACTGAATTTGCAGTCCAAATAGCAACACTTACATTCTTATGCTACTATCTGAAGTAATGATATGACCTTAGTCAAACCATTTAACTTTCCTGATACTCAGTTTTATTTATCTGTAAAGCAAGGGATAATAATAGGTTGGTGGCAAGGACTAAATGAGCCATTGTATTTGACTCATATTGTCATCTTCAGTTTTTTTTTTTTTTTTTTATTTTAAATCTTGTCTAGATCAGTTCCTCTCTTACAGACTGGAGTCTCCTCACCCTCCTGATCATTTGGATTCTTTGAGTAACACTGGAAGGAAGCTCTGCAAATGGGATTTTACTGGGGATGGGAAATTGTCAGGTGACAAAGACAAGGAAAAATTCCCATTTCCTTTCAGAGCAGAATGTCACCCTATTCTGTTTCAGTGAAGAATAAAAGGAATTTAGACAAAATGTCAGTTTCCCTCTGAACTAATTTGGGAATTATAATGACATGCAGAGTCTCAATTGAACGCATGAATATTCATAATTAAAAATGAAATTGTCATTTTTTCAGATTGTGAAAATGAACAGAAATCCCCAGGGGTGTCCAGGGCCAGAGAGCTGTTCATTTTGAGAAAAATTCTAAGATACGGAAGCAAAAAAACTACACAAATATATATATATATATATAGAGAGAGAGAGAGAGAGAGAGATAATATTGCAGTGGATGCCAGCTGAGGATTAGTGAAACACTGTTAGACTACTAGTGTCACTCTATCCTCTCCACATTGTTCACTATCAGAGGACATGGGAGATATTCACCTAGGGAAGGAAAGAACTTTGAGGACAAGTCCTGGCTTCTCACTCTCTCATCCCACTCCACCACCTTGCTGCTGGCCAGCTCTTTAGCTCATGCACACATTTTGTTTTACAGAAATATTTTGCCTTTCTCTACCTGTTCAAAGTTCAATACAGTAGGCATACATTAAATAAGTACAATAGAGTATGATATATATGCAGAAGGAGAACAGAGTGCTCTTGGGGGATTTAGCCTTTAGTTAGTAGTTACTATATCCATGTTGTAGATAAGCAAACTGGGACCAAGAGATGTTGCACATGCCAGTTCTTAGCGACATATTAGAAAATTTATTCTCTTAATTAGAATTGTTATTTATATTTTCTACTTGAAGAGTCTTTACAGGATATTTCCTTATATGTAGCACCAATAGAGACCTAGGCTGCTGTGCAGGGAGAAATGGATAGGCTCTATGTCTGAGGTCTGGGCTATGTGGCCTTGAGTAAGGCTCCAATTTCTAGATCCTCATTCTTGCTGGGACAAGTTTGTACCTGAACTAAATGACCATTAAGAGGATTCTTCAAGCTCTACAATCTGGGGCTGTGATTCCCCTCACTCTTATGTTCCAGTTTTCCAGACATTATGAAGCTGCTGTAGTTCATTTCTCTGGGCCCAACAGAAGGGATCATTTTTGGGAGAAAAGCCGAGTTGTGTCAGAGCCTTTAACCTTCAATAATCTGCTCTACTTTCTGCTCAAAACCAGGGAAGCAATTATTTCTGTTTTGCCATGGTAAAATGGGGGAACTGCTAAGGTGACCTGTTCTAGATTATTGACCTTAATCAAAATACATCTTCCTTGATCGAGAAGGTAGAGAGATTTAACAGCCTAGTAGCTCTGCAGTTTCTCCCAGATTCCTTGGGAAGCATGGATTTCTTTTCTTTCTTTTGTATTCACTTGCTTCTTTGGAGTTAATGGTTTCTTCCTGTAACAGTGATTGACTTTCCTGGATGCCACCCACATCCATTATTCTAGTTGCAGTGCCTTAATTGAAATGACATCTTAGAATTATTTCTTTAAAATTCATTGTTTAATTCAGTAAATTTAGTATTAATTAACGCCAACTGCCCTGATGTTTTGGTCCCCCATTTGTCACTCTCTCAGCTCATGGAGCAGTACAGGAAATAATAGGTCTTTTTGATTTTACGGGACTTATTTTACTTTACAATTCAGATTTACTAGTGTAGCAAAAATGGGATTTCAAAATGGCTTGGTATTTTGTAATGATCATGAACTTGGAAAAGAGAAAGGGAAGGAAGAGAGGAGGAGGAGGAGGGAGAGGAGGGGGAAGAGAAGGAGGAAGATTGGTTGCCAGATGCCAATCATCAGGTTAAGAGCCTTGGTACTGGGGTCAAGACAAGGGTACAGTGGCTGTTAGTTAGGGGCTCCTAGGGTAACTGCAGATAGCCATATACTTCAAAAGTCATGTTCCATTTGTATAACATTCAAAATGAGATGTGTGTGTGTGTGTGTGTATGTGTGTGTATGCAAATATAGTTAACTCTTATTTTCCAGCCCTGTGGGAAAATGGTATGTGTAGTTAATCAAATAATGTTGTAACAAAGAATAATCATGCATCTTGTTAATACAATATAAATTTTGTAAGAATTATGCTATGAATGTAATTTTGAGTCTTAGTGGTTAAATATGAACTTAGGTTGGGTTCTCCCAGAAGACTCTTGAGTTTAGAATTTGAAAGCAAGTAGCTTGCTTGAGAGGTGATCAAAAGAAGCACCCAAAGGTGAGGCATAAGAAGGAAGACAGCTAAAAATGTGTATTTTTTTTGCTCAGTTACTACACAGTTAACTGGGGCTCAGCCTTCCTGGAAAACTCTGGAGGATGGCGCAGAGTGCATCTCCAGGGGGTAGGAAACAGTATTTATTCTCTAGACCCCATCTGTTATCCCTGAGGGCTGTTCCCAGGGGTACTAATCCCTGGTACTTCTAGCTTGCCCAGTGCATGTGAGCCAAAAGAAAGCCCCTGGGCAGAGAGGAACTGGTGCTTGCTTTAGGTTGCAAAAGGTCTGTACTGAAGGATGGGTGCCAAAGGGATATAGAGGGAGCACTAACAGTGTCTGTTGTGTTTAATAATTCATGTTTCGTCAGCCTCAAATGCTGTCTGAGGTTAGAATTGGGGGCTTTCAGATCCTGGGACAGACTGCTTTGGGTTATGATTACCATGAGGGGTACAAGTATGTATTATACTGTAATACTTTTCAGCCTGGTACAATTTATCTATGTGGTCAGTCTTCTGTCCAGCTCACTTTACTGGGTCACTACAGCCATCTCTGGCTGCCATGAGTTTTGGCTGCTAATGGCTTATAGCTGCCCCCACTTCTCCAAAAGATTGCCCTTGGCTGATGGGAACCACATGTCCAAGGAGGTTATACCCCTGAGGGTGCAGCCCACAGCCCATGACTCAGGGCCATGACTTATCCTCTATATAATCCAAGTGGATTGTTTGTTCTATCTATAACAGCTATCATCCATTTATGCCCTAAGTGGTATTGATGCCCTGTCTGTGCCTCTTGGATTCATACACCACAGTGTTTGGCTACCGCATGAAAATGCCTCTTTACTATACCATAATAATAGTTTCATAAGCCTTAAGAAGACTACCAGATACTTAGCAGAGTGAAGTAGGTGGGTAGATGGAATTCATGTGTTTGTATTTGGGTGCAGAGTAGGTGATATTAATGTACCAAGCCAGGGACAGAAGGCAGTGAACATCATTTTGCATGAGGAAAACCTTATTATCCCCATTTTAGAGATAAGGAAACTGAAGCCCAGTTATTTCACTAACTTGCACAAGCTCACACAACTCGCCAAAGTGTAGATTTGGGTTTTAAATCATGCCTTCCTAGACACAAGGATTATATTTCCTCTACTGTACCACACTGGCTCTTAAAGGTAAGATGCCACAGATCCTATTTGACCGGAACCTTGAAATAAGGGAAGAAATTGTGGCAGTGGCAGCTCCCCAATTTCCAAAGGTCTTAAATATCAAGGGTCGATGGATCTAGCCAGTGCAACAATGGAGATGGGCTCTGGTTCTTCCTGACTGTATTGATCATGTGATCTCCAGATCACATAAGAGCTTCCCAGACTTGGCAATGTTTTCTGATTGGCAGGCCTGACTGATATATCAGTGGAGGGTCCCAGCTCCTTGCTCGTAGAGATTGATCACCCTGATTCTCATGCTGAGTTCAATTAAATCTTCTCTTATTTATAACTTAGAAAGGACTCAAATGTCTTGGGGCCAGTGTAATGCATGCCCTATCAGTATAGTATTGAGAAAGACTCCTTTACCCTAGGGCCTGTTGAACACACATTGTCAAGCAAGAAACACCGTCTCCATATGAGACTTCTATGTTTCTGAACCAGGAGGGCTCTAACAACATGGGGTCTGCATATTGTTTCAAAAAGTGACTCTATTTGCTCTATACTTTTTACCTGACTTTCATTTAAATTCTACAAACATTTGCTGAATACCTACCAAGTGCCAGGCCCCACTGTAGGTCCTGGGGAGACTATGAAGATCAAGAAGATGTTGTCTTGCCTTCATGCTTGTAGAGAAGACTAGCAAATAAACAACCAAGCATTATACATGGTAGAGAAATTAATGGCTAATTAGGCATTCCTGCCTTCAGCCGTATGAGCCCAGAAGGGCAAGTGGTTAATTCTGACTGCAGGGGATTTGGAAGTGACACTGAAGAATGAGCACAATGTTGAAAGACAAGGAAAGGGGCTGAATCTATTTACCTTCACAGGCAACAATAGAAAAGAGGAAACAGCAGTTTTTAAACTGTTTTCTTACAGTAGAGCTAATCTGTAAGTTACTGTGCATAGATTTTTTTTGTGTATGAAAGATTCAGTGAGATGCAAGGGAGAGAAATACCTCAGACCTGGCAGAACTCTAGCCATAGATTAATTATTATGTTTACCACAAGTTTCCCATGACTTAGTCTTAAAGGGCCAGACTCCCGCCCACATGACATAGACAAAGCCATGACAGAATGATTGTATTAATATTTCTGATCATCTGCATAACTTATCATGTGGCAATTATTTGGACCCAATATGTCCTGATGCAATTTGGTTGTTAGGCAGCTGGAATAGACTGCCTGTGTTTGTTTTAGTTTAACAGACCCAGGCTGTGTTTATGTTGAGCAGAGAAATAATCTTTTCCCATTAAAATGATTTACAAAAACTGTCACTCTGCACTTCTGCAGGTTCATTTTAAAGGGATTTGATAGGATCCTGTTTATTAGCGGGAAAGGAAGAAAACAATATTGCCCTAGTTTTCACCACAGGGAGTAGTGGGAAGTGACAGCCTAGATGCAGGCTGAAAAGGTGACAGCAGAAATAGTTCAGTGCAATATGAGGAGGAGAATGATATTTATTGAACACCTGCTATGTTCCAGGCACAGTTCTAAGCATACTTTATGTATTATTTCATGAATTGTGTAAAGATCAAATGGAATTATGCATGTGAAAGTGCTTTATAACATGCTTTACAAATGTTAGGCATAATTAATATTTCCCTTTATTGTAAAGCCTCCTAAGATTAATCTGAGACCATCCCTGCTTTCTGTCACCAGATGTTAATTTATGTTGAAGCAGCAGCAGGTCAGTTTTCTCTTACTCATAACATCTAAGCAGGAAAAGGTGATGGAAGAAGCAGGTGGATTGACTCATGGGCCAATGAAAATGTGTTCTGGATGGGGTCTTTATTTAGATTCTTGTTTTCAGTTCCTCCTTGACTGTGACCTTATGAGCTGCTGGTACACCGCTCAGTGGTGCTATCAGAGATGAGCAGTCACTTTCTCCCTTCCATGTGACCTCATCCAGTGCTGGAGAGGGAGTAGTGGTAGGGGATTGGACTTACCCTTCTGGTGTATGATCTCTTGGTCCTCTATTCACCTTGTTTCACCCTGCTTCCAATTCTTTTCAGTGAGTTTGAAGGTCATATCCCCTACTTTTGGGAAGTTGTGATGAAATTTTATGTCCAATTTCATTAGATATTTCCACTCTATTAGACCTCGCTGTGTCTACATATAAAAGGTCTGCTAGTTGAGAGATGGGTAATGGAAACAGACCACTCATTCCAGAGCTTAAAGGGGCTGATATTTAAGTTTCTGCCCTGGAACCAGAAATAATTGCATTATTTTCCTCCGAGAGAGCAAATGGCTGATATTGTAGCATTTTGAACTTCTAGGATTGAAATATGCCTCAAAGCCAGTCTTTCTCTTACCACATCCGTTCCCAAAATAAAAGCAAAAGCCTTAATGTACAGTGAAGGCACAAAAAGAGATGCTCAAAGAACCAGAGGCAATCTTATTTCTCTACTTCCATTTTGCATCAGCGTCTTTCACTATGTATCTTGAAAAGTCTTCAGTGGCTCCCACTGTTCAGAATCCAGTCTAAATTTCTAAGTAGAGCATCGAGATGCTTCATCCAATGTCTCCACCAAGTCCCTCAGCATTATCTCTCTCTCAAGGATTCCCTTGGAGTACCTTGCACTGTAGCCAAATTGTATTTCTCCAGATTCCCAGATTCTCAGTGCCTATGATGTCTTCTCCTTCTTCTTGGTACATCCAAATTCTATCCTTCTTTTTAGTTCCTACTCAATTGCTATCCATTCATGAAGCCTTTTTCAGCTCCCTCCTTTCTTGCCTCCAGGTGATAATAGTCTTCCTTCTTTCAAAATGCTTCAGTCTCAGAACACTTTGGCCAAAGCATTTAACCGTCATTGTGGTAGGCTTCACATTATGTAGTCTTTGATTCTTATTTATGTATACATCATCATCTTCTTATAGATAATATGTTACTACTTGCTCATCTTTCAAGACAATTCTTAGGAAAGCTTTTCACAATTCTGCCTTACTTGATCTGAGTTAGATCTCATGATCATTTAGGACCCTGTGTGATACTATATTATAATCTCATGACTGAGTCAGTAGAGATGAAGAGAACAGATGCCTTTGAGTCAGACCTGGGTATGAGTCCCAATTCTGCCATTTTTCACCTCAGTGACACTGGACCAGTTATCTAACCTTTTGGAACCTCAGTTTCTACTCTACAAATGAAGACAATCACTTCACCTGGTTAGTTATTGTGGTGGATTGAATGTGCCCCTTCACACCGCCCCCAATCCCCTTCTAAAAAAGATGTTTACATCCTAATCCCCGGAACCTATGGATGTTACCTTATTTGAAAAAGGGTCTTCACAGATGTAACTGAGTTAAGAAGCTTGAGATAAGGAGACCATCCTGGGTGATTTGGGTGTGCCCTAAATCCAATGACAAGTGTACTTATAAGAAACACACAGCAGAGAGGTCAGCAATAGAGGAGAAGGCAATGTGAAGATGGTGGCGGAGATTGGAGTGATGTGGGCACAAGCCCAAGAAGCAGTGGCACAGATTCTCTCCTAGAGCCTCTGTAGTGACTATAGCCCTGATGAAACTTTGATTTTGGACTGCTGGCTCTAGAATCATGAGAGATTAGGTTTCTGTTGTTTTAAACCACCTACTCTGTGGTAATTTGTTATGGCAGCCCTAGAAAACTAATATAGTTTTTATTATGTGGTTTTGCTGTCTATCCCATGAACCTGAGAGTGTCTCAAGGTCAGGGACTGTCCTTTGTCCTTTCCCAAACTGCACACCTTTGGGTCTAGCTCAGTGCTTGGAGCAATCATACATGTTTGATAAATAGTACATAACATATTGTCTGATTAGCCCTCCAACAGACCCATGGAATTGAGATTGTTGTCACTAAACATGAAAGGAAACTTCAAAAAAAATTAGAGGAAGATTTAAAAGAAGAAAATCCCTGCACTTTAAGAATTTATGCTCCTATGTTTTTTTCTAATCCATTTATTATCAGTCCCAAAGAGCCAGGACAGTCTTAATGTATAATTTAGATCAGAGACAATGGAATTTCTCTCATTTTCCTACAGTTGTCAATTAACATTTATCAGGTGCCTACTTTGTGCAGAGGCTTGTGCAGCATTAGGCTCTCATAGTATCTGCATTTCAGTTTCTTGACTGATTACCAGCCTCTAATTCCTATTACTCACACAGAGAATGCCCATCTTACTCTGGGGAGAGCCCATCCTCCTTTAGTGGGATAGGACTTTGTCCATGGTGCTGAATGACATGCACATTAGAACTATCACAACCAGCATAGTGACTGTATACAAAATATGCATGCACAACAAGCGGAAAGGTAGTCCATTAGAGTAACATTTTCTTTTTTAATATAAAAAAGGATTTCTAGAACTCTTTAACTATCTCATTTATTCATCTTCATCCAAATATTTATTGATCCAGTTTTCTGTACCAGATACTCTCCTAGGTGCTAGAGAAAATGCCCCCTGTGATGAAGATGGCCTCGGTCTTGTGAAGGAGACAAACACACACTTAAACAGAGAAAGGCTGGTGTTAAAACAGATAGATTGTATTACCAAGAACAGTGCGTAATAGCCAAAGAAGCATAAAAAAAACCTGACATGTGTTATATTTTCATTCATTTGTTCATGTCATTACTCATTCATTCCTTCATTCAACATTAATCACCCTGTACAGTAGTAAGCTTTCAGTTTTTATGGGAGATTTAACCCCAGAAGCCAGAGGTCACTTTCTCATGAAGCACTTTCTGCTACAGTTGGACATTTGACATTGATGGTATCTCTTTCTGTTACAGTTCCAAGATTCTAGACTTCCATGACATAAAGTAAAAGAAATAGAACAGGATCAAAGAAGGAAAGGGGATTAACAGCTACTATGAAATGGTAGACCCCCTATTTATGTTATTTCATATAATTTTCCCAACAATTCTATGGAATCTGGTGGTATTGTCGATACTGCTTTAACAGTAAGGTAGAAGATACTAAGAAAGATTAAATAGCTTTCTCAAGGACACATAGACAGCAAATGGAGGAGTTGGCAATGATGCCTGTCTGATTTCAAAACCTAAAGATACCCTGAAATCTCCCCATACATACAATCAGACTAGGGTTGCATTTTATGTACTGTGATACAGGTGGGGCTTGGATATAGGGAGGTCATTCTCACACCTTAATTACAAACCCCCTTTGGTTTGTGTACAGGGTATTGTCTTTGTGAGTTGTGATGTATTGAGACCACTGTAGATGCTGCCAAATAACTGGAATGTCTGTAAATGCTGGCAGCCAAGGGGCTTGAGGGAGAGGATTGACTGTGTTAGCTTTTTCTC
This sequence comes from Halichoerus grypus, assembly GCF_964656455.1. Taxonomy (NCBI): domain Eukaryota; kingdom Metazoa; phylum Chordata; class Mammalia; order Carnivora; family Phocidae; genus Halichoerus; species Halichoerus grypus. The sequence continues at coordinate 151,820,142 of NC_135712.1, read as the reverse complement.
TGGGAGAGGACCTGGTATCAATCTCTGGGCTCAGTGACAGCTGTCCTAAGTTGTAACTCTTTTTGGCTTTTACTGAAATAACTCATCATGATGTTCTATTTGTCACTTGTCAAGGAAATCAATATAGTCTAGACTTGTTACCTTGCCAAGATCTGTATTGAACAATTTATGGTCAAAGGCAAGTTTAGCAACAGAGCAGGAGGGGCAGAGCTGATAAAAGAATTTGGATCTCCCTCCCCCACATTGAGGATCCAGCACCTTACTCTAATGGTGCGGTTGGGGGGGTGTTGTTGAAATATCCTTGGCAAAACTAATGAAAGGAAGACATTTACAAAAAGAAGGGGCCTGAGAAGATGAAAAAGGTTTTTCTTTAAAATAGGGATAATCATATTTGCTTGGCAGTGTTGCTGTGAGTATTCAATGAGATACTTAATATTATATAGTGTCTAGCATAGAGCCTGGGATGAGGCAGATAGTGAATGACTGGTAGCCATTATAGGAGCCAGGGAGGAAGAAAGAGAAAAAGACCATGAGTAAAAATAGCATCCACAGCAACAGCACAGAAATCTTCAGAGCCAGGAGAGAAAAGAAGCAAATTGTCAACATGAAGGGTAGAAATGGTATGTTTCATATCCTTTGGTCATTAAGTTATTTCACTCATTCAAACATTTATCAAGCAGCAAATGCTGTGTCAGGTGCTGGAGAAATGGAAACAAAGAAGAAATGGTGTTGCTTTGCAGGCCCTCAGAGTCTAGTTGAGGAGACAGCTGTAAACACAGTTGCACTGTAGGATGATGGAGGCTGGAAGAGAGGTGGGAAAATGCAGCGGCAGAAGTGGCATACACTCCTTGAGCACAGGGTTCACATGCCTGCTTGCTACAGGACCATCACAGTTAGAGATACATGGACAACCATCAACAATACCAGTTAAATGAGGACATATTGGATGAAAGAGTGAAGAAATCTGCTGGGGTAGTGATGGAAGACTTCATGGAGACAAAAATGTTTGAGCACAATACTTGATGCTTGAAAGTTAAGAGTTTTGAGGGCCAGATGAGGATGTGCATATGTGTGTGTGTGTGTGGGGAAGGGGAGTAAGGTGAGAGAGTTGCCAAATCAGTAGAGAAAGTGTGTGAAAGACAGAGGAGCATGAAACTGCAGGGACCACTAGGAAGCACTTGGGTGTGGTTGGAGTGTGGAGAGTACTGGAAGATGAGGCTGGTATGGCAGACAGTGGTAGATTAAAATATGAGCCAATTCTACTGGTTCATTCATTTTTTTTCACTTAAAAGGTATTTGCTGAGTGCTTATCATGTGTTGGGGTCTGTCACAGGCCTTGGAGATACAACACTGACCAAATGAAGCAAAATCCTCAGCTCATGGAGTATGCATGGAGAGACAGACAATAAAAAGCGTTTAAAATGACATATAGTATGCTCAATTGTAATTAGTATTATGGAGAAAGGTAAATCCTGGAAGAGAGGTGCAGAGGGCTGGGGAGGATGGAAGAACTGCAAGTGGGTCCTAGTGGTTGTATACCCTGCCATTCTTTGCCTTAGGACCTGAATTTGTAAAGCCAGGTTACGTTTCCTCCCAGGTACTATGACTTCACCTGAGCTTGTCAGTTCCATGTAAAGTCTGGTCCCTGGAGTTCATAATTGCATTGGTAATGTTGTAAGATTCCCTGGACCTCTTTAGCCAGCCTACATATAATATCATAGACAGGTAGTTTTTCCTGTAAAAAAAAATAGTAATAGTTGATTTATTACTAATTGTGACTTATAGACTTTGTTATCTGTGTCCTGGAACTAGCTTTCAATACACATAAACCCTTCTACTAAAGCTATGTGTCAGCTTAACTGAACACTGAATTTTTCTCATCTCTCAGGAAAATGAGCACTGTTTCTTCTGTTCCTGCTTCTGGCACAGGAAAGCCTTGGTTGTGTTCTCCATATAGTCTTCTGGTGACAGGTTTAGGGGTGCAATATCTTCAAATTCCTTTCTTGCTATAATTGTTTTAACATTAAATCCTTATATGAGGAAAGGAGTGAAATAGCTAGGTTATTATTATTTTTTGATTAATCACCTTAAATCCTTTTGGGTCAAACTAGGTATAAATAAATGAAAGAGTCCTCTAATTAGGATTGCTATCTGATCTGTTATTTGATGTACAGTGAGAGGTTTTAGGTTAGCGAATGGAAATAGAAGTTGCATTTTATTTATGCAATGTGTGAATTGGGCTATTTGCTCATTTTCATAATTACAGGTCGTGATGCCTAGTGACATAAAATCGACTCTGCATGTTCTTTAAAAGGTCTTTCAAACCCAACCACTTTGCATTTTTCTTCAGGCTCCCAAATACTACAGGGATGGGCTCCACTGTCTCCTCATCCCTCCGCAATATCCTGACAAGAATGGGACTGGCAATGCTAAGCCTTTGGGGTTCTTAGCTCACCCTCCACCTACTACCTTTCCATCACCCCATCTTCCCTGTTTTTCAGCACTTCCCTTACTGGTTTTTCCCCTGAGCCTGCTAGTTTATCCCATCTTTAAAAAACAAAAAAGAAAGGAAGGAAAGGAAGGAAGGAAGGAAGGAAGGAAGGAAGGAAGGAAGGAAGGAAGGAAGGAAGGAAGGAAAAGAAAAAGAGAAAGAAATCCTTTAACCACCATCTTCCACCAAACCCATATCCATCGCTTCTCTTTCAGAATAAAACCTCTTGAAAGAGTTGTCTATGTATACCTCCTCTCCCTCCCTTTCCTACCATACTGCAGCCTGTGTTCAGCAGCATTCCTTTCACTGCACACTCTACAGAGATTGTTCCTGGTGGAGATGTCAGAGGCCCCTTGGTGTTTTAAGGAAGTTATCATTTAATTCCTTAGTAGAATTGACACAGGTAGCAGGTTGCCTCCTCCTTTGCTGCTTGGTACATCCTTACTCTGCTCTTCTCCTGCTGCCCCCCCGCCCCCAGTAACTCCTAATCCTTATGGTTTCCTCTCCTTCTCTTCTTCATTGTCTTATTCTCACCCTACTTGCTCTTTCACTTCTATGATTTCAATTACTATCTTTAATCTTTATGCCAATAATGATTAGATCCTTATCTACAGCTTCAATGTATCTCCTAATCCAAGATTTACTCACTTAATCTCCACAGTGGCCCTTACTTCATTCAGTAATCATGTGGCTATGTTCACATTGGAATGATTGCTCTTTTTCTTTTTAAAAATTTATTATTGAAGTATAGTTGACATACAGTGTTATATTAGTTTCAGGTATGCAACATAGTGATTTGACAATTCTAGACATGCTCACCATGATAAGTGTAGTCACCACCTGTCACCATATAATGCCATTAAGATATTTTTGACTATATTTCCTATGCTGTGCTTTTCATCTCTGTGACATTTTTGTTTTGTAACTCGAAGTTTGTATCTCTTAATCCATTTCACCTATTTTGCCCATCCCACCACCACCTCCCCTCTGGCAACCACCAGTTTGTTCTTTATATTTGTGAGTCTATTTCTGTTCTTGTTGTTTGTTTTGTTTTTTAGAGTCCACATATAAGTGAAGTCATTATGGTATTTGTCTTTCTCTGTCTGACTTATTTCACTTAACAGTATACCTTCTAGGCTCATCCATCTTCCACAGTCCCAGCTTCCAATTTATCCCAAGCAGCATATAGTTTGGGCTGTACAAACATCCAACCCAGACTCCTGTCTCCTCCAGAAGTCTTTCACAAGGTAACTACAGTATTCCTTTGTTTGAACAGCTCGTCTGCTTGCAAAAGGGGCCAGGAGTCTTGGAATGTCACCCTCCATGCTGACCCTTGGCTCCTTGTGGCAGAGACTGCCTAGCTTTTCACCAAACCCATTTTTGGGGGCATGGGGGTGCATATTTAGAGCACATTTACCAATCTGCTTTGCAGTGACTGAATGGAATGTGATATAAATAATTTCTATACCTGACCCATAAAAGCTTCCTTCGAGATTTTCCATTTCTTCTGGTCCCTATGCTTAAATGGTAAGGACTCAGAGGCCCTTGGGAAGGATGGAGACAAAAACAGTTGCAGATTGTCTCTTTTGTTTTGACTCTATTTGAACTTTTCACAGTAAGAAATGAGCATATCGTATTAAGCCAGCAAAATTGAGATGTTGGATGTTACAGATTTTAGATTATCTTAACTAATATACTTTTATTTCCTAACAGTTAATGATTACATAGCACTTAATATGCCCGGTCACTTTCTTCATGAATTCATTTAATATTCTCAGAAACTAGATAAGGTGTGTATGGATTATTAATGCTGTTTTGAAGATGAGGAAACTGAGGCCAGAGAGGTTAAGTAACTTGATTATGATCATACAGCTAATAACTAGCAAACCCGGGATTTGAACCCACATTCTTTGCTTCCAGAGTACATGCTCTTAACCACTATATACAGACTCAAAAGAGATGTGTAGAAGGCATAATAATGGCCCCCCAAGGATGTCTATATGCTAATCCCCAGAACCTGTGAATATGTTTCTTTATATGACTAAAGGGACTCTGAGGATGTGATTAAATTAAGGATCTTGAGATGGGGAGATAATCCTGGATTATCTGGATGCTCTCTATATAATCATAAGGGTCTTTAAAAGTTGAAGAGGGAAGGACACCTCGGTGGCTCAGTCGGTTAAGTGTCCGACTCTTGATTTCAGCTCAGGTCATGATCTGAGGGTCCTGGGATTGAGACCCTGTTGGGCTCCATGTGCAGCAGGGAGTCCACTTGGGATTCTTTCTCTTTCTCTCCCTCTGTTCCCCTCCCCCCTGCTCTTGCATGTGCATGCATTCTCTCTCAAATAAATAAGTCTTTTTTAAAAATTTGAAGAGGGAGGTAGAAGAAAAGGTTAGAGTGATCCAATGTGGGAAGGATTCAACCTACTGCTGCTGCCTCTGAAGTTGGAAGGGGACCATGCGTCAAAGAACACAGGCAGCCTCTAGAAGCCAGAAAGGGCACAGAAACAGATTCCCCCTGGAACCTCCAGGAGAAACACAGCTGTACTGACATCTTGATTTTAGCCCACTGAGACCAGTATCAAGCTTAAGACCTACAGAACTGTAAAATAATAAATTGTGTTGTTTTAAGTACTAAATTTGTGGTAATTTGTTACAGCAGCAGTAAGAAACCAATATAAAATGTAACAGAGGAAAACATTCCCTCACCATGGATAGCATTCACATTTCTTACAAGTTTTTGAAAAGCAAGCTTACCATTAAGATAATCCTACTTAATTAGGAGACTATCAATACCTACTGTGCCCCATTTCTTCTGTTTTTTATTCAGTCATTTTCAGTTTAAAGCAGAAGGAGTATTTTTCCATTTAATTATTCATAAAATTTACATGTTAAGAATGAATAATCATGAACATTCAAGTTTGGTTAGAAACTTTCACATAGTGATTTTATTTTAAATAAATACACCCACTCTATAATCTTTATTTTTACTATTCTGTGTTGAACTACTAACAACTCCTCAACCAATTGTGACTTCTATTAAAAGTCTTATGATATGTATGAAAAAAGCCAACACATGGAAAATTCCATGTTTTTTATGCCATTCACAGTATTGAGAAGAAGCTTGAGCAGCTAAAACTTGAATCCACAAGGAAAATATCCCCCAGACTTTAAATACAAAGATCAGAATGATCTTGTCCACCCCAACACCACTTCCCTCTGTTATTCTTCTACACCCAATCAAACATCCCTTTCTACAGCTGGTTTTTGTCTACATGTCTATTAATCTTTCTTAATATTCTCAGTAACATTTAATGACATTATCTTCTTTGTGACTATGTGAAATACAGCTTTGAGAAATTGAGAAATGAAAGATGAATATTGATCCTGATGGGAAGGATGAAGAAAACTGCCAAGATCATGTGGTTAGTTAGAGCTGGAGTTGGGATCCAAACCCATCAGCTGGCTCTGGTGCTGTACCTGGCCATCACATGGCACTGCCTGTGCCTGCACGTTCTGGCGGGTAAAGTAGGCACCTGCTTCCAGATGTCTTCCTGAGATCAGAGATCATTGTTTCTAGTCAGCGTATTTTTCAACCGAGGATGCTGAGGACTATATGGGCAGAATCACTTACCCAAGGCCACATTACTCGTCTAAGAGTGTAGAATCTAATTCTCTCATTACACTGAACTGAGTTGGCTGGAGTTTGTTTAGAAAAGCATAAAGTCAAACAGAACTTATCTCACAATTGTATTCATCTTTTAGTGCAAAACCAAGAAGTGACCAGGGAATCCCGGGGGTACTTGCTCAACCCTATCTCTAGTAAGACACACTTTTATTGCTCTCCTGCTTAGCTGCAGTCCCAGAAAGGTGAGGTTGAATGCTGCTTATGAGCTTTATAAGTGCTTTGGAAACTTAGGGAAACCAGTGGCTGATTGTTCATTCATTTATTCTTCAATAAAAATACATTTAAGCACTTAGGCATTGAGGACACAACAGTGAATAATACAGACGCCTCTTGAAAAGCAACCTGTAAATAAAATATTCCTTTAGCCTGTCATGGTGGTGAAGGCACAACTACGAAGAAAGATATTCCCAGGTTTATTTTCTGGCTCTATTGCTCATTAGGTGTGTGAACTTGGGCAAAGTTATCAAAAACCCTCTCCAAGAACCTCCTAAACCTCTGATTCCTTTCAAAATGAGAGTAAAACTATCTAACTGAACTGTTGTGAGACTTAAGTGAAATGTGACAGCTCAAGAATGTAGCCCAAAATTGGATTTCAGTAAGTGGTAAGTAGATGCATCAAAACCTAGGTATGGTATGTTCTTTAATAGAGGAATGTCCAAAGTGCTGGGGAGGCCTTAGAGGCAGTGAAAATTCTTTCTGACCTCACTTATAATAACAAGAATCTTCAGAGTCAGTGAGTTTTAGCATCACTCCTTTAAGATTAAATGATCATAAGCCCCTTTTGTGAAATCTTCTTGGAAAAGTGGGATTTGTGGTTGAGTTACATCTGATGGTGGGTATGGTGGGGAAGGAAGTGTGGGACAGAAGTCCTGAGTCCAGTAACTCCTGAAAAATCACATCCCTCTATGTTTCAGTCCTTCCCTTGCTCTGCAAGTCAGGAGAAAGAATTTATCTTTTCTAAGTACTGGCCTCTTGTTTACACACTGACTCATTGTTTTCTCCATACTTTTCAGCATACGTCATTGAATCCTTATGACAACTCTGAAAAGTAGAGATTATACTGACTTTTGTAGATGATGAAAAATAAATGACTTACTTGTTTGAACTCAGGGCTATGGACTATCCATGAAATGATCAAAGTAAATGCAACTCCATTTCTTTGTTTTTTGGGGGGGGGTTGTTACTGGGGCAACTTTAGGTTTGTATCTGCAGTTGGGCTTCGGGACCTCTGAACAGACTGCCTATTCTTTGCAAGAACAGCAAGGACAGTTGTGATGGAATCTAGCTTTATGGAGTGTTACATAGGGACAATCTTGCTCTTCTGATCTCCTATCCCATGGTCTCTGTTTGACACAGCATGGCCCAGAGCCCCGAGTTCTGGAGCGTATGTGAGCAGTGATGCATTCCTGAGCTTGTAGTGTGAGGATCTCATGGGACTATGCAGAGGCCTTCACCATTCAGACACCCCTTACTGTCTTTCCAACTAAGCATGAAATAGCCTGCAGACAAAATACACTTTCATATTCATGGGTCATAGCACAACCAACATATGGAACATTTTTCCCCTTGGCAATAGGACTTACCAAAAAAAAGTCTGTGATGAGGTGTTATTGTCAGTAATTTGGAGTCCAATGAAGGGGATACATTATGCACATTTTACATTATTTATATTACATTATTTACATGTTACAGTCATCCATTGAATGCTTACTGTGTGCTAGGCTCTCAGAGTATATAAATTTGAAGAAAGATAAAATTGTTGCCCTCAAAATCTCAGTCTATTTCTCAGTAGGCAGAATACAAATTACGCTGAACCACTGCTGATATCTGGCCGTTTCTGACTTACAAAAACAGACAGACATTTTGTGTGATTCAATGCACTACATGTAAGAGGTAAGGTAGGGAAATGATTACAGCTTTGTGTCTTATAGTCATAACTGTACTGGGTCTTTACCATACTCTGGGAGCTTTATGTGAACCATTTCATTTAGTCTGTACAACAACCAGCAGAGGTGGACATTAGAGTTATTCCCATTTTGAAGTGAGCAAACAGATTTAGAAGGATCAAGGTCTGCTAGTGGTGTCTGGACCAGAGTTCCACTCAGGTCTACCTAACTCTGAAGTCTTTGTTCTCCATGTTTCAGTCTTATTACCTATAAAATGAGAGAAAAGATAGCATCTTCCTTCCAGTATTTTGCAGTCACATTGATCTTTATTATGAAATGACACCAGTTTAAATAGCACATCTAAATCCTCAAAAATCTGTATATAATTAAGGCATAAGAAAAGTACACTTTTGAGGGAAAATTAATATTGCACTTGTGGAGAAAAAACCCTATATATATGCAAACCCTAATTTTATTTTTGGTTGGTTAGAGGAGGAATGATTCATAGTACCATGTGGGGGTAAAAAAATTCAGAGACCTCACGATGTAGAGCAAGATTGCTAACAATAGCAAATGGACCAATCGATAGCGAATCCATTTTAGAGAGCTCGCTCATGGAGAATATTGATAGCCAACTTGGTCATTCTGCCTGTGAAATAAACAGGCACCTCTTCTCTCTGTGAGAAAAACCACACACAAGAGCCTGGGTAATGTTTCTAAACAATTAATTGGATTATTATCAAGGCTTAATGGATTGGTTCAATATATTCACACAAAACCATCAAGAGAATTGGGCTAGCAGTTTCCTTGTAGCTGTCATCAAAATATATGACAGGATGTAGGAGTTTTAAATTATTATTACTTTTTACAGCATTCTGTGTGCATCATTTACATTATAAATAGGGCCTATTTGAAAGTCATTGACTGGGTCTTTGGTTTTGTTTCAAATAGCAGATATGGTAGATATTGTGGCATACTCAGTTTGCTAAGGAATATGATATAGCTACTTAAGCTGTAAATGAAAACATCAAAACTTCTTGATTCTTATATTCATGCAAAATGTTTGTAATGTGAGGTTTTATGCCAGAGGTATGAAAAAGACCCTATAATACATGTGTCAGTTCAACCTAGCCACTGGAAATATACCAATATTTTCTTCATGGGGAAGGAATGAAGGAGGAGGAGTATCATAATGTTTGACTTGCCCTCAGGAATAATCTGTCTTAGATATGGACAAAAAAAAAGCTGCCAAGTTAAACATTTCTTGCTTTGAGAAGCCACAGATACAGAGGGAAGATTATGATTCAGTGAAAATTTATTGATTAATCTGAATGCACAGGTATTTCACACACATTGCCTCATTAATCCTCAAGCAACCCCTTGAAGTGAGCCAATATGAAGATTGAGGCAACAGTGTTTTAAAGAATTTGTGTGATATATCCAAGGTCATATGATAATTAGATAGGAAAGTGGCATGATCAGAACTTGAATCTTTTGATTTCCATCTCTGTCTGAAAGGGTGATACAAACTAATGGAAGGAAGCCATTAGGTTGTTCAAATGAATATAAGGAAACGACAAAATTCACTTTCTGTTCAGGTTAGAGTTTAGGATGTGAATACTTTCCTCCCTAATAGAGTCCCCACATCCAGTGCTCCAGTATCTAAATGCATGGATTAGCAGGAAATTCTCCTTCTCCCTTTGTCATCCTTTATGTAGCTCCATGTTCTTACTCTGACTTTTGGGTGGCACTGTGCAAGCTTGGCCTGCCCATCTGGGGTTTAGACATACACCACTTGACTGGTACTGGTGTTGTAGACAAGTTGAGGGAAGTTCAAAAGCAGCCGGCCTCTTAGATGCAGAACAACACTGCCTTTAGCATCGGGCTTGGTCCAGAGAGAACCACAGCCAGGGCTTAGATGAAATTCCAAGGGAGAGCCCTTTTAAGCACCTTTACTGGATTTCAGGGACATCTTCTGAGTGGGAGAGGTGGTCCTTTGATGGAGATTGGTCACAGTTCTTTGTTATACATTAATTTCAAGATTTCAGCTCTTTTAAATCACAGGCATGTTCCCAAGAAATTTAGGCCAGAACGGGCTCTAGGATCTGCTATATCAGAGGGCCAGAGTAACTATATCCCTTATCAGCCTGATTGGCTTGATGAAGGGACTGGTCCAATGATATTTCTGCTGATGCTGATATTTAAAAAAAAAAATCAAGATTTTTTGGCATAATAGAAAAGAGATACAAGTAAAACATAATGATATAAAAACTGATGTAAATATTCAAACATAACTATCCTATGATTTCCTTGTTGTCTTTTCTTTTTTAAATTTTATTTTATTATGTTATGTTAATCACCATACATTACATCATTAGTTTTTGATGTAGTGTTCCGTGATTCATTGTTTGCGTATAACACCCAGTGCTCCATTCAGTACCCGCCCTCTTTAATACCCATCACCGGCTAACCCATCCCCCCAACCCCCTCCACTCTAGAACCCTCAGTTTGTTTCTCAGAGTCCATAGTCTCTCATGGTTCGTCTCCCCCTCCGATCCCCCCCCTTCATTTTTCCCTTCATACTATCTAATTCTTCTTCTTCTTTTTTTTTTAACATATAATGTATTATTTGTTTCAGAGGTACAGGTCTGTGATTCATCAGTCTTACACAATTCACAGTGCTCACCATAGCACATACCCTCCCCAATGTCTATCACCCAGCCACCCCATCCCTCCCACCCCCACCACTCCAGCAACCCTCAGTTTGTTTCCTGAGATTAAGAATTCCTCATATCAGTGAGGTCATATGATACATGTCTTTCTCTGATTGACTTATTTCACTTAGCATAATAACCTCTAGTTCTATCCACGTCATTGCAAATGGCAAGATTTCATTTTTTTGATGGCTGCATAATATTCCACTGTATAATATACCACATTTCTTTATCCATTCATCTGTTGATGGACATCTTGGCTCTTTCCACAGTTTGGCTATTGTGCACATTGCTGCTATAAACATCGGGGTGCACGTACCCCTTTGGATCCCTACATTTGTATCTTTGGGGTAAATACCCAGTAGTGCAATTGCTGGGTTGTAGGGTAGCTCTATTTTCAACTTTTTGAGGAACCTCCATACTGTTTTCCAGAGTGGTTGCACCAGCTTGCATTCCCACCAACAGTGTAGGAGGGTTCCCCTTTCTCCACATACCCGCCAACATCTGTCGTATCCTGACTTGTTAATTCTAGCCATTCTGACTGGTGTGAGGTGGTATCTCATTGAGATTTTGACTTGGATTTCCCTGATGCCAAGCGATGTTGAGCACTTTTTCATGTGTCTGTTGGCCATTTGGATGTCTTCTTTGGAAAAATGTCTGTTCATGTCTTCTGCCCATTTCTTGATTGGATTTTTTGTTCTTTGGGTGTTGAGTTTGATAAGTTCTTTATAGATTTTGGAGACTAGCCCTTTATCTGATATGTCATTTGCAAATATTTTCTCCCATTCTGTCGGTTGTCTTTTGGTTTTGTTGACTGTTTCTTTTGCTGTGCAAAAGTTTTTTATCTTGATGAAGTCCCAATAGTTCATTTTTGCCCTTGCTTCCCTTGCCTTTGGTGATGTTTCTAGGAAGAAGTTGCTGTGGCTGAGGTCAAAGAGGTTGCTGCCTGTGTTCTCCTTTAGGATTTTGATGGACTCCTGTCTCACATTTAGGTCTTTCAACCATTTGGAGTCTATTTTTGTGTGTGGTGTAAGGAAAGGGTCCAGTTTCATTCTTCTGCATGTGGCTGTCCAATTCTCCCAACACCATTTGTTGAAGAGACTGTCTTTTTTCCATTGGACATTCTTTCCTGCTTTGTTAAAGATGAGTTGACCATAGAGTTGAGGGTCCATTTCTGGGCTCTCTATTCTGTTCCATTGATCTATGTGTCTGTTTTTTGTGCCAGTACCATACTGTCTTGATGATGACAGCTTTGTGATAGAGCTGGAAGTCCGGAATTGTGATGCCGCCAGCTTTGCTTTTCTTTTTCAACATTCCTCTGGCTATTCGGGGTCTTTTCTGGTTCCATACATATTTTAGGATTATTTGTTCCATTTCTTTGAAAAAAGTGGAGGGTATTTTGATAGGGATTGCATTAAATGTGTAGATTGCTCTAGGTAGCATTGACATCTTCACAATATTTGTTCTTCCAATCCAGGAGCATGGAACGTTTTTCCATTTCTTTGTGTCTTCCTCAATTTCTGTCATGAGTATTTTATAGTTTTCTGAGTACAGATCCTTTGCCTCTTTGGTTAGATTTATTCCTAGATATCTTATGGTTTTGGGTGCAATTGTAAATGGGATCAACTCCTTAAATTCTCTTTCTTCTGTCTTGTTGTTGGTGTATAGAAATGCCACTGATTTCTGTGCATTGATTTTATATCCTGCCACTTGACTGAATTCCTGTATGAGTTCTAGCAGTTTTGGGGTGGGGTCTTTTGGGTTTTCCACATAAAGTATCATATCATCTGCAAAGAGTGAGACTTTGACTTCTTCTTTGCCAATTTGGATGCCTTTTATTTATTTTTTTTTGTTGTCTGATTGCTGTGGCTAGGACTTCTAGAACTATGTTGGATTGCAGTGGTGATAGTGGACATCCCTGCCACGTTCCTGACCTTAGGGGGAAAGCTCTCAGTTCTTCCCCATTGAGAATGATATTCGCTGTGGGTTTTTCATAGATGGCTTTTATGATATTGATGTATGTATCCTCTATGCCTATACTCTGAAGAGTTTTGATCAAGAAAGGATGCTGTACTTTGTCAAATGCTTTTTCTGCATCTATTGAGAGGAGCATATGGTTCTTCTCCCTCCTCTTATTAGTGTGATCTATCACACTGATTGATTTTCGAATGTTGAACCACGCTTGCATCCCAGGGATAAATCCCACTTGGTCATGGTGGATGATCCTTTTAATGTATTGTTGGATCCTATTAGCTAGGATTTTGTTGAGAATTTTGGAATCCATATTCATCAGGGGTATCGGCCTGATATGGAAAGATGGAAAAATATTCCATGCTCATGGATCAGAAGAATAAAATTGTTAAAATGTCTATGCTACCTAAGCAATCTATACCTTTAATGCCATCCTGATCAAAATTCCAATGACATTTTTCAAAGTGCTGGAACAAACAATCCTAAAATTTGTATGGAATCAGAAATGATCCCAAATCACCAAGGAAATGTTGAAAAAGAAAAACAAAGCTGGGGCATCACGTTGCCCGATTTCAAGCTATATTACAAAGCTGTGATCACCAAGACAGCATGGTACTGGCACAAAAACAGACATATAGACCAATGGAACAATATAGAGAGCCCAGATATGGACTCTCAACTCTATGGTCAAATAATCTTTGACAAAGCAGGAAAAAACATGCAATGGAAAAAAGACAGTCTCTTCAATAAATGGTGCTGGGAAAATTGGACAGCTATATACAGAAGAATGAAACTTGACCATTCTCTAGCACCATACACAAAGGTAAACTCAAAATGCGTGAAAGACGTCAATGTGAGACAGGAATCCATCAAAATCCTAGAGGAGAACATAGGCAATAACCTCTTTGACATTGGCCACAGCAACTTCTTTCAAGATACATCTCCAAAAGCTAGTGAAACAAAAGCAAAAATGAACTTTTGGGACTTCATCCAGATAAAAAGCTTCTGCACAGCAAAGGAAACAGTCAACAAAACAAAGAGGCAACTCACAGAATGGGAGAAGATATTTGCAAATGACACTACAGATAAAGGCTGATATCCAAGATCTATAAGGAACTTCTCAAACTTAACACCCAAATAACAAACAATCAAGTCAAAAAATGGGCAGAAGAGATGAACAGACACTTCTCTGAAGAAGACATACAAATGGCTAACAGACACATGAAAAAATGTTCATCATCATTAGCCATCAGGGAAATTCAAATCAAAACCACATTGAGATACCACCTTACACCAGTTAGAATGGCAAAAATGGACAGGGAAAGAAACAACAAATATTGGAGAGGTTGTGGAGAAAGGGGAACCCTCTTACACTGTTGGTGGGAATGCAAGTTGGTACAGCCACTTTGGAAAACAGTGTTAAGGTTCCTCAAAAATTTAAAAATAGAGCTACCCTATGACCCAGCAATTGCACTACTGGGTATTTACCTCAAAGACAGAGATGTAGTGAAAAGAAGGGCCATATTCACCCCAATGTTCATAGCAACAATGTCCGCAATAGCCAAACTGTGGAAAGAGCCGAGATGCCCTTCAACAGATGAATGGATAAAGAGGACGTGGTCCATATATACAATGGAATATTACTCAGTCATCAGGAAGGATGAATGCACAACTTTTACATCAACATGGATGGGACTGGAGGAGATCATGCTAAGTGAAATAAATCAAGCAGAGAAAGTCAATTATCATATGGTTTCACTTATTTGTGGAACATAAGGAATAGCATGGAGGACATTAGGAGAAGGAAGGGAAAAATGAAGGGGGGGGAATCGGAGGGAGAGACGAACCATAAGAGACTATGGACTCTTAGAAACAACCAGGGTTTTAGAGAGGAGGGGGGAGGGGGGATTGGTTAGCCTGGTGATAGGTATTAAGGAGGGCACGTGCTGCATGGAGCACTGGGTGTTATACGAAAACAATGGATCGTGGATCACCACATCAAAAACTAATGATGTATTGTATGGTGACTAACATAACATAATAAAACAAAAAAACAAATAGAAAAAAAAGAAAATTAAAAAAATTAACTTTGAAAGACTAAAGGATTAGGGGGAAAAAAGCCATGAATTCTATGTGCTGTATTCCCCTAGTGCCGGCATTCTGCCATTCTCATTGATCAGTAAACTTGGTCTTGGCTGGCTGTTCTTGCTGATCTTCTGGGGGAGGGGCCCGTTGCAGTGGTTCTCAAATGTCTTTGCTGGAGGCGGAATTGCCCCACCCTTGCCAGGGGCTGGGCTAGGTAATCTGCTCAGGTTTTCTCTTGGGAGCTTTTGTTCCCTGCAAGCTTTCCGCACAGCTTTGGAGGCCGAGAGTGAAAATGGTGGCCTTCCAATCTCTGCCCTGGAGGAGCCGAGAACTCGGGCCCCACTCCTCAGTCAATCACTCCTATTTCCCTGGTCTCCAGCCGCACTCTGTGGTCACCTGGCCTGTGACCGAGCTTTTCTATCTCTGGCACACGACCTGTGTGGAGTCTCCAAACCCAGCAGATCCCTGTGGTGTCCTCCCACACCACTCTTCCCGGGGGAGAAAGGGGAGTCTCCCCGGATCTGCTGCTTGTTGGGTCCCTGCTGGAAGAGCAGTGACCGGACTGTGCTGTGGATCATGGTTTATGGCAACCCTGAGCTGAGAGCCCACTCCTTGGCTCTGTCTCTGCAGCCGGCTTCCCCGCTCTGATACCTGGGAGCTCTGCCACACTCAGGCACCCCAGGTCTTTCTGTGACCCCGAGGGTCCTGAGACCATGCTGTCCCAGTGAGGGTTCAACCCCCCCCCCCCCCCAGCCACTGGAGTGACATCCCTCAGCGGAGCAGACTTCTAAAAGTTCTGGATTTTGTGCTCTGCTGCTCTATCACTTGCCAGTAGCATCTGACAGAAGCTCCCTCCCCCCGCCGTCTATCTTCCCCTATATTGCCTCAGATTCACTTCTCTGCACGTCCTACCTTCCAGAAACTGGTCGCTTTTTTTTTCATGGAGTTGCTGCTATTCTTTTCTTTGATCTCCTGTTGAGTTCGTAGGTGTTCAGAATGGTTTGATACCTATCTAGCTGAATTCCTGGGACCAGACGAAATTTAGGTCTCCTACTCCTCTGCCATCTTGCTCCTCCTCCCTAGTTGTCTTTTCTTAATAATATCAATTTCTTAGTCTGTCCATTCATCTGTCTGGGCCTCTATAAAGTCCTAGAAACAATGCAAATAGAATAGTAATGAACATTCCTAGGGTGCAGATTGTGGTATCTAAACACAATTCCCCACTAAATGGAATCAGAATTCCCCAGACAAGGTTGATTCTAAGTTTGAAACAGAAAATATAGAAGGTGAGTCTTAGCATTTTGTTGTAATAGAAAGCAAGAAACTATCAAATACCAATGGGATCAGGTAAAACAAAATGGGTCAATTTAGAGGAGCTTCTACTGGCCCAAGACGGAACAATTTGGGATCATCCAAATGAATAATGATGGCAGTGGATTGAAGCACATCAAATACATAAAAATCCATGAGTCCCTAATAACACAAAAACCAAAAACTAATTTAAAAAAATATCTCATTGGCCATAATAGGAGTTTACTAGGACACCAACTCATTACTCTTAAATTTGTTATGAAGAGGAAATAAGAATTTACTCAGGCTTTTCTACACAAACTATGCTTCAGATTAACATTATTGATGGAGATTTCTCTAGAGAAGAATTCCTGCTAGTACTTGCAGAAGGAATAATAGAATCAGAGAAATCAGCATTTGCAATGAATTAATAGATTCAGGTGATTCAGTAAGAAGCCATTAGAAGAAGGTTGATGAGGGACTTTATAAGGGGGAATCAGGCTGACCACACATGCCTACTGATCAATCTTAGCATCACCGAAATTGGAAAAGACAAGTCATTACATGGCTCATGATATAATATAAAATGAAATATTCTGGATTACCTATGAAGTATTTTTTTTTAAAGTTTTTATTTTAATCACCTGGTGCTTATCATGATAAGTGAACTCCTTAATTCCCATCACTTATTCCCCTGCCCACCTCCCCTCTGGTAACTGTCAGTTTGTTCTCTGTAGTTAAGAGTCTGTTTCTTGATTTTCTCTCTCTTTTTCTTCCTTTGCTCATTTGTTTTGTTTTTTAAATTCCACATATGAGTGAAATTGTATGGTATTTGTCTTTCTCTGACTGACTTATTTCACTTAGCATTTTACTCTCTAGCTCACCTTTGAAGTATTCTTAACTAAAAATAAAACCTAAAATCTAATCAGGCCTCTGTATCAAGCTACCAGCTTATAGGAAATTTGGGAGATAGATGAGCAATTTAAAAGATACCACAAAAATACAAAATTTGGGGGCATAAATGATTTTATTTCTCTGCAAATCAATGCCATAAAAAGGAAGGATAAATATTATTGGAGAATAGAGAAGATTTAAGAAAATGTGTTAGATAGTTTGCAATAATGGTCATTTTTTTCTTTTTTAATGTGATTTTGCATCTCATCCTATCAAGAGGTGGAGTTTATTGTTCCACCTTTTGAATGTGGGTTGGCCTTATGACTTGCCTTGACAAATAGTACATTGCAAAATTGACAGTATGCAAACTCTGAAGCCTACACCTGAAGGAGGCTTGTAGATTCTGTCCTTGCATGCTTGGAGCCCTAACACTGTTTTGTGAAGAAGCCAAGGCTAGTTTCCTTGAGGGGAGTAAATGTGGAGAGAGAGACCCAGCTGACAGTCCACACTAGTCACCAGACATGAGGCCATCCGGACCATCTAGTCTTCACTAAATCCACAGCTGACTGCTGCCACATAAAGGCCTCCAGGCAAAACCAGCAGAAAACCACTCAGCTGACCCCAAGATCAAATAGTTGATCTGTGGAATGTGGAACTAATAAATTATTCTTATTGTAACCCACTACATTTTGAGGTGGTTGTTACATAGTAATAGATTGCTGGAGAGTCATAACAGCTTAATGCCATGTGTGGAAGCTACTTGGTGCTACATTCAAACAAAGCAACTAAAAAAGGATCCTTTGAGACAAGGAATTTTGAACATAGATTGCACATTAGATGATATCAAGAAATTATTGCTGATTTTGTTAGTTCTTTCATCATGTAAACAAAAAATGATTTAGAGACACATACTATAGGTTTATCGTGGAAATAACTTTGATATAAGGGATTTGTTTCAAAATAACCAAGCAAAGAAAAAAAGTGAAAAGAAATTGTTAAAATATGGATAATTATTGAAGTTGAGTGATATGTTGATGATATTTTTTAAAGATTATTTATTTATTTATTTATTTATTTATTTATTTATTTATTTGACAGAGAGAGAGAGAGACACAGCGAGAGAGGGAACACAAGCAGAGGGAGTGGGAGAGGGAGAAGCAGGCTTCCCGCTGAGCAGGGAGCCTGAGGTGGGGCTCGATCCAGGACCCTGGGATCATGACCTGAGCCGAAGGCATACGCTTAACGACTGAGCCACCCAGGTGCCCCAAGGATATTTTTTATACTATTTTCTCAACTTCTGATTTTGTTTTCAATGTTTTTGTATTAATTTTTTTTTTTTTAAAGAAAATACCAATTTTCCTTTGTGGCTTCTCAACAAACATTCATTTCTCTGTCTTTTCATGTTGAGTGGCAGTTGGCTTATCTGGAAATCTCTCTGGGCAGAGCCACTTGCAGACTGTGTTAATTGTTGTGTTAATGCAGTTTGAAAGCCATAGTGGATAAGGCCAAGGTCTAGTTGTTACTGTGAGTGGGCAGCCCAAGACGCCTGGGCAATGGTCTGCAATGCAGAGGTGAGGTTCCTCTCACTGACTCTGCCAAACTTCTGCCTGCATCTCTCTCACTGCCCATCGCTAACCCCCATTCTCACCTCTGATAGAAACACACAAGATCAGTTCTGTTATGGAGGGTTCCCCTTTGTCTCTGGGCAGAACCCTCCCTAACCTCCAGCTCCCCATACACGTCTTCATCCCAAGCATGGTATCTGCATGGTTTGGATTCATGGTTTGATCAATGTTGATGGCAGGAGAGGATGGATCTGTGGAGGGTGTCAGCGTGGGTTACTCTGCTCTTGGTTTACCCCCAGATTCTTGTCCTTTTTGCACCTTAAACTCAAATGCCTGAACTCCAAGGGCAAACGTCAGCTCCTTTCTTGCACCTCCAACCCAGCTTTATCTTAACCCAGTGGTCCCAATACCCCTCCCTACCAAGTTCTGATGCCTCTCTAGATCCCTCACCCCATAGCAGCAGGAAACCACTTCTCTACATTTTGAGAGTGAGAGTCATGAAATCAGGGAAAGCTTCATGGAGGAAGCTGTATTTGAGTTGGGACTTGAAGGATAGATGTGATTTCCACAGGGGAAAGATGGCAAAAAAAAAAAAAAAAAAAAAAAAAAAAGTCTTCCAGGCAGTAGGAGCTGCTAGTTCCATACTAACTTAAGCAGGAATACTGAGGACCTTCACATGGGAGCTGTCCCCAAACCTGACATCCCCATTTCCCATGTGCTTTTTATTTAAAAGGAGGTTTTATTTGACATTGCAGGAAAAAACATAATGTGACCTATCTTCAGTCTAATATCTATAGACAGACAAGGTAGTTGTTAGCTAGGTCCAGCTGTGCCCAGTGGCTAAAGTCCTTACATCTGCTAATTGAGCAGAGTAAGATATAGCCACAGTGAACTTCTGTCTAAAGGTACAATATCTTTGAGTCTGGATTGTGTCATGTAAGCAAAAGCAGGTTTGAAAATTCCATTGAAGAAAGGTATGCATGCATGGAAGGTGGCCACTTTGTTTCTTGCCTTGTCAAATTTTGCCATTCTAACTGGTGTAAGGTGGTATCTCAATGTGGTTTTGATTTGAATTTCCCTGATGGCTAATGATGTTGAACATTTTTTCATGTGTCTGTTAGCCATTCATATGTCTTCTTTGGAGAAGTGCCTGTTCATGTCTTCTGCCCATTTTTTGACTTGATTATTTGTTTTTTGGGTGTTGAGTTTGAGAAGTTCTTTATAGATCTTGGATACCAGCCCTTTATCTGTAGTGTCATTTGCAAATATCTTCTCCCATTCTGTGGGTTGCCTCTTTGTTTTGTTGACTGTTTCCTTTGCTGTGCAGAACTTTTTTATCTTGATGAAGTCCTAAAAGTTCATTTTCACTTTTGTTTCCCTTGCCTTTGGAGACGTATCTTGAAAGAAATTACTGTGGCTGATGTCGAAGAGGTTACTGCCTATGTTCTCCTCTAGGATTTTGATGGATTCCTGTCTCACATTGAGGTCTTTCAACCATTTAGAGTTTATCTTTGTGTATGGTGTAAGAGAATGGTTGAGTTTCATTTTTCTGTATATAGCTGTCCAGTTTTCCCAGCAGCATTTATTGAAGAGACTGTCTTTTTTCCTTTGGATATTTTTTCCTGCTTTGTGAAAGATTAGTTGACCATAGAGTTGAATGGCAAAAATTGACAAGGCAAGAAACAACAAATGTTGGAGAAGATGTGGAGAAAGGGGAACCCTCTTACACTGTTGGTGGGAATGCAATTGGTAGAGCCACTTTGGAAAAGAATGTGGAGATTCCTCAAAAAGTTAAAAAATAGAGCTACCCTATGACCCAGCAATTGCACTCCTGGGTATTTACCCCAAAGATACAGATGTAGTGAAAAGAAAGGCCACATGCACCCCAATGTTCATAGCAGCAATGTCCCCAATAGCCAAACTGTGGAAGGAGCCGAGATGCCCTTCAACAGATGAATGGATTAAGATGTGGTCCATACAATACAATACAATAGAATATTAGCCATCAGAAAGGATGAATACCTACTATTTGGATCAACATGGATGGAACTGGAGGACATTATGCTAAGTAAAATAAGTCAAGCAGAGAAAGACAATTATCGTAACATTTCATTTTTATGTGGGACATAAGGAATAGCATGGAGGACATTAGGAGAAGGAAGGGGAAAATTAAGGAGGGGAAATCAGAGGGGGAGATGAACCATGAGAGACTATGGACTCCAGGAAACACAGTGAGGGTTTTGGGGGAGGTGTGGGGGGATGGGTTAGCCTAGTGATGGATATTAAGGAGGGCACGCATTGCATGGGGCACTGGGTGTTATATGAAAACAATGAATCATGGAACACACATCAAAAACTAATGATGTAGTGTGTGGTGACTAATATAACATAATAAATAAAAATAATTTAAAAAAAGGAAGGTGGCCACTTTGGTATTGACAGTTTCTCTGATATGGAAGTGTCTGAGCATCATGATGTCCAAGGAAAGAGTGTCAAGTCAGGGGTTATCCCACCCTAGGAAATAAGCCACCTAGAGCCCTGATTTTCTCAAAAAGGAAAAAAGAAAAGAGTGAAACAGATCTCTTTACGTTCCCACCCCCTACTTCTTACAAATTTTAATTAGAGGGCCTCACTTACTGAGGGCCTGCCACCAACCATGTTCTATGGAAAGTGCTCCACATACCTGGTCTGATTTAGTCCTCACTAAAACCTGCACTGCTTGCATTAGTAGGTTGTAAATAAAGATGAACCATTTGAAGGCAGAGAGACTATATAACTGTTCCAAATCTTCCATAGTCCTCTACCACCTCTTAAATACAGAATGGGTTCTGAGCCGAGCCATCTTGCAAAAATCAGAGAACACATTTATTTGATGAAAACCCATAAAATCTAGAGGAGTTGTCCCAATTTTTTGAGCCATCCCAACAATCAAGAAGTCATTATTAGGCTTGACTGAGGAGGACTGATTTGGTTGCAGTATATAAACTCATCCAGGTTTTAATTAAAATGTACTATAGTATTGTATCCACATTTTTTAAAAACATATACTCATATATACGTTTCACAATATATAAAGCTCACATATGTATAATTATAAAAGATAATGCAGAGATAAAAAATATAAGTTGGTTGCATTTCTTACTAAATGAGTCCTAATAATAATTGAGTAAGCTTTCTAAAAACAGATTTTTACTTTTAACTCACCTATGGGTCAGGTTATTGTAGGAGAAAATGGTCTTTGAACCAGAGGAAGCTGAGATTCAATTCTAGCCATGTCTCTTATCAACAGTGGTACTTTGACATTAATATCTCTGAGCTTTGGTTTCCTTATCTGTCGAATAAAAATAATGATGTTTGCAGCCCATGAATGAAGAAATTAGATTATATAGTAAAGCTTCCAATGCAAGGGCTAACAAAGAATTTTCCTCCCTTTGAATGTAAGTATATACTTTTGTATGTCTTGTACCTAGTCCATGCTCTATATATTCTTTTTACAACTTTCTACAATCTAATCACCATTAGTAATAACAAGGTTATTGTCAATGCAATGAGATTAAGAGATGTCAGTAAGAGAGTCTTTTATGGAATGTATTGACTCCCATTACTAAAGTTATGGTAAAAGCAGTGAAAATTTCTGGGGAGTGGCTACCCATGATGTCCCACCCGCTAGTCCATTTTCATGCATCAGAAAATTGTTTTGTCTTTTTCCAGTTCAGTGTTCCTTCAAGGAAGCCAAATAAAGCAAGGTAGAGGGCATGACTTATCACTTGTACTGATGGGCAATCAGGCAGAGAAACACAGACACAAATGTGTTACTTACTATATGTCACATTCTTTCTCTTGTTGATGTCATTTTTTATGATAATCCTTTTCCAAACTTCTCTGACTTTCTCCTAAGAAGGAGCCAAATAGAACACATATGGCCCTGCCTAATTTTTAAAGGAACGCTTTATTTGCTTTTGATGATTCTTATTATAACACTATTGAATTTAACTAAGACCTTTAGCTCTATTTTGTTCGATCTCTACTGCATTCTTGGCTTCCTTCAATGTTGTAATTTAAAATAGTGCAAATTTTTTCATTTCTGTATGTTTTCTCTACTTATTTGTCTTTTTCTCCTACAAGGCCTGACTCTCTTCCATGCCAACAAGATCAGTAGCTTCTCTCTTTTTTTTTTTTAATTTTTTTATTGTTATGTTAATCCCCATACATTACATCATTAGTTTTATATATAGTGTTCCATGATTCATTGTTTGTGCATAACACCCAGTGCTCCATGCAGAACGTGCCCTCCTCAATACCCATCACCAGGCTAACCCATCCTCCCACCCCCCGATCAGTAGCTTCTCTTTAACTTAAGATTTCCCCACATTCCAGAAAATAGATCCTCTGAGTTCTGCTCAACACTTCCCACTCAGCATTATCTGGCTAGAGTACCTAGGAAAACCCAAATTCTTAGCTGCCCTTATTCCCTGTGAGATTCCTAAAAAGATCTTTGCAAAATTTAGGCAAAGCTTGCAAGGCAAAGCATAACTTTATTGTTATCCAAGGACTTGGTCTCACACCCCACTCCAGAGTTCCTGGGAGTTAGATAGGGCCTTGGCTTCCCCACTTGATACCTTCACTTAAGTCTGGATCAGAATTCAAGTGCAAAATTCAAGATGATTCCGAGCATGCTCACAGGGCACCAGAGGAAAAAGAGAACGATACATAGACAACAAGCACAAGAGAGTTTCCCCTTATGGCCTAATACACTCAACCCAAGTCTTCTCAGGGGTGAAAGAGCATGGAAGGGGCCCTGCCCTTAGCATGCCCATGCCCTGATCATGCATGCGTTTTTTTCTACATCTTTTGGAGCCTCCACTTTTAGAAAAATTGGTCCATAGAGCAACTTCATACTTAATCCCTAGACCCAACCTATGACATGTAAAGGAGGGAATGGGTAGAAAGAAGGAGGCTTTTAGCCTCCTAGAGGCCAATAATCATCATCCTTGCTTAACTGCAACCTAATTTTGAGCTTTGGTATTATATTCAGTCTCTTTATAACAATAGCTTGAAGTATTGACCTCACCTTTTGGTTCATGATTAAGCTGAGTTCTTAGAAATTTTGGGGGCTTGGGTCTGGAAAGTTTTAATGCAAATGACTAAGTAGTTTTGAGATTAAATTGTGAATCTGGAATAAGATTTTAAAAAATATGTTTAGATTAATAATTTGTGTGTCTATTATACAGTCTAAATTTCAAAACACTTCAATCATGAAGTTATTTATGCAATGAACATTTTTTAAGGCACTGCTATACACCAGGTTAAGTACTAAGAGTTTTAAATAGAAATATGTGTGGTACCTATTGCATTGTTGATGCTCTTGCCAACCCTGGGAACTAGGGGATCAACTGTTAATGACATCACTAGATGAGACATTGGATTCTTATGGAGGTTTGTCCATTTGCCTGAGGTGCCCCCAAAATAAATTATGGAGCTGATACTGAAATCTATGACTTCTGTCATTCAATACACTGCATTATAATCAGTGTCCTAAATGATTGTCCTTTAGTTTCTTTCTTTCCTTTTTCCTTTTCTTTCTTTCTTCTTTTTTTTTTTTTTTAGAGAGGGTGAGGAGGGGCAGAGGGAGAGGGAGAGAGAGAGAATCTTAAGCAGACTCCACACCCAGCACGTGAGTCCTATGCAGGGCTCCATCTTGCAACCCTGAGATCTTGACCTGAGCCAAAACCAAGAGTTGGATACTTAACCAACTGAGCCACCCAGGTACCCCTGTCCTTTAGTTTCTTAAATAAAGTATTATGGCTTAATTGTGACTTGGAATCCATAGTTTCACTTCCTTGAAATGAGTCTGTCATTAGATTTCTATCATCATGGTGGATGGGGCCAGGGCAGCTCTCATTCTCTTTCTCCTGGCAAAGAGACAGCTGAAAATCATGACTAAAATAGTTCTGATTTCTGCAACATAACTATTCCTCTTTGCCACTCTTCCTACTACCTGGGCTTTGGAAGGAAGAGAGGAAAGGAAGGGTGAAGAAAAGGAAACAAAAGGGAAGAGACTGGGAATCAAGAGACTTACTTTGTAACCCTGGTTCACATGGGTGATTAGCAATTTTGTGTTGAGCATGCTACTTTATCTTATCTGAATCTTGGTTTCCTCATCTGCCAAATGGGTTGAACTGAACATTTTTAAAGGTCCTTCTGCCCCTTATATTCCATGACTCTAAGACAGGGAAACTAAAGGAGGGGAGGATATAAAGGAAATACAGAGATGAGTGGGGCTTCACTGAGGAACAGAGGGTCTTCTTCATTGACATTTTTCTTCATCCAAAGAAAGTGTGTGACTTAGGATAACCTTTTGAGAAGGAGTTTGACATTATCTTGTAAAGTTGAAAATTCACACGTTCTGAAACCCAGCAATCCCCCTTCAGGTGAATGAGAAATCATTCACATGCACACCAGGAGACATGTCTAAGAATGTTCATAGTACTGAAATGGAAGGAAAGACTTGGGAACCACTTAAATGTCCATCAAAAGGAGTGTAGATGAATGAATTGTCCCAAGGGAAGCAATAACAATGCTTTCTGCTTGCCATTGTGACCTAATTGGCTGAATTTCTTCATGCTGCCAATATGTACTGGGTGTATTCTTTTTGCCCATGACTGTGTCATCTTTGGGTGCTGAACATATTGTGATGGCTATTGCACATTCCTGCCCTTGTAGAATTCTAATATCTTTTTGCTTTTTCTCACAGTGTTGACACACCAGTCCAATAAGTCAATTTTCTCATTTAATTGTGGATATGGCACAATAGCATATCAATAGATTCTCTGATCTTGATGACACTTCCACTAAAACTATGAAATGCATTATTATGTTTTTTCCTTAAGGGATTTTTTAATTTCCTTCTTTTATTTCCATCTACTTTCTACCTCTATGTATTTACCTATTCTGGACATTTTTACAGAAATGGAGCCATACGGTATGTGGCCTTTTGTGACTGGTTTCTTTCACTTAGAACTAGTGTTTCCAAGGTTCATCCAAGTTATAGCATATACCAGTACCTTATTCCTTTTCATGACTGAGTAATATATCATTATATGGATATGCCATATTTTGTTAGTCTATCTATCAGTTGATGGCCAGTTTTGTTATTTTCATTTTTTGGTTATTATGAATAGTGCTGCTACAAGTATTTGTTTGTGATATTTTGTGGACTTATGTTTTCAATTCTTTTGGGTATATATGTAGGAGTAAAAGAGCTAGGTCATATAGTAACTATATATTTAATTCTTTGAGAAACTGCCAAATTGTTTTCTAAAATGGTTGCACCATCCTACAACCCTACCAGAAATATATAAGGGATCTAATTTCCCATGTCTTCTGTAACACTTGTTATTGTCTATTGTTATTTTAGTCACCTCATGGGTGTGAAGTGGTATCTTATTATAGTTTTGATTTGCATTTCTTTAATAGCTAATGATGTTGAACATCTTTACATATGCTTTTTGGGCATTTAAAAACTCTTCTTTGGAGAAATGTTTATTCACCTCCTTTGCCCATTCTAACTGGATTGTTTGTCTTTCTGTTGTTGAGTTGTTTTTATAAAGTTCTTTATATATTGAGTTTATATATGAGTCCTTTATATATTATGAATATAAACCTTTATCAAACATATGATTTGCAAATATTTCCTCATATTCAGTGGGAGTATCTTTTTACTTTCTTGGAGTCCCTGAAAACATACAAGTTTTTAATTTTATTTAAGTCCAATTTATTTATTTATTTTTTCTTTTGTTGCTTATGCTTTTGGTGTTATATTTAAGAAACTATTTTCTAATTTATGATCACGATTACTCCTAAGTTTTCTTCTAAGAATTTTATAATTTTAGTTCTTATATTTAGTCTATAATTAATTCGGACTTAATTTTTACATGTGGTGTGAAGTAGGGGAATGATTTCAGTCTTTGCATGTGGGTATCCAGTACCATTTGTTAAAAAGACTATTCTTTCCTCATTTAATTATCTTGGCACCTTTGCCGAAATACAATTGACCATTAATGTAAGGGTTTATTTCTGGATTCTCAATTTTATTCAATTGATCTGTATGTCTATCCTTATGCCAGGACTGCACTGTTGTAATTATTGCTGCTTTGTGATAAGTTTTGAAATTAGAAACTGTAATTCCCATAATTTTGTTTTCCTTTATTAAGATTGTTTTGTTATTTTGAATACCTTGCATTACCATAAGAAATTATGCACTGTTTGAACCAATATATTAAATTATTAAGAATATTATAAAGTTACATTATAAATGCACTTAATGAGCATGAATTCTTTGAAGTTTATACATAAATAAAAAAAGAAAAGAGGAAGAAGAGAGATTCTTCCTACTACTACATTTAGTGCCCTGTGTGTGGAAAGACACGAATCTGAGGTCTCAACAATTGTTCTCAGTTCTTATGTACTTCTCAGAGTTTGCAGCGAGTATTTTAAGGATTAATTTTGAAGATACAAATTTTGTATCCTGTGTGTTTACATTATAACCTAATTATTACTGAACATTTTAACTTTTCCATAAGCTTCTTGAGGGCAAAGAATGTATCATCAATGCCATTTATAGCTTCTTATATTACATTGGAGAGTTGTGGGCATCCTGATAGTCTTCTACTTCTCTCTACTGCTATTTATACAATCTTCACTAAGATTAGTGCAGGTTGGTGGAATCCATTGCTTAATAGAGACATCTAACTGGGTGAGAAGAGTCTTATTTGCAGTTCCTGAAGTAAACAAACAAAAAGTGATGAGGAAGAGAGTAGATTGAATAATGGATTATGCTGGTGGGACCCATTAGAAAATATAGGGAACAGAGGAAGGTTGAATGACAATCTGGGAACTTAATTCATATATAGCTGGGTTTATTCATATTCCAGGACACATAGTTTTGCTTCAAGCCATGGAGGCACTTAGAGTTACACTATTTCTTAGTAAAGACACAAAGTAGATTCCCCAAGAGCTTTCTTGAAACTTTTATCTTATAAATTTTATACTGTAACTGATTTTGATCTGAACATGGAAAGGAGAATCAACCAAGTGCTTACTGCCATATTGAGTACTTTTTAAGAGATTTTATCAACAATATTGATGTATTGCCAAAGGAAGATGAAAATAGCAGCTGCCCGGTGAACAGGGTCACAACCTGAAAATTAGGTCTCCATAAAAAGCTATAGGGTGTATTTTTCTAAATTCTTTGACTGCTACACAATTCTCTATGTAAACTTATTATACAAAAAGAAACCCCATTTGCTTTGGTCATTAAAGGGGAAGAAAAGAGCAACATTTGAACATAACTCAGTCATAGTCATTAGAGCATTTGTTCAGATTTTGGGCCACTCTATGGTGTATCTACCCCTCTCGATACTAGTCTTGTGCTTGTCACCCAAGCTTGGAATTATAGAATTTAAACATTAGATTTGGGACAAACCTCCTCAATATTAAAGGGCCCTTGCAAGATGGCATCTAGGTTGTACTTGACTACTGTTGGTAATGAGGAACTTATTAATTACCCAAGCCATTCATTTTCCTTCTGTAGGACTCTAAACACTGAACAAAAATATACCTCAATGCAACTTTCAATCATTAGTTTATTTTACTCTCTGGACACATTTCTTCTAGATATTCAAGACAACTGTCCTCTTCCTTCAGGCTCTCATTTATATCTTAATTATGTCATACTTTATGTAAGCATTTGTATATTTTTAATTTTTTAAAGCAAAATTTAACCTCTAATAACTGGAACCCAAATTCCCATGAAAAGTGTAGACATAGCCCACTCACACAATGCTAAAATTTTCACACAGGTCTTCAGATAAATCCAGGGAAGTTATTCTCATCCCTTGATAATAGATTGTCTTGTTGATTTTATTTTCTGATGTGACAAAATATGATCCCACATTCTCACTGCATGGAGTTAGGCGAGTTGACTATGCTCCCAGATTTGCAGAACCATGAAGAGAGGATCCTGGCTTCTGGAACTTCATTCATCACAGCAAGGAGAAAGTTATACTTCCACTTTGGCCCTATTCCAGAAGTGGTTATAACTCCAATTCCACTCCAGCCTTTTATGAAAGTGATGGATCTCAGAGATATGCAAGCCTGCCCCTATCAACTATGCAGGTTAGGAGAAACAGTTGGGCTCATAAACCGTATTCTTTATTAACTACTTCTTTTGTCATGTTTCAGCCCATTTAACCTTCTAGCATGTATGCACATTGTAGTCACACAATTACAAGAGCTAAAGCAACATAACAATTATAGAGCTATATCATGGCAAAGCAACTCAAGAGCTCAGTGACTCTATTAAAATTTTAAAGAAGTTAATCCTCTGGGAAGTGTTCCCATTAATTAAACAAAAGTGAAAGAAAATGGGTTTTATGTTTATTCTCTGCAAGGAAGAAGGTGGGCCATAGCTGAATGTAAAGGAGCTGTATGATCACAAGTAAATGCATACACTTGAAGGGTGAAAATTTCAAGTCATTTATCTGTGAAGTAGTCTGGGTCAATATTTGCTCAGTCTTTTCTGGAGAACAGAGGATTTTTTTGTCAGATAAGTTTTCTAGAATTCCATGAGGATTTAATCCAAATCTATGCTGCAGCATAGGAGACAAGAGGTCAAGCCTCGACTGATACTGAGTTCAGTGATAATACATCATGGAATGTATCAGAGAGTGGAAAATTGGTGGAGTAGATTAATGGCCACAGCTAAATTAGAGACTTTGGGTCTTCTTCTTCCTACCTTCACCACATCTAAGAGCATGAATGCTATGCATTCAACTTATGCATTTGTGGGGTAATTGAGTGTGTATACAATGAAGGAACCTGGTGTACATGGTTTCCCAAACATACCTGTAAACAGAACCCTTTGCCAAGGTGTACCATAATGGACCAGATGCTGTGTGGACCCCAGAGAGGCACAAAGTAGAGCTACTGGCTAAGAGTGCATCAGAGGCTTGAGACCCTGAAGTCTGGGGACTATCTGTGCTGGAAGGAACAAAAACAATGGAGCCACACTGCAGGAAGATTGTCTTTCCTCTAGTGGTCATTATGATCAAGGAGCCTTTGTAGACGGTCACTAAAAGATTGACAAGGTCAGATTTGAAAAGCAATTTGGGTACTTATGTTCGTTATCTCTCTATCTCTCTCTTTTTAAGATTTTATTTATTTGTCAGAGAGAGAGAGAGAGAGCACGCACACAAGCAGGGGGAGCTGCAGGCAGAGGGAGAAGCAGACTCCCCACTGAGCAAGGAGCCTTATGTGGGACTCCATCCCAGAGCCCTGGGATCATGACCCGGCCCGAAAGCAGATGCTTAACTGACTGAGACATCCAGGCATCCTTGTTAGTTATATCTCTTGATAAACTTTCTGTATTTATATTTGCTGATCAAGCAGGATTAACTGTATTTTAGAGGTGCCTAGAAATTGTAGAAAGCTTTCAGAGAGAAAGCCTCAAAAGAAAAATGATTTCTTTTTGTACTTAACATTGGTATCTGGAAAGAGGAAATTTGTATTCTACTGGTTATAAGATCAAACACAGAGGACCAAATGAAATTTGCAAAGTGAAGGGAAAAGGTTAATGACAGAGAAAAGTTGATGGAAAATGTTTTAGTTCAAGTTCCCTAAAAATAGCCTGAGATAGGAATTCTTATACAATTAATTTATTGAGGTGGTGATTTCAGATGGAAATTGTAAGGAAATGAGGGAAACAGGATATGAGAGGGAAGAAGCTAAGTGAGAATGTAGGTATAGTTGAAATGTAGCCTAAACCTAATCCATGGTGAATGCTACTATAGAGTTGGCCCTCCTTAAGACAAGGAACTAGTCTTTGTTTCTCTGTATCAGTCAGTCACTGGGTGAAAAGCTTTGAGAGCAAGTTCAATACTTGCATGGTCACAAAGAGAGATGGCAGGATGGCAGTTTGGAAAAATCAATGTGAGTGCAATCCTGGAGGGAAGAGGATTCTAGATTGAACTAACATTTATTATGAGACAATTATCTGCCAACTGCTCTCTGCTACAATTAATGCATTTTAAGGAAGAGAAAACTGAGGCTTGGAAAAGTTATATCATGTACTCAGGAAAATGGAGGAATAAGAAAGCAAAGCCGGGTGTTGAGATTTCCAGCCCTGGGCTTTTGGCAGCCTGACTCATCATAGGAATCAGTAAGAGCATGTG
Source organism: Halichoerus grypus (assembly GCF_964656455.1). Classification (NCBI taxonomy): domain Eukaryota; kingdom Metazoa; phylum Chordata; class Mammalia; order Carnivora; family Phocidae; genus Halichoerus; species Halichoerus grypus. The sequence continues at coordinate 151,789,328 of NC_135712.1, read as the reverse complement.
CTCAGGGACAGGGTTACCTGTGTGAATTAAGGGTAGAGGAATGTGAAAGCTGGGGTTGACCTGGATCTATAGGGAGAAGGGAAAGCTAATGCCAATTTATAGAAATCAGTGTAGACCTGAAGGAGAAGCTGTGTATGCCACTGAAGCCTTTATAGGAGGCTGAGCTCACGTCTGAACTTTTGAATCATTACATTGATAGTTGTATTTTTGTAGACAAAGGGCTTTGTATAATCTACATTTGTAGACAAAGGGCTTTGTATAATCTAGATTCTGGAAACTGACCAGAATCCCCAAATACTTCTTATGTACTATTCAAAAACAATAAAAGCAACAATATAAAACATGGCTTAGCTGCTCTGTAGACTGATAAGATGCCTACTCTGAAAACCACCCTTGAAGCTGTCTTTGAGGCTTCACCAAGTTCTGCCCTCAAGTCCACAATAAATGTTCTTCCTTGTGACTCTGGGAGATGTGCCTGGGACAATGTTTTCCTGATGACCCCTTAATCTTTCCAATGGTGCATTCTGTATGAGAGTAGTTCCATGTGACATTTATGAGTGTTTGGGGTGGGAGGGGAGAGGGTAATCATGTGGTTAAATAAATTTGGAAGAAAAAGAATGAAACTAAGTTGACTGGGTTTCTCTAACCGGGTTTCTGCAAGTGGCTTAAATGCACATTTGAACATGCTCTATGAATGAGTATCCAACAGGGGAATCTGGGATATAAGGTTTCCCAAATACACTTGAAAACAGAATCTTCTTGACAGGAATAGTGCTCCGCAAAATCAGCACCATGAGAACTCTTCTGTGAGGTTGCTGGTAGATGTCCTGCTCTTAGGGTTAGAACTTTGATCCTCTCCCAAATGAAAGTCTCCCTGGGTAAGGTCAGCACCTTCAGCTGTTGTTGGTCATCTACACCTCTGAATGAGTATGTTGAATAGAGTCCTTGAGAGGAAGTTTTGTTCAAAGTGGGGGAGATAGCCCAAGGTCGAAAGGATGGGGGACCATAGGGTGGCCAGTGAAGGAGAATGACTTATACCTGTTGTACTTGCTCAGGTCTCTGAGAACAGAAAACACTTCTGAGTTGCAAGCATCTCAATTCAATTTTTAGACAAGATGAAAAAGCACAAAGCAGTGAATTGACACTCTCTTCTTCACTTTAAAATCAGACCAAAGCAAAGACATTAGGGTGGTTGTCATACAAGCTATCTGTTTCAGTCATTTGCCCAATAATATTGGTTAGGAGGTTGAGTTGGAGGTCCACACAGCTGAATTAATCAGAAAGTCTGATCATGCAGGAAAGAAACCCAAACACTGATTCCAGTGAAAAGATCTCATGGTAGTAGATACTGAAATCAAGTAGTGGGACCCCAAAGGAATAACAGGATGCTAAAACTCCTGGAAAACATTATGGGATGAAAGAGTGGTCTATAAAGTGGGAAGATTCTAGCACCAAAAGGCCAACTGCAAAACCTGCAAAAACAAAGTCATAGTTTTATTAAAATCCTTTGCCATCTAAAACACATAGAAATAACAAAGCCTTTATAATATATATTTAACATATAGATTGAGAAAGATGCCCTCTTTCAGGCTGGATGTCAGGCTTCCTGAGGAGAGTGGGCACCCCTCTACATTCATTTGCTTTCAGTGCTGTGCAATGCTATGTGCATCCTTAGCTACTATTTAGATTTAACCAAACCAACACTCACAAAATAGACAATTGACTGCAAGATTTCTGTAAAGAAAAAATGTAGATTGAAGAGGGTCCTAATAATGCAAACAGAGTAAGTAATAACAAAATGGTGAGATTACATGGCTTCTACTCTTCTTCACTGATTTGATAGTTAAAGAAATTTATTCACATTTTTTTCAATGTCCTAGAATAATTGGAACTTTATACACTGGGTGTGGAGATTAATTATTATAAGGTGAACCATCAGAAAAGTTTGGAAATTACTAAGAGAGCAGAGAGACGATCAGATTTGGAGTTAGATGTGTGTTTACACCAGGCTCTGTGTTTTTACTTCTAGGTGGGTGACCTAGGACTAGTTAAAGAGCTTCAGAGCAACTCAGTTTTTCCATCCGTAAAATAGGGACAGCAATTTCAGGGGTTAAAGGAGATGAAATTTGAAAGCATCTAACTTGGTTCCTAATATAACTGGTGTGCAAATTAGCTCCCTTTGATTTCCTCTTTAGTCAGTCCTACTAAACTTTATGAGATGTTTGTTTCTCTAATCCAGTATTATGTAGGCAATGTGAAATAAATCTCAGGATCATATTTGTAATTTTCTGTGTTTACTTTTTTCTTATTTCATTTGAAACCAGAATGGGGGTTAACCGTCATCATAAAATGTATCTTTTGTACTGGGGTTAGACATAAAGAAAAGTGTTAATAAGCTTATGTCCTTGAAGCCATTTGTAATTGCTGGTAAAGAGTTGCCAAACTTACCACGTTTTTATTAGTACTAATACATGTATATCATTTGCTGTGGGAAGAGATTTAGAAATCTGGGCCTGTGATACTGTGATTTATATATTTCTCATAGGTATTTGGTCATCCTCCAGGGTTCCTTGTTCATAGTTCTCAAAATCCTTGGAATTTCTTGTGATAAGAGCCATAATATTGCCTTTTGTTACATTAATGTGGTGACTTTTGGATAGCCCTTAGGTAACCAAAGGATGGGAGCTGGTTGCCAAGAGAACCAACCCTGTGATTAGAAGGGTGGGACTGAACATTCCACCTCTGCCTCCAGGGAGTGGAGAGGGGCTGGAGATTGAGTTCAACAGCCTATAGCCAATGAATTAATCAATGATGCCAATGTAATGAAACCTCCATACAAACCCAAAAGGAGAGGGTTTGAGAGCTTCCAGGTTGGTGAACATGTGGAAGTGCTGGGAGAGTGGTGCCCTGGAAAGAGCATGGAAGCTCTGTGCCCTTTCCCCATACCTTGCCCAATGCATTTGTTCTGTCCCACTATTTCTGAGTTACATTTTATTATAATAAATAGGAAGTCTAGTAGGGAAAATGTTTCTCTGAGTTCAGTGAGCTGCTCTTTCACATTGATGACACACAAGGAGGGGTTCTTGGGAACCTCTTATTTATAGCCAGTATGTCAGAAGCACAGGTGACAACCTGGGCTTTTGACTGGTGTCCAAAGTGTGTTGGGGGCAGTTTTATAGGACTGAACCATTGATGCTGTCTCTGGGTAGAGAGTGTCAGAATTGAGTTGAATTGTAGGACACTCACCTGGAGTCCTGAAAATTGTTTCTTGGTTTGGGGACACCCTTCCCTCAACGTTAGAATTGGTGCCAGAACCTGTTTAGCCTCCTCCCAGGTTGTGTTCTCTAGAAGCAGAGCCAACACAAATTTAGGGCTCTCTGGTTTACTGAGAGTATTTTCACACACAAAAAAAGAAAGAAAAAAAGAAAACAAAACCAAAAAATCTCCCCAAACCAACTAAACAAATAGGAGAAAACTCGCAAAGTCATAAGGAAGGGAGCTAAGCAGGATAGGCAGGGGAAGGGGCTGAACTAGTTAAAGTATTACCTTGGCTTTTCCAAAGGGGACTTTGGAAATAAAAACAGCACCACAAACCCCTGTGCCTTCCAGACAAACAGATTGGCTTTTGACCACTAAATAAAGCATGAATCATTGTATGCTTCAGTGGGGGCAGGGAGGTGAGAGAAGGTTATAGCTTCCCTGGCCAGGTGGCTCCTATTAGCCTGGAAGAATATTCTAGAGAAGAGGGCCTGCTGTGAACTGTTAGCAGTCTACACTCTGCAACTGAGGGATGGGTGCCCAGGCCTGTTAAATGGGGCTATGGGTGGACACACAGTGACTTCTATCCACCATGAGGTGGACAAATTCAGTTTTTCTAGAGAACATTTTTGCTCTTATGACATATACCAGCAACACCATGTCAGATGTTTATCTACCAACAGTAAGTGTTCTCTTCATACCCCAGAGCAATGCTGTCCAACAGAAATATAACATGGACCATACCTGTAATTTAAAATTTTCTAGTGGCCCCATTAAAAAAGGAAAGTGAAGCAGGTAAAATTGGGGTTAATAATATATTTCATTTTACCCCAATATATCCAAACATTGTTAAATTAGTATGCAATTAATATAAAAATTATTAATGACATTTTGCATTCTTCTCTTTGTTCTAAGCTTTTGAAATCTGGGGTGGTTTTCCATGTGGTTCGTGACAACTATATTGGACAGCACTGGACCCCAGTATCTAAAGGGTTGGTTGATTTCAAAGGGGCCACTTTGTTGTCAGATCCTAATCACACAAGAAGTCCTGTGTTTACTCATCATGTACACATACACTTTGGGGATGTAGATTGTACCCTGAAGGTAGGAGCATATCTTCTAGAAGTGGGGAAATAATGGACTTTTTAACCAGGTGAACTTGGATTTAAGTTCTCATTCTGCCACTTACTGATTCCTCTAAAGTATTTAACCTCAAACTTTTTGAATCTCTGCTTCTGCAAATGGGAAATGGGATAATGTTTATATAGTGGGGTTGAGAACTGGAGATTTGCCTGGCATGGAAGATGCTCAGTAAGCCATCCATTATTGTAACCTCATCTTGCTAATGGAGTGTGTGCCCCACATGGAGAAGATATGTAGATATTCCTTTTGTCTATTTTCTCTTTGTGTTCTCCATTTCCCCTTTCCTTGTCTCTCTCTCTCTTTTTTATCATTATTGCATTTTCTCTTATTCCACTTTCTTTCCTACTGTGTATCTTTTCACGCACAAATTTGAAAGCATTCTTGAAATTATTATTTTGAGGCTAGTTTCCTTAAAAACAAAGATTTTCAAAGACTAGAAATTTAGAGGTAAGTGTAACCTTACTTTAGAACTGAAGACACACTTATTTGAATCCTCCCTCACTCCCTCCCTTCCACCTTTCCTTTTCTTTATTTATAACTCTTCCCAGTAAGCTGACAGTCCTCACTCTGAAATTCTTGAGTTTTGATGTTTTGCTATTTTTGTAGGACAGAAGCACTAAATCCATACATTAACAAAGGAAAGTTCAGCTCCACTTACATTTTTCACCAAGACAAGCCATGTGAGCATTAGGGGAAAACAAATAAATAAAATAGATTAATTCTATGTCTAATATGGTAGGAAAGATTATTATTTTTTGCTGGTTTTTTTTGTGTAGTGTGTCCCACATTGTCATTACCTAACAGATGGCATTGCAATTATGTAATCTTATAATGAATATTATTAATAATGTAACTGACTGATGTCAGCCTGCTTTCCTTTACTAACACTGAAAGAGTCCTAAAATATTTCCAGTTTAGTTCACAGACTTCTATTTAAGTTAATTTATTCACCACATGACTAATTGCTTTGGGGAAGAGCAACAGCCAAATCTCTGAGTGGTATGCAACTAGTAGCTGTCCTACACAAACAGAAGACTTTATATACATTGTCAGAGTGCTCACAGCTCACAGATAATGTAAAGTAAGACATGTTTTCTCTATTGCACAGAGAAGTGCTGTCAAATAGAAATATAATGTGGACCACATGTAATTTTAAATTTTCTAGTAGTCACATTAAAATGTAAATAAAGGGTGAAATTAATTTAATAATATATTTTATTTAAACCAATAAAGAACAGCTTTTCTCAATACATCTATGACCAATTATAACCACTAGGTTTTCTCATGAACAAAATGAAAATTGCATGCTGAATAGATTGCAGAAGTCAAGCCCCATTACAGTGAACAACACTTGATAGACAACTTTAACTCTGAACATGAGATGGTCAAAGTAAGATTTGGCCTATGCTAATTAGTTTGGTCAGGGTCGGATAAGTCTAACATCTGGAGTTTGTGTAGGAGGGCAGAAAGTCATGCTTGGACAAGGAAAGAGCTAGTTAATGATCATATTTAAAGGTCATCCATTTACTTTTCCAATAGCCTAGTGACATTTATCCTAAGGCACATAAGAAATGTTATAAAATTTTGCAGATCCATGTAGCATTGCTTTATGGAGGGCTTGGATCTTAAGATTGGTCTGTACAGGACTGTGACTCTATATTACTATTGATAGTTAGAGGAAACTTCACTAAAACAGAAATTGCAGGTTGGTATCAACATTTTGTCAGCTCAGCTTTATTCAATACTCTAAACTTCTGGAGAACCTATAGATCCCCACACTGATTTGTTAGTAGAATAGGAAAAAATTGTTGTGGTCCATTAAAATGTGGTATACAGTAAGGGAGCACAGAGTGGCCCTGTAAGATGACACAGATACAAGGCAAGGGATGACTTTGGGGGGCCACATTATTGGTGTATTCACCATCTTAATATTTGGCATGACTAAAATTTTAAAAAATGAGTTTTCCTGTGTAATAAATTAGTTGTATTACTTAATAATAACAACTCCCTTAAGTACTACTAAACATGAAGAATGTTAAGGAAATTTAAGACAAAGGTCAAAGTTGAGAAGGAAAAAAAGTAATGGCCACATGGCCAGTTAGAAAACATGACTATTAAGGTGGAACCAATAATACAAAGAAGATGTGCAAAATGGCAGACCAATAAATGTAGTGGACACTTTTTGTGACCATCTATTATCTAATTCATATTCTTTTGCAGTATCACTCATTTCCATAGTTTGAAAACAAAAAGTATGATGCCTCCAGCTCTGTTCTTCTTTCTCAAGATTGCTTTGGCTATTTGGAGTCTTTCATGGTTCCATATAAATTTTAAGATTTTTTTCTATTTCTGCGAAAAAAAGGCATTGGAATTTTGGTAGAGATTGCATTGAATCTGTAAATCATGTTGGGTAGCATGTACATTTTAACAATATTCATTCTTATGATCCATGAACAAGGGCTATCTTTCCATTTGGCTGTGTCTTCTTCAATTTCTTTCATCAGTCTTACAGTTTTCAATGTATAGATCTATCATCTCTAGATACATTTATTCCTAAATACTTTATTGTTCTTGATGTTATTGTGAAAGAGGTTTTTAAAAATTCCTTTTTCAGATATTTCATTGTTAGTATATAGAAATGCAACTGATTTTTGTATGTTGACTTTGTATCTTACAAATTTATTGAATATGTTATTAGTTCTAACCATTTTTTTTTTGGTGGAGTTCTTAGGATTTTCTCTCTATAAGATCATATCATCCTCAAACAAAGGCAATTTTACTTTTTTCTTTCTTATTTGGATGCCTTTTATGTATTTATTTTTATCTGATTATTCTGGCTTTGACTTCTGATACCACGTTGAATAGGAGTGATTAAAAGAAACAATTAGCAAAATGAGAAGGTAACCTATGGAACAGGAGAAAATATTTGCAAATCATATATCTGATAAAGACTTAACATCTAAAATATGCAGAGAACTCATACAACTAAATAACAACAACAACAACAAAAAATAAGCAATCCAATTGAAAGATGGGCGGAGGAACTGAAGAGGCATTTTTTCCACAGAAGACATACAAATAGCCAAGAGGTACCTGAAAAGATGCTCAACATCAGTAACCATCAGGAAAAATGCAAATCAACCACAATGAGATATCACCTCATACATGTTAGAATAGCTACCAATTAAACAAGAGATAACTGTTGGCAAGAATGTGGAGAAAAGGGAAACCTTGTGCACTGTTGGTGGGAATGTAAATTTGTGCAGCCACTATGGAAGCTTCTCACAATTTGTGATCCAGCAATTCCACTTTTGGGTATATATCTAAAGGAAATTAGGATCTTGAAGAGATGTCTGCACCCCTTGTTCACTGTAGCATTATTAACACTAGCCAAGATATGAAAACAACTTAAAGGTTCAACAATACATAATTGATAAAGGAGTGATAAATGAATGAAGATGTGCTGTATATATAAGATGGAATAGTATTCAGCCATGAGAAAGAAGGAAGTCCTGCCATTTGTGACAACATGGATGGATTTTGAGGACATTATGCTAAGCTAGACAGAGAAGGACAGATACCATATGATATCTTTTATATATGGAATCTAAAAAAAAAAACACCAAAATGAAACCCAACTCATAGAAGCCGACTGGAGTGGCAGATGCCAGGGGCTAGGAGGTGGGGAAGTGGGGACACGTTGGTCAAAGTATACAACTTTCCATTTGTAAGATGAATAAATTCTGGGGATAGTGTACAACATGGTGATTTTAGTTAATAATACTGTATTATATACTTGAAAGTTGCTATGGGAATAGATCCCAAGTGTTCTCACCACAAAAAAGAAATGGTAATCATGTAACATGATGGAGGTATTAGCTAATGTTATAGTGGTAATCATTTTGTAATATAAGTGTATTAAATCAACACAGTTGTACACCCCAAACTTACACAGTGTTATATGCCAATGATCTCTCAATAAAGCTGGAAAAAAATCTCTGGCAAAGAATCCCAATTGCTTCCACTTAGAAGCCTTGGGATTAGAAGCCCAGAATTGTGAGTGCTGAGGATTTACAGTGCTTACTATTCCAAGAATTGTAGCAGGTGAAGCAAGTTAAATAACAAACCTTGGTCAGATTAAGACACCTTCTCTTTACCAGTGGACATAACTGTTTTGTTTCCATTATGATTGACATAGCTAATTCCTTGGGGAGGATGGGGCTAGGGAAAATGCATATTGGGAAAAGCATTACCATTAGAATCTAGAGAATTAGAAAGTTTGATTCTCCTTTGATTCTGTTACTTAATGGCTATAGCAAACTTTAACCAGATCACCTTATTTCTCTAGGTATCTTATCCTGCAGCAAACTACTTTGTGTTTGTTCAGCAGGATTCCAAGTGAATGAACAGAACATAAAGACTATTAAGACATGTGCTCAGCACTGGTGCTCCATCATTTCCACTATATTCTGTTGGCCAAACCAAGACCCAAGACTAGGTCAGATTCAAGGGGAGGGGATATAAACCACATTGCACACAACTATACCACATTACAAAAGGGGTGTGGACTCAGAGGGAGGGGAAGAATTACAGCCATTTTGCAGTTTAGCACACAAGCCATGGCAGACTGACTTGGATGGCTGCACTACCACAGGCCTTAGCACGTGAGCATCTTTTCTCTAAATTCCTCTCATGCTGTGGATTTCTCTTTTAAATTTTTTGGGAAGTTGGGGATAGGCATCAACAGGGCAGACAGTGGCGTACTAAATTCTCCAACTGCCCCCTGAACCTTCTAGTCATGTGATCAAAAGGGCAAGTATTTCTTCTTTTGACTCTCTAACAGAGATATATCAAACCTTCTTTCTTCTTGGAGTATCTTTTTCCCTTGCTGAACCAGAGCAGTATGGAAAACAGTCAAGACTAATAATTTCTCTCTACCAGGGCATCTAGGTGCCAGAGTTAAGAACTGGGATCAAGGAGTTTTCAATTTATTGGCATAGCTATACCTAAAGTAAGGAGCATTGAACTCATTATTTATGTTTCATGCCTTTGGGCACCTAACTCCCAGGAAAGAGGCACCATGGCAAATGGAAATGGAAAAGCCATGGGCTGTTGATTAAATAGGCTATGGTTCCATCTACTCCTTACTAGTTACTCACTTTGTAGTCCCAGGCAGGCTGACACCATCTTGAGTCTCAGGCTGGCTCACATTTTAGGATGTATCAGGGGGAGATGGTAGAGCCAAAGCAGTTCAGGAGTCTGTAAGAATCCCCAGGGAAATGGAAGACCAAGCTCATAGGCTTGGCTTTTCGTGATGATTTTGTTGTAGGATGCAGTGGCTGATGAGTACAGTGCTTGCTGTCTGTACTTAGACTTGCCTTATTGCCCAGGACCTATGGACTCAGAGCTAAGTTCCAGGGAGAGGAGCCTCTAAGTAAAATTATGAGAGTTTTTCTCACCGGCCAGAAAGACCTTGGAGTTTCTGGTAATAATAATGGTAACTTCTAAATTTGAGGGACGCACAAGGGAGATGGGCTTCAGATGACAGGGCAGAGCAAGAAGCGTGGAGGGAATTCTGGGAGACAGGGAGAGACAGAGGAGATACCAGTGTTTTCCTATGAGATGCGGCAGAGCAGATGTCTTGCCAACAGACAGCACTAAGGGCATCCAGAGGGATGAAGTAGGAATAAAGCAGCATGTATGAGACATTCTCAAGGGGCTAATTTGCAGTGGAACTTTTGTTGAGAGGGGACATCCTTCAAATCAGCTGGTTCAACTAGTATTAAAGCCAGAGAAATACAGGTTCTGGTTAAGTATGTCATGCCAGGGAAATAATTATTGAACTCTTGCCACATGCACAGAATTGTGGTGGGACCTTGGAAGGTAACTTGGGGCATGATACTTGCCTGAAAAGAGTTCAGAGTCCAGTGACAAAGAGAACTGGGGGAAGCCCACTTATAATGGTTGGCAGCAAGTGCATGGGTGGAAAGAAGGTCGAGGCAACTCCACAACAGGGTTGTTCCAGCAAGGCTTCAAGGTGCAATGTGGGCATAGGGCTTGAGGGGTGAATAGGAGGTCATCCAGCAGAACAGGCTCTGAGTGTGTCTGAGTGTGCATGTACACATGCATGTGTGCTATCTTTGTTCTTCTCTGTGTCTCCATCTCATCTCTAATACTGGATTATTCAGGGGGTGGTTGTGAGAATAGAGTGTAATAATATATGTAAAAATTTCTTTGTAAGTGAAAAAGTACTAAAAAGATCACTTAATGATGATAAAAGTAGTGCCATGAAAACCTTATTAGCTTTTTACCAAATCAAGTCCATGGTAATGGCTAACATTACTTAAGAGCTTAAGTAGCCAGGCCCTGTTCTGAATACTTCATATGCATTAGTTCAATTTAGTCCTCACACTATTACTTTGATGTAAATAATGATATTACTCATTCCCATTTTACAGATGAAGAAACAGAGGTGCAGAGAGCCTTAGGTCACACTGCTGATAAGTGGTGGAGCTAGGATTTGTCATTTTGAATGCTGCCTGTATTCATCTGCTCAGGTTGCCACAACAAACCACCACAGACTGAGTAGCTCAAACAACAGACATCTATTTCTCACAGTTCTAGAGACTATGAAGTCCGAGATCAAGGCGCTGGCTGATTCAGTTTTTGATGAGAGCTTCCTTCCTAGCCTGCAGATGGGCACCCACTCTTTGGGTCCCCACATGGCTCTCCAGTGTTTCTTTTCCCAAGGACAACAGTCCTATAGGATCAGCCTGCCTTCCTGCCCCATGACCTCATTCAGCCAAAACTAACCCCTGATAGGTCTCATTTCCAAACATTGTCATACTGTGGTACAGGGTGCCAACATATGAATTTTGGGAGAACACAATTCAATCTATAACACTGCTTGATATAAGCATTCTAGCTACTATAATTCACTGATTATTGATCATTCGTTGATTATTACTGCATGCCTGGAATTCTTCTATGTACTGCAGATATTGAGCTGAGCAAAACAAAGTTTCTCTTCTTAAGGAGCTAACTGTGTCCTCTATCCTAATGGCAGATACAGACAGTGAACACATAAATATCATGTCAGGTTGTAAGAAATGCCAAGGAGCAAAAGCAAAGCAAGCCAACAGCAGAGAGGGAGAGAGTATGATTTTGGTTACAGTGGCTAGAGCAAATGTCTCTCATAATGTGAAAATGAAGTCTTGACATTTTAGCCTGTCTGGAGGAAGGACATTCAGGCAGAGGGCTGGATGTGAAGGCTTTGGGATGGAAATGTGTTAGAGTGTTCATGGGTCATATGGCAGCCAGTGTGGATAAAAGGAGTAAGCAAGGATAAGAGTGGTAGGGGTATCAGAGACATTGCAGGGACAGTACCATATATGGATAGAATGTTTTTATTCTGAGTGATATGGGAAGCACTGGAAGCCTCGAAGGGGAGGAGTTACATGGCCTCACATGTTTGTTTTTTTAAGGACCATTTGAAGGAAGATATAGGGATGCTGAGGTAGAGCCGGGGGAGCGGGGAGAGGGGGTTAGTTGGGAGGTTATTATAAAATCCCAAGAGAAAGATGATGGTGGTTCAGACTCAGAGTAATATTGTTGGAGGCAGGGAGAATAGGAAGATTCTAGGTATATATTCTGAAAATAGAGACAGTAGGATCAGATGAGGGATGAAAGGAAAAGAAAGGAATTAAAGATGGCTCTAAGGTTTTAGATGAGGGCAAGCATGAATTTCAATTTGCTGAGGTAGGACTGATAGACTAGAAATGTGATTGGGAATATAGAGAGTTAGGTCTTGGACATATTCTATTCAAAATATTTCTTAACTATGGACATGGAGATGGTGAGTAGGCAGCTAGAAATAAGGGTCTGTAGTTCAGGGGAGAAATTGGGACTGGATATTTAAATGTGTATGTCATTTGCTGTAGATGGCATTGAATTAATGAGATTAAATGAAATATTTGACTTTAATTATACTACTATATTTCATTTAGTGATTTCTCTTCATGTTCTCTCTTAGTATGACTTAGTAGATGGCTGTTTAGTATTATTATTTTTATTTATTTATTTATTTATTTATTTATTTATTTATTTATTTTTAAAGTGTCTGTGGCTAGAAAAGAGAAGAAACCCAAGGCCAGAACTCTGGGTCATTCTAGTATTTAGGAATATGGAACACAAGAAGTAGCTGGCTAATGGGACTGAGAAGAAGCAACCAGTGAAGGAGAATGAGAACCAATAATAACTCTGTGGGCTGAAAAAGGGGCTGTTTGAAGGAGAAGAACTGACTGATCAGCTATGTTAAATGTTGCAGGTGAGGTGAGTAACATGATGTCTGAGAGGTGGCATATGAACCTGGCAATGTAGAGGTCACTGGTAGCCTTGATAAGAGGGTTCTTGTGGAGAAGAAAGAAGGGAGATTGAGGAAGTAGCAAAACCTTAGAAGAATTTGCTATGAAAGAAAGGAGGAAATGAGTTAGTTACTGCAGAAGACTGTGAGATAAATGGTGAGATTTATTTATTTATTTATTTTTAAGAGGGAGTGTCTGTGGGGGCAGGGAGGAAGAGGCAGAAAGAGGGGGAGAGAGAGAATCTCAAGCAGGCTCCACACTCAGCATGGAGCCCAATTCAAGGCTCTATCTCATGACCCTGAGATCATGACCTGAGCCTAAATCAAGAGTCAGATGCTTAACCAATTGAACCACCCAGGTGCCCCTGGAGAGGTTTATTTTTAAGGTGGGCAATGTTAATGAGAATATTTCAATACTGAGGAGAATTATTGAATGAGGGGGGGAGAGAGAGAGAGAGAAAGAGGGAGAGAGAGAGAGAGAGAGGAGAGAGGAGAGAAAGTGCACCCATATTGTAGCAGAGATGGATAATTGAAAAATTGATTCCTTGAGTAGGTACCTGGGAGGGAATGGAATCTAGAATAGAAATGCAGAACTCAGATAAAATCACAAATATTTTTTCTGTGTAAGAGGAGAAAGGAAGGGTATATAGATATGGATGTGGGTAGATGGGCAGACATGATGGTAACAAGTGGAAGTTTTATTTTGCTTCCTTCTATTATCTTAATGAAGTAATCATTGAGGTCTGTGGCTGAGATTATAGGTATGGAAGGAGGTGTTGGAAGCTGGAGGACAAATAAGAAATGAAATAGAATTTTAGGAGAGTGGAAGGGGAAATTGTACAGAAAATGTAGTAGGCTTGCTGGGTAGCACTAGGTTTACATGAGACCAGTCAACATCCGTTGTGAGATTTTTCTCCTGATGTATTAAGACACTAAGTTAAGATTCAGATGCAAAGTAGTCAAAGACAAATACTGTATGATCTCACTTAAATGTGGAATATTAAAAATACCCAAACTCAGAAAAATATAGTCAATGATATCGTAATACTTTTTTATTATGAAGGATGGTAGCTATTCTTGTGGTAAGCACAGCATAACATGTAGAAAAGTTGAATCACTATGTTGTACATCTGAAACTAATGTAACACTGGTGTAAACTATACTCAAATACAAAAATTAAGAGAAAAGAGGTCAGATTGTGGTTGCCAGAGGTAGGGGTCTGGGGTGAGGGAATTAGGTGAAGGTGATCAAAAGGCACACACTTACAGTTATAAGAGAAATGAGTATCAGGGATGTAATATACAACATAAAGACTATAGTTATGTTATATGGTATATTTGAAAGTTGCTAAGTGAGTAGATCCTAAAAGGTCTCATCATAAGGAAAAAATTATAACTGAAGTGATAGATGTTAACTAAACTTATTGTGGTAATCATTTTGCAATATATACATATGTCAAGTCATGCTGCACACCTTAAATTTATAGTATTGTCAATTATATCTCAATAACCTAGAAGAAAATAATAAATATTCAATGAATTAGACTCAACTAGGAAGGGTTCTTCCTTTTTAATCAACTGAGTATAATGGAAGGAGATAGTAGCATGGTAATTAAATGTATTCGAAAGCATATTTATAATCACCAGTAATATTTTAGAAATAGAATGAATAATTGCAGCTTATGACTCTAGGTGACACTTATTGGGAAGACATTATTTACTGTTTTGATATTTTTGTCTAACAGTAGGCCTGTTCAGATGATGGAAGGTGGCCAGAAGCCCTCTTTCTTTCTTTTTTTTTTTATTTTTTTATTTTACGTTTTTTTATTTTATTATGTTTTTTTTAAATAACAACTTATAATAATTCATTTGTTATTCTAATGATGGATGTGGTTTAAGTTCTTTGGATATATGTTGAGTACTTCAATGTGCCAGTTGCTATGTTAGGCACTGGGGGTACAGATGAATACAATGTCTAGGGGGTGAAATGGGTGTGTAAACTGCAGCATGGTAAACACAGTGGATGAGATCAGCACAGGTGCCTTCTGGTGAAAACTGGCAGAAGGAATTAGATACTCCCGAAACAATGATTGTAGAGCTGAGTGGTACAAGTAAGAGACAACCAAGTGAGAAATGTTGGGATAGAGGAGTTGGTAAGAGCATTCCCAGTCCAGATAATGGCATGAACAATGGTCTGAAGGCTTGTAAGAATGAGGTCAGCTCAGAGAATTCAAGGTACGATAGGTTGATAGTTGGAATGCAGAGTGATGACAGGGTAGCCTGAAGAGTAAATGGGGTCGAGATAATGAAGAGTCTCCGTATGTTGTATCAAAGAGTTTGGCTTATTCTAAGGGCATTTAGTTGGTCACTAAAGGAATTTAAGCAGGGAAATGATGTGGTCAGACAGATTTGTATTTCAGAAACTTTACTTTGTACAATGTAAAACTACACTGAAGATGGAGATAAGACTAAGCAAGATAAGTTCAGAAGGTTCTGAAATGTTCCAAATAGGGTAAGAACTACCCAACGGGTTTTTGAAATGAGCAGAAGGGAAGAGACAGATTGAACAGATAGATGTTCAATAGGGAGAATCAATAGCACTAATGCACATAGTGGCAGAGCTGGAGGAGGGACAGCCATTCAGGTGTTCTGGCTCAGGCTGACTGGAAAACAGGTCTGTTCACTAAGCAGAGTGTAAGGACGAGCTCCATTTTGGTAATGCTCAGTGGGGCACAGGATTCTATGTGTTCCTCAAATCTCTTTTCTTTTCTTCCTGGGCACAGCAAGACCATTTCTCATTTTCTCTTGCACTGGGTAGGTCTACATTACTGAATTTAGGTCAATGGACTACTTTTAGCAGTGATGTCTGCCCCTTCCAGACTTGAACCCTCACGTGGGATCTTCCATGCATCAGCTCTACTAGATTCGCTGGAGGACTTTGAACCTAGGGGATAGTAAATCCACTGAATTGAAGGAATCTGTGTTTTTGAATGACTGCATAGAGCAGAGAGAGACTCCTCTCCCCTACCAGCCCTGCACTGGACTGTGATATGAATGAGGAAAAAAAAACCCAAAACAAAAACACCTTATAATCTTATGCTATTAAGATTTGGGGGTTGGGGCGCCTGGGTGGCTTAGCTGTTAAGTTTCTGCCTTCGGCTCAGGTCATGATCCCAGCTTCCTGGTATTGAGTCCCGCATCGGGCTCCCTGCTCTGTGGGAAGCCTGCTTCTCCCTCTCCTACTCCCCCTGCTTGTGTTCCCTCTCTTGCTGTGTTTCTCTCTGTCAAATAAATAAATAAAATCTTAAAAAAAAAAAGATTTGGGGGTTATTTGTTTTAGCTCACCATGACTAATAAGTTTGGATTGAGTGTATATGGGAGCAACAAGAAGCTGGAAAATGTGGTTCTGGGCTAAGACTCAAAGGTCATGAGATAAGGATAGGTTTCAACAGCTTTCTTTTTTTTTTTTTATTATGTTATGTTAATCACCATACATTACATCATTAGTTTTTGATGTAGTGTTCCATGATTCATTGTTTGTGCACAACACCCAGTGCTCCATGCAGAACGTGCCCTCTTTAATACCCATCACCAGGCTAACCCATCCCCCCACCCCCCTCCCCTCTAGAAACCTGTTTGTTTTTCAGAGTCCATCGTCTCTCATGGTTCATCTCCGCTTCCGATTTCCCCCCTTCATTCTTCCCCTCCTGCTATCTTCTTCTTCTTCTTCTTCTTTTTTTTACATATATTGCATTATTTGTTTCAGGGTACAGATCTGTGATTCAACAGTCTTGCACAATTCATAGCGCTCACCATAGCACATACCCTCCCCAATGTTTATCACCCAGCCACCCCATCCCTCCCACCCCACCCCCCACTCCATCAACCCTCAGTTTGTTTCCTGAAATTAAGAATTCCTCATATCAGTGAGGTCATATGATACATGTCTTTCTCTGATTGACTTATTTCGCTCGGCATAACACCCTCCAGTTTCATCCACGTCGTTGCAGATGGCAAGATCTTATTCCTTTTGATGGCTGCATAATATTCCATTGTATATATAAACCACTTCTTCTTTATCCATTCATCTGTTGATGGACATCTTGGCTCTTTCCACAGTTTGGCTATTGCGGACATTGCTGCTATAAACATCGGGGTGCATGTACCCCTTGGGATCCCTACATTTGTATCTTTGGGGTAAATACCCAGTAGTGCAATTGCTGGGTCGTATGGTAGCTCTATTTTCAACTTTTTGAGGAACCTCCATACTGTTTTCCAGAGTGGTTGCACCAGATTGCATTCCCACCAACAGTGTAGGAGAGTTCCCCTTTCTCCACATCCCCGCCAACATCTGTCGTTTCCTGACTTGTTAATTTTAGCCATTCTGACTGGTGTGAGGTGGTATCTCACTGAGGTTTTGATTTGGATTTCCCTGATGCCGAGAGATGTTGAGCACTTCTTCATGTGTCTGTTGGCCATTTGGATGTCTTCTTTGGAAAAATGTCTGTTCATGTCTTCTGCCCATTTCTTGATTGGATTCTTTGTTCTTTGGGTGTTGAGTTTGAGAAGTTCTTTATAGATTTTGGATATGCCCTTTATCTGATATGTCATTTGCAAATATCTTCTCCCATTCTGTTGGTTGTCTTTTGGTTTTGTTGACTGTTTCTTTTGCTGTGCAAAAACTTTTTATCTTGATGAAGTCCCAATAGTTCATTTTTGCCCTTACTTCCCTTGCCTTTGGCGATGTTTCTAGGAAGAAGTTGCTGCAGCTGAGGTCGAAGAGGTGCTGCCTGTGTTCTCCTTTAGGATTTTAATGGACTCCTGTCTCACACTTAGGTCTTTCAACCTTTTTGAGTCTATTTTTGTGTGTGGTGTAAGGATATGGTCCAGTTTCATTCTTCTGCATGTGGCTGTCCAATTTTCCCAACACCATTTGTTGAACAGACTGTCTTTTTTTCCATTGGACATTCTTTCCTGCTTTGTTAAAGATGAGTTGACCATAGAGTTGAGGGTCCATTTCTGGGCTCTCTATTCTGTTCCATTGATCTATGTGTCTGTTTTTGTGCCAGTACCATACTGTCTTGATAATGACAGCTTTGTAACAGACCTGGAAGTCCGGAATTGCGATGCCATCCACTTTGCTCTTCTTTTTCAACATTCCTCTGGCTATTCGGGGTCTTTTCTGGTTCCATACAAATTTTAGGATTATTTGTTCCATTTCTTTGAAAAAAAGTGGAGGGTATTTTGATGGGGATTGCATTGAATGTGTAGATTGCTGTAGGTAGCATTGACATCTTCACCATATTTGTTCTTCCAATCCATGAGCATGGAACGTTTTTCCATTTCTTTGTGTCTTCCTCAGTTTCTTTCATGAGTATTTTATAGTTTTCTGAATACAGATTCTTTGCTTCTTTGGTTAGATTTATTCCTAGGTATCTTATGGTTTTGGGTGCAATTGTAAATGGGATCGACTCCTTAATTTCTCTTTCTTCTGCCTTGTTGTTGGTGTATAGAAATGCCACTGATTTCTGTGCATTGATTTTATAACCCGCCCCTTTACTGAATTCCTGTATGAGTTCTGGCAGTTTTGGGGTGCAATCTTTTGGGTTTTCCACATAAAGTATCATATCATCTGCAAAGAGTGAGAGTTTGACTTCTTTGCCGATTTGGATGCCTTTGATTTCTTTTTGTTTTCTGATTGCTGTGGCTAGGACTTCTAATACTATGTTGAATAGCAATGGTGATAGTGGACATCCCTGCCGCATTCCTGACCTTAGGGGGAAAGCTCTCTGTTTTTCCCCATTGAGAATGATATTCGCTGTGGGTTTTTCATAGATGGCTTTTATGATATTGAGGTACGTACCCTCTATCCCTATACTCTGAAGAGTTTTGATCAAGAAAGGATGTTGTACTTTGTCAGATGCTTTTTCTGCATCTATTGAGAGGATCATATGATTCTTGTTCTTTCTTTTGTTAATGTATTGTAGCATGTTGATTGATTTGCAAATGTTGAACCAACCTTGCAGTCCAGGGATAAATCCCACTTGGTCGTGGTGAATAATCCTTTTAATGTACTGTTGGATTTTATTGGCTAGTATTTTGGTGAGAATTTTTGCATCCATGTTCATCAAGGATATTGGTCTGTAATTTTCCTTTTTGATGGGGTCTTTGTCTGGTTTTGGGATCAAGGTAATGCTGGCCTCATAAAATGAGTTTGGAAGTTTTCCTTCCATTTCTATTTTTTGGGACAGTTTCAGAAGAATAGGTATTAATTCTTCTTGAAATGTTTGATAGAATTCCCCTGGGAAGCCATCTGGCCCTGAGCTTGTGTTTGTTGGGAGATTTTTGATGACTGCTTCAATTTCCTTAGTGGTTATAGGTCTGTTCAGGTTTTCTATTTCTTCCTGGTTCAGTTTGGTAGTTGATATATCTCTAGGAATGCATCCATTTCTTCCAGGTTATCTAATTTGCTGGCATAGAGTTGCTCATAATATGTTATTATAATTGTTTGTATTTCTTTGGTGTTGGTTGTGATCTCTCCTCTTTCATTCATGATTTTGTTGATTTGGGTCCTTTCTCTTTTCTTTTTTTTTTCTTATTTATTTATTTATTGTAGTTTTTAATTTTATTATATTATGTTAGTCACCATACAATACATCATTAGTTTTTGATGTAGTGATCCACGATCCATTGTTTTCGTATAACACCCAGTGCTCCATGCAGTACGTGCCCTCCTTAATACCCATCACTGGCCTAAGCAATCCCCCCTCCCCCCTCCCCTCTAGAACCCTGTTTGTTTCTCAGGTCCATAGTCTCTCATGGTTCATCTCTCCCTCCAATTCCCCCTCCCCATTTTTCCCTTCCTTCTCCTAATGTCCTCCATGTTATTCCTTATGTTCCACAAATAAGTGAAATCATATGATAATTCACTTTCTCTGCTTGACTTATTTCGCTTAGCATAATCTCCTCCAGTCCCATCCATGTTGATGTAAAAGTTGGGTATTCATCTTTTCTGATGGCTGAGTAATATTCCATTGTATATATGGACCACATCTTCTTTATCCATTCATCTGTTGAAGGGCATCTTGGCTCTTTCCACAGTTTGGCTATTGCGGACATTGCTGTTATGAACATTGGGGTGCATATGGCCCTTCTGTTCACTACATCTGTGTCTTTGGGGTAAATACCCAGTAGTGCAATTGCTGGGTCATAGGGTAGCTCTATTTTTAAATTTTTGAGGAACCTCCACACTGTTTTCCAAAGTGGCTGTACCAACTTGCATTCCCACCAACAGGGTAAGAGGGTTCCCCTTTCTCCACAACCTCTCCAACATTTGTTGTTTCTTTCCCTGTCCATTTTTGCCATTCTAACTGGTGTAAGGTGGTATCTCAGTGTAGTTCTGATTTGGATTTCCCTGATGGCTAATGATGATGAACATTTTTTCATGTGTCTGTTAGCCATTTGTATGTCTTCTTCAGAGAAGTGTCTGTTCATCTCTTCTGCCCATTTGTTTTTTGGGTGTTGAGTTTGAGAAGCTCTTTATAGATTTTGGATACCAGCCCTTTATCTGTAGTGTCATTTGCAAATATCTTCTCCCATTCTGTGGGTTACCTCTTTGTTTTGTTGACTGTTTCCTTTGCTGTGCAGAAGCTTTTTATCTTGATGAAGTCCCAAAAGTTCATTTTTGCTTTTGTTTCACTAGGTTTTGGAGATGTATCTTGAAAGAAGTTGCTGTGGCCGATGTCAAAGAGGTTACTGCCTATGTTCTCCTCTAGGATTTTGATGGATTCCTGTCTCACATTGAGGTCTTTCATCCACTTTGAGTTTATCTTTGTGAATGGTGTTAGAGAATGGTCAAGTTTCATTCTTCTGCATGTGGCTGTCCAATTTTCCCAGCACCATTTATTGAAGAAACTGTCTTTTTTCCATTGCATGTTTTTTCCTGCTTTGTCAAAGATTATTTGACCATAGAGTTGAGGGTCCATATCTGGGTTCTCTATTCTGTTCCATTGGTCTGTATGTCTGTTTTTGTGCCAGTACCATGCTGTCTTGGTGATCACAGCTTTGTAATATAGCTTGAAATCAGGCAACTTGATGCCCCCAGCTTTGTTTTTCTCTTTCAACATTTCCTTGGCGATTTGGGGTCTTTTCTGATTCCATACAGATTTTAGGATTGTTTGTTCCAGCACTTTGAAAAATGTCATTGGAATTTTGATCGGGATGGCATTGAAGGTATAGATTGCTCTGGGTAGCATAAACATTTTAACAATGTTTATTCTTCCGATCCATGAGCATGGAATATTTTTCCATCTTTTTGTGTCTTCTTCAATTTCTTTCATGAGTGTTTTGTAGTTCCTAGAGTATAGATCCTTTACCTCTTTGGTTAGGTTTATTGCGAGGTATCTTATGGTTTTTGGTGCTATTGTAAATGGAATCGTGTCTTTAATTTCTCTTTCTACAGTTGCGTTGTTAGTGTATAAGAAAGCAACTGATTTCTGTGCATTGATTTTGCATCCTGCCACATTACTGAATTGCTGGATGAGTTCTAGTAATTTGGGGGTGGAGTCTTTTGGGTTTTCCACATAAAGTATCATGTCGTCTGCAAAAAGAGAGAGTTTGACTTCTTCTTTGCCAATTTGAATACCTTTTATTTCTTTTTGCTGTCTGATTGCTGTTGCTAGGACTTCTAGTACTATGTTGAACAACAGTGGTGAGAGTGGGCACCCTTGACGTGTTCCTGATCTTAAGGGAAAGGCTCTCAGCTTTTCCCCATTGAGGATGATATTCGCTGTGGGTTTTTCATAGATGGATTTTATGAGCTTGAGGAATGTTCCCTCTATCCCTATACTCTGGAGAGTTTTAATCAGGAAAGGATATTGTATTTTGTCAAATACTTTTTCTGCATCAATTGAGAGGATCATATGGTTCTTCTCCCTCCTCTTATTAATGTGTTCTATCACATTGATTGATTTGCAAATGTTGAACCACCCTTGCATCCAGGGGATGAATCCCACTTGGTCGTGGTGGATGATCCTTTTAATGTATTGTTGGATCCTATCAGCTAGGATTTTGTTGAGGATTTTGGAATCCATATTCATCAGGGATATCGGTCTGAAATTCTCCTTTTTGATGGGGTCTTTGCCTGGTTTGGGGATTAAGGTAATGCTGGCCTCAAAGAATGAGTTTGGAAGTTTTCCTTCTGTTTCTATTTTTTGAAACAGCTTCAGTAGAATAGGTATTATTTCTTCTTTGAATGTTTGGTAGAATTCCCCAGGGAATCCATCAGGCCCTGGACTTTTGTTTTTTGGGAGGTTTTTGATCACTGCTTCAATCTCGTTACTGGTTATTGGTCTATTCAGGTGGTCCATTTCTTCCTGTTTCAGTCTTGGCAGCTTATAGGTTTCCAGGAAGGCCTCCATTTCATCCAGATTGCTCGGTTTATTGGCATATAGTTGTTGATAATAATTTCTAATAATTGTTTCTATTTCCTTGGTGGTAGTCGTGATCTCTCCCCTTTCATTCATAATTTTATTAATTTGGGTCCTTTCTCTCTTCTTTTGGATAAGTCTGGCCAGTGGTTTATCAATCTTATTAATTCTTTCAAATAACCAACTTCTAGTTTCGTTGATCTGATCTACTGTGTTTCTGGTTTCTAATTCATTGATTTCTGCTCTAATTTTAATTATTTCTCTTCTAATGCGTGGCTTAGGCATCGTTTGTTGCTTTTTCTCTAGTTCTTTAAGGTGTAGAGTTAGTTCGTGAATTCAGGACTTTTCTATTTTTTTGAGTGAGGCTTGGATGGCTATGTATTTCCCCCTTAGGACCACCTTTGAAGTATCCCATAGGTTTTGGACTGATGTGTTTTCGTTCTCATTGATTTCCATGAATTGTTTAAGTTCTTCTTTGATTTCTTGGTTGACCCAAACATTCTTGAGCAGAGTGGTCTTTAGCTTCCAAGTGTTTGAATTTCTGCCAAATTTTTTCTTGTGATTGAGTTCCAGTTTTAAAGCATTGTGGTCTGAAAATATGCAGGGAATAATCTCAATCTTTTGGTATCGGTTGAGACCTGATTTGTGACCCAGTATATGGTCTACTCTGGAGAAAGTTCCATGTGCGCTCGAGAAGAATGAGTATTCTGTTGTTTTAGGGTGGAATGTTCTGTAAATATCTATGAGGTCCATCTGGTCCAATGTATCATTCAAAGCTCTTGTTTCCTTGTTGATTTTCTGCTTAGATGATCTGTCCATTGCTAAGAGTGGAGTATTGAGGTCTCCTACAATTAACGTATTGTTATCAATATGACTCTTTATTTTGGTTAACAGTTGGCTTATATAGATGGCTGCTCCCATGTTGGGGGCATAGATATTTACAATTGTTAGATCTTCTTGTTGGATAGACCCTTTAAGAATGATATAGTGTCCTTCTGTGTCTCTTATTACAGACTTTAGTTTAAAATCTAATTTGTCTGATATAAGAATCGCTACCCCAGCTTTCTTTTGAGGTCCGCTGGCATGGAAGATAGATCTCCATCCCTTCACTTTCAGTCTGGATGTATCTTTAGGTTCAAAATGAGTCTCTTGTAGACAGCATATGGATGGGTCCTGTCTTTTTATCCAATCTGCAACCCTGTGCCATTTTATGGGAGCGTTTAGGCCATTCACGTTGAGAGTGATTATTGAAAGATATGAATTAATTGTCATCATGTTGCCTGTGAAGCCGTTGTTTTTATAGATTGTCCCTGAAAATTTCTGTTGTAGATCACTCTTGGGGTCTTTCTCCTTTTATAGAACCCCCTTTAATATTTCTTGCAGGGCCGGCTTAGTGGTCACATATTCTTTCAACTTCTGCCAGTCGTGGAAGCTCTGCATCTCTCCATCCATTCTCCATCCATTCTAAATGAAAGCCTTGCCGGATAAAGTATTCTTGGCTGCATGTTCTTCTCATTTAGTACCCTGAATATGTCTTGCCAGGCCTTTCTGGCTTGCCAGGTCTCTGTGGATAGGTCTGACGTTATTCTGATGTTCCTCCCTCTGTACGTAAGGAATCTCTTCTCCTTAACTGCCCTTAAGATGGTTTCCTTGGTTCTAAGATTTGCAAGTTTTACTATTACATGCCGGGGTGTTGGCCTGTTTTCCTTGATCTTAGAAGGGGTCCTCTCTGCCTCTAGGATGGGGATGTTTGTTTTATTCCCCAGATTAGGGAAGTTCTCAGCTATGATTTGCTCAAATACATCTTCTAGCCCTCTCTCTCTCTCCACTCCCTCCGGGATTCCAATGATTCTGACATTGGAACGCCTCATGGTGTCACTTATTTCTCTGATTCTATTTTCATGGATTCTGAGTTGTTTTTCCCTGGCCTCCTCTTTTCTCTTTTTATCTATTATACTGTCTTCCAGATCACTTATTCTCTCTTCTGTCTCAGTTACCCTAGCTGTTAGATTATCTAGATTGGATTGGATCTCATTGATAGCATTTTTAAGTTCTGCCAATTCCCCTTTTATTTCTGCCCTTAGAGACTCTATGTTGCCATTAATTGATTTCTCCATTCTAGCCATTGTCTTCACAATTACTAGCCTGAATTCCATCTCCGACATCTTGGTTATATCTGCATCCATTTGTAAATCTGCAGCATAAGTCATAATCTCTGAGTCTTTTCCGTTTTGGGGGCTCCTCCTCCTAGTTATTCTGTTGATGGGTGTTTGAGGGAATGTATAGAGTCGAAATTATTGACCAGAACCCAAGCAAGATGCACCTGTTTTCTTGGGACCTTAGGGTTGCTGGCCTCTTGTTTTCCCAGCCTGTCTTCTGCGGGAGGGGCCTGCTGCGCTGTTACTCAGGCAACCCTGTTTGGGCGGAGTTTCCCTGCTCCCCTGTGGTGGGGGATGTGCTCAGTGGGAATCAGTCTTTGGGGCTTTTGTTCTCTGGCAGCTTTCTGCGTCTCTTCCGCGAGTCAGAGCAGAAGAGACCGTTTCCAACCCTCTGCCTCAGAGCAGAGAGACCTCAGCCTGTTCTTCAGTGAGCTCTCCAGGCCACACCATCTCCGTTTCTGTCTGTGCTGCTATAAACTGCAGCGTCCTGGGTTGTGCGCCCCTCCGCAGCGCTCCCAGTCCTGCCTCCAGGTCAGGGCACGTCTCTGCCCTTTGTGCTTCTAAAACCGCCAGCCGCACCCAGTTCGTGCGCGCGCGACTCCATGGCTTGGGGTTTCCACCCTGGGGGTTACAGTCACCGGCAGGACTCCGGCACACTGGGTTTCCGTCTCGGAGGCTACAGTTTGCGTGCGCGCGACCGTCACTCCGGTTTCTATCTGGGTGGCTGCAGTTCGCGTGCGCACGACTGTCACTCCGGTTTCCATCTCAGAGGCTGCAGTTCGCATGCGCGCGACCGTCGCTCTGGTTTCTGTCCAGGGGGCTGCAGTTCGCGTGCGCGCGACCCCGCCGGTCTGGTTTTCCACCCTGGGGGCTGCCCTAAAGTTCTTTCCCGACGCTACCGGTCTGCGAGTCTGTGCCCGTCCGCAGTGCGCGAGGCTGTCACTCACCGGCGGTGTAGGATCCCCACGTCCAGGCACCCTCCTGCCGCCGTTTATCCTCCGATATCTGCCCGCAGGATCACGGCTCTCCGCTTCGTACCTCAAAACCAACTGCCTGCGATAATCTGTTTGTAGAGATCCAGATCTTCTTACATCTCAGGCTGGTTTCGTGGGTGCTCAGAGTGGTCTGGTAGTTATCCAGCTCAATTCCGGGGACCAGTTGAAATAGGGTCCCCTACTCCTCCACCATCTTTCCCCTCTCCCCTTTCTCTTTTCTTTTTGATAAGTCTGGCCAGGGGTTTATCAACCTTGTTAATTCTTTCAAAGAACCAGCTCCTAGTTTCGTTGATCTGTTCTACTGTTCTTTTGGTTTCTATTTCATTGATTTCTGCTCTGATCTTTATTATTTCTCTTGTCCTGCTGGGTTTAGGCTTTATTTGCTGTTCTTTCTCCAGCTCCTTTAGGTGTAGTGTTAGGTTGTGTATTTGAGAGCTTTCTTGTTTCTTGAGAAAGGCTTGTATTGCTATATACTTGCCTCTTAGAACTGCCTTTGCTGCATCCCAAAGATTTTCAACAGTTGTGTTTTCATTTTCATTAGTTTCCATGCATTTTTAAAATCCTTCTTTAATTTCCTGGTTGACCCATTCATTCTTTAGTAGGATGCTCTTTAGCCTCCATGGATTTGAGTTCTTTCCGACTTTCCTCTTGTGATTGAGTTCTAGTTTCAAAGCATTGTGGTCTGAAAATAGGCAGGGAATGATCCCAATCTTTTGGTACCAGTTGTGACCTGATTTATGACCTAGGATGTGATCTATTCTGGAGAATGTTCCATGGGCACTAGAGAAGAATGTGTATTCTGTTGCTTTGGGATACAATGTTCTGAATATGTCTGTGAAGTCCATTTGGTCCAGTGTGCCATTTAAAGTCTTTATTTCCTTGTTGATCTTTTGCTTAGATGATCTGTCCATTTCAGTGAGGGGGGTGTTAAAGCCCCCCACTATTATTGTATTGTTGTCCATGTGTTTCTTTGCTTTTGTTATTAATTGCCTTATATAATTGGCTGCTCCCATGTTAGGGGCATAGATATTTACAATTGTTAGATCTTCTTGTTGGATAGACCCTTTAAGTAGGATAGAGTGTCCTTCCTCATCTCTTATTACAGTCTTTGGTTTAAAATCTAATTTGTCTGATATAAGGATTGCCACCCCAGCTTTCTTTTGGTGTCCATTAGCATGGTAAATGGTTTTCCACCCCCTCACTTTCAATCTGGGGGTGTCTTTGGGTCTAAAATGCGTCTCTTGCAGACAGCATATCGATGGGTCTTGTTTTTTAATCCAATCTGATAGCCTGTGTCTTTTGATTGGGGCATTTAGCCCATTTACATTCAGGGTAACTATTGAAACATAGGAATTTAGTGCCATTGTATTGCCTGTAAGGTGATGGTTACTGTATTTTGTCTGTGTTCCTTTCTGGTCTATGTTGCTTTTAGGCTCTCTCTTTGCTTAGAGGACCCCTCTCAATATTTCTTGTAGGGCTGGTTTCGTGTTTGCAAATTCCTTTAGTTTTTGTTTGTCCTAGAAGCTTTTTATCTCTCCTTCTAAGTTCAATGACAGCCTAGCTGTATATAGTACTCTTGGCTGTATATTTTTCTCATTTAGTGCTCTGAATATATCATGCCAGTCCTTTCTGGCCTTCCAGGTCTCTGTGGATAGGTCTGTTGCCAATCTAATGTTTCTACCATTGTAGGTTACATATCTCTTCTCCCGAGCTGCTTTCAGGATTTTCTCTTTGTCTCTGAGACTCGGAAGTTTTAGTATTAGATGTTGGGGTGTTGACCTATTTTTACTGATTTTGAGAGGGGTTCTCTGTGCCTCCTGGATTTTGATGTCTGTTTCCTTCCCCAAATTAGGGAAGTTCTCTGCTATAATTTGCTCCAATATACCTTCTGCCCCTCTGTCTTTCTTCTTCTTCTGGGATCCCAATTATTCTAATGTTGTTTCGTCTTATGGTATTGCTTATCTCTCGAATTCTGCCCTCGTGATCCAGTAGTTATTTATCTCTCTTTTTCTCAGCTTCTTTATTTTCCATCATTTGGTCTTCTATATCACTGATTCACTCTTCTGCCTCATTTATCCTACCTTTTAGCGCCCCCATTTTTGATTGCACCTCATTAATAGCCTTTTTGATTTCGACTTGGTTAGATTTTAGTTCTTTTATTTCTCCAGAAAGGGTTTCTTTATAACTTCCATGCTTTTTTCAAGCCCAGCTAGTATCTTTAAAGTGATGATTCTGAACTCTAGGTCCGACATCGTACTAATTCCATATTGAGTAGGTCCCTGGCAGTCGGTACTACCTCTTGTTCTTTTTGTTGAGGTGATTTTTTCCGTCTTGTTATTTTGTCCAGAGGAGAATAGGTGAATGAGAGAACAAAATGCTAACAGGGTAACAAGTTTCCCAGAAACTATACTCTAAAAAAATCAGTAAAGACCTGAAGCCGGGGGAAAAGAAAGGGAAAGAAAGAAAAAAGAAAAAGAAAAAGATAAAAACAAACAAAAACAGAACAGAACAAAAAAAAACAGAATATGATCAAATATGATCAGGCTGGTGCATCGATCAGTGCCACACACTAGATTTTGGGTGTATTTTGGTCTGTTAGAAGAAAGTGCCTCCCAAAATTTTAAAGAAAGAAAAACTTATATATGTACAAAAATAAGGGTTGATATGATGAAGGGATGGAATATGAATGTAAAGATGAAAATTATAAAAAATTTTATAAAATGAATTGATAAGAAGTTGTTTGAAGAAATAAAGAAGAGGATTTAAAAAAAAAGAAAAAAAAAGGGAGAGAATGTGATCAGGCAGGAGAGTAGAACAAAACCATACACTTGAGATTTAGGGTATATTTTGATCTGTTAGAAGAAACTATCTCAAAATTTTAAAGAGAGAACAACTTATATATATGCCAAAAATAAGGGTAACTACTATCAAGGGATACAATATGACTCTAAAAATGAAAAGTAAAAATGTTTTTTAAAAAAGGGATTGAGGGTTGCCTGGGTGGCTCAGTCAGTTAAGCGTCTGCCTTCGGCTCAGGTCATGATCTCAGGGTCCTGGGATCGAGCCCCGCATCGGGCTTCCTGCTCAGCAGGGAGCCTGCTTCTCCCTCTCCCTCTGCCTGCTGCTCTGCCTACTTTTGATTCCACTCTCTCTCTCTGTGTCAAATAAATAAATAAATAAAATCTTTAAAAAAAAAATAAGGGATTGATAAGATGTTCGTTGAAAAAGGGAAAAAGAAAATTTCAAAAAAAAAAGACAGTTAAAAAAATTAACTTTGAAAGTCTAAAGAATCATGGTAAAAAAGCCATGGATTCTATGTGCATTATTCCCCTAGCGCTGGAGTTCTGCCTTTCTCATTGATCGGTAAACTTGGTCTTGGCGGGCTGTTCTTGCTGATCTTCTGGGGGAGGGGCCTGTTGCTGTGGTTCCCAAATGTCTTTGCCAGAGGCAGAATTGTCCTGCCCTTGTCCGTTCTGGGCTAAGTAATCTCCTCGGGTTTGCTCTCAGGAGCTTTTTTTCCCTGCAAACTTTCTGTACAGCTTTGGAAGATGAGAGTGAAAATGGCGGCGTCTCAATCTCCACCCCGAGAAGCCGAGAACTTGGGGCCCCGCTCCTCAGCCCCAGAGAAAAGCAGTCAATCACTCCCGTCTCCCTGGTCTCCGGCCGCATTCCATGCTCACCCGGCCTGTGACTGAGCATTTCTATCTCTGGCACCCAACTCGGTATGGAGTCTCCAAACCCAGCAGATCCCTGTGGTGCGCTCCTGCGTCGCTCCTCCTGGGGTAAGAAGGGGAATCTCCCCGGATCTGCTGCTTGCTGTGTCTATGCTGCAGGAGCAGTGGCCCGACTGTGCCGCGGATCACTGTTTATGGCAACCCCGAGCTGAGAGCCCACTCCTCGGCTCCGTCTCTGCAGCCAGCTTCCCCGCTCCAATACCTGGGAGCTCTGCTGCACTCAGGCACCCCCAGTCTTTCTGTGACCCCAAGGGTCCTGAGACCACACTGTCCCACGAGGGTTCCACCCCCCACTTAGCCACTGGAGTGATGTCCCTCAGCAGAGCAGACTTCTAAAAGTTCCAATTTTGTGTTCCGTGGCTCTATCACTTGCCAGAAGCAGTCGACCGAGGCCCCCTCCGCCGCCGTCTATCCTCCTGAATATCGCCTCGGATTCACTTCTCCGCATGTCCTGCCTTCCAGAAAGTGTTTGCTTTTCTGTTCAGAGAGTTGTTGCTATTCTTTTCTTCGATCTCCTGTTGAGTTCGTAGGTGTTCAGAATGGTTTGATCCGTGTCCAGCCGAATTCCTGAGACCAGACGAAATCCAGGTCTCCTACTCCTCTGCCATCTTGCTCCGCCCCCCCCACATCATTAGTTTTTGATGTAGTGTTCCGTGATTCATTATTTGCGTATAACACCCAGTGCTCCATGCAGAACGTGCCCTCTTTAATACCCACCACCAGGCTAACCGATCGTCCCATCCCCCTCCCCTCTAGAACCCTCAGTGTATTTTTCAGAGTCCATCGTCTCTCATGGTTCATCTCCCCCTCCGATTTCCCTTCATTCTTCCCCTCCTGCTATCTTCTTCTTCTTTTTTAAAACATATAATGTATTATTTGTTTCAGAGGTACAGATCTGTGATTCTTTCCTCTCCATTCTCTTCCTGCAGGTCACCTCTGCACCCCTGCTTGAATTCTTTCTCTTGGTGAATTGTATGAGTTTGTTCTTAGTCACTGAAGTTGGAGGCCTGGCTGTAGGTCCCTACTTCTCCCCTGTCGTTCATATTCATGGTGGTTGACTCTGCCAGTTTTGCCTCCTTCATACCTTGTGTATGTATATCTGTCATCTTCATTTCCATGTTCCTTCTCTCATCCATTATTTGTTGGAGGGGACATTGTCCTGTGTGTGACAGGATGCATAGCAGTATCACTTGCCTCACTAGATGTCAGTGGCACATGCTCTCTAGTTGTGGTGACCAGAAACATCTCCAGATATTGCCAAACATCTGGGGGGCAAAACTGCCCCCAGTTAAGACTTACAGGACTTTGAACACTTAGATTTCAGACTGATTTAGAGGATAAAGTTGGGAGATTTTTCATTTTTGATGGCTCGAGAAGCAATCAAGTTTCAAGAACAAAAGACGAACTTAACGTATTTGACAGAGCAAGCATCATTGGATTAAGTGTATTGTTTTTTTAGTAACCTCTCATGGCAATTATTTTCCTGGAGGTAACACTCATTAGTATACATGTGTTTCAGTATATTTGTCAAAAATATTTCTCCTTTATGTACCCCCACTCCACATTCCCACCTGGATTTGCTGGCAATCTCAGCTACAGGAAACACAGAGTGACTCCAGTACTGGAATAATTACCAAGTTCAGCCTAGGCAAGTGGTGGCTGAGGGTTGAAATTGTAATTACGGTCTCACAAGGTGTGCCTACATGCCTGGTGCTAGATGCTCTGTCTCTTTTATGCCTCTGAAAAATCTTATTTTCTTGTATTTCTCTTGATGAGTGGGGAGATTACAGTTGGAAGAGGAAAGAAACTAAAACTCCATGGAGTTAATTAACTAACATTGAATTTGAAGCTCAGTCTGGAAAAGTAATCCTACCTACCTTACTCCACCTGGGCTGCCCTCTAATTGCCTTGCCTGTACTTACAATTTCCTCATTTCGCTGAAGCTGGAGTCAGTTCTTTGAGGTGCTCCAGTAAGGATATATTGCCAGGTGGGGCTGAAAGGGATTGTCAGTTGAACCACACAAAATAACTTCTGGAATAAAGTTTCAGCAAGTTGGGGGCACTAATTTTCTCATATTTTTTAAATGGGAAACATAAGAACCCTTGGCTTTCTAACTCATGAGTTGAGTCCATGGGAAATGCCTTAAAGATTCCCTCACTAGGTTTTGTAGGAGGTAGCTTCAGCCTGACCCCTCAGCAGCATCTCCTGGCATCACTCTGTACCTTACATATGCCAAATTCTTTATATACTGTGCCTTGGAATGGCTGTGCTTTATTCACATGCTCGTTCTCCTGTTGTGATGGTCTCTTCTCAGAATATCCCTCCCACTCGTCTGCCTCCTGAATTTCACTCATCATGAAGAAACTTCCTGTGCTTCTTCCTCACTGAAACACCACTGAGGACCCATGTAGTTGCTTCCTTCCCCAGTTTCCAATGTCACATAGCTTGGTAAAATGCTATTTCGCAGTCTTTTTTTTCTAACACTAGATTGTGAACTCTGAAGATGGGCACCATTTTTGTTTCCCTTTGTATTTCTGTCTACCTTGTATCCTCAAACAGGATATTCATCAATGAGGAACTATATTTCACTAGAGAGAGTGCATGTTGAAGTGACCCAGTAGCAAAGAGCAGGTGAGAGGCTATATACCTATCTTGAATTACCTTCTAGAGAAGAATCCTGTGGCCATATGCCACTACTGACTCAACCACTGTGTGATGAAATTGTTGGCTCACTTAGCCAGAAATTCCCATACGCTGAGCATCAAGCCAAGCCAGTTCTACCATTGACTTCATTCAGGAGGTTTGAGTCTGCCCTTGTGGCGTTTTCAGTAATTTCAGTTGTGCATAGTAGCTGGGGAGCTCAGAAGCACATAGGAAAAATGAGACATGGACCTATACCTGCTTGAGATAAATGTTTCAGGAGACATTTTATTTTTTTACTACTTCCTTTTTTTTCTTTATGATGCTATGAGGATTTTTATGAGTCTAGCTGGGTGAAAATGGAAGGTCTCACTTATAATGGTCATACTTGCCTGTGCACAAGCAGGCACACAAGGTCCGTAAGTACCCACCCAGAGTCCCCTTGACTCCTTCTGGCAGCTGTTTCCTTCCCCAGGTTCAGGAGTAATTCCGCCAGCTAGGACAGAAAACTGCTGCTAATAAATGTAGCCTTGGGCCACTGACCTTTACCGGGAATCATCTGTTACTGTGACAAGAGCCAGCGTGTGTGGAGAAGGCTGCATATAAACGTGCTGGGGAGAATGGGGCAGAGCAGGGAGAAGAGAGCACACCAACCTGGAACGCAGTTGCAGCAGGATGTTTGCCCCGAGGATCTGGAGGGTTTTCAGGCCCTGATTTCCTGGACCAGGTGGGAAATGAAAAAAGGATCAAAAGGACAACACACCCCCTCCCCACTGCCTGCTCCATTACTGGCCAGTCCCAATGTTCTCAGCAGCATACTCCTTGGCTTTTTGCTATAAACAAGCTCTGAATCATCTGCTACTCAAGGCAGGAAGAGAAAAACAAAATCGAATTAAACAAAAATTCAAAGGCTGAACTGTTGATAAAAAGCTTCACCCCTGTGAGCTCAGAGGTGGATTTAGGTTTTGTTTTGCAGGGCTGATGTAATTTGTTTGTGTGTATGTATATGCACACGTGTGTTAGGTTTCTTAAAACAAACACTTAAAATACAAAATTAGGTGTAAAATGAATATTTACTTTTAATGCAAAAATAAATAATATAATTTATAATATTAAAAGTGCTAAAAAATACTTCAGACACATAAAGGCAAGAAAGTATAAATTTTGTCAATTACCTGCCAATTTTTATTAATGACTTTCATTGCTATTATATATTTACTTATGAACATCTATGCAGATATATACTGAAATACTTCTGTGGATAATTCTATACAAATATACAAAATTATTATCAAATTAAGACATAAATAATTACAAATAGATACATTAAATTGTTGCCACATTGTATTGAGATCCATAATTATGTAATCAACTCTCATACCCATTGACATACAGATAAAAATGTGCAGGCAGTTTGTTGTTGAAACATTTTTTTCTTCAGGTGGCTTTGCTATATCAGAGGCCATTTTCTGTGTCTTTTTGTCTGGGATCACCAGACTTTGTCTCATGTATTGGACATGCTCAGATCCAGTTGCATTGGGACACATAAAGCATGCAACTTGACATAGTGCTATATCCATTGCCTGTTATACTGCTACAGAATTACAAACCCAGGGATATGGTTTGATACATTCTATTTCACATGATTCCCATCAATAAAAAATGCATTTATAATTGTTTAAGGTACTTTATCAAGTATCTTCTGACAAGAGAAATTTTTTTCATTTTGCCTTGGGATTAATTAGAATGAAATCATTTGCTTACAAATTTACCTGTCTGTTGGTTGGAAGAAGTTTCCACAGACTAGCTCCTGACTCCACACATTTTAAACCCATTTTTCCTCCATTGTCTACATGCTTCTGGTACCAAGAGTTTTGGGTCATGTTTGTATTATGATTTCTCCTCAAGTCCTGTTATGATGCCAGGTGAGTCAGCACAGTAAGATTATTCCTGGAAGTTATTTCCACCTTCCTACAGCAACAATGTCACTGTTCATGAGAAGGATTGTGAGCCACATAAATATGTCCCAAAAAACCCAAACAAAATATATGCCCTTCCTTAGCTGATCTAGAAATACAGATGGCTACTCTAATGTTGGTCCACAAGAGAAAGCAGAGACAGAAGCTTTAAACAGTTGTGGTTTAAACTTCTTACTTCTACAAATTTTGCAAAACCTTAAGGTCTTGTGAATACATTGCCATATAGCTCCTCCTAGGGTCTTGGAAGAGCCCTGTGCAAGTGGCTGTTTCTCAAGTTTGAGTTTCATTATTGTTATTACAGACCCTCCCTGGTTTGAGCTAGGAGTCCATGGATTATCTGACTTGCTGGTTATAGCTTTAGGAGAGTTTTCCTTCCTTTCTTCCTTCCTTCCTTCCAGCATTATTTTTTTCAATTATTTTTTATTCATTTGATTATCAAACATTTATATACTGTAATAGTATATACTGGTGTCCAGTATGTGATGGGACAGGCAGACAAATAGACAAAAGCCTACACCAAAGTCCAGAGAGTCCCCTTCTCCAGTTCCTATTATTGTGGTTACTTTGTAAGACACAAAGGAAATTATTTGTTGCCTCCTCTCTGGTTTGGTGGCTGTTTTCAAAGAAGCCACAAGGTGCAGGATCCCTTCTTGCTCTTCTTGCTGATTTTATCTGTGAGGTTCAGAAAGCTTGCACTTAACATTTTCCCTTGCTGGTGACTCCTGTTTGACCAGCCATCTCCTCCCTCACCAGGGGAATCAGAAACTCTGATACACTGGGCAGACACAGATACTTTGACAGAAAGAGAAGCAGAAACCTGTGATCATTTAAGGATCTCCAAGTAAGACTTCTTAATCACAAGTGGTACCTCTATCTTGCCACTCCATGTCTTGGGTGCCTGGAACTTCCCATGAGGGACTCATTCAATTCTCAAAGGCCTATCATCTCACATATGAAAGTTTTTCCTTTTCTCCTATGACCCTGGGCCAGTTACTCATCTCAATGAACTTCAGGCTCTGCATCTATAAAATCTGGGTATAAAGAGGGGAAAATGAAAGAATATTTGTGGTGTGCTTGGCAAATAGGAAGCTGTGAATAAAGTAATTTCCTTTCCATTAGGGCCTAAGTGTTCAGGACAGGAACATTCTGAAAGATGGTGTGGAACAGGCTTCTTCTTCACAGTGAGGACCGTAGAGGCTGTATGTTGAAACCCCGATCTGGCTGGTTATTCAGTTTTGGCAAATCTTTTAGTGAATCTATTAATTGAAAATATATTGCTGGAAATTAAAATTTATCTGAAGAAAAGAAAAATGGACAAATTGGTAAAGTTCTTTAGTCTTTGTCCTTGCTTCTGGCACCAATCCAGGCACATGGGGTTGTCCATGTATCAGAAGTACAGAAAGAACATAAACTTATTTCCCATTTTATATTTTTTATTGTATACCAAGTCACCTGTAATGTTGATATTAGGGCAAATTGTATGCTATTTGTGGTCCATATTGCACCAAAGGGAGGGATATTAATTTTCATTTGGGCTGGATCTGAAAACTGCTATGTACACACTGAGTGACATCTCATTTTTCCTGATAATGATGTTGATATGTCTCTGGAATACCCATATGCTCAGCATTTGCTGTTTTGAACTTGTTCTTCATTAATTACGGCTATGTAGAAGCTGCCAAAAATTAAGTTCTATGGAGGATTTAAATTTGAGCTCTGAAACGAGTGAAATTTATACATAAATGAAGAAACAGACTCAAAGAGGTGAAGTTTGCACATCGAAGAAGTAGCAGAGTGGGCAAATTAATGCTGCTGGTCTGATCCTAAAGTTTTCTTGGTATCCCCATGACACCACATGGTTTCTCATCTCTGAGAAACTGATGAGTAGAGACAGTTCCCTGGTCTTTTCACGGAGAGAAACACGGATAGGAATTTTCCAAATTGCTGCTTCCAAGCAAAAGTGTGATTTCTGCTGTTCCAGAGTTTCATCTGGAAGTATAGAAAGGATTTGCTTTCTAAAGAAATTGTACATACCCCTGCATCAGAATTTCTGGTATCCGAGATTATGAGCTTTTACCTTAGTTTGCCTAACGTTTAAGGAAGTGGAGAAAGGGAAGGATTTAGGTGAAGGCTGTGCAAGAGATCACACTAACTTTCTTCTTAAGGATTCTGCACTTTTATGTGTCATTTTCATATACACAATTTCAGTGGTTGGCACTGGGTCACATAATAAGTCCTTTGCAGTAGTGTCTTTCACAGACCTCTGATGTAGATGAAAATCTGTTGAAATATATTAAGCACTTAAAATATGTGTTTTGCTTCTTCCCCCATCTCTTCCTCTTCTTTTTGCTTCTTTTTGCTTCTTTTTCTCTTATAGTTGTTAAGAACATTGGCTTTAGAATTAAAAGCCTGATTTCAGTTGGTTGACATTGGATCAATTACTTAATATTCCTAACTCTCAGTGTTTGATCTGAAAAATGGAAATTTTACTAGTAGCTCACTCACAGAGTTGTTAGGAGAGTGAAATAAGTTAGTGCATGAAAACTATTTATACTCACACTTGGTGCTTAGTAGGTGCTCAACAAATAGGTCCAGCTACTCACTCTTCTTACCCCCACCCTCCTCACTTCTCCTCATCTTCTTAATTATGTAAACAGTTCTTTTTCTGGTTTTATTTTTTCCCTGAACTTGAGGAAACCTTTGCATCCTCAGATGTTAGTTTGCACCCCAGTCATTCATTCCTAAGATGTGACAGTCTCTGACATAGTGCTCATGACCCATCTGTGCATAATGTCCCATGGCTAAGTACTTATGCAAAGGTAGAAGCCCCTTACAGCTGCATCTCTTAGGGCCTTGACACATACTCTGGACAGAGCCTCGCCTGGATGTTATTTCATAAACATCCTTTGATTCATGAACCAGACATTCTGATGATCCTTTGTTGAACCTGATCAGTTTATTAATTCAAAAAATCGATAGCATATCTACCATCACCCTGATTCAAACACACACACACACACACACACACACACACACACACACACACACGATTACTCTGTCCCTGCAAGAATAAGAATGGAATTCCTTAAGAATTTTTTATTTCTCTTAAAGAACATCAGTGGTGGTGGTATTAGTGGTATAGTGAATATGCATGAAATGACAGGCCCAGAAAAATTTGAGTGAGGGACTCTCTAATTCCTGATAGGATTGTTTGTAAAAGCTTCACATAAGCTTCTCAGGGGGAAGACCTCAAGTTACTGGCCAACCATGCTCCTCTCAGGACTAGCCATGTCTCATTTCCATCAGAGACACATGAAGACAGAAGGGCAAGCAGACGGGAATGTTCACACACAAATAAGGGCACTGGGAAGGTTGGCAAGCTCATCCTTCCCCCCCTGCAGCTCCTGCTTCAGTCTTTAACATATCAATTGGATCAAGCTTGAGTCTTTCTTTGATCCTCCTGACACCCTGCTTACTATTGTTTATTTAGCTTATGATTCTTCTGCCCCCAAGGTAAATCTTCATACTGAATGCATCAATAGGCTATGGGGACCTTAATTAAAGCTGCAGGATAAAATTGATACTGGAATGAAATTCCTCCAGTATCTGGAAGAAAAGGAAATGCTATTTCTCATGGAAGTATTTCACTCACACTGTCACTTTTGAAATTTGTTGAAACATTGAGTATCCTATGGTAGATTTCTGAGATGTAGCTTAGATACATGGATAGACATGTGAAGAAACATGAGGTCCTTTGATAAGGCTTTTGGATATTTAAGTGTCTCTCTAGAGAATCAATATCCAGTGTAGTTAGTGGGTGTTAATAAAAAGTCTGAATGTTTATTTGAACTGCAAAAGAAACCACAAATCTGGATTTTAGGTCCTGTCTCAGGTACAGAGAGACAGAATTGCAGAGGCATTTGTGAACATAGTATATAAAGATTTTGATTTCACTAATTTAACTACTTCTAGTAGTTTTTAAATAAGTCTCTTGAATGAGGAGAGCTCTTTATCCTCTGCCCAGGGGATGGGAGCTGTCCCCAATCATGGTACTGAAATAGCTACAAAGAGTAACATTGAGCCATCAAGCTCCTCAGGCTCCTTGCTGATGATCAAAGATTTGAGGTCAACTAGGGAAGCCATCAGAGTTACTGACAGAAATTGCAGTTAGCAGTTGTCATTATCAAGTATAGTGGACTTAAATTTTTTTCTACCATCCAATAGCTTTGTAACTAGCAAATTATTTAGTTTTTGTGAACCATTATTTGCCCATGATTAAATTTGGTTAATATGGGTATCAAATGAGATTTGTATGTGAGAATTCCTAGCACAATATTTGAAGTATTTTACATGTTTATCAGATGCTATTCCATCCCCAGACCTTTGGCTGTCTGAACCTAATATTTCCAGGAGCTGTTGCTCTTCTTGATGCTGGTGGGGAATCCAACTGGATTGGGGTATTCTTCAAAGAAGAATATCCAGCTCTTCCTGCTATTTTCACATACATGTGTATTTGGCATGATTTAGCAGGAAAGTACTGTTGATGGATGCCCTTTCAATGTAATCCACAGAATAGGGAGAGAGTAACAGTCTTATTTCCAGGAACCTGATGGAATTAGTATTCTAGAATCCAAAAATGGGGAGATGGAGATATCAGATGGAAAATGATAAAAATAAATGATACACAAACAAAAGAGTAGAATTTTATGTAATTTAAAGTTCAGGTTTTATGCACCTTGAAGTCTTTTTATTTTCTTTAGGTTTTGTTAAATATTTAAGTTTGTCAATCAGATGATTGGAGAAAAGAAAATATGAAAATATATTATAGGGCACATTTTAAATTCATATGTTCTCCTGAATCCTTGGGGTTAAGTAGGATCACATTGAAACATTTTGACCTGCATTCTCTGCTGCAGAGGATGGTAGATGTGTCATTCCAGAAAGGCGAAAATAAAAGTATTTGTGAAAGAATGCACAATTTCTTAGTGTGAGTTTCAAATTTGGAAAGAGAAAAGTGTCAAGTCCTGGGTGAAGTTATTTCGGGGGTAAACATTTCTTACAGAATTTAAAGGCACTTAATCATACATACAAATGTAAACCCCATTTCCTGCACCTTGCACAACTCTGCTGTATTGTTTTGCCCTCTAAAGTTGGGAGAAATCCTTCATAACGTGAGCCCTCATCAATGGCTGAAATAAAGTTGCAGTTTGAGCTGACACCCACTTTTTAATTTCCATTTCATCTTTGGTAAAAGTAGTACTTATTTCTGGTGACATTCAAATAATGAATGTTCAAGGGATTTACAATAATTTGATGTATATGTTGTAGTTGTGGACAGATGCTGAATGGTTCTCTGATGTGTGTGTGCAAGAATGTGTGTGCATATGTGTGTGAGAGTGTGCATGTTTGCATGTGTATGAGCATGCGTGTGTGTGTGTGTGTGTGTGAGTGTGTGTGGGTGTACGTATATATAATGAAATGAGCACCAAACTAAAAACAGAATCCTAGGGCTTTTAATCCTAGCTCTTACTTATTAGCTATATGACTTTGGACAAGTTCCTTAATCTTTCTGACTTTCAGACTCTTTATGTATACATTTGTGGTATTAAGACTCTGTTTATCTTGCAGGGTTAATGGAAAGATAAAAAAAATGGCTACATAAGAAAGTTCCTTATAGACTATAATTACCATACAAAATTAAAATGTTTTAGGTAATGGATACATTTGTGCACATCAAGAATGGAAAATCACATAAATCTTTGAACACAATACCTAACATGTTCCTTAAACTCTGCAACTTAAGTATAGCATTTCACTGACAGTTTCCAATCTCCTAGTCTGGCTTTATAACAAGAGCAAGGGATACCTCTAGCTATAGCTACTGTGCATAAATTTGGGCAGAACCAAGGGTAGTGTCATTCAGAACAGACACATATATCCAGGGTGCTTTCATCCTCATGCATCTCCAAAAGCTTCCCCAGAAGCTTTCTATTTTGTACATGGGGAATCTAAGGATGAGTAAAGACTCCAGGTACATTCAGAATCAAGACCACCAACCACCGTGAAGAAGAGCAGGTGAGTGGTCACACACGCAATGCATTGTATCTTGCTCCCTCTGAATTTGTTCATTGGTTTGGTCCATCTGGTCTTGGCTCACAAAGGTTCCTGGTTAATGAAGCTTTAAATAAACATAACCAGGGGAAAATAAATGAATCACACACCAGAATAAAGCACTGAGGTATAATCTTATTTGCTCACTTCCAAATTAAAATGAGAAAATACTGCTTCTTCCTGTTAAGGAAAAATATGATTACCAATTAATTAGAATAGAAGAGAATATAATACATTTAGACAGAAGAACTTGTCTCCAACTTTGATTCTTTGGGGACAGAAAAAGTCATTTATGCATTCTGGAACCTCAGTCTCCTCACCTATAAGTAGGGATATAAATTCCTGCCACATAGTAGAAGCTCAACACTTTTTTGATGCTTAGATGGTAGATTTCACGCCTGGGTGATGAATCAGATATCTTTGTTCTCTGTTTCACATCTCTAAAGAGAGAGTATTAGGCATGGTAATGTCTAAGTTTCTATCAAGCTTTAGTTTTAGTATGGGATTGTGCCAGACCTAGAGGTTACCAAGTCCCACACCCTCACTTGATAGATGAGAAACATGTTGTAATTCCATAAAATGCATCCTCTAACTACTTACTACATCTTTGTCTCTTTAATATGGTTTCTGCAATAGGGAGGGTTGTGTTGTTTGGTTAATGAGAAGTAGAAGACTTTACTACGATCCAGGGAATATGGCCTGGCTTTTTAGGGAAACAGTTATGGGCAGCTCCTATTGGCCCATGTGAATTATTTGAATACTCTGTTCATTCTGTGCTGCCACAGGAGAGGCTCACAGGGCTTGGGCCCCACTGACTGCGAGGAAGCATAGCTGGATTGGGAACTGATTTGAAAGTAATGAAACTTCCATCTCATCAGGCATTTTCAAAAGAGTCTGCAGAGTCAATAGATGATGGGGCTTTAATTAAAAATAAAAGGAGAAATTGAAGCTTGGCTACAGCATCTGAAAGGAAAGATGACCTTTGGGATCAGGAGAAATATTGTCAGGACAGAAAGAGTTGTTGAATTCTATTGAATTCAAGTAATTTAAACATACAAGAACAACTGGGAGAGAAGCTCATGTGCATGCTCGCATACCACCATCCAATTATTCTCTTCCTTCCATCTGGAAGAGATCACATTCTCATGGTGTGGCCCAGTATGGTGAGACAACAAGTGGGGATGAATGTGAGGTCCACAGCCTCTCATCACTGGTAGTTTGATGACAGTGTGGCATTGGCATGCCACAGCAGGCCCTGAGATTGCCACTTGAGATGGCTTAATGCAGATCCGGAGTAAGCCCTCCTTTTTACCAGGGTAACTTGGTCCCTGGATCTGCTCAGAAGAATAGAGAACACAGACCTCTCTTCTGTTTACATTCATTGATTCATTTTACAAACATTTAGTTGGCACCAGTGCTGGGACATTTGGTATTCTGGAAATACTGGAGAGCTATAGAGATGAATTAACCAGGGTCTCTTCCCTCTAGGGGGCTATATTCTAGTGGGAGAAAATGAGAGTAAATGACCAATTGTGTTGCAAGGTGGAAGGAAATAAGCAGAGGCACACACATCATGCCTAGAAGTAGAGAGAAGGGTTATGGAGAAATAAATGGTATCTTTTGAGCATATCCTTTACTCTGTGTCTTGAACCATGTCAGAGATTTTATTTATGTCTTTTACAGTCATGAACAATTCTGAAAGGGAGATAAAATTTTCCTTATTTTACTGTTGAGTTAATTAAGGCTCAGGAATTTAAGGAAGATGCTTAAGGTCATACAGTAAACTTTAGCGCTGGGTAGTAAGCTTTAAAGCTTACATATCCATGGGTTCCCCATAGCAGCCATTCTCCAGCAACCAAATGGAAGCAATTGTTGCTTTGATAGTTGATTTCAGTGAGGAGTGTTAAGCAAAGGGTTTATTTATTTCAGTTAGAGTAGGCTAGTATCCTTGAGTACCTTGATTTGATTCCCAAACTTTTTGAGACGGTGACTATATACATCTCCCAAACTTTTGCCATCCTCAAGATGGTCCTGGAGGTACTGTGCCATAGAAAGGAGGTGTGGCTGGTGAGAGATGATTGATTTTCTGGCTTCAGATCCCTTGTCCTCCCTACTTTTAGCCTGTCATCTCCACTTGTCAGTCAGATTGACTGAAAAGTGTGGGATGACAGGTGCTGAAAACCAGGTAACTCTTATTTTCTGGGGTGATTTGGTTTCAGTGTTTGCTTTACATAGCAGCCCTCTTCACAGTCTTTGGGATTTACACTGACATTCTTCTTTTATCCTCTGCCTGGTGCAAACATTGAATATGCATCAGGGAGAATCTTTACCTTTTGTCTTTGTAGCACTTTAGAAATATATCTTTTTGGCTACTTCCTTATTCGTATCATGTCCACCCCAACACCTCTGTTTGGTTAAACACATAGATTTGTTTTCCAATTTATCCATAGATTTTGAGTTTCCAATTTTTGGTTCTCTGGACATTAAGAATTGTTTTAAATACCATTTTCAAAATTTAAATGATCAGCTTAAAACACTGAAGGAAACAATGTTTATTTCCCAGAATGTGTTTTTAAATTTGTGAGAAGGGGTGGAGAGGGAGAGCTAGGAAAGGAGGTGGAAGTGACGACTTTATTCATTTTTGTACAGTGGGATCTGGAGTTTCATGCTGCCTAAATCTGCCTGATATGAACATCCAAGTCTTAATTTATATTTTCTCTACACTCAGAAAAAGTATTCATTAACAATCTATTATTA
Organism: Halichoerus grypus; assembly: GCF_964656455.1. Classification (NCBI taxonomy): domain Eukaryota; kingdom Metazoa; phylum Chordata; class Mammalia; order Carnivora; family Phocidae; genus Halichoerus; species Halichoerus grypus. The sequence goes on along the minus strand of NC_135712.1, from coordinate 151,746,762 downwards.
AGTGCTTACTAAGTGTGTTATGTAGTCCTAACCTTTCCCACATACTGAATTCTGGACTTGCCTATCTATATATTTGCTCAGCATCTCCACTTGGATGTCTAAGAATATCCTGAAGTTAACGAAAGGAACAGAAATCTGGATTCTCTGCTCCACTATCCTCTCCCCCCACCCACAGTATGACTCTCTCTGGTACTCCTCATTTCAGCAAAAGACATCTTCAGTTACCTACTTGCTTAGGTAAAAAATCTAAGGTCATTCACTGTGTCATTTTTTTTTCTCACATTCCACATCCAATCTATCAGAAAATTGTGTCAACATTACCTTCAAAATATATCCCTAGTCCTACCCTTCTCACCTTGTCCAGCACTTTCCATCTTAATTCAAAACACCATCATCTCTTACCAGCATTATTACTATAGCCTGCTAAAATTGCACTGCTTTCTTCCTTGTCACACTAAAATTCATTGCTAAAAAGATCTCTTATACTCCCCAATAGAATTCAACAACTCATTATTAAGCAAAGACTAAACACCTTTCACAAAGCCCTACCTGATTTGGCTCCTGACTTCTTCTGACCTTCATGCCCTTCCACATTTTCCTTTTTATGCTTTTAGCTACACTGGCTTTATTTCTGAACTTTTAATTCATCAAGCTTATTCTTGACCCAGGGTCTTTGCATATGCTGTTATTTTGCATGGAAAGCTCCTCTACCACTTACAATGGTTACCATTTAGTCTCTGTCCTAAAGTGCTTTGTCTGAAAGTTCTTCCTCAACCATCCAAACTAGAGTGTCACCCTCATCATGCTCCTGTTTTCCTACAGCCTGAAATGATCTTGTTTAAGTATTTGTTTGCATGTTTATTTTTTATTTCCTCTGTTAGAAGGTAAATGTCTTGAGGGAAGAGATAATCGCACACTTGGTAAATACTGAATTCCCAAACTTAGGAGCAGATAGTATATAGTTGGTGGTCAACAAATATTCTCTTGATAAGTAGTACGACTTATATTTATTACATCATTTAAATACAATAGTAATTACTTTGATTAAACGTCTTGAATATGCCAGGAACTGTGCTAGAATCTTCATGTGATCATCCTATTTAATCTGCAAATAATACAAAAGATAGTTTTAATTATTTATGGTCTATAGATTAGGATTATGATGTTAAGAGAGAGTTTGTATAACTTGCCCAAGGTTTATCAGCTCATACAGAAGCTTGGATGAAAACCCAGTGTGTCTGAATTCAAAGGCAGTGAACTCTTCATCAGCAATCTTCACTGATGTCCCAGTGATCCAGAGGGACCGGTTTGTGATGGGTGTAAGACTGGGAAAAGACAGTGAAATTCAGGACACCTGACACTTGTGAGGTGAGATTTAGTTCAGGTTTTAAAGGGGCAATAGTTGTGAATAGGAAATAATCATCAAAGATAGAGGGAAATGTGACCTATGTTTAAGAGGAAAACCCGAAAGACTCCACCCTAAAACTGCTAGAACTCATACAGGAATTCAGTAAAGTGGCAGGATATAAAATCAATGCACAGAAATCAGTGGCATTTCTATACACCAACAACAAGGCAGAAGAAAGAGAAATTAAAGAGTCGATCTCATTTACAGTTGCACCCAAAACCATAAGATACCTAGGAATAAATCTAACCAAAGAGGCAAAGGATCTGTACTCAGAAAACTATAAAAGACTCATGATAGAAATTGAGGAAGACACAAAGAAATGGAAAAATGTTCCATGCTCATGGATTGGAAGAACAAATATGATGAAGATGTCAATGCTATCTAGAGCAATCTATACATTTAATGCAATCCCTATCAAAATACCCTCCACTTTTTTCAGAGAAATGGAACAAATAATCCTAAAGTTTGTATAGAACCAGAAAAGACCCCGAATAGCCAGAGGAATGTTGAAAAAGAAAAGCAAAGCTGGTGGCATCACAATTCCAGACTTCAAACTCTATTACAAAGCTGTATTCATCAAGACAGTATGGTACTGGCACAAAAACAGACACAGAGATCAATGGAACAGAATAGAGAGCCCAAAAATGGACCCTCAACTCTATGGTGAACTAATCTTTGACAAAGCAGGAAAGAATGTCCAATGGAAAAAAGACAGTCTCTTCAACAAATGGTGTTGGGAGAATTGGACAGCCACATGCAGAAGAATGAAACTGGACCATTTCCTTACACCAAACACAAAAATAGACTCCAAATGGATAAAAGACTTAATGTGAGACAAGAGTCCATCAAAATCCTAGAGGAGAACACAGGCAGCAACTTCTTCCACCGCAGCCACAGCAACTTCTTCCTAGATGCATCACCAAAGGCAAGGGAAGCAAGGGCAAAAATGAACTATTGGGACTTCACCAAGATAAAAAGCTTTTGCACAGCAAAAGAAACAGTCAACAAAACCAAAAGACAACCAACAGAATGGGAGAAGATATTTGCAAATGACATATCAGATAAAGGGCTAGTCTCCAAAATCTATAAAGAACTTATCAAACTCAACACCCAAAGAACAAATGATCCAATCAAGAAATGGGCAGAAGACATGAACAGACATTTTTCCAAAGAAGACATCCAAACGGCTTAACAGACACATGAAAAAGTGCTCAACATCACTCGGCATCAGGGAAATCCAAATCAAAACCTCAATGAGATACCACCTCACACCAGTCAGAATGGCTAAAATTAAGTCAGGAAATGACAGATGTTTGCGGGGATGTGGAGAAAAGGGAACCCTCTTACACTATTGGTGGGAATGCAAGCTGGTGCAGCCACTCTGGAAAACAGTATGGAAGTTCCTCAAAAAGTTGAAAATAGAGCTACCATATGACCCAGCAATTGCACTACTGGGTATTTACCCCAAAGATACAAATGTAGTGATCTGAAGGGGTACATGCACCCCAATGTTGATAGCAGCAATGTCCACAATAGCCAAACTATGGGGGCACCTGGGTGGCTCAGTCATTAAGTGTCTGCCTTCGGTTCAGGTCATGATCCCAGAGCCCTGGGATCGAGCCCCATATCTGGCTCCCTGCTCAGTGGGAAGCCTGCTTCTCCCTCTCCCACTTGCCCTGCTTGTGTTCCCTTTCTCACTGTGTCTCTTTCTGTCAAATAAATAAATAAAATCTTAAAAAAAAAAAGCAAAAGCACAATAGCCAAACTATGGAAAGAGCCAAGATGTCCATCAACAGATGAATGGATAAAGAAGATGTGGTGTATATATACAATGGAATATTATGCAGCCATCAAAAGGAATGAAATCTTGCCATTTCCAACGACATGGATGGAACTGGAGGGTATTATGCTGAGCTAAATAAGTCAATCAGAGAAAGACATGTATCATATGACCTCACTGATATGAGGAATTCTTAATCTCAGGAAACAAACTGAGAGTTGCTGGAGTGGTGGGGGGTGGGAGGGATGGGGTGGCTGGGTGATAGACATTGGGGAGGGTATGTGCTATGGTGAGCACTGTGAACTGTGTAAGACTGTTGAATCACGGACCTGTACCTCTGAAACAAATAATACATTATATGTTAAAAAACAAAACAAAACAAAACAAACAAAAGAAGAAGATAGCAGGAAGGGAAAAATGAAGGGGGGGAAATCGGAGGGGGAGATGAACCATGAGAGACTATGAACTCTGAGAGACAAACTGAGGGTTCCAGAGGGGAGGGGGTGGGGGAATGGGTTAGCTCAGTGATGGGTATTAAAGAGGGCATGTACTGCATGGAGCACTGGGTGTTATACGCAAACAATGAATCATGGAACACTACATTAAAAACTAATGATGTAATGTATGGTGATTAACATAACATAATAAAATAAAATTTTAAAAAAAGAAGGAAAATGTAGTCTATAGAAATTAATCCAGAAGTGAACCAGGTGTTTGAATTAGCAGATAAAGACTTTTAACGTAATAATCATAGATAATTTAGATAATCTCCAGGAAAAGAAGAAAATAATAAATAATGAAATTGGGAATTTTAGGAAATATATGAAACTGTTGAAGTTTACAAAACAGAAAACTCAGCATTGAAGAATACCATATCCTATATATATAATAAGACAGGATTGCTAGAGGACTGGGTATAACAGAAAAAAGGATAATTGAAATTGAAGACATATGAAAAGAAATAATACAAGTTGAAACACAGAGAGAGAAAAAAAAATAGGGGAAAAAACCCCAGAGATTTCATGACCTGGTAGAAGCAAGCGGTTCACCATATGTGTCTTTTTAAGGAGAGTGGAGCTGGATGGGGCAGAAAAATATTTGATAACATATTGGCCAAAATTTATCTAAATTTGTGACCACCAAAGAGTAAGCCATAAGTCCAGGATGCTCAGCAAACCCCACGTGAGATAGTATCAAACACAATCACACTTGGGCACATATTAATCAAAATGCTGAAAATCAAAAAGAGAAAATAATAAAAATAAATTTAAAAAATCAAAAGGGAAAATTATAAGAATTACAGTGATGTATTCATTTTCTATTACTTTGTAACATATTACCGCAAATTTAGAGTCTTAGAACAATACTCATTTCCCAGCTCCCAATTCTGTAGATCAAAACTACAGGGTGCTACATGGCAGAGTTCTTTTCTCAGGTTGAAATGATGGTGCTGGCTGGCTGCACTTTCATCTGGAACTTGGAGGTCCTCTCCCAAGCTCATTCTTGTTATTGACAGAACTTAGTTTCTTGTGGTTGTAGGAACCTCAGTTGCTGCCACTCAGCTGGGGGATGTTCTTGGCTCCCAGGGGCTGCTTGCACTCCTCATCATTAAGTCCCCTCCATCTTCAAGTAAGCAATGGGGTGCTGAATCTTCTGAAGCTTCAAATATCTCATTCCCCCTTCAGCTACTAGTTTCAAAAACCTCTCTGCTTTGAACAGGCTCACCTGGTTGGGTTGAAGCCACCTGATAATTTTAAGATCAATTGATTTTTGACTTTAATTGCATGTGCAAAATCCCTTCATAGCCATACCTAGATTAATATTTGATAGAATAATCAGGGAATAGAAATCTCAGGTGGGGGGAGATCTTTAGATTTCTGCTTACCATAGAGTACTTCTTTTCAGAAATAATGTCAGTCAGAAGACAATGGAACAACATAGGGCAGCTTTGTTTCTAAGAGCCAAAAATTAGAAGCAACTCAACCAGAGAAAGGACAAATATGGTATATCTCTTCACTATGGTTTGATTCAACAATAAAAATAAATACTAAAAAAGGTCTAGGATAGGACCAGAGAAGTTCAGATGTAGAATGAATAAGTTCATTGGGTGACAGGATGTCAAAGAACTGAACTTATCTCTAAGAAATTAATGGTTCAGCAAGAATTGTGACATGAGCAAGTAGTGAAGTTAAGACCTAAAATTATCAAGGAATGGACTATTTGGCATGGGAGTCTGTAGGTGACTGTAACAAAGAAGAGTAGTTGGTTATAGTGTGAGGACATGAGACTCTCCTTCCATTGCTTTATGTAGATTTAAACCCTGGGTCTCTAGACTTTGTTGTCTTATAGACAACTCTATTTGGAATGCTTTATCGTATGTGAATCTACAACTAAAGTTGTCAACTTCATATGTCTTCCTGGGGGAAAAAAAGTAATTGCACAAAAATCTCCCATTTTAAAGGATGGAGAATAAGATCAGCAAGAACTGGTGTGTAGCAAACATATCATGCTTGTTGGAATATTAAAGACCCATTGCCTTGGTTATGGAATGAGATTCTTAGTCTTACTTTTCTTGTTCCCACTTCTGTACTCTTGAAGGATCTTCCTTATCCATTTCTTTCTATCACCACACTTGGGAGGGGAATTAGGAGGGATTCCCCTTCTGCAGGTGGTAGTTTGAAGGTTCTCGTATCTAGGGATTCCTTCAGATTTTGAGTAATACAAACTGGAAATGACATGAAAAACTCTAAAAAACTTGGTTGAATTTCCATTCAGTTCTTTTAGCTTAACTTCAAGAGCTGGTAACCAAAGGTAGAGATACTATGTAACTACCATGTTTGGGTCCATAATGAGGCTATGCTCCACTCCTTCTTTAGCCTTTAGCCCAATAGCCTGTATCTTGGCCTCTATCTTAACAAAATTCAAAACAAAAGGATGGGTTGGGAAAGCACTATTAACCTTCCTCTGCTCCCAGGCTGCAGTAGTTACCTGTTCTTTATAGATGGGGATATATTTTCCTTTTCTCAGACTATGTCTACATATAGGATGCACATGGGAAACCTCTGGATGTTTGGCCTCTGAGATTCAATGCTATTCTTTTGTTTTTACCTCCTTGTCTTTGCAGTAAGCAACCCTAGCCTCAGGCAGAGAATTCACCTTTTCCAATTTAACTAGACTCCAAATTACTGGAATCATAACCCTCTTGAACTGAAATCACTCAGCCTAAAGATTTTCTCATAGAAAAGTAGTATCACCCACATTTAACCACTTATTCTTTCATATAGGTCAATTTCAACCCCAAACCTCATGACATGGAACTTTATCAATCATCAAGAAGTAGCTATTGCTTTTCAATGTTATAATTTTTTCCTACCAGACTCTCTAAGACCTTGGGGGAGGCATTGGAGCCTGAGCTGTGAGACTTACCAGCTATTCAACAAGCTATCTCAAGGGTGGTGACTTCTCAGACTAGATTGTGTTCTCTCACTGCTCTTATACTTTCTGGAACTTGGACTCACTCATCTCATGGTAGTGACTTTTAACCTGAATTTAAAAGCTCAAGATCTACAATTCCATAATAGACTTTTCTGCAATTGAAAACCTGTCAGGATCTCACCAGCTTTGAGGATCATTTTTGCTTTTCTCCACTTGCCTACTTGGACACCAACATCAGGCAGAGATGATCTGTCTTCTTCCACAGGCACAAATCTTAACGTCACCTTGAGACACTGCTTCTTCCTGCTGCAGATCACTGTCTCCATCAGAACTTCTTTCCCCTCAAGTCACATCCAGGCCCTCACCCCGACAAGGCTACACCCCACCCCTCAATTTACTCTCTGGCTCCCACAGGGGTTCCCCACGTACCTTTCCCTCCCCCCTCCCCTTTGGTCCATCCTGATCCTGCCCTCCACAGCCAAGCTCATTTTCCTAAAGTAAAGTTAATGTTATAAAGCCTCTCTGTTCAAGAGTTGTTTCTCAGCATCCAATCTGGCATGGCTCCATCTTTCTCTGTGTGTTAGGTACCCATACATTAGGTCCAATTTCATTCCCTACAATTCTGTTTTTCGTGGGGTGGTTTCCTCTTTCCCTCTGTAACCATGAAAGTCCCTGTGTTTTTGTGTTTTCTTATGCTACTTCATCTCATGCCCCTGTTCTCTTCCTGCCCAAATTTCACTTATCCAGAACCTTAAAAAGGGTTTTTATTCTTCAGGGTCTGCTAGAAGCCTTTCTTCTCTAGGGTTATTCTCCTTTAATCTCAGTCAGATTACTTCCTCTTTTCACATCCGATTTCAACAATAAAGAATATTATTTCCAGTAGAATTGGATTAAAAATCAATATTTAAAAAAACCTACACAGACCCAAGACTTACAGTTCTATTTGTGCCTCTCTCTCCTTGCCAGATGAAAAGGAGTTTAATCTCTATACTACTCCTATAAATAATATTTAAAACCAGTTAAATCTGATCCCCATTTTTTGCATATTATCAAATATGCTTTAATCTCAAGCCCCAATATCTATGTGTTTTCTTTCTCTAAGCATTTCCCCAATTTAAAAAAAAATTCTAACTAAACAGTTCGTTGGAAAAATAAAATTACAAAATAAATTTGGACTGGGAACTTTGGCTGCATCGTTACTTAAAATATCTCATAAGACCCAGATTACTCACAGATAGAAACAGGACCCTTTCTTTGCCTCAAACACAGAGAATACACACTGACAGTCCTTCAATTACTTCTCGCTTATTTCTGTTTTATATATCTCAGCAGAATTCCAAAAGTCACATTTGAGAAGAAACACCCAGAGTGGAGTTTTATTTTAGAAAACCCTCAGGAAGAACTTACTGATTCCAAATCAATACAGTAGTAAAATACCAGCAGGAAGTGTATTAGTGGTATATTTAGAAGCCTTATTAGAAGCTGGATAATGAGATCCTGAACTTACACCTGCCCCTTGGTTTCACTAGGAAAGCAACACCTCAGCCTTGCTTGTAATTAGGTCTAATTGTTTTCTTGCAAAAAATAATCAGAGTAATTTAACCAGTGATCTGTTTTTGTTTTTGATAATTCAATCTGCTGCCATTCTCATGTAGTGAGGTCTGGCAAGGGTAGGACTAAAAAGTTGAGGCTTTTAATGTTTTGAAGCTCCTAACCCTGAATTTTTAGGGATCACAGCTGCACTGCAATTACTGACAATGTAAGCATTAAGAAGTTGCAAGAAGTTTTTCTTCTTCAGGAAAAAAAAATCTGTCTGGCTTATGGCTTAGTGGTTCAGCAGAGATGAGTGAGGCTAGCAGAGTCCAGCCAGTCATTCCTTGCCTGGGTGAACTCAACCCAGCATGACAGTAAAAGATGATAGTAATGAGGAAGTGGCAGAATGTTCTAGGAAGGTACTGCTTGCAAAACAAAGCCAATTAACACTTTTGAAATTGCCATATATTTACGTAGGAACTAATGCCTGAAAACTGCAGGTTATGGGAATAGATTCCAGGACTGAGAGCCAGGAGAGCTTGATTTCTAACTGAGCTCTGACCCTTCCTAGTTGTGGGATCTTAAGTAAATTTCCTAATCTCTCTGAGCCTCAGATTTCTCACTTTTAATAAAGGGATATACAATTTTTAATGGAATTAAATAGTTTGCTGACTGAGCAGTGAAGTCTGCAAATGTATGTTAGCATTATTAATCAGTGAACTCCTCAATCCAGGGCCCTATCTTAGCAGACTTCTGCCAGGGCAGACAGAATAAAGGAGCTTTCTCTTGTGGTGACCCAGTTCATGTTATATGGATTTAGGGATATTGTCAAATCCTGCCCCTGGAAACATAGCTCCAAAGGGACATTCCAAAGCCTTATAAAATAGGTCCCATAACAGCTCTGTCATTAATCAACTGAGATATGCTGAAGGCGGATGCAAATTAAAAAGGGAAAAATAAGCTCATATATGTTGATAAGAATTCTAGGCACTGAAATAGGTGTTTTACATATATTATCTCATAAAATGCTCCAACTGCCCAGAGAGTTATGTTTAAAATCCCTTTTAATCTCTTTGTGGATCAGAGAGATAAATCACTTTGCCCAAAGCCACACAGCTAAAACATGACATAGGCATAAATTTACTCAGTTCTGTCTGACTTAAAAAACTTTCTTTTCACTAAACTACATTGCCATTATTTTCAAGAAATGTAGCATCTTACAAATAGTCAAGTAGAAATCATAAATATTTAGTTAATAATACTGGGCAAGAATCATTATATTTTTTTTTATTATTATGTTATGTTAATCACCATACATTACATCATTAGTTTTTGATGTAGTGTTCCATGATTCGTTGTTTGCGTATAACACCCAGTGCTCCATTCAATACGTGCCCTCTTTAATACCATCACCAGGCTAACCCATCCCCCCACCCCCCTCCCCTCTAGAACCCTCAGTTTGTTCCATAGTCTCTCATGGTTCGTCTCCCCCTCCGATTTCCCCCCCTTCCTTCTTCTGTTCCTACTATCTTCTTCTTTTTTAAACATATAATGTATTTTTTGTGGGGGGTGGGAGGGATGGGGTGGCTGGGTGAAAGAATCATTATATCTTAAATGGTAAATTGTCTATAGTATACTATCAGTATCAGAGATAAGAGAAAAAGGGACAAAATTAAAGCTTATATCAACAAATTGAAGGGGAATTTGATTCAGGTAAATGGGTAATTGTAGCTTTGATTTCTCTGGAAACATGTAGGTATAGGAAACAGTTTTTGAGCATGAAGTTGACAGACATGGCCAAGTTACCAGACAATGCCAAGAAACCAAAACTATTCAGTCCACATATTTTGACTGTTTTCAATATGAAAATTCAATCTAATGTAATAAATGACTCAGCAATTACACAGACCAAATTGTGTGCTTTGAAACAAAAATCTCAATTTAAGAACAAGTTGTATGTTGATTCTTACCAAATAAGGATGGTAACCCTCTACCCAAGACCAGAAATGTTTTTACACTGCCAATGTGTTCTAGCATTTGTTTTAATTAAAACACACAATAAAATTGGGCTGTGAACTGACATAGTCATGTGAAGTGACCTCTTGCTCCTATTTCTATCACCATAAGACAAAGTCACAAGAAATTGAAATAGTATTCCCAACATCATACAGCTGCTCGGTGATAAATTAGGGCAAGAGTGAGTGTATACAGTAGTCCTTGTTATCTGCTGTTTCATTTTCCACAGTTTTGGTTACCTGTGGTCAACTTTGGTCTGGAAGCAGATGATCCTCCATCTCATTTGGTCAGAAGGTCAGTAGTAGCCTAATGCTACCTCACGGCGCCCACATCATCCACCTTACTTCATCTCATTCCATAAGCATTTTTTAAAAGATTTTATTGGGAGGGAGAGAGTGAATGAGCACGAGCGGAGGGCGGTGGGGAGGAGCAGAGGGAGAAGCAGAACCAGACTCCACCCTGAGCGGGGAAGCCCAACATGAGGCTGGATCCCAGGACCCTGAGATCCTGACCTGAGCCAAAGGCAGATACTTAACAGACTAAACCACCCAGGTGCCCCCATAGGCATTTTATCATCTCACATTACAAGAGAAAGGGCAAATACAGTACAAAAATTTATTTTGAGAGAGACCACATTCACGTAACTTTTACTAGAGTATATTATTATAATTGTTATATATACACTTATTAGCAAAAAATTAAACTTTATCATAGGTATGTATGTATAGGGAAAAACACAGTATATACAGGGTTCAGTACTATCCATGGTTTCAGGCATCCACTGAGGATCTTGGAACATTTCCCCACGGATAAGGGGAGACCACTATATAAATGATTTTCTCCCTTTTTTATGGCAAAAATAGTTCAAATTAGTCAAGCACAGAGTTAAGTCTAACAATAATGGTTTCAAACAGAGTATTAAATCTGTATGCCAATGTCAAAAATAATAAATCATGGAAGAGATAATGTGTAATGTAAATATAATCGTAAAATAATCTATATTCCTGAATTAAATAATAAAACTCAGGAACCTAGGACAAGCAGTTAGGAAAGAAATTATGTGTTAAATTCTTCTTTTTGCACGGGTGAATTCAATAGATACTAGTTGATTATACAGTTATTAGAGGATTATAGGTTCAGTTACATTTTATAAACCTTAAAGGTAGTGAAGTATGGAAGCTGGCTTGCACTTGCTCTGGAGAGCCAGTTGTGTGTCTCTTTGCACCCTGAATTCAGTGACCTTAGTTGGTAGCTTGAAATTGGCCACAGTGTTAATATTTGTACCATCAAATTGGCAAATTCTATAAATCAGAGAGTCTGTTTCAATTTCAGGGAGACTTATTGATGCACTGCTGCTTAAAGCTCACCATTAGTGGAAGTGTGCCTTCTTAATCACTAGGAGAAAAATAAGGAAAATGACACAAGCCTATGGCAAAAGGCACAAACAAAAAAAGAAGTGAGGACTCATGAAAATGGAGTAACAGGTAATAGTAGCAAATCATATTAAAATAATGTGAGTAGAAAAGAGGGGGAGCAAGTGTTCTAAGCAGAAGATATGGCATCTGGTAAGATCTGGAGGTAGAGACTGAGGTGTATTTGAGATACTGGAAGCATCCTGGTATGGAAAGGGACAGAGTTTAGAGAAACTGGACAAGCAGCCAGATTAAGATGGTTTTTTATGTCACATTGAGGAGTCTGGATGTCTTCTTAAAGGGCAAATAGAGGTCCCTGAATGCTTTAGGGAGGAAAAATGGTCATATTTAGAGTCAAATGAAGCTTTTCTTGCTTAGAGGATGGCAAATAGAGTGGAGGCAGAGAAGTGAACAGTGGATGTAAGGAGTCCCCCAGGCTGATGTGTACTCCTGGAAGCATCATGGTGGTTGACTGAATAGTATAATAGTAAATAGTATATAGTAAAATGAATACATTTTACAGCCAATTTGGTGATTGTGTGTGGGGGATCATGGCCCAGGGGAACTTAGGAATGATGCTAAAGTTTATGGTTTGGTGACTGGGTGATGGGGGTGGTGTTAAAAAAAAAGGGGAAGTTGCCATAGTCTTTGGATATGTTGAATGTGACCTGGCTTTGATAGCCCAGTGGATGGGCTACCAGAAAGATTAGAATATATGAAGGTCAAACTCATTTGGGAAAATTTGGATGGGATATGGAAGTTTGAGAATCATCAGCAAAGAGACAGTGTATAGATTTGGACTGGAGATAAAGATTTGGAAGTCTTCAGTAAAGAGAGACAATATGGATAATTTTGTAATTGGATGAGATTTCCTAAAAACCCAAGAGTAAGAATACAAGCAAGTGTATGATAGAATCCTGAAGAATAGCAATGTTTAAAGGTTGGGTAGAAGAAGGGACTTCTGCAAAAAGGTCTGAGTAAGCTCAACACCTAGTGCAATTGAGTGTCTGCTCAAAGTAGACACTCAACTAAATATCTGGGGAGTGAATGAATAAGGGAGGAAGGACAGGGGAAAGCAATTCAAGGACAAAAAAAGATGGGGTCAGGAGATACATCATACAATGGCACATTTACTGTGAAGCTGATAAAGGTGAAGACTCAGTGTCCCTCACTTCACAGCCCCCCTCCAAGGCTCTGTAACTAAACTTGCATTCATAATTGAGTGCTTTGTCACTTTTCCTATAAAGGGTTCAAAAATAGCAAAATCCTCAGGTCCTTCTAAACCTGGTCCCAACTCTGTATAAAATTCAAGGGAAAACCATGTCAAATGAGGAAAAAGTAGGCATTTCAGAATATAACCTCAGGAATCTTTATGCACTGAATTACTGAGCTTCAAAAACATGAAGTGTAAGCTATAGGAAATTGAGAAGACACTTGCAGAAACACCACTAGTGGGAGAGTTCTCCTCTTAGATCAGGATAATGGAATACAGGGCAAGAAAAATAGGAAAGCTATAGAGGATTTGAAGAATATAATTAGTAAGTTTGATCCAATAGAGATATAGTTAACCTCATCCAATAAATGCCATAATTGGAAATAGTTCAAAATGTTCTCTTTGACCACAAGGCAATACAACTTGAAATTAGTTTAAAAATCAAATAAAACCATTACTAAAAAAAATTTAAAATTCCCTCAAAGAATTTTCACTTCAAAGGTAATACAAGTAGATATTTTAGTATACTTAATCATAATAATAAAAAAAACATAATTATAAGAGTTAATACTATGAATAAAAGCCGTGTAAGACAGCTAAGTGTTTATGCAAGGAAACAGGAATAAATGAAAATAAATGCCTCTATATCAAGAAGTTAGCAAAAAGAAGATCAAGTAATTTTGAGAAAAGCAGGAGTAAGGAAATAATCAAATTAACACAGAAATGGGTTTCTTTGCAAATAGGAAAACAACCGAATTAGTACATAAACCCAAGAGCTTATCTGGAAAACTAAGTGAAACAAAGTAGGTAACCCCAAGCTTGTCTAATCACGTAAATAAACAAGTGGGAGTGGATGCAGAGAGAAGAGTACATACACAGAAAATAGGAGCTAGAAATCACTAGTAATACAGTGGAGATCACAAGGACTCTGTGAGAATATTTTACAAAACTCTCTTCAAATAAATCTGAATAGCTAGATGAAATGGATAATTTTCTAGGAAAATACAAATTACTAAAATTACACCCGGAAGATACAGAAGACTTCTGCGTGGGCGAACATATAAAGATATGGAGAAAGTTTTAAAGACTTCGTCCTCAAAACAGTGCCAGGCACAGATGGTTTCCTGGGTGAGTTCTTTCAACCTTCAAGGAACAGAAACTTCAATACTATTTAAATTGTTCTCAAGCAGAGAGAAAAAAGGAAAGCTTCCAAATTATTTTTCAAAAGCCAGCATAACATTGATTCCAAAATCTTAGATGAGGACAGAGAAAACAAAACTTGAGACAAATTTCTGTTCAGAATATCAGAGTTGAAGCTTCTGAGACATGAAGGGGTCCTGAGTCATTTGAGTTCAATTTCTTAAAATGGGCTGAAGGAATTGGTCACAGACAGTCACCATTCACATGAAAGATCATATATATAGTCTTCTTATATTCAAGTATAGATGTAAATATTTAAGTGTTTATTTCATGGTTAAATAGAATTTACTAAAAAAATTTTTAAGACTCCATTACAAAAAAGCAACAATAGTAAAATAATAAAGTGCAGTTAGTATTCATTCGTTGCTGGGCCCTATGTTAAGCTCTTTTTCAAGAATCATCCCATTTAATCACTATTAAAACTCTAAGTGAGAGCTATTAACATTATTCCCCCTTCAATGTAAGGAATCTGAGCCTCAGCAAGTATATTTCACAGCTAGAAAATGGTAGAGCTGGATTTTAGACCAAGGCAGGGCACTCTGGAAACTCTTCTCATTTTTCAAATGAATTTCAGTTTTGTGTGTATGTGTTTTTTTTTTTTTTTTAAGATTTTATTTATTCATTTGATAGAGAGAGTGAGAGAGCAGCAGAGGGAGAGGGAGAAGCAGGCTCCCTGCTGTGCAGGGAGCTGGATGTGGGCCTCGATCCCAGGACCCTAGGATCATGACCTGAACCAAAGAAAGATACTTAATTGCCCCTGAATTTCAGTTTGTAAAATGACCATCATCTGGCACCCTGAGCGAAGTCATGTGCTGTGCAGATCCCAAGTGCTGGAAAAAACACCTTCCATAAGAAGTAGGGGTGACATATATGCTCCCATGTGCTAAATATATTTGTCCTGGAGTAGAGGCATATCCAGGCTGGGAAAGAGCAGAGCTGTCAACCAAAGCTAAGACAGTAGAAAACTGAACAGGATGACTTGAGATCAATAGGCATTGAGGTAGTGAGGCAATGACATTCATGCTCATAGTAGAAAGACAATTGTGTGTCAATCTTAGGTCAGAGGATGCTTTATTGGGCCAATGATTCATGGGGCAACTGAAATAGTAGACAAACTTTTAGACGCATGTACATATATGTATGTCTGCAGATCACATCTGTGACTTTCAAAAGATTCCCCAAAAGGGTTATACATTCACAAAAGTTTGCACATCCTTGCTGCAGATGGGAGTAAGATGCTAGAAGATTACAGTGGCTCCAGTTAGCAAAGAAAGTGACCTGGACAGCTGTCTGTTTTCAGGCTGTGCCAGCCAGGGGGTGGGTACATCAAGCTCTATCCTCTTTCCTCTGCCCTCCCCAGCAGGGCTCCTACTTCCAGACTTTGCCTTCCTGCTCTCTCCTGCCCATTCAATGGATATGGCAGGAGGGGTGGGGAGTACTCTTTCCTGTGAGTATCTCAGTCTTTGTGCCTGTGCTGGTGTTGTTTGCCAAGGACCCGATTGCATAAATGTTCTTGTGGCTCTCATCCCGGTCCTGAGAGCCAAAGCAACATCACAGATAAGAACTAGTAATAAAATAAACTTGTCAAATCACTATGTTGTACACTTGAAACTAATATAACATTGTGTGTCCACTATACTCAAATTAAAACAAAACAAAACAAAACAAAACAGATGCAGGGATTGAGTTGGGGTAGAGGGTCAGTGTGTACCTTTTCTTTCCACAGAGCTTCTCCTGAACTGGCCTTTGTCTTGCCAGGACTAACTATTCACTTAGTGCTTTTCGTGTGCTCTGACTTAGTGCTTTTATATGGATCCCGCATTATTTGGGATTAAAAGAAACAAACTGGAAAACTCATATTTCCAATCCTGGTTCCAGACTTAAAAATAACAATAACAACAACAAAAATGAAGAGTGTGGCTGGATGCTCACAAGAGTTACCATGTAGGGTGGGTTATCAGGTAGAAAATTGTCTCCTACTGAGGAGATTTTCTTTTCAAACATCCTCAGTGTGAACCTTAATAGGCACAGCCGGAAAGGGAGTGCCGTGTTGCTAATATAGCTAAAATTAACCATTGGAAGTGGGGCGTGTGGTGTCTCTATTTTAACCAATACCATATTCTGCTTGGAAATAACGGGGCTGAGAGCAGGAGAGAAGGTGGTGCAAAAAGCAACAGGAAGAACAAATCCAAGAAAAAATGAAATTGCCTACTGCAAGAGAATAAATAAAAAACCACAGGAATTACTTATTGGTGTAGTCTCAAAGGCCTCATGAAAAGTAACTCTTTGATTTACCTTCCCTGTTTCCTGTAGTGGCTGCCAGACAAAATTAAAAATGGGCCCATGAAATTAGTGAGACCGAGACAGACATAAAGTATGCTTCAGAGGCTCCAACTTTTAAGTGCCTTTCCACTTAATTGTCTTTGGTTGCCAGCTATGGAGGGATGAAGAGAGAGAAGATGCAGCCTGGCTTGAAACATTTGCAGAATATCAAGACTAAGCACTCTGCTCTGCGCATGCTGGTGACTACCCTCCTGTGTTTTACCCTTACCTCAATACTGCATTCCTCCTTCTAACTGGGCATATGCCAAGACTCAGGTAATACAGATTGCTAGAGCAGGGAACATTTTGGTGAAGTCTATCAATGTAATTCCCTCTAGAAATACCACTCGATATTTCCCGGCTTTTTTGATGAGGCCTTTGTTGGACAGAGTTCCAGGAATGGGAAGGGGAAGTAAAATCTCTCCTCTCTGCCTCAGCCCAGCACTTTCATGATGGGGTAGCAGTTTACCCTTTGATGACATAACATACTGATTTATATGCAATAAATGTTTATTGCATACCTACTATAACAGTTATCTCTTGATACAGTGATGCTATTAAATAACCACAAATCACAGTAGCATACAAGAATAAGTGATTATTGTATCTGGAATCAACTAGAGGACAGTTAAGTGATTGCTGATTTTTCCTGGGCTCACTCATGAGTCTGCATCTAGATTAGTTGGCTGGCTGTTGGCTAATCTAGAATGGCCTTTGTTGGGACATCTGGGATGACCTGACTCTCTGCCATATATCTTTCATCCTCTACTGGGCTAGTCTGGGCATGTTTTTTCATGGTGGTGGCAGAAGCTCAAGAGAACAGGCAGAGGCACACAAAGCTTCTTGAGATGTAGGTCTAGAACAGGGAGGGACACTGGCATTCCTGCCACATTTTCTTGGCTGACGCAAGATGCAGACTAGTCCAGATTCAAAGAATAGGATAGGAAAGTAGATTTTCTGTCTTTAGTGAGAAAAGCAGCAAAGTCACATGGAACATAACAAGGACACACGAAAGGAGTACAAATTAGGATTATTGCAATTTACCACACATACTGTATGCCAACTCTGCGCTACATGTTCATAAAAACCCAAAGTTTCTTTGACCCCTAGACTCTTTCCCTTTCTACATGCACATGTTAGCTCATCCTTGCTAGGGAGAAAGGACAGTCCTGATTATTTCACTGTATATACCATTTTCATGTGTTTCCCGGCCCCATAAGTCTTTGTGGAAAGCAACAGAGGTGTGTGTGAATATAGGAGGAGCTCTTCCATTAAACCTGTAGCCTGGGCTATAAGCATAATGACACTGAAACTCACAGAGTGGATGCTGTTGGTGCTCCACTCAGATCCCCAGCTACTGTGAGTGTTGGCTACTCATGGCTCATAGCTG
Source organism: Halichoerus grypus (assembly GCF_964656455.1). Lineage (NCBI taxonomy): Eukaryota > Metazoa > Chordata > Mammalia > Carnivora > Phocidae > Halichoerus > Halichoerus grypus. Next base: position 151,729,053 of record NC_135712.1, on the reverse strand, counting down.
TTTCCTCTTCTCCAGAAAATTGCCTTCAGCCAAGCAAAGGCTGCCTTACTTCAGGAGCTATGCACCTGTCTCCACCTCTCACCCCAGCAGCCTTTAGCTGATGACATAAAATGGGAGTATAAAAGACTGCCCCCTTGCCTGAAGGGATGGCCAACTCTGTGGTGCAACTTGAGCTCTAGAACCCTTGCTAGGATCAGCCTGTCGTTAGCCTTTAGCTCAAACTTCATCCTTAGTTTGCATCTTCTGCTGTTCCATCCTGCTTACCTCACTCCTGTTTTCCTGGGAGTACTCCATTAATAAATCACGTGCAACTAAATCCCCATGCTTCTAGGAACCCAAACTAAGATAGCCATGTAACAGATAGTCAAAGAGGAGAAGGCATTCTCCTCCTCTTCATCAAAGACCAACTTATACTTCTGACTCTAGGGTGATCCACCGTAACGGGTGTGGTTTCTAGCTAAAGGGCAGCAGTGCCCAGCAGGCTATGGAGGGATGACTGTTGAGCAGTGGTGATGCCTAAAATGCTTAGAACTATCCATCTTCCCTCTGAGGCACCCTAGAGGCTCTCAGACATAACTGGCTGAGGCTTGGAGAAAGGAGAGGGGAAGGAAATCCTAAGTAAGAGAGAAAAATCAATAACACTGGCGTGATTATTGCTAACTGGTAAATGTTAATGTTAACATGAGTCCATCTATATTAATAGTCCAATCCAGTGAGAACCACTAAAGCTTGGGTTACATTTGCATCCTAAGTAAGCCTAGGGATTTTTTTGTATAACTCTTGGACCAAAGTATGTTTCTCTGAATGAAATCTAAGGATGGAGACACATTGCAGTATCTAATATTTCAAAAGAGCTACTGCCTGTCTCCACATCTCCATGGGGGGCCTCAGCAACCCTGGTGAACTTAGGAGTATTAGGTCTGCTTTTACAGAGCACTTCAGCTTTCATATCCCGCATCAACCTTCTAACTAGCATCCTGCCTTAGTCAGTCGTTTTTAATCCATTCTCCCTCCCCTTTGATTACAAGTTAAAATTCAAATAACCTTGCATGATATAAAAGGCATCTTATTATATGGTCCCCAGTGCCTTTCCAGCCCTGCTCTTTCTTCACTTTTTGCTGGGTCTAGACTGAGCTAGACTATTTGCTGAGTAAGCCAGGAGTGTTGCCCTGGGCGGACTGTACACATGATTTTCATCGAGTTGGTGTGTCCTACTTTATGTTCTATGATTGGTAAACTTCTAGTCATCTTTCATGATTCACCTTCATCCTCACCTCTTTATGGAGTGTATCCTAACCATATTAATGTTGTTTCTGCCTCAGGATATATCATATACTCATTATATTCATTCTGGGCACCCCGGGCACTTTGAACCTGCAACTCTCATAGGAATTCTCAGATTGATGAATGAATTAGAATACATTACTCTTCTTGAAAACCTGCCTAACCCCTGAAAGCAAATATGGCAAACAAAAAATGCACAAAAGAGTTCAAGTGTATTGAGCAAAACAGAATGTCTATAAACTTTAAGCCATGCTCACCCTTTTATTCAAACCCACCTAGTATGACTCCTTGATGTTGCTTAAAATATAAAGTCTGAACTGAAGAGTTTGGGGACATTTTCTTGTCTTTTGATGGTATGAACACCATATGGGTAGACAATGTGTCATATCAAATCCAGCTCAAAGGAATAAACCAGGCCCCTTTCCTTTGTTAATTTATATATTTCGTTCTCTTCCAAATTTAGGTCAAACATGTCTCTATAATAACTACATTAACTAAAAAGAAAAGTTAAAAATTTTAGCAAGAGGTAAGATGTGGGAACATTTTGTAGTTTCTCCTTAGGGTTCTAGAATGCCTTGTGGTGGGGGAGGGGAAGCTCTGTGAGTTACAGCCCACGTCCATCAATGCTATATTATAGCCCTCAAATGGATCTGGAGTTTGAACTTCTTAAAACAAAGGATACTGCCCATATGTGTGTCCTCCTTGTTACTTAGTGTCCAATCACCGAAGTTGGATGATCACCAAAGAAACACAAATCTCATTAAAAAGTAAAGGAAGGTGAAAGATCACACTTGTATCTATTTTTGTGACTCTATTGTTTTAGAGACTCAGGTAAGAATCACTTGGGGAGCTTGATACAAATGTTTTGCCTAAGTTTAACCATTCAGAAAATTCTGATTCAATGAGACTGAATGTGGTCAAGGAGTCTGCTTTTTTTTTTTTTTTTTTTGAGAGAGAGAGGGAGAGAATGCAAGCAGGGGAGGGGCATAGGGAGAGGGAGAGAGAGAATCTTAAGCAGGCTCCACACTGAGTGTGGAGCCTGATGTGGGGCTCAATCTCAAGACCCTGAGATCATGACCTGAGCCAAAACCAAGAGTCAGACACTTAACTGACTGAGAGCCACCCAGGTGCCCCAAGGAGTCTGCTTTTTAAATAAACGTCTCAGATGATTCTCAGATAGGAGGGATGTCAACCGTACTTTGAGCACTCACTGCTTTAACTATTCTGTAATCACACAAGCTACAACTCTGAGGAAAAAAGGGATACAAAATATTATTTTCATGTAGGAGCAGGTCAATTCCATGGTCAATAGTTTCCTTCTTTCTCTGGCATAGATCTTCATCTGACTTCTCCCTGTCTGACTTTTGTTAGACTCAACTCACTTGGTAAAACTACAGCACTGGTCAGATTCAACTCTCTTCTCATTCCACAACTGCATTCATGCCACAGAATATGACAGAGAAAAACTCAAACTCACAGCCGTGCTGACTGACCTCCCATCTGGCTCTGTGGTTTCATCAGGGTAAGATGCCCACTGAAAATATTTCTAAAAAATGGACAAAATGAATGAAAGCATATATGATGGTTTGAAGGTATTTGATTGTAACCAACAAAGGCAGGAGTTGAGGGACTACAATCACTGAGAAGAAGGAAGCAAAGGAGATGAGGTCTTTACTCACTCTAGCTTTCTTATTGGACATTTACCAATTTGTCATTTGGAGAAATAGAGCCCAGGAAGAAAGAGGCAGCCAGGCAGCCATGCTGGGTTGATGAAACATGTTGGTGCTCAGAGCTTTCAAGACTGTGAGAGCTTGCCAGGTGAAATTCTGGAGAGAATTTTTACTTTTCCTTCTCCAAAATCTCTTGACTCTACTTACCTCAAGTGACAGCCATGAAGGTGCACATCTTGGGTCTTTCTTCAAAAAAGAACTTGCCGAGGGCACCTGGGTGGCTCAGTCAGTTGGTGTCTGCCTTTGGCTCAGGTCATGATCTCAGGGTCCTGAGATCAAGCCCCACATCAGGCTTCTTGCTCAGCAGGGAGCCTGCTTCTTTCTCTCCCTCTGCCTGCCTCTCTTTCTATCAAATAAATAAATAAATAAATAAATAAATAAATAAATAAAATCTTTAAAAATAAATAACTTGCTGAGGGGTGCATCTAGTTGATAACCTTCAGGTGCAACACCTTCAAGATCTTCCTCAGTTTTGAGCCCAAGCTCTGTTCTTCCCATGCAGACCCCAGGCAGTAGCTTAACATGCTGAGGCCTGGCCACTTCTGCGCAATGTGAGACTCTTGTATAGGCAATCACTTCACCAGAGCTCCCTGATAGGCTGGCTGTGGCCTTCCAAGAGCTGCACCATAGTTGGAGGCTCTCATACCTGATATGCCTTCTTCCCCCTCTCCTTTCATGGGCCTCAGACCTGCACCGTGGTTTGAGAGCTCTCTCTACTTCTCCTTCCTCAGCTCCCCACAAATCCTTTTCCTTCTAATTCTGTCTTTTTCTCTGTTTCCTGGAAGCCTAATTGATGTGCTCCCCTAGCCACCACCTCAATTATTTGCTCTCTTTTAGCAAAACTTCTTGAAATTGTTGTTAAACTCACTGTCTCTAATCCTTTTCTTCCTGTTGGCTTTTAACTCCCTGCAATCACACCTTAACAACCCCATCACCACTTGCAACACATGCACATATTCACATATTCCTTGGAAACTGTTCTCATTAATGTCACTAAGGACCACTTCCATATCACTCTCCGCTGACTTGCCAGAGTGAATTACTCCCTCCACCTTGATTTCCAGGACACTGCTCTCTCTGTGTCTCTTTCTTTGTCTCTCTTTCTCTCTGTCTGTCTCTGTCTTTGTCTCTCCCACTCTTTTTATTCACATATCTCAGTGGAAACTCTTTCTAAGTCTTTATTTTGATTCTTCCTCTTCAGTTTAGAAAGCCCCAGAGCTCAGTCCTTGGGCATCTTCACTTCTCTATTGACATTCCGTAGGTGATTTCATCTAGTCCAAAGAATTTAAATACTGTTTAAATGCTGACAACCCCCAAACAACATGTAAACCCACCAGCCATCTCTCTCCTCACACTCCACACTCCACCTCCCCTCCACTTGGAGGTTTGGAAGAACCCTCCACTTGACAATTCTGGCCTTTCTCCTACCCCTCAACTTTTCTCCTCTCAGGTTATGATAATTCTATCCTTCCATCTGCTCAGTCCCCCAATCTTTGAATCTGCTTTCTCTCATTCCATATCCAATTCTGTTGGCACCAGCTTCAAAATATCTAGAATATGTACAGAATTGGACCACTTTTTTACCTTCTCTGCTAACACTGCCCTGGTCTGAAACACTGTCATTTATCCCTAGGATAATAATCACAGTAACAGAGTTCCTGGGCTCCCTTCTGACTGTAGTGTATTCTCAATACAGCAGCAATGGAGAACTTCTTAAATATAAATTAAATCATGTCACTTCTCTACTCAAAACTCTCCAATGGCTGACAGTTTTAAACACAGTTGAGGGCACCTGGGTGGCTCAGTTGGTTAAGCGACTGCCTTCGGCTCAGGTCATGATCCTGGAGTCCCAGGATCGAGTCCCGCATCGGGCTCCCTGCTCAGCAGGGAGTCTGCTTCTCCCTCTGACCCTCCCCCCACTCATGTGCTCTCTCTCTCAAATAAATAAATAAAATCTTAAAAAAAAAAAGAGTAAAAAAAAAAAAAAAACCACAGTTGAAACTAGAACCCCTATTAAGTCTTGCAGGTCCCCTTACCCTCTCCCACCTCCTGATAAGTCTCTGGCTTCCTTTCCTGTTAGTCTTTCTCTTAGCCTCACCGGCTTCCTTGCCACTCCCCAGTGCACCAGGCATGCTCCTGCCATAGGGCTTCTCTGAACCTGTTCTCTCTGACATGATTGCTTTTCCATGAGAACAACCTTGAATACAGTAGTCACTTCTTATCTGTGGGTTTGCTTTCTGTGGTGTCACTCATGATCAACCGTGTTCTGGAAGTAGATGTTTCTCCTCTGAAGGATAATCAGAAGGTCAGTAGTAGCCTAATGGTAAGTCACAGTGCCTGTGTCACTCACCTCACTTCATTTCATGTGGACATTTTATCATCTCACATCATCATAAGGAGAAGGGTGAGTACAGTACAATAAGATATTTTCAGAGAGAGAGAGAGACCACATTCACGTGACTTTTATTACCGTATATTGTTATAATTGTTCTATTTTATTATTAGTGAATTTGTAAATTAAACTTTATCTTAGGTATGTATGTGTGGGGAAAAAAACATAGTATATATAAGGTTCATCACTATCCATGGTTTTAGGCATCCACTGAGGGTGTCAGAACACATGCCCAACAGATAAGGGGGGACCACTGTACCCTATTTCATAATGCCACCAGAGCACCACTCCCTAATTCTCCTCCTTCCCATCCTACTTAACAACTTTCTTTTCTCATAACACCTATCACTATTTAGCTACTATAAAATTATATTACACATTATGCTTACAGTTTGTTATCTATTTATTGTTTATTGGTGGATTAAGGAATGTATTGAATGATTTTTCTAAATATTCTGCCTAAACTCTGAAAGCAGGTACAGATACCCCCCACTTGTCAAAAGTTTACATTGTGCCACTTTGCTTTTATGGAAGACCTACATTAGTACCTGTTTTCTCTAACTGAAAGAAATCTGAAGAGGATTTTAGCTTTTAAGGCTAACGTGAAAATAGCATTTTTTGTGTAGCAAGCCATTACAGAGGCAGCGGGCACCTGAGCAGTAGAGGGGTCCCGCCTAGCTCCTTCCCCAGGATCCACACTCAGCATCTCAACATCCAGCCGCCAGAGCTTTGACCTGGGTCTGTGAGCATCTGTGCTTTATCTCTATTTAGTTTGTGCATCCATTAGCAAGATAGGTTCTAAGATATTAGAAAAGCCTAACAGAGGTTAGTTGTTGGCTCTGGAAATGCTCAAAATTTTTTTTCATATAAATTAATGATAATTGCTTTTTTGGTTTATGCCATTTCAGGTTACAAAAGGTTTCATAAGGATGCTTTATTTTCAGGGGCGCCTGGGTGGCTCAGATCGTTAAGCATCTGCCTTCGGCTCAGGTCATGATCCCAGGGTTCTGGGATTGAGACCCACATCAGGCTCCTGGGTCAGTGAGGAGCCGGCTTCTCCCTCTCCCTCTGCCTCTCTCCCTGCTCATGCTTTCTCTCTCTCTCTCTCTGTATCTCTGTGTCTCAAATGAATAAATAAAATCTTAAAAAAAAAAAAAAGCATGCTCTATTTTCAGATAATGGGAGAAACCTGTATCCCAGATGAAATAAGCACAAAGTGCTTCAAGTGCAGAGAAGATTAAGCTGAATACGGGTGGGTAGGGACATTTGGCCCTTTTGTTACCTTATAGATTCAGTGTCTGGTGTATAGCAGGTGCTCAATGAATATTAAGGTGGCCAAAGAGCAAATGAATATTACCAGAGGAGTGTGACCAAAGACTCTGCCTGTATGTGAAGATGCTGATCTTGTTTATTCCATTTAGCCTCCTCATACCCTGTTAAACATCCTCACCAGGTGACATCTGTTTTTTTCTATAGCTTCTAAAAATATGGTTTCTGGATATATTACCCATCTGGCACTAAACTTACCTGAAGCTTCCAAATAAAGTAATATGAGATTTTAGCTATGTCTATGAGTATTCAAGAAATAGTAATGCTTCCCCATTACTGCCAGGTACTGGAAGTTTGCCAGGGAAAAGATCATAAATGGTCTTGTAGTAGATGTCTTTGTTCCTTGTGGACATGGCACACTTTTCAAAATTCAGAGGACTTTAGCAGAATTTTGAAATAATGATGATGATAATGATATATATATATATTTTAAAGCTGATGTGAGGATTGGTTGAGTTAAAATGTGAAAACCTTGGCCCATTTCTTGGAACATGGCAAGACTTTCATACATGTTAATGTCATGTCCTTCCCACTGGTATAAAGAAGAGATTTTACTGCTCCACATGTCCACTCCCTCCCTTATCCCATGCTTTTCTTTTTAGTGAAACTGTCTTGGGATGATAACTTATTTCCTTGGACATGTTTTTGCCTTTGACAGAATTTCTAAAGATGAGTGAATGGGTCTTCACTCATCCTTGGTAATTAGATTTCATCCATATTTTATCCTTGGAGTGTACTTCAGCCTCCCATGGTTGTTTTCTCTGTGTTTCTTTCTCTTTTTTTTGAAGTTGGTATTACTGTGGTGCCCCATTCATTCGCTTGTTCGTTCATTCATTCATTCAGTCTTATTATGTGGTTTTTGTTGTTGTTTTGTTAGCCTCCTCTGTGTCTTGCTAGATATGGGGGACAAAAGATGCATAGACATGGTCCATGCCTTTCGAGAATTTCTAGTCTAGGAGAGAAAGAAAAAAAAAACTGCAGACAGACATATGGAGCATTAAAAACATCATAGAAAAATTTAAATATACAGTAAGATTTCAGGGGATTCAAAAACAAAAACAATAACAATGACAGGAACCCCTAAATGCCTAATTCTGCCTAGGGCAATCATGGAGTCCTCATAGAGAAAGGTCGATATGAGCCAGAGGTAGGAGGTAAGTAGCAACTTGCCACAGTGCTTAAAGATGGGAATGTGGGAGAGGAGAGAGAAAAATGAGGGGCGGGGTGCCTGGGTGGCGCAGTTAAGCATCTGATTCTTGCTTTCGGCTCAGGTTGTGATCTCAGGGTCCTGAGATCCAGCCTGGTGTCGGGCTCCACGCTCAGCAGAGAGTCTCCTTGGGATTCTCTCCCTCTCTCTTTGTCCCTCCCCCACTTCATGTGTGCTCTCTCTCTAAGGAAAAAAAAAAGAGAAGAATGAGAGCAAAGGTATTTTGGTACAAACAACCTGATAAATTAGAAAATCCGTGAGGAAATCAATGTACCTATAATTTAGGGGATATGCAGGGTAGCTGGGACAGGTCATAAAGGCCCGGGAATGCCATCTGGCATTTTGGCATTTACGTCTGGGGCATTAATTTTTGATTATATCTCTGTGAAGATCTCCATATTTTTTTAATGCATGCTATATATATGTAAGTAGCCCCTGTGCTATATAGCAAGGACAATGACAGATGCTTGTAAAGACAGGGAAGGAAAAGCAGAGTAACAATAAGCTTATAGAAGGCAACAGTGAGCACAGCCTTCATTTTAGATTTCCTGGTGGCACAGAGAAAGAAGACAGCTCACATTTTGATGGGTGACTTCCTTCTAACAAAGAACAACTGTCTCTGCTTCATGGGAATATGCATGCTTTCTCAGGTTTGTACTTGGAAAGATTACTCTCTTGTGGGTGTTTGCGTAAAAACTCATTGAATAATGGTGAGAGGCATTGTCTTTGAACATGTTTTACAGATAATGCAGAGGTTTGTACTTAGAACTGCTCATTTTATCTTCAGCCTCTCAGTGAAAGATGGAGAACATTAGGCTGACATTTTATAATGGTAAAACCCAGGAGGCCAGAGCTATAAGACGTGTTCAGAAGACATAGGTGTGTCTTTTCTTCCTTTTGTATTTCTCCCAGTGCCTAGAAAAGAGGCCTGAACTAGTGCAGTTGTGATGGTACAATACATTCTCTAGGACACGCATTCTCATATGATTTTACCATGACAAAACCAACTTTGAAACTTCGAATTTGATTTTTCATAGTAAAAGGTTTCTTTTGTCCTTCCTTCAGAGAGTGCTCTGGATTGAGAATTATAAACTAAAAGATGAAATAATGACAACCGAGTAACTGTTCATGGTCTTACTGAGACTTTTTAGTAGAAGTGGATTTGGTAAGTTGGTGAGCTGTCTCTCATTGGCAGATTCAGATTCACAGGCCAATCATACAATAGTGTTAGACGCTTTCCCCCTCTTATGGGAGACAGTCACAAAGTCAGAGTAGGACCAGAGGAAAGGTTTATTGCACACAGGAGTTGCTTATCCTTAAATCCTCATGATAGCTATTTTTGAATGATTGGAAGAACTAATTATTTGATTTCTGTGGTTTGTATTACAAAGATAAACTATACTGGGAGAAAACAGAAGCCCCCATCTTTAGTTAGCATTGGCAAAACATAGTTCACAAAGCATAAATAACCTCCTTTAACATCTGTAGCTCCTCTAATGCAGAGGGATTATTGTTTTTCCTTCACCGATGAGGTGAAGGAAACGGGGGCACAGAAGGGGGAAGTGAATTTCCTTTGATATGCTTCTTAGGGCATGAAGATATCTGATGGGTATCTTAGATACAGAGATATTGGCTTCCTGAAATTCAATTATGTGTGTGCCATAAGCCAGGAGATGGACTATGTCATTTCTTAATGGGTTTTTCTTTCCTTAAGTCACTTGGCTCTTTCTAACTTAGCAGTGTCCCTGGCATTGGGTTAACTTTGGTGTTGTGTGGGAGCTGGTGGGTGGGTGGTGCCTACAACTTCGTTGCACATGGTTGTCTTTCATAGCTGCCCGGCTGCCTACCTTATTCGTGCATTTCTCAGGAGGAGATGAATACTTCATTTTAGAAAAACTGGACTCTAACCCAAAGTGACCCTGAAGTCTGAGCTGCATACTAATCTCTATCAATGAGAGAAAAGCACTTTGTTCTTAAAAATCCACTTGCTCCTTCTTCTTGCCCTTGAAGACTTCCTATTTGAAGCAGCAGGGAACAGAGGAAAGCTAACACATTTTGTTCTTTGGATTTCTACCAGTTCAATTTTCTAACTGTTAGTTTCTTAAAATAAGTGTTGCCATAAAGGACCACAAAGACCTCTGATTTTGTCACTCCATCAAAAGCCTGGATATGCAGGAGGCATGCATGTCTGTAAGGGCTGAACCATTAAGGTATACTGACCGGAAGTCTCAGTTTGCTGTCATTTGAATGTCACAAAAATCAGCAGCCACAAATCCTTAATAAAAGACACTGCAAGTAAAAATGTTTATTAACAGTTTGGGGTTGTGAATCCTCTTTTTTTCCTTTCTAGTTTCCCTCTTAGGGTCTGCTTCTTCCTTTGCGTATGATCTTTCCTTTCCTGTCATACAGCCTACATCTTTTTCCAATATCTGTATCTTAATCTTCCATTAGCCTTCCATGAGTATATTTGCTTAAATAAAAGAACAAACTGATGTTGACTTCATATTGTGATGCACACACACAAACACAGAACAATTGATTCATTTTTTTTGTATGTGTGGCAGATCTGCTTTGCTCCAATACTGACAGCCTTTGAAAATGTATATTCCATTTGAGACCCAAGCCATATTTTGTTTTCATCTAGATGCTCAACAGAATTTAACTTCAAGTTAGGTTCCAATTCCCCCAGTGAGAGTCTTCAATTGTTCCCAGAAATAAAACCAGTGAATATTTCCATTTTAAATATTTGAAAGGCCTTTTTTTTCCAAATGTGTTCGTATTTTTGCTCACATTTTAAAAATTAGCTTAACCCTTGTCTATCATCATCTGCTTCATCAGAGGCAAAATGAAGTTACAAATGGTTTCTGGTTAGAGTTGTTAAGAATTATTCATAACCTTAGGCTAGATATATATAGGAGATAAACATGTTTTAGGGTGTCCCTCCTGGATAAAGTTTCTGCCTAATTAGAAACAGATTTCATGACTTGATTGCCCTTGGAATTGTCTGAGGATGGACGTATAAACACACACACACACACACGCTTCCTACTTGTCTGCCTCTCTTTTACAACTTTCTAGCTCAACATGACCATGCCTTGAGCTTATCCTGACCTGACATAGGAGTCTTAGCAGTCTTCTAGTAGTTCTGCCTGAACTAGTTGTTCAGCTATAGATCTGGTGCCTGGCAGATGTAAGGTTCATATCCAGTATCCAGCCAGCAGCAACATGACCGTGCCTTTTTGGTCTATAAAGAAAGGCTTGGTTTCAGCCTCATCTTATCCATGGTACTGCGATTTCCCCACTAGGTCTGGAGCCCTGCTCAGAGCAATAATTCATTTGTTTTCTGCTGATATTCTGATTAACTCATTCTAGAATATTCTATTTTGGAACCAGAATCTGTCCTACGTTCTTGATCATGGTTCAGACCTTTCAAGCAAAGATCTGCCTTGTCTTGGCTTCCCCATAGCTGATGTTGATCAGATCAGTTCTGCCATCCTTAACCCAAACCCATTTATGTTCAAACCATACCCATTTTCATCTCCATCTTTACCGCCATCTGCATCACCATCCTCAACTCCATCTACTCATATCACATGCAGGTTTCTCTACCCCACCACCCTCAGTCATGGCACCGCTCAACGTGCTAACCTATTCTAAAATTCCAAACCAACTTGCTTAGCTTTCACCATTGTATATCATCTGTGGAATCAACCAACTGATAGATGTAAAGTAACTAGTTGGTCTAGTTAAGCTAGTTGAGCCCTAGATAATCAGAAAGCTGACTAGATGCCACTCCAGATTCCTTAGTAACACTTCTTTGTTCATGCCCCGGGCTCCTTCCATCACCTCTAGTTCCTCTCACATGTGACAATTTCCTAACTCTCTCTTTGTTCATATATTTTAAACATAGCCTTCTATGTTTTTCCTTCACCTAAGACGCAAACCTCTTTCTCTTTCTTGTGTTTCCATTATTCTTTGTTCAAGCATGGGATTGCATTGAGAAACATACCTTTTATCGATGTTCCCTGTGCTAGGAATTTGGGTTGTTGGGCCTGGAAAGAAAAATTTGAGGATAATACTGAAATCTCTTTCTAACACCTTGGATTTGGGGATATTTGCAGAGTCAAAACATCTTACATATATTCGTTCACAAGTGGGTACTTTACCCATCTCTGCTAATTGTGTTATAGTGTACCAGTTAGGGTTTACTATTAACAATAAAGTGTCTGAAAGCTGGGTAGAAGATCTAAAAAAAGTAATAATAAATTTTTGTAAAATAGAATCTGCTCAAGATAGAGCATTAAGATGAGCTGGCAGACACACAGAGATAAAGAGATCTACTAAGAAAGTCATTTAGTAGATAATAAATCTAACCTAAATGAGGCCTCTGGGTCCCACTCCAATGCATCAGATACCCTAATTTCAGAAATGCAAATGTTATAGGATTAAAGCAAAATGAAATATTGAGAGAAGATTAAGCATAACCTGATGCACTATTAATCTCAGCTTTCCTCAGAGAGTCATGTTTCAGGAAGAGGTGGAAAAGAACTCCCCAAAGGAAGCATTTATGTCTGGGAGCCTATTCAACAGGAGCAGACAAGCCTTGCTTATGGTGTAGATGTTATGGAGGGGAGACTTCTATCCCCACTCTCTCTGGCTTTCTAAAAGTAGCATTGACCTGTGCCATAGTCAGAATATAGCAATGTTGTTTGTAATCACAGCTCCTACCTCACTACTGACACTGCGGCACCTGCAAATTGAACTTAGGAACGCAAGACAAATTATGCAATTTGTGAGGTGCCTGGAAAACAGCTACTGTGCAAGTTAACATTAATAACAGTCTCATTACAAGTTTAGCTTATTCTAAGCTATACAGAACCTTGACTTTCTCACCGATTTATTATATCCTCTATTCTGAAGATTATTCAGAATATTTAAAATTATTAGAAAAATGGGCTTTCTCAAGAGCAGAAAACATCAAATAAAAAGTGAAAAGAATGGTACTTTATAGAATCCCATGATTTGCATGAATGCTTCATGTCAATAAAGAATCATCAATACTTGTCAAATCTACACTGAAATTTCCAAAAACTGAAAATACAAATTCCAGCTTTCCAATTTCAAGTCAACACAGTTTATCTAAATTCAACCCTTTGACATAAAAACAACCTGAAATTTATTGAAGGACTTTAAGCTGGCAGTTTAGACTTGTCAGATACCCATAGAGCACAAATGGGCTAAGAAAATCCAACTTCTGTCATATACAAGAATTAAATCAACTGGATTTTCTTTTTTAGTCTTTCCAATCCGGTTCCTATTCAATGCACTGGTTGGTTCCTGACATTACTGAGATTCATAGGGCTCCATTTTCTTGCCACAGTTGGATCACTTTTTTTTTTAGCACAACCTGGAATATTCTTACTTGTAGAGCTTTTAATAAGGACCTCTTGATGTCAGAAAACCAGATTGTTTCAATTATTATTTGCTCTTTGAGTATGAAAATATTTTAGACAGGTTAAAATCTTTCAGACAATGAGTTATTAAAAGAAATCTGAATTTTCATTTATTGATCTAAAAAGTTCAAGACTTGCTAGGTGTCACAGTTTCATCTTCCCTCTCTAATTATTTTAGATCTTGCTGGTTCCTAGATTCCTCTTGACCTCTGCGGCATCCTTTGGAATAGAACTCTTTGGAAATAGTAACTTTATATTTTGTTCAGTTTGACAAACATACTCTTAGCACCTACTCTAGATAAGACCTTGAGTTAGACTTTGACCTTAGTGAAATAGAGCAATCTTTGCTATCATAAACCTCAAAGTTTGGCAAAATAGCTGAAATAATAGGGTCTAGGGACATGAAGTTCCTAAGAGAGAAAAAAGAAGCTGCTAGAAAGGTTATCAGTCACCTCCTGGCATGATTTTGCCAACCCCGTTAGTTATTTGGGGCATGAAAATACCAGTCTAGGTCGAGGAAGGAAAGATAGTGGAGGAGTAGGGGACCCTATATCAACTGGTTCCCAGAATTGAGCTGGATATCTATCAGACCACTCTGAGGACCCACAAAACCAGCCTGAGATGTAAGAAGATCTGGATCTCTACAAGCAGAATATCGCAGGCGGTTGGTTCTGAGGTACCAAGTGGGGAGCAGTGATTCCATGGGCAGATATCAGAGGATAAACAGCAGTGGGAGGGTGCCTGGCTGTGGGGATCCTACACCACCAGTGAACGACAGCCTTGTGTGCTGGGGATGGGGCACAGACTCGCAGACTGGTAGCAGCAGGGAAAGGGCTTTAGGGCAGCCCCTAGGGCGGAAACCCGGAGCGGCGGGGTCACTCGGGTGAACAGGGAGCGGCTGGCGGTTTTAAAAGCACAAAGGGCAGAGACGTGCCCCGACCTGGAGGCAGGGCGGGGGGCACTGCAGAGGGGCGCACAACCCAGGACACTGCAGTTTATAGCAGCACAGACAGAAACGGAGACAGTGTGGCCTGGAGAGCTCACTGAAGAACAGACTGCGGTCTCTCTGCTCTGAGGCAGAGGGTTGGAAACGGTCTCTTCTGCTCTGACTTGCGTAAGAGACGCGGAAAGCCACCAGGGAAAGGTGCCAGAGAACAAAAGCCCCAAAAACTGATTCCCGCTGAGCCCATCCCCCGCCACAGGGGGACAGGGCAACTCCGCCCAAACAAGGTTGCCTGAGTAACAACGTGGCAGGCCCCTCCCGCAGAAGACAGACTGGGAAAACAAGAGGCCAGCAACCCTAAGGTCCCAAGAAAACAGGTGCATCTTGCTTGGGTTCTGGTCAATAATTTGGACTCTATACATTCCCTCAAACACCCATCAACAGAATGACTAGGAGGAGGAGCCCCCAAAATAGAAAAGACTCAGAGATTATGACTTATGCTGCAGATTTACAAATGGATGCAGATATAACCAAGATGTCGGAGATGGAATTCAGGCTAGCAATTGTGAAGACAATGGCTAGAATGGAGAAATCAATTAATGGCAACATAGAGTCTCTAAGGGCAGAAATGAAAGCTGAATTGGCAGACCTTAAAACTACTATCAATGAGATCCAATCCAATCTAGATAATCTAACACCTAGGGTAACTGAGGCAGAAGAACGAATAAGCGACTTGGAAGACAATATAATAGATAAAAAGGGAAAAGAGGAGGCCAGGGAAAAACAACTCAGAATCCATGAAAATAGAATCAGAGAAATAAGTGACACCATGAAGCGTTCCAATGTCAGAATACTTGGAATCCCGGAGGGAGTGGAGAGAGAGAGGACTAGAAGATGTATTTGAGCAAATCGTAGCTGAGAACTTCCCTAATCTGGGGAATGAAACAAACATTCCCATCCTAGAAGCAGAGAGGACCCCTCCCAAGATCAAGGAAAACAGGCCAACACCCCGGCGTGTAATAGTAAAACTTGCAAATCTTAGAGCCAAGGAAACCATCTTAAGGGCAGTTAGGGGAAAGAGATTCCTTACGTACAGAGGGAGGAACATTAGAATAATGTTAGACCTATCCACAGAAACCTAGCAAGCCAGAAAGTCCTGGCAAGACATATTCAGGGTATTAATGAGAAGAACATGCAGCCAAGAATACTTTATCTGGCAAGGCTTTCATTTAGAATGGATGGAGAAATGCAGAGCATCCACGACCGGCAGAAACTGAAAGAATATGTGACCACTAAGCCGGCCCTGCAAGAAATATTAAGGGGGGTTCTATAAAAGGAGAAAGACCCCAAGAGTGATCTACAACAGAAATTTACAGGGACAATCTATAAAAACAACGGCTTCACAGGCAACATGATGACAATTAATTCATATCTTTCAATAATCACTTTCAACGTGAATGGCCTAAATGCTCCCATAAAACGGCACAGGGTTACACATTGGACAAAAAGACAGGACCCTTCCATATGCTGCCCACAAGAGACTCATTTTGAACCTAAAGATACCCAGACTGAAAGTGAAGGGATGGAGATCTATCTTCCATGCCAGCGGACCTCAAAAGAAAGCTGGGGTAGCAATTGTTATATCAGACAAATTAGAATTTAAACTAAAGTCTGTAATAAGAGACACAGAAGGACACTATATCATTCTTAAAGGGTCTATCCAACAAGAAGATCTAACAATTGTAAATATCTATGCCCCCAACATGGGAGCAGCCATCTACATAAGCCAACTGTTAACCAAAATAAAGAGTCATATTGATAACAATATGTTACTTGTAGGAGACCTCAATACTCCACTCTTAGCAATGGGCAGATCATCTAAGCAGAAAATCAACAAGGAAACAAGAGCTTTGAATGATACATTGGACCAGATGGACCTCATAGATATTTACAGAACATTCCACCCTAAAACAACAGAATACTCATTCTTCTCGAGCACACATGGAACTTTCTCCAGAATTGACCACATACTGGGTCACAAATCAGGTCTCAACCGATACCAAAAGATTGAGATTATTCCCTGCATATTCTCAGACCACAATGCTTTAAAACTGGAACTCAATCACAAGAAAAAATTTGGCAGAAATTCAAACACTTGGAAGCTAAAGACCACTCTGCTCAAGAATGTTTGGGTCAACCAGGAAATCAAAGAAAAACTTAAACAATTCATGGAAATCAATGAGAACGAAAACACATCGGTCCAAAACCTATGGGATACTGCAAAGGCGGTCCTAAGGGGGAAATACATAGCCATCCAAGCCTCACTCAAAAAAATAGAAAAATCCTGAATTCACCAACTAACTCTACACCTTAAAGAACTAGAGAAAAAGCAACAAACTTCGCCTAAGCCACGCATTAGAAGAGAAATAATTAAAATTAAAGCAGAGATCAATGAATTAGAAACCAGAAACACAGTAGATCAGATCAACGAAACTAGAAGTTGGTTCTTTGAAAGAATTAATAAGGTCGATAAACCACTGGCCAGACTTATCCAAAAGAAAAGAGAAAGGATCCAAATTAATAAAATTATGAATGAAAGGGGAGAGATCATGACTAACACCAAGGAAATAGAAACAATTATTAGAAATTATTATCAACAACTATATGCCAATAAGTTGAGCAATCTGGATGAAATGGAGGCCTTCCTGGAAACCTATAAGCTGCCAAGACTGAAACAGGAAAAAATTGACCACCTGAATAGGCCAATAACCAGTAACGAGATTGAAGCAGTGATCAAAAACCTCCCCCCAAAAAAGAGTCCAGGGCCTGATGGATTCCCTGGGGAATTCTACCAAACATTCAAAGAAGAAATAATACCTATTCTACTGAAGCTGTTTCAAAAAAAATAGAAACAGAAGGAAAACTTCCAAACTCATTCTATGAGGCCAGGATTACCTTAATCCCCAAACCAGGCAAAGACCCCATCAAAAAGGAGAATTTCAGACCGATATCCCTGATGAATATGGATTCCAAAATCCTCAACAAAATCCTAGCTGATAGGATCCAACAATACATTAAAAGGATCATCCACCACAACCAAGTGGGATTTATCCCCGGGATGCAAGGTGGTTCAACATTCGCAAATCAATCAATGTGATAGAACACATTAATAAGAGGAGGGAGAAGAACCATATGGTCCTCTCAATTGATGCAGAAAAAGCATTTGACAAAATACAACATCCTTTCCTGATTAAAACTCTCCAGAGTATAGGGATAGAGGGAGCATTCCTCAAGTTCATAAAATCCATCTATGAAAAACCCACAGCGAATATCATCCTCAATGGGGAAAAGCTGAGAGCCTTTCCCTTAAGATCGGGAACACGTCAAGGATGCCTACTCTCACCACTATTGTTCAACATAGTACTAGAAGTCCTAGCAACAGCAATCAGACAGCAAAAAGAAATAAAAGGTATTCAAATTGGCAAAGAAGAAGTCAAACTCTCTCTTTTCACAGACGACATGATACTTTATGTGGAAAACCCAAAAGACTCTACCCCCAAATTACTAGAACTCATCCAGCAATTCAGTAATGTGGCAGGATACAAAATCAATGCACAGAAATCAGTTGCTTTCTTATACACTAACAACGCAACTGTAGAAGGAGAAATTAGAGAGACGATTCCATTTACAATAGCACCAAACCCCATAAGATACCTCGCAATAAACCTAACCAAAGAGGTAAAGGATCTATACTCTAGGAACTACAAAACACTCATGAAAGAAATTGAAGAAGACACAAAAAGATGGAAAATCATTCCATGCTCATGGATCGGAAGAATAAACATTGTTAAAATGTCTATGCTACCCAGAGCAATCTATACCTTCAATGCCATCCCGATCAAAATTCTAATGACATTTTTCAAAGTGCTGGAACAAACAATCCTAAAATGTGTATGGAATCAGAAAAGACCCTGAATCGCCAAGGAAATGTTGAAAAAGAAAAACAAAGCTGGGGCATCACGTTGCCCGATTTCAAGCTATATTACAAAGCTGTGATCACCAAGACAGCATGGTACTGGCACAAAAACAGATATATAGACCAATGGAACAGAAGAGAGAACCCAGATGTGGACCCTCAACTCTATGGTCAAATAATCTTTGACAAAGCAGGAAAAAACATGCAATGGAAATAAGACAGTCTCTCCAATAAATGGTGCTGGGAAAATTGGACAGCCACATGCAGAAGAATGAAACTTGACCATTCTCTAACACCATTCACAAAGATAAACTCAAAGTGGATGAAAGACCTCAATGTGAGACAGGAATCCATCAAAATCCTAGAGGAGAACATAGGCAGTAACCTCTTTGACATCGGCCACAGCAACTTCTTTCAAGATACATCTCCAAAAGCTAGTGAAACAAAAGCAAAAATGAACTTTTGGGACTTCATCCAGATAAAAAGCTTCTGCACAGCAAAGGAAACAGTCAACAAAACAAAGAGGCAACCCACAAAATGGAGAAGATATTTGCAAATGACACTACAGATAAAGGGCTGGTATCCAAGATCTATAAAGAACTTCTCAAACTCAACACCCAAAAAACAAATAATCAAATCAAAAAATGGGCAGAAGATATGAAAAGACACTTCTCTGAAGAAGACATACAAATGGCTAACAGACACATGAAAAAATGTTCATCATCATTAGCCATCAGGGAAATTCAAATCAAAACCACATTGCGATACCACCTTACACCAGTTAGAATGGCAAAAATGGACAGGGAAAGAAACAACAAATGTTGGAGAGATTGTGGAGAAAGGGGAACACTCTTACACTGTTGGTGGGAATGCAAGTTGGTACAGCCACTTTGGAAAACAGTGTGGAGGTTCCTCAAAAATTTAAAAATAGAGCTACCCTATGACCCAGCAATTGCACTACTGGGTATTTACCCCAAAGACACAGATGTAGTGAAAAGAAGGGCCATATGCACCCCAATGTTCATAGCAGCAATGTCCACAATGGCCAAACTGTGGAAAGAGTCGAGATGCCCTTCAACAGATGAATGGATAAAGAAGATGTGGTCCATATATACAATGGAATATTACTCAGCCATCAGAAAGGATGAATACCCAACTTTTACGTCAACATGGATGGGACTGGAGGAGATTATGCTAAGTGAAATAAGTCAAGCAGAGAAAGTCAATTATCATACGGTTTCACTTATTTGTGGAACATAAGGAATAGCATGGAGGACACTAGGAGAAGGAAGGGAAAAATGAGGGGGGGAATTGGAGGGAGAGATGAACCATGAGAGACTATGGACTCTGAGAAACAAACAGAGTTTTAGAGGGGAAGGGGGAGGGGGAGAGGGGATTGGTTAGCCCTGTGATGGGTATTAAGGAGGGCACGTACTGCATGGAGCACTGGGTGTTATACGAAAACAACGGATCGTGGATCACCACATCAAAAACTAATGATGTATTGTATGGTGACTAACATAACATAATAAAATTAAAAAAAAAAAAAAAGAAAATACCAGTCTACCCTGGTGGAGGGAGGGTGGGCTCCAGCTTCTACAGATGATTAAATATTCCCACACCTCATCCTGTTTTGTCAAGGCGTCTTTTTTTTCCCTCTGCCTTGGTCAAGCCTGTGACGTATACAAATAGGGCATACACTGCCTGTTAGACCTCTTTAGTGATCTTCAAAGGCCATACATATTCACTGGCTCTGAACCATGTGCCAAGGACAGACATAGTGCTTGCTCTTTAAAAGCCAACTATATGGTGATGAAGACAGAAAATGAACAAAACAGGAAGAACAAAATAAATAATTAAGTTTTTTGGATTGGTGCTATGGATAAAAGGAACAAGGTGTAGCAATAGAAAATAAATATATTATATGTATGAGTGCTGTTACTTAGGGTGGCAAAGCGCGGCCTCTCTGAGATGGTGATATTTAATGTGAGACTTGACAGATGAGGAATAAGCCATTTGAAATCATGGAGGGCAGCATGTTTCTGACAGTGAGAAAGAAACCAGAGTGGGTAGAGGAGGGCAAATTTGGAAGAGAGCAGTCAGAAATGGGGTTCTGTGTTCAGGTAGGATACTGACAAGGTTTTGTAGGACAAGACAAGGAGTTAGTATTTTGAATTCAAGTCCAATATGAAGACATTAAACATTTCAAACTTATTTGTTCTACTATGTGGTTTAAATTCTTTAAACAAGACTCTTTTTCCAGTTTTATGGAGAAATAATTGGCATACATCGCTGTACAAGGTTAAGAGGTACAGCATAATGGTTGGATTTACATATATTGTGAAATGATTACCACAATTTGTTTAGTTACTATCCATCATCTCATACAGATACAACGAAAAGAAAAGAAAAGAAAGAAAAGAAGTTTCTCCTTGTGATGAGAACTCTTAGGATCTATTCTTTTAGCAACTTTCCTATATATCATACAGCAGAGTTAACTATAGTCATGTTACATCCCCAACACTTACCTACAGCTGGAAGTTTGTACCCTTTTGTGTTTTTGAGAGA
Organism: Halichoerus grypus; assembly: GCF_964656455.1. NCBI lineage: Eukaryota > Metazoa > Chordata > Mammalia > Carnivora > Phocidae > Halichoerus > Halichoerus grypus. The sequence goes on along the minus strand of NC_135712.1, from coordinate 151,708,171 downwards.
GAGAGTGTGTGTGTCAGTGGTTGGGGGAGGAGGTGAGGGGAAGAGGGAGAGGGAGAGAGAATCCTAAGGGGGCTCCATGCTCAGGGCAGAGCCCCACGCAGGGCTTGATCTCATGACCCTGAGATCATGACCAAGCCAAAATCAAGAGTCAGATCCTTAACCAACTGAAGCACCCCTGGAAGTTTGTACCTTTTGACTACCTTCCTCCAATTCTCCCTCCCCTGGCCAGCGATAACTCAAATCTTATCTCTTTTTCTACAAGTTTGGTGTTGTTGTTGTTTAATTATTAGATTCCACATATAAGTGAGTTCATACAGTATTTTTCTTTCTCTGTCTGACTGATTTCACTTAGCATAATGCCTTCATGGTCCATCCATGCTGTCATAAATGGTAGAATTTCCTCTCTTTTTCAAATGGTCAAATAATACTCCATTGTGTATATATGTGTATATATGCATATATACACGTAAACTATATACATACTATACACACACACACACATATACTATATGTATGTGATATATATAATATATATATCACAATTTCTTTATCTATTCATTGATTAAGGGACACAGGTTGTTTCCATGTCTTAGCTATTGTAAATAATTCTGCTATGAACATGAAGATGCAGATCTCTCTTCAGGTTACTGTTTTCATTTCCTTTGCATATATTCCCAAAAGTGGAATTGCTAGATCATATATATGGTAGTTCTATTTTTAATTTTTTTGAGGAATCTCCATACTGCTTTCCATGGTATACAATCCCACCAACGGTGCACAAGGGTTCCTTTTTCTCTAAATCCTTGCCACCCTTTGTACTCTTTTTTTTTGTTGTTGATGATAGCCATTCCTACAGGTGTGAGGTGATATCTTATTGTTGTTTTAATTTGCATTTCCCTAATGATTAGTGATATTGAACATCTTTTCATGTGTCTGCTGTTCATTTATAGATCTTTGGAAAAATGCTATTCAGGTCCTTTACCCATTTTTTATTGGATTGTTTCTTTGCAATTGAGTTGTATATTTTGGATATTAACCTCTTATTGGATGTATGACTTACAAATAATTTTTCCCATTCTCTAGGTTGTCTTTTCACTTAGTCAGTGGTTTCTTTTGCTATGCAGCTTTTTAGTTTCATGTAGTCCCACTTATTTATTTTTGATTTTATTACTTGTGGTTTAGGTGGGATTTCCAAAAGTCGTTACCAAGACCCATGTCAAGGAGCTTTTTCCTTATGTTTTCTTCTAAGAGTTTAATGGTTTAAGGTCTTATATTTAAGTCTTTAAATCCATTTCAAGTTAATTTTTTTTTTTTTTTTTTAAAGATTTTATTTATTTATTTGAGAGAGAGAGAATGAGACAGAGAGAGCACATGAGAGGGGGGAGGGTCAGAGGGAGAAGCAGACTCCCTGCTGAGCAGGGAGCCCGATGCGGGACTCGATCCAGGGACTCCAGGATCATGACCTGAGCCGAAGGCAGTCGCTTAACCAACTGAGCCACCCAGGCGCCCTCAAGTTAATTTTTTATGAGTGGTGTTAAGAAAGGGGTGAAATTTCATTCTTTTACATGTGAATAACCAGTTATTCCAGTACCATTTATTGAAGAGATTCTCTTTTTTCCACTGAGTATTCTAGGCTCCCTTGTCAAATAGTAATTGACTGTATATGCTTGGGTTTATTTCTGGGTCTTAATTCTGTTCTATTGATCCATTTGTCTGTTTATATGCCAGTACCATACTGTTTTAATTACTATGGCTTTGCAGTATAGCTTAAAAACTAGAAGTGTGATGCTTTCTGCTTTGTTCTTCTTTCTCAGGATTTTTTGTTTTATTTTGTTTTTGGCTATTTGGGGTCTTTTATGGTTCCATATACATTTTTAGGTGTATTTTTTTCTAGTTCCATAAAAATGCCATTGGAATCTTGATAGGATTGCATTGAATCTATAGATGGCTTTTAGTATATTGACCTGTTAACAATATTAATTCTTCCAATTCAAGAACACAGGATACCTTTCCATGTATTGTTGTCTTCTTCCACTTCTTTCATTAATGTCTCATCATTTTCAGAGTAGAGATCTTTCAACTCCTTGGCTGAATTTATTCCTAAGTACTTTATTGTTTTGATGCTATTGTAAATAAGATCAATTTCTTTCTTTTTCAGAAAATTCATTGTTAGTATATAGAAATGCTACTAATGTTTGTTTATTTTGTGTCCTGCATCTTTACCAAATTTGTTGATTTGTTCTAACAGTTTTTGGTTTGAGTCTTTAGAATTTTCTCTATATAAAATCATGTCATCTGCAAATAGAGGCAATTTTACTTCTTCCCTTCCAATTCTGTTGCCTTTATTTATTTTTCTTGCCTGATACCTCCAGGTAGGACTTCCAGTACTATAGTGAATAGCAGTGGTGAGAGTGGGCATCCTTGTCTTTTTCCTGATCTTAGAAGAAAAATTCTCAACCTTTCACCATATGATTGAATGTATATTTATCAGGTATATTGGGCTGTAGTTTTCTATTAGTGTCCTTATCTGGTTTTGGTATCAGGGTAATGCCAATAAATGCCATAAAATGAATTTGGTAGTATTCTCTCCTCTTCAATTTTTTAAAAGGGTTTAAGAAGGATTGGTGTTAATTTTTCTTTAAATATTTGGTTAAATTAACCACTGAAGCCATCTGGTCCTGGGCTTTCTTTATTGGCAGATTTTGGCCATTGATTCAAACTTCTTACTAGTAATTGGTCTATTCATATTTTCTATTTCTTTCTTGGTAGGATATATGTTTCAAAGAAGTTTTCCATTTCTTCTAGGTTGTTCAGTTTGTTGGTGTATACTTGTTCATAGTAGCCTCTTATAATCCTTTGTATTTCTGTGGTATCAGTTGTAATTTCTCCTTTTTCAATAATTTTGTTGATTTGGTTCCTCCTTCTTGGTTAGCCTAACTAAGGGTTTGTCAATTTTATCTTTTCAAAGAACCAACTCTTAGTTTTGTTAATCTTTAATATTGTTTTCTGTTCTTCATTTATTTATGCCCTAATCTTTATTATTTCCTTCCTTCTGCTAACTTTGGGCTTATTTTGTTCTTCTTTTTCTAGTGCCTTAAGGCATAGATTTAGGTTGTTTATTTAGGATTTCATGCTTCTTTGTGTAGGTGTTTATTGCTATGAATTTCCCTATTAGAACAGCTTTTGCAGCATTCCAGAATCCTGTATAGCTTATTGTTTGGGGATTCAAATCACGCAAGAGTGTGCACTGGTAAGGCCACGGGTTTTGCTCTGTGGATGTGGAAAGCCATAGTCTGTGCTCTCTGTTCAAGTACTACTATGAGCAGGGCTTACAGATGGGCTACGTAGCTTCCCATGTGCTCTAGTTAGGTTCCATGGTTGGGCAGGCTGAAGGCTGTATTCAGCACTGAGTAAGACTATGAATTAGCTTCCCCACCCAAGTGCAGTGGGAGAAGCAGCGTTAAAGCCAATAAAACTGTTTGTTGTCTTAAGTAACCAATACCCCAAGTTCCCTGGCAGAAACAGGCCACAGCTTTCATCTGCAGAGTATCAGCTCTGTCTGCTTGTCTCTTGGCTCAAGTGTTGTTTGCTTACACAGCTTCCAGGTGTTCTCACCAGCCTTTTTGGTCAGATGGGACCAGGAGACACTCTCCACAGTGGGTTGGACTATGTCTGTTTCCTTGCCTGGGTGGGATATGAAGGGACCCACTTCAGGTTTCTCTCAATTTTTCTCAAATAGGCTTTTTAGTTGGGAGGGGCCCAGAGCTACCCTCAGCCTCAGCTATGAATTAATACCTCTACCTGTGTATAGCAGGAGAACACTGAATGCCCAGTAGTGGCTTTGGTATAAGAGTAATCAGCTCCACCTGCATTCTGCTCAAACACTGCTACACAGCTATATAGTTGTATAGCCCCTCTGGCCAGATGGGGCCAGGAGACACTCTCCCCAGTGGGTGGGGCTGTGATTCAGCTCCTTACCTGGGTGTAAGCAAATCAGGCTGTAGGGCCAGCAAAATTTATCATTTAAGGATCTGAATCAGGCAGATCTGCACTTTAATGAATTCCCTGGCCAAAATATACTCTGACTTGGTTTTGCAGATGAGGAAAGCTGCTGGTTGGGATTACTACTTGGGCACTGTAGGTATGAAATTGTCTACAAGATCCATGTGCTGGTTGTTGTGAACCTCTCTCTCCTTCTCCATTACAGACAGATTCCCAGTGGTTGAGCCCTGCAGATTCTCCTACAACATCTCTAGGGTGAGGCCAGAGAGATGTCATGAAGAAACCCTTAATTCTGAGGGGTGGCTGGTTGTTCCCCCTGGGCACTCTTTTTCTACTGGAGGAACCGGAGACTCAGGGGAGATCTCTTCACCTGGTGCTGTGCTGGCCTGGGGGAGGAACAAGGTAGTCAGCATGTAGCCACTTCTCTTAACCTTCTAATGCAGTCTGTGTTGGTCCCTGTGGTGCAAGGGATGCTTCAGCCTCACCCTGTGTTCTAGGATTCTCTCAATGGTGTCTTGTTTATAAATAATTGCTAGTTGTTCTTGTGAGGGGGGACAAAGTCAAGAACAACCTATGTCACCATTGTGGTGATATCACTCCTGTCTTTTCAGAGACTCCTGTCACTCATGGCTACTTGCATAGAACTTGTATGGATTTGTACCTGTAGGGTGGCAGAGGTAGAGGCAGTTGTACTATTCTAGGCTGTTGCAGCAATCCAGACAAAAGATGTTGGCACCTTGGCCTAGGACAGGGGTCATAGAAATGTCAACCCTGGGAAACTAGGATTTGGCAACTTGCTCTGGATAGTCTGTTTTTCACATGTCATAATGTATCCCAAATTTTCCAATAAAACTTGCATGAACCCATTTATTCATTCAGCTAAATGGGAATATGTGCTTGGCCCTTTACTAGATAGGGTGGCATAGAAACCAAAAAGTCCCTGTCTTTTTACTCTTAAAACTCACATCAAGTGGGGGACGATACTGGTCTGTAAGTTATGCTGCACTAACAATTGCAACAATGGAAGCTAATACAAAATTAACCAGTTGCATGAAGAAGGGTGTGGTCTGACACCAAGAAATTATACTCTACACAGTGTCTATCATCTCAGTGTTTATCACATACCCTAGTATAAAGCTATGTCTACTGGAAGCTATTTACTAATGGAAATCCAAGTATCATATCACTTAAGTTGGGCTTTTCCATTGATGAGAGCCCCTCAGAAATGTCAAAATGTTTATATTTTAAGAATATTGGGAGCTGTTGGTATGTGAATGGTCTCAATCATCATCTCTTTTATTCTCTGTGCCTGGAATGCAAGTTGACAAAAGTGCTAAGTAGAAGATTATAAGATTCTGCCTTTTTATATTTATAGAAAATAAGCAGTACATAAAATATTTCGTGGTGCGGGCTCAATGACAATGTTCAGAATTTAGGAGATTCTTGGCTGAATTATCTCATTAAAAAGTTTACCTCATGAACAAATGAAAGACAAAAAATTCAGTAGTATATCTCAAGAAATTGCTAGCTTGTTAGAGAAAGAAAAAAATGTTTCAAGAGAATAGCAAGCTGTAAGTAAAATGGAACTTGTGGCTGGCATAGAGGCAATGACCTGACTCATTTCTAGGGTGATGAGAGAGATGATTTTGCCAACCCATTTAGACCTTCAGGATAGCATAGACATTCTCAATCCATGCAGCACCCTGATGCTTGATAAAGGATACTAGAGCTCCAATATGATTTGGGAACCCATCACTTTCCTCATATAATCCTGAGGACTAGAATCTAAAATATTTGCCGAAACCCCAGTAAGCCAGAATCAATTCTATCACCAATTCCCCTCCTCTCTCTCATTATCTCTGTCTCTCTCTCTCTTTTTTTAAGATTTATTTATTTATTTGAGAGAGAGAGAAAGAGAAAGAGGGAGTGAGAAAAAGAGAGAGAAAGCACATGCAAGCAAGGGGACAGAGGGAGAGAGAGAGGGAGAGAATCTTGAGCAGAATCCCTGCTGAGTGCAGAACCTGATGTGAGGCTCAGTCTCATGACCCTGAGATCATGACCTGAGCCCAAATCAAGAGTTGGACACTTAACCAACTGAGCCACCCAGGCACCCCTGTCTCTATGTCATAGAATTAAGACCTCTTCTCTTTCACTACCAAATCTATGGAGAAGAATTACTATTGATGCTAAAATAACAAGTGGTGACTAGATTTTGGGTTGCATCCTAGGTCTGCTATTTCATAGCTATATAAGTTTGACCAAGTGATTCAAATTTGACCAGCTGATATATATATATATATATATATATATATATGAACAATATAGGAATAATGATTCTGGTTTCAGGGACATTTGGAAGAATGCATTAAATTATGTATATGCAGTGCCTAGTTTGGTGCTTGGTACATGGTAACACCCAATAAGTATTCCATCTAATAATGCAACTGGACTTGGCTTCTTTGTGGGCATGGATTATGTCACTTAGTACTTTCTCCATTCCATCTCTCTAGATTTTTGGTCTTTTTTGAATGAAATAGAGATAAGGACTTTTTCTTTCTCAGACCTTAATTCTTCTCAAATTCATTCATATTCTTCCACACTCAAACTTTTACATTGAATATTTTCAAACATGGAGAAAAATTGCAAAATACAATGACTATATACCATCTAGATTCAATAATCAACTAATATTTTGCCATATTTGCTCCCCTTCTATATATTTATCCTTTTTTCTAAACATTTAAAAGTTGCAGACACCATGAAACCTCTCCCTAAATATTTCATTCAGCATTCATTTTCTAATATAGACATTTTCCTTCATCATCCTAATGACATTATTACTTCTGAGAATATTAACATTAATGCCATACATCACTTAATATCCAGTTCACAATCAACACTTCTCAGTTGTTCTAAAATATCTTTTATAGCTGTGTTTCTTTAATCTTTGAAGCAGCATCTGCTCAAGGTATAAATATTACATTCAGTTATGTCTCTTTTGTTCCTTTATCTGAAACAGTTGTCCCAATTTCCCCATGACATTGATTTTTTTTTTAAAGAGTCCAGACTAGTTTTCTTGTGGAATGTTCCAACTTCTGGATTTGTCTGATTAAAACCCATGCCTATGACTCAGTTACACATCTTTTACTCACTGGCCCAGAGGTCTTTGAAGTGGCCACCTTGCTGCTAGATTACATGCTAAGACCCTGGATCCTTCTTCTAGACTGAAGGATAATTATAAATGGGTCTTTAAATATTGGCATTTTGATGTCAATTTGATTGGGGGAAGAATGTCCAGGGAAGGAAAGTCAGAGTTTTAACTGACACTTAGGAGAGCTCTCTGTTCTTTGGACCAAGAGGCCTAAAACCCAGGAGAGAGTCCCACCTGCCAAGCATAATGGAAATGTATCCAGGAAAATGGCAAATGGTCTCCAGAGTGACCTCTGGAGAGCCCTTGCATGTTAAAGAGTCCACTGAAATGTACTCCCTTTGCAAATGACTCTTGAATCATTTATCTGAGAGTCCAGAGTCCTCCTTTGTGGTGTCTTTACTGTAAAGGGATGAAGATTTTGTCACAAGTCAAGAGAAGCTAGTTTGCCAAAAGTTCTAATTAAATCCCTGTGGGTTTCTCATAGTTTCCAGACCACATAAGAATCAAGATCCTTGCAGAAGAGGCCAAGAAAATCTGTCTGGCTAGATATTTTCAATAGATTTTCTTTTGTCTTTTCCCTACAGATCAGCAATGTCCAATAAAACTTTCTGCAATGATGGAAATGTTCCTTTTCTTTTGAGGTGCTATTAAAGTAGCCACAAGCTGCATATGGTGACTGAACATTTGAAATGGGCTACTATGACTGAGGAACTGATTTTTAAATTTAATTCAGCGTTAATTAATTTAAATTTAAATCTAAATATCATGTGTGTCTAGTAACTACTGTATTGAACAACGTAATGGTAAACAGTGTTATCACTTGAATCAAATTTCCAGATTTTGGGACCAGAGGATACTTTCACTAATGTCATGCTCTTCCTCTACCCTTTCTCTTTGGTGCTGTGGAGGAATACACAATATTTTCAACTGCCTAGGTCCTAATTTTCTGTTTCCTTGAACAGCTCCAGCTGTCTGGCAGCCCGCAGGGGGGTCAGCCACACTGCAGCTTCTGCTGAGAAAGGAAGCCTGCTGCCATGAGCCATGCCAGCTCTGCTCTTGCTCTTCCCTCTGAGCCTTTCATCTTCATATCTGACCACTTGCTCTGAATCTTCACTCCTTTGGAAGCTGGGCTGAGTCCTGGGAAGCACAGCCTATAGGAACTCTGCTTCAGAGTTGACAGAGATTTGATTTTCAGGATGGATCAAATTTCATTGAGAGGAGCTTACCAGCGTCTGGCCTTTCTTAACAAGCTGTGTTTTGTGATGTGGTTGCTGGCTAGGACAAGAAGAGAATGACAGTAAGAATTACAGTGGCCTCCCCTTATCCAGAGTTTTGCTTTCCTTGGTTTCAGTTACCTGGGGTCAACTGTGGTGTGGAAGCAGATGATCCTCCTTCTGACATATCTTCAGGTCAATTGTAGCCTAACACTACATTACAATGCCTAAGTCATTCTTGCTTCATCTCATCACATGGGCATTTTATCCTCTCCCATCATCACATGAAGAAAGGTGAGTACGGTATAAGTTATTTTGAGAGACCACATGCATATAACTTTTATTATAGTGTATTGTTACAATGGTTCCATTATAAAAATATTTATTGTTGTCAATCTCTTACTGTGCCTAAATTATAAATTAAACTTTATCATAGGTATTTGTGTATAGGAGAAAAACATACTATGTATGGGGTTTAGTACTATCCATGGTTTCAGACAGCCCCTGGGGGTCTTGGCATGTATCCCATATGGATAAAGGGGGGACTGCTGTACCACAAAATGGCCAGGACAGCAGAGTTTACATTTCATTGTGTGCGAAGTGCTTCACACTTGTATTAAATATTTTACATATATTTAATCTTTATATTAATCCATATAATATATGTTATGAGGGTTTTTACTTCAAAGGTGAGGAAACATAATGTTTAGAAAGGTATATGGCTTGCCTAAGAGTGTATAATAAGGTGAGGGGGTGCAAGGAATAAAAATACAATCTACCTAATTCCACTGCTCTTTCTAGGACTTCTGATTATGACATTAATTTTCTGCCTTGGATCTACCCTATTTGTTTCTACCTCTCTCTCTCTCTCCCTGTCTCTGTACAAACACACACACACACACACACCTGTGAATTTTCCAGCCATATGAAATATACACCTTCAATTTCCAAACTCTTAAATGGAAAATAATTTAACTTGACAAAATAGCTGAATACATATATTGTACTTGTCCTGCCCTACTAAACAATTAACCCTTTCTTTAAGTTATAGAACTGCAATATGGTATGTGAGGCTTGTAGAACATTTTGCCTCACATGAACCAGCTCCAAGTCACCAAGCTTTGTTGTTGTTGTGATAAATTATACATAACATAAAACTTACCATTTTAACCATTTTTAAGATTAGTGACATTAAGTACATTCATGTTGTTGTGTGTGTGTGTGTTTACTTAGGATGAGCATGGTTTTTTTAGCTTTATTGAGATATAACTAACAAATGAAAGATTAAGATATTTAAAATACCTTTTTTTTAAAAGATATTTAAAGTACCTTAATGTTGTACAATCATCACCACTAATCATCTTCAGAACTTTTTCATCATCCCAAACTGAAATTCTGTACCTCTGAAATGGTTAAATACCTTCCTACTCCCCCGGTCCCCCCAGTCCCTGGAAACACTATTCTACTTTCTGTCTCTAAGAAAGTGAATATTCTAGGTACTAGAGCTTAGAGTTTCCTGACTGCCATTTTGCCCTCAAGTCACTATGCTTTTAAGGCCAATGTGCTTCTGTCCACAAAGAGTAGGAGTGGAGATCAGTTTGAGGTGTGTGTGTGTGTGGTGGGAAAGAGATAGGCATGGTAAGTATAAGGTTAAAAACAGGGTGAAATTGAAGATCATTCATTATTTAGTTCCCAGTTTTTCTAAGAACAGAATGGGGAATGGCTGCCAGCCAAATACTCAACATCATTTTTACTCCCTCTCCCTTCCTCCCTAAAAGATATATATATATATATATATATATATATATATATATATGTTATATATATATATATAAATTCTAGTAGCATCAAGGAGTAGAAGCCCAGATAATTCAGGAGTCAGGTGATTTTTATTAATGGAGAAAATTGAGATTTGATGATCACATTCATCAAGTTCCCTTCTATTTTAGAACCAATTGGGGGACTGGGTTTTGGAAACATCTGGGCACACTTGAGACCAACCAGTAGAACCAACTGGTTCTGCTTCAATTCAGAGACTCGCCAGTTCATTTCAACATTCTCTGAATTCTGTGTCCTCCCTTCTTCCCATGGGATGTAGAAGGTTAAAAATGAGGCCTTCTCCCTGAAGTAAGAAGCTGAATTCATATTTTTTAATTTAATACATTATTGAATATTTTAGGGTTTGGTATTCTTTCAGTGAAAACAAGGCTTTCTTAAAGTAATTTAGAGATATATGAAATTCTCATTATCACAAGAGAAATGTTGATCCCTTTGAGTTATGCAGGGAAGAATAAATATCTAATTATTTCAGCCTAATCACTGTCAGTGCTTTTCATTTCCCAATATGCAGTCATTTCTTATTGTTTTTTTCTTCCCAGCTCTTTTAAAAAGTGATCCTTTTAGTTCAGAAGAGATAAAAGAGGCTTAAAGATAAGAAATAACAGAAGTCCCTGCACTTCATGGGGATTCCAAGTGGAATTAACATGGCTATATAAAATGTAGCCACAGCTTGGGGTTTGGAAATGACAAGGTTGTTTATTCTCCAAAATCCTGGGCACTTGGTTAGGTTGTTATTAATCCCAGTGACTACGTGGCTGAGGCTGGGAAACTTCATTTGTGGATGGAAAACTATTGGGTTTTGAGTCACTATGATAGCATTCTTTTTAAAAGCAATGTCTGAACATGGAAAAATCTAGTTTTTGAAAACTGTCTAAAGTGGAGTATAAAAGTGTCATTCTCTCCCCCTCTCTCCCCCACCCCCAGTGCTACACTCTAGAGGTAAGTATCTTTTAACCAGTTTCCTTTTTCATTCATTTGACAGTTCCCATTAAATTTTCAAATGTTTTTATTTCTGCTTCTATTATTTCAGTTATCAACTTTAGACAGCACTGATCTACTCTGGGTAATAAAAGATCAAGAATTTAGGAGCATTTTTTTACTATTCTGTTCCTTTTCTTCTTGCTTCCATACTTCAATTTTGTCAATTACATTATTATTTTAGTTCTTCTAATAATGACCTTTATGACTGTAAAGATCAATACTGACAGTCGCATTTCTTGATTTGTCAACTTTAGAGGATACTTTTGAAAGGAGAATAAATTGGTGCATCTATAATTGCTTCTCTTTCTTCTCTTCCCTTACCTAATTTTTTTTTAACTTTTATATTTTCAAGGTTTATAGCACTTATATTGTTCTCTGATACCTGTCATATTACTTTCTGCATTTAGTATACAGGTTGACTTTCAAAATTGAAAACCCCCTAAACAATATTTGCAGAGTCATGATTATATGATTATTACTCATTTTGAAACAAGTAAAGTTGCATAAAGGAGAATTTTTAGTTCTATATCATTAAGTCCTGCTTCCTCTACCCTCAAGATACCCGTGTCAAGACCCAATAGATTCTGCACCCACCTCCACCCCCACCCCCACCCCAAGTTTTCTTCATGTTTTCTAGGGACTACTCAGTTCCGCTATGTCTTAAATCCACATTATCTGTTTCCTTTTACATTTTTTTTTTCCTGGAGTACCTTTGAGGGGTTTCTTTTTTAATTTGGATTATCTGAATCTTATGTTTTAGGAGATCTGGCATGTCTAAAAATCATTTTGTTCAATATTTGTTTAATAGCTTGGTTGGGTATATATTTCAGGGTTTGAAGATAAGAAATTTGAAAAAAAATTGCTGCACTGTCTTTCAGCATCCATTGCTGCAGATGAGAGATTTGATGTTACTTTGATTCTTTCTCCAATTGTGGAAGCTTTTATAATTTTTTCTTTGTTTTAGGACTTCTGAGATTCCCTAAGTTGTCTTAATGTGCAGACTCACCCCACCTCCCACTGCTGATTTTTGGAAGCCATTTGAGTCAATTGGAAATGATTATTTTTTTTCAGTTCAAGGGGACTTTCTCTTGGTCTTGGTAGTTAGCCCTATCTATTCTATTATCCAGTCCAATTACTAATTTTTTTTTTTTTGGTAACATGTTTACCTTTCTGAAGGTTTCTTTTTTTTCTGTTTGCTTCCTTTCACTGGAGGCCTATTTTTGTCTTTGGAAGAAGCAGGTTTTGTTCTATCTGAAGATACTAGAAACATTTCAAAGTTTTCTTTGGTCAATTCTAACTTCTCTGAGGTCAAATATTATTTTTTCCATTTTGGGCTTTCTTTTTTGTGTGACAAGTTTTCCTTAAATATCTTAGGGTATGTAGCTATTGATTCAGTTTTTTGAATGAATCTAACATACCTTTTGTGCGACCATACCATGTCCCTTGGTCCCCTTTTGGTTTCAGATGCTACTCTCCTGGACAGGTCCCTCACATTGCCCTAACCTACCCCAATTTCCTGCCACGTCACTCTACAGTTCTGCCTCCATGGTTTCAAAAACTGCTTGGGTTCACATAGTCCATGCCAGGACCACATGGAGATGTGGATTGGATAATGCTTCTGGGAAACCCCCACCTTCTGTAGGAGTGGGGTCAGAGGACAAATTCTTTAGCCTTCTGTTCTTCAAAGACACAATTCTTTGTTACATGGTTCCTAAGATGTTCCCCATAGTATAGATTCCTACTTACCTCCAATGCCAACCCTCAAGTTATACATTCTTTATTGAATTTCTTCATTCCTGATTCATTCTTGTTATCTTCACACCTGCTTCCTGGAATCACCTCTCAAATAAACTATCTGCACTCATGGTTCTTGTCTTAAGTTGGACTTGGTGGGCAGGCAAACAAAGATGAGGTGATTAGCATACCTAGGAGGCTGGGCTTTTCTCTGGAGCTGTGTAAATAACCCTCTTTCTTGAATGGGAGGACTGACTGAGTTCTGTGTATGCTATGGGGTGTTTTAACAAGCAGCTTCCCTATAGGGTAAATGCATTCTGGCTGGTCTACAATAGTAGCTCACATAAAGAGCTCTTTACCCTAGAGTGGGGCACATTGGTGCTTTTGACCATGGAAGGAACTACCTTATCTTTTTCTTTCTCCTGATTGTACAGTCTGAAGTGTAAGTCCAGAGTTGTCTCTGTCTTGCCCTACTGCTCTCACAGGCTCTAGGGACCATTCAGATTGCTTACTTTCTTGAGAAAAGTTTACCCTGGCATTATAAACTACTACTTGCTGTGTGGACTCTTTAAACATGGGTCAGGAAGACTATAAATAGCTTTTCTGGCCAAGCAGTTAACTTATTACCATTATGATTAACCCAGGGCATATGCCCACTTTGGCTTAAATTGATTGTATCTGAAGCTTCTCTAAGGCTCCATTTTGAATGCTATCTCTTATTTGTCATGCTTTAAGTTGTGACTCTTTCTGTCTTCCATCTGTCCTGTCAACACCTTTTATTTCTTTTCTAGCCCCTAGAACTTCCTCCAATTTTTTTTCCCATTATTGGCACCCTTTCCTGTTTTCTGACATTATTAGATGTACATTTTTTCCCACTCAAATAGATCATGTAATGGGTACACATGCATGTTTTGGGTCTGTCATCTTGAACAATTTGTTGTATTTTAGATGATGAAATTGCAACAGACTTGTGTGACTTTCCTGGTCAAACAGACATAGAACATCAGAATCTAGACTTAAACTCACTTCTTACTCTAAGTCTTGTGCTCTGCTGTGTCATCATTTTACTCAGAGCCTTGAGGGTAGTTGAGGAAAACTTCACATGGAAAGGTAGCCATATTTTGAAAGAATCCATAAAGAACCAAAGGGAAGTCATAGAAGAGAAATCATAGGGATAACAAAACGAGACCTTTGATATCAGTGGTCTCAAAGTAATATTTAGGTTGCTCCCTATTCTTTATAGAAGACGGGCTGCATGTATCTGGCCTTGTTGGCAGCTGAAATTCAGGAAGCTTGTGTTGTGTTAGTTGACTAAGATAACATTGTGGTAGTGGTAGAGAATTATGAAATAAGGAATACTTCACCCGTCTTCTGACTAAAATTGATTATGAAGATTTGGACAAATCCTTCTGTCTCTGAGTCAGCTTTAATTTACTTATCTATAATGTGAGGATAGAATCAATGAATTTTAACTTTCTCTGGTTCAAAATCTAAGCAGAGGGAGGAAAATGGCAACTTAATTAATTGACAAGATTACTGATAAAGAGCTTTAAGGGTATGATCCTTATAAGTTTTGACATTTGGATATGCATCGTGGTCCAATAGACCACCTGCAGTAATTGTTATGGGTTATGCTGAATCGCAGGCTGGATTCCAATTAAGGTTTGATTTTTATCAGTGATAACAGTGGGATCAGTGGGACGGGCAGATGCACACACAGACAGTCCTCAGATGGGCAGTTTGAATGATTCTTAGACAGATACTTCCAGTTTAAGGGCATTGGCATTTTTACTGAGTAGAGATCTAGTCTATCAGTAGCTGATTCACTTCTCTTATGCCCACTATCTATACTTCTCCATGGTCATGCCTGCCAAAGAGAAGTTGTTGCTGTAATATTCCTAACTAGAACAACTTGAGCCCCGAGGGTATGGCCTTTATTACTTGCTGACGACCCCAATCTAAGTGTCTCAGGATAGAGCCTGGTGTTCTGGGGGAAACTTTGAGTTATTAAATACCATCTTGTTGATTGGCTTAGATGTAGCTTCTGTCTCAATTTTCCTATACAGAACTTCTGGTTCCATTCATCTGGTGACTCCTCAGAAATTCTATTCTGAAGGACCTAGTGTTGGCTGTATGTTTAAAAGGGAGAGCTATGGATCTTGTTTTGAACCTGCATATGCATACCATATCCTGTTTCATTTTGTTGAAGCAGTTGAACTGCTTTGTCTTGTCCTTCTTGGCTTCATCCTCAGGAGGTTGAACATGAACCATCTGTTTTGGGTTCTTCTGAGATGGAGGGGTTTCCAGGACCATTATGGAATAGCATCATATGTGTACTGACCTTGGGCCTCACACACCTTTTTGAGACACCTTCAATTCCATTTGTGCCTGTGCTTGTCTTATTCACAAGCCACATAGCCAGCATACCCAGCCTTTGTTTCACTCATTTCTGGCTTCTACCCAGTCCTATTGACTCCCATGCAGGGCCTCATACTTGCCCATGTTCACCAGAGGAATCCTAACTTTTGCAGACTATTTTAAAAGGAAAGATGTACCTCTATGCAACCAGTTAATGGATATCTCCTGTGTGCCAGAAACTGGCAGGACCATGGCTCTCTAAAGCCATATTCAAAAGAGCCTTATCTGCATCTCTCTTCAGTCCCATTTAGTTCTCAAGCAGGGGCTTCCATAGAGAAAGAAGCTGTCACTGCCTTTCATGAATCATTAAGAAAGGAAAGTAGAAGAGTTGAAAGGTTGGCAGTAACAATGACAGTAAGCTATTACAAGCAGGTCAAGAGTCTTCTTTTTTTAAGTTTCATACCCCCAGCTGCTGTTCAAATAATCAAAATGGGGTCCTCCCTGAAACTGATTTAATTCTCAGAAGGAATGAAAAGACATTTAAAGGGCAAGCCAACTTCATAAAATGACATTAAAAGGTTTTAAAATAGTGTCTTGCTTCTAAAGGGTGTTTGTAAATGTCAGAGGCAATGTATTGATTATGGTTCTGGCAGTTCTTGCTTAGGGATGCCTAGCTGCCTTTGGCTTAACTAACACTATTGAATCGTGTTCATGGTATAAATTATCTCAGCCACCTTACTTTGTTTGCCTAAACTTTCCCAATCCACTGGGCTTTATCCACAAATGAACAAAAGGTATCGTCAGATCTGTGATGTCTGTAATCCTTATCCGGTTTACCTTCTCATGTAAATTGCATAGAGATAAAATATTGAGAATGGCTATAGAAATTAATTGCTCTACAAGCCTCTGAGATACTGTCTTATAGGTTCCTGTAAAATGTTGCAAGTTGGTTGCTTCATCTGAGATGATGATTGTGAATGCTTAAATAAACAAGAAAGCCACACATAATCCCATTTAAATCAAGATGGGGGCATACCTCTCATATTTCTTGCCCTCAAGCCTCCCTGATGAAAATATATCTGATATTTTTATTTGCTGATATTTACCAGTTGTTAGTGGTAGCCAAGAACCTTGTGGAGAAAGGTGGTATCATCATCACCAACACAATCTTGGACAAGTCCCTTAATCTCTCAGAACTCATGTCCCTAATTTGAAAACAATAGAAATCACACTAATTGCTCTGACTACAAGGTCATAATCAAGGCTCCAAGGAAATAAGAATAGTGCACGAGTTCTCTGATTTTCAGTTTACAAAGTCCTTTCAATACTTGATGGGACTGAAACTGATCACTTCCCTTCTGATTTTTAGGACCATTCAGAATCTAGACATCAGATGTGTTCATGGCATTTAACCCAGTCAGGGAGGAGGGATGGGATCTAAATCATGTGCATCCTCTTAGGCCAGCACATGCCAGCTGTAGCTGTAGCTGTGGCCTTGACCTTATACCAAGACTGCCTTTGCCTAATTCATCAACAGAGCACAACTATTAGTTAGTAATAGTTATGGTTTATTATTTTAAGAGCTTTGTAGTGTACTAAGATCTTGCTCTTTATAGTGGGAGGGGATAGATGCTTATTTCTTATTATTATAGTGATAACATGCTCATGGTAAACAAATTATAATAGTAATGATGTGAGTAATGTGAAAATTAAAATCCTTTCCGTGAGTCCCATCTCATTCTCTGTGGGAAATCACAGTAAATGCGTTCTTGTATATTACTCCAGAAATTGTCTATTGTAACAGGAATGAGCAACATTCACATTCTTCTCCACCTTAGCTTTTCCCCCTTAAAATATGTACAGGTGGTCCCTCACTTATGATGGTTCAGCTTAATGATTCTTTGACGTTATGATGGCGTGAAGGTGATTACGCATTTAGTAGAAACCATACTGTGAATTTTGAATTTTTATCCTTTCCTGGGATAGTGATATATATGATTCTGCTGTTGAGGGACAGTGGAAACCATGCGGTCATGTGATCACAAGAGTAAACAACCCATATACCAAAAACCATTGTGTACTTAAACAACCATTCTGTCTCTCATTTTTATACAGTATTCAATAAGTTACATGAGATATTCAACACTTTATTATGAAATAAGTTTTACGTTAGATAATTTTACCTGAGAATTGTACATTCGCTGTAGTTGAATGTAGTGTTCTGGGCACATTTAAGGTAGGTAGGCTAAGCTATAGTGTTCGGGAGGTTAGGTGTAGTAAATGCATTTTTGACTTAATATTTTTAAGTTACAATGGGTTTATCAAGAAGTAACCCCATTGTAAGTTAAGGAAGATTTGTATATTATGTGTATATGTGTATCTATATGATTGTATGTATATATACAATATAGATTGTATGTATATATACATATAGATCTGCTTCATATTTTAATGGCTACATATCACATGGCTCGGATATAATTTGTTTAACGACTTCTCTATTGAGGTACATGAAGTTTTTAAAAGTTTTATTTTCGTTTGTTACTAAAATACCCTTAAATATACAATTTACATAATTCTATAAGTTAGGTAAAAATTGCACTACCTTTTGCTGCTATTTTTTTATTTAGAAATGTTCAAATGTAGGGTGCCTGGGTGGCTCAGTCGTTAAACGTCTGCCTTCGGCTCAGGTCATGATCCCAGGGTCCTGGGATCGAGCCCCACATCAGGCTCCCTGCTCTGTGGTGAGCCTGCTTCTCCCTCTCCCACTCCCCCTGCTTGTGTTCCCTCTCTCGCTGTGTCTCTCTCTGTCAAATAAATAAATAAAATCTTAAAAAAAAAAGAAATGTTCAAATGTACAGTAAAGTTTATAAAAAAGCATAATGAATCCCCAGATTTCCTTTATCTAGAGTCACGGATGGTAAATACTTCACCACTTTTGCTTTCTCTTTCTCTCTCTCTCTCTCTCTATATATATATATATATTGCAGACCATTTGAATATAAGTTGAATACATCATGATATGTCACCTCCAAATACTTCACCATGTATCTCTAAAAAACTAAGCCACTCCTCTATATAACCATACCATTGACATACCCAAGAGATTTAAAGTAAGTTACCAATATTATATTACCTAGTATATAGTCCATATTCAAATTTTCTCAATTTTTTCAAAAATGATTTTTACAGATATTATTATGACAGTCCATCTCAGATCCAGGCAAATGTCACCCACTGCATTTGATTAGCATGTTTCTTCATCTGTTCTCTTTTGAGATTTCATGTTGCTGCTGTTGTGACATTAACTTGTTTGAAATGTTTGGGTCAGTTATCTTATAGAATCTTCCAGTCTGGATTTGTCTCTGTTCCCTCATGATTAGATTCAGGTTAAACATCTGTTATAAGGCTGCTGCATAGCTGACATTGTGTACTTCTCATTGTATCCCATTGAGAGGCAATGGGATTTCAGTTTGTTGGATTACTGGTGATGCTCAGATGATCACTTGGTTAAGAATGTTTTCCCCAGCTCCACAGTATAGTTGCCCCTTGAACAACACAAGTTTGAATTGCATGGGTCCACTTATATGTGAATTTTTTTTTTTTGTAGTACAGTCCTGTAAATGCATTTCCTCTTATGAGTTTCTTAATAGCACTTTCTTTTCTCTAGCTTATTTTATTCTAAAAATACTAAATATATGCTAATTTTATTGGTAACGCTTCTGGTCTGCAGTAGGCTATTAGTAGTTAAGTTTTGGGGGAGTCCAAAGTTATCTGTAAATTTTCGATTATGTGGGGGTCAGCAGCCCTCACCCCTGTGTTGTTTGAGGGTCAACTATAGTTTTTATCCTTTGTAATTGATAAGTAATTTGTGTGATTCTTTGAGACTGTGTGCCTATTTTATTCCTACAAACTTTTACCCACTTGTTTTGTTTTCTGTTGATGATCACTGCCTGAATTATAATCACATTCTAGCATCAACATGGTGACTTTGTAATTCTATTCTTCTTTGGTACCACCCATAGATCCTTTTAACTTTGTCCTCCCCCCCACAATGTGTTATAACTAATCACTATGCTCAAATTATACTGAAGTTGCCCTTGGAATCACTGCCTTTGTCTCCTTTTTTTCCCCTTGCTTTCTAGCATGAGATGTCCTAGGATTACCTTGTACTTTCCCAGTCAGGTATCTGAAGACATTTGCTTCTCCAAGGAAGCCTGGATCCCTTTACATGGGAATTGTTTTTAGGAACTAAGATTGGGGTGTTAGGTATACTCATTGCCTCTATAGTAACTTTATTACTAGTCCAGAAGTCAGCAAACTATGGCCTATGGGCCATGTCCCACCTGTGGTCTATTTTTATATAGCCTCTGAGCTAAGAATGATTCTAAAGTTTTTAAAGAGTTGCAAAACCAAATAAAACCAAACTAAAAAGAAAACAAAAACAAACACACGAAATAATTTTTTAAAAAGACTATATGAGGGTGCCTGGGTGGCTCAGTCATTAAGCGTCTGCCTTCAGCTCAGGTCATGATCCCAGGGTCCTGGGATTGAGTCCCACATCTGGCTCCCTGCTCGGCGGGAAGCCTGCTTTTCCCTCTCCTACTGCCCCTGCTTGTGTTCCTGCTCTTGCTATCTCTGTCTCTGTCAAATAAATAAATAAAATCTTCAAAAAATAAAATGAAAAAGACTATATGAAAGAGATCACATATTGCCCTCAAAGTCTAAAGTATTTACTATATGTCTCTTTATGGAAAAAAAAAAGGAAAAAGTTTGTCAATTTGTATGCTAGACTTTACCAGCATATAGATCTAGGAAAAATACTTTGTGGATAATATCAAATTTATATTAATAGCTTCAATTCAATTCCGGCATCACAAGTTTCTCCTCACTTTCCCCTATTATGCATTTGTAACTCCCTTCTTTCAGTGAGAACCAGGCTCCCAATAAAAATAATATATTTATTTATTTGCTTATTCTTTTTTTTTTTCAAGATTTTATTTATTTATTTGACAGAGAGAGACACAGTGAGAGAGGGAACACATGCAGGGAAGTGGGAGAGGGAGAAGCAGGCTTCCCGCTGAGCAGGGAGCCTGATGAGGGCTTGATGTAGCGCTCCTGAGATCATGACCCAAGCTGAAGGCAGATGCTTAACCAACGGAGCCACCCAGGCACCCCCTATTTGCTTATTTTTATTAAACATACCAAATGGTTTCAGAAATACTCTATCAATACCACTATTAACAGCAAATCTACTTATTCAAATTCAAGATTTCTTTGTGTGGTATTTTGTTGTTCTTAGAATATATGTGACTAGGACTGTATAAGTAAGGTACTGTGTTAAAAAGTTATTCAATTAATTCTTTGTCTCCTGTGTGCTTATTTGATCAATGTGATATGTACTAAGTTCATTTGTTTCTGTTTGTATTTGATTTTAGGGTGTTTCTTTTTCATCTTTTATAAATTTTATTTATAAAAATTAAAATATACACCACACAAAATTTAGAGTAATTACATACCTAGACCCATTTTTCCTATCCTATTCCCATACAACCCATAGGCACTGGTTTTCATTAAATTTTGGTTTATTCTTCTTGTATTTACTTTTGTAGAAATGAGAATACATATACACACATGTATATACATATACACAATATATATATGATTATATATACTATTTTTATCAAATTAATTCATATAAATATAAATCACCTATGTGCTTTAGAATGTTTCTTAGGTCATTTTTCTTACACAAAATGTAGCAAAGTGTATGTACTCTGTTATACCTCAATTTTTTCACTTAAAAAATAGACTATCAGTACAAGTCTGTATCAACCTATAAAGATCTTTCTCAGGAGGGGGGGAAAGATGGCAGAGGAGTAGGGGACCCTATTCCAACTGGTCCCTGGAATTGAGCTGGATATCTACCAGACCACTCTGAACACCCACAAAATCAGCCTGAGATGTAAGAAGATAAATCTGGATCTCTACAAACAGAATATTGCAGGCGGTTAGTTTCGAGGTATGAAACGGGGAGCCATGATTCTCCGGGCAGATATTGGAGGATAAATGGAAGGAGCAGGGAGCTGAGCCCTTGGTATCCTACACCACTGGTGAGTGATAGCCTCCCGTGCTGAGAACCGAGCACAGACTCGCAGACCATTAGCAACGGGGAAAGGACTTTAGGGCAGCCCCCAGAAGGAAAACTGGAGCAGGACCGTGTGGACAAAATGGGGGTGGCTTGCAGTTTTAGAAGCACAAAGGGCAGAGATGTGCCCTGACCTGGAGGCAATGACTGGGAATGCTGCTGAGGGGCACACAACCCAGGACTGCAGTTTATAGCAGCACAGACAGAAACGGAGATAGCGTGGCCTGGAGAGCTCACTGAAGAACAGACTGTGATCTATGCTCTGAGGCAGAGGGTTGGAAATGGTCTCTTCTGCTCTGACTCTCAGAAGAGACGCGGAAAGCCACCACGGAAAGCCGCCAGAGAACAAAAGCCCCCCAAAATCAGTTTTCACTGAGCCCATCCCCCACCACAGGGGGCAGGGCAAATCTGCCCAAATAGGGTTGCCTGAATAACAGCACAGCAGGCCCCTCTCCCAGAAGACAGGCTGGGAAAATAAGAGGCCAGCAGCCCTAAGGTCCCTATAAAACAGGTGCATCTTGCTTGGGTTGTAGTAAATAATTTGGACTCTATACATTCCCTCAACCACCCCTCAGTAGAATGACTAAGAGGAGGAACCCCCAAAATAGGAAAGACTCAGAGACTATGATTTATGCCACAGATTTACAAATGGATTCAGATATAACTGAGATGTTGGAGATGGAATTCAGGATATCAATTGTGCAGACAATAGCTAGAATGGAGAAATCAATTAATGGCAACATAGAGTCTCTAAGGGCAGAAATGAAAGCTGAATTGGCAGAACTTCAAAATGCTATCAATGAGATCCAATCCAATCTAGATAATCTAACAGCTAGTTAAGCGAGGCAGAAGAACAAATTAGTGACCTAGAAGACAATTAATAGACAAAAAGGGAAAAGAGGAGGCCAGGGAAAAACAACTCAGAATCCATGAAAATAGGATCAGAGAAGTAAGTGACAACATGAAACGTTCCAATGTCAGAATTATTGGAATCCCAGAGGGGGTGGGGAGAGAGAGAGGACTAGAAGATGTATTTGAGCAAATCGTAGCTGAGAACTTCCCTAATCTGGGGAATAAAACAAACATTCAAGTCCTAGAGGCAGAGAGGACCCCTCCCAAGATCAAGGAAAACAGGCCAACACCCCGGCATATAATAGTAAATCTTAGAGCCAAGGAAACCATCTTAAGGGCAGTTAGGGGGAAGAGATTCCTTACGTACAGAGGGAGGAACATCAGAATAATGTCAGACCTATCCACAGAGACCTGGCAAGCCAGAAAGGCCTGGAAAGACATATTCAGGCTACTAAACAAGAAGAACATGCAGCGAAGAATACTTTATCCAGCAAAGCTGTCATTTAGAATGGATGGAGAGATGCAGAGCTTCCAAGACCGGCAGAAACTGAAAGAATATGTGACCACTAAGCCAGCCCTGCAAGAAATATTAAAGGGGGTTCTATAAAAGGAGAAAGACCCCAAGAGTGGTATAGAACAGAAATTTACAGGGACAATCTATAAAAACAATGTCTTCACAGGCAACATGATAATAAATTCATATCTTTCAATAATTACTCTCAACGTGAATGGCTTAATGCTCCCATAAAATGGCACAGGGTTACAGATTGGATAAAAAGACAGGACCCATCCATATGCTGTCTACAAGAGACTCATTTTGAACCTAAAAATACATCCAGACTGAAAGTGAAGGGATGGAGATCCATCTTCCATGCCAGTGGACCTCAAAAGAAAGCTGGGGTAGCAATTGTTATATCAGACAAATTAGATTTTAAACTAAAGACTGTAGTTAGAGACACAGAAGGACACTATATCAATCTTAAAGGGTCTATCCAACAAGAAGATCTGACAATTGTAAATATCTATGCCCCCAACATGAGAGCAACCATCTACGTAAGCCAACTGTTAACCAAAATAAAGAGTTGTATTGATAACAATACGTTAATTGTAGGAGACCTCAATACTCTAGTCTCAGCAATAGACAGATCATCTAAGCTAGACAGATCATCTAAGCAGAAAATCAACAAAGAAACAAGAGCTTTGAATGACACACTGGACCAGATGGACCTCATAGATATATACAGAGCATTCCACCCTAAAACAACAGAATATTCATTTTTCTCGAGCGCACATGGAACTTTCTCCAAAATAGGCCACATACTGGGTCACAAATCAGGTCTCAACTGATACCAAAAGATTGAGATTATTCCCTGCATATTCTCAGACCATAATGCTTTAAAACTGGAACTCAATCACAGGAAAAAATTTGGAAGAAATTCAAACACTTGGACTAAAGCCCATTCTGCTCAAGAATGTTTGGGTCAACCAGGAAATCAAAGAAGAACTTAAACAATTCATGGAAACCAATAAGAATGAAAACAAATCAGTCCAAAACCTATGGGATACTGCAAAGGCAGTCCTAAGGGGGAAATACATAGCCATCCAAGCCTCACTCAAAACAATAGAAAAATCCCAAACTCACCAACTAACTCTACACCTTAAATAACTAGAGAAAAAGCAACAAACGATGCTTAAGCCAGGCATTAGAAGAGAAATAATTAAGATTAGAGCAGAGATCGATGAATTAGAAACCAGAAACACAGTAGATCAGATCAATGAAACTAGAAGCTGGTTCTTTGAAAGAATTAATAAGATCGATAAACCACTGGCCAGGCTTATCCAAAAGAAAAGAGAAAGGACCCAAATTACCAAAATTATGAATGAAAGGGGAGAGATCATGACCAACATGGAAATAGAAACAATTATTAGAAATTATTATCAACTATTGATAAATTACTAGAACTCATACAGCAACAACTATTGATAAATTACTAGAACTCATCCAGCAATTTAGTAATGTGGCAGGATACAAAATCAATGCACAGAAATCAATTGCTTTCTTATACACTAACAATGCAACTGTAGAAAGAGAAATTAGAGAAACGATTCCATTTACAATAGCACGAAAAACCATAAGAAACCTCAGAATAAACCTAACCAAAAAGGTAAGGATCTATACTCTAGGAACTACAGAACACTCGTCAAAGAAATTGAAGAAGACACAAAAAGATGGAAAAATATTCCATGCTCATGGATCAGAAGAATAAACATCGTTACGATGTCTATGCTACCCAGAGCAATCTATACCTTCAGTGCCATCCCGATCAAAATTCCAATGACATATTTCAGAGTACTTGAACAAACAAACTTAAAATTCCTAATATGGAATCAGAAAAGACCCCGAATCTCCAAGGAAATGTTGAAAAAGAAAAACAAACCTGGGGGCATCACGTTGCTCGATTTCAAGCTATATTAGAAGCAGTGATCACCAAGACAGCATGGTACTGGCACAGAAACAGACATATAGACCAATGGAACAGAATAGAGAGCCCAGATATGGACCCTCAACTCTATGGTCAACTAATCTTTGACAAAGCAGGAAAAAATATGCAATGGAAAAAAGACAGTCTCTTCAATAAATGGTGCTGGGAAAATTGGACAGCCACATACAGAAGAATGAAACTCAACTATTCTTTAACACCATACACAAAGATAAACTCAAAGTGGATGAAGGACCTCAGTGTGAGACAGGAATCCATCAAAATCCTAGAGGAGAACATAGGCAGTAACCTCTTTGACATCGGCCACAGCAACTTATTTCAATATATATCTCCAAAGTCTAGTGAAACAAAAGCAAAAATGAACTTCTGGGACTTGATCAAGATAAAAAGCTTCTGCACAGCAAAGGAAACAGTCAACAAAACAAAGAGGCAACCCACAGAATGGGAGAAGATATTTGCAAATGACACTACAGATAAAGGGCTGGTATCCAAGATCTATAAAGAACTTCTCAAACTCAACACCCCCCCAAAAAAAATCAAGTCAAGAAATGGGCAGAAGACATGAACAGACACTTCTCCAAAGAAGACATACAAATGGCTAACAGACACATGAAAAAATGTTCATCATCATTAGCCATCAGGGAAATTCAAATCAAAACCACATTGAGGGGCGCCTGGGTAGCTCAGTCGTTAAGCGTCTGCCTTCGGCTCAGGTCATGATCCTGGGGTCCTGGGATCGAGCCCCATGTTGGGCTCCCTGCTCTGCAGGAAGCCTGCTTCTCCCTCTCCCGGTTCCCCTGCTTGTGTTCCCTCTCTCGCTGTGTCTCTCTCTGTCAAATAAATAAAATCTTAAAAAAAAAACCAAAAAACAAAAAACAAACCACATTGAGATACCACCTTACACCAGTTAGAATGGCAAAAATTGACAAGGGAAGAAAGAACAAATGTTGGAGAGGTTGTGGAGAAAGGGGAACCCTCTTACACTGTTGGTGGGAATGAAAGTTGGTACAGCTACTTTGGAAAACAGTGTGGACGTTCCTCAAAAAATTAAAATAGAGCTACCCTTTGACCCAGCAATTGCACAACTGGGTATTTCCCCAAAGATACAAATATGAAAAGAAGGGCCATATGCACCCCAATGTTCATAGCAGCAATGTCTGCAATAACCAAACTGTGGAAGGAGTTGAGATGCCCTTCAACAGATGAATGGATAAAGAAGATGTGGTCCATATATACAATGGAATATTACTCAGCCATCAGAAAGGACGAATATTCACCATTTGCTTCGATGTGGATGGGATTGGAGGAGATTATGCTAAGTGAAATAAGTCAAGCAGAGAAAGTCAATTATCATATGGTTTCACTTATTTGAGGAACATAAGGAATAACATAGAAGACATTAGGAGAAGGAAGGGAAAAACGAAGGGGAGGAAATCGGAAGAGAGATGAACCATGAGAGACTACGGACTCTGTGAAACAAACTGAGGGTTTTAGAGGGGAGGGAGGTGGGGGGCTGGGTTAGCCCAGTGATGGGTATTAAGGAGGGCATGTACTGCATGGAGCACTGGGTGTTGTACAAAAACAATGAATCGTGGATCACTGCATCGAAAACTGGTGATGTATTGTATGGTGACTAACATAACATAAAAAAAAAAGATCTTCCTCATTCTTTCATATGGGTGCAAAGTTCTCTACTATGTGGGTGCATCATTGTTTATTTGAACATTCAACCATTCTGGTTTTTAGTTTTGGGGTTTTTTTTTTGCATTTCCAATATTTCACTATTACCATAAATAATCTTGTGTATATTTTTTCTTATTGTAGAGATGAAACTTCAAGGTAAAATTTCCAAAAGTGGGATGAAAGTCAACAAGTAAATAATAAATATGTAGCTTTGGCAAATATTTCCAATTTCATTTCATTTCATTTTGTTTTAACTGGTGAATATGTCTGTGATGGAGAGGAAGATTTTCTTTTTCCCTTCAAGGTCTTTCCTCTTTCCTTCAAGGTCTTTCTAGGTGTACTAAGGATCAAATTGACATGAGACAGATGAACAGGACAAAATTAAATTTAATTTCATACATGCAGGGAATCCACATAGACATAGAAATTCCAAAGACAGGCAAAACGAAGTATATATGCCATTCTGAACTAATGAGAAAGGGGTAGGGGCCTGGGACTTCAAAGGGAAGAAATGCAATATATAGGAAGATAAAAAAGGGTAAATGTTTGATCAACAAATGTTTGCTGGGTCACTCAGAAACAATGGGACACAAAGGGCTTTGATCAAACAGGCCTTGCTAGGTTCCTCCCTATCTACCATACCTAGTTCATAGATTAATGTAGTTCTCTATGGTAATAGCTCTCCTCCTGGAGCAGGTCTTCTCTCTAAAATTTTTTTTTAGGCAGTTGTTGGGGAGGTGAAGAGCTGAATACTTGGAACAACCCATATATTTAACAATAGGAGAAAGGATAAATAAATGGTGTTATATTCCTATAATATAGTAATGTAAATACATGAATTACACAGACATAATATTGAATGAAATAAAGTAAAACAGAGACTATATACTGTATGATTGCATTTGCATGAAGTTCATAAACAGAATTAATCCATGGAGACTGGTCAGGACCGTGGCTGGCTTTAATGAGGATGAGTGGTCATGATGGGAGTGAGCCTAAGAGAGGGCTTTGGGTTACCTCTAATATTCTATTCTTGGACTGACTGGTATTTATAACTGGTAGAAGGGTTGACAATTTGTGAGCATTTACCCTTATGATTTGTGCATGTTTCTGTGTGTATGTGATACCACAAAAACGAAGCTTGGGAAGTCTAAGAGAGCTCCAAAAGATTGGTAGAAGTTGCTGAGTCTTAAGGAATTCTTATTCCTACATTGGAAAAAAATGCACAGGGGCTAAATGGAGGGAGGCCTGTTGTTAACTAGGGACATTCTGGACCCAAATTTATGTGAAAACAGCCAAAGGCTGTCAACTCATTTTTATCACAGGCAGGCAGGCCATTTGTGTATAGTTCTTGAATAATCATCACATTTCCTTGTTTTACGAATGTGCAGCCGTCACTCCAACAGGGAAGGTGATGACAGCTGTAGTGGTTTTATTGTAAGCATTCTAAAATTAGAGGTAAATAACTTGCTGGAGCTTGGGGTTTATTGAATTTTCCCACTTTGTTTATTTTAAGCGATAACATTATCATGGGTATTGAGCACTTCCTAATTTTCCTTGCAAATGCCCCCAGCAAAACAGCACTGGAACATTTTTACTACCTGCAAAGAAAGAACATCAGCTTGGAGTCTGATAATTATGGGTTCAAATTCCACAGCTTTAATCTTGTCACATGACTTTTTGTCATAATATTTTGGTTAATGGCTTCTTTACTAATACCTGGATAAAACTATCTCTTTTCAAGCCTGATGTGAGTTTAAAAATAATCTTATAGTTTAGCATTCCTGGTCATGACTCCATCTATATCTTAGAAGTGCTGGTGTGATTTGGGAGAGCAAGAAAGTGAGAGAATTTTTTTAAATCCTTTAAAGGCAAGCTGTCAATTCCTGGATGTCTTTTTGTGTGTGTGCCTTTCATCATCCCAGTTATATTTATTACCTAAATGAAGATGTATTATCACGGCCTGAGGTGGCATCATTTCATATTTGGTGAACATTTAGGAGGTTAACTAACACACTTATTTATGGTACTTTACTCATCTCGGTTCAAATCCACTAATAACTTGTGTGCATAAATTTACCAATTTTCCAATTATTATCCAATCATTTGTTCATTTCATTCAACCCATATGCCTGCACAGATCAGGCACTGTGTTGGCACTTTTTTTTTTTTTAAGTAAACGCTATGCTCAAGATGGGGCTCAAACTTGTGCTCCTGAGATCATGCTCTACTGACTGAGCCAGCCAGGCGCCCCTGTGTGGGCACTTTGACATGTGTTGCTTCACTTAGATTTCTACCACCAACTCCAGAACTTCATCAGTAGTTTTAGAGTGAAAAAAAATTACAACAATAAACCAAATATTAGTGATCATTTTGAGAGTGATCAAGATAGCGTTCAAGTTCCCCTTCAGGTAGATTTCTTCCTGACTCTGCGTGATGGAACTCAAAGGGTGCTCTGGCTGGTATAGAGGCTGCTTTTAGGTGAATAGGCTTGAGCAATGGAATGCAGAAAGCGCCAGTGACCACCTGACTGAATACAGACAGGTCCATCAGGTGACCCATCTCAAAATATCCATAGGCCCTAACTGACCAATGAGCTACTCACAACTAGGCAGAGTTTCCAAAAAAGGGAAGATTCCCTATGTGACCACACCTCCTCAACTTCCCCCTTTAAAAATGGCCCCCCACCCACTGCTTCTTTGCAGACACTCTCTCCTCTGTGGTCCTGGCCCCTGCCCTTCCTTGCGGTGTATTCAATAAACTACTAACTCCTTTTTTCTGCCTCAGGTGAATGCTTTCACTGCCTGTGCCACCAGCTTCCCCACATTTAGGGTCCCCCCATCCAGTTGAGAGATCCCATTTAGGCACCACAGTTGGGGGATGTCAAATTGAACATAACCCAAAAAAAGTGTTGAAAAAAAAGAACTTATTATTTTTACAAGTAAGGAGACAGAGGTCTCCAGTGGTATTAGTGGAAACCTTTATTAAGTGTGTTAGGGGCGGGGGGCGGGGAACTTGCATAAGCACTTCGGTTCAATTACACATGCCCAGCACATCAGCATGCTAGTGCATACATCGTATGTTCAAAAAATGGCAGAAACTCTGCCCATCAGAGATCTTAGTATTATAATGAGCTAAAGGTAACTTCAGGAAACTCAAGGGGCTTCTGTGCAGGTTCTCAGCTCCAATCTGGCTCAAACTAGCTCACATAAAGGGCCAAGAATGCCTATCAAGGGGCTATTGGTGAAACACCTAGCTGGGCATCTCTCTGGCTGCAAAACAAAACATTCCTTCCCTGCTTTTGTCCCTTCCTCCTCCTCCCTTCTACTGAGAGCTTTCAGCCCTCTACAGGCCCTTCATCTCCCTTTTCTTAGAGCATTTCTGCTCCTTTGAGATGTAAATCTTCTCCCAATCTCTTGATAAGCACTTATTAGCAAACACAAGTGGCCTACTCCTGCCTTGACCAACCACCCTCCTAAGGTCCTCCAGTAGGACCTGCTGGCTCACCCTGTGCTTAAAAACTTCCCTGCTTCGAGGCGGAGCAAGATGGCAGAGGAGTAGGAGACCTGGATTTTGTCTGGTCTCAGGAATTCAGCTGAATAGGGATCAAACCATTCTGAACACCTACAAACTCAACAGGAGATCAAAGAAAAGAATAGCAGCAACTCTCTGAACAGAAAAGCGACCACTTTCTGGAAGGTAGGATGTGCAGAGAAGTGAATCCGAGGCGATATTCGGGAGGATAGATGGCGGGGGAGGGGTCTCCGTTGGCCGCTTCTGGCAAGTGATAGAGCAGCTGAGCACAAAATCGGAACTTTTAGAAGTCGGCTCCGCTGAGGGACATCACTCCAGTGGCTAAGCGGGGGGTGGAACCCTCACGGGACAGTGTGGTCTCAGGACCCTCGGGGTCACAGAAAGACTGGGGGTGCCTGAGTGCGGCAGAGCTCCCAGGTATCGGAGCAGGGAAGCCGGCTGCAGAGACGGAGCTGAGGCATGGGCTCTCAGCTGGGGGTTGCCATAAACCATGATCCAGGGCACAGTCAGGCCACTGTTCCTCCAGCAGGGACCCAACAAGCGGTGGATCCGGGGAGACTCCCCTTCCTCCCCCGGGAGGAGTGGCGCGGGAGCGCACTGCAGGGATCTGCTGGGTTTGGAGACTCCACAGGGGTCGGGTGCCAGAGATAGAAATGCTCAGTCACAGGCCAGGTGAGCACGGAGTGCAGCTGGAGACCGGGGAGACGGGAGTGACTGACTGCTTTTCTCTGGGGGCTCACTGAGGAGTGGGGCCCCGAGTTCTCGGCTCCTCCGGGGCGGAGATTGGGAGGCCGCCATTTTCACTCTTGGCCTCCAAAGCTGTACGGAAAGCTTGCAGGGAACAAAAGCTCCCGAGAGCAAACCCGAGCGGACTACTTAGCTCGGACCGGGCAAGGGCAGGGCAATTCGGCCTCCGGCAAAGACTTTTGGGAACCACGGCAACAGGCCCCTCCCCCAGAAGATCAACAAGAACAGCCAGCCAAGATCAAGTTTACCGATCAATGAGAATGGCAGAACTCCAGCGCTAGGGGAATAATGCACATAGAATCCATGGCTTTTTTACGATGATTCTTTAGTCTTTCAAAGTTAATTTTTTTTAACTGTCTTTTTTTTTTTTGAATTTTTCTTTTTCCCTTTTTCAACCAACATCTTATCAATCCCTTTTTTAAAAAACATTTTTATTTTTCATTTTTAGAGTCGTATTCTATCCCTTCATAGTAGTTACCCTTATTTTTGGCATATATATATAAGTTGTTCTCTCTTTAAAATTTTGAGATAGTTTCTTCTAACAGATCAAAATATACCCTAAATCTCTAGTGTATGGTTTTTTTCTACTCTCCTGCCTGATAACATTCTCTCCCTTTTTTTTCTTTTTTTTAATCCTCTTCTTTCTTTTTTCAAAAAACTTTTTATCAATTCCTTTTATAAAATTTTTTATGATTTTCATCTTTACAGTCATATTCCATCCATTCATCATATCAACCCTTATTTTTGTGCATATATAAGTTTTTATTTCTTTAAAATTTTGGGAGGCACTTTCTTCTAACAGA
Source organism: Halichoerus grypus (assembly GCF_964656455.1). Classification (NCBI taxonomy): domain Eukaryota; kingdom Metazoa; phylum Chordata; class Mammalia; order Carnivora; family Phocidae; genus Halichoerus; species Halichoerus grypus. Next base: position 151,676,624 of record NC_135712.1, on the reverse strand, counting down.
CCAAAATACACCCAAAATCGAGTGTGTGGCACTGATCTATATACCAGCCTGATCATATTTGATCATATTCTGTTTTTTTTGTTTTGTTTTGTTCTGTTTTTGTTTGTTTTTATCTTTATCTTTTTCTTTTTTCTCTCTTTCCCTTTCTTTTCCCCCAGCTTCAGGTCTTTTCTGATTTGTTTAGAGTATATTCTCTGGGGACATTGTTACCCTGTTAGCATTTTGTTCTCTCATTAATCTATTCTCCTCTGGACAAAATGACAAGACAGAAAAAATCACCTCAACAAAAAGAACAAGAGGTAGTACCAAGTGCCAGGGACCTACTCAATACAGACATTAGTACGATGTCGGATCTAGAGTTCAGAATCATCACTTTAAAGATACTAGCTGGGCTTGAAAAAAGCATGGAAGTTATTAGAGAAACACTTTCTGGAGAAATAAAAGAACTAAAATCTAACCAAGTAGAAATCAAAAAGGCTATTAATGAGGTGCAATCAAAAATGGGGGCGCTAACTGCTAGGATAAATGAGGCAGAAGAGGGAATCAGTGATGTAGAAGACCAAATGATGGAAAATAAAGAAGCTGAGAAAAAGAGAGATAAACACCTACTGGATCACGAGGGCAGAATTCGAGAGATAAGCAATACCATAAGATGAAGCAACATTAGAATAATTGGGATCCCAGAAGAAGAAGAAAGAAAGAGAGGGGCAGAAGGTGTATTGGAGCAAATTATAGCAGAAGAACTTCCCTAATTTGGGGAAGGAAACAGGCATCAAAATCCAGGAAGCACAGAGAACCCCTCTCAAAATCAATAAAAAAAAGTCAACACCCCGACATCTAATAGTAAGACTTAAGAGTCCCAGAGACAAAGAGGAAATCCTGAGAGCAGCTCAGGAGAAGAGATATGTAACCTACAATAGTAGAAACATTAGACTGGCAACAGACCTATCCACAGAGACCTGGCAGGCCAGAAAGGGCAAGCATGATATATTCAGAGCACTAAATGAGAAAAATATGCAGCCAAGAATACTATATCCAGCTAGGCTGTCATTGAAAATTGAAGGAGAGATAAAAAGCTTCCAGGACAAACAAAAACTAAAGGAATTTGCAAACACGAAACCAGCCCTACAAGAAATATTGAGAGGGGTCCTCTAAGCAAAGAGAGAGCCTAAAAGCAACATAGACCAGAAAGGAACACAGACAATATACAGTAACCGTCACCTTACAGGCAATACAATGGCACTAAATTCCTATCTTTCAATAGTTACCCTGAATGTAAATGGGCTAAATGCCCCAATCAAAAGACACAGGCTATCAGATTGGATTAAAAAACAAGACCCATCGATATGCTGTCTGCAAGAGACGCATTTTAGACCCAAAGACACCCCCAGATTGAAAGTGAGGGGGTGGAAAACCATTTACCATGCTAATGGACACCAAAAGAAAGCTGGGGTGGCAATCCTTATATCAGACAAATTAGATTTTAAACCAAAGACTGTAATAAGAGATGAGGAAGGACACTCTATCCTACTTAAAGGGTCTATCCAACAAGAAGATCTAACAATTGTAAATATCTATGCCCCTAACATGGGAGCAGCCAATTATATAAGGCAATTAATAACAAAAGCAAAGAAACACATTGACAACAATACAATAACAGTGGGAGACTTTAACACCCCCCTCACTGAAATGGACACATCATCTAAACAAAAGATCAACAAGGAAATAAAGACTTTAAATGACACACTGGACCAAATGGACTTCACAGACATATTCAGAACATTCCATCCCAAAGCAACAGAATACACATTCTTCTCTAGTGCCCATGGAACATTCTCCAGAATCGATCACATCCTAGGTCACAAATCAGGTCTTAACCAGTACCAAAAGATTGGGATCATTCCCTGCCTATTTTCAGACCACAATGCTTCGAAACTAGAACTCAGTCACAAGAGGAAAGTCGGAAAGAGCTCAAATCCATGGAGGCTAAAGAGCATCCTACTAAAGAATGAATGGGTCAACCAGGAAATTAAAAAAGAATTAATAAAAATTCATGGAAACCAATGAAAATGAAAAAACAACTGTTCAAAATCTTTGGGATGCAGCAAAGGCGGTTCTAAGAGGCAAGTATATAGCAATACAAGCCTTTCTCCAGAAACAAGAAAGGTCTCAAGTACACAACCTAACCCTACACCTAAAGGAGCTGGAGAAAGAACAGCAAATAAAGCCTAAACCCAGCAGGAGAAGAGAAATAATAAAGATCAGAGCAGAAATCAATGAAATAGAAAGCAAAAGAATGGTAGAACAGATCAACAAAACTAGGAGCTGGTTCTCTGAAAGAATTAACAAGATTGATAAACCCCCGGCTAGACTTATCAAAAAGAAAAGAGAAAGGACCCAAATCAACAAAATCATGAATGAAAGAGGAGAGATCACAACCAACACCAAAGAAATACAAACAATTCTAAGAACATATTATGAGCAACTGTATGCCACCAAATTAGATAACCTGGAAGAAATGGATGCATTCCTAGAGATGTATCAACTACCAAAACTGAACCAGGAAGAAATAGAAAACCTGAACAGACCTATAACCATTAAGGAAATTGAAGCAGTCATCAGAAATCTCCCAACAAACAAAAGCCCAGGGCCAGATGGCTTCCCAGGGGAATTCTACCAAGCATTTCAAGAAGAATTAATACCTATTCTTCTGAAACTGTTCCAAAAAATAGAAATGGAAGGAAAACTTCCAAACTCATTTTATGAGGCCAGCATTACCTTGATCCCAAAACCAGACAAAGACCCCATCAAAAAGGAGAATTACAGACTAATATCCCTGATGAACATGGATGCAAAAATTCTCACCAAAATACTAGCCAATAGGATCCAACAGTACATTAAAAGGATTATTCACCACGACCAAGTGGGATTTATCCCTGGGCTGCAAGGTTGGTTCAACATCCGCAAATCAATCAACGTGATACAATACATTAACAAAAGAAAGAACAAGAATCATATGATCCTCTCAATAGATGCAGAAAAAGCATTTGACAAAGTACAGCATCCTTTCTTGATCAAAACTCTTCAGAGTATAGGGATAGAGGGGACATACCTCAATATCCTAAAAGCCATCTATGAAAAACCCACAGCGAATATCATTCTCAATGGGGAAAAACTGAGAGCTTTCCCCCTAAGGTCAGGAACATGGCAGGGATGTCCACTATCACCACTGCTATTCAACATAGCATTAAAAGTCCTAGCCACAGCAATCAGACAACAAAAAGAAATAAAAGCATCCAAATCGGCAAAGAAGTCAAACTCTCACTCTTTGCAGATGATATGATACTTTATGTGGAAAACCCAAAAGACTCCACCCCAAGTCTGCTAGAACTCATACAGGAATTCAGTCAAGTGGCAGGATATAAAATCAAAGCAGAGAAGTCAGTGGAATTCCTATACACCAACAACAAGACAGAAGAAAGAGAAATTAAGGAGTCAATCCCATTTACAATTGCACCCCAAACCATAAGATCCCTAGGAATAAATCTAACCAAAGAGGCAAAGGATCTGTACTCAGAAAACTATAAAATACTCATGAAAGAAATTGAGGAAGACACAAAGAAATGGAAAAACGTTCCATGCTCATGGATTGGAAGAACAAATATGGTGAAGATGTCAATGCTACCTAGAGCAATCTACACATTCAATGCAATCCCCATCAAAATACCATCAAGTTTTTCAAAGAAATGGAACAAATAATCCTAAAATTTGTATGGAACTAGAAAAGACCCCGAATAGCCAGAGGAATGTTGAAAAAGAAAAACAAAGCTTGCGGCATCACAATTCTGGACTTCCTGCTCTATTACAAAGCTGTCATCATCAAGACAGTATGGTACTGGCACAAAAACAGACACATAGATCAACGGAACAGAATAGAGAGCCCAGAAATGGACCCTCAACTCTATGGTCAACTCATCTTTGACAAAGCAGGAAAGAATGTCCAATGGAAAAAAGTCTGTTCAACAAATGGTGTTGGGAAAATTGGACAGCCACATGTAGAAGAATGAAACGACCATATCCTTATACCACACAGAAAAATAGACTCAAAATGGATAAAAGACCTAAATATGAGATAGGAGTCCATCAAAATCCTAAAGGAGACCACAGGCAACAACATCTTTGACCTCAGCCACAGCAGCTTCTTCCTAGAAACATCGCCAAAGGCAAGGGAAGCAAAGGCAAAAATGAACTATTGGGACTTCATCAAGATAAAAAGCTTTTGCACAGCAAAAGAAACCGTCAACAAAACCAAAAGACAACCGACAGAATGGGAGAAGATACTTGCAAATGACATATCAGATAAAGGGCTAGTCTCCAAAATCTATAAAGAACTTATCAAACTCAACACCCAAAGAACAAAGAATCCAATCAAGAAATGGGCAGAAGACATGAACAGACATTTTTCCAAGGAAGACATCCAAATGGCCAACAGACGCATGAAAAAGTGCTCAACGTTGCTCGGCATCAGGGAAATCCAAATGAAAACCTCAATGAGATACCACCTCACACCAGTCAGAATGGCTAAAATTAAGTCAGGAAATGACAGATGTTTGCGGGGATGCGGAGAAAGGGGAACCCTCCTACACTGTTGGTGGGAATGCAAGCTGGTGCAGCCACTCTGGAAAACAGTATGGAAGTTCCTGAAAAAGTTGAAAATAGAGCTACCATATGACCCAGCAATTGCACTACTGGGTATTTACCCCAAAGATACTAATGTAGGGATCCAAAGGGGTATGTGTACCCCGATGTTTATAGCAGCAATGTCCGCAATAGCCAAACTGTGGAAAGAGCCAAGATGTCCATCGACAGATGAATGGATAAAGAAGTGTTATATGTATACAATAGAATATTATGCAGCCATCAAAAGAAATGAGATCTTGCCATTTGCAACAACATGGATGGACCTGTTGGGTGTTATGCTGAGCGAAATAAGTCAAACAGAGAAATACATGTATCATATGACTTCACTGATATGAGGAATTCTTAATCTCAGGAAACAAACTGAGGGTTGCTGGAGTGGGGGTTGGGGTGGGAGGGATGGGGTGACTGGGTGATAGACACTGGGGAGGGTATTTGCTCTGGTAAGCACTGTGAATTGTGCAAGACTGTTGAATCTCAGATCTGTACCTCTGAAACAAATAATGCAATGTATGTTATGAAAAAAACAAAAAAGAAGAAGAAGATAGCAGGAAGGGAAGAATGGAGGGGGGGAATCGGAGGGGGAGACGATCCATGAGAGACGATGGACTCTGAAAAACAAACTGAGGGTTCTAGAGGGGAGGGGGGTGGGAGGATGGGTTAGCCTGGTGATGGGTATTAAAGAGGGCACTTTCTGCATGGAGCACTGGGTGTTATGCACAAACAATGAATCATGGAACACTACATCTAAAACTAATGATGTTAATTATGGTGATTAACATAACAATAAAAAAGTAAAAAAAAAAAAACTTCCCTGCTTCTTGCTTGAGCAAGGCCTTCCTTGCCAGTTTAACTCCGTTTGGTGCCATTTTTCTCTGACATGACTAAAGGTGTTGAACACTTTTATATGTACTTATTGAACCCTTCTACACTCCTTTATTTGTGAAATGTCTTAAGAGTTTTTCCAATTTTTCTACTGTAGTTTTTGTGGGGCATCCCAATTGGGTGGGGGTTGGCGGCATGGGCAGTGAAAGAATTCAGCCAAGGCAGAACAAGAATGTAGAAGTTTATTGAATACACTGCAAGGGAGCAGCAGGTAGGACAGCAAAGGAGACTGTCTATCATGAGGTGGTGTTGAGGGGCCACAGTTATAAGGTAAAGTGAAGAGGTATGGGAACTATGGAATTTTCCCTCTTTTAGTAACTGTGCCAGGTTGTAAGTAGCCCATTGGGTAAGATTAGCATTTATGGCTCTTTTGAGGTGGGTCACTTAATGAGCCTGTTTGCATTCAGCTCAGTGGTGTGGGCCCTTTTGACTTGCTCAAGGTATCATGGCTCAAGTCTGTTGCCTAAAGGTGGCCTCTACAGTTTTTGCTTTTTGTGTTATGATTTGTAGTTGTTACTATTCTCCCTGGGTTTGTGGCCTATGATATTCATTGCAGAGCCATATGTAGTATGTCAGGTGACTGTGTATATGGTTTGGTTCTGTACTCCATTTTGTTCTTTTCAGCTTAGTGCTTAATAATATGCCAAAACCTTTTAATCTCAATTTTTGGAACTTTATAATAACACCTGATGTCTGGTAGTGTAGTGTAAGTGTTCTAAATTTGTCCCTCCACTCCAAGATTGTCTTGGCATTCTTAGTCTTTTGCATTTCCATACAAATTTTAGAATCAGTACGTAAATTTATGCAAACCCACATATATGCTGGGATTGCATGGAATCTATAGGTCAATTTAGTGTTTTTGTATCTTTAAATATTTTACCTTCCTATCCATGAACGTGGCATAGCCCTCCATTTTTTAAAAAAATGTATAATTAATTGTAAAAGTTCTTTTAATTTTTTATATAGAGACATTGACTGCATTTTGTAGATTGAGTTATAGGTATTTGATGCTTTTTACATCATTGAAAATAGTACTTTGTCTATTGCTAGTTATATAAATATACATTTCATGTTGATTTCTAAAACTATAACCTTGCTAAATGCACTTCCATATTTCCATATTTATCTATATATTTAGACATGTTCTATGTATATAGCCATGTTCTACAAATATGGCAGTTCTATTTCTTCCTTTTAATTTATTCATACACATGTATGTGTATGTATATATATAACTAATATGTGAATGTATAAATATTAAATATACATGTTTTGTCTTATAGTACTGACTATAGGACAATATTGAAAAGGAATAGTAAGAGGGGGCATTTTTGTCTCATTCTGGATCAGAAGGAAATCTTTAGATATTTTACCATTAAGATATTTAAGATACTTTTTATCATATTAAGGAAGTCCCTTCTTTTGTATTGCTAGTCTGCTAAGAGGTTTTAATAAGAACTACTTTCAAGTCAGGTTTTATTCTTAGTAAAGGCTGGTTTCTCTCAGTTTTCTTTTACTCTTGTGGCATAGAATATTAAATACTGTGGCTAAAAGTCTGGGGAATGTAGAGAGGCTGCTCCTTCTTACCAGGCCTGGAACTCCATGTGCTACATCCTCAGTGTTTTGAGACTGCTGAAAACTATACAGAGTGTACACAATATCTTGGTCATTTCACTGTAATTTTCTTTTGGACTTCTTAGATTCTTGTTCTATCACCAAGTAGAAACCACTAAAGAAGCATATCTAGGGAAAACATGAAAAATAATTTTAGGTTTATATCAATGCTCCTCTGGCATCTTGACTCCCTCAAATCTTAGACGTTTGGTTACTGTACAGTCTCTTCAATAGACTCTTAAAAATCTAACTCTTCTAATTGTCTGGAGATTTAGAGCTAGAGGTAAATTCCATCATTTTATGTAATGGATTATCCTGTATGCTTCTACTATAAATACACCATTGTATTATATACTGTAAATATTCAAAGAATAAGGAATTCTCCCATTCTCAAGAAAGTTATTGTCCAATGGGCTGTCAGAAACATAATAAAATACATTATGTGCAAAAGCTGTTGCAAGTGAGATTAGAGGATCCATTCACCCTGCTGGGAACCCTTATTGGGACATATTATTGTCACATTTATACTTTGCATGCTGGATAGTAGTGGTTGCCTAGCTTGATGGATGTATTAGGTTAGCAACACAAATACCGAGTCCAATCCCAAATCACATCCAAATAAATTTTACATTCATGAAGAAATTGGCTTAATAGAATCACCTACTCTTAAGAGTTGGAAGAGGCCTATCAAGGATCAAGAATTCCCATCCCCTCAAAAGTCCTTCTAACTGGACTAAGAATCAAATGGACATGACACAGATTAACAGGAGAAAATCAAATTTAATAGGTACATACAGGGAATCCATACAGACATGGAAATTCCAAAGACAGTCAGGCAAAATGAGGTATATATGTCATCCTGAACTAAGGAGAAAGTTACAGGGGTCTGGGACGTCAGAGGAAAGGAATGCGGTTCACAGGGCAATAAGAGGAGGAGCAGATGTTTAGTAATTAGATGCTTGCCCAGCCACACAGATGGGTCAATCAGATAAAATTTATCTTTGCTAATAACTTTTATTCTGGAAAAAAAAAACCCATTTTTTTTCTTTTCTCTATCTTGTTTTACTGTAAGAATATAGTGTATAATACACATAACATACAAAGTTGTATTCATTAACTGTTTATGTTATCAGTAAGGCTTCTGGTCAACAGCAGGCTCTTAAGTAGTTAAGCTTTGGGGGAGTCAAAAGTTGTGTGCAGATTTTCCAATGCCCGGGAGTCAGGTGGCCTAATTCCCATGTTGTTCAAAGGTAAACTGTATAAAGTTTAAATGAAGAGTAATCTCTTGCTCCATTCTTTCCTTCCCCATCCCCCGGCCCTCCCCAAAGAAGCCATTTTCTACTTTTCAGTTATTTCTTGTAGTATGTACCTTCCTGTTTCCATATATCATCTTTATACAGCTATTTATTTATAATTTTGTGATATTTATTATCTTCCTACTTTGGAAGATGATCATGTGTCACTTTGATAACTCCACACATACCTATTCTTCCTTCTTCCTTTCTCTTAATACAATTATGTGGACAATTTTTGGTGAAATCAATCACTTTTAGCCAAGAATTATATAATCATCACTTTTACTTTTCTGGACCAGGAGAATCAGCTCTCTTCCTGATCTTCCTGTGCTTGAGTACCCTGGGACCCAGGTCTTGGATCACTTCTTTTCTCTGTTTACACTCACTCCTTAGCCCATCCCTATGGCTTTAAAAATTATCCAAACATTTATGACTCCCAAACTTATATTGCCATCCTTGTCTTCACTTGAATTCCAAGCTCCTGTCATCCACTGCTGACTTGACATTTCCATGTGGATGTCTGTCCAGCAGGCGCCATATACTTGTCCAAAACAGAACCCCCTCTTCCCCTCCTCTGGAGCCACAACCTTCCCCATTCCAGGAAATGGTTCTTCTGTCCTTCCAGCTGGTTAGGCCCCCAAAGCACCCCCAATTTAGATTCTTCTATGTAGGTAAGGGAGGGGCAAAATTTTCTCTTGAGCCCTTAGAGTCTTGGTTCCCTTCAGCTTAGAGTAATCTTCATGCCGAAGTGGCCCATTTTGGCACCACCTGTCCATGACCCCTATGGTTGTCTTTTCTTCCTGACTTTTGCCCTAAAGAGCCTATCTAGGCTGCTCACTAGACTTGTGGCTTTTAAAGCTGATTCCATTCCTGAGAGTTCTACTGGCATTTGCTGCTGAAGCCTCTGTTTGCTGTAGCTGGAGGTTTGGCATCCTCAGCTCAGCAAGGGATTGGTCATTTCCTCTGATAGGCTCACCAGCACAACCCTCTTTGGTGTTGGAACAGGCTCTGATTGCAGCAGCATCCGCTGCCTTGCTCAGCCACCTCTGTTGTCTGGTATCCTCACCCTGGCCCTTGCTGTGGAGGAACCCAATGGCTACAGCCATGCCACTGTCTGCACTATCAAGGGCCTCCAAACCACACGGAAGTCAAAGGAAGTTTGGAGATCCAACAAAGGGTTTTTTTTGCATGGCCACTTCATCAATTTCTCACTTTTTATTTTCTAGTTAGTGCTATTTGAATTCTATCTCAGAAATCTTTGTTGCACCTCAGGATTAAGAAGATATTCTATTTCTCTGTAGAAGTTTTACAGTTTCAGTGTTTATGTCTAAGTCTATGATCCACTCCCTCCTTCTCACTCCACCCTCCACCCCCCAAATAATTCTTCAGACTAGAAAGGCCAGCCTTAGGGCTTCCTGCTTCCCTCTCACATGTCCTCACCTCCCTCCCCTGGCACAGAACAGGCTCTATGGCCTCACACATCCAGATGTTCTCTGGATACGTTTACAAGAGAGATAAAGGAACAGAGAATCTCTTCTTTCTTGCAATACTTCCTAGCTCTTACACTGTCCTGTGTTACTTTTATACTGTTTTAGATGACACACAGTATTTTTCTTAACTCTATCCTTTTTATCTCTAGCTCTCATGCAGGCTGCCTCTTGCTCAGGGAAGAGACAGTGTACACAAAAATTTAAAAGAGGAATAAGCTCATTGATGTATTTGAAAAAGCCCGATCTTCATTACTTGGAGGTTCCCAGCAATTGTATAATGCCTGAATTCTTCAGCAAGGAAGCTATCTGAAGGAGTGTTTGGAAACCTGGCTTCACAGACCGGAGAATGCGGTGGGATAGTACCATAGCTCAGTGACTAGAAACCTCCTGGTGGCAGTGGAGGCTGTGGCTGGGAGAACTTTGGCCGTTTTGGAAGGAAGGCGGGAACAAAGTCAGTGCTGGGGAGGGGGAGAAAAAGGAAAATAATAGTTTAATATTGGATTGGGGAAATGAGTGTGCTTGTAAGATGGAAAAACCCAGGAGCATGTTGAAAGAGACCAGAAACCTCACTTCTTTTCCATAATCAATCTAAATAAAGTTGTATTTTCTTCTGATGTGTCAAAGGTTGATGCTATCACGTTTATACCAGGAGACATTATAGTGTGGTAATATAATCTTGTACTATTTATAGCTAAAGAAGCTAACATGAATAAGGTTGAGGGCAATGTATTTTATTATTTTTACTAAATGAAAATTTAACTTCCTTAACCCATTTGTGCCAGAAATATTATCCATTTATTGAGCACTTTGTATGCGCTAGAGCTGTCAGATATGAAGATGAATAAGACGTTTCTTCAAGAAGCTTACAGTTTCATGAACAACCCTGCAACATAGCTGGACAACAGTAAAATGTTATGCTAAGAGCTGTGATAGACACCTTCACAGACTATTCTAGCAGATTTCTGAAAGAAGGCACGAGTGCATAAAGTCACTGGAGTCGCATGACAATAAACATGAGTTCATGGAGATTCTAAATTTTATCACCAAAATGAGTCAAGGCAGATGCTGGGAAGTGCATCATATAATAACTCCTTGGGGCAGGAAGTGTTATGTGGTATATATCCATGTATATAAATATATATAATATATATCCATGTATAACATATACACATATATGTATATATATATCCATATATAACAAATATCCAACAAAAAACAAATCCATATAACAAATACCCAAGCCTTTGGAAGATTTTGAGTTGGTGAGGGAGTGATGAATACAATGCAAGATGTTTTTTCTCTGTGTGTAGATTAAAATCAGATTGAGAATGAAATTTGTTTCTGCCTTTCTAGAATCATGACAACAGAATTTCCCTGTAGTTCAGAAATATTTAAAAGGAACAATAAGACAGAATTTAATTCCCAGGTGCTTGCTTAGCAAGCACCATGCCAGTTAAGCACTGTTCTTGTGGCATTGTGCAGATCCCCAGTGGGCCAGAAGAGAAAGTTCTTAATTAGATTTCAATGGTCCTTGTTTGCCAAGGTGCATTGTTTGGGGATAGCTGTTGAAGGATTGGCTAAGCATTTTGTTCTAGTTTTTGCCTCTCCTCTGTAGTATTCTGCTGAGATGTGACTCTCTCATGTAACTTTGCAGTTTCCTCTGACAACAGGTTAAGTTAGTCTGCCCCTATCATATGCAGAACCTGATGAATGTCAAGGGATGAGATCAAATTAATTCAACAGGTGGCAGAGAACCCTGGGGGAGGAGCAGCCTGCTCCACATGGATATGCTAATACAGATTTCAGTGCATGATTATCATTCTGCAGTTCAGGAATAATTGAATTTGCATATCCCCAATGTTTAAGAATTGATTTCCTAAATGAGGAAATCTGGGGCATAATGACCATGTGCCTATGCATCACTGCACATTATTTCAGGATCCAAAGGAATCTGCAGAGAGTAAATTACTTAGTCCCCTCCGATAGATGGAATTTTCATGTTATCTTAGGAAAGCTGTGGGCATTTTTTTCTCCTAATCGAATGGAATCATTCTCTGTTCTAAACATAGGATCACAAGTGCCTTGGAGGCTGCTGGGAGGGTAAATAATTAGCTATCCTACTGCCTAGAGAAATAGCTTAGAGGTTTTTAGAGACTCTGCACAAATGGACTGGGATATTATGCAAAATTAGTTTTGGTTAGACTCTAATTTATCTAACTTAATATAATTATTGAGAAAAGCAAACTGTGGACAGTTAGGAGTCAGGAATCAAGAGCCTGGGCAAAGGAGATTGGGCATGAATGTTCTACTAAAGAGATAATGATAATTAGATATGACTGGATTTATTGCTGCCTCTTAACACTGCGCATATAGGGTTTGCCCCGTATCTATCCCACTGGGATTTCAGCTGTGTCTTCATTATTCAGAAAACCTTATCTTTAGTAGGATCAAAGCCCTGTAAGTAAAGGTAAACAATTGTGTCATGTCATCATATGTAGCCAGCTTTTTCAAATACGATTGAACTTGATATGCAACCTATTTTTTTTGAAACCCCAGACTTGGGCAGAAAATAACAAAACCAGAACTCTGAAGCAAGATGTTATGCTGTGGAAGACATATTTGGAGGGATAGAAGTTTTAGAGGGATGCTTATAACAAGGCTGGTTCTCCCCCAGGCCTGGGTCAGCTGACTTTAACAGTAATTTAAGGAAACATGATAAGGCATATTATGGGCTGTGTAGGACATTTGGTATCTTTTGTGACTTTTAAACTTATTAGTCAGAGGCCTCTGTATTGGAGGAGCCATGAGAAGTAGGTTTTGAATGGACTGGAGATGATGAAACCTGAAGGTGATGGAACATTTGATTAAGTCATAAGTTAACAGAAAATGGCCCTTGAGACTGGCTCACTGGAAAGTAGCTCAGGTTGGGTGGACGACTAATGGGGTTCCATAATTAATATTTCCATGAGGCTTCAGTCATGTCAGCACCAGCATCTGTCTTCTCTCTTATGAAGCACAGAAATATGTGTCATTTGGCTAAGAGTCTGTATTCCTGATATCTATGTGGCATATTCTTTCGCTAGGAGTTCAAACTGCCGGTTGAGAGCTGATCCAGTTACTGGGCACAGGACCTGCTGAGGAAGCTAGTGGCATTCACATTAGGAAAGGTGGGAATGGGTAGAGAGTCTGAATAAACACCCGGATCCCAGAACTTACTCTGCAAGTGAGGAAATTAAAGACCTGGGATTTTCAACAACTTGCAAAAGTCCATCACATAAAACCGTGTAAGATTTAGAGGTGGCTGGGGAGGCAAAACAAACAAACAAACAAACAAAAAACCCCCAAAAAACAAAACAAAACAAAAAACCCCAAAAACTATGTTAGATTTAGAGTTTGAATCCAACTCCATCAGACTCTAAAGTCTGGCCTCTCCCATTTTAATGCACTGCCTTTATTAAAATGGTAAGGGTTCACCCAAAGCTCTACTTTATCACTGAGAGCTTTCAGAACTTGTGAACCTCTTCATTTGGTGGCTAACAGCCATCCTGGAGTAGGCTATATTCCTGTGAAGTCTTCCTCAGACCTAGGCTGTTCTAAAGGAGCAAGTGCTCATCATTCAACATCTGCATCTACCACGTGTTGGTTACTTCTCTCTTGACTTTTGGGAGGGTCCAAATTGGAACATTTCTGTTGAACACATGAGGAAACAAAGTCGAAGTGAATTGCCTAAGTGCATAATGCACCTAGTTTACAATGAAAATATGTCAAGTTTATAGTAGGTTTTAGCATATTTTTGTCTTCAAATTCTAGCAGATTGCCTCACTGACAATTTTAGTCTTAATGGTAAAAATAATAATATCTACTGCTTACAGGTAGGGAAAGAAACTTGTCCAAAGTCAAATATCTTGTCACATGGGAGTCTTCTTACTCTAAACTCCAGATTCTACCCATTGATTTATTAAGATGACACTATGTTTTTAGTCATTGACTGCCAGCCACACTGTAAACCAGTCAGTTTGCTCTGAACACAGGGGCAGTAAATTGCAAAAATAAATGACCACAGTCCCTAACCCCTGTCTGCAACCATGTCCTTTGCAATATGACTTTGCAGTTCCTCCCATCAAGGTGTGAAATCTTTTTTTCTTCCTCTTGAATCTGAACTGACAACGTGACTTTCTTTGACCGATATAATGCAGCAAAATGACGCTGTGACAGTTGCTAACCTAGGCCTCAAGAGGCTTTGCATGCTTGTGATAGCTTTCATGTTGCTGTGTGAACTAGTCTGAAATAGTCTGCTGAAAAACTCCCAAGGTATCCTGCTGAGGGCATCCTAGTGTAGCTAGTAACCAGTCAATCTGGCAGCTGATTACAGATGCATGACAGCCCAACCAAGACCAGAAGAATCATCCAGATAAACCCAGCCCAAATTGCTGACCTGCAGAAGTGTGAGCTAAATAAAGGGATATATTTTTAAGCCACTAAATTTTGGGGTGGTTTACTATGCCTCAAAAGTTAAGTGATTCAGCAGGGTGCTACATATTGTCTCTTGGATTTTTTGCTACCTCTCTCTGGTTCCTTTTCCATCTTTCACTATGATTACTGAAGGATTTCTTTCTTTCAGAGATATCTATCCATTAAAATTTGATCTCACTTCAAATGTGTTCAAAGTGTATCATTGAAAACAAGTTGGAGCAGGGGAATGCCCAAGATTTGAATCTCTTATGTATATATGTATGCATGTATTTATTTATTTATTTATTTAAAATTCTGCTCAACCTAAGTTTAAGTAGAGAGTCCTTCCTCTAATTGATTTGCCAATCACCTCTAGTTGCAGTGGCAAAGTGATTCTTAGAAAGCAGAGAGATCATAAAAGAAAGAGTGTTTTAAGTGTCACAGAATTACATGTTTGGAAGTGATATTATGTGCCTGCTTACTCTGTGCTGGTTGTCTCCTAAGACAGACAGATGGATAGGCAGAAAGATAGAAGATGATAGACAGACAGACAGATAGATAGATAGTTGTACACAGTATAGCTCCAGGTGTGGTAGAATACATTTTAGAATCATGTAGTTGTATAATCATAGGCACTCTGATTATACTGAAATAATTGAGATTTTTATCCAACAGCAAGTCACAGTGAACAGGTGATGTGATAAAATCCTGAGCAGTGCATTTCTGTTTTTTATTTGTTTCTCTAAAAGTGGACAGTAAAATCAATGAAAGCAAGTGACTATATCCTTTATTTAATAATGCTTATAGCATTAAGTCATTCCTGGCTTGGGTAAGAACATTCACAGATGAAGGCAAATTTCCTATGAGGTCATTTGAGAAAAAGGGAATATCTGACTTGGCTTTATTTATTATTTATTGACTTAGCTATTTATTTATTCATGCATTTATTAAATACATATTTATTGAGTGCCTCCACTGTCTGCTAAGTACTCAGAAAACAAAGAAAAGTAAGATATAGTGCCTAATAGAAAGTCACTTATAAAATGGTATAGAATACATTGTTATATATGGTAAGTAAAATAAGAAAGAACAAAATATTACATGAGCAAGAGGTTAGTTTGGCTTGTGGAAAACCAAGATATCAAGATAATATACTATTAGATGTAACATTTTAATTGTCATTTCGTCCTGAATTCCCTGATTCATGGACCTTAAAAAAAAATCTGACTTAAAAAAAATCACCATATGTTTATCTTTAGTTTAGAGTATAAGCCATCTCCTCTAGATCAGTGACTTGAAGTTGCAAGATGTTATTTCCCAGCTGGTGTTGTGACTGACCTTCCAGTAGGTCATGTTGTATGATGCAAGCTGTTTCTGGAAGATGGGGTACATTAAATAAAATGAATTCCCGTGGGCATCAGGGATTTAATATTGTTTTTGTTTTTGTTTTATTCATTTCATTATTTTTTTGGTTGGAAGCATCGTTTGCATGATACCATATTAATGTTATAAGACTTTCGAATGATGCTGGCAGAAGCATATTTATCAGGTAAAGAAAATTTGAGTCCAATTTACATGTTATTTAGAATGAGAACAAATTACTGGCTCTTCTACGATTGAAAAGAGCCAATGTAATCACCCCGCCACCAGGAGACTAGCTGAGCTTCTCAGAGTATGGTACCATATTTAGGGCTGCTGAATGGTTACTACTGTTCGTTAAGTAGAGTAAATCAGACACTGAACAAAGGTGGTATCCAGTTGAAGTTGGGAAGAAAGACAATCTTGTTTTTTGTTTGTTTGTTTGTTTTTGCCTTTGTACAGTCACCATCTCTGTCACTATGGCTACATTTTGAGACCCTCATTGGGGAACTTGGGCCAGTTAATAGAACTTGGTTAACTGAAAGACTTGAATAAGGCCTCTTGTTAGTTAAGAGCCTCTTCTGCAGTGGGATCCTGAGGCCCATTTACAAGGTTGATTTACAAGTGGCACATTAACATATATTTTCCTCAAATCTCTTTGTCAGCAGTTTTCTAACCTTGTTCCTTCCAAGGACATGACCCTGCATTCAGAGATCTGGGTGGATCATCACTTTAGCATCTCTCTCCTTCCAGTCCAAGTGGAAAATTTGTTATAACCCTTAAACTTCTGCCTACTAGGGCTATTTCCCTTTCCTCAACTCTTTCCCGCCCAGTCCCCTGAGCGGTGGTTATAATGCTAGAGCCATCTACTCTCCCCTGGTACTAGCCTGTCATACAGAACTTTCCATACATTACTATTTTTTCCCGTCTTAAATCAAGTAGTTATAGAAGAGTTTCTCAGTCTAGGCACCATTGATATTTTAGGTTGGATGACTTTTTGTTGTGGAGGAGCTATTTCTTTGCATTTTAGGGTATTTAGCAGCATCCCAGACCTGTACCCACTAGATACCCATCACATACCTTCCCCCAACTGGTGACAACCAAAAGTGTCTCCAGACATTGCCAAACGTTCTTGGGAATGGGAGGCAAGATTACCCTCAGTTGAAAATCACTGCAGTGGGGTGACAATGCAAAATTGTTTGGCTAGGACAGTCTTGTTTTAGGCCTGTTGTCCTGGCCTACTTTTTAGCTCAAAAGTGTCCTGGTTTATATGACAAATTATAGTTGCTCTAATCATAAGAGACTCCCCATGAGATCAAAAGTGTGGGTTGGTGGAGGGACGGTTGTGTGCCAAGAGAAGACATGCTGCGTGTGTGAGCCATCTGCTCATGCAACTTTCTTATGCTTCAGGAACTGTTTGGGTCCAGTCCCATATACACCTTTTCTATTTGATAAAGGAGCATTGCTATGTGCCTCTGACTTCATGGGTTGGAGTTGCTAGATAATACAGCCCATGATGTCGATCTCAGTTTTGAATGGGCACATGGATAAGCATCAACCCTAGTATAAGAAGAGGCGAGTGTTTTCCAAAGAATAGTTACTTTGTAAAGAATACACAGGATTTCTATCCATAAAAAATCTTAAGAAATGTGATTTTCCCATCAGGGTTGTCACAAGCTCTAGACAGCATCCTCATCTACCACAGATTTCAAGCATAGTGGAATCAGCTGGGTTGTGAATGCCAAGTGGCAGAGCTGTCTGCATTACAACCTGGACCAGCTGGATAGCTTCCTCTTGCTCTTCCTCTTATTCACTTGAAGCAGAAATGTTTATAATAACCTGGTAAACAGATTGGAAAAGCTCAACAAATATGGTATATGTTGCCTGTAAAATCCCCAAAAGATTTCATTGCCTCTTTCTCAGTAACAGGGGATGCAAGATTCAGGAAGCGTTCACCTAAGACAGTATATGCCAACATGCTCCAGATCACTGGATCCCCAGAAATTAAAAGCATTCTGTAATTCTCTATTTGTAAAGGATTCATCTCCTCACCACTGTCATGCAGGGGTTTCCAAGACATTTGCTATAGTTGCTACTTTTAGCTTTCTACTCTCAGTAATGTGATGAACCAGCATGATATATCTGGGATGGTGAGAAGATCAAAGTCCTGACAAATTAAATTGTGAAACAGATATAGAACACTGAAATAATGCTAAGTCTGAAGGGTAAAGTTAATTAGCTTTCTCTGCTAGATTCTGGTATCTCTTCTTTTTAGGATAAAGAGGAATAATTGATTCAATTAATAGCTGTATACTGCCACTGTAGATTATGATTTCCTCCAGTAAGCAGACCATATCTAGCAAACCAGCTTAAATGGAATCATTACCTAATTAAACATATGACTACTAATTGTCATCCTCAAGGATTCATCCATATTCTCTTCTAGCCAAATTGGTAAGTTAAACGGCAAGGTGAAAAGAATCAACACTAAATCTCTCAAGTCTTGAATGGTGGCAGATTCTTCTGTGATTTCCTCAGCGATGCCATTATATTTTTGGTTTAGCATTTGGGTATAGAAAGGGAGTTTTAGAAACTTCCATTCACCTTCCTGCTAAAATAAACCTATTCCATAAGTCAGATCACAATTATGATTATGCCAGTTGCTGAGGCTATCTAGTCTAGAATACACTTGGGAACCAAGGAAATATACATGATATAGATGAAGAACCAGCTGGGACTATTATGAGGTAGACTCAAGTCACAATCCATTCAATACTTGACCTCTATAAAGCCCTCATTATTTCCTATGACATTCTAGGTCCCTAGGGATTAGCTTTGATTTAAATTGAACTTCCAACAACCTCCCAATGTCTGGGTAAATCTTTACTCAATGCCCACTTAGCCTGGTTAATGGCCCCAAGGCCCATTGGGGAAGGCTATGAGGAAGATTCATGGTAAGTACCTGTTTGTTTTTGCAGAATCCTCCCTCAAGGATACCCTGCTTTCTCTCAGTTCAAAGACATCTGCATCTGGGAACTAACTCAAGTGTAAAAGGGTCTTATCATGAAGGCTCCGGTATTGCCTTTGTTAGGCATAGAAGTTGAAGGTTATAAATCTCAGGCAGAATGTTGGTGAGCCCATCCTTTCCTGTCATATAGAACACCATTATCAATTAGCAATAACCATATATTCCTGTGGGTCAGACCATTGTGATCATCAGTTTGCCCTACTGCTGTTTCTTTCAGCCATGTACAAATTTTTTTCCTCAGGCAGTTATAACCTGCTAAATGGTTATGCCATTCTAGCATCCTGCAGCCCTACTGAAGGCCAAGTGGTCAATTTCAAAGTCAGCATCTCTTACCAACAACTCTAAGAATATTCAGTAGTAATGCTGGTTTTCTCCTCTCCAGTTTCTCAAGTACTTGACAAAGGAATTTTCTTCTGCTCTCTTTTGTAGGATTTTGTAGAATGCATTTAGGAGTGAGTGGACAGTTTGTATAAAATAAACTTATTCTAAAACTCCTATCTCCCAAGTCTTTTTGATAATTAAGTGTTAATTTTATCAAAGCTATTGATATAAAAAATTTAAATCCAAAGAGTATGAAAAAACTTATGACAAAAATTAGGTGTTTTTTGTTGAAACTTCCTTACTCTTTATTCCTTCTCTTTTCAGGATTGAATCATCTTTTCAGTCTGGTGATGCAAGGTTAGAAAGGAAATAATAGGGGCACAGCACTCCTCCCATCCCATTCAAAAACAGTCTGCTCAGCAAGCCATGGGCCACCATTGCTGGGAGCACCACGGGAGGTATGGTCACACACTGACTGCAGGCACTGCTGAGCTCTGCTGGCAAGGGTAATTACTGCCTTGCCATTTGAGTTCAACCATACATAGCAGTCTAAGTGACTAATCTCAAACTGTCCCTGTGCTTTTACATCTACCCTAGGGATTCAGATTCTCAGGTGAGAGCACTGGACAGGCCAGGTTTAGGATATATGTCTACACCATGTGTGCTAGAGAGTGGTGATCTGGAACTTATAACAGGGATGGAAGGACCCTGTTTTCAACTTGTTTTGAGATACTGGCTGGGAAGCAATAACAATGTATGTTGACAATAAAAAAGTAACTACATGCCTTTCCTTTTTTCCCAGGTTCCCCACTGGCTAGGTAGAAATGTGAAGACAAATTAAATAGGTTTGATGGTTATGAGTCCCTCTTTCTTGTGCTATGATTAGTGTGAGCCTTGAGAAGATAGGAAGTCTTTACCCCTGCAACACTGATCATGCTGCAATCTGAGCTTTAGCAGGATGGGTTTCAGCCAGTATTTGGGAACAGCTACACATTTCCTGACTGGAAGAACTTGACACCAACTCAGACCTTCTTTTTAGTTATTCTCACCTTCCAGAGAAATGTGGCTGGTCAGGGCAGGTCTGGGCCCATGGCCATGAATGCCTGGATGGGATTTGAAGACATTATTGACCATAAGTCACCTTGCTATCACCAAATAATCTAGACATTTTTCTTGCAGCTAAATCCAGGAAGGCAAGTGGCATACGTATTGGCTTTGTCTCCTGGCTCTTATTATACTCACCACTGAGGCATATAAAGAAACAGAAAGAGTTTAACAGCTGTTTGGCTTTAAACATTTTTTATTTTCTAATTGAATTAGAGTAAAAACAGTAGTTAAAATATACCCTTGGCTGTTGTCATGAAAATCACAATAACAAATTAGCCAAAAATAGCCAATTTTCTGTGGTTTCCAAGGAGACAGCCAAAATTGTCATCCACCAATTAATGGCTCATCCTCCCAGAGAACATTAAAAGGAAACTGTAGGGGCATCTGGGTGGCTCAGTCGGTTAAGCATCTGCCTTTGGCTCAGGTCATGATCCCGGGGTACTGGGATTAAGCCCCATGTCCAGCTCTCTGCTCATTGGGAAGCCTGCTTCTCCCTCTCTCTCTTCCTCTGCCTGTCACTTCCCCTATTTGTGCTCCCTCTCTCTGTCAAATAAATAAATAAAATCTTTAAAAGGAAACTGTGGAAGGGGAAGGGACAGAGGGAAAGTTTTTCTTGCTAAATATAAGTTAGAAGAAAAGGGTTCTGAAGCCCATTGTGTTGATTCTTTTCGGATTGGTGTAAGGAAGATGGCTGAACTGATTCTGATCCCTCAGAAGACCTCAGGAGATCCCTCAGAAGACCCCAGGGGCTCTGTTTCTGTTTTAAAGAAGAGCCAAGTGGTCCTCTAACTCATGGGACCATATGACCCTTATCCACTCCTGTCTGATTTTAGATTTTATCTATCAGGTCCTTTGCCAATAGTCTCTTATCTAATCTTCGTAAGCACCGAATGAGGATGTGTTAGACACTTAATATTTTTTTCTATTTTTTGGCAATAGTGGTCTGACTTCCTTTTAGGAAATTACCTTTTCCCCACTTTATACTATCCAGGTAGGCAGTAAATTAAGACTCCCTAGCCAGGGTGGGAATGTGAATCAAATTAGGCCATTCACAGTTAATTCTGGGTAGACAAATCTTCAACTGAGCTATAAAATGACTGAAAACCCTAAGAACTTACTTGCTTTGTGGAAATTCTGGATGAGGTTACAGTGTTCCTTCTAACTTGCCCACAATGTTATCTTGTTTCCTGTGCCCCTTTGTTAATCCTGTAAATTATTAATTTCCTTCTAACAAGTGTCCATGTTAGCTTACATTAACCAGAAACAAAAATAATACCAAGGGTTATTATTCTCATTTTTAATTTAAGAAAACTGAGGCTCAGTTAAATTAAATCCTTTGTCCAAGGCTAGTGAGTTAATATGGAGTCTGGATTCAAATTCACATCTGCTCTGCACCCCCCCCCCCAACACCCACACAATTTCTTTTTATCTGAATAAATAAATTACCTTCCTGGCTATACCCCAAGTCAAGGACTCCCTTTCAACAGAGGAATCAAGCGGTGACTCCTGGGGAGAAAATTCTCATTCTTCACACTTTCCCTTTTTTGAGGTGTTGAGTCTTTTCACATACTTGGTGATTTTTTCTCTTTCTACTCCCTCCATCTGGGTGAGAGAGGCTGACGATGGTTGTCTCTTGCACTAGGATCAGATACAGTTTTTTTCAGGATGTGCAAATGTCTTTCTTCCTTTCTCTCCCCTCCCCTTCTCCTATTCTTTTCTTTCTTTCCTTTCCTTTCCCTTTCTTTTCTTTTCTTCCTTTCTCCTAGAGTCCTTGGGGCATCAGAAGAGAATAATAAATAGGGATGCTTAATATGAAGAATGTTGGTGCATTTTAGGAGATACAGCTCTGTGAAGTGGTTGGCCTGGTCCTCTGCTGTGGCAGGTATTTCCTCACCTCCATCCTATCCAAAGGCTCTTTTCAGAGCCATAAAAAAATAAAAATTAAAAAAAAATGAAGAATGTTGGAAAGAACATGGGTTGGGAGGAAGGAAGAGCTAGGTTTTAATTATAGCTCCACTAAGTTCTAGCTTGTTATTAGGGGAAATCTCTATCCAGTTATGGGAAGTTTCAATTTGATGAATTTTTTGTTTCCAACTTAGAGAACCAGGAGGATAACTGTATTTGGAGGGAGACAGCTCACCTGTCTAACTGTACATCTGGTCTGCTTGACATCACAGAACTTCTCGGGGCTGTTATTGCCTTTCCAAATGCACTCTGTTACTTGGAAGAACCCGCATTCGAAGCCACTTCCCTGCCCATGCAGACCTGCCTCAGATCGGCTGCAAGTGTGATAATGAATACTCTTGAGTTTTTGAACCAGATGAACCTCGGCACCCAGAGTAGAGGCTCCAAAGAACTCTGAGATTTGCCCCTCAAACACATGCCCTGTGTTCCCAATATGATGAGCCAGGAGTGTTAGTGAGATCTCCGTGGGATCCCTTCATGCCCTCTCTATATACTACCTGTACTATCCCCCTTTGCAGTGGGTGAATGGCAGCCTGGTAGGTATATTCTCCTTTGCTTTTCCTGCTGAAATTTATTTCAGCTTCAGATGAATGGATAACACCCTTCACTAGTCCTGGAGCAATATATAATATGTTGGATTTATTTCAATGAATAAAGCTGTGAGTTAAATATTTGGGCTTAGGTCACTTAGGTATTAATGATATTCTTCCTAATCCAGAGTTCTTTGGTGGTTGTTGCTGCGGCTTTCCTCACTTAGAGAAACAGATATCTTTATATGCATGTGAAAGAAACTAAAACATGACTTGCTGTTCAATGAATTCTTATTTTCCTTTTTTTTTTCTTCTCTCACTGTCCTTACCCACGATGTGAGCATCAGGCTAGAAGAAACAGGAATACTTAAAGTATACATAAGGAATAGCATGGAGGACATTAGGAGAAGGAAGGGAAAAATGAAGGGGGGGAAATCGGAGGGGGAGACGAACCAGGAGAGAACCAGGAGAGAACTCCGAGAACAAAACTGGGGGTTTTAGAGGGGAAAGGTGTGGGGGGATGGGTTAGCCCAATGATGGGTATTAAGGAGGGCACGTATTGCATGGAGCACTGGGTGTTATATGCAAACAATGAATCATGGAACACTACATCAAAAACTAATGATGTACTGTATGGTGACTAACATACCATAATAAAAAAGATAAAATATACTGAAGTAGAAAGAGCATGAGTTTTAAAACCAGACAGAGCAAGGGTTAAAATCTAGCTCTACTTATTTCTAGCTTGTTGTTGGGCAAAATTACTTTCCCTTTATGAGGAGCAGTGTCCTAGTATATTCTACTCTAAATGGTGATAATATGTACCTTTTAGTATTGTTGTGAGTGATGAATGGTATTTATTATTGTATATTGCACAGAGTAAGCCCACTACATGGTAGATTCCATAAGTCAAGCCCCAAATTTATCAGAAACCTATCCCCCTTTCACAGCTGGTCTATTTTAAACATTTAAATATATTTTGAACAAATGAAATGTTCATGATTGCTAGTAGCCCTCTTTGTAGGCTCTTTATTATGTGATGCTATTATATTTATTTCCTATTCCAAAATATGGTAACAAATTACCATAAACCTACTCACTTAAAAAGCCCAAATTGATTCACTTCCAGGTCTGGAGGTCAGAAATCTAAAATAAATCTAAGTGCCAGCAGGGTTAGTTCCTTCTGGAGGCTCCATGGCAGAATCCTTGCCTTTTCCAGCTTCTAGAAGCCACCTACATTCTTTGGCTCACGGCCGCTTCTTGCCTCTTCAAAGTATCTTCTGACTTCTGCTCCGTTCTTACATCTTCTTTCTCTGAATATATATCAACTGCCTCCCTCTTATAAGGACCCTTGTGATTACCTTGGGCCCACTCAGAAAATTCAAGATGATCTCCCCCTGCCAAGATCCTTGACTCCATCACTTCTGCAAAGTCTTTGATATATATTCACAGGTTCCCAGGATTAGTCCATGGACATCTTTGGGAGGGGGAGTGCTATTATTCAGACTACCACAGTATTTTATCTTGTAGCAGTATAATCCCCCTCTTTGATAAATTTAATGTTTTTGCCCAAAGTTACCTTCTTTGATATTAAGATCTTGGCCTTTGATTTGTTTTGCAACTGATCTTATACCTTGCCTACCTCTTTATTTTTATCTTGTCTGAATCACTTGATTTAGATGACTCTTGTCATCTAAAGATGGCTGAACTGTGGGGTGTTTTTGTTTTTGGTTATTCGATCTGAAAATTTATTTTCTTTAATAGCCCATTTCCATTTTTTGGTGATATATATCTATTAAGTCATTCACAGTATCATCTACTTTTTCTTTTTTTCTGATATTTAGAAATATACATTTGCATTTTATCTTGTAATCCTTTGGTTTATTCTTAATTCTATAGATGAATACATTCATTGTTCACCCATCATCTTGCTGAAGATTTTCTCATCATCTAGCAGATTCCTCAAAAAGGCACATAGGTACAGTATTTCCTGAGACGTTACAAAACCAAAATTGCCTATAGCTATTACTGATGGGGTTTTGGAATATAAGTGAGGTTCAGTGAGGTGGAGTCCAGAGCCGACGACTAAGAAAGAATTCTTGAGATGTCTTTGGTGCAAAATGGTGGTTTATTAAAGCACAGGGACAGGACCCGTGGGCAGAAAGAGATGGTGCTCGGGGGTTGTGAGGGGTGGTTGATTGTATACTATGGGGTTGGGGGAGGTAAGGAAAGAGGGAGGTTTCAAAAGAACTTTCATATGCTAAAGAGGACCTACAAGATACCAGAGTCCTTGCCATTGTCAAGTTAAGGTTGTTTACCCCTCTAGTAAGACATTAACATTAAGATAGTTGGGAGCTTCCTGGAAGAACATTACACTCTGCCCGCTTCAATTATATGTAAATGGGCTGCAGGTTATAAAGGCATTTAATTGTATCTACATTTCCTTCTGGAAGCTAAGTTATTGATGATAGGAATGCTTTGTTCTTGTAGATCGCTAAGGCATTTGTAAACTGAGGGAGACTCATGTCTTGTAGGATGTGATCTCTACAAGTTAACTATTTGTTTTTCCTTTAGGGCAGCCAGGAGTGCCTGAGGAATGTCACATATATCCCATGGCGGGGTGGTTGTGGGGTGTCAGCTTCTGCTTTGTCCTCAGCTCACCTTCTGTTCCCTCCTCATTACTACTTGGAAGAATATAAAATTCTTGGCTCACACTACCTTTCTTTCCTTTCCTTGAGGTGTTGTTCTACTATCTTTTTAATGTCTGATGGTTAATCTGATTTTATTTCTCTAAGAATGACCTGATCTTTATGCTTGGAAGGATCCTTTCTTGAACTTTTGAGTTTAATACAATTGCTTATATTATTTTCATGCTGACTTTTGGGGCATCAGTTTTCTTTAGAATACAGTGTGTTCTTACAATATGTAGATGAGAATCTCCCTTTATTTAAGGAAAATTTCTTAATTTACATTTTAAATATTTTCTCCCTGTACCCTTGTTTTGATATTTTTCCTCAAAAATCCCAAGTGTGTGTTTTGACTACTTTACATACATATCAATACTCTGTCTCTAAACCATTTTCCTCTTTCTTCATTTCCTGCTCTGTTCTCGTCTCTATTCTTGTCTTTTAATATGCTTTTTTTTTTTTTTTTTGGTGACTTTGTTTTTGTCCCATGTTTTCTTTTTAATGTAGTCTTAATTTTAAAATTTTCTTTCTTTTGTTTCCATTTCTTTCTTAAATTATCAGATTCCTCTTCACCTCCTACTTTGACTGGGCATCACCTCTTGTATCTGGTCATCTCCTTCCAAAATGTTTATATTTCTGCTTTGTGTCTGATGTTTTTCATGTTGGAATGTAGGGTTATAATTTTTCTCTGCTTTTTGATAAGAGTTTTCTGTAGGGAAGTTTTACTGCTATTTTCTGGATGGTTTCTCTAACAGTATCTCTGGGTAAATATTTTACTTATACCTTAAAAAAACTTACATTGAATTATCAAATGCACTGTATTCTCCTAGCCTAGTTATTATATGAGAGTATCTTACTGAAGTGGGAAAGACTAAAGCATCTTCTTTAGTTTCTTAACCAAAGGACTGTCACCTTTTTTCTTTAATGTATGTCATCTTCTGATTTATATCCTAACCCTGGTTCAGTAGGACTTCTACCACGGGTCCTGATTTTCTAAATTCTTTTTGCCATCTGCTACTACCAAGGGATACTCCCTACTGCCTTCTAGAATTTTCTTTTTTTTCTTTTAGAAGTTGGTTATTGCTGAGAACTCTCACCTCTGAGCCTCTTGGAAACTTCCCATGTCTTCTCTCTCCATTGCCCTAGATGCTCATACTCTGCTCATTCCATTCACAGCAGGTCTCATACAAGGTTTGGTCCTCTTCTTCAGGGAATAGATATTTTTTGGTTATGTGTGAAAACTGCCATGACTAGGGATCACTGCCCTACCTGTCATTCCTTCCCACACCTAATGTAACTTTATACCTTCCTGTGCTGGTTCACCTGCATTCAGGAGCTTTTGAATCCCCCTGACAAAGAGTTTGGAGTTTGTAGAATTTCTGACTTTTGCTTTCTCCATCAACGTAGTTTGGAGAAAAACTAGGAAATTAAAAATTAAGCTGCTACCATACTAATTTTTTAAACATCTATTCTCCAAATGACATCTTGAACTTTTATTATAGCCAATTGAGTGGTCAATATTAAAGTTGTTTTATGTAAGTTTATAACATTTAAGGTAGCACTAGTTGCTCCCAGGGACAAACTCTAAAATCCTGATGGCTTAACACAGTAAAAGTTTATTTCTTGCTCATGTAAACTTCAGGAGGCACAGGGGGGAGTGCCAGGGCAGGGGAGCTTAGCCTCATAGTCATTCAGGGGGCTGGGTTGATAGAGCCTTTGCCATCTTTAACACCTGAATTCCAAGATCACCCCAGACTTTGACATCCAGTTGGCAGATGGAACAGAGAGAGAAGCTGGAGGTTCCTGCAGGAGATTTTCATGGGTTTGGTCTGAAACTGCATACCTGTCCTCTACCCACTCCCACTGACCACATTCACACATACAGCCACATCTAACTAAAAATGAAGTTGAAAAATGGACTCCTGTTCTATGCCTGGGAAGAAAAAAAAGATAAATTTGGTGAAGAGCTAACCTATCTTGCCCACAAAGTATCTGTCTCTTTTGCCAGTTCACTAGCTCTGTCAAGGCAGGGCTAGAGTTTTTACTCCTGTTTATCTCCCATTTAGCCTAGCATAGAACCTGGCAAATAACAGAGGCTCAAGGAATGTTTAGACAATTTAATGGAATTGAATTTTTATTCTGCAACTTCGTTTTAATTATTTAAGTATCTTCAAGTTTTGATCACAAGTGATGCATTTCTCCCTGGGACTTGCAATGGAAAGGGTTAAATTAACTCAAAGAAGAGATGACACATTGACAAAGTGGACTGGGTATGGAACAGATACCTCCTAAATCTCTATAAGCTGTGGCAAAGTCTTGCTTTATTTTAACTTGTCATGGAAAAGGACACATATGTTGAGCTAAGTTAGATCAGATTGTAGTCTGTCATCTGCTATGATCCCAGGCAGCATGATGGAGAGTAATCTGAGGTGACACTAATATTGCTGCTAGATTTATGCTTGGAAGAAGTACTTTGAACAGATAAAGTGGCGTATGTGTGTGCATTAACATTAAAGGAACTTCCTATTAACATCTCTAATTATTACTTTTTTTTGTAGTATTATCATCTAAAATGGTGTGGCATGCCATACCATATGTCATTAATTTTAATGATGTACATAATCGCACCATTTACAATGGCCCAATTTTGGGCAAATTCAGCATGATAATCTCTTCCTGGGATAAAAATGATCAGGTGAGGGAATTCTTGAATTTTTAAGGAACCATGATATCATCTAGTAGAACTATTTTAATTAAGAGATCAGGAAACATGTCAATAAGTTTAAAGACTTGTAAGAGAATACGTAACACAATGGGTACTAGAACCAGTTTCTCATTTCATAAGTGCCAATATTTCTGTGTTTCTCATTGAGAAGTGAAGGACCACCAAGCTGCTGTTGGGAGAGTTTTCCTAGGTTCTCACCAACATGGTTGGCCTGTCCTTGGTTACTCTTGAACATGGGTGTGTCCCTGGGATCCAATCAGGAGAGGTTGGCCAAAAGACTCTGGAAACAATGAATCTGATTCCAGGGAAATTTCTCAACAAATCACTTCCCTCTCAAAAACTGGCTTTGTGATTCAGTCAAAGTCAAGAGATGATAAACAAGAGAAAGAAAAAGAGTAGAGTGGATATAGGGGCTGAGCAGGGAGGAGAAGGAGACTGAGAGGAAGAAAATGAAAAAAAAGAAAGATTTAAACAATAACTACTTCTTTAGCATCTCAAAAATCACTGAAGTTTAAGTTTTCACAAGAAGAGAAGATATAAAAATAGGAAGATTATTTCTTTACATTTATTTATTTCTGTGTTTTGTTTTGTTTTTCTTTTTTCTTTCTTTTTAAAAAATATTTCTTTACATTTTTGCCTCATCACCTTCATATGCCAAAATAAGCAAATGCATGTGAAATACTATATGAATTCACTTGAACATGTTAGGTTCTAACCTATTTCCAGAAAGAATGGAATAAGTGTATATTATATTTCTTATGGCATATTGTTCAACCTTATAAAGGAAGGACATTCAGACACATGCTACAACATGGATGAACCTTGAAGATGGTATGCTAAATGAAAAAGACAGTCACAAAAAGACAAATACTTTATGATTCTACTTATATGAGGTATCTACAGTGGTTAAATTTAGAGACAGAATGTAGAATGGTGGTTTCCAAGGGCTAGAAGGAGGGAAAAATGGGGATAATTTCTTCATTGTATATAAAATTTCAGATAGAGATTTGGAGTTTCAGTTTTGCAAGATAAAGAGTTCTGTAGATTGGTTGCACAACAATGTGAATGTACTTAACACTACTGAACTGTACATTAAAAATGGTTAAGATGGTAAATTTTATGTTATGTGTATTTTACCCCAATGTTTAGAGAAAGTTACCATTGGAGGTAAGTGTGAAGTCTCATGGTAGAATTTCATCTCCTTTTGAGATAATTCTGAGATCTGTCTCAGAATGAGATTGTGTCAACAATGCGTGTAAAGCTTTTACCATCAATCTAAATATCAAAGAAGAAAACCAGTTAGTGCAAAGCTGCTGATTTTACTTTCATTGTCTAATATAATGGATTTTTATTGTGTGTGTCTGGTATATATATATGTAATACATGTATATATGTAATAGCTGGTTTGCATATAGCTGGTCTTCACATGCATCCTGTCAGTTAATCCTCCCATTAACCAAGTGGTTTGGGTATTGTTATTATGCCCAGTGAACAGATGACTTAACTCATATTTACAAAATCTCTTAAGTCACAAACCTAGCAAATGGTGGGGCTGGATTTGAAATCTGAGTCTGTCTGATTCTCAAGCTCAAGCTTTTAACCACTCACCTTGCCTTCAGGTCACTGTGTCAAAACTAATAGAGGTAGAGAGAGGGGACCACATACCAGATTCACTCCCCAGATCCTCAGCTAACTCCTGATGAACTTTACTCTATTTTTTTAAGATTTTATTTATTTATTTGACAGAGAGAAAGCACAAAAGCAGGGGGGAGTGGCAGAGGCAGAGGGAGAAACAGACCTCCCGCTGAGCAAGGAGCCTGATGCGGGGCTCAATCCCAGGACCCTGAGATGATGACCTGAGCCCAAGGTAGTCGCTTAACCAACTGAGCCACCCAGGGGCCCCTGAACTTTACTCTATTGATTAAAACAATTATGGTGCTTTTAGAAACAGTCTTATTGAGATATCATTAACATATAATACATTGCCTATATTTAAACTGATGATTTAATAGGATTTAACATGTGTATATCCATGACACCATCACTACAATCAAGAAAGCAAATATATACAACTCTCCCAAAACTTTCCTCATGTATCCTTTTCTAAATGTAATCCTTTTCTAAATGAATTAAAATGTCAATTTTCCCCCAAATTGATCTGTAGATTTAACACAATCCCAATAAAAATTCCGGCAGGATTTTTTTTTTTCAGTTATTGGCAAACTGATTCAAACACATTTTCTGGATTGTAAAAGAAACTAGAATAGTCAAAAACAGTTTATAAAAGAACAAAGCTGAGCACTTATATTACCTGATATTAAGACCTAATTTTAATAATACCATAAGCAAGTCAGTATGCTTTTGGCAAAAGCTAGACACATAGGTCAAAGGAACAGGATATTAAGTCCAGATACCAACTGACACAGATAATGGTGCATTGTTTTTTTGACCAAGGTGAAAGTACAATTTAATGGAGAAAAGATAACTTTTTCAACAAATGATGCTGGAGAAATTAAATGTCCCTATACAAAATAACTAATCTTGACCTATACCTAGCATCTTATACAAACATTAACTCAAAATGGATCATAGACTAATACAAACCCAAAACATGTAGAACTTTTAGGAAAAATCTTTATGATCTTTAGTTAGGCAAAAAGTTCTTAGATCTCATACCAAAAAACACAATCTATTAAAAAAGAGAAATTGGATTTCATCAAAATTTAAAATGCTTGCTCTTTGAAAGACATTGCCAAGGGAATGAAATGATAAATTACAGGTAGGGAGAGGATACTTGTAACTTAGTTGTCTGAAATAGGACTCATTACACTCTCAAAATTCCATTATAAGAAAATATAGAACTGGGGCGGAGCAAGATTGCGGAGGAGTAGGAGACCTGGATTTCGTCTGGTCTCAGGAATTCAGCTGGATAAGGATCAAACCATTCTGAACACCTACGAACTCAACAGGAGATTGAAGAAAAGAATAGCAGCAACTCTCTGAACAGAAAAGCGACCACTTTCTGGAAGGTAGGATATGCGGAGAAGTGAATCCGAGGCGATATTCGGGAGGATAGACGGCGGGGGAGGGGCCTCCGTCGGCCGCTTCTGGCAAGTGATAGAGCTGCGGAGCACAAAATTGGAACTTTTAGAAGTCTGCTCCGCTGAGGGACATTGCTCCGGTGGCTAAGCGGGGGGTGGAACCCTCGCGGGATAGTGTGGTCTCAGGACCCTCGGGGTCACAGAAAGACCGGGGGTGCCTGAGTGCAGCAGAGCTCCCAGGGATCAGAGCTGGGAAGCCGGCTGCAGAGACGGAGCCCAGGCGCGGGCTCTCAGCTCGGGGTTGTCATAAACCGTGATCCGCGGCACAGTCAGGCCACTGCTCCTCCAGCAGTGACCCAACAAGCGGCAGATCCGGGAAGACTCACCTTCTTCCCCCAGGAGGAGCGGCACGGGAGCGCACCGCAGGGATCTGCTGGGTTTGGAGACTCCAGACAGGGTCCGGTGTCAGAGATAGAAATGCGCGGTCACAGGTCGGGTGAGCACGGAGTGTGGCCGGAGACCGGGGAGACGGGAGTGACTGACTGCTTTTCTCTGGGGGCTCACTGAGGAGTGGGGCCCCGAGTTCTCGGCTTCTACCGGGCGGAGATTGGGAGGCCACCATTTTCACTCACGGTCTCCAAAGCTGTACAGAAAGCTTGCAGGGAACAAAAGCTCCGGAGAGCAAACCCGAGCAGATTACTTAGCCCGGACCGGCAAGGGCGGGGCAATTCCGCCTCCAGCAAAGACAATTGGGAACTACGTCAACAGGCCCCTCCCCCAGAAGATCAGCGAGAACAGCCAGCCAAGACCAAGTTTACCGATCAATGAGAACGGCAGAACTCCAGCGCTAGGGGAATACTGCACATAGAATCCATGGCTTTTTTACCATGATTCTGTAGTCTTTCAAAGGTAATTTTTTTTAACTGTTTTTTTTTTTGAATTTTTCTTTTTCCCTTTTTTAACCAACATCTTATCAATCCCTTTTTTAAAAAAACATTTTTATTTTTCATTTTTAGAGTCATATTCTATCCCTTCATAGTAGTTACCCATATTTTTGGCATATATATATAAGTTGTTCTCTCTTTAAAATTTTGAGATAGTTTCTTCTAACAGATCAAAATATACCCTAAATCTCTAGTGTATGGTTTTTTCTACTCCCCTGCCTGATCACATTCTCTCCCCCCCTTTTTTTTTTAAATCCTCTTCTTCCTTTTTTCAAACAACTTCTTATCAATTCCTTTTACAAAATTTTTTATACTTTACATCTTTAGTGTCATATTCCATCCCTTCATCATATCAACTCTTATTTTTGTACATATATAAGTTTTTCTTTCTTTACAATTTTGGGAGGCACTTTCTTCTAACAGACCAAAATACACCCAAAATCTAGTGTGTGCCACTGATCTATATACCAGCCTGAGCATATTTGATCATATTCCGTTTTTTTTGTTTTGTTCTGTTTTTGTTTGTTTTTATCTTTTTCTTTTTCTTTTTTTTTCTTTTTCTTTTCCTCTCTTTCCCTTTCTTTTCCCACCGCTTCAGGTCTTTTCTGATTTGTTTAGAGTATATTTTCTGGGGACGTTGTTACCCCATTAGCGTTTTGTTCTCTCACTAATCTATTCTCCTCTGGACAAAATGACAAGACGGAAAAAATCACCTCAACAAAAAGAACAAGAGGTAGTACCGACTGCCAGGGACCTACTCAGTACGGACATTAGTATGATGTCAGATCTAGAGTTCAGAATCATCACTTTAAAGATACTAGCTGGGCTTGAAAAAAGCATGGAAGTTATTAGAGAAACCCTTTCTGGAGAAGTAAAAGAACTAAAATCTAACCAAGTCAAAATCAAAAAGACTATTAATGAGGTGCAATCAAAAATGGGGGTGCTAACTGCTAGGATAAATGAGGCAGAAGAGTGAATCAGTGATATAGAAGACCAAATGATGGAAAATAAAGAAGCTGAGAAAAAGAGAGATAAACAACTACTGGATCACGAGGGCAGAAGTCGAGAGATAAGCAATACCATAAGACGAAACAACATTAGAATAATTGGGATCCCAGAAGAAGAAGAAAGAGAGAGAGGGGCAGAAGGTATAATGGAGCAAATGATAGCAGAGAACTTCCCTAATTTGGGGAAGGAAACAGGCATCAAAATCCAGGAAGCACAGAGAACCCCTCTCAAAATCAATAAAAATAGGTCAACACCCCGACATCTAATAGTAAAACTTACAAGTCTCAGAGACAAAGAGAAAATCCTGAAAGCAGCTCGGGAGAAGAGATATGTAACCTACAATGGTAGAAACATTAGATTGGCAACAAACCTATCCACAGAGACCTGGATGGCCAGAAAGGAATGGCAGGATATATTCAGAGCACTAAATGAGAAAAATATGCAGCCAAGAATACTATATCCAGCTAGGCTGTCATTGAAAACTGAAGGAGAGATAAAAAGCGTCCAGGACAAACAAAAACTAAAGGAATTTGCAAACACGAAACCAGTCCTACAAGAAATCTTGAAAGGGGTCCTCTAAGCAAAGAGAGAGCCGAAAAGCAACATAGACCAGAAAGGAACAGAGACAATATACAGTAACAGTCACCTTACAGGCAATACAATGGCACTAAATTCCTATCTTTCAAGAGTTACCCTGAATGTAAATGGGCTAAATGCCCCAATCAAAAGACACAGACTATCAGATTGGATTAAAAAACAAGACCCATCGATATGCTGTCTGCAAGAGACTCATTTTAGACCAAAAGACACCCCCAGAATGAAAGTGAGGGGGTGGAAAACCATTTACCATGCTAATGGACACCAAAAGAAAGCTGGGGTGCCAATCCTTATATCAGACAAATTAGATTTTAAACCAAAGACTGTAATAAGAGATGAGGAAGGACACTCTATCCTACTTAAAGGGTCTATCCAACAAGAAGATCTAACAATTGTAAATATCTATGCCCCTAACATGGGAGCAGCCAATTATATAAGGCAATTAATAACAAAAGCAAAGAAACACATTGACAACAATACAATAATAGTGGGGGACTTTAACAGCCCCTTCACTGAAATGGATAGATCGTCTAAGCAAAAGATCAACAAGGAAATAAAGGCTTTAAATGACACACTGGACCAAATGGACTTCACAGATATATTCAGAACATTCCATCCCAAAGCAACAGAATACACATTCTTCTGGAACATTCTCCAGAATCGATCACATCCTAGCTCATAAATCAGGTCTCAACCAGTATCAAAAGATTGGGATCATTCCCTGCCTATTTTCAGACCACAATGCTTTGAAACTAGAACTCAATCACAAGAGGAAAGTCGGAAAGAACTCAAATCCATGGAGGCTAAAGAGCATCCTACTAAAGAATGAATGGGTCAACCAGGAAATTAAAGAAGAATTAAAAAAATTCATGGAAACCAGTGAAAATGAAAACACAACTATTCAAAATCTTTGGGATGCAGCAAAGGCAGTCCTAAGAGGAAAGTATATAGCAATATAAGCCTTTCTCAAGAAACAAGAAAGGTCTCAAGTACACAACCTAACCCTACACCTAAAGGAGCTGGAGAAAGAACAGCAAATAAAGCCTAAACCCAGCAGGAGAAGAGAAATAATAAAGATCAGAGCAGAAATCAATGAAATAGAAACTAAAAGAACAGTAGAACAGATCAACGAAACTAGGAGCTGGTTCTTTGAAAGAATTAACAAGATTGATAAACCCCTGGCCAGACTCATCAAAAAGAAAAGAGAAAGGACCCAAATCAACAAAATCATGAATGAAAGAGGAGAGATCACAACCAACACCAAAGAAATACAAACAATTCTAAGAACATATTATGAGCAACTGTATGCCACCAAATTAGATAATCTGGAAGAAATGGATGCATTCCTAGAGATGTATCAACTACCAAAACTGAACCAGGAAGAAATAGAAAACCTGAACAGACCTATAACCACTAAGGAAATTGAAGCAGTCATCAAAAATCTGCCAAAAAACAAAAGCCCAGGGCCAGATGGCTTCCCAGGGGAATTCTACCAAACATTTCAAGAAGAATTAATACCTATTCTTCTGAAACAGTTCCAAAAAATAGAAATGGAAGGAAAACTTCCAAACTCATTTTATGAGGCCACCATTACCTTGATCCCAAAACCAGACAAAGACCCCATCTCCCCAAAAAGGAGAACTACAGACCAATATCCCTGATGAACATGGATGCCAAAATTCTCACCAAAATTCTAGCCAATAGAATCCAACAGTACATTAAAAGGATTATTCACCACGACCAAGTGGGATTTATCCCTGGGCTGCAAGGTTGGCTCACATCCGCAAATCAATCAACGTGATACAATAAATTAACAAAAGAAAGAACAAAATCATATGATCCTCTCAATAGATGCAGAAAAAGCATTTGACAAAGTACAGCATCCTTTCTTGATCAAAACTCTCCAGAGTATAGGCATAGAGGGTACATACCTCAGTATCATAAAAGCCATCTATGAAAAACCTACAGCGAATATCATTCTCAATGGGGAAAAACTGAGAGCTTTCCCCCTAAGGTCAGGAATGCGGCAGGGATGTCCACTATCACCACTGCTATTCAACATAGCATTAGAAGTCCTAGCCACAGCAATCAGACAACAAAAAGAAATAAAAGCATCCAAATCGGCAAAGAAGAAGTCAAACTCTCACTCTTTGCAGATGATATGATACTTTATGTGGAAAACCCAAAAGACTCCACCCCAAGTCTGCTAGAACTCATACAGGAATTCAGTCAAGTGGCAGGATATAAAATCAAAGCACAGAAGTCAGTGCATTCCTATACACCAACAACAAGACAGAAGAAAGAGAAATTAAGGAGTCAATCCCATTTACAACTGCACCCCAAACCATAAGATACCTAGGAATAAATCTAACCAAAGAGGCAAAGGATCTGTACTCAGAAAACTATAAAATACTCATGAAAGAAATTGAGGAAGACACGAAGAAATGGAAAAACGTTCCATGCTCATGGATTGGAAGAACAAATATTGTGAAGATGTCAATGCTACCTAGAGCAATCTACACATTCAATGCAATCCCCATCAAAATACCATCAAGTTTTTTCAAAGACATGGAACAAATAATCCTAAAATTTGTATGGAACCAGAAAAGACCCCGAATAGCCAGAGGAATGTTGAAAAAGAAAAGCAAAGCTGGCAGCATCACAATTCTGGACTTCCAGCTCTATTACAAAGCTGTCATCATCAAGACAGTATGGTACTGGAACAAAAACAGACACATAGATCAACGGAACAGAATAGAGAGCCCAGAAATGGACCCTCAACTCTATGGTCAACTCATCTTTGACTAAGGAGGAAAGAATGTCCAATGGAAAAAGACAGTCTCTTCAACAAATGGTGTTGGGAAATTGGAGAAGCACATGCAGAAGAATGAAACTGGACCATTTCCTTACACCACACACAAAAATAGACTCCAAATGGTTGAAAGACCTAAAGGTGAGACAGGAGTCCATCAAAATCCTAAAGGAGAACACAGGCAGCAACCTCTTCGACCTCAGCCGCAGCAACTTCTTCTTAGAAACATCGCCAAAGGCAAGGGAAGCAAGGGCAAAAATGAACTATTGGGACTTCATCAAGATAAAAAGCTTTTGCACAGCAAAGGAAACAGTCAACAAAACCAAAATACAAGCGACAGAATGGGAGAAGATACTTGCAAATGACATATCAGATAAAGGGCTAGTATCCAAAATCTATAAAGAACTTATCAAACTCAACACCCAAAGAACAAAGAATCCAATCAAGAAATGGGCAGAAGTCATGAACAGACATTTTTCCAAAGAAGACATCCAAATGGCCAACAGATGCATGAAAAAGTGCTCAACATCACTTGGCATCAGGGAAATCCAAATCAAAACGTCAATGAGATACCACCTCACACCAGTCAGAATGGCTAAAATTAACAAGTCAGGAAAGGACAGGTGTTGGCGGGGATGTGGAGAAAGGGGAACCCTCCTACACTGTTGGTGGGAATGCAAGCTGGTGCAGCCACTCTGGAAAACAGTATGGAGGTTCCTCAAAAAGTTGAAAATAGAGCTACCATACGATCCAGCAATTGCACTACCGGGTATTTACCCCAAAAATACAAAAGTAGGGATCCGAAAGGGTACATGCACCCCGATGTTGATAGCAGCAATGTCCACAATAGCCAAAGTGTGGAAAGAGCCAAGATGTCCATCGACAGATGAATGGATAAAGAAGAAGTGGTATAGATATACAATGGACTATTATGCAGCCATCAGAAGGAATGAGGTCTTGCCATTTGCAACGACGTGGATGGAACTGGAGGGTATTATGCTGAGCGAAATAAGTCAAACAGAGAAAGACGTGTATCATATGACCTCACTGATATGAGGAATTCTTAATCTCAGGAAACAAACTGAGGGTTGCTGGAGTGGGGGGTGGGGTGGGAGGGATGGGGTGACTGGGTGATAGACACTGGGGAGGATATGTGCTCTGGTAAGCGCTGTGAATTGTGCAAGACTGTTGAGTCTCAGATCTGTACCTCTGAAACAAATAATGCAATATATGTTAAGAAAAAAAAAAGGTAGATAGCGGGAGGGGAAGAATGAAGGGGGGAAATCGGAGGGGTAGACGAACCATGAGGGACGATGGACTCTGAAAACAAACTGAGGGTTCTAGAGGGGAGGGTGTTGGGAGGATGGGTTAGCCTGGTGATGGGTATTAAAGAGGGCATGTTTTGCATGGAGCACTGGGTGTTATGCACAAACAATGAATCTTGGAACACTACATCTAAAACTAATGATGTAATGTATGGGGATTAACATAAATAAAAAAATTAAAAAAAAAAAAAGAAAACATAGAACTAATGAAAATAACAGGAAAACATTTAACAGACACCTAAAGAACAACAACAAAAAAAGGAAGATGGCAAATAAATACATGAAAAGATACTCTCCATTATGAATAATTAAGAATTGCAAGCTAATACCACACTCAGGTACCACGGCATACCTTTTCAAATGGCACAAGGAAAGAAAGGAACAAATAAGAAACCCCTGAGAAACCAAGTGTTGTTGAGGATACAGAGCAACTGGAACTCTCCTATATTTCTGGTGGGGATGCAAAATGAGAAAACCACAATAGAAAACTGTTTGATAGTTCTTTATAAAGTAAAACATATTTTTACCTTATAATCCAGTAATATCACTTTTAGGTATTTAGGAAAAGAAAAACTTGTGTTTTGTGCAAAAATATACACTTGAATTCTATACATCAATGTTTATAATAGTATATTTTGTAACAGCCCAAACAAGAAATAACCCAAATTTCCTTCAATGAGTGAATGAATAAACCAATTGTGATACATCCATATAATGATTATTCAGCAATAAAAAGAAGGGGAGAATTGATAAACATCACAACACAACTGAACATCAAATGGTTTATAATAACTGCAAGAAGCCACATGGAAAACTTTACACACTGTATAATTCCACTTATATGACATCTGGAAAAGGCAAAGAGATAGGTCTAGAGGAAAAAAAAATAAATCAGTGGTTTCCAGAGATTGAGGTGGAAGGAAGGCATGACTTCAAATAGCATCATGGAGAAATTGTTTACTATGAGGGAACTATTCTATATCCTGGTTGTGGTGGTGGATACATGGCTCTACTGCTTATTAAAACTCACAGTACTGAACAACAATAGCAAAAAAATGAACTTTATGGTGTATCCACTTTTTTGAAATATTTAAAAATTTTAAAATTGGGATATTGTCTTTTTTTAAAAAAGAACAAGCTCCTAATCCATGTGATGTTAGAACAGTTACTGCAAGGTGACCTGTGCATTGCTTCTAGAGTCATGGGATCCTCCAGCCATCTAGTTCCACATAGATGTAGACAAGACCCACAGATGTGATTATTGAAAAAAAAGATGCATGTTTATCAGAGAAGAACTTCTCTGCTCCCCCACCCCACACACCATAGCTTTCTCTTCTGATTTATAGGCACATGGTAGCAGGAAGGATAATATTTTGTACTGAGAGATAAAGTAAATAATTGCTTAAATAATTGAGACCTGCCCTCAGCCCACAAACATGCCATCATCAGGGAACATCCACAGACAGTGGGAGTAGCTGGCTGTTTGGGAGGTGCTGACAAGAAAGCATTGGGGCTATTAAATATAGCTTTCCAGCCCTAATAGAGCCCATTTGCTGTATTATAAGAGATGGGTGTATATTTTTTTTCTTAAGCTAGCCATCTGCTTAGTTCAAAAGCTAGTATATGCATTATTACTTTGCTGGATATCAAGCTCTTTCTCATTAGAGGCACTGATATTGATTAAAAGTTGTTCACCAAGTATCAGGTCCTGTTGCCATGGAATAATTCTTGGCTCCCTTAATGTTAAACAGAGAGTCCAAAATGATCATTCAAATTAATTAGAGTAATTTGGAATGGAAACTTGATGGGGAAGCCAGTTGTTTGAGGTGTCAAAGTAGCTATTACTGCCACCCCACCTCTCCTTCTCACTCCTTTCCCCTAAAAGGCAGTGAGTACAGTGGTGATGAACCTTCCCTTGGACAGGCTAGTGCAGGGCTTATTTCCATGGAGTCATGATCTGTGCTCTCTCCTTCTGTGTGCAAACAGGGAGGCCAGATAAGCTCAGGCTGGTGCTACAGACGTTGTCCTCAGTATGCTGCATGTGCAGCAGCCTGGAAGTTTGGCAAGGCCTCTGCTGCCCTGAAGATGTACTAGACCTGAAATTTACTCTTCCTAATGAGTGTTTTAGACAGTTGTCCTCTTTCATCGGCTTCTGGTCTTTCATCCTTTTGTGTTTGGCATTCTGCCCCACTACATACATTCTGTCTCCCTTTGCTGCCAAGATACCACCAATTTTAGGCAATTCAATCTCAGAATCACTTTCTGCTCTTTTCTAGTAAGACTTTTCCTACTCTGTCTCAGATATTATTTGCATTTTTCAAGAATAATGCCTATCTGAGCTCCAGTACGAGTAGCTCACATGAAACTGAGTGGAGGGTTCTGCTATAGACAGCATACTGTTTGGGGAAACTTGAAGAATTTCCATAAATATCCTGCTGAGGGTGGATAAAGGCATAGGGGAAGAACTTTGAGTCCCAGTACTGAGCTCAACATAGTCCCATATGTCATTTCATTTACCTAAGGGTTGCAATGAGGAGGGCATAGCCAGGAACTTCCAAGGTCCTCAGTGGATGAAATTTCAGCTTCTTGTATGGAACTACATCTGGGAAAGTATCAGGTCCCAAAGCTAGCTGGTGTTTCCATCCTCCAGCTGTGTGAATGTTGACTGCTAAAGGCTTATAACTGCCTTCCTTCTATGGTGAATTGCTCTTGGCTGATGGGGAGCTGGCTTACTGTTGGAGGTTATGCACTGCCCCCCTAACATAGAGGCAGCCAGTGGGCAATGACTGCATGATATGAGGGAACACAATTGAAGCATACTTGCCTCAAGTTGAGATGATACTGTCTTCTGATTTATGCCCCAGAGTCCCCTATGGATAAGACTTTATCTGAGATCACAAGCTTGTTTGGCCTTTTCCCCATCCAATTCTTTGTTTCCTCACTTTCTTAAAGGGCTGTGCTGAAGGACACTCCCTCAGCAAAACTTGTGAATCCAAGTTCTTATAACAGGCTCTGCTTTCTAGGGAACCTATCTTAACCATTAACTCCTTGGAGCGATTGACAATGTCTATTTTCTCTAGCTTTGATGTTCACCGCTTTTCTTTTGCCATAGTTTTGAACACTATCCGTACTCTTGGAGGTGGTCTGCCAGTTGTGGTCTGTTTGGCTGTCTTTCATCTGGGTCAGAACTACTTTCCCCAGGCCATATTTGCTCAGACTAATCCAAACTTATGTACAGGGTAATCTTCAGAGACCACATGGAAAAGTCTGGAGAAGAGGTAAAGAAGACATTCTTTATCATCAAGAACAAGAAAAAAAAGAGAGATGAAATAAGTCTTTGTTGTTAAACCTAGGTAACAATAAGTATGGATAGGAGTGTTCCGAAACGTGTCAATTCTGAGAAAATAAGAGCCCAAAGAAACATATAGAGAAAGGTATTTTATGTGTACAGAAAATATGTACCACTTATAGATAGCAATATTTCAGTATTAATAGCAGGGTGATATTGTCTTAGGTTATTATTTATTGTGGATCATTTCAACTCTCCACAAATCACTGCTGATCCTTTATGCTACAAAGTCCTTTCCTATTAGGGTTTTTGTTGTTGTTGTTGTTGTTTTTGCTTTTGCTTTTGTTTTTGTTTTTAAGAGAGAGAGTGTGTGCAAGTTGGAGAGGCAGAGGAAGAGGAGAGAGAGAATCTCAAGCAGGCTCCACACCCAGTGCAGAGCCCAATGGGGGGTCTCCATCTCAAGACCCTGAGATCATGACCTGAGCCAAAATCAAGAGTTGGATACTTAACTGATCGAGATAACCAGGCTCCCCCCCATTAGGTCTTTCTTATCTTTTGCATCTTGGGTGCTGCATTTTAAGCCCTCCCTAAAATCTTACTTGAGTTCCATAGTCCTAACTTTTGAATTCATCTGGACTTGCCTGAATTTGTTGTACTGACAACTTTTCAAAAGCCTTTGTGTTAACTGTAACTTGATAGGTCATCTGGGAGCCTAACTAATGAATCACACATGTGTATAAGAGACATCAGTTAGATCAGAATTCACATACCAATTTTCACACTACCATCCTTATTGGAAAGCAGGGGACAGTGAGAAAAAGCCCACAGAAAAAAAAAATCAGGGAAAAATGCCAAAACAACTTATGTGGTAGGAATCAAACAATTAGGGGATTGCAGATAAATGAAAAGAGTAGGAAGGGAGACTGGGATAAGGCCAGAGAAGTGGGCTAGGGCAACTCCAGAGGAAGTGGTACAACTTGTGTGAGGATGGGAAAAGGAAGCAGAGGTTCAGAGTCTGGCAGATCAGTAAGCAAGAAGCAGGAAAACCTCAGCTAGCCATTACCCCAGTGCCCAACACTCAAGAATTAAAACAAATGCATTGTTTCAGATTCTATTTTTCTAACTGCTAACATGCTGTCTAAACCATGTTAGCATCCATCCCTCAAAAGCAAGAAGACTGTGGGCTTACAGGTATGTTTTCAAGGTTGTCAACTCTTCACAATAAAATTGGAAGAAATATTTTCTTTTCTATTCTCAAGAGGAATTAGTCCAATCCCATAAGTTTGCAGAACATCAACAGATATTGGAAAATATTCCAGAAAAATAATGACACAATAGTATTATCAATCATGTGCCCCCATTATGGAAGCATAAAGGTGCTCAATGAAATAATAATCCTGAGGTGGAGGTGGATCAGGACCATGAAGAGGATGGAATCCTTGGAGCAATCACTTTGACTGATGGATGAGTGAAGGAAGGAGAGTATATATAAGAGACCTATCAGATACCTCTGGGACCTTAATGCATATCCTCCAATTTCGGCTATCTTCTAGCAAACAGTGTCTTGCCATCTTTGATGCACCACATGTAGACAGCATTTCACCCTCAGCATATGCCATTTATCTTCTACTTTGGGTCCCAGGTTTCTCTAATACTTCAGATACCAGCAGGAGCCTGTTGGTCAAGCATACACACACAGTCTGAAAATGCAGAGTTAATGACCCCAGGGGCAGCCTTTAACAAGTAGGTATGGGATGGGAGTTGATGGTTAAACACTTCTGGTCAGTTCTCAGGTGGACAGTTCTGGGAGGTGGTGTATATGTTTCTTAGAGGCCTCCAGAGAGAAGGTAGCCCTAATTACCCTCAGTGGTGACCTCAATAGTACACCTTTATGTGGGGGTTTTCTCTTTCCCTCTGTCTCCGTCTTGAGTCCTTCAGTCCTGCATCCTGGATTTATTCCAAAATAAAATACCTGCCCACAAATCCTTGTCTCTGATTCTGCTTTTGGGAAGAACCCAAGTTAAGATGGTGTCAGGTGAGGACCTAGAAATCAGATGCTTTCCATGGAATTGAGCCCAGTTACCCACATCAGTGGATGACATAATATATCCTTTATTGTCTTTTAGCCTCCTTCCTTCACCTCCTCTGTCCTCATTGAATGTCCCTGGACCCCTCCCCTGGACACAAGTTTTTGCTCAGGCTCTGCCATTGAGGGGAACCAAACTTACACAGGGATTGAGCAGAAGTGATAAGAGAATTGAAAGGAGAAACAAGGGAAAGTGGTGTCCTAGAAGCCAAAGGATGGATGAATTTCAAGGAAGAGACAGTGATCAATGCATCAAAAGCTATAGAGAGATAAAGCAAGATGAGAAATGAAAAGAGTCAAATTTAGCAACTGGAAAGTTATAGGCAAACCTGGGATGGAACTGTCAATGCAGTGAAGAAGGTAGATTTTTCTTCTACTGTTGAAATTTGTTCTATTGTTGCATTTGCCTGTTTCTCTGGTTTTGAGCTATACCTTCCTTATTTGTCTAAATCTCTGGGCTATAAACTTTAACATTTCCAATCTACTCAGAAAAATAATCTGCTCGATATTACAATGATAGTGAA
The DNA here is from genome assembly GCF_964656455.1 of Halichoerus grypus. NCBI lineage: Eukaryota > Metazoa > Chordata > Mammalia > Carnivora > Phocidae > Halichoerus > Halichoerus grypus. The sequence goes on along the minus strand of NC_135712.1, from coordinate 151,632,842 downwards.
AGCCATTTTAATTCCCTCCTTTTGTCTCCCAAAATTTATTTTGTACTTACTTTTTATGACAAAAAATGTACCACTTCCTCTGGAGTTGCCCTAGCCCACTTCTCTGGCCTTATCCCAGTCTCCCTTCCTACTCTTTTCATTTATCTGCAATCCCCTAATTGTTTGGTTCCTTTAACTTTATACAACAGACAATGACTTACTTCCCTTCTCATCAAAATTAGTTTTCTTGCCTTTCTTTGAGTATATGAATCACTCTTCTCTTATAAGTATTATCAGTAAGCCTCTCTAAATTCTGAAGTTTGCTGTGCATCTGAGAGAAATATTAAAAAATACATTGCTATTGGTTTAGGCTCATTTTTGGCATCAATGAGGATAGAGAGAATCTTGCTATTCATTAAAGGAAAGGGTCCAGAAATGGCACACTCACGATAATAAACATCTTGCCAGGATGGGAAAGGCAGTTCTCTTTAAGATTTTATTATAATCTTTAAGTTTATGTAGTTTCTTTCTTCACAATGTCCTGGGCATTTTATATCAGTGTCTGATTCATCCATAAATGTCCACTATATACTCTCCTTTGCTGTACAAAGTCAATTATATTGGCAATATGGGTAATTGTTCTGATTATTGTAAGTGGTTCTATTCAATAAACAATTATTCGGCATTGAATGATTTTCGAGGCACTCTGAGAACATGAAGTGAAAGGAGTTCTGTAAGGAACTGTGAGTGTTGTCTCAGAAGCCAAGACAGTGTTTGACCTTGAGGAGTGGGTGCTTGTGACTGAGAGAGTTCTGGGCAGAAGGTGGTGGTGGGGCTTCTGGTGTCTTGTTAATGTCCTATTTCTTGATCTGGGTATTGATTACACAGGTGTATTCTGTTTGTGCAAATTCAGTCAGCTTTATACTTATGGTTTACATGCATTTATGTATATATTTTATTCTTCAATAAAAAAACCCCAAATTTAAACACAAAAATAAAGCATGAAGTTATTAGATGTGAACATAGGCAAATTCTTTTATAATGTCAGTATAAAGTCCTTTTTAACGATGACTCATAAATCGGAAATCAATACAGAAATGAATGCTTAAATTGCAAAAAGAAAACATTCTAAATAAGGTTAGAAGATAAATGTCAAAGTAGAAAGCATTTGCAATGCAATTCACATCTCAACAGATCAGTAAGAGGACAACTATCCAACTGAAAATGAGACTAGCATTTGAACAAGTATGCCATGTTACAAAAATGATATAGAAATGGCTCTTACATGTATGAAAAGTTGATCAGTTTGTGTTATAGGATGACAAATGAAGGTGAAAGCTACAAGAATAGGTCCTTTTTACCCATCAGTTAAGAAAGATTTTTTATTTTGAGTTTGATAACACGTTGTGTTGATAAGATATAGAGAAGCAGGGATCCTCATACTCTCTTTGTGGGAATATAAATTAGTGTAATTTCTATTGGAATTGTATTGGCATTATCCATCGAAATTAAAAATGAACATACCAGGTGCCTGGGTGGCCCAGTCAGTTGATTTTGGCTCAGGTCATGATCTCAGGGTCATGGGATCAAGACCTACGTTGGGCTCCATGCTCAGCAGGGAGTCTGCTTGAGATTCTTTTCCTCTCCCTCTGCCCCTTCCCCTGCTTGTGTGTGCACTCCCTCCCTCTCTCTAAAATAAATAAATAAATCTTTAAAAAAAATGAATATATCATATAATCCAGCAATTCAATTCTGAGAAATTAGGTTACTTGTACATGTATCAAATGATTCAGGTACAAGAATAGTAAGTGAAAGAGTGATTATAATTACAAAATACTATAAATAGAGATAAAGTTATTTTTGCTAATATGCAGATAAAAATCTCTTGAAATATACATACAGGCTCTGGGCAGTCAAGGCAAGAAGTATATGATTGAAAGGTAGGGTCAGAGAACTTTCATTGTCTACATGCATGTTTTCTTGAAAATCACCCACTGGGAAAATTAATTAAATAGAAAAAAAAACTAAAGTAAAATAAAAAAAAAACCCATGATGTTTCAACTTAAATTACACTAAATGGTAGATAATAATCTGGCAAATGTAGTCATATGATAAAACTTACTAATTCTAAAAAAAGTGGTAATTGCTGTAATATTAGAAAAAACCAGCATATTACTGTATAATATCTATCCTTGACCAGAGGTTAGGAAAGTGTTTATTCTCTTGTACCATGCTTGTTGGTCAGTGAATTGACAAAAGATCCTGACAGACAATTTGGCTAACAGTAATCTCACTCACACTAACTTGTCACTAGAATGTGATCCACACAATATTATGAACAAGACCATTATCCATACTGTTATTTCTATTAATTGAATATTAACATTGAACAATGAATAACCAATATAAACTGAAAATAAATTAGTGTGTATTCATATTATGAAATACTACAAAGTCATAGTCTTTGAGACTACATTAAGGTGTGAGAATATGCTCCAGTGTATGTTAAGTAATTAAGCAAGGTATGACATTTTATATCACATAATCACAATTTGGTAAAATTTCATAGGCAATTCCTGAAAGGAAATATCTTTAATTGGTAGGAAGATAACCAATTTTCTTTTGCTTATGTTCAGTATTTTCAAATGTCATATTTCGTACATATATTACTTTATAGTCAAGAAAATGAACAAACAAGTAACATGCAGTGTGTCAGTGTCTGTTATAACTAGAGTATTCTGATATCATTCTGCAGTGCTGGTTTCCTGCCGGTAATATATGGACAGCTTTATTCTGCTCTGAAGGGTCCCTAGTGGTGGTGATTCTCACAAAAAGAAAAGTGGAAAGATTTATTTCAGAAAAGCCTTTTGTCATCTCTCCAGTGGAACACTTTAGATTGATTCTGGGCTCAGTTTCCAAGAGGGCACAAGCAGACCACCTCCTCAGAGATTTCTTAAGTTTACATTCCAATGCAGTTGGTAAAAACAGCTGGTCCTAGGTCATCTGGAATCAAGTAATTTGTTGCTCTAGGATATTATGTACAGACCCCCCTGCTGCACTCAATGCCCCTTCTCTACACTGGACATTGGAGGGGCAGGTAACGATTTCTCCCATGTGTCCAAATAGCTACCATCCCTCTGAATATTCACCATTATCTCCCAGAAAATGCCCAGAAAGTTGTATAGAATTAAGACAAAACATGTATCACATTGTTAGACTAAAACAGGGATAGAAGTAAATTCTTCAGAAAAAAAAAAAAAAAGGAGCTAAGACACTGGGGCTACAAAGGCCTGTGTTTGAATTCCTACTCTGGTCTTGATCCCTATTGAAAGCTGCTCAACTTTCTGAGCCTCAGCTTCTTCCTCTGTGAAAATAGGTCATCAATACCTACCATGCCAAGTTGGAAGAGTTGCACGGTTATACAAGGAAATGTACAGGAAAAATCCTCATGCTATCTGGCTCATGGAGACACTATTCAATGCCAGATGCTGATCTAAAGGGGGTTATGTATTTTCTCATTAATACTCAATTTCTGAGTATCTTCCATAATCTTCCATTATCTTGACCTAATCTTAGAACCTAGTTTTTGTGAAAGAACCAATTTGGTTGCAAAATTGGTCTGTATAGAGAAAAACAAGAAGAAAAACTCAAGATACGTGTTGGCAAGCCAAAACAAAAATCTAGTAGCACTATGTTAAAATACAGAAGATAATAATTAATGTAAAATCATCTTGCAATGACATGCAATACTTAAACATGTATGCATATATTTAAATATTTTTAAATTAACTTACAATAAAGTTGGCTTTTGGTATACAGTACTATTAATTTTGACACACTTATATGATACTTACATAAACACCACTACAATCAAGATACAGGGCATCATACCCAACACTTCCCTTCCACTCTTCTTTTGTGGTAGAACTTTCTCCCCACCCTTAACCTCTGGCAGCCACTGATCTATTCTTCATCACTTTATCACTATGTTTTTGTCTTTTCAAAAATGTCATAGAAATGGACTCATATGATATGTAACTTTTTGAGATTGGCTTCTTTGAGATTCATCCAAATTGTTGCATTTGTCAATAGCTTCCTCTTTATTGTGGGGCAGTATTCCATTGTATGAAGGTACAATGGTTTGTTTAACCATTTATGTGTAAAAGAACATCTGGGCTGTTTCCAGTTTGAGGCACTTATGAATAGAGCTGCAATAAACATTCATGAACAAATTTTCGTATGAAAATAAGTTATTTCTTTAAAGCAAATACCTTGGAGGAGAATTGCTGGATCATATGGTAAATGTGTGTGTGTATGTATGTATGTATATGTATATACAGGCATTCTTGATTTTATTTTACACTAAGTGGTAGTATATATTTAATTTTATAAGAAATTTCCAAACTATGTTCTAGAATAGCTGGACAATTTTTCATTGCCATTAGCAATATGTGAGACTCGATTACATCACATCCTTACCAGCGCTTGGTATGGCCAGTCTTTTTTTGTCCATGTGTTTTTGTTTGTTTTTATGAACATGCAAAAGCAATTAAATGGAGAAAAGAGAGTCTGTTGTTAGGTACATACACGAGATTGAAATTACTTTTTGGTGAACTCTTATTATTATGTAATATCCTTCTTTATCCTTGGTAAATGTTTATGCTCCTATGTTTTCTTATTTGATATTAATATATCCACCCATCTTTCTTTGGATTAATGTTTGAATGGTATGCCTTTTTACTTTTAACTTCCTTATATATCTGAAGTGACCTTTTTGGTAGCCTATACTTAGGGCATATCTCTTTTTATTTTTTATTTTTAAAGAGAGAGAGAGAGAGTGGAGTTTGGGGCAGACGGAGAGGAAGAGAGAGAATCTTAAGCAGGCTCCATGCCCAGCGTGGAAGTCCAACACGGGGCTTGATCTCACGACCCTGAGATCATGACCTGAGCCAAAATCAAGAGTCAGACGCTTAACTGACTGAACCCAGGTGCCCTAACCCATCTCTTTTTAAATCTATCCTGACAATCTGTCTTTTAATTCTGCCTAGAACATTTACACTATACATATTTATTACTATGTTTGTATTTAGATCTGCCATTTTATTATTTGTTTTATGTTTGATCTCTTTTTTTCATGCCTCCATTTTCCTTTCCTGTTTTCTTTTGGCTTATTTGAACACATTTATTATTAAATGTTAATGTATCTATTGTCTTTTTATATGCATTTCTTTGAATAAGCCTTATTTTCCTATGTTTTGTTTTTTAGTGGTTGTTCTTTACATAATCATAGTGGCTTTACATAATCTGCTTAAAATCCCTGTTTGTCCCTTCCAGTGGGAGGCAGAAACCTTACCACCATATAGTTCCCCTCACCTTTCACTGTTTAGTTGGCACTTCATGTGTTACTTCTACTTTCATTGACAGTTCCATCAATCTTTTTTGCTCTCAAATGCCATAGTACATTAAAGAACTCCAGAAAAGTTCATTACATTTACCTAGATGCTTACATTATTGATCTCTCTTCTTTCAAGACTGATGCTCCTAATTTCCTTCTTTCTGATGTCATTTACCTTCCCTCTGAGGAAATCTCTTTAGTCATCCTTTTTAGAGTAGATCTGTGGCAATACATTCATTTGGTTTTCCTTCATCTGAGAATGCATTAATTTCAGCTTTATTACTGAAGAATATTTCTCCTGCATATAAAATTGTAGGTCAGTTGTTCTTTTCTTTCAGCATCTTAAAAATGTTATTTGACTTTGTTGTAGACGTCATCATTTTCCATGAGAATTCTGCAGTTGGAATCATGATTTCCCTGTAATTGAGGCATCCTTTTCTGGTTTATTTCTAGAATTTTTCTTTGTTTCTGACCATTTTTTTAAAATATGTATCTGGGTATTGATTTCTTTGCATTTTTTCTGCTTGAAGTTTGCTGAAATCTCTTGAATCTGTAGGTTTATATCTTTCAAATATCTATGAGAATCTTAGTCATTATTTCTCCAAATAGTTTTTCTCTGCCCAGTCTGTTTTCTTCTCTCCTTCTGGGATACCAGTGACATCAATATTTGACCAATGAATGAATGGTCCTGAGAATCTGTTCAGTTTTTTTAAAATTCTATCTAATTTGTTCATATTGGATAATTCTTTTTCATCTATTTTCAAGTTCATTGACTCATTCCTTTGTCATTTCCATTATGCCATTGAGCCTATTCTGTGAATTTTTTACTTTATTGTATTTTCCAGTTCCAAAATGTCCATTTGGTTCTGCTTCATATTTTTTTTCTGAGATTTTCTATCTTTTTCTTTGTTTAAAGAGTATTTACTGATATTTATTTGGACATTTTTATATTAGATGCTTTGCTGTCTTTGTCGAATAATTTCAACACTTTCACCATTTTCTTATTAGCATCTGCTAATGGACTTTTCCCATGCAACTTGAGATTTTTTTTCTGGTTCTTCCTATGATAGGCAATTTTGACTTGTATTCTGGACATTTTGAATATTATATCATGAGACTATAAGTCTATAAGTCCTATAAAGAACACTGATTTTTTTTTTAAAAGTGGGAAATGTGCCTGGTAGAGTCCAAGCCACAAGTTTGGACCAAGTTTCTATGAGTGTGTTTTCAACATTACTTCCCTTCATAGAGCTCGTTGGATCTATCCTATGTCTGTGTCCTCACTTGCCACTCTGGAACCTGGCTGTGGCTTTTATCTTGGTCAGTTCTCAAAGTCTTTGGCTTGCCATTTGGAACTGGACCCACACATGTTGCAGCTTGGTGATGAGCATGGGAGTTTTTAAACAACTTCACTGTTTGCTTTCCTAAGCTTCTGCCTTTCTGTGACCTCCTTGATGTTTTCTGGTTCTCTGGGACTCTCTTCTTCAGGCCTCCACCCAGAAATCTGGGGCTATAGTTATCCTGTTGTGTTCAGGATTCCCAATGACTGCAGCTATTTCTATGACCAGATGGTGGGAAGCCAGAGAGAGGAAAAAAAAAAAAAAACAGCGGTTGGAACCACTGTTGGTCACAGAACCTCTTGGAACACAGACTCTCATATTGCTTAGGTAGTTTCCCTCTGTTTCAGAATTTTAGGTGCCTGCAGTCTCCCATAGCTGCTACAGTTACTATCACCACAGCTGCCATAGCAGGATTATCACTGGGGCATGAGAGAATGGAGAAAATACATATTTATTTTTTAAAAAGGAATAATGCATTTTCTTCCACTCAGAGCATTAGAATTCCCCTTCCTGATCCTTTAGCCAGAACTAGAGGGCTTCTCCTGGAGCTCTTTCTGTTCATGTTGAAGACCAGTTCTGCATTTGGGGCTACTTTGAATCCAAGCCAAGGAATACCAGAGTGGGGGAGGGATGGTAAACTCACTGCAGGTTCAGTGGTGTTTTGGGATAATGGTCTTCTTCTTCAATTTGGCTCCTATTGTTTACCTTTTAGAACGATCAGCTGCCCTATGCCTTCTATCCAGGTGGAGTGTCATTGCTCTGTCTTCCCTGGAATTGAAACTGATCAAACACACCTTATTAGACTCTAAAACTAATGTCCTATTTTTCCCCATTGTGCCATGATACTTTTTTCAAAGATTACCATGAGTGAAGATCTCCTTCCTCATGTGTTAAGTGAGACCCAACTCATAATCCTTTGGATATCCTAAATATTGAATGTTAAATTTCCTAGAATTGGTCAAAGTTACTCCATGACATCAGCTTTCAGCTGTTCTTTTGGAATCCCTGGAACTTCCTTATCTAATACTGGTGTGTGGAGGCAGAAAACCAATCCTATCTGAGTGGCTGCTAATTCATGTGTCTTATCTCACATAACTATCCTTACCTGCTTCCCTGAGCTGTTTCTGTGCCTGATGGAATAAAAAAAAAAAAAAAAAAAAAAAAGGTTTCTTATTAAGTGCTATAAGATAAAAAAAGCTCTTTATTCACACTTCCTAAAGTTATCTATCACAATTTGTTGCACTAGAGAATTTACCAAAGAGCTTACCAAACTAGAAAAGAACAAGTTGGGGAAGAGGATGGAAAATCAATCTATCCTACTTCATATGCCAATGCAACCCCAACCCACCCTCTTATAAAAATAACTAAAGGACACATCATTTGTTTTATCTTGAAATTTTGGTCATAACAAAGCTATTAATCCCTTATCACTTGTGATAGATTGCAAAAATGGTGCAAATTCTCCATCTTTTTTTTTTTTTTAAATATATTCTGTGCCCTTTTTCATTGACTTTGTAACTCCTCAAGAGATGATGTCTATTCTGCTTAAATCTGGGCTGGCTCTGGGACTTTCATTGGCCAATAGAATATGTGGATGGGATGCCTTGCCAGTTCCAAGTCTAGGCCAGGAAGACCTGCATGCTTCTGTTTACTCCCTGCGAACCCTGCTGAGCGACCATGCTAATAAGCTCAGGTTAGCCTGCAGGAGAATGAAATACCATATGGACTAGAGATGAGCCATCCAAGCTGATCCTGGTCTCCACCAGACTCAGTAGTTGACTATGAACACATGAATGGGCCCAGCTTAGACCAGCTGAGCCAGGCTCAGATCAGCAGTCACCTCATAGCCATAAGAGCATTAATCAAGTGTTCTTGTGTAAAGCCAGTAGTTTTAGGTGGTTTGTTATTCTGCAAAATCTAACCAACACATGAGACAGGAACTACTTTTATCAATTGAAAAGACCCTCCATTGCTCCCCAAACACACACACACACACACACACACACACACACACACATAGAAGGAGGGAGGGAGGAAGGGAGTGAGAGAGAGAGAGCGAGAGAGAGAGAGAGAGAGAGAGAGAAAGAAAGCAGAATGTTTGCAATTGAGCTGCACTTAGAAACACTACTCTGCAGTCCCTAATCATATGAATGACAGTCCCAGCACCTTTACAAGCCTGCCAGTAACTATTAGCACATATCTAGGAAACTGACAAGTTTTTTCATATATTTTATGACTCACATTCCGCCATTGCAGCCATAATTGCCATGAGAATGCAATAGTGCATGGATCCCTATCTTCAGCACACATCTTCCTTCTGAGAAAAAAGGAGACTGACTTGTACAGAATGACTTTTTTCATGTGAAGGAGAAAAAGAAGCCCGCAACTGAGACTATGTAGAATGGTGCTGCCCAGACTCTCATTTTGTATTCTCAGACCTAATTAGCTCTTTTGGACCAGATTGTTTGCAATGAGCTCCAGAAAATTGAGTATGATTTACTCAAGGCAAACAGGGTTCAGTTGTTAACCTTTCAGTCTTTAACGAGGCAACATCTTAAGGATGAACAACAGTAAACAAGGAAGCTTGCCAATAAGAATCAAGACTGTGCCAGGATCCAATTTTACACCCAAAACAAGTCTCTGGAGAAAAATAATTTTTCTGGCATGAAGTGACAGTGCGGGAAGTGCTAGAAAAGAGTATTATCCCAACTCAAAGCTAAGAATTCAATTTTGGGGTGTCTAATATTGAGAGTCAATTTAAAGCAAACAATGTTCTCATTCTGCTGCAGAACCTAGTAATAAATGATGGCTAGAACAATGTGACAATAAGATATCTGACTTCATAGAAATATGGTGGTGTTCAGGTAGAATTGTGTTTTCAATGTAGTCTTAGACATGAACATTAATAACATTAATGTTATGAACATTAATAAAACAGGTGATCCGAGTGAGTTGTGGGAGCCTACATGCATGTTTTGCCAGTGGTGGGAGGATCCCCTAGATGAGAATCTACAGCCAATACCCACCACTCTTGTAGCTGAGCTTCCACGTGGAATTGCCTACACTCTGCTGAGTGTGCTGAACCTCCTTATCTTTTACCATGGTGTCCTCTCTATCTGGACTGTATTTCCTGACTTTTAATGTCTGGCAAATTCCTCCTAATCCTTAAAGTCCTAATCAAATCATTCCCTTACAAAAGGAGAAGAAATCCCTGCTCCATCTCTTTTTCCCAGGCACATTATATATCTGGGGTTCTCAATAGACTAAGACACTAAAAGGCAACAACTGGACCATTATTTCTGGAGCCTGAGCTCCAAAGTCATACTGTTTGAGATAAATTAAAAAGAAGAAACAAACATAACTTCTGTAAATCTCAGAACATAATTTTCCCTCCATAGGTACATAGAGAAAAATTTTCAGGGAGAACATTCAGATTCTCACCAAAAAGAAAGAAAGAAAGAAACAAAAACCACATTATTTTTATTATAGCTCCTGGAACAATCTTACATATAGGCTGGAAATTTAGTTTCTGCTTCTTGATCAACTGGGGACATGACTTGGTATACTGGTGGTATACAAACATGGCTACAGTTATTCCTGTCCTGTACCAACATCCCTTTGTAATGTGATTTTGCAGCTTCTCTCAACACGAGGTGAAATCTATTTCTCGACCCCCTGAATCTGGGCTGAACTTGAAATTTGCTTCACAAGTAGAATGCAGTGGGAAGTCATACTGTGCCTGTCCTAAACCCAGGCCTCGGAGGACTTGAATTGTTGTGCTTTTTCTCTTGGGAAGTGGCCCAACTGTTCTGTGAACCTCTTGAGCTAGCACACTGGAGGATGAGAGACCACATACCTCAGAACCCAGCCTGCTCAGCTGGGCCATGTGAGTCTAGTCAGCCACTGAGAGGACCTAGCTGCTGAACAAAGATGCATAAGTAATGCAGATGAGACCAGAGAAACCATCCAGCTGAGCCCGAGCCAAACTACTAATCCACTGAGATGTAAACTAAATAGTAGACTGTTGTTTTAGGTTACTATGTTTTGAGATAGTTTGTACTCAGGAAAAAAATTAACTGACACAAATAGTCAAATATACAAATGTATACAGAGCCTACCGTAGATGGGCTCTGAAGGTTTTTCTTGACTCCTGGGTTGTTCAAACATCCTCCCTGGGTTTCTGAATTGCTCTCTCTTTCTTTTCTTTCCCAGATCTTCAGTCTCTTAAATCCCTCTGCTTCTCTGCTCTTCAACCTTGACTGTCTCTCTTTAGCTTTCAGCATGGGTTCTCTGTTGTGTTTCAAATCATGGGGGTTTTTCTCCCTGTACACTGTCATGGAGGGTTTCCAATTTATTGGAATATAGGAGAGGGATAAATTAATACAGGATACTTTTGGAGACTATGTCTTGTTCCTGGGATGCAATGAGGTAAGAGAGAAACAAAATTCCTACTTGCCACATTCTACCATTAGTATAAAATTTTGAGTCATTAGAAGAGAGTGGTTTTCATTCGATACTATCCCCCTTCCTTGCCACCTCAATCCCACCAACAGGGTGGAAGAGGTTGTGATGAGCTGCTGAACTTCCCACTCATGGCTGTGCTTTTCCAGTGGGAAGTGACTTGGTGGGTTTCAGGTCCTATGAATCAATTAAAAGATTTGTCCATCCACAAATATTTAAAATTTTGATACTGCCAATTATCCTCCAGAAAGTATCAATTTATATTCCTGTGCATGAGTGTTGATTTCCTCACTTTATCACAAACATTGTTTTTTTTTCTTAATTTTTCATTGTGTATATATATGCATGTATGACATATATGTAAAACATAATATTTTCCATTATAACCATTTTAAATGTACAGTTTAATGGCGTTAATTACACTTACAATGTTGTATGACTATTACCAAATATTTCCAAAACTTTTTCATCACCCCAAACAGAAGTTCTGTAACTATGAAACAATGATCCCCGTTCTCACCTCACCCCGATCCCTGGTAACCTGTAGTCTACTTCTCTCTGTATGAATTCACCCCTTCTAGATATTTCATATAAGTGAATCATATGATATTTGTCCTTCTGTGGCTGGCTTATTGTACTTAGCATACATAATATTTTCAGGATTCCTTGATGCATCTATCAAAACTTCATTTCTTGTTATGACTGAATAATATTCCATTGTATGTATATGTCACATTTTCTTTGTCTATTCATCTGTAGATGGACTGGGTTGTTTCACTCTTTGGCTATTGTGAATAGTGCTGCCATGAATATTCAAGTGCTTCTTGAATCCTTGATTTCAATTCTTTGGGTTTATACTTGGGAGTATAATTGCTGGGTCATATGATAATTCTATGTTTAACTTTTTCAGGAACTGCCAAACTGTCTTCCATAGTGGCTGCATCATTTTACATTCCCACCAGCAAAAGAGAGGGTTATAATTTCTCCACATTCTCGCCAACATTTAATTTCCATTCTTTAATTATAGCCAACCCACTAGGTGTAAAGTGGAATCTCATTACGGTGACTCCACATTTGGTTATGTTAGTGATATCTATTGTTTTTCTGTTTTCTATTTTATTTATCTCCACTCTAATCCTTACTATTTCTATCCTCTGCTAGCTTTGAGTTTAGCCTGCTCTTCTAGTTTCTCAAGATGTAAAATCAGGTTATTGATCTGAGATCTTTTTCAATGTAGGCGTTTACAGCTGTGAAATTCCGTTTGACCGCTGCCTTTGCTGCATATCACAAGCATTGTTAGGTTTTGTTTCATTTCCATTTATCTCAAACTATTTTCTAATTTCCCTTGAATTTCTTCTTTGACCCATTGGTTGTTTCAGAGTGTGTTTTATAGGTGGCACCTGGGCGGCTCAGTCAGTTAAGCGTCCAGCTCCTGGTTTTGGCTCAGGTCATGGTCTCAGGGTCCTGAGGCTGAGCCTCACATCCGGCTCCGTGCTCAGTGTGGAGTCTGCTTGTCCCTCTCCCTCTGCTCCTCTCCCTGTTCTCCGTCTCTCTCCCTCAAATAATAAATAAATAAAATCTTTAAATGGAGGGGAGGTGGATCAGAGGATGGGATAATTGGGTGATGGGCATTAAGGAGGGCAGGTGATGCGCTGAACACTGGGTGTTATACGCAATTGATAAATTATTGAACACTACTAATGATGTACTATATGTTGGCTAATTGAATTTAAATAAACATATAAAATCTTTTAAAAAAGAGTATGTTGTATAATTTTTCACGTATTTGTGATTTTTTTTCAGTTTTCCTTCAGTTAATAGTTTTTATCTTTATTCATTGTAGTTAGGAAAGATACTTTGTATAATTTCAATCTTCTAAAATTTATTGACTTGTTTTGTGACCTAACATGTGGTTTATCCTAGATCATGCTCCATGTGCACTTGAGAATGCGTACTCTGCTCTTGTTGAGGGGAGTGTTCTATGTACATATGTGTCAAATCTAGTGGTTTATAATATAGTGTCAAGTCCACTATTTCCTTATTGATCTTCTTTCTAGAACATCTGTCCATTATTGAAAGTGAGGCTATTGAAGTCTCCAAATATTATTTTAGAAATGTTTATTTCTAAATTCTATTTTAACTATTTTGGGACTCAGTTGTTTGGTGCATTCGTATATGTATAATTGCTATATTTTCTTGAAGAATGGATTGTTGAAGGCTGTAGTCATCCATTTAAGTGACTTTTGCAAACTATTTTTGCAAAGACTATTCCTTGTCACTTGATGTCACTGACTTCTCTTTAGTTTGTGTTTGGATAGTGTTTTGACAGAGATGTCCTTGAATATCAGGAGCTAAACAAACAAACCAAATCTCTGCCAGTCCTTATTGCCAATCTAAGGGGTGAAAAATATATCATTTTCAAATTATTATGTCGTTTTTCTTTTTATTTTCCTGGTAATTTGTGAGGTTGTCTCTTTCTTCTTGTTTCTTAGGCACTTTGTCAAAGGTTTAGTTTTTTTGATTTCTTATCATTTATAGAATTTCTTCAGATAGTCTTCATATGGATTCTTTGTTACATGTGTTGCAATTATTTTCTTCCACCTGCCAATTTTATTTTAGTATTTTTTATGGTGCCTGCATTAGAAAGAATTTAGATTACTTTTATGTAATTAAACTAAAGAATATTTCCCCAACGGCTTCAAATTTTATGTTTGCTTAATAAGGCCTTTCCTATCAATATTTTCTATAGTAAATCGAATTTCTTGTACATTAGCTTATTAAATATTCATTTTTGAATAAATATTATTTATTTACATTTTTTTGCTCCCTTATGTCATACTCTTGATTTTCTTCAAATGTCTGGTGCTTTTTTGTTTTTCTAAATCTTTCTTTCTGGGATTCCATTTATATTTATATACTACAGCCTGCTTGCACTGATCATGCGGCTGGAGGTTTATCAGTGTGATATTCTAATGGCTGGTATTTGGAGGGAGCATGTTCTCTGTGCTTTCTGGATGCATTACCCATCCGGGCACTCCTTGGCCTCTCCCACACAAGCACCCACATCACTGCCCAAAAGTTTCCATCACCAAGGGAAGAATCAACTTGTACAAATTTAATTCTACCTAAAATCACCTTGGTAGTTGGTCTCAGCACACCTTTCTCTTTCTTTTATCTTTTACTTCTGACATGGAGAAGCCTTAGAAATATTTTTGCTTTTCACACCTATCCTTTCTTTGTGTTCTCTGATCAATAGTCTCCTCTGTCAAGCCTGACTCCTTCTGCATTTTACTTCCATGTATTCTTCAACGAGTTTGATTCACCATGGAGCCTGCTATTTACTGCTAATGTTATAGTTTTGTTTTGTTTGCTCTAATACCATTTTTTTATGTCTAGAAGTAAAAGATATAGGTATGTATTCACAGATTAATATCCTGATCTAATTTCCTATGTATATTCTTATTCTTACTAGATATCTTTGAAATAAGACTTGAGTCTCTTTAAAAAGATTGGATTTAATAAAATATGATTAAAAATACATAAAGGAATGAGGAGAATGAATACAAATTGAAAGAAAAAACAAAAAATTAGTTTGATCTCTGTAGGAATTCAGGCCTTTGGTAGGTCTGGGGCTTGGTCCCGAAAAGGGATGGAAATGTCAAGGTCTGTCAGGAAACTGACCTTTGACTCACCCAGAAGTAAGTTTTCTGGGGATAGTTTTCATAGTAACTACAACCTAGTGAGTGGAAAGATGCTTAGCCAGAGTTTCCAGAAGGTTATACATCTCCCTTCTCAACGGGAAAGTAGTGGTTCTACCCATAATCAGAACTTTCTACAAGGATAGAATCAATGGCAGCTGGACATCTCAGAGAGGACTTTGAAAATCCTGGAAACCTTGGCTTTCAACTGGGAATGTACAGCAAGCTCTCTACATTGGTATGTTTCCATATCCTTTGCTAGCAAGTAAAATTCATAGCCTTGACTGTGTTTTTGGGAATCCTTTGCTATTTCCATAACTGTCCCACAATGAGAGTATTTAAACCATTTGACATAGAACACTCTTCTTTGGAATAAAGGGGATGCATACTTGGATCTTTTTCCATTATCCCAAAAACTCAATCTTATGATAGAAATGTAAGAGATAAATACACTGGTCATTCAGAGTTTGACTCTTCTTGGAAAAAAATAAAATAAATAAAAATACCTGATGTTATACAGGCAAACCCCAACATTGCAGACATTCTTTGTAACTCCTACTTGATGTCTTTTCCTATTTTAGCCCCAAGTTATGCTCTTTATGACATGTTTATACTCCTATTATTCTATGTTGATAGTTCTCTAACTGTGTTATCTGTATACCATTTATCTTCACATTATATTACATGTTCTATGACAGAAGGACATGTGCCAAACTTCCCTTCAAGGAAACAAGTCTGTACCTATGCCAGGACTGATGAAGTGATCTATAAATAACCACTGAATTTTCTTGCCAGTAAATGAACAATTGATTATGTCACCTTTTGTGGGTGTTATGGTGAGGTTCTCCAGCTGCTGATTTTTGCTCTAGGGCTATTGACTTGACCCCTTGTGAAAGTAGTTAATCTTAGATAAGCAGAAGATCCAGAAGCTGGATGATACAGGGAGAACAGAAAAATGTCCATGATGAACCTCAAATTCACAGTATCCTTATAATAAGGCATGATAAAATGCAACCCTCAACCGAGGAATTAAAAGACCCTTTGGTCAGGAATTATCCATTCCAATTATAGGCCTTCAGTTCTCCTGAATGACTCCTAAAAATCCAATTATTCTTTATTTATTCATCTATAAAAGAGTGAAAGAAGATGCTAATGTTTCCTTTAATAGGGTTAAAGAGAGTTAAGAGAAAAATTAGATGCTAAATAAAACTGCTGAGATGGGACGTAATTCAGATATCATTCTTGACATATTCACGTGCATTTAACAATAACTCAATGTTCAATTCTCAGTCAACTTTCAAGTATGGCTCAGTGTTTTCACGACTCAGTAGCTTTATGATTTATTACTTTTTCCAAGTTCTAATCCACATTGTATCCTTGAGTTACTTCTGAGCAAATGTCTTTTCTGTTCTGTGCTTCAATAAATCCCACCACAGAATTGGGTTTACAATAGAAACTGCTTGAAAGAAGAAATGAGTTCAAAACTTGAATTAAGTTTCCTCAGGTAAAAACAAGCTTTTTTTTTTCCTCCCTAAAGAACCTCGTTGAGCATGTGCCCACTCTTAAGGCAAGTAAGCTTGGACTTGAAAATAATTGACCAAGCTATAACATGAGGAACTGCCTGTGCCCCAGAGGGAAATCAATCAAGGGCTATTGTGAGGTTGTGATGTGCTTACTTCTCCTATGGGGTGGGGCAGGTATTTCTTGGATCATGGTGGCAAATCAATTTTGTGTTCATCCCTTTCAGTGCTGATTCTTAGGAGCAGAAACATCACTTCTTGACCTTCCTCAGGCAGAACTGATATCTCCTTCTTCCATATTCATCCAGAAGTTTGTACCTCCCTCATTTCAGCCTTCTTGAACTGCAAGGAAATGCAGTGGTAAGAGTGAGGATCTTGGAGACAGAAAATGTGGCTTCAAGTCCTGTCCCTGTTCCTAATTAACTATATATATAACTTAAGACAAGTTGTTTTCAAGGCTTCATCAGTAGGTTAAGGATAATAAAAACTTTCTCTAAGGTTTGTTGTGAGAATTAAATGTGCCAGTGGATATAAATCCCCCAGTGAATTGTTTGGCACCTGATAGGCACACAGTCAATAATAACAGGATGACATTTCTGCCATAAGATGAGAGGGAGAGAAGTTGGGTCAGAACCTCACTCTCTGTAGCTTGGAAAATATGAAAAGAAATAGATAATCTTATTGCTGCATCAGCCACAAACATGGAGTGGCCTGACTTCACATACAATCCTTTAAAAGTGTAAACAAGAGAAAGAAGGAAAAAAGTGCAGAAGTGCGCAAAGCTTGGAGATGTTCCCAATGGTATTTCCTCCCCATAAGCAAAGCAAAAGGAAAAGTAGGTGGACAGGGCACATCCTGACAAATCTTGCCCATATGTTCTAAATAAAAAGTAAAGTCAAGAGGATATCAATTGTCATCAGCACTGTGGCTCTGAAAGTGTTAGCTAATGCAGTTTATGTGGGAGAAAAACAGCTGGAAAAGTGAGAATAGAGGACATTAAATTACTTTTATTTGCAGATGATATGATTGTATACTCTTAGAACTCATGGGAATTGTCTGAAACACTGTAAGAAATAAAAAAGAAAATTCAGAAAATTCCCTGGTTGCAAAATTCATATTAAAATCATTACTTTTCTTATATACCAACTATAAACAGAAAATTTTAATGAAGGAAATATCCCATTTACAATACCAAGAAAAATATTTTTTTTAAAAAAGGAACAAGAAATATTCAGGGTTTATATGAAGGAAACTTTAAAACTCTTCTGAGAATTGTAAGAGAAGATTTAGAAAAATGGTCAGAATAGATTCCTGGATGTCTCAATATTATAAAGATAATTATCTTCTAAAATTAGTCTATGAAGCCTGTGCCATCCAAATGAGAATACCAGTGAGATGTTTTGAGGAAAACGTTATAGAATGATATTTTTTGAGAAATACATGTATAAAATTGCTATGATGATTCTTCAAAACAAGAAAAAAAATTGAAGGTTCAGTGGAACAATATCCGAAATCTAGAAAATATTCATCCAGGTAGACACGGATATGTTACATATGATAAAGATGACATCTTATTCACTGGGAAAACACAGATTAGTTAAAAAAAAATGGCTCTGCAAAAAGGAGTTGACTTTTGGGGGAAAAACTTGGATGGCTACTTCAGTCTTAATATAAATTTGAGATCTATTAATTGTATGAGTGTAAAAACTAAAACCTTAGAAATATTGTAAGAAAATGTGGATTGCAAAAAATCATTGAATTTATAAAGGAAATATTGGTAAAAGTAACTACATAAAAACTAAAAACTAAGCCATGGCAAAAACATGGTAATATGAAAAATCAAAGTAAACTGCACAAAATTTTATAATATGTACAATAATCTTATAAAAATGACTAAAAGCAAATATTTCAGTCATAAATTGTGTAATTTTACAGAAAGTAAGATGAACTACTAATAAATATAAAAATGCTCAGCCTCATATATTAAATGAATAAAAATAAAATAGATAGCATTTACACCTATCAAATTGGTAAAAGCAAATATAATTGATAATACTAATTCCAACAAGGGTCTTGGAATATGGGCACTTCCATATACTTCAAGTCCAAACTATACCACTTTGGAGTGCAATGTGGTAGTATCTAAGTTTTAAATGCATACACACTTTTGCCCAACAATTCCATTACCAGAGTTAGCCCTAGAGACATTCTTGCAAAACTGTACCATGATATGGAATATAGTTTTTTTGTTTTTGTTTTTGTTTTTAAAGATTTTATTTATTTATTTGACAGAGAGAGACACAGCAAGAGAGGGAACACAAGCAGGGGTAGTGGGAGAGGGAGAAGCAGGCTCCCCGCAGGGCAGGGAGCCTGATGTGGGACTCGATCCCAGGACCCTGGGATCATGACCTGAGCTGAAGGCAGTCGCTTAACCGACTGAGCCACCCAGGCGCCCTATAGTTTTTAACAGTTAAAAAAATCAACATAAATATAACCTATAGGATACTAGTTAAATAAAATATAATATATTCAAACAACAAAATTATATTCAGCCTTAATAAGTGTGATACACTGGTATCTACTATTATTAATAGGTTTTCAAAATATATTCATAAATGATAAAAGCCAGGCACAGATCAGTTGTAGTGACCAATTCCTTTTATATGGATGTACTGTGTGTGTGTTTTTTGTTACTTACGTATTTAATTGGAAGAAGATTCAAAACAAATTTTTGATACTCTCTATATTTCCCAAGTTATTGGGGATTGGAGGAATAAGAAACTAACATCTAAAAAATACACAGACTTTATTTTTTACAGCTGTTTTAGGTTCACAGCAAAATCAAGAAGAAAGTATAGAGATGACCCATATGGCCCTTCACCCCAAAAACACAGCCTCCCCTACCATCATCATGAGTGATATGTCAGAATGTATCCCACATCAGAGTGATACGTTTGTTACAATGGATGAACCAGCATTGACACATTATCAACCAAAGTCCATTGTTTACATGAGGATTCACTCTTGGTCTTGGGTATTCTGTGGGATTTCTGCAAATGTACAATGATAACATGTATCCATAGCTGTAGTTAGTATCTTGGAGTAGTTTCACTGCCATAAAAATCCCTTTTGCTCCACCGATTCATCCTTTGGTCCCCCAAACACTTGGCAATCACAGATCTTTTTACAGCCTCCCTAGGTTTACCTTTACCAGAATGCCATATACTTGGCATCCTACAGTATTTACTCTTTTGTATTTTTTTGTATTTTGTATTTTTTAAATTTTATTATGTTATGTTAATCACCATACATTACATCGTTTTTGATGTAGTGTTCCATGATTCATTGTTTGCGTATAATACCCAGTGCTCCATACAGTACATGCCCTCTTTAATACCTATCACCAGGCTAACCCATGCCCGCACCCCCCTCCCCTCTAGAACCCTCAGTTTGTTTCTCAGAGTCTATAGTCTCTCATGGTTCGTCTACCCCTCCGATTTCCCCCCTTCATTTTTCCCTTCCTGCTATCTTCTTCTTCTTCTTCTTCTTCTTTTTTTTTTTTTTAACATATAATGTATTATTTGTTTCAGAGGTACAGATCTGTGATTGAACAGTCTTACACAATTCACAGCACTCACCATAGCACATACCCTCCCCAATGTCTATCACCCAGCCACCCCATCTCTCCCACCCTCCACCACTCCAGCAACCCTCAGTTTGTTTCCTGAGATTAAGAATACCTC
This sequence comes from Halichoerus grypus, assembly GCF_964656455.1. Classification (NCBI taxonomy): domain Eukaryota; kingdom Metazoa; phylum Chordata; class Mammalia; order Carnivora; family Phocidae; genus Halichoerus; species Halichoerus grypus. The sequence continues at coordinate 151,612,706 of NC_135712.1, read as the reverse complement.
ATATCAGTGAGGTCATATGATGCATGTGTTTCTCTGATTGACTTATTTTGTTCAGCATAACACCCTCCAGTTCTATCCACGTCATTGAAAATGTCAAGTTCTCATTCTTTTTGATGGCTGCATAATATTCCATTGTGTGTGTATACATATATATATATATATATATATATACACCACATCTTCTTTATCCATTCATCTGTTGATGGACACCTTGGCTCTTTCCACAGTTTGGCTATTGTGGACATCGCTGCTATAAATATCAGGGTGCACGTACCCCTTCAGATCCCTACATTTGTATCTTTGCAGTAAATACCCAGTAGTGCAATTGCTGGATCATATGGTAGCTCTATTTTCAACTTTTTGAGGAACCTCCATACTGTTTTCCAGAGTGGCTGCACCAGCTTGCATTCCCACCAACAGTGTAGGAGGGTTCCCCTTTCTCCACATCCCCACCAACATCTGTTGTTTCCTGACTTGTTAATTTTAGCCATTCTGACTGGTGTGAGGTGGTATCTCATTGAGGTTTTGATTTGGATTTCCCTGATGCCGAGCGACGTGGAGCACTTTTTTTTTTTTTGTGGAGCACTTTTTCATGTGTCTGTTGGCCATTTGGATGTCTTCTTTGGAAAAATGTCTGTTCATGTCTTCTGCCCATTTCTTGATTGGATCATTTGTTCTTTAGGTGTTGAGTTTGATGAGTTCTTTATAGATTTTGGATACTAGCCCTTTATCTGATATGTCATTTGCAAATATCTTCTCCCATTCTGTCGGTTGTCTTTTGGTTTTGTTGACTTCCTTTTGCTGTGCAAAAGCTTTTTATCTTGTTGAAGTCCCAATAGTTCATTTTTGCTCTTGTTTCCCTTGCCTTTGGTGATGCTTCTAGGAAGAAGTTGCTGCAGCTGAGGTCGAAGAGGTTGCTGCCTGTGTTCTCCTTTAGGATTTTGATGGACTCTTGTCTCACATATAGGTCTTTCAACCATTTGGAGTCTATTTTGGTGTGTGGTGTAAGGAAATGGTCCAATTTCATTCTTCTGCATGTGGCTGTCCAATTTTCCCAACACCATTTGTTGAAGAGACTGTCTTTTTTCCATTGCACATTCTTTCCTGCTTTGTCAAAGATGAGTTGACCATAGAGTTGAGGGTCCATTTCTGGGCTCTCTATTCTGTTCCATTGATCTATGTGTCTGTTTTTGTGCCAGTGCCATACTGTCTTGATAATGACAGCTTTGTAACAGACCTGGAAGTCCGGAATTGTGATGCCACCCACTTCGCTCTTCTTTTTCAACATTCCTCCAGCTATTCGGGGTCTTTTCTGGTACCATACAAATTTTAGGATTATTTGTTCCATTTCTTTGAAAAAAGTTGATGGTAATTTGATAGGGATTGCATTGAATGTGTAGATTGCTCTAGATAGTATTGACATCTTCACAGTATTTGTTCTTCCAATCCATGAGCATGGAACGTTTTTCCATTTCTTTGTGTCTTCCTCAATTTCTTTCATGAATATTTTATAGTTTTCTGAGTACAGATCCTTTGCCTCTTTGGTTAGATTTATTCCTAGGTATCTTATGGTTTTGGGTGTGATTGTAAATGGGATCAACTCCTTAATTTCTCTTTCTTCTGTCTTGTTGTTGGTGTATAGGAATGCCACTGATTTCTGTTCATTGATTTTATATCCTGCCACTTGACTGAATTCCTGTATGAGTTCTCGTAGTTTTGGGGTGGAGTCTTTTGGGTTTTCCACATAAAGTATCATATATCTGCAAAGAGTGAGAGTTTGACTTCTTCTTTGCCGATTTGGGTGCCTTTTATTTCTTTTTGTTGTCTGCTGTGGCTAGGACTTCTAATACTATGTTGAATAGCAGTGGTGATAGTGGACATCCCTGCTGCATTCCTGACCCTAGGGGGAAAGCTCTCTGTTTTTCCCCATTGAGAATGATATTTGCTGTAGATTTTTCATAGATGGCTTTTATGATATTGAGGTACGTACCCTCTATCCCTATACTCTGAAGAGTTTTGATCAAGAAAGGATGCTGTACTTTGTCAAATGCTTTTTCTGCATCTATTGAGAGGATCATATGATTCTTGTTCTTTCTTTTGTTAATGTATCGTATCACGTTGATTGATTTGCGGATGTTGAACAAACTTTGCAGCCCAGGGATAAATCCCACATGGTCGTGGTGATTAATCCTTTTAATATACTATTGGATCCTATTGGCTACTATTTTGGTGAGAATTTTGGCATCCATGTTCATCAAGGATATTGGTTTGTAATTCTCCTTTTTGATGGGGTCTTTGGTTTGGGGATCAAGGTAATGGTGGCCTCATAAAATGAGTTTGGAAGTTTCCTTCCATTTCTATTTTTTGGAACAGTTTCAGAAGAATAGGTATTAATTCTTCTTTAAATGTTTGGTAGAATTCCCCTGGGAAGCCATCTGGCCCTGGGCTTTTGTTTGTTGGGAGATTTTTGATGACTGCTTCAATTTCCTTAGTGGTTATAGGTCTGTTCAGGTTTTCTATTTCTTCCTGGTTCAGTTTTGGTAGTTGATATATCTCTAGGAAGGCATCCATTTCTTCCAGGTTATCTAATTTGCTGGCATAGAGTTGCTCATAATCTGTTCTTAGAATTGTTTGTATTTCTTTGGTGTTGGTTGTGATCTCTCCTCTTTCATTCATGATTTTGTTGATTTGGGTCATTTCTCTTTTCTTTTTGATAAGTCTGGCCAGGGGTTTATCAATCTTGTTAATTCTTTCAAAGAACCAGCTCCTAGTTTTGTTGATCTGTTCTACTGTTCTTTTGGTTTCTATTTCATTGATTTCTGCTCTGATCTTTATTATTTCTCTTCTCCTGTTGGGTTTAGGCTTTATTTGCTGTTCCTTCTGTAGCTCCTTTAGGTGTAGGGTTAGGTTGTGTATTTGAGACCTTTCTTGTTTCTTGAGAAAGGCTTGTATTGCTATATACTTGCCTCTTAGGACTGCTTTTGCTGCATCCCAAAGATTTTGAACAGTTGTTTTTTTCATTTTCATTGGTTTCCATGAATTTTTTAAATTCTTCTTTAATTTCCTGGTTGACCCATTTATTCTTTAGTAGGATGCTCTTTAGCCTCCATGTATTTGAGTTCTTTCTGACTTTCCTCTTGTGATTGAGTTCTAGTGTCAAAACATTGTGGTCTGAAAATATGCAGGGAATGATCCTAGTCTTTTGGTACCAGTTGAGACCTGATTTGTGACCTAGGATGTGATCTATTCTGGAGAATGTTCCATGGGCACTAGAGAAGAATGTGTATTCTGTTGCTTTGGGATGGAATATTCTGAATATATCTGTGAAGTCCATTTGGTCCAGTGTGTCACTTAAAGTCTTTATTTCCTTGTTGATCTTTTGCTTAGATGACCTGTCCATGTCAGTGAGGGGGATGTTAAAGCCCCCCACTATTATTGTATTGCTGTCAATGTGTTTCTTTGCTTTTGTTATTAATTGGCTTATATAAGTGGCTGCTCTCATGTTAGGGGCATAGATATTTACAACTGTTAGATCTTCTTGTTGGATAGACCCTTTAAGTAGGATATAGTGTCCTTCCTCATCTCTTATTACAGTCTTTGGTTTAAAATCTAATTTGTCTGATATAAGGATTGCCACCCCAGCTTTCTTTTGGTGTCCATTAGCATGGTAAATGGTTTTCCACCCTCTCACTTTCAATCTGGGGGTGTCTTTGGGTCTAAAATGTGTCTCTTGCAGACAGCATATTGATGGGTCTTGTTTTTTTTTATCCAATCTGTGTCTTTTGATTGGGGCATTTAGCCCATTTACATTCAGGGTAACTATTGAAAGACAGGAATTTAGTGCCATTGTATTGCCTGATTGTTATTGTTATTGTCTGTGTTCCTTTCTGGTCTATGTTGCTTATAGGGGACCCCTTTCAATATTTCTTGTAGGGCTGGTTTTGTGTTTGCAAATTCCTTTAGTTTTTGTTTGTCCTGGAAGCTTTTTAACTCTCCTTCTATTTTCAATGACAGCCTAGCTGGATATAGTATTCTTGGCTGCATATTTTTCTCATTTAGTGCTCTGAATATATCCTGCCAGTCCTTCCTGGCCTGCCAGGTCTGTGGATAGGTCTGTTGCCAATCTAATGTTTCTACCATTGTAGGTTACATATCTCTTTTTCTGAGCTGCTTTCAGGATTTTCTCTTTGTTTCTGAGACTCGTAAGTTTTACTATTGGATGCTGGGGTGTTGACCTATTTTTATTGATTTTGAGAGGGGTTCCCTGTGCTTCCTGGATTTTGATGCCTGTTTCCTTCCCCAAATTAGGGAAGTTCTCCACTATAATTTGCTCCAATATACCTTCTTCCCCTCTCTCTCTTTCTTCTTCTTCTGGAATCCCAATTATTCTAATGGTATCGCTTATCTCTCGAATTCTGCCCTCATGATCCAGTAGTTGTTTATCTCTCTTTTCCTCAGCTTCTTTGTTTTCCATCATTTGGTTTTCTATATCTCTAATTCTCTCTTCTGCCTCACTTATCCTAGCAGTTAGCACCCCCATTTTTTATTGCACCTCATTAATAGCCTTTTTGATTTCAACTTGGTTAGATTTTAGTTCTTTTATTTTTCCAGAAAGGGTTTCTCTAATAACTTCCATGCTTTTTTCAAGCCCAGCTAGTATCTTTAAAATCATAATTCTGAACTATAGTTCTGACATTGTACTAATGTCTGTTGAGTACGTCCCTGGCAGTCGGAACTGCCTCTTGTTCTTTTTATTGAGGTGATTTTTTCTATCTTGTCATTTTGTCCAGAGGAGACTAGATGAATGAGAGAACAAAATGCTAACAGGGTTACAACGTCCTTAGAAAATATACTCTAAACAAATCAGAAAAGACCTGAAACCGGGGGAAAGGAAAGGGAAAGAAAGAAAAAAGGAATAGAAAAAAAAGAAAAAGATAAAGATCAAAACAAACAAAAACAGAACAAAACAAAAAGAACAGAATATGATCAAATATGATCAGGCTGGTGCATAGATCAGTGGCACACACTAGATTTTGGGTGTATTTTGGTCTGTTAGAAGAAAGTGCCCCCCAAAATTTTAAAGAAAAAGAAACTTATATATGTACAAAAATAAAGGTTAATACGATGAAGGGATGGAATATGAGTATAAAGATGAAAAGTATAAAAAGTTTTATAAAAGGAATTGGTAAGAAGTTGTTTGAAAAAAGAAAGAAGAGGATTTAAAAAAAAATGAAAAAAAAAGGGAGAGAACATGATCAGGCAGGAGACTAGAACAAAGCCATACACTAGACATTTAGAGTATATTTTGATCTGTTAGAAGAACCTGTATCTCAAAATTTTAAAGAGAGAACAACTATATATATATATGCCAAAAATAAGGGTAACGACTATGAAGGGATAGAATATGACTCTAAAAATGAAAAATAAAAATGTCTTTTAAAAGAGGGATTGATAAGATATTGGTTGAAAAAGGGAAAAAGAAAAATTCAAAAAAAATAAAGACAGTTAAAAAAAATTAACACTGAAAGACTAAAGAATCATGGGGAAAAGCTATGACTTCTATGTACAGTATTCCCCTAGCGCTGGAATTCTGCCGTTCTCATTGATTGGTAAACTTGGTCTTGGCTGGTTGTTCTTGCTGATCTTCTGGGGGAGGGGCCTGTTGCCGTGGTTCCCAAATGTCTTGCGGGAGGCGGAATTGCCCCGCCCTTGCCTGGTCCGGGCTAAGTAATCTACTCGGGTTTGCTCTCCGGAGCTTTTGTTCCCTGCAAACTTTCCGTACAGCTTTGGAGGAGGAGAGTGAAAATGGCGGCCTCCCAGTCTCCGCCCAGGAGGAGCCGAGAACTCAGGGCCCCACTCCTCAGTGAGCCCCCAGAGAAAAGCAGTCAATCACTCCCATCTCCCCGGTCTCCGGCCGCACTCCGTGCTCACCTGGCCTGTGACTGAGCATTTCTATCTCTGGCACCCGACTAGGTGTGGAGTCTCCAAACCCAGGAGATCCCTGCGGTGCGCTCCCATGCTGCTCCTCTCGGGGGAGGAAGGGGCGTCTCCCTGGATCTGCCGCTTGTTGGGTCCCTGCTGGAAGAGCAGGGGCCCGACTGTGACGTGGATCATGGTTTATGGCAACCGCGAGCTGAGAGCCCGTGCCTGGGCTCCGTCTCTGCAACCGGCTTCCCCGCTCCGATACCTGGGAGCTCTGCCGCACTCTGGCACCCCCGGTCTTTCTGTGACCCTGAGGGTCCTGAGACCACACTGTCCTGTGAGGGTTCCACCCCCCCGCTTAGCCACTGGAGCGATGTCCCTCAGCGGAGCCGACTTCTAAAAGTTCCGATTTTGTGCTCCGCGCCTCTATCACTTGCCAGAAGCTGCCGTTGGAGGCCCCCTCCCCCGCTGTCTGTCCTCCCGAATATCGCTCGGATTCACTTCTCTGCATGTCCTACCTTCCAGAAAATGGTCGCTTTTCTGTTCAGAGAGTTGTTGCTATTCTTTTCTTCGATGTCCTGTTGAGTTTGTAGGTGTTCAGAATGGTTTGATCCCTGTCCAGCTGAATTCCTGGGACCAGACGAAATCCAGGTCTCCTATTCCTCTGCCATCTTGCTCCCTCCCCCCTCTCTCTAGTGTCTCTTAAGTCCGTCCTCTTATAATGACAACAATCCAACTGGGTTAGGACCAACTCCAAAGACTTTATTTTAACTTAATTATCTCTTTCAAGGCACTTGGATGAAGAGGAGACTTGGACACACTGAGGTCTACTAGGGATGTGTGTGCACAGAAGAAATGCCATGTGAGGACACTGGGAGAATGTGGCCATCTACAAGCCAGGAGAGAAGCCTCAGAAGACACCAAACCTGCCAACACCTTCATCTTGGATTCCTAGCCTCCAAAACTGTAGAAAATAAATTTCTGCTGTTTAACCACCCAGTCTCTGGTATTTTGTTGTGGCAGTTCTAACAAATTAATGCACTCTGTATCCTGCAACCTTGCTATAATTGCTTCATATTTCCAGGAGGTTTTTGTTTTGTTTTATTTTGCTTTGTTGATTCTTTTGGATTTTCTATTTCTGTTTTGAATGCTTCCTGATTTAAAAAAATAAAAAAATAACTAATGTATATATTTTTACAATAAATAATAATAGACACCATTCTCTTCCTGAATTCTGCTCTTTCCTCCATGTAGTACATGTTGAGGGTAGCATATAGTTATGTCCTAGTTCATGGAATGACACTTGGTATGTCTCCAATATGTGTTTCATTATAATGAATGAATTAGAGTTCAAAGAGACTGTTTGCTCCCAATTTTCTGAAAAGTTTTTGGGAAACTGACCTTTATGGGGATCAGAAAGGGTTGCTGAAATATGCAGAAATCAAAGAGAGGATGGAAGCTATTGCAGGAGGGTCTGCTCACCTTTTTCTAGCTGATCCTGGAGAGGAAATCCTCCCATGAGCTCTATTGTACACATGAAAAGACTAGGTTTTATAGAACATAGAAAACGGAGGTTTCACTTTCTGAACTTTCAGATTTACTCTTCTAATCCTCTTTTTCTCCAGTCTTCCTGTGTGTTCTTGGCCAAGGAGACATGAGCTGAGTAGTGCATGTGCCTTTAATGTTTCCTGTGGTTAAAGATAAAAAGGAAACATATCTGGCACATACAAGCAGAAGGTAATGGTAGAGGTTTAACTCACTAAATGCATTTTTCTTTTTCTGTATTTGGGTAAATTGTTTCTATTACAGCTAGATTGTTTGTATCCTTATGCTCAAAGGTTAATGATTACTTGTAAAGGAGCACAGGGTTTGACACACCGTTGGTGCTCAAAGTTAGGAACTGATTTATGAATGAATCACCTAATGCAGAATCAAGGCACACTAGGTTTGGACTTTTTACTTTTTAAGCTTTATTTTTTTAAAGACATCTATGTGGCTTTGCTGCCTCTAGGACTGAACAAAGAAGTCTGTTTTTATGGACTGAGGAAGCAGACATCTAGTTTGTCACAGATGACTAAAATAGATGTCTGCCTTAATAAAAAGAGAAATTATTTATATGACTAAAAATAATCTAGAAGCTACAAAATTATTTCCTGGTGAAGAAAGACCTTATGAATTATTGTCAGTTTGAGTGTCTTTACTGTATCCCTTCCCTGCTTTTTTGAGAGCGCTAGGGAGTAAAAAGAATATGGCAGATTTAATGACATTCTTTATCTACTAGACAGACAAATGATGTCTTCTGAAATATAATTCCCTGGATTTTGAAGTTAAAGCAAATTAAAAAGGAACTGTGGTTGGAGTTTTTCTGGGTAAAGCAAACTGTAGCCATAAAAAGGCAACACATACCTGCAGAATTCTGAAAATAAGACCATTCACTCACCTGTCATCAGATAGCTCACTGTATGTCTCTGTCTAAAAGGCAAGCTCAACAGAACTGAAGACTCTAAGACCTTTCTTCTACAATCCATCCTCTCGTCCATCAGGGCAAAGTTGGTATATATTTGGAATCTCTTCTCAGCAAAACTGAATGCCAATGAGGCACAAGCATCCACGCTAGATACTTCAAGAGATGCAGAGAAAATCATGACAAGATGAAGCCTTATCATCTCCAAAACTTACAATGTAGTCGATTGATCTAACTTCTTTTTAATAGCAGGCGCCAAGAGAAGAGCCTCTTCCCCAGGGTCTTGTGAGATCCTCTGGTGAGATGCAGTGAGAAAGTATTACATTATACCACCATTCTCCACCTCCAGACATCATTTGGCTAACAAACATTTTTATTTCCTTTAGTATTTGTTCATAAGTCAGTTATCTCTCTCTCTCTCTTTTTTCAGATTTTATTTATTTATTTGATAGAGAGAGAGTGAGAGAGAGAACGAACAGGGAGAGCTGCAGAGGGAGAAGGAGAAGCAGGCTCTCCGCTAGGCAGGGAGCCTGATGCGGGGCTAGAACCCAGGACCCTGGGATCATGACCTGAGCCGAAGGCAGATGCTTAACCGACTGAGCCACCCAGGAGTCTGAAGTCAATTATCTCTTAATAAATTATTTTTATTTCCTTTGAAACTGGATTAATTTACCAAAATCTTTCAGTAAGGTGTGTGGAAGGGGAATTAACATTGACTGTGACTATGCAGCCTTATTGGGAATGTGTATATTGGTGATATCCTTGGAAAATAGAAGAATTTTACCTGAAAATTGTATCAGAGATGAAAAATCATATATCAGATGTTTAAAGAATGTTTAATTAAAAAACATATGCAATGCACATATTCTTAAAATACTGTGAGCAAATCCAATTTTGGTTCCTTGAGTGTTTTTTTTTTTTTTTTTTTTTTTTTGAGAGAGAGAGAGAGAGAATGGGGGAGAGAGAGAGAGAGAGCATGAGAGGGGGGAGGGTCAGAGAGAGAAGCAGACTCCCTGCCAAGCAGGAAGCCCGATGTGGGACTCTATTCTGGGTCTCCAGGATCATGACCCTGAGCCGAAGGTAGTCGCTTAACCAACTGAGCCACCCAGGCGCCCCGGGTCTTTTTTGAATGATTAACCATAGCGCTGAGGAATACAAGTTTATCTGAATCAGTTGTGAAGTATGTCATAATTAACTGATCATACAATACTTTGCAATAAAAAAGATTCTAGGTTCTTTTTTAAAGATTTTGTCTATTTTTGAGAGAGAGAGTGAGTAAGCACAGGAAGTGGGGAGGGGCAGAGGGAGAGGGAGAAGCAGACTCCCTGCTGAGCAGAGAGCCAGACATGGGACTCAATTTCAGGACCCTGAGATCATGACCTTAGCCAAAGGCAGACGCTCAGCCACTGAGCCACCCAGGTGCCCCAATCCTAGGTTTTTCTTATAGTAGAATCATTGTGACTCACATACATCTTCATATGCTTTCTTGAGTGGGAGAGAAAGGAATGGAATTACAGTTATGGCTGGGATTTGCAGATAAATTGCAGAGTACCTATTACAAACCACTGGTTGGATCTCTGAGCATCATTTCTAAATGTGTTGCTCATGTGTATAGGTGGAGTGGGTAGGGAATTGTGAATTAATGCCCAATATAACATCATTAGAAATTATCAAGTTCAGGTTTATGTTCAGGGTGTTTCCATAATTGCCTCCTAACTGGTTTCTCTACTGCTCTTCTTCCCCTTACATGTTATTGTTCACATAGCAACCAGGGTGATCTTTAAAAAATGTAAATCAATTAAGCCACTTTCTTATTTAAGGCCATCCAGAAGCTCATCACTGCTTTAAAAATATACTCATTATAATCTATGGCTCATAATTTGACCCCTACTTTTGTCTCAGGCTTCACCTCTACCAGTTTATGCTTAGGTCACTATCTATGCTCTGAAATTGCTAAAGCCGTTGAAGGAAGGGTCAGCAAATGGTGCTGGTGTAATTGGATATCCGTAGACTACAAAATGAACCTTGATCTAAACCTCACACCTTGTACAAAATTAGCTCAGAAATGGATCACAGACTTAAATGTAAAAAATAAAACTATAAAACCTGTAGGAGATAACACTGGAGAAAATCTTAAGGACCTTTGGCAAGGTGAAGAATTCTTAGATATGACACACAAAGCACACCATAAAAAGAAAAACTGATAAGGTGGACTGCATCATCATTAAATATTTTGGTCTGCAAAAGACCTTTATAAGAGGATGAAAAGACAAATTGCTACAGAATAGCATAAAATATTTGCAAGTCACATATCTGGCAAAAGACTTACATCTAGAATATGTAAAGAACTCTAAAATTTCAACACTAAAAACAAAACAATCAAATTAGAAAATGGGAAAAATACATGAGAAAATATTTCACCTATGAAAATATGTGGATGGCAAATAAGAATATGAAGCTATGTCTAGTATCACTAGTCATTAGGGAAATGTAGGCTAAAACTACAATGAGATATCACTACACAACTATTAGAACAGCTGAAATAAATAGTGCCAATAGAAAATGAGGGCAAAGGATGTGAAGAAACTGGATCATTTATACATTTCTGGTGGCAATTTAAAATGGTACAGCCAATCTGGAAAGTAGTTTGGCAGTTTCTTACAAAACTAAACATACAAATACCTATGACCCAGCAATGGCACTCCAGGGTGTTTACCCCATAGAAATGAACTTTTAGGTCTGCATAAAAACCTGTATATGTTTGTTTACACCAGCTGTATTTATGATAGTCAAGAACTGGAAGCAACATAAATTTCCCTCAATAGATGAAAGTTTAAACAAACCATGGCACATCAGTACAATGGCATACTACTCGGCAATATAAAGATAGAAACTCTTGGTACACATGACATGGATAGAACTCAAGGTCATAGACTGTATTATTTTATTTAAATACCATTCTCATAATGACAAAATTTCAGAGATATATAAGAGATTAGAGGTGAGGGGTGCTGGGAAGAGGGATGGAGGTGTAACTATAAAGGGGACCATATGGTAGTAATGGGACAGTTCTGAGTCTGGATTGTGGAAGTGGTTGCATGATGAAATGACATGACCGCACATGTTGCATGATGAAATGACATGACCGCACATGATGAAAGGACACAGAACTACACACAAACATCACACCAATGTAAAATTTCCAGTTTTGATATCTCTCTATAATTATATTAGAGGTAACTAATGGGGAAAATGACAGAAATGTACATAGAACCTCTCTACACTGTCTTGGCAACTTCCTATGAATCCATATTTACTTACAAGTAATTTTTAAGTACTTCATTTGATTATCGTAGCAACTGTTTTACGAATCTTCCTTAAAGAATTGATACCAGTGTTTCAAGTAAGTTCATTTTAGATATTCTAAATATTAGCAACTAGAAAATTGTTACTTTACATTTATATGTTAACCTTTTACATTTCCTATATAAACATTTTCATGTGTTTGTGATTAATATTCCTGCAGTAGTGTGTACACACAATTCCTAGACTGCTCTTTCTAAGTATACAGTTATATCATGTCATAAATTATGTTATTTCACATGGCAATGTGTAAGCCTATAGTTTCATGTACAGGCATTCACACATGAATACCTATTACTAATAGAAGGCAATTATATATGATACACTGTAATAGCTGAGGTTTCATTTAATTGTACAAATGAATATGAGTGTAGTTACATAAAAATATTTTTTAGTATTTCTTTAAGAAATCAGTAAACTTCTTATGGCAACAGCAGTCATGTATATTAAGTAGAATTGATCTTTTTTTATTTCTTTATTTTATTATCTTATGGTTTCCCCCCCCTTTTTATTGTTATGTTAATCTCCATACATTATATCATTAGTTTTACATGTAGTGTTCCATGATTCATTGTTTGTGCATAACACCCAGTGCTCCATGCAGAACGTGCCCTCCTCAATACCCATCACCAGGCTAACCCATCCTCCTACCCCCTTCCCCTCTAGAACCCTCAGTTTGTTTTTCAGAGTCCATCATCTCTCATAGTTCGTCTACCCCTCTGATTTCCCCCCCTTCATTCTTCCCCTCCTGCTATCTCTTCTTCTTCTTTTTTTTTCCTTAACATATATTGGATTATTTGTTTCAGAGGTACAGATCTGAGATTCAACAGTCTTGCACAATTCACAGCGCTTACCAGAGCACATACCTTCCCCAGTGTCTATCACCCAGTCACCCCATCCCTCCCACCCCACCCCCCACTCCAGCAACTCTCAGTTTGTTTCCTGAGATTAAGAATTCTTCATATCAGTGAGGTCATATGATACATGTCTTTCTCTGTTTGACTTATTTCGCTCAGCATAACACCTTCCAGGTCCATCCACGTCGTTGCAAATGGCAAGATCTCATTCCTTTTGATGGCTGCATAATATTCCATTGTATATCTATACCACTTCTTCTTTATCCATTCATCTGTCGATGGACATCTTGGCTCTTTCCACAGTTTGGCTATTGTGGACATTGCTGCTATAAACATTGGGGTGCACGTAGCCTTTCGGGTCCCTACTTTTGTATCTTTGGGGTAAATACCCAGGAGTGCAATTGCTGGATCATATGGTAGCTCTATTTTCAACTTTTTGAGGAACCTCCATACTGTTTTCCAGAGTGGCTGCACCAGCTTGCATTCCCACCAACAGTGTAGGAGGGTTCCCCTTTCTCCGCATCCCCGCCAACATCTGTCATTTCCTGACTTGTTGATTTTAGCCATTCTGACTGGTGTGAGGTGGTATCTCATTGATGTTTTGATTTGGATTTCCCTGATGCCGAGCGATGTGGAGCACTTTTTCATGTCTGTTGGCCATTTGGATGTCTTCTTTGGAAAAATGTCTGTTCATGTCTTCTGCCCATTTCTTGATTGGATTCTTTGTTCTTTGGGTGTTGAGTTTGATGAGTTCTTTATAGATTTTGGAGACTAGCCCTTTATCTGATATGTCATTTGCAAATATCTTCTCCCATTCTGTCGGTTGTCTTTTGGTTTTGTTGACTGTTTCGTTTGCTTTGCAAAAGCTTTTTATCTTGATGAAGTCCCAATAGTTCATTTTTGCCCTTGCTTCCCTTGCCTTTGGCGATGTTTCTAGGAAGAATTTGTTGCGGCTGAGGTCGAAGAGGTTGCTGCCTGTGTTCTCCTTTAGGATTTTGATGGACTCCTGTCTCACATTGAGGTCTTTCAACCATTTGGAGTCTATTTTTGTGTGTGGTGTAAGGAAATGGTCCAATTTCATTCTTCTGCATGTGGCTGTCCAATTTTCCCAACACCATTTGTTGAAGAGACTGTCTTTTTTCCATTGCACATTCTTTCCTGTTTGTCAAAGATGAGTTGACCATAGAGTTGAGGGTCCATTCCTGGGCTCTCTATTCTGTTCCATTGATCTATGTGTCTGTTTTTGTGCCAGTACCATACTGTCTTGATGATGACAGCTTTGTAATAGAGCTGGAAGTCCGGAATTGTGATGCTGCCAGCTTTGCTTTTCTTTTCCAACATTCCTCAGGCTATGCGGGGTCTTTTCTGGTTCCACACAAATTTTAGGATTATTTGTTCCATTTCTTTGAAAAAAGTGGATGGTATTTTGATGGGGATTGCATTGAATGTGTAGATTGCTCTAGGTAGCATTGACATCTTCACAATATTTGTTCTTCCAATCCATGAGCATGGAACGTTTTTCCATTTCTTTGTGTCTTCCTCAATTTCTTTCATGAGTATTTTATAGTTTTCTGAGTACAGATCCTTTGTCTCTTTGGTTAGATTTATTCCTAGGTATCTTATGGTTTTGGGTGTGATTGTAAATGGGATTGACTCCTTAATTTCTCTTTCTTCTGTTTTGTTGTTGGTGTATAGGAATGCCACTGACTTCTGTGCATTGGTTTTATATCCTGCCACTTGACTGAATTCCTGTATGAGTTCTAGCAGTTTTGGGGTGGAGTCTTTTGGGTTTTCCACATAAAGTATCATATCATCTGCAAAGAGTGAGAGTTTGACTTCTTCTTTGCCGATTTGGATGCCTTTTATTTCTTTTTGTTGTCTGATTGCTGTGGCTAGGACTTCTAATACTATATTGAATAGCAGTGGTGATAGTGGACATCCCTGCCGTGTTCCTGACCTTAAGGAGAAAGCTCTCAGTTTTTCCCCATTGAGAATGATATTCGCTGTAGGTTTTTCATAGATGGCTTTTATGATATTGAGGTATGTATCCTCTATGCCTATACTCTGAAGAGTTTTGATCAAGAAAGGATGCTGTACTTTGTCAAATGCTTTTTCTGCATCTATTGAGAGGATCATATGATTCTTGTTCTTTCTTTTGTTAATGTATTGTATCACGTTGATTGATTTGCGGATGTTGAACAAACTTTGCAGCCCAGGGATAAATCCCACTTGGTCATGGTGATTAATCCTTTTAATGTACTGTTGGATCCTATTGGCTAGTATTTTGGTGAGAATTTTGGCATCCATGTTCATGAGGGATATTGGTTTGTAATTCTCCTTTTTGATGGGGTCTTTGTCTGGTTTTGGGATCAAGGTAACGGTGGCCTCATAAAATGAGTTTGGAAGTTTCCTTCCATTTCTATTTTTTGGAACTGTTTCAGAAGAATAGGTATTAATTCTTCTTGAAATGTTTGGTAGAATTCCCCTGGGAAGCCATCTGGCCCTGGGCTTTTGTGTTTTGGGAGATTTTTGATGACTGCTTCAATTTCCTTAGTGGTTATAGGTCTGTTCAGGTTTTCTATTTCTTCCTGGTTCAGTTTTGGTAGTTGATACATCTCTAGGAATGCATCCATTTCTTCCAGGTTATCTAATTTGCTGGCATAGAGTTGCTCATAATCTGTTCTTAGAATTGTTTGTATTTCTTTGGTGTTGGTTGTGATCTCTCCTCTTTCATTCATGATTTTGTTGATTTGGGTCCTTTCTCTTTTCTTTTTGATAAGTCTGGCCAGGGGTTTATCAATCTTGTTAATTCTTTCAAAGAACCAGCTCCTAGTTTCGTTGATCTGTTCTACTGTTCTTTTAGTTTCTATTTCATTGATTTTTGCTCTGATCTTTATTATCTCTCTTCTCCTGCTGGGTTTAGGCTTTATTTGCTGTTCCTTCTGTAGCTCCTTTAGGTGTAGGGTTAGGTTGTGTACTTGAGACCTTTCTTGTTTCTTGAGAAAGGCTTATATTGCTATATACTTTCCTCTTAGGACTGCCTTTGCTGCATCCCAAAGATTTTGAATAGTTGTGTTTTCATTTTCACTGGTTTCCATGAATTTTTTTAATTCTTCTTTGATTTCCTGGTTGACCCATTCATTCTTTAGTAGGATGCTCTTTAGCCTCCATGGATTTGAGTTCTTTCCGACTTTCTTTTTGTGATTGAGTTCTAGTTTCAAAGCATTGTGGTCTGAAAATAGGCAGGGAATGATCCCAATCTTTTGATACTGGTTGAGACCTGATTTATGAGCTAGGATGTGATCGATTCTGGAGAATGTTCCATGGGCACTAGAGAAGAATGTGTATTCTGTTGCTTTGGGATGGAATGTTCTGAATATGTCTGTGAAGTCCATTTGGTCCAGTGTGTCATTTAAAGCCTTTATTTCCTTGTTGATCTTTTGCTTAGACGATCTATCCATTTCAGTGAGGGGGGTGTTAAAGTTCCCCACTATTATTGTATTGTTGTCAATGTGTTTCTTTGCTTTTGTTATTAATTGCCTTATATAATTGGCTGCTCCCATGTTAGGGGCATAGATATTTACAATTGTTAGATCTTCTTGTTGGATAGACCCTTTAAGTAGGATATAGTGTCCTTCCTCATCTCTTATTATAGTCTTTGGTTTAAAATCTAATTTGTCTGATATAAGGATTGGCACCCCAGCTTTCTTTTGGTGTCCATTAGCATGGTAAATGGTTTTCCACCCCCTCACTTTCAATCTGGGGGTGTCTTTGGGTCTAAAATGCATCTCTTCCATACAGCATATCGATGGGTCTTGTTTTTTAATCCAATCTGATAGCCTGTGTCTTTTGATTGGGGCATTTAGCCCATTTACATTCAGGGTAACTCTTGAAAGATAGGAATTTAGTGCCATTGTATTGCCTGTAAGGTGACGGTTACTGTATATTGTCTGTGTTTCTTTCTGGTCTATGTTGCTTTCAGGCTCTCTCTTTGCTTAGAGGACCCCTTTCAAGATTTCTTGTAGGGCTGGTTTCGTGTTTGCAAATTCCTTTAGTTTTTGTCTGTCCTGGAAGCTTTTTATCTCTCCTTCAATTTTCAATGACAGCCTAACTGGATATAGTATTCTTGGCTGCATATTTTTCTCATTTGGTGCTCTGAATATATCCTGCCAGTCCTTTCTGGCCTTCCAGGTCTCTGTGGATAGGTCTGTTGCCAATCTAATGTTTCTACCATTGTAGGTTACATATCTCTTCTCCCGAGCTGCTTTCAGGATTTTCTCTTTGTCTCTGAAACTCGTGAGTTTTACTATTAGATGTTGGGGTGTTGACCTATTTTTATTGTTTTTGAGGGGGGTTCTCTGTGCTTCCTGGATTTTGATGCCTGTTTCCTTCCCCAAATTAAGGAAGTTCTCTGCTATCATTTGCTCCATTATACCTTCTGCCCCTCTCTCTCTTTCTTCTTCTTCTGGAATCCCAATTATTCTAATGTTGTTTCGTCTTATGGTATTGCTTATCTCTCGATTTCTGCCCTTGTGATCCAGTAGTTGTTTATCTCTCTTTTTCTCAGCTTCTTTATTTTCCATCTGGTCTTCTATATCACTGATTCACTCTTCTGCCTCATTTATCCTAGCAGTTAGCGCCCCCATTTTTGATTGCACCTCATTAATAGCCTTTTTGATTTCTACTTGGTTAGATTTTAGTTCTTTTACTTCTCCAGAAAGGTTTCTCTAAAAACTTCCATGCTTTTTTCAAGCCCAGCTAGTATCTTTAAAGTGATGATTCTGAACTCTAGATCCGACATCGTACTAATGTCCGTATTGATTGGTCCCTGGAGTCGGTACTACCTCTTGTTCTTTTTGTTGAGGTGATTTTTTCCATCTTGTCATTTTGCCCAGAGGAGAGTAGATTAATGAGAGAACAAAATGCTAACAGGGTAACAATGTTCCCAGAAAATGTACTCTAAACAAATCAGAAAAGACCTGAAGCAGTGGGAAAAGAAAGGGAAAGAGAGAAAAAAGAAAAAGATAAAGATAAAAACAAACAAAAACAGAAAAAAACAAACAAAACCAGAATGTGATCAAATATGATCGGGCTGGTAGATCAGTGCCACACACTAGATTTTGGGTGTATTTGGTCTGTTAGAAGAAAGTGCCTCCCAAAATTTTAAAGAAAGAAAAACTTATATATGTACAAAAATAAAGGTTGATATGATGAAGGGATGGAATATGACTGTAAAGATGGAAATTATAAAAAATTTTATAAAAGGAATTGATAAGAAGTTGTTTGAAAAAGGAAAGAAGAGGACTTAAAAAAAAGAAAAAAAGGGAGAGAATGTAATCAGGCAGGGGAGTAGAAAAAAACCATACACTAGAGATTTAGGGTATATTTTGATCTGTTAGAAGAAACTATCTCAAAATTTTAAAGAGAGAACAACTTATATATATATGCCAAAAATATGGGTAACTACTATGAAGGGATAGAATATGACTCTAAAAATGAAAAATAAAAATGTTTTTTTTAAAAAAGGGATTGATAAGATGTTGGTTGAAAAAGGGAAAAAGAAAAATTCAAAAAAAAAAAAAGACAGTTAAAAAAAATTAACTTTGAAAGACTAAAGAATCATGGTAAAAAAGCCATGAATTCTATGTGCATTATTCCCCTAGTGCTGGAGTTCTGCCGTTCTCATTGATCGGTAAACTTGGTCTTAGCTGGCTGTTCTTGCTGATCTTCTGGGGGAGGGGCCTGTTGCCGTGGTTTCCAAAAGTCTTTGCCGGAGGCGGAATTGCTCCGCCCTTGCCTGGTCCGGACTAAGTAATCTGCTCGGGTTTGCTCTCTGGAACTTTTGTTCCCCTCAAGCTTTCGGTACAGCTTTGGAGGCGGAGAGTGAAAATGGCGGCCTCCCAATCTCTGTCTCGGAGGAGCTGAGATCTCGGGCCCACTCCTCAGTGCGCCCCCAGAGAAAAGCCGCCAGTTACTCCCGTCTCCCCGGTCTCCGGCCGCACTCTGTGCTCACCTGGCCTGTGACCGCGGGTTTCTATCTGTGGCACCCGACCCCGTGTGGAGTCTCCAAACCCAGCAGATCCCTGCGGTGAGCTCCTGCGCCGCTCCTCCCAGGGGAGGAAGGGGAGTCTCCCTGGATCTGCCACTTGTTGGGTCCCTGCTGGAGGAGCAGGGGCCCGACTGTGCCGCGGGTCAGGGTTTATGGCAACCCCGAGCTGAGAGCCCGCTCCTTGGCTCCATCTCTGCAGCTGGCTTCCCCACTCCGATACCTGGGAGCTCTGCTGCACTCAGGCACCCCCGGTCTTTCTGTGACCCCGAGGGTCCTGAGACCACACTGTCCCATGAGGGTTCCACCCCCTGCTTAGCCACTGGAGTGATGTCCCTCAGGGGAGCAGACTTCTAAAAGTTCTGATTTTATGCTCCGTGCTTCTATCACTTGCCAGAAGCGGCCGATGGAGGCCCCTCCCCCGCCATCTATCCTCCCGAATATCGCCTCGGATTCACTTCTCCGCACGTCCTACCTTCCAGAAAGTGGTCGCTTTTCTGTTCAGAGAGCTGTTGCTCTTCTTTTCTTCGATCTCCTGTTGAGTTCGTAGGTGTTCAGATTGGTTTGATCCCTATCCAGCTGAATTCCTGAGAGGAGACGAAATCCAGGTCTCCTACTCCTCTGCCATCTTCCTCCGCCCCTCCTATTTTATGTTTTAATTATAGTAAAATACACATATACTTTACCATCTTAACCATTTTTATATGTTCAGTTTAGAATCCATCTTTTGAAATTATTTTTATTTAGTATGCTTAGTGTTGACACAAAGAAGTGACAAAAATATATACTGGAGTTACAGCCTGAAACAGATTTTTCTCAAGAATAATAATCTTTCTGGAATCAGGGAAGTTTTACAGGGGGCCTAAAGGTAGCAAAGATATAAAGAACAAGATATATTTACAATGTAGATAGTGCCATTTTTTGTTGTCCATAGGAGGGGTTTGAAGAAATTCAAAAGAGAAATTATCAGATTAGATAAGAAATAGAAGGACTCAAGAAATAAAATAACAAAAATAACAACAATTACAAAAGACATTGACTTACTGTCCTCTCTTCCCAGCAAATGTGACATGCTTAACCATTGTAAACTTTTGTAAAATGAAAAAATCCCTTCAGCTATAAATACAATTGGTCCATATAAAGTATGTAAGGAATGCTATTTCAGATGTGTAAATGTTTGCTGGCCATTTCTTTAAATTCAATGACTTTTTTCCTCCTCATTCTTTCTTCTTGTTAAACGGAGTCTTTAGATTCACTGATGAGAGCTGGGAAAAACACAGGGAAGTAGGCAGTTCAATCAAACTACCAGTTTCCTTTGAAATTTGGTTCCCAGGTAGTTGTTTATCTCAGAGATTAGCATATTAACTTTGAATGGGTGACACTAGCTTTCATCTAGATGGTGATCAAACTGAAGTAATACACACAGACAAAAGCAGTTGTACTCTAGACACAGACTTCAGAGTGTCCTCTGCTGGCCTCTTTTACTGCATTGGTGCTCATTTCCTTTCTCAACCACAGACCAATTGAGCAAAGCAGTTTGGTAAGGTAGCCTAAGACCGAACGCTAAGACAAAGAAAAAAAACCCATAATATTCTAAGCACTGAGTATGCAGTTTTGGGAATTATTCATACTAATTGCTTCCTTGTCTCTTCCATCCTTAAGGTGCATTCTGACCATTAATTAAGAGGTGGAGTTGTAACTCAACTGCTACCAATTAGTGGCTATGTAATTATTTATTGCTGGGCAACAAACCATCCAAAACATAGTGACTTAAAATAACAACTGCTTATTTAGTTCGTGATTCTGTAGTTTGGCCGTTAGGGCTGGGTTCAGCTGGGTTGTTCTTGTAAGTCTTCACTGGGCACATCTGACTTTTGCTGAGCTTGCTTATACACGTACATGATCACTGATATGGGATGGCTTCCCCTGAGATGAACAGGGTATTTGGCGTCTTCTTCCACGGGGTCTCTCCTTCTGCAGGCTATTCCAGGCTTGTTTACATGGTGGTTATAGAGTTCCAATCGCAACAAAGAGGGCAAACCACAAAAACAACATCTTCTCAAGTTCCCCTCTCATCGCATTGCTGAAGGGAGCAGCATGCCCGGGAGTAAAATGGCGGTGGGGTGGGGGGAGGGGAGCACACACTTGGGAAAGGCGGGGAAATGGGAAGCAAGAACAAATTAGAGTCCTTATGGTAACTGATACTTGAAAGAAGCTTTGGTACATGAACTTAAGGGAGAAGACATAAAACAAACATTGTAACTTGGTATCTTAACATTTCAGATTTCAGTGAAAACTAAGGATATAGTCCATTCAAAAAGAAAAGTCCAGTTTAAAGAAAAAAATCACAGAAGCATTATAGGGAAATAAGAGATAAACAGCTCTGATTTCCCACATGAAAAAATGATAAACCAGATTTTCTACATTAGAATCTCAAGTAGCAATTTTTAAATTCTGAATCTGGATTTTAGTAACAAGAAGCAAATGGTAAGACAACATTGATATGAGATACTTAGTTTTTAATAAAATATGAAATTGCAACTTATATTTTAATGTTTATTATAATTTACTAGACTGTTTTAAGAAAACATTTTTAGATTTAATTTTAACAGCAATTCTGAGTCATGACACATTATTATTATTACTACTGTTATTCTTGTTTGCACAAAAGGAAACTAAAGTTCAAAAAAATTAAGTGATTAGTGTGCAAATCATATAGCTAAGTTAATAGAGCTCAGCAGCTGTTGTTTTGACTTTTTTTGAGTATTTTAAATTGAAAGAATGTTTTTATCTTGTAAATACATGCCAAATGATGTGTTCTGAATTTATCCTAAATCACAGTTCAGAATTAACTCTATCTTATAATTTTGGTATCAATAATCTGCTGAGGACATTTTTGTTTTCAATTTTCAACAAAGAGTAAGTCAGTCATTTTCAATTCTCGTCAGCTTTAGAAGTGTTATTTTCTTCTTCTCTCTCTCTTTTTTTAAAGTTGAGAGTTGTTTTGACTGATAATGAAACTTACAATGCAATTTTCTTATCACATGACAATAAAAGCTGCTATTTCTTTCAACATTAATAAGTCAAAATACATAGTTCCCTTCCATACTCATTTAATTATATCTTACAATTATGCCATAGGAGCCAATGTATTTTGACTCTTAATTCAGTGCTCTTTTCATTGTAACATGTTTATCTTGTATTTAGAATTCATTCAGCCAAAACATAATCTGTCTTTTAATACATAGATATGGCAACCGATTTTGAGGCTGATCCATGCCTTCTGCAACATACACACAGAGCAAGGCTGAATCTTTCCCTTCTTCACACTCTCCTACCATTATCTTCATGTAGCTAATTTAGCAAATACTACTTCATTTTATTATCAACTGTGTGTGCGTTCTTTCCTTAAGAAGGAAGGAAGAAAAAAAGGCATTTATCTTTGTGATAGTTCCTAGCATAGTGCTGTAGCAGGTCCTAGATAAATACTGGTTGAATTGAATCTTCATCTTCCATAACCAAAATGGTGACTAAACTCAGATCAACTGATAATGTGACCATTAATTATCAAACCCCAGTGCAGTCATCTTTGGAATGCAAGCCTGACCAAGGAAGAGAAAGAGAATAACTTTAGAATTACTTTCAATGGTAAATATTAAGCTTGTGCTCTAATGCCTCATATTATTGCTATTTTTCAAGGTTAAAATTTAATAAATAATCCAACTTTGATGATTATAGTTCAATAAATTTTATTATTTGGAAAGGTTAAACCACACGGAAATGGATCACCTGACATTTCTCATGGACTAAGTCAGCCTGCTGCATATACTTGTGAGTAGTCCTTTAAATTTAGAGAAACAGAAATGGAGGTGGGGAAATACCAAATATATGTTCATGCATAAATACCATCAATTTTAACTGAGGTCTCTAGCTTTAACTTCACATGAAGCAAAGTTGAGAAGAGAAAGGAAAGTGATGATAAGGAAGGAAAAGTGGTAAGAAGAAGCCAGACTGTGAAAAGCCATAAAGCTATGAACAAAACCAGCACTTGGAGAGCACCAGGTTCGCCCTCACAATATATACACATCAGAGATGCCAGTCCTCTTTCAGCTCCCCTTCCCACAGTCCCAGGTTCGTGGTCCATCAATGTGAACTGTCCATCCCCAGGGTTCAGAACGCAAGTCTCTGTCCACACCAGCCAGAAGAATTGGCAAAAGGCAGTTCTGAAATTCAAAATGAACGAAGCTCTGTCACCGAAGGTGGCCCAGTTGACTAGCTCAACAGATTGGCAATTGGCCAAAGTAGACTATACGTGGGTGGGTGCTGGCTGGATCTTTTATTCTAGGAGCTGGAAGAGAGCACAGTGCCACTATGGCAGGAGACACTGTTTCCTCGGCTGGCTCCATCTAACTGAGAGACAGGGTGGCCTCAGGTTCAGGCTTTATACCTTTGTGGATGCAAAATCAAGCCTGGCTTCCTTCTTCTAAGTCCCCACTTTAAGGTCCTACCACCTCTGCTTTTAAGTCTTTGACCTTATGATACTATCTTCTTTCTCAGGAAAGAAAAAAAAATACACTTTAAAGGAATCAATATTCATGACACAAAAGTCTGGAGGAGGAAGATTGGTTGAAAGTTCACTTGGCATCTTCTTTTCTCAGCTTTAATACAAAAGCCAAGTTATTCCTCATTCTCTCACATACAGATTAATTGCTTTGAAGGGGTTTTTGCCTAATAAAACACCAATGGCACTTAAGAAAATATTTAAGATACAGCATGCTTCGGAAAAAATGCATAAAATGTAGACACACAGATTAATGAATTATTATATTCCAAACACCCATGTATCATGAGTCAGGTCAAGACACAGAACACTTCCTGTACCCCAGAAGCCCTCTCAGTACCCTTTGTAATCACTATTTTTTTTTTTTTTTGAGAGAGAGAGTTGGAGGATTGAGGGGAGGGGCAGAAGGAAAGGGAGACAGAGAATCTTAAGCAGGGTCCATGCCCAGCACAGCATGACATGGGGCCCAACATGACGCTCCATCTCATGACAGTGAGATCATGACCTGAGCTGAAATCAAGAATCAGACACTTAACCCATGAGCCACCCAGGCACCCTTGTAATCACTATTTTGTCATCTAACTTGACTCTTTCAGAATTGGCAGATGTCCTCCAAAGAAAGTCGACCCTGCAATTGAAACTGTTAATTCCTCACTATCATGTGAAAGTATGCAGATGTTTTCAAGCTGATGTTTTTGGTCCAGGTTTTAAGTTGTCTGTAATGGAAAATCATTCCAAATGATCTCATTAGTACAAGCCTATTTCCAATCTCATTTATTGCATTCTTCAACTCTGCTTGATTCTGTTTTAACTCTTTAATCTCTTTGGTAAGGGTCTTACTGATGTCTTCTATTCTTTTCTCAAGCTCAGTGAGTATCCTTATGATTGTTGCTTTAAATTCTCCATCAAGTATGTTATTTATATCTTTTTTGCTTAGATCTATGGCCTTATCTTCTTCTTTCATTTGGGATAAATTTCTCTGTCTTGGCATTTTGTCTAAGTCTCTGCCTTCCACTGTGTGTTAGAAAAGCCAGTTATGTCTCCTCCTCCTGAAAGTAATGGCCTTATGAAGAAGAGGTCATTTGTACCCAAGGACTGGTAATTCAGGGAATGTCTCTTGTGTGTGTTGTGTGTGCTCTGCTGTTGTATTTTGGCTGCTCATCCCTCAGGCCAGTCATTTGCAGAGGCTCTACTTGCCTGCTGTGGGTAACATTTGGTTCCTGGCCTGAATGTGATGAATTTTAACTAGGTGTGCTTTGGTCTGTTTGTGAAATGAAACCTGACACCACCTCCACCAGAACTGAGGCCCTGCAGAACTCTCTGGTGGAGACATGGTATAGGCAGGGGTTTGTGCTGGTCTTCAGGGGGAGGGACCCACTGCACTGGGACTGAGGCAAGCTTGCTGAGAAGGGAAGTCCCACCAGAGCTCAGAGGTGTGTGGCTTGGTGTAAGCAAGTTAGCTAGCCAGTGTTGGCACCAAGCTGCTTCTTGCCGGTGGCTCTGAGTTTATGCTGAGGGATGGGGGGGAAATGTTGGCAGGGAGGAGAATTTTGCCAGACAGCTGCTTTGTTCCCAAAGAGGCATCTCTGTGAATTCTACCTCTCAGTGACATACTCCAAGAAAAACAAATAATCTCCCTGCCGTGTGCCCCAGATGTTTTTCAGATCACTGTTTCCACACTGTCTGTCTCTGTGTTGTTTGTCTGCCTTCTTTCCGGGAGTAGTGCAGTGCCTTCAGGGCTCTATCCCAAGCAAGCCCACAGACTATTTATTTATTTAATATTTAATTAATTAATTAATTTGAGAGAGAGAGGGAGCATGAGCAGGGGGAGGATCAGAAGGGGAAGCAGAAGGAAAGACAGAATCTCTCAAGCAGAATCTGCACTGAGCATGGAGCTTGAACCAAAGCTTGATTTCATGACCTTGAGATCATGACCTGAGCTGAAACTAAGAGTCAGAAACTCAACCAACTGAGCCACCCTGGCACCTCAAGTCCACTGACCTTTACAACTCCAGGCTTTAAGCCCCACTAGTTGTAAAAACTTAAGAAATTCAGCCCCTCTTGCTTTCCAAACCAATGGTTTTGGGGAAACATTGTCCTCATGCATTCTCCTGTGGGCTGCTTTCTCTCTTGCCTCTTTCCCCGTGACATAGCTCCCTCCCCTCCATAGCACCTGTGATCTGTTTTTCCCCTAAACCATGTCTCCACACTTCCTACCTTCTTCGATTTGGCCTCTTCTCTCCCTTTAGTTGTGGAGTTTGTTCTGTCAGTCTTCAGACTGATTTATGGAGTATTTAGGATGACTTGATAGTTACCTAGTTTTGTTTCTGGGACAAGGAGAGTCTAGGGTCCTCCTACTCTGTCACCATATTCCCATTTCACATCATTTTTATTTTAGATTCAAATTCCTTCCAGAGTTCTTGCTTAGAGTCCCACTACTTCTACTTTTAAGTCCTTGGGCCTAAAATAGATAATGGCACCTTCTTTCTCAGAATAAAAACATGAGCAAAATTACATTTTAGTGGACTTAATATATACCACACAAAGTCTGGAAAAAGAGGGTTGGTTGAAGGGACTGCAGCATGGTGACTTGGCAATGGTTCACACCAATGGCCCATGGTACAATAGTAATGGAGGACAACCAAGATTGCCTTGAGTTAGGGCATGAAGAAGGTGTTGTGGGTGGATGTGTCCACCAAACCAGAGAAGCACATGCCAGCAAACTAGCTAAATCACATGCATAACTTAAAACTAAAGGACCCACAAAGTGGGGCTGAGGCAAAGATCAACGGTGGACATGATGGGAGAAGAAGAAAGGATGGAGGAAGTCAAGTCTCCAGAAATTTCAAACTTTACTTTCACAAGGAATTCAAGTGATTTTGCTTCATAAAGAAAATGAAAAAAATGATCAAATCTTTAACTTTGCTTTGGTCAGATGGAAGCTTAGTGACAAAGTTAAAAGTAACCAGCTACAAACCTTGTAGTATCTTTTTTTTTAAAGATTTTATTTATTTATTCATGAGAGACAGAGAGAGAGAGAGAGAGGCAGAGGGAGAAGCAGGCTCCCCAAGGAGCAGGGACCCAGTGCGGGACTCCATCCCAGGACCCTGGGATCATGACCAAGCCAAAGGCAGACACTTAACCATCTGAGACACCCAGGCACCCAACCATGTAGTATCTTATAACTTGCGTATCTGTTTTATTTCCTCCTCCTATGTATCTGATTTGGAAAATTAAAATGCCTGATTTTTTATATATGCAAGGATATTGTTTTGTGAAATCTATGTATTGCCTCGAAAATTGTAAAATTAATTGTAGTATACATAAATAAGCAATCATAAAACCAGACTCAAATGGATAATAGGGTCAGATGAGGAAAAAAAAAACACAAGAAAACAATGTAAAGCCTGAAAAGGTCAAGGAAGAGGGAAAATTAGATAATTGTGAGGAGGTTTGGGGGGTGCTCCTTGGTACCTGAGCTGCAGCCCTCTTATAGCTGAGGAGAGAGAGGAATTGGTGCTCACACAGGATATGAGGGATATCCATGTAAAGGAATCAGTAATATGTGAGGCTTGGAGGGTAAAGAACATGGTTGATTTGGGGCATTTCCTACCATAGGAAGTAGAAATAGGGCAGGAGAAGGTTTCTGAAAAGTTGGATGAGTTTCTGTGTCATATGCTGTGCAGGATGAGGACTATGGAGCTACAAAAGGGAATGAAACATGATCCAATTTGTGCTGAAGTAATGGTTCCCTTTTCACAACTCAGGGGGAAAAGGACCCCAGAGGCCTGATGGGATAAAGGAGCCACTTCTGTATTTGTAGTTTCAGGGCCACCATTTGTTTGGAGACGGAGATTTGAGTGACAAACAGCTGAAGACATTTAAGTTGTTGACAGCACCTAAGAGGAGTATAAAAGTGATGATAAAGTGGACCCAAGATAGAAAATATGGTCAAGAAATATCAGAACTACCAAAAAAGGAACATACAAAAGGAGGATAATCATATCCTAAGGTGTTCGGTTAAAATCAGTTGGTCAACATGGAAATTTGGTCAAATTTTTAATATGGTTGAAGATTCGTATCTTCTAGGAATATGCTTTAAAGATTGGAATTAAGCATCATGTGAAATAATACTGTGCATGTTTTTGACCACTTTTATCCTATTTATACATTTTTCCTTTTCCTTTTTAACTTTGTATTCATTTGCAGCAAGCCATCACTATGTATTGTTTTATGGTGTAAAGCTAGAATAATCTATTAAATACCTATCAATGAAGAATTCAATGGGTATAAAGCTCTGTGAAATAAGTCAGTCAGAGAAAGACAAATACCATATGATTACACTCATGTGTGGAATTTAAGAAAAAAAACAAATGAGCAAAGCGAAAAAAAGAGAGAGAAAGAGAGACAAACCAAGAAACAGACTCTTAATTATGGAGAATAAATTGATGGTTACCAGAAGGGAGGGTGTTGGGGGTGGGTGGGTGAAATAGGTGATGGGGATTAAGGAGTGCCCTTGTGATGAGCACTGGGTGATATGTGGAATTGTTGAATCACTATATTGTATACCTGAAATTAATAAAATAGTATATGTTAAAAAAAGAATTAGTTGAAAGAAACTAAATGTCTACTAATAGGTAGATGTGTATATAAATTACCATAGTTCATAAAGCAGTAAGTATGGCAAGAACTTATATTTATACACACACAAATATCATCTATTTTTATATGAACCATATCCATGTTATAAATAAACACACATGTCCCATACATAAGCATATATGTTGAGAGGTTGATAGGTATGAATATATAGATACAAATAATTATATACATATAGATATAAAGAAGTATTGATGTTTAAATTTTTTTCAATATGCCAGGATATGTGCCAACATTTAGGATATAGTTGTCTTTCATAACTGAATTTATAAGTCCTTTTTTTAGGCTTATATTTTTCTCAGCTATATTTTCTTTTTATTAAGTTACTCAATGCATCAGGACTTTATTTACATAAAACAAAGTAACTTTAAAATACCTTTAAAGTGACACATACCCATGATATATATTAAAATAGTAATCAGTAGTAGCTTTTTTTTCTCCCATCCTCAACACTTCAGTCCCAATTTGTAGTGGTCAGAAATGTTACAAGTTATGTATGGTTCTGAGAATTTTCTAAACACATCTAAGAATGTGTGTGAGTGTTTGTGTGTGCATACACACATAATATAAATATATATAATAAGAATATGTTTATTATATGTATACAAGCACTGAGAGCATAAGCTCTGTAGCCATACTATGAATCCTGGCTCCCTCATTCTGTGTGTTAACTTCTCTGGATCTCATTTTCCTCATCAGTAAAGTGGGAATGTTAATGGTTAACTACCTCAGGAGTGTGTTGTGAGGATAAAAGGAATTAATATAATGTATTTTGGACCTTGTTTATCACATAATAGGCATTTAGTAAATATTAGTTATTAATATAATTAGAAACAACTCATGAGAGTCTGTACAGTGTTCTTCACTAACAATGTCTATATCTAAACTTTTACCTTTTACCAAACTAGATTTAATGCAAGGTATATAAATTTGAAAAGCACCTTTAAGCTGGGATGACATATGATCAGAGACTGGTAAAGAAATTGCATCCTAATTACAGAGCAAACTTGTTTAACAGCCACTATCTACATGCTTATGGTATTTTATTTAGTATAGCCTAAATTTTGGGATAAAGGAGAAGGTGAATGGACTGATTCAAGATGGGGTTTACTTAGGAATATGTAAGAAAAGAAAAGGAGCAAGAGCAAGAATGATCAGCAAGTGCATGAGAGAGAGGCTAAGAGAGAAAGTAACCATGAGGAAAATGGGATGATAATACCATAGACCCCATTTAACAGACTCTACTAGGGGGAAGATGATGCTGGATGTGATCAATGTTGTAAGAGGTACATACATGATATTGTTGGAACACAATCGAAGGAGAATTAATGTTTTGCATATGGGATATAAGAGGGGCAGAGGATGGGTGCCTGGGTGGCTCAGTTGGTTAAGTGTCTGCCTTTGGCTCAGGTCATGATCTGAGGGCCCTGAGATTGAGCCCTGCCTTAGGCTCCCTGCTCAGTGGGGGGGGGGAGTCTGCTTCTCTCTCTCCCTCTGCTCCTCCCCCCAGCTTGTGTTCTCTCTCTCTTTCTCAAATAGGTAAGTATATAGGTAAATAAATAAATAAATAAAATATTTAAAAAAAGAGGGGCAGAGGATTATGGATAGCATTTAGGGTGACCTTTGAGTGTAGATGGGTGATTAGAACTGTCCCTCAAGTTGAAGTCTACCTCAAATATATTCTCTTGATCTTTCCTTCAGTAAATATTTACTAAGAATCTACTATGCCAGATACTTTTCTAGGTCTTTTGGGGAAAACACAACAGGCAAAAAAGTCTATTCCCAGGGAGCTTACATTATAGTAGGGAAAAACAGACAACAAACAAGATTTAAAAACCTAAAAATATGGTATATTTGTATACTATAATGTGAAATGCTAGTGAGAAAAAAGGAAAAAGTCAGGAAAGGGAGAGGGTGTTGGTGGTGGTCTTCTCATGTGTGGTGATCAGAGCATGTTCCTCAGAAATGTGGATTGCAGATGCCTCATCTTGATCACAGCACTGACCAGAAATAGAGAGCTCTTTAATTTATTGTAGAGAATGTCACTATGTGCTGTATGAGTTAACAGAAGTTATTTTGAAAAGTAGTCAAATATTCTCTGAATGACTGTAGCCTACAAAAATAGGGGACTTCAAATAGCAACTTGGAACTCTCTTAACTCAGAGCTACAGACCATTAAAGATGGAAGGAATGCCACCTATGACCTGATTCAACCTTCTCATTTCAGAGCAGTTTGTGGGGTTAAGTGACTTGCTCAAGGGTACTCGAAGAATTGGTGGTAGACTTGATGGGCGAGTCTAGATTGGCTGCTTTCAAGTACCCTTCTGCTTCCATTAAACCAACTTTTCACTTTGCCTCAGGCAGACCACAGTCCTTGGAAAGAGGGAGCATGACCTTGAAGAAAGAGGACTTGATGGGGAGTCAGGAGAGAGTGTTTAATAAGGAGCCACCTTGTGTCAAGCACAATTCTGGGCTTTCCACTCCTTACTTTGTCTTCATAAACAACCACTTAAGCAAGGTTTTGTTATTCTATAACTTTTGAATTATTTACAAATGAAAACATGACATATATTAATTGAGGACTCATGGTACCCATCCTCAATTCCATATCCTTTTTTTTTTTCCAGAAAAACTACTATCTTGAACCTGATATTTCTTTAGTCTTTGCATAATTTTATATTATGATACTTTATAACTATCCTTTAAAACAGTAAATAACAGTACCTTTCAATTCTCAAAATTGCATAATAATCTTACTCTGTAAGATTCTGCAATATATTTTTTATTCATGAAAGATTTTTTGAGAATTATTCAAATTCATACATGAATTTTATTTCATTCTTTTTTTATTTTTTTAAGTAGAGCCATATTTTTTAGAGCAGTTTTGGGTTCACAGAAAAATTGAGCAGAAAGTACAGCGTTCCTATTTA
Source organism: Halichoerus grypus (assembly GCF_964656455.1). NCBI lineage: Eukaryota > Metazoa > Chordata > Mammalia > Carnivora > Phocidae > Halichoerus > Halichoerus grypus. The sequence continues at coordinate 151,581,904 of NC_135712.1, read as the reverse complement.
TATATCTCATGCCCTGACATGTATACAGACTCCTTCACAATCAACAGAATGTACCAGAGTAGTACATTTGTTACAACTGATGAACCAATATTAATGCATTATTATTAACTGAAGTCCATAGTTTACATTAGATTCACTCTTTGTGTTTTCAGTTTTATGGGTTTTGACAAATGCATAATGTCATGTATCCACCATTACAGTATCAGACAGAATAGTTTCACTGCCATAAAAATCCTGTGCTGAACCTATTCATCTTTCTTTCCCTACTCCCAAACTCATGGTAACCACTGATCTTTTTACTGTCTCCATAGTTTTGCCTTTTCTGAAATGTCATATAGTTGGAATTATATAATATGTAGCCTTTTCAGATTGACTTCTTTCACTTAGGTTCCTCCATGTCTTTTCATGGCTTGACAGCTCATTTCTTAGCACTGAATAATATTCCATTGTCTGGATGTACTACAATTTATTTATCCATTCACTTACTGAAGGACATCTTGGTTGCTTCCAAGTTTTGTCAATTATGGATAAAGCTGCTATAAACATCCATGTGCAGATTTTTGTGTAGACATAAGTTTTCAACATCTTTGGGTAAATACCAAGGAGTACGATTGCTGGATTATATGTTAAGAGTATGTTTAATTTTGAAAGAAACTACCATACTGTCTTCCAAAGTGGTGGCACCATATTTCATTCATTTAAATCATGATTTAGAATTCTATTATTTGAATATTTCAAAATTTATTTATTTATTCTCCCACAGATGGGCAATTAGGTGGTATCCAGTATAATATTGTATTCTGGTATATATTTCCTTTAGCACATTATGAGTTTTCTAAGTTATGGACCTAGATGTGGAATTTCTGGTTTGTCAATAATGTATATCTGCAACATTATATATTTTCAAAGTGATCTCTAAAGACATTGTGCCAATTTACACTTCTGCAATATAATGATTTATAAGGAATATATATTTGGTCACTCAGATGACCAAAATATATTTCTCAGATATATTTAGTCTTCATCCACAGCTCCTAAAAACACCTCTGAGCCATAAAGGTGAGATGGGTGTTTGATTATTAATGAAGGTGACATTTGGACTCCACCCTAGAGTGGGGACTGGTTGTCGAGAGGACTAACCATGTGATTAGAGTGTTGGAACTTTCAATTCCATCCCCAAACTCTGGAGAGGGGAGGGTAGTTGGAAGTTGGATTAACCAATGGCCAATTAGTCAATCATGAAAAGTCCATAAGAACTGAAGAGGGCAGCATTTTGGATTTTTTTGGGGAGAACTTCCGCCTTTCAGCAAACCGGAACTTCCACGTGCCACCGAACTGGGCCCCAAGCTACACCAGGACAGAAGATCCTTTGTTTGGAATCTTGGCCTACGCATCTCTTCATCTGGCTATTAATTTATATCCTTTATCATATCTTTTAATAAACTGGTAAACAAGTAATTGTTCGTTGTTCTGTGAGCTGCTCTAACAAATTAATCAAACCAAAGAGGTCATTGAAACCTTCAATCTGTAGCTAGTTTGTTACAAGAACAGATAATACTCTGGGGCTTGTGGTTGGTGTCTGAAGTGGTGGATGGTGCGGAGTCTTAGAGCAATGAGCTCTTAATCCGTGGCATCTGATGGTATCTCTGGGTATATAGTGTCAGAATTGAGTTGAATTTTTGGACACCTGCTGTTGTGTGGGCGGAGGCCCACTAGTGTTGGAATTAGGTCTGGGAACCCTAAAAGGAAGTTATAACCTAGATGTGAAATTTCTGGGTTATAATAATGCACATCTCCAACTTTATTATATATTTTCAAAGTGATCTCCAAAGACATTGTGTCAATTTGCACTTCCTCACTTGGTATTTTCAGCCCTAATTTTTAAATTCAATCTGAGAGCTAGGAAGTAGAAATTCCATGTTCTTTCAACTTCTATTTATCTGGTTATGGAGGCATTAGCATATTCTTATTTGTGTTGGCCACTTGATTTTGTCTTCTGTGAATTGTACATTCATATCCTTCAACGATGTTAAAACTGGGATTGTTCTTATTTTTCTTATTGAGCTGTAGAATTTCTTTCTATATTTTGGACAATAATCATAGCTATCCTCAACTGAGCTTTGTTTCTGGTATTTCTGAGTGTTTTAGATAAATTAACATGATAATTGTTTCAGTAACTTTTTGAGGTAAGTAATATCTCCATTTTATAGATGAGGAAATTTAGGTATTGAAGAATTAAGTTACTTCCTTAAGATTGCACAGCCCTCAGTTAAAAATCCAGTCCAGCTGGCTCCAGAAAGGTTTATACTAGAATAAACCTTTGTCTTTTATGTGAATAGCCACAGCGGATGGCTTTCTATTTCACTTGTTTGATGGTGTTTTATATTATTCATATTTTAATTTAATTGAAATTAATTATCATACCTTTAAAACATTTATGATTATGTGTTTTGTTAAATGAATTCTACAGGATGTCAAGATCATAAAGATATTGCCCTTTATTGCCTTCTAAAAGTTTTAAACTTTCAAATTATGGGATTTGACTCCCTGGAATTTACTTTTATGTACCATGTGAACTAGCTATTTTATTTTACATTTTTTCCATGTGAATATGAAATTAAGTGAGCAAAATATGCTAAAGAGTTTATTCTTTCCCCATAATTTGTTAAGTCAGCTCTCATATAACTAGTTATCACCAGTTTTATTCTGGACTTTCTTATTTACTGATTAGTCTATTTATTCTTGTGCTTTTCACCTTCTAGATTTTTATTATAGGGTTGCAATTAAGTTTTTAATAGCTGGGATAATGAGTTGTCTCCCTTCTTATGCTTCAAAAATATCTTGGTTATTCTTGGTCTTTTTTTTCTCTATGAACTTCAGGTTGAGCTTAAGTTTCTTGAAAACCCCTGCATGATTTTGAATGATATTATATTAGGATTGTACATTAATGTTTGAATATTTTATGGTTTTAGCATATTATTTCTGTCCATCTATGAGAGTAGTATATTTATTCTTTTATTCAGGCTTTCTCTTATGATATTTTCTAATCATCTCTAAATTACTTTTCACACATAGGAAATGTATTCAGCCTTTGATTTAATTCATCTTCTCTATTTTTTTCAGAAAGTCTGCTTTTTATTATTATTTCCTTTCTTCTACTCTATAGGAGTATCTCACGTCTTTTTATAGCTTTTCAATTAAAAGATTAACACATTTATTTTCACTGTCCTTTGTTTTTGAATAAATGTTTTGGAAATTAAATGCCTGTCTCTGTTTGAGCTACTCTATTGTATGTCCTACAGATACTGTTATGTAATGCCTTCACTGTTACTCAGTTCTAAATATTTTGTAATTTGTATTATGATTTCCTGTTGAAACTGGGAGTTACTTGCATTATTTTTAAATTCTCAATATATTATTTTCTTCTTCTTAACTATTTTTGGGTTATGTTTTTCTATTTTAATTTTTTATTGTGATTAGATAATGTGGCCAGTATGCTGTCAATTATTCACAAAAATTTGAAACTCCTTATGTGGTTTAGTATATGGTTAATATTTTAAGTGCTGCTTATATACTTTAAAGCAATGTACATGTGTGCTGCTTTGGTGGGGGAGCTGATGTTGAACAATATTACTTTTGTTCATATCTCCTGTATTTTTGCTAATATTTTGTTTGTTTAATCTATATGTTTCTGAGGCATAGATGTTAAAATATCCCAGTGTGATTGTAGAATAGTGAATTTATCACTGTAAGGCCCTCAGTTTATGCCTTATACAGATTTTGACGTGTTAAGTGATTAGGAGTTCATGACTTTTTTTTTTTTTTGGTAGATTATTTCTATATTATGTAGTGTCTATCTTCATTAACAATAGCACTTCTGCTTAATACTGATATTGCATAAGTTTTACTTAGTATTTGTATGATGTATTGTCTCTATTTTTGTACTCTGAACTTTTCTTTGCAGATTTCTTATAAATGTTTCTCCAGGACTTAGCATATTCTTTGATTTAATATTTCCCCTGCACTTTGATTTATTGTTTCTATAGTTTACTTTGGTTTTATTTGCTTTATAATCTGAGAATTCCTGACTTTTATTAAATGATTGTAATCCATATATATTGATTATAATCACAGATATATTTGGACTTATGCTATCATACCAGGTGTTTTTTTTCTTTGCTTCTTTAATTATCCAGCTTCTTTGCATTTATTTTTTTGTTTAAATTTTTTCTCTACTAATGTGGAATACAAGTGTGTGTTTGGTTGTTAACCTTAATTAAAAAAAATTTAATTTGTAACTTCTTTTAAGAAGTAAAGAATTATAAGCATTAGTTCTATTCTAAAACCTCAAAATTTAACATGCTTTAATTACCCATTATAGCCCCACCTTTATGTTTTTAAAGCTGTAGAATTTTTAATTTACATTCTCTTAAGCAAAGAACTTCAGTTATTAATTTTAAACATTCAATACTTAGTGACTATACTTACATATTTTATCAGTTTCTGGGACGATTTTTAATTTTTATTTATTTACTTATTTTTAAAGATTTATTTATTTATTTGAGAGAGCGAGAAAGAGCATGAGCAGGAAGGGCAGAGGGAGAGAGAGAATCTGAAGCACACTCTGCACTGAGCACAGAGCCCGATGCGGGGTTCTATCTCAGGACCCTGAGATCATGACTTGAGCTGGAACCAAGAGTCAGACGCTCAACTGACTGCATCACCCAGGAGCCCCCGGGATGACTTTTTTATGTAACAGATTTACTGAGATATAATTCACAAACCATATATTTACTCACTAAAAGTATACAACTCAATGATTTTTACACTTTCAGAGAGTTGTGCAGTCATACTCACAATCGATTTTTGAATATTTTCATCAATTATCCCAAAGAAATCCCATATCAGTTAGTAAGCATGCCTCATTTCTCCCTAACACTCTTGGCCTTAGGCCACCACTAATCTATATTGTGTTTCTATAAACTTGCCTTTTCTGACATTTGATTTTATCAGAATCACATAACAGGTGGTATTTTGTGATGCTTCGTTCACTTAGCATGATGTTTTCAGGGATCATCCATGCTGTTAAAATACCAGTACTTTATTCCTTTTAATTACCAAATAATATTCCACTGTATGGATATAACACATTATTTATTTATTTATTATTTTTTTAAAGATTTTATTTATTTATTTGACAGAGAGAGAGATAGCGAGAGCAGGAACACAAGCAGGGGGAGTGGGAGAGGGAGAAGCAGGCTTCCAGCCCAGCAGGGAGCCTGATGTGGGACTTGATCCCAGGACCCTGGGATCATGACCTGAGCCGAAGGCAGACGCTTAATGACTGAGCCACCCAGGCACCCTGGATATAACACATTTTTAAAAAGATTTTATTTATTTATTTGCGAGAGAGAGAAAGTGAGTGAGAGAGAGAGCAGGAGCAGTGGTAGGGGCAGAGGGAAAGCGAGAAGAAGACTTTCTGCTGAGCAGGGAGCCTGATGCAGGGCTCAATCCCAGGACTCTAGGATCATGACCTAAGCCGAAGGCAGACACTTAACTGACTGAGCCACCCAGGTGCCCATGGATATACCACATTTTATTCATACAATGGTCAGTTGAAAGACAGTTGGTCTGTTTCCACCTTTTGGCTTTTATAAACAATGGTGCTATGAATATTTTACTTAGAAGTTTTTGTATGAACAAATGTTGTCATTTCTCTTGGATATATACAGAGTATTGAAATTGGTAGATCATATGGTGACTCTATGTTTAACATTTTGAGGAACTGTCACTGTTTTTGCAAAGCACCATGCAACATTCACAGAAACAAGTTATAAGGGTTTTAATTTTTCCACATCCTTGCCAACATTTATTATTATCTATATGCTTGTCAGGTGAAGTGGTGTTTTTCAGTGGTTTTGATTTGCATTTTTCTGATGGCTATTGATGCAGAGCATTTTTTCATATACCTATCACCCATTTTTGTACCTTCCTTGTAGAAATATCTATTTGGATTCTGTCTCATTTTTTGTCATTTTATTATTGAGTTCTAATATTTGTTTATATACTCTAGATACAAGTTTCTTATCACATCTATAATTTGAAAATATTTTCTTCCATTCCATAGTCTGTTTTATCACTTTTTTGCTGGAATCTTTTGAAACACAAATATTTTAACTTGAACTCCAATATATTTGTTTTTCCCTATATAGCTTGGGCTTTGGAGTTCATATATAATATGCCTTTGCCTAACTCAAAGTCCTATATTTTCTTCTAGGAGATTTAGAGTTTTAGCATTTACATTCATGTCTGTGATCAATTTCAAGTTAATTTTTATCTCATATGAAGTTGAAGTTGAACTTAAGTGTTTTGAGTGTTAATATCCAGTTTCCAAGCACCATTTGTTGAAGACTACTCTTTTCCAGTAGAATATTTTTGGCAACCTTGTTGAAAATCAATTGATGGGAAAAGTGGGGATTTATTCCTGGACTCTTAATTCTATTCTATTGATCTATATACCTTATGCCGGAGCACAGTGTCTTGATTACTATAGCTTTGTAGTAAGTTTTAATAAGAGAAAGTATGAATTTTCTGACTTTGTCCTTTTCAATGTTGTTTTGGCTATTCTGGTTCCCTTGAACTTCCATATGAACTTAGTACCAGCTTATCTGTTTCTGCAAATAAGTTGGCTGGGATTTTGATAGAGTTAACATTAAATCTGTGTATTAGTTTGGGGACATTGCCATCTGAAGCATGATTGTGGGATGTCTTTCCATTTATTTAAGTTGTTTCAAATTTTTTTCAACCATGTTTTATAATTTTTAGTAAACAAGTGTAATATTTTAATTCCTTTACTGGACTCGCTATATACACTTTATTAGTATATACTTCAGATTTATAGTAAATTCTAGTGAAATCTAAAAACATTACTCCTATGAGTGCCTCAAAAATTTAAAAATAGAATTATTCTACGATCCAGTAATTGCACTACTGGTTATTTACCCCAAAAATACAAAAACACTAATTCAAAGGGATACATGCACTTCTATGTTTATTGCAGCAGTATTTATAATAGCCAAATTATGAAAGTGTCCATAATGTCCATTGATAAATGGAAGGAAAAGAAAGTGGTATATGTATACAATGGAATGTTATTCAGTCATAAAAAAGAATGAAATCTTGCCATTTGCAACTACATAGGTGGAGCTAGAGAGTATAATGCTAAACAAAATAAACCAGTCAGATAAAGACAAATACCATATGATTTCACTCATCTGTGGAATTTAAGAAACAAAACAAAGAAGCAAAGAAAAAAAAACATATAAAGAGACAAACCAAGAAACAGACTCTGAATCATAGAGAACAAACTGATGGTTACCAGAGGGGAGGGGGTGGGGGATGGGTGAAACAGAGGATGGGAATTAAAGAGTACTCTTATGATGAGCACCAAGTAATGTATAGAATTGTTGAATCACTTATTGTACACCTGAAACTTACATAACACTGTATGTCAACTATACTGGAACTAAAGTAAAAAATCTTGATAAAAAAAGAAACATTACTCCTATGTAGTTCTATTCTCTTTTACCCTTTATGTACTGTTATTGTTGTAAATATTGCATCTATATATGTTACAAACCCAATAGTATGATGCTACAATTATCATTTTATATAATTTTATGTCTTTGAATGAAACTGAGAGAAGAAATAAGAGCAAGTATACATTTAATTTATAAGTTTTATTTACAATTTCATGTTTTCTTCATTTGTTCCTGTATAATCAAGTTACCATATGATGTCTTTTCCTTACTCCAATACAACTTTTTGCCCACCCACGTCCCTTTTGCTGTTATTGTCAAATGTATTGCATTTCTATGTGTTATAGAGCCAGTAATGTAATATATATGTAGTAATACATTTTGTAATATATATAGTGTAATATATAATACATATAATGTAATATATTTCAAAATAAGTTAAGAAATGAAAGGGCAAGAAATATGCATTTGTACAATCTTTAAAAACTACAAACTTCCTCAAATTCTTGCCCTCAGCAGATATTTCCATTTTTCAATAACTGCTGATATGGCAACCTATCTGTCTGTAAGGGAGGAAAACTAAGGGCAAGTTTAGCAATATAAGCTTAGACAAATCACGATTGATCCCCCAGATTGTCTTTCTGTTAGATAGGAAGGAAAGTATGTTAGGCAGGTGGAAAGCAGTATCAGATGCATTGCTGTTTAGCTTCCACTTTCTACCCAGCCTTAGTACATAAACTTAACATATAAACTACTGCTTGGTATATAAACTCAGTTTCACCTAGAGAAAATGCATTTGCTAATTGCTTACTGTACTTCTCAGTAAGTGAAGTTTACTTCTCACTCACAAAATAATCTTGCTCAATTTATAGCTGTAGTCAACCACTTAATTTACATTCATTTAAAGCACACCACTGATTTTCTCCATCAAAACACAACTACTGTTTGGAGCTGCTACTGAAGTTATTGAGTAAAATTGTGAACAGCATGTTGAAGACCTACAGTCTGATTTTAACTTTTCAAAGAGAAGAGGAAACAGATTGCTGGTCCTGGCTGGGAGGTTTTACATTAAATGCATGCAGAAAGAATGATGCCCTTCTAAACAGAATTGCTTGCCTTTTTTTTTTTTTTTTTGATAAGAGAAACAAAAATGTGACATTTCCATTTCCATGAAAACGGAAAAGTGAAGATACAAGAATGAGTTGTCATTAGGCTTTTGGATATATTTTATACCCAAAATGTTGATGTCCCTACACATTACCACACTGTCCCTGCTGTCTGAATACTGTTAATGTTCGAACCCCAGCAATTTGACCCTATGAGGGTTTTGATTCCATATTTGTGAATATGAGCAAGGTTTATAGTTGATCAGTTCCAATAATGACCTCAATTGTTTACTTCTTGTGTGGATGCCTTTTGCAATATGACTTGCTACTCCTACTATCAAGAGGTAGTCTCTTTCCTCACCTCTTAAACCTGGCCTTGCCTTGTAACTTTCATTGAACAGAAGAACCTAGTACCAGTGATGATGTGTCAATTCCAAATCTAGGTTTTACTCTCTTGGGACCTTTGCAATCACCATCTGAGCAATTCCAGGCTAGCCTACTGGAGGAGGGAAGATTGGTGACCCATCACCCTCTTCACCAGACCAACAGACAGCCAATCACCAGACATGTGAGTGAGGCCATAGCTGCCCACTGGATGACCACAGGTCCATGAGTGAGCCCAGCTGAAATCAGCTAAATTTGACCCAAACCAAAGGAACCACCTAGCCTACTCACAGATTCAGGAGCTAAAAATGTCCCTAGGTTTTCAATCACCAAGTTTGGAGTGACTTTTTACACAGAAACAGCTAAGTGATACAGGATTTAAACTATTATGTTACAAGCAAGAATAATTAAAACACTTGCACTGAGTAGTAGCCCAGCTAAGTCACATTTTCAATAAAATATATAAATTTGTTTTTATACAATTCCAGCTATATGTAAATGGCCTGAATTTTCATTCCTCTCTACCTAAGGCAAACTTTAGTCTGCATTTCAAGGTCATCCTGGTCAAATTCTGAAAGCCAAAAATGTCTCAATAATATTGGCAAGTACTGATATAGCTTTATTTTAATTATATTAATTCATATAAGGAACAATGAAGCATCTGCAAATGTTATCATTCTTGAGCCAAAATAAGTCACTTTTTTGTGCTTTAAAAATATCATATGTTTATTAAATAAGAAAATGCAAAAAAAACGGGAGGTAGGAAAATATTTTTTTAAACAGCCAAAGAGACTATAATCCCATCAGTGCAGAAAGAATTGTTTGGTATTTAAGCTGACTTAGAGTTTTCCTAAATGATTTTCCAAATTCAGACAGGGTCCAACTGGACACCTGCAGATAGCAATATACTCTGTATGTAAATGAGAAAACTTCTGAATACTGTCTGACAATATAGATATGTGTTACACACACACACACACACACATACACACACACACAAATTACCTTATCACAGGAGTTTCTTGTGGACTTCTTCCCTCTGTTTTTGGGTGAAGGGGTGTTTGTATAAGTAAGTCAGAACGGAAAGCAGCAGCAGTAAAAATGAAGGTTATATCATCTTCTGACTCTGATTTCAGTAGCAGATATATATATATATTTTAAGTTCTCAGAGTAATCAGAATGTTTGGAATCTTTGCCACAAGCTGACTCACAACTTCTGGAATAAAATAACAAAATTGAGTGCTTAGTATATACCAGGCCCTGTGCCAAATTCTCTACATGTGTTATTTCCTTTTTCCCTCTACATAACACTCTGAAGTACATAACATTATTACCTGTATCTTCAAAATAGGAGAAATGGGGCTTAGGGAGTTCGGGACACCTGTTAAATTTCTATTATTAGTTAATATTGGAACTGGGATTTGATCCAATGCCACTCATCACCAGACTTATTAAGGTAGTTGCTCTGCTACAGAACTTCCAGGGTCCTGAGCCTCTGGAGTAGTGTCATTGTGGAACTCTGGGTGATCCTATATACCAAGGAATACAGGATGGATGCAGAATACTCCTTACCAGTCTTTTTAAGGAAGGCCCTCTGCATGTATGCCTAATACATCAATTAAATATATTTGATCATGACCATAGACCTAAAATTTCATATTCCTATAAAGTATCATGTTTTAATGTTTCATTTTAATGAAGAGTAGGTGAATCATATTTCCATAACCTAAGACACAGCATGCAGCAGTGGAAATGATACTTGATATGGAGTCGTACGGTCTGGGTTTAATCACTAATTCCTGCCAGCACGTGTATGGGCAGGTATGGACATGTATGTTTATGAACTCTCATAGAGACTAAATCAAACATATAGATGAACATCTTAGAAGCCCAGAAGTTGATCCGCAGGCATAGTGCTGTCTAAACCAGAAGTAACAAACCAGTTGACCAAAACTTACAAAATTGCTTGGTTTTAGTATTTAACATTGAACCATATGACATTAAACAAACACACACACACACACAAACATAAAACAGGAAGGAAAGAAGAAAGGAAAGAAGGAAGGAAGGAAGAAAGGAAGAGAAAAAGAACAAAAATTTGAGTTACTTGAACTCACACGAAGTTCTGGAGATTTCATTTAAACATCTATATGTCTAGGTTCTCTTGAAAAGGAGAATATGGAACAAAACAAGCCCATGTTCCAGTTAGCAAAATAGGCTTGAAAAGACGTCCGCTTTTGATGATTTATGAACTCTCATAGTTCCCATATGCACACATACCACACGCACACAACCCACACATGCATACACAAGCCCACACTCCCCACACCACACCCCATACACATACATGCACATTCATCTCTATGTTTGATTTAGTCTCTATGAGAGTTCATAATGCCAGCTCCCTGGACTGGGCATATCATCTTTATTTTGCCACATCCCCATCATTTCCTTTTATCCTCTAGGTCCTAAGGCTAAGTGTGGAGTATCATGTATTACTGCACTTGTGATGTGTATGTGTGTGTGGGGTGTGGGGTGTGTGTGTATGATGTGTGTGCATATATGTGTATGGGGTGTGGTGTGGGGAGTGTGTGTGTGGTGTATGCTGTGTGTGCATGTATGTGTACGGGGTGTGGTGTGGGGAGTGTGTGCATGCTTGTGCGTGTGCGTGTGTGGGGTGTGTGCATTGTGTGGGGTGTGTGTGTGTTGTGTATGGTGTGTGGATTGTATGTGTGTGTGTATAATGTATGCTATGTGTGCATGTATGTGTATGGGGTGTGGTGTGGGGAGTGTGTGTGTGGTGTATGCTGTGTGTGCACGTATGTGTACGGGGTGTGGTGGGGGAGTGTGGGCATGCTTGTGCATGTGCGTGTGTGGGGTGTGTGTGTGTTGTGTATGGTGTGTGGATTGTATGTGTGTGTGTATAGTGTATGCTATGTGTGCATGTATGTGTATGGGGTGTGGTGTGGGGAGTGTGGGCTTGTGTGTGTGCATGTGTGGGTTGTGTGCATGTGGTATGTGTGCATGTATGTGTAGGGGCTGTGGTGTGGGGAGTGCGTGTGTACTCATGTGTGTGCATGTGTGGAGTGTGTGAATTATGTGTGTGGATGTATGTGTATGGGGTGTGGTGTGTGTGTGCAGCTCTTGTGTGTGCATGTGTGTGTGGGAAAGGAGTGTATGTTTAATACCCTTCCTTTGCCATTCTGGGCCTCAGGGCTTGAGACCTAATTCTGGACTAAATCCATAATGAAGAAGCAGAGTTATTTAACTGTCTCATCGTTAGTACTGCACTTTCTCCTTTCTTTGTAATTATTAATTCCCATTATTATTCAGAGAAGTGATTAATCTTTTTTCTGCACCATCCCCCAACCCTGACTTGCTAGAATTAGAATTACAAATTCTTCTTTAGGGACTGTCCTTGGTTTTATAAGACAAGCACTGTCCATTCTAATAAAAATCCTCATTCTAAATACAATTTTTTTTTTTCTAATTGATCTGATCTGTGTTACAAACCCACATCCCACTAGAGCATAGGGAATGCTATGTTTTAGATCAATCCATTGAGTTTAGTTTGATGCAGCAGTTTAAATATGTTAATGTTCATACTTTCAGAACTAAAATCCTTCCCACCTCTCTCTTCCAAGGCGTGGCGTTTGGGTAGGTGAGTGGTGTGGATGGAAGGTAGGTGCATTTTTTATTCCAGCTCTTCTGATCTCACCAGTAGTGTTCTTGTCTTTCTGGTCTTCTAGGTTTGGTCCCTACTGAGCACGGTCACAGCTTACATGTCCTGACAGTAGTGTGCTGGAGACAGCTCCTACTGGTTCGTGAGAGCCAACCGTGTGCATCTATTCCCAGCTCCATATTTTGTTATTTTGGCTCATGGGTCACAGTAGGAAAATTGGCAAATGCTACAAATCAGAGCTGTTTTTCTTGGAGAGCTGGTTGTTAAATATTTACCAATATGTCACTGTCTCCAGATGACAGAAGTGGAATTCACATCTTGGGATAGGCCCCTTCACCTTGACTGTGGGCTTGGATATGCAATTTGCTTTGGGCATTTTAGCGTTAGCAAGTGTGATGCCAGCATGTTTTTATAAGGTCTTCACAATGAGGCTAGTCCTCCTGGAACACTCCTATTTGGGTCCTTTTGACTACCATGTTGTGAGGAAGCCTAAGTCACATGGAGAAGACACATGGAAGAGGTTGGAGGAGCACAGCTGGGTGATGCAATGAGGCCTTAGACATGTGATCCTTATCCAGGAATCCCAGTCCAGCCGCCATCTATCAGGCAACCCCAGTAGAGGACCCAGATACCATGCAGTAGAGAGTAGATGCTTCCGTTGCACTCTTGCTGAATCCCTAACTCATAGAATTGTGAGCGAGGAAGCCACTCCATTTTGGTGTGGTTACTTACACAGCACTAAAACACTTAAATGATTTTTTTTCCAGTTTCTCAGCTTGCTCAGTCTTGTGGCTTCTCCTAGCAGACTCAATCTCACCTCCTACTTTGCTCATACTACATATGTCTCTGAGAAGCTTCCATAACTTCCATTTGGTAGCTGTCTTAGGCAGTTTACACCATTTCTCTTTACATGGATTACTCATACTCAATTCTTTGGTCAGTCCATGTTCAACAGAATCAAGAACATCTCAGAGAAGCTAACTTCTGTTCTTTCTGGGATATGACCACCCTTACCTCCAGGTTTCTTAGGTTGCCTGCACCCAGGTTAATGTATGGAACAGACTATAAGGCAGTCTCTTTCCAGCATCCCCTAAGAAATTTGGGTCAAAAATTTCCTGTCCACGATAATGGCTTTAACCATCCTATGACACCATTTGACTTTGGGGCTAGGGTTTGAATAACACAAGTTAATGACAAAACTTATGAGAAAGATTAGGAAAATCATTATTTTCCAAATGAAAATGTTATCACAGTATCCACACATATTTAAGAATCTAATGGAGGCTGATAATCTAAATTATTGTGCTAGTTATGTTGAGAGGTGTGTTGTACAGTATTTTGCATTCAGCATGTAGCTGATCTTCTGCTGACTTGATGAATAACTTTGTAGCCCAAAAGTTGGATCCATTATCTTACTTTGATGCTAAGAATCAGATTTTCCATGGGTAAAATCAGTTTAGACATGGATTTGATGGGGCTATTTAAAATGTAACGTTATGAATTAGGGATGTTGGACATGATTCCTACACTGTGAAGATTGAAATATAACCATAATTTTTCCACTCTGCGTTCATGATTTAAAAGTATACTAAAAAGAGAAAACTTTGGAAAGAAATAGAAAGGGAGTCAATTTTTTTCAAAAAACCTTGAGCGTCTTAGATATCTTAGAAACACTGTATGTATATATGTATGCATGTGTGTCTCTCTGTGTGTGTGTATATATATATATATATATATATATATATATATACACAGATATATTAGCTTTTTTGGTGGGGGGTTTAATGATATCTCACAATGGTTTTCATAATAAAGCTGAATGTATTTTTATATGTTCACCGGCCATTTGGATATCCTTCTTTGTGAAGTGTCTATTTAAATATTTTGCTCATTCTTTTCTCATTTAATTGCCTTTTTGAACTGATTTATACAATTATTTATACATTTTCAATTAGTCATTTGTCAGATAGATGCACTCAAATATTTTCTCTGTAGCTTACCTTTTTCCTCTCTTAATGATAACTGTTGATGAAATTCAACTATATTAATCTTAACAAATCCAATGTATCAATTTTTATAGTTTGCGGATCTTTGTTCTGTTTAAAAAGTCTTTGCCTATTCCAAAGACATAAAGATATTCTCCTGTGCTTTCTCCTAAATTTTTTAGTTCTTTACCTTTCACATTTAGGTCTGCAATCTATCCAGAATAGCTTTATGGTATGCAGTAAGAATCAAGGTGCATTTTTTTTCAACAAGAATGTCCAGTTCACCCCATACAATTTATTGTAAAGACCATTCTTTATTCCACTGCACTGCACGTGTTCTTTGTCATAAATTAATTGGCCATAGAAGTGTAGTTCTCCAGCCTCTATTCCGTTCCAGAGTCCATTTTTATCTCTTTACACCACTACTACCTTGTCATATTTACTCAGAGAATATAATGGGTCTTGATATCTGATAGTGTGCTTCATTATTATTATTTTTTTGAGATTTATATTTTTTTTAACTAACGGTACTGAATAGGTTTTCAAATATCGGCAGTTAACTCTGTCCTTAATGAATTGCTTACTTATTTCATGTTTTAACTTTCTATCATGGCTTCTGACTGGTTTGTAAAAGTTTTTGATTTAATAAGCATATTATTCTTTTGGTTACCATTTATTTTGCAAATATTATGCATGGTTTGTGGTTTTTCTGTTACTTTTGCTTATTGTATTTTGACACAGTAGACTCCAATTTTTATCTCTTAAGATCAATTTTTTTTCCTTTTGTCTCTTAGTTTTGAAAATATATTTGGAGAAGCCTTTTTTACTTTGAGATAAGGCAGTACATTTTACCTAGGTTTTTATGGCTCTTTGTTCACACTTAACTTTTAATTTATTTGGAAATGGTTTCCTATACCATGTATGGTGGAAAAAAATTAATTACTTTTTTTCCAAATAGGAAAATATTTAATCCTATAGTAATTACTAAATAATAATTTCCTTCATTTATCATTTGACCAAAATTAGATGCCCCAAATCACAAATATATGAGTATCTGTTTTAAGTTTTCAATAAGAATTTGGGGAGTGGGGGGATGGGTTAACCTGGTGATGGGTATTAAAGAGGGCACATATTGAATGGAGCACTGGGTGTTATATGCAAACAATGAATCATGGAACACCACATCAAAAACTAATAATGTAATGTATGGTGATTAACATAACATAATAAAATAAAAAAATGCAAAAAAAAAGAATTTGAGTACGGTTAAAAAATGTTAATACACTTATTAAGAGAAAAAGAAAAGTGTATCATTAGAGGTTAAGGGTGGAAAAAAAAATAAGGAGTTCTGAGAGTGTAGATAATAGACGTGAGATCCAAGGTTATGAATGCTGCAATGGCAGAGAGCTTGAGCAGGAAGCAAAAAACTAAAGCAGTGCTTCTCAAGCTTCAAACAGTATATACATCACTTAGAGATTTTATTAAATGTAGACTCTGATTCAGTAGCTCTTGGGTGGGGCCTCCGATTCTGCATCTCTAACATGTTCCCAGGTGACAATAGGGCTGCTGATCTGCGGACTATGTTTTCAGTTGTTGGAGACCAGAGTATCTGGGCCTTCATGTTTCCTTCCCTTCCACGCATTCTCTGGTGTGGGTCTGTTGCTGAGACCTGGCTGACACTCATAAATTCACTTCTTCACATCTTCCTGGTAGACAATCCCTGTTTATTTGCAACTGCTCTGCATTTGCCCTTGTCTTATTTGCTTGAACCATAATTGACAGACTCTTTTGTCTTTTGTGCCCCAGATGAAGCAATTTTTTCAACCTCAACAGGTGTGATACCATATCCTGGCCCTTCCTCCTGCCACGTTCCATGTTGTCTGTCCCCTAAATGAAAGGAGAAATCACTTTCTGTTTATTTCCACTAACATTTGAAATACAATGAAAATACAATAGAAAACCTGACATCTGACATCTGACATTTTGCATCTTTTGAAAAAGTTATTTTTTTTTAGGTGGGAGTCCTATATTATGTTGAATTTAGAGAATGCCAAGATTCTTGGAAAATGAAACATGTTAGCTACTTCAGTGGAAAGAAGCAATATCACTATTTCTTTGACACTGAACCTCCTAGCTTGCACACTATAGTTAAGGTTGTTATTGTATAAGCTTTTCTTAACATTTTTGTTATCTGTCATTAAAGCTTGCCTAGAAAATTCATTGTGTTAATATGCTATTAAACAAAGAAATATAGATTTCATTGCATTTAAGAATATCTTTGAAATTAATAGAGTTGATGTGCATCGTTAACTCTTGATATTTGTGTTTTCTGAATCTTCACTGAAGAATAAAATGAAAATAATAACTGTCTGAAATTTTAATTCAATTAGTAATTATTTAATTTTTTAAAATACTTTTTTAGCACGAGGCAGAGAATTAATTTTGGCACCAAGTTGCTTTCTCAGAGAGAATATTTATTTAACCCTTAGACAGTTCAGGCTAGATACCCAGCCATTTTGCCCAAAATAAAATATCTGGTTCAATCTGGTAACCTTTCCTTCAACATGAGGAAAGTTGGATTGTGATGAGACCCAGTGAGGGAGTGGCTGAATAGAAAAACACATGATTTTTCCCGAGTCAGATCATGTCTTCTAATCAGAATTCTTAGCTTCTTTAACAGGAATGGAGATGACTTTTCCTAAGACCATGCATGAACCTCTCATCAGGTTCTTCTCTTGAGGTACTTTCTAGAGAAATTGCATAACTTCAAGACTTTTTGGCTCTTTCACTCTTCATAACACTTTTACACAAATGTTTACATTTTTGTGGGTCCTGAGATACCTCAGAGACCCTGAGTAGATTAACCTTGGGAATCTCATAAAAATACACTGATGAAGAAAAATTTTCAGTAATTCTTCTCTCTCTACTTTCAAAAAGAATCTTTCTTCTTTGACATAGAGACTGAAGTTATCTTCAGCCTTTAAAAAAATATACACATTGAGCTCGGTGTAATATTTCTGACTAACTGGCATCATTCAATGTTATGTGTCAGTGCCCCTCCAATTATTACTGTATGTTAATTTTGATTAGACAGGAGGTGGCTCTGTGAGTCTTGATTTTCTGCCAGTACAATCAAATATGAGCTGAAGGAATGGAAAGCAAATGTTACTTTCAAAACCCTAGTGAGGAGTGTATTGCTTATAAATTACTTAAAGAGTGAGTTGGGTTTCAGTTAAGTGATTACAAATGTCTTTAGTGGATGCGGTGTCTGAAATGGGTATTCAGTTAATATTCTGC
Source organism: Halichoerus grypus (assembly GCF_964656455.1). Lineage (NCBI taxonomy): Eukaryota > Metazoa > Chordata > Mammalia > Carnivora > Phocidae > Halichoerus > Halichoerus grypus. The sequence continues at coordinate 151,563,912 of NC_135712.1, read as the reverse complement.
TCCTTCCTAGTCCATGCATAATGCAATTCAATATCTTATCTTTCAATAGCCCCATTGTTATGGACTGAATTGTGTCCCCCCTCAAATCCTTATATGCCTTAACCCTTAGTGTGACTGCATTTGGACATGGAGTCTTTAAGGAGGTAATTAAGGTTAAATTAGGTCATAAGGATGGGCTGTAATTCAACAGGACTGATGTCCTTATAAGAAGAGGAAGAGAGAACAAATCTCTCTCTTTCTCTCCCTCTTTCTGTGTGTCTCTGTCTTTCTCTATCTTCAAGCACACCCAGAGAAAAGATCATGTGAGGACACAGTGGGAAGACAACTGTCTACAAGCCAGGAAGAGAGTCCTCAGAAAATAATCATGATGGTACTTTGATCTTGGATTTCTTGTCTCTAGAACTGTGAAAAAATAAATTTATGATGTTTAAGCCACTCAGTCTGTGGTATTTTGTTATGGCAGCCTTGGCAGATGCATTCTAATTTTTTCACATTTTATTACTTTTATAATGATTCTTTCTTTTAGAAGCAAGTGTTCTGATGGAATGGAAATAGATTAGATGGGGAAAAAATGGGGGGAAAATGACTGAGTGGATTGGCTTATTCTTAAGCCTTGACTTGTATTAATGTACGTCAAATCGAACTGAGGTGACCCACCTCCATCCTCCCCCAAAGAAAACATATTTGAATACATTTAAAACCCTTTTAGAGCCAGAAGTGTGTTCTGTTTGTTTAGGATCTATAGTACTTAGTCTAGTATCTGAGATACAAGAGCTTTTTAATATATATTTGAATAATGAAGTGAATAAATCAAAATCAGCCTCCAATTAAATTTCCTAGAGACATTTCAAAGTACGTTACCTCTTTGAAACAGATACAACAACACAGTAAGGTATGTTGAGTTTCAATAATTTGGTGAAGCTACAGTGACATATATTATAGTTCTTGTTATGAATTCTACTGTTTCCAATGCTTCTACTGAAACAGCCATGACTATAAAAGCCCTGGAAATTAGCTTGTCAAAGACTGGACAATTTATATATTTCATCCATGTTCAATTAATACATTTTTGTTATCTGATTAGTACTGACCTCATGTCAAACAAATCAGTGTACCAGGCAAGTCCCTGTCAGTCAAGATTGCATGTTCCTCCCAAAAGATTTATAGGATGCTGGTGGTATATGAAATAAATACCAGGTCTAGGGTCATCTCTCTCTGTTTTTCTCTCTGCTTGTCTCTGTCTCTGTATTTAACTTAAGCACTCTCAAAATGTTGTCAAAGGAAACAATTAGGTTTCATGCAGCCAGAGGAGTACTGCTATGTTATATTAGGACTAGGTCATCAACATGAATCAACCTCCCCTTCTTTATGATGTAACTGTAATGTACTGTTTTTTTTTTTTTTTTAAAGATTTTATTTTTTTAAAGAGAGAGAGAGTTAGCGAGAGCAGAAACAAGCAGGGGGAGTGGGAAAGGGAAAAGCAGTCTTCCCACTGAGCAGAGAGCCCAATGTGGGGCTCGATCCCAGGACCCTGGGATCATGACCTGAGCGAAGGCAGACGCTTAACCAACTGAGCCACCCAGGCGCCAACTGTAATGTACTGTTAAACTGCATTTTTCTTTGCCCCAGTAGAGTACATGCTTAGGCTTGTGAAGGGCTTCCTTTCTTACTATTAAAATGTACTCTCTAGAGTTTTGTTTCAAATGAGAGGTATGGTCATAAATGTTTGACAAGGCAGACGTTAACTATAAAATTAGAGGATATTGAATGTTTTCGTGTATCTGGAATCTCTTTGAATACAGCAATGGAGTAAGAATCCAAAGAAATTCCTAGAGCACCTTTTCTAGATGCTATGGTATAAACTCTTTATGTATAATTAATCATTTAATCCTCATAGCAACATGGCAAGTAGGATATGATTATATTCATTCCAAAGATAAGGGATTAACTTGAGGGTAGTGTGTGCACATACCCAGCTAAGAAATGTTAGAGCTAGAATTCACATTCAAGTCTTTCCGGCATCATTTTCAATGCAAATACATAAAAGAAGTATGTCAAGGAGGGTACAGTGAGGTGTTATTGATAGATGAGGTGTGGTAATGTTTAGACTTAAATGAATTAATTTAAATGAATTTTAAATAAAAACTCCCCCTTTTGCCAACTCCCACTAAAAAAATGAGGAGTTGAGGGGCACCTGGGTGGCACAGTTAGTTAAGCATCTGACTCTTGGTTTCAGCTCAGGTCCTGATCTCAGGGTCATGAGAATGAGCCCTGCCTTCGGCTCCGTGCTTGTTGTCTCTCCCTCTCCCTCTGCTCCTCCTGCTCTTGCACGATCTCTTTCTCACTCTCAAATAAATAAATAAATCTTTAAAAAAAAATGAGGAATTGGAATAGATTATGAACATAAGCCTGCCATTCACTGAGTACTTTTCTTTATGACAGAAAATGGACTAAACACTTTTATATTCCTCAGAAGAAATGATGTAGGTGCTGTTATCTGTATTTTATGGATGAGGTAAGTGTGACTCAGAGAAGTCACATAGCTTTCAGTGGTAACGTTGAGACTCAAACCAGGTCTCTGATTCCAGAGCCTCATCCCTCACCACCATTCCCTTCTGTAACACAAGCCCAGACTCCTCTTCAAGATTAGTTTTTGCAGGTTTTATCAGAGGTCCTAGGCCTGGGAATGGAGCTAAGGTGGGGCTGGGAGGAGGGTAAGGTAGAGACAGGGCTATGTTTTAACTAAATGTACAGAATGGCAAGAGCTTCAGAATATGGAGCCTCAAGCAGTGTGTATCCCACAATCAGGAAAAGCCCTCGAGCATTTGTGTTCACTCTGTGTACAGTGAGTATGGATTGGAAAGCCTGTTTCAAGAAGGACATGGATACAACCTTGCTATGGCTAAAGCCATAGGACAGGGGGGCCTGGGTGGCTCAGTCATTAAGCGTCTGCCTTCGGCTCAGGTCATGATCCCAAGTGTTCTGGGATCGAGCCCCACATCGAGCTCCCTGCTCCACGGGAAGCCTGCTTCTCCCTCTCCCATACCCCCTGCTTTTGTTCTGTCTCTCTCTGTGTCTCTGTCAAATAAATAAATAAAATCTTAAAAAAAAAAAGCCATAGGACGGTGTTGCCTCTTGAAACCTGAGAAATCTATTTCATGACTCTGAGTAGTCCCAGAAATTCCAAAGCACATTCCTTCCCAAATTCTTGTTTTGGGAGAAAAGTGTGCTTAGTCTTCATTCCAGAAACACAGGGTCATTTTTTATTTTTTTAAAATTGTGTGTTTTTCAGGGTCACATTAACATTTTGTAGTGCTGCATCACCACGATCTATAAGCAACCAGCTGTCTTTGCAGAGGAACTTATCAAAATCAAACTTCGCTTTGCCCCTAAACTTTTATCACCCATGTGGAGACTTTCTTCAGTGATTTCCCACCATTTCCTGCCATTCTATCTTTCCCCAAGCATCATTACCATGTTCATTTTATTTAGGACCTGGTGGTTACCATGGTTCCTTTTCTCTAAACCTAAGCTTTAGAGAAGGGATGTCCAATATAGTTAGTAACTGCAATCCACATGTGGCTATTTAAATTTCAATTTATAAAAATTATACAAAATTGAAAATTGTACAATTATGTGGCTAGTGAAAATCGAATATTGCAAATACAGAATATTTTCATCTTCACTAAAAACTCTATTGGGCAGCACTGTTTTTTGAGCTTTGATTTCCTAAAGAAGATATAACTTAATGAAATGTGGTAGATTATATTAATTTTCATGGTATTCCTTACCTCTCTACTGCATGTCTCTTCATGGGGTACCCTCATTGCAGGAGAATTATATATACCTTTGCTCCATTATCATCAAGTTTGGTCAGATGACTTGCTTTGCCCAATGAACTACGAACATAAGCAATGTGTATACTTTTTTTTTATGTTATGTTAATCACCATACAGTACATCATTAGTTTTTGATGTAGTGTTCCATGATTCATTGTTTGCATATAACACCCAGGGCTCCATGCAATATGTGCCCTCCTTAATACCCATCCCCTGCTTAACCCATCCACCCATCCCCTCCCATCTAAAGCCCTCAGTTTGTTTCTCAGAGTCCATAGTCTCTCATGGTTCATCTCCCCCTCTGATGTCCCCCCCTTCATTATTCCCTTCCTTCTCCTAATGTCCTCCATGCTATTCCTTATGTTCCTCAAATAAGTGAAACCATATGATAATTGACTTTCTCTGCTTGGCTTATTTCACTTAACATAATCTCCTCCAGTTCCATCCATGTCGATGTAAATGGTTGGTATCCATCCTTTCTGATGGCTGACTAATATTCCATTGTATATATGGACCACATATTCTTTACCAATTCATCGGTTGAAGGGCATCTCGGCTTCTTCCACAGTTTGGCTATTGTGGACATTGCTGCTATGAACATTGGGTGCATGTGGCCCTTCTTTTCACTACATCTGCACCTTTGGGGTAAATACACAGTAGTGCAATTGCTGGGTCATGGGGTAGTTCTATTTTTAACTTTTTGAGGAAACTCCACACTGTTTTCCAAAGTAGCTGTACCAACTTGCATTCTCACCAACAGTGTAAGAGGGTTCCCTTTTCTCCACATCTTCTCCAACATTTGTTGTTTCTTGCCTTGTTAATTTTTGCCATTCTAACTGGTGTAAGGTGGTATCTCAAGGTGGTTTTTTTTTTTTAAAGATTTTATTTATTTGACAGAGAGAGAAAGACAGCTAGAGAGGAAACACAAGCATGGGGAGTGGGAGAGGGAGAAGCAGGCTCCTGGCTGAGCAGGGAGCATGATGCAGGGCTCAATCCCAGGACCCTGGGATCATGACCTGAGCTGGAGGCAGACGCTTAACGACTGAGCCACCCAGGCATCCTCTCAATGTGGTTTTGATTTGAATTTCCCTGATGGCTAATGATGATGAACATTTTTTCATGTGTCTGTTAGCCATTTGTATGTCTTCTTTGGAGAAGTGTTTGTTCATGTCTTCTGCCCATTTTTTGACTTGATTATTTGTTTTTTGGGTGTTGAGTTTGAGAAGTTCTTTATAGATCTTGGATATTAGACCTTTGTCTGTAGTGTCATTTGCAAAAATCTTCTCCCATTCCGTGGGTTACCTCTTTGTTTTGTTGACTGTTTCCTTAGCTGTGCAGAAGCATTTTATCTTGATTAAGTCCCAAAAGTCCATGTTCACTTTTTTTCCCCTTGCCTTTGGAAACGTGTCTTGAAAGAAGTTGCTGTGGCCAATGTCGAAGAGGTTACTGCCTATGTTTTCCTCTTGGATTTTGATGGATTCCTGTCTCACATTGAGGTCTTTCATCCATTTTGAGTTTATCTTTGTGAATGGTGTTAGAGAATGGTTGAGTTTCATTCTTCTGCATGTGGCTGTCCAATTTTCCCAGCACCATTTATTGAAGAGACTGTCTTTTTTCCATTGCATATTTTTTCCTGCTTTGTCAAAGATTATTTGACCATAGAGTTGAGAGTCCATTTCTGGGCTCTCTATTCTGTTCCATTGGTCTATGTGTCTGTTTTAGCACCAATACCATGCCATCTTGGTGATCACAGATTTGCAATATAGCTTGAAATCAGGCAGTGTGATGCCCCCAACTTTGTTTTTGTTTTTCTACATTTCCTTGGCGATTCGGGGTCTTTTCTGATTCCATACAAATTTTAGGATTGTTTGTTCCAGCACTTTGAAAAATGTCATTGGTTTTTTGATTAGGATGGCATTGAAGGTATAAATTGCTCTGGGCAGCATAGACATTTTAACAATGTTTATTCTTCCAATCCATGAGCATGGAATGTTTTTCCATCTTTTTGTGTCTTCTTCAATTTCTTTGATTAGTGTTCTGTAGTTCCTAGAGTATAGATCCTTTACCTCTTTGGTTAGGTTTATTCAAAGGTATCTTATGGTTTTTGGTGATATTGTAAATGGAATTGATTCTCCAATTTCTCTTTCTACAGTTGCATTGTTATTGTATAAGAAAGCAACTGACTTCTGTGCATTGATTTTGTATCCTGCTACATTACTAAATTGCTGTATGAGTTCTAATAATTTGGGGGTGGAGTCTTTTGGATTTTCCACATAAAGTATCATGTCATCTGCAAAAAGAGAGAGTTTGACTTCTTCTTTGCCAATTTGAATACCTTTTATTTCTTTTTGTTGTCTGATTGCTGTTGCTAGGACTTCTAGTACTATGTTGAACAATAGTGACAAGAATAGGCATCCATGGTGTGTTCCTGATCTTAAGGGAAATGCTCTCAGGTTTTCCCCAAAGGGAATGATATTCGCTGTGAGTTTTTCCTAGATGGATCTTATGAACTTGAGGAATGTTCCCTCTATCCCTATATTTTGAAGAGTTTTAATTAGGAAAGGATGCTGTATTTTGTCTATGCTTTTTATGCACCAGTTGAGAGGACTATATGGTTCTTCTCTCTCCTCTTATTGTGTTCTATCACATTGATTGATTTGCGAATGTTGAACCACTCTTGCATCCCGGGGATAAATCCCACTTGGTCGTGGTGGATGATCCTTTTAATGTATTGTTGGATCCTATTAACTAGGATATTATTGAGAATTTTGGCATCCGTAGTCATCAGGGATATTGGCCTGAAATTCTCCTTTTTGATGGGGTCTTTGCCTGGTTTGGGGCTGACCTCATAGAATGAGTCTGGAATCTTTCCTTCTGTTTCTATTTTTTGAAATAGCTTCAGGAGAATAGGTATTATTTCTTCTTTGAATGTTTGGTAGAATTCCCCAGGGAATCCATCAGGCCCCGGACTCTTGTTTTTTGAGAGGTTTTTGATTACTGTTTCAATCTTGTTACTGGTTATTGGTCTATTCAGGGTGTCAATTTCTTTCTTTTCAGTTTTGGTAGTTTATAAGTTTCCAGGAAGGCATCTATTTCTTCCAGTTGCTTAATTTATTGGCATATAGTTGATAATAATTTCTAATAATTGTTTTTATTTCCTTGGTGTTAGTTGTGATCTCTCCCCTTCATTCATAATTTTATTAATTTGGGTCCTTTCTTTTTTCTTTTGGATAAGTCTGGCCAGTGGTTTATCAATCTTATTAATTCTATCAATGAACAAGTTTCTAATTTCTTTGATCTGCTCTACTGTATTTCTGGTTTCTAATTCATTGATCTCTGCTCTAATCTAATGCATGGCTTTGGCATCATTTGTTATTTTTTCTCCAGTTTGTTAAAGTGTAAAGTTAGTTGGTGAATTCAGGATTTTTCTATTTTTTTTGAGTGAGGCTTGGATGGCTATGTATTTCCCCCTTAGGACCACCTTTGCAGTATCCCATAGGTTTTGGACCGATGTGTTTTTGTTCTCATTGGTTTCCATGAATTGTTTAAGTTCTTCTTTGATTTCCTGGTTGACCCAAACATTCTTAAGCAGGGTGATCTTTAGACTCCAACTGCTTGAATTTCTTCCAAATTTTTTCCTGTGATTGAGTTCCAGTTTTAAAGCATTATGGTCTGGGAATAATCTCAATCTTTTGGTATTGGTTGAGACCTGATTTGTGACCCAGTATGTGGTCTATTCTGGAGAAAGTTCCATGTGCGCTTAAGAAGAATGTGTATTCTGTTGTTTTAGGGTGGAATGTTCTGTATATATCTATGAGGTCCATCTGGTCCAGTGTGTCATTCAAAGCTCTTGTGTCTTTGTTGATTTTCTGCTTAGATGATCTGTCTATTGCTGAGAGTGGAGTGTTGAGGTCTCCTACAATTAATATATTATTATCAATAAGTCTCTTTATTTTGGTTAACAGTTGGTTTATGTAGTTTGCTGCTCCCATGTTGGGGGCATAGGTATTTACAATTGTCAGATCTTCTTGTTGGATAGACCCTTTAAGAATGATATAGTGTCCTTCTATGTCTCTAACTACAGTCTTTAGCTTAAAATCTAATTTGTCTGATGTGAGAATTGCTACCCCAGCTTTCTTTTGAGGTCTGTTGGCATGAAAGATGGTTCTCCATCCCTTCACTTTCAGTCTGGATGTATCTTTATGTTCAAAATGAATCTCTTGTAGGCAGCATATGGATGGGCCCTGTCTTTTCATCCAATCTGCAACCCTGTGCCGTCTTATGGGAGCATTTAGGCCTTTCACATTGAGAGTGATTATTGAATGATATAATTTTATTGTCATCATGTTGCCTGTGAAGTCCTTGTTTCTATAGATTGTCTCTGTAAATTTCTGTTCTATATCAGTCTTTGGGTCTTTCTCCTTTTATAGAAACCCCCTTAATATTTCTTGCTGGGCTGGCTTAGTGGTCACATATTCTTTCAATTTCTGCTGGTCCTGGAAGCTCTGTATCTCTCCATCCATTTTAAATGACAGCCTTGCCAGATAAAGTATTCTTGGCTTCATGTTCTTCTCATTTAGTACCTTGAATATGTCTTGCTAGCCCTTTCTGGCTTGCCAGGTGTCTGTGGATAGGTCTGATGTTATTCTGATGTTCCTCCCTCTGTATGTAAGGAATCTCCTCCCCCTAACTGCCCTTAAGATGGTTTCCTTGGTTCTAAGATTTGCGAGTTTTACTATTACATGCCAGGGTGTTGGTCTGTTCTTCTTGATCTTGGGAGAGGTCCTCTTTGCCTCTAGGTCATGAATGCTTGTTTCATTCCCCAGATTAGGGAAGTTCTCAGCTACGATTTGCTCAAATATATCTTCTAGTCCTCTCTCTCTCTACCCCCTCAGGAATCCCAATAATTCTGACATTGGAACATTTCATGGCATCACTTATTTCTCTAATTCTGTTTTCATGGATTTTAAGCTGTTTGTTCCAGGTCTCCCCCTGTTCCTTTTTTTCTATCATTTTGTCTTTTACATCACTAATTCGTTCTGCCTTGTTTACCCTAGTTGTTAGATTATCTAGATTAGATTGGATCTCATTGATAGCACTTTTAAGATCTGCCAGTTCAGCTTTCATTTCTGCCCTTAGAGACTCTATGTTGCCATTAATCAATTTCTCCATTCTAGCTATTGTCTTCATAACTGTTACCCTGAAGTCTATTTCCAACATCTTGCTTATAGCTATATCCATTTGTAAATCTGTGGCAGAAATCACAGTCCCTGAGTCTTTCCGATTTTGGGGGTTCTTCCTCTTAGTCATTCTGTTGAGGAGTGGTTGAAGAAATGTACAGAGTCCAAGTTATTGACCACAACCCAAGCAAGATGCACCTGTTTTATAGGGATATTAGGGTTATCAGCCTCTTGTTCTTCTAGCCTGTCTTCTGGGGAGGGCCTGCTGTGCTGTTGCTCAGGCAACCCTGTTTGGGCAGAATTGCCTTACCCCCTGTGGGGGGGGGGATGGGCTCAGTGAAAACCGGTTTTTTGGGGCTTTTGTTCTCTGGTGGCTTTCTCTGGTGACTTTCCGCATCTCTTCCAAGAGTCAGAGCAGAAGTGACCATTTCCAAACCTCTGCCTCAGAGCAGAAAGATCACAGTCTGTTCTTCAGTGAGCTCTCCAGGCCACACTATCTCCATTTCTGTCTGTGCTGCTAAAACCACAGCATCCTGGGTTGGATGCCCACCCCCAGCAGCACTCCCAGCCCTTTCTTCCAGGTCCAAGCACTTATCTGCCCTTTGTGCTTCTCAAACCACCAGCTGCCTCTAGTTCACACATGTGCCCCTGCAAATCTAGGTTTCAGTCCAGGGGGCTGCCTTAAGCCTTTCCCCACTGCTACTGGTCTTTGAGTCTGTGCCCGGTCCCCAGCATGGGAGGCTTTTGTGCTCCTGTGTTATTTCACCTTCCTGATTCAAGCACTTGTGGCAGCCCCCTCCCCCTTCCATTTATCTTCTGATATCTGCCCACAGTATCATGGCTTCCTGCTTCATACCTTGAAACCAACCAAGGGCGATATTCTGTTTGTAGAGATCCAGATATATCTTCTTACATCTCAGACTGATTTTGTGGGTGTTCAGAGTGGTTTAGTAGATATCCAGCTCAATTCAAGGGACTGGTTCAAACAGGGTCCCCTACTCCTCTGCCATCTTTGCTCTTTCTTCCATGTGTGTACTTTCTAAGAGAAAATTTTAATAGCCAGTGTGTATTTTACCATAAAATCTTTTCCCTCAGTCTTGAAGCAAACAGCATTTGAAAACAAGACTCTTCTGAGCTCCTGGGTGAATGTGACATGGAGGAGAACTGAACACATCCATAATCAATATTTAATGTGGACAAAAAATAATCTTTTAATGTTTTAACTCACTATTTTTAGTATCATTTATTATCACATACTAACGGCTTAAGCTAACTGATACAAACATGAACTCTTTTTCAATATTCTAGAAATGAAACCAGGATGCTAAGAGATTTTCTTCAGTGATATTTTATATAGGGTTGGACTGGAAGCCAAGGTAACAGGAAAAGATCAGGAAAACCACTAAGAAAACATCTCAGGAACTATAGTAAAAAAAAAGGCAAGAAAATAAAAATGGAACTCTAGAAAATATCTACTTAACACAAAATATCTAGTTAACATAAAATGGAACTCTAGAAAATATCTAGTTAACACAAAAGTTAACACAAAATTAACGCAATAATATAGGAACAGGGAAAAGAGGCATAAGATATAGAAAAGCAATAGCGAAATGGCAGATGTAAATGCTGCCTTCTATGTAATTACATTAAATATAAAAAGATCAAACATTCCATCAAAATGTAGAGATTGGCAGAATGGCATCAAAAACATGATCTAAATAAATGCTGCCTATATAGTCATATTTTATGTTAAAAAAAAAAAAAAAACCCTGGGTGCCTGGGTGGCTCAGTTGTTAAGCGTCTGCCTTCAGCTCAGGTCATGGTCCCAGGGTCCTGGGGTCGAGTCCCACATTAGGCTCCCTGCTCCATGGAGAGCCTGCTTTTCCCTCTCCCTCTCCCCCTGCTTGTGTTCCCTCTCTCTGTCAAATAAATAAATAAAATCTTTAAAAAAAAAAAAACCCTAACAGGTGGAAAGTAAAAGGATGGAAATGGTATACCATTCAAACAGCACCATAGAGAAAGCTGGAGTCACTATACTAATATTAGACCAAAAAAAAAAACAACAAAAAAAACCCCAAAAAACCTTTAAGACAGAAGTTTTTTATTAGAAAAAAGAGGGATACTTATTATGATAAAGTGGTGAGTCAAAAAAGAAAGATCTAAGAATTCTAAACATATATGCATCTAAAAATAGACATAAACCTGAGAATTGAAGGGAGAAAAATCCAATTCAACAATAGTAGTTAGATATTTCAATTCCCCTTTTCAACAATAGATAGGAAAACTAGGCAGAAGATCAACAGAGGAATGAAAGACATGAACAACACTATAACCAACAAGACCTGACAGACAGAACACTCCACACAGCAACAGCAGAACATGCATTCTTCTCTATGAAAAAAGAGATTAGTGGTTCATTTTTTCAAATACACATGAAACTTCATGCAGGGATAGCCCATATGCCAGACCATAAAAGGAAAAGAAGACTTAAGAAACTTAAAACAATTTTAAATAAAGTAATAAAGAAGTTTCTCTGATCACAATGAGATTAAATTAGAAATCAGTAACAGACAAGTTTGAGATTTGCACACAGATGACCAAATGAGGAATACATTGCATATCTTATCATCATGATCAGTAGCTCCTAATTCATGTCTAGAACTGTACTCTGAGGCCGAACAAAATTGATTGGAGGGATATACCCACTAACATTTGAACACATCTTCAATTATATATATTTTTCAGTTTTTGATTGGCTTGACTAATCAGCTCAGGTCATAAGGTGTGCATTTAAGATGAGGAGAAGAATTTCCAAGTTTTGGTTTTCACCGAGTTTTAAATGGCGTCTGGTTACTGTTCTACTGTAATGTTGATCGTTTGCTGTAAGATCTGGATACCAAAAGCTCTCCTAATAGTCAGAAGCAGAAGGATACAGAACTTGTTCAAGACAGCTGGTTAGAATTAGCATAGTTATCAGCTAAGGAAAAGAGAGAGAAATAAAGCAATAAAGGGTTTAATCATGATTGAAACAATATTAATGTAGCCATGACTAATAAATCATTTTGGACTAGAGTCATGGGTATAATAAAACTAAACACTTTTGGGGGTGAAGAAAGGGTGTTTAGAATTTCATTTTTTTCCCCAAGGAAGGTAACTGGCATCAATGACTATCATAGTGTGCAACAGAATTGCTTTATTTCCTTGCGTGGTAACTGAGGACTGTATTAACACTTTATACCACTTTTCACTCCACTTGTTTAATTACCATTAATGAGAGAGCACGCAGAGTTTGAGGGGAAGATTTGTTCCTGAGCCTGTACTTCTGAGCTTACCCTCTTGATCCTCTTAATATTACCATGTACACTTTAAGGAATTCAAATTAAAAGTAAAGGGAACTGAATGTCTTCTGTGACCTTTTAAATAATGAAGTGTCCCTAAGTTCTGTGCCTCAGTCTTTTAAGTCTAATAAAAATCCCACATCCTCTCTTAGCATTCATTCAACTGCTAAGTTTCCCCAGAATATCACTGGAAAAGATTTTCACTGGTTTCTCCAAAATAAGGAATCAATTCCTTCTTGAAATATTTCTTGGCACACTGAAGCCATGTTACTAAGTAATGTTGTCTTTCAAATTTGTGAAGTAAACATCTCTCCCTCCCCTTCTATATCTTGAGACTATTACTATATAAAAAGAAATTTTCATTTTAATATAGAAACAGAATATAGCCAGGAAAGAAAAAAAAAAAAAACAGATATTGAAGCAGCTTTGTTCAGATATTTCCTTAGTTTTATTTATAGCACATGGTCTCTGACCCAGCCAACCTAGATTTACCATGTGCCCCTTTGCAGCCTTTTCTTTCATTCCCACTCCCTAAATAATTATGACAGTTGTACTATTAGAGTGTCAATCATGTGGCAGACTTTTTTTTCACATATTATTTTTAATTATCTCTAGAGTCCTGCCATTGTATACTGTGCTCTCCATTCAATGGATACAAGAACAGCAGTTCAGAATGATAGCCACTTGGTTGAAGTAATATAACGGAGAGTCAAACTTGTGATTCAAACACAGGCTAAACCAAAGTTCTGGGCTCTTCCATCACTCCTTCTTGAGCAGTGTGCTCACTTCCTGCTTCTCTCATTGTCAGTTACCAATCTGATCATTGTGCCATAGAAATTTCCTTTCTCTTTTGATTTTTTTCTTATTTCTCTATTTTTCAATTACCAATTTGTTCCTTGAACTCCTTCCTCTGCAGTTTTTTAATTGTTATTTTTTAAAATATATTTTAAGTATGCTTTCTCAACTAGATTGAAAACATCTTAAGGCAGCTGTCTTAGGTTGGGTTTCTTAGAAAATATTTTAAGATGAAATTTTGTATACCCATGTTTTGTTAGTGAGTGCTTTTAGAAGACACATCTGCAAGGAATTAAGGAAGGCCTTAATGGCAGAGGGAGAAACTAAATTGAAGCCTCAGTTGATGTTGCAAGAAGCTCTGGCTGGACATTCAGAGTCATATATGATTATGGCAAGGAATACAGCTGTGATAAGCAGCTGATAGTCACAGAAGATGGAGGATGTGTGTGGAACACCACAGTATCCCCTATAGCAAGGATGCATTTATTGATTAAACAATTAATGTGAAGGGCTATTATATACCAGGAACTTCTGATGTTTTTGATGTCAGCCATTGTCTCATGAAGCCTGTGTAAGGGAAGAGACAGGGTACATAGGTACAGTAGATTTATCAATTCTATAAGAGCAGTATGTTCAAAAGGCAGAGGTAATCCCAGTCTGTGTAAAGTAGGCAATACCACTGAGGTTTTATGCCTGAATTGAGTCTTGGTAGATGGATAATAATTTGCTGAGCAAAAATCCCTAGAATGATATCTGGAATAAGGTGGCATACAACACGAGTTTATTGTTTCTTAATGCTTTTATTTCCAGTCCTTGTTCATTACCATGCACACTAGTTTCTCAAGAAATAATTTTCATGTCATGTATATTTGGCACATAACAGATGCTCAATAAATAGTTGTGGAATAAATTTGGGAAATTTATTTTTTTGGGGGGGCCAATTTTTAAGTTTTTATTTTAATTCCGGTTAGTTAACATACAGTGTTATATAAGTTTCAGGTGTACAATATAGTGATTCAACAATTCCATACATTACCCAGTGCTCATCATGACATGTGCACTCCTTAATCCCCATCACCTATTTAACCCAACCCATCACCCACCTCCCCTTTGGCGACCATGTTTGTTCTCTATAATTAAGTCTGCTTCTTGATTTGTCTCTCTCTCTCTTTCTCTCATTTTTTCCCCTTTTGATCATTTGTTTTATTTCTTAAATTCCACATATGAGTGAAATCATATGGTATTTGTCTTTCTCTGATTGACTTATTTTACTTGACATTATACTCTCTAGCTCCTCCATGTCATTGCAAATGGCGAGATTTCATTCTTTTTTATGACTGAATAATATTCCATTATATATATATACCACATCTTCTTTATCCATTCATCAACTGATGGACACTTTGGCTGCTTTCATATCTTGGTTATTGTAAATAATGCTGCCATAAACATAAGGGTGCATGTATCCCTTTGAATTAGTGTTCTTGTATTCTTTGGGTAAATCCCCAGTAGTGCAATTGCTGCATCATAGGGTGGTTCTATTTTTAACTTTTTAAGGAAATTCAATACTGTTTTCCAGAGTGGCCCAGAGTGACTACACCATTTTACATCCCCATGAACAGTGTATGAGAGTTTCTTTTTCTCCACATCCTCACCAACACCGTTGTTTCTTGTGTTGTTGATTTTAATCATTCTGACAGGTGTGAGATGATATCTTTTTCTGGTTTTGATTTGCATTTCCCTGATGGTAAGTGATGATAAACATCTTTTCCTGTGTCTGTTGTCCACCTGTATGTCTTCTTTGGAGAAATGTCCGTTCATGTCTTGTGCCAATTTTTAATTGGATTATTTGTTTTTTTCTGTGTTCAGTTTTATAAGTTTTTTATATATTTTGGATACTAACCCTTTATTGGATGTCATTTGCAAATATCTTCTTTCCTTCCATAGTAGCTTTTTAGTTTTGTTGATTGTTTCCTTCATTGTGCAGAAGCTTTTTATTTTGAGGTCATCCCAATAGTTTATTTTTGCTTTTGTTTCCCTTCCCTCAGGAGACATATCTAGAAAAACTTGCTATGGTTGATGTCAAAGAAGTTACTGCCTGTGTTCTTTTCCAGGATTTTTATGGTTTCAGGTCTGACATTTAGGTCTTTAATCCATTTTGAGTTTTTTTTGATGTGTGTACAGTGTAAGAAAGTGGTCCAGTTTCTTTCTTTTGCATGTTGCTGTCTAGTTTTTCCAACACCATATGTTGAAGAGACAATCTTTTCCCACTGGATATTTTTTCCTGCTTTGTTGAAGATCAATTGACCATATAGTTGTGGGTGTATTTCTGAGTTTTCTATTCTGTTCCATTGGTCTATGTGTCTATTTTTGTGCCAGTCCCATACTGTTTTGATTACTATAGTTTTGAAATACAACTTGAAGTCTGGAATTGTGATGCCTTCAGCTTTTCTTTTTCAAGATTGCTTTGGTTATTCAGAGCCTTTTGTGGTTCCATACAAATTTTAGAATTGTTTGTTCTAGTTCTGTGAAAAGTGCTGTTGGTATTTTGATAGGGATTGCATTAATAGGTAGATTGCTTTGAGTAGTATAAACATTTTAACAATATTTACTCTTCCAATCTATGAGCATGGAATGTCTTTCCATTTGTTTGTGTCCTTTTCAATTTCTTTCATCGATGTTTTATAGTTTTTGGAGTACAGGTCTTTCACATCTTTGGTTAGATTTATTCCTAAGCATCTTAATATTTTTGTGCACTTGTAAATAGGATTGTTTTCTTAATTTCCCTCTCTGCTGCTTCATTATTGGTGTATAGATTTGCAACAGATTTTTGTACATTGATTTTGTATCTTGTGACTTTTTACTGGATGCATTGATCAGTTCTAGCAGCTTTTTGGTAGAGTCTTTGGGTTTTCTATATATAGTATTGTGTCATTTGCAAATAGTAATTTTTTTTTAAAGATTTTATTTATTTATGAGAGAGAGAGGGAGAGAGCATGACGGGGGGTCAGAGGGAGATGGAGAAGCAAACTCCCTGCTGGGGGTGGAGCCAAAGTAGGGCAGATCCCAGGACCCCAAGGTCATGACCTGAGCTGAAGTCAGACTCTTAACACACTGAACCACCCAGGCACCCCTGACATAAACCCACACTTTTATGGTCAATTAATCTATGACATAGGAGGCTAGAATATACAATGAGGAAAAGACAGTCTCTTCAAGAAATGGTGCTGGCAAAACTGGACAGCAACATGCAAAAGAATGAAACTGAACCACTTTCTTACACCATACACAAAAATAATTTCAAAATGGATTGAAGACCTATGTGAGACCTGAAATGATAAAAGTCCTAGGAGAAAACATAAGCAGTAATTTCTTTGACATTGGCCATAGAAACAGTTTTCTTAGATACATCCTCAGGCAAGGGAAACAAAATAAAAATTAAACTATTTGGGACTACACCAAAATAAAAAGCTTTGCACAGTGAAAGAAACCATCAACAAAATGACAAGGTAATCTGCTGGATGTAGGAGAATATTCACAAATGATATATCTGATAAATATATAAAGAACTTAACAACTCAACACCAAAAAAAAAAAAACCCTAAAAAGTAAAACAAACAAAAACCCCAATAATCAATAATCTGCTTAAAAATGGGCAGAGTGCCTGAATAGATGTTTTTCCAAAGAAGATATATAAATGGCCAAGAGATACATGAAAAGATGTTCATCATCACTTACCATCAGGGAAATGCAAATCAAAACCTCAATGAGATATCACCTTGCACCTATCAGAATGGCTAAAATCCAAAAGTCAAGAAATATCTGGCTTTTTATTTTTAATTTAGCAGCTCTTAGGTGAACTGTTCTTGTTGAACTGAATGAAACTAAAACATATTTAGTGCCATTCACGTCTCTCCAACTCAGTAAAATAATCAGTACCAGGCTTTGAAAAAAATGAAGCATTCTGTTAATATTTTTTTGTTTGTTTTTCTTTGTCTTGTGACAACGTGTTTGCAGAGTGTATGTGCCCAATACTTGGGACATCAGAAAAGAATAAGCATCTTCAACTCTGGAGAATGTACCCTTTTAAATGCAATAGATTTAATTAAGTAAATCAGAAGGTAATGCATGGTAACATTTATGGATTTTTCATGCAATGGAATCGAGTAGAAGGGAAAGTAAAAATTGTATATTGGTTCAGAAAGTGAAAACAGTCTTCACCTGCTCAAGAGTAACCTCCATGCTGGGTAATATTAGTATGTATGGATAAAGGAAATGGACAGGTAAAATTTGGAGGACCTAAATGCCTAGACGGAGGAGGTTTGTCCTTCGGACAGTTATGTCCCTCAGGGAAACAATTAATAATTTCTGGGTGGGGTGAGGTGATAGTAACTATTCAAGTGATGCCTTGGAGAGTTTTAGTTTGCAACAACATGCACACTGTACTCACTTGGGACAAAAAGAAGGCAGGGAGACCATTTAATAGGATAAAGCCAGAAAATAGTTGATGAGAACTTGTACAAAAAAAGAAAGATATATCCAGGGAGGATATTTAAAAACAGGATGTGTTTATAGAGGAATTAGAAAAAAAACATGAGTCAAAAGTTACACTGCTAACTCTAAAGAGATATTACCACTCAGTGATTTCATTCAATTACTTAAAAAATGCACTGGTCCTTTGTGTTCTCTTCTTATAGATAATCTAGAGCCTCTACTTGGCAATTTGTTTTCTACTTATTGAATTTCAGTGGGAACAGAAAAGAGTTAGTCATAATCGAATTGTGAAATTGGCAAAGGTTCAACTGTTCTTTCATAATGATTAATTCATTCATGTAACTTTTATATGATATTTCTTATACACTTAGTATTCTAGATAAATAACATATAAAGAAGCAATTATAAACAATTATAATTTAGTGAGATAGTATAATTTATAGAGAAGCATGGATTTGTGTAGCAATAGTTGGACATAGGGAGGTCTAACCAAGGAGTTAATAGGGAGAAGTCAGGGATGCCTTCCTTGAGGAAATGATACCTGGACATAAAATGGAAAAATGAGTGGTGTCTAACCGTTTAAAAAGATGGGGAAATAGGATGCCTAGCTGGCTCAGTCAGTAGAGCATGTGACTCTTGCTCTCAGGGTCGTAAGTTCAAGCCCCACACTGGGTGTGGAGCCTACTTAAAAAAAAAAAAAAAAGATGGGGAGAGATTAAGATGTTCAAAGACACAGAGTTAAATCCTTACAGGAATTTTAGGCTGGTTTGAGTATTTTCTTGCAACATGTTATGAAAAATGTGATGAGATACCTGGGCAGCACCCATAATATGAAGAGAGTTTTGCTCCAGGCTGAGGGGTTTGAGCTTTATTTTGAGGTCTTAGAATTCCAACCAAGATAATTATATGATCAATTAAACTTTGAAAGATCGGCATTGTTCCAGTGAAAAGCAAAGCATGAGCAACTGTAGAATTTTGGTAAGAATTTTGAGATTCTTAAATAGGGAGTTGGCAATATAGAATAGAAAATAGCAGCATATCCAAGGTGTTCTGAAAGAAGCATGCACAGGACTAGATAAATGATTAGATATGAGGTGAAGGGAGAGAGCAAGATAGCATGGTGGACTTTAGCTAGATGCTTACCAAGCCAGTCCTTCCTCCTTTGCACAGAGGTAATTGATGTTTCTTAATTATCTTGCAGGAGGGGTAGAACTACATGTAAAGTTCTTGCCAATGGAATGTACACAAGTGATTTGTGGGCAAAGGAGCTAAAGAGGGAATCCTTTCTCTATGTTCTCTTTCATCTCCCAGGTAGATGACTGGATGATGTCAGGGTAATGTTGGAGCCACATTTAGAAGACAACAGATCCAGGGTGCCTGG
This sequence comes from Halichoerus grypus, assembly GCF_964656455.1. NCBI lineage: Eukaryota > Metazoa > Chordata > Mammalia > Carnivora > Phocidae > Halichoerus > Halichoerus grypus. The sequence goes on along the minus strand of NC_135712.1, from coordinate 151,544,885 downwards.
GTGGCTCAGTCAGTTAAGTGTCTGTCTTTGGCTCAGGTCATGATCTCAGGGTCCTGGGATCGAGCCCTGCATCTGGCTCCCTGCTCAGCAGAGAGTCTGCTTCTCCCGCTCCCTCTGCCCCTGACCCCCATTTGTGCTCTCTTTCTCTCACTCTACTCTCTCTCTCTCAAATAAATAAATAAAATCTTTAAAAAAAGAAGATGACAGATCCAATAGGTGAAAGCAGCTTGCATCTCCAAATGTCTGCATGGGGCAGAGACCCCAATGATCTATATTGACTCTAATGAGAATGAGAAATGGCAGAGGTGTGTGTGTATGTGCTAAGACTTTGAAGTTTTTTTTTTAATTTTATTATGTTATGTTAATCACCATACATTACATCATTAGTTTTTGATGTAGTATTCCATGATTCATTGTTTGCATATAACACCCAGTGCTCCATTCAGTACATGCCCTCTTTAATACCCATCACCAGGCTAACCCATCCTCCCGCCCCCTCCCCTCTAGAACCCTCAGTTTGTTTCTCAGGGTCTATAGTCTCTCATGGTTCATCTCCTCCTCCGATTCCCCCCCCCCTTCATTTTTCCCTTCCTGCTATCTTCTTCTTCTTCTTCTTCTTTTTTTTTTTTTTAATATAATGTATTATTTGTTTCCAAGATACAGGTCTGTGATTCAACAGTCTTACACAATTCACAGCGCTCACCATAGCACATACCCTCCCCAATGTCTATCACCCAGCCACCCCATCCCTCCCACCCCCCAAGACTTTGAAGTTTTATGCTGTTATTTTAGTTTATTTTTTTTTTACATAGCAGTTAGAGTTATCCTGATTAATACATCTGCCATTTAAATTTATGACTTGAGAATATGGGTGGATGAATAATATCTTTCACCAAACTCTGAAACATGCATGGTAAGATGAGTTTTTTGGGTGGAAGATAATTTTAGACATAATCAACTGTTTTTGATATGGCTATGATTTATCAAAAACTGTATGCCAGTTGGGGATTTGGATATGACTCTGGAGCTCAGAGGAAAAGATAAAGCTGGAAACATGGTGATAGGAATTGTTGGCATAAATTAAAATTGAATCTATGAGAGGGAATGATAATACCCCAAAATTTGTGTGCTATGAGAAGAGAAATTGTCCAGGACTAATGCCTTAGGGACATGAACGCTGAAAAAATAAAGAGAACAAGAACCTGCAAAAGATACTGAAGGAAAGGAACACAATGGTTGGGAGGAAATCCAGGAAAAAGGGTTGTCTCATAAAGTAAAGGAGAATAAAGCTGCACACAGGAAATAATAGCCAACAAAATCAGTACTTGCAAAGGGTCAAGGTGTATTTAGTCCATTAGGTACTACTGCTAGGGGGTCTGGAGTGTCATGACCATATATGCCTTGTTTGCTCAGGAGAGTCTAACTTGAAGCGTAATTATTTTTATTTTTTTTATTATTATTTTTAAAGATTTTATTTATTTATTTGACAGAAAGAGACAGCGAGAGAGAGAATACTAGCAGGAGGAGTGGGAGAGGGAGAAGCAGGCTCCTGGCTGAGCAGGAAGCCCGATGTGGGGCTCAATCCCAGGACCCTGGAATCATGACCTGAGCCGAAGGCAGACTCTTAACGACTGAGCCACCCAGGTGCCCAGAATCTTATTTATTAATAGTGTCCCTTTCACCAATTTAGATGATAGACTATGTGGTCATATTAGTCATAAGAATCTCTGGTAACAATAGTTCAGTTGTTATGAAATGAGTTTGCTGTAGATTGAGAAGTTCATGGGTGAGACAGTGAGGAGGAAGAGTCTCTTCAGAAGCTTACTGGTGAAAAGAAAGAAGGGGTTGGTTGAAGTAGTTTGTCAAGGAATCAGTGGAGAGATTTTTGTTGTTTGTTGGTTTTGTTTTCAAGTTAAGAGAAACTTGAGCATCTTTTGTGCAAAGGGACAAAAAAAAAACTGTAGATAGGGAAAAATGTTAGATTTCTTGCTAATAAAGGAGATTTCCTAGATTAGGTTCTAAATGAGGCAAAATGGATTAAATGTCAGTTCTTCATCTGCTTCATTAACCATTGGTTCTTCCTGTTGCCACTCAGAGTCACAGGTATTGTGGGTTTTAGGCCTGCATCATGATTGATCCCTCCTCAAAGATAAAGACCATATTTTAGCAAAGACAATGATTTTTGTGATCTTGCAGGTGATTCATGTCTTCTTCAGCTTCAACATGTGTTCAGATGCTTTGTCATTATTTTTGCATGCTAATTCCTCTCATCAAATCATGGGATATAAAGCTGACACATTTTTAAAAAAGATTTATTTATTTATTTGAGAGAGAGAGCAGGGGGAGGGGCAGTGGGAGGGAGAGAGAGAACCCTAAGAGGACTCCCAACTAAACGCAGAACCTGACGCAGGGCTCTATCTCACGACCGTGAGATCATGACCTGAACCAAAACTAAGAGTTGGACGCTTAATCTACTGTATCACTCAGGTGCCCTTAAGTTACACATTTTATTTAAGACCTGAGGTATAAACAGGAGCTTATTTATTAACCAATCTCTTTTTCTTCTCCCTTGGGGATCATAATCACTATTCAGTCTTTGCCTACATATTAATGCCCTTAGAAATCTCTAAACCACAATTCATTGCATAGAAGTAAAAAATCATTTATCCACATTATGCTACTGAATTATCAGTGTTAACTGTACTATATATGAGGAAGAAGTCTGAATTAAAACTGGTAAGATAAAGTCAGACTCACTAGTTTAGATTCTTACCTACTTAAGAGAATGAGGAAATGTAACTTTCAATATCATTAATCATGCATCTCTAATAGGATATTTTGTTTAGCAGAGAACTTTATTGCAGCAAGAACCATTTTTTTTTAAATAAAAGAAATCTTTCTGTTATGGAAAAAAGGAAACTATTTTAAAACAGAATATACATTTTTTAAGTTTGAAAAAGTAATATTGCTTGAATTGGTGGAAGGCTTATGGGCAGAGCAGGCAATAGCTCAATGGTTCAAGCATAATAGCAAGCCAGAAGACTTAGCAGAACATGGAAGTTGAGATCTCATTATAGGTAGAACATTACAGCTGTTGAAGATCTGTTCCACTAGAGTTAATATTTGCTCAAGCGAAGTCATTTATCAGAGGGATGTCAGTAGTAATTGTGATTTTCCCCAAGTAGTAACATTGTATATAAATGATCATGTCTCATTCCCACGATGAGACTGCCGTATTAAAAATATTGTAGTTTAAAAACTGTGTGACTCTTCTACTTCAACAGTCAAGCAATACTTTTATTATACTTTGCTGACTTTTTTTTTTCACCAGGTCTCTGGAAATTTAGACCTGTTGGACAGTACTTACATATTTCCTCATGGAGATGAATAAAACTTGAGGAAAGGAGGGGCAGCCTTAACATAGTAAACATTAAATAGTGTTGGAGGGGAAGAAAAATATTGACTTAAATGGACAGGAATATGAGGTTAACATGTTGGGGGGAGGCGGTCTTGACTGTACTGAGATGACAAACAGTAGACAAAGGTAGTCTAGGGAAAGAAGACCAGGTTAGCCTATATCAGAGGACATACAGATGAGATAATAGGATGTCATGCACTTTATATCAGGCTCTATTGTAGTGGGTGTGTAGGTTGCAACCTTATGAATCTTGTTTCTATAATATGCACTTAAACTAGATTTGATGTTTCTGCTCCTAGGAGCCAGATTATTATTCACATGAAACTTGTCCTTCTTCCAATATTATCCATTTCAGTAAATGAATCCATCCAATTCCAAGAAAGAAAGCTCAAAATCATTCCTAATTTCTCTATCCTTTTCTCTTTTATGGCCAATCAATACCCAAGTCAGGTAAATCTCATTTCTTATGGGTATTTTAAAATCCATGAACTTCTTTCCTTCTTCATTCCTTATCACCCTAGTCTCCATCCTATTATCTCTTAACTGGACTTCTGTGGCTGTCTCTTCACAATTATTACTTTGTTCTACAAAACACTCTCTGGGTAGCATTTCCTCTCCACACAGAAGCCAGAGAAATGTTTGAACAATGTGAATATGATCATGTCAACTGCCTTTTTGAAGACCTTTAACTGTCTTCCATTTCTTTGGCAATGTTTTCCAACACCCTTAACCACATGACTTTCTCTGTCAGGTGCCTCTCTCTGGAGCATTTTCCCCTTTTCTATGCAATCGTTTCAGCCAGCCAACTTATATACACCCTTCTGGCCTCAACTTAACTCTCATTCATAGGGAACATACCTTTGCCAGGTCTGAATATTATCTACCGCTTTAATCTTTCATAAACTCACAGGTTTAATGTTGGGTCCATTGTTTTTCTCTGCATTTTTTGTTGAGGTATTAAAGCACAGATTTCAAATGTGCAACTCAAAGAGTTTAACAAATTAATAAACCCGTGTATCCACCAAACTGATTAAGATATATAGCATTTCCATTGTTGTAGAAATTCCTCTTGATTTCCTCTTAAATGTGCTTTTATTTGAATTTTCATGGTTTTTAATGAGTTTCTGTATCTTTTCACATGTTCTTATGATATCACGTGACAGTTATAGTTTCTATGTTAAATAATGTATTTTCTGTCATATTTCCTAGTTATGTTTTGTTTGTGCAGTAGAATATTTAAGTTGATCTTACATCTGGCAATGGTCATGAACTCTTCTATTAGTTTCGATGGTGTGTTTTTTCTATGGAGTTTTTGATTTAGGAAATAAAATCATCAGTGAATAATAAGAATTTTATCCCTTTCTTTCCAAATTTGACACTTCTGCTCTATTTGCAGTTTTGTAGCATTGGCTCAGACATAAAATATGACATTAAACTACAGCAGTGTGTGTGAGGTCACTCTTATTCTGTCATCTTAAATGAGGATGCATCTAAAATTTCTCTACTAAATATTTTTTTCTCAATGTAGGGTGAGGTTTTTAAATCACTATTAAATAAGATGTTTGTTTATATTACTAGCTCTCTGATAGTTTGTTTCTATTTCATCAATGCATATTAGATTTTATCAATTGCCTTTCAAGTGTGGAATCATCTCTGTAACCCTGAGAACGGATATCTATCTATCTTCTATTATCTATCTATCTATCTATCTATCTATCTATCTATCTATCTATCTAATCTATTTATCTTGGTATGTATGTATGTATATATGTATGTATCCTATAGTATCCTATTCATCTATTTAAATCCCTATTTTTATCTATTTGTATATATCTTTATTACAAATATATGTGTGTGTATATATATATATATATATTACTTGTACTGTTCTTATAGAACTATCTTTGATTTGGGTAACTTTCTCAACTGTTTTGTTTGTTTGATCTATATTTTACTGATTTCTTTAGTTTTATCTTATCCTTCCAACTATCTTTTTATCAATTATCCAGCTTCTTGAGTTGACTGCTTACTTATTTTCAATGTCCCTTGGCTTTTGACTAAAAGCTACAAATTTCTCTTTCAGTGCCAGTTTATCAGTGCCCCACAACCTCCGTATGGGCCCTGAGCACAGTGAAGAATTGGGCATGCATTCTGATGCATATTGTGTCTCGAGTACCCACTGGCTCCAAGACTTTGGTCAAAAAAAATTCTGATGCATTGCTTGTTCAGCCAGAGCAGTGGTTCTCGACCGGAGGTGATTTTGTCTCCCCAAGAGACATTTAGCAATGTCTGGAGACATTTTTGGTGTCGTAATCTGGGATGTGATACTGGCATCTACAGGGACACTGTTAAATGTCTTATGTTGCCCTAGACAAGCCCCATAACAAAAATATCAAGTTCTGTGGCTGAGAAACTCTTATCTAAAATATGATAAGACTATATGTAACATGCAATGTTGTTTTGACTATATTCTATCACTAGCAGTGTGATCTTGGAAAACTTACTTCTTTCTGAATCTCAGTTTCCTCAGAGTGGAAGATGATACTGCTTGCTCTGAAGGAAGGCACAAAATATATGATGGGTGATGTGACACAAGTACTCAGTGAAAGGTGCTTGTTAGGGCTTTGCTCTTGGCTTTTGTAAGGAGGGCATAAGAAAGAGCTAAACAAAAACATTTTTGCATCTTCTGCAGTCATGCCGTGGAATACATTGCCACTCTGTAACTCTCATCTCTGGTTATGTAATGAATTTTTTTGCTAAAAACTGAAGAATTTCAAGTTATCCTACCTTTAAAAATATACTACTACTGGGATTTTTACTAATTAATATTGACCTGTTACTGAGGTTCTATTATAATAATTTTACTTGGATGTGTCCGTTATTCTGTCATAATAGGTAGGATTAAAAAATACATAACATTTTTAATATATGTATTTTATGAGAATTTGTCTTTTCCATTATGCTAGATAGCTTCATAGCACTTGGATTATACATTGGTTTTAGCATATTACTTACTTATTGTAATTGATCTGATTATTTTTGTGTCTTCTGTCTGCTACTAAAGTGAATTCAAGTGGCTTGTTAATCTTTACCTCCCTGGCAATTAGCACATGTAAGGAAACTGTCCATGCTACAGGGAAGAGGTCAGGGAGGGATGCTTATGGACAGGTGAATAGACAAACTTGAAAGAAGCAGAGTTCTTGAGCAGGAAAGTAATGGAATATAATACTGGGAAGGTTGGGTGTGGGAAATAACAGAGATACATGAATGTCAGGCAGGCTAAGGGGTTTGAAATGTTATTATTTCATTAACTTAATTGATTAGTGAAATAATGAGTCTGAGCAAGGGATTGACCTGGTAAAAAAAAGTAGACATTTGGAAAGATTAAAGTGATTACAGTATGCAGGATAGACAGAGAAGGAAAGGAACTTGAAAGAAGGAGGACAAGTCGGGGTAATTTAATAAGTCACGCAAGAAGGTGACAGTCTATTTTATTTTATTTTTTTTATTTTTTATTTTTTTATTGTTATGTTAATCCCCATACATTACATCATTAGTTTTAGATATAGTGTTCCATGATTCATTGTTTGTGCATAACACCCAGTGCTCCATGCAGAACGTGCCCTCCTCAATACCCATCACCAGGCTAACCCATCCTCCCACCCCCTTCCCCTCTAGAACCCTCAGTTTGTTTTTCAGAGTCCATCGTCTCTCATGATTCTTCTCCCCCTCCAGTTTCCCCCCCTTCATTCTTCCCCTCCTGCTACATTCTTCTTCTTCTTTTTTTCTTTTTTAACATATATTGCATTATTTGTTTCAGAGGTACAGATCTGAGATTCAACAGTCTTGCACAATTCACAGCGCTTACCAGAACACATACCCTCCCCAGTGTCCATCACCCAGTCACCCCATCCCTCCCACCCCACCCCCCACTCCAGCAACCCTCAGTTTGTTTCCTGAGATTAAGAATTCCTCATATCAGTGAGGTCATATGATACATGTCTTTCTCTGTTTGACTTATTTCGCTCAGCATAATACCCTCCAGTTCCATCCACGTCGTTGCAAATGGCAAGATCTCATTCCTTTTGATGGCTGCATAATATTCCATTGTATATATATATACCACATCTTCTTTATCCATTCATCTGTTGATGGACATCTTGGCTCTTTCCACAGTTTGGCTATTGTGGACATTGCTGCTATAAACATCGGGGTGCACGTAGCCTTTCGGGTCCCTACTTTTGTATCTTTGGGGTAAATACCCAGGAGTGCAATTGCTGGATCATATAGTAGCTCTATTTTCAACTTTTTGAGGAACCTCCATACTGTTTTCCAGAGTGGCTGCACCAGCTTGCATTCCCACCAACAGTGTAGGAGGGTTTCCCCTTTCTCCGCATCCCCGCCAACATCTGTCCTTTCCTGACTTGTTAATTTTAGCCATTCTGACTGGTGTGAAGTGGTATCTCATTGAGGTTTTGATTTGGATTTCCCTGATGCCGAGCGATATTGAACACTTTTTCATGTGTCTGTTGGCCGTTTGGATGTAAGAAGGTGACAGTCTAAATCACAGATAAAGTTGTGCATTTAGGGGAGACTTATGGAACCAGAAGTAATAGGACCTGGTGACTGCTTATAGCAAATGGGGAAAGGCTTTATATATGGACTCCAAGGTTTACTGCTGGGAATGGTGGTGCTGGTGATAGAAATAAAGACACTAAGAGGTGAAGACAATTTTTGTGCAGTAGGTAAAAAAAATAAATAAATAAACTGACAACTATGAATTGAACTAACATGGTTCTAGTGCCTATGTTTGCAGGTAGGTGGTTTACATGATGTACTTCTCCTAGAGAGATGTTTTTACTTTAGAAAATTTGAATTCCAAGTATTGAAAGGACATTTATGTAGAAATGTATGGTAGATAAATAGAAATGCAATATGAAACCTGGGTATAGGACAGAGTCAGTATAGAAGTGATAGAGCCTTGGACATAGATAAGATTTTCTAGGTAAAAAGTAGAAAGCATCACCAAAATTATATTGAACATTGAGAAAATCCACAGTTGAAAGAGAACAGGGAAGGAGCACAATACATACAATTTATTGAATACTTTCTATGTACCAAGCATTGAGCTAAATAAAACATTATATATTATTTCATTGAATATGCCTGGCACAGAACAAGCAGAAAATAAATATTTCTTTTAATGAAGGAATGAATTTCCATGATAACAATATTATAAAGTAGGAATTATTTCTGCCTCATTACAGATAAAGGAACTAAGTCTAAAGATGTGTAAATAACTTCTTCATCATCATGTAATGAGTAACGGATGTTTTTGCATTTGAAGGAGGGTCTGTTTGAGTTCAAAATATGTGGTTTTTCCATTATGACACACTGTCACTTTGGATAATGCTATTCCAAGAAAGGAGGAAGTTTGAACTAGAAAAGGATAATGAAATATGTGAAATGCTGGGGAAAAAAAGGAGAAATAAAATTCTAAAATTTAAAATGAAAATAGTCTATGCAAAACATGGATACCGGTTATGAACAAAACACAGAAAATCATGAATATTATATATTTGGAGCAGAAAAGATTCCTGAAAATATGGTATTTGTATGCTGTATGTGGAGATTTTCTAAATGGAATCAATAGAAAACTAAGTGATAGAAATGGCTCTTACTAATGGAGTCATAATGATTCCCTACGGCCCAGAGGAGTAAAAAGCCGAGGAAAGCAAAAGTGGAAAAGGCGCGTGGCAAAGGACATTTTTCTTCTTCGCCTTGGGCTTCTGAGGGAATTATTTTGGAAACAAACAAACAAAAATCCAGAAAATGCTAAAAGTTATTTGAGGTTATGTTCAGGATGGAGAAAAACAAAAGAGAAGATATGGATTGTGAGGAAAACAAACCTATGATGGTTGCTCTGGAGCCTGTTATGACCATGGAATAGTAGACCCAGATGCTTGCTGCTGGATCATAATGCTAAGAATGAAGAGGTAAAGAATCATAGCTAGTGAAAATGTAGTGGGGTTAATAAAGATGGACATTAGTGGTACATCGGAGTTTCTGGGAAGCATAAGTATGCTGCCATTGCAAATATCTGCCTCTAGGGAAAAGACCAGAATTGCTTGGATGCCCCACTTCAAGACATAAGGCAGTCTGTTTGAAACAGAGTGTCACAAACTTGCCAGGGGATTTCTCCCAAATGAGTTTTAAGTTCCTGGGCAATAGACTTTGTATAACTGGGAACACTAAACTTTGTAAAAAATAAAACTTTATGTGATTCTTTTTTTTTTTTTTCCTTTCAGATCCTTTTTTCCTAGGATACATTGAGGATCTGCTCTATGGCTGATGATACTATCAGTGTCCCAGACAGCATTTCTAGAATATACATTGAAGAATGCAATCTTGTAGTGTATGTGGGAGAGGAAGTGGGTTTTGGGGAAGCTGATAGAAAAATTGATTTCAAGGATATGAGGGACAAAAATCCCTTCTTTGAGATTCATGATGAACATGAGCATTTCCATAGCTCAAAAATATCTTAGGAAAGAGACTTATGTATTTCAGGATGACTCTGCATTTAACGTACTTTTTCCATGGAAGAATTTAAGGAATGTTAGCACTCTGTTGGACATTTTGGGGACATACTGGTCTGGATTATAATTCATGTTTTGGAAACACTATTACGGCTCAGGAAGTGTCAATTATATTTTTAAAAATCTGTGTTTAGATTGTTAGGTCCTATAATAATCTCATTCTTTCTGGGTCTCAATTTAGGATATGAATGGGTGAAAAAGAGATTGGTGTTATAATAACTCACTGGATCATTGGAAGCATGTGGAATATGGGAAAGATGGAGATGAAGCAGCCCCTTTTGGATCAGGTTAAAAGAGGCATGTCATGCCATCAGGAACATGGGTGGGTACCGGACCGGCTTGGATAAGGTGGATAGAGTTAGGTAGTCTGTACATGCATGGAGTACAATGTTATTTTCTCTGTCAGAATAAAGGATTGGATTGATAACAGATGGTCTTTACTGTGTTGAGTGTTATAAGGTGGAAAACCCATTGCATTTTATTTTAATGATGTTATGAGTAGTTATTGCATATGCAAATAATAACAGAAAGAACATAAATGAACAGCATAAATCAAATTTGAGACAGAAGATGAAATAAAAGGTGATTTTTGACTTAGTGGAGAGTGTGACTATGAACCAAATACAATAGAAAACAGGTACTGATTCAGTTTACAAGTGTTTGAAGTCAACATCAAAGTGATACTCATGAAATGGCGGAGGACTTGCCTGGTGTATCTCATTGGTCCCAGGTAGAGACACAGGGGCAGGGAGAAGGATATGAGAATGAAGATAAACTCACTTTTTATGATAACCTGCTGATATTTTCCCCTCCCCAAAATAGCCTCAATCTTGGCTGATCACTGGCATTACTCTAGTTTATCAGGAAAAAATATCCATAGCAGTGGTGTGTTAGTGACATGCTCCAAATCTGATGAGGAATGCAAAGTTCTTCCATCCCCTTAGCCCACACCCCATAGAGGAGACTTGTTGGTAGAGGTCAAGGCCATGGGTGTTGAACTATGCTACATGGACGTGTAACATATGAACATTCGGTTTAATGCTCTGCTGTTGCCATCTTGAAATTCTTAATCATTTTTTAACAAAGGGCCTTGCATTTTTATTTTTGCACTTGGCCCTTAGAATTATGCACCTGGTCCTGGCCATGGTGTGACAAGTGTATATTCCTGTGTGCCTAGGGGTTTTTCTAGAAGCTTAGGACAGTATTAAGTTTCATTTTGCATAATCTTTATTGCAGATCAGACTTTTGAGCTGCTCCTACTCCCATAAATTTGGGGTTATAATAGAGGACAGGTACCTTCCCTCATGATACAGAAATCCAGTAAGAAGGGAAGAGAAGCTCAGGCAGTGGGGTAGGACAGACTAGGCTTACAATTGATCAGGAAATGAGAATGTTTTGGGAATTATAAGGTGACACTATATGAAACCTCTGGCTGAGCGAAGTCTCTGAGCATACATAAGAAGACAGGGTTTAATATTATTGAGTTAATATTAATGAGCATTTAATATTACTAAGTCTTCAGACACAAACTTCATGGCAGATCTCCAGCAATCCAGAATAATACAAGTGAAAAGCTTGGTCTAATAACGCCCCTCCCTAAAACTCAGACTCAATCTCAGAGTGTTTTACTTTGAAGGACCTACATTTTCTCAGCCTCAAGAGAAAAGATACAGTATAATTTTATCTATAACTCACTCAAGAATGTAGCCCAATCAGTATTTTGCATTCTGACCAATGATGTTAACCCTTCTGAAGGTAAATTAATTAGGAACCTTGAGGGGAGATAGGGAGGATGTTCTTGAATCTTTCCCATGGGGGCCAGAAATATCCTTTTCAAATATAAATAATTTTTAGAAGCTCCAGTTGTAATTGATAATAAAACTTTTATAGTTGACTGCATTTCTCTTCTCTCTCCAGCCTAATAAGAGCTGTAGTCCAGAAGTTGGAGCAAGTTTCCCCAAGGGCTAAAAGTGTTAGGATCACCAAACAAGAATGTTCACCGTGAAATGCAGTGAGCTCAGGCAATTTATAGCATTCATTCTCCATTTCCATGAACGGCACTTCATTGCTCCTCCATAGTCTGTGGGGAAATGGGTTTATTGCATTCATTTTAAGAGAGATTCCTGCACCTCTTTTGTGGGCCTTCCTACAATCTCAGCTATATTTCATCTCCTAAGAAGTTTGCTAAATGTAGCTTCAAGCAGCTAACTCTGGTAGGTGTGCTTGAGCCATTATCATCCATTTTTCAATAAAGCTGTGGGTGAAAGTGTCATTGATTCTTTTTCACCAGGAGAGAATATTAGCTTTTTATCCTCATCATATTATCTCTCTGCTTGACTGATAAAACTGTCATGCTAAAGGAAAGGTCAGGAATTATCGAGTGGGTGTTCATTTAATTCCTCTCTCACCCCCCTCTTCCAACAAATGTGTTGGGAATGTAACAGAAAATTTGTGTTTATGAAATGAGAATAGAAGAGGGAGATAAATGGATGAAGTCCTCATGGATTAATGACTTCATTTTGTTGTCTAGAAATATGTGTGAGCCTTAAAGTGTCTTCATTTATAACATAGAGTTTCCCCTTATTTCATTTTCTTATGTTGATAGAAAGAATTCTCAAATGACATTTAACCAAGCTATGAGGCTTCTTTGATAGGTTGTCACATTCCTGGACATGCGGAGGGGTGGGAGAACCAGAGAGACAGAAGATTCGCATGGCCTAAAAAGATCATACTACTCTCATTATCCAATGCACTCAAGGAAGTTATAATTAGTGTTAGTTCTTCTAATTGTATTTTATTTTTCAGGTAGGATGGATTAATGCTGTGGTGAGCAGGTGAGAATGGGGAGGATCCAAACAGAAGAGATTCGTTAGACCCCTGGTGAATAATTTAGAGGAAACCAAACTGTAAACACAAGTGATAAAATTAATGGGCCAGCTCCAGGTGCTTCTTCTCTTCCCATTCCACTTTTTGTGATTTTTGTCTTGCCCTGTATTCTCCAGACAGTCTGATGAGATGGGAAGTTTAGGATTTCCCCCTCTCTCTGCTCCTATTCCCTAACCCTAAACAGCAATCTCACTGAACACCCAGGAGAGAGCATGATCTTAGCGAGATCTAGTTTGAATTCCAAATCAGCCATTTCATGTTATATTCTTGCTGTTCTTGTGAAGAAAAGGAGAAAGAGTGAGAGGTGATTCTCCTATGGAATTTCACTGTGTCTCTGAAGCCAAAGCTTAGAAGTCATCCTTGACTCTGCCCTGTTTTCCATTCCTCACATCCAGTAGGTCAGTAAGACTTTTCCAGTTCTAACCAATGAATATCTTTTGGGTCTGTGGGCTGTTCATTTTTTCAATGCCATTCCCTTAGACCAGACCCTCACGGTATCTTACTTGGACTCTGAGATGGCCTTCTAGTTGGTTTTCATCCTATCTCACACCCCTTTCCAGTTCCCTTCTCACTAGTCAAGGTGGAGTTCTTCCCAGGTGCATACTTGATTTAATTCCTAGCCTTTCACTGTAACTATAAAATTAAAGTCTGGATGGATTTTGCTCACATGTAAACTTTTCCACAATCTAGCAATTGCCCACAACTCAACAATGTGTCCTCTCTATCTGTTTAATTAACTTTGTCAGGCCAACTACTTAATTTCTTTGTATATGCATATCCCTAGGCTTAAAGAGTCTCTCTGCATGGCACTTCCTTCCTCACCTAGTGGACCTATCTTTTTTTTTTTTTTTTAAAGATTTTATTTATTTATTTGAGAGAGAGAAAGCATGAGAGTGGGGAGGGTCAGAGGGAGAAGCAGACTCCCTGCCAAGCAGGGAGCCTGACACGGGACTCGATCCTGGGACTCCAGGATCATGACCTGAGCTGAAGGCAGTCGCTTAACCAACTGAGCCACCCAGGCGCCCCTGGACCTATCTTAAATATGTCCTCTTCTTAGCCCTCCCTCATTCCTTTGAATAGTCTTCATAGTTTTAACATTTCTATTATTATATTTATTACACTAAATCAGATTTTTTTTGGTGTATGCCCCTTTTTAGATATATCCCCTATATGGAAGAGGCTAATCCATCGGATCTTTGTATTCTGTGTCTAAGATGGTGCTTAGAGGTGCTTAGATGGTGCTTAGAGGTGCTTAAACCAAGGTTTAAGACATGAGTGAATATATTAATGAAGTCATGAGTATTTGATAATAATATAAACCTTCAGGGGTGCCTGGGTGGCTCAGTCGTTAAGCGTCTGCCTTTGGCTCAGGTCATGATCCCGGGGTCCTGGGATCGAGCCCCACATCGGGCTCTCTGCTCAGCGGGAAGCCTGCTTCTCCCTCTCCACTCCCCCTGCTTGTGTTCCTTCTCTCGCTGTGTCTCTCTGTCAAATAAATAAAATCTTAAAAAAAAAAATAATATAAACCTTCAGGGTCACAGTCCACATTAAGTGCCAATAAATGTTAGTCTCTCTTTTTCTTTCTCTTCTCTTTCTTAACATCAGTGTTTTAGTTCAACACACACACACGATGTTGTAGAAAAACCTAAAAGACATCCATGAGAAATGCCTGCTTTAGGGAAACCAAGTAAAAGATAATTTCCATGGGAAATAGCATCAAACTAGGTCCATGAAAGCCACCAAATGTGAAGTGAATGATACAAAAGCAGCTCCTTTAAATTAATTTCTCATTGGTATCCATCTTGGTGGGAAAAAACTCCATTTCCTATCTTCTTTCCCTGCATTTTACCAAGCTCCTGGAAGTTCACTAAAAGTGCCTTTCTGTAAACTGTTTTCTCTTTCTGGGGTAGTTTCTCCCTTTCCTCAGCCAACTAATTTGAACTCTAAATTAAAGCTCCCTTCTTCTAGAAGCAACCTTCAGTTGACAAGGCTGGTTGCATTACCTCTTCTCTGTGTTCACTTAGCCCCTGTGTTTTCTACCTTTCACCCTGTCTTGTATTCACTGTTTATGCATTATTCTTTCCCACCGATTGTGAGTTTCCTGAAGACAAAGTTGGTGGTTCATTGATCCTTATGTTCTAGTGCCCTGTACAATGTAGATATTTACTAAATACCTGAATGTATTAGTGACAGAACAAATGAATAAATCGCTGGCAGAAGTCCTTGCCTGTCATTGTTTTTAGAGTATATCCTACTGGGTGACAACTGCCCTTTGTATCCTGTGTATGGAAGAGTGCTTTGCCCATTATTCAGACTGATTGGAGGCAAAAGCTCTAAAAGCCAGAAATACTTAGCTCCACCTCTTCCCATCCAAGAGCAATGGAAGATATAAAAGGACCAATCTGAGAAACAAATCCATACTGTGGATCTTGACATCTACCTGCAAACATTTGTAACGTCCTTCTCTTTTTGGTCTCTCATTAAACCTGCAGAAATTATGGGGCAGTTAAGCAGCTCTTGGCTGGCACTTCACTTTTTCCTCTCTGAAATCTGTGAGTTCTAATTATTTGTTGCCCTCTTGTGGGTCAGAGTTCACTTCTTTGCTGGGAAGAGCCTGTCTGCTGCTACCCCAGCACACCCGTCCATTCCTGCCTTCCTCCTGGCATTTTTAGAATGCTATAACACTTAGGGAAACTTCTGATTAAAAAAGGTTTAAAATGAGTCAAGATGGTAGGTTAAAAATAACTGAAATGCCCCTGCTGTCCCAGTTAGTAGATGATGGCCTAGCAGTTAAACCTCCAGGCAGTGCCTCTGGCGAACTGAATCCAGCACCTCATCATTATCTTCCAGAAATCCTTAGGTTGGCTGAATCTGTAGCCATTAGCTAGAATAGAAAGGTTTTGACCTGTCATTTAAACAAGAAAAGTCAGCCAAACCAAGTTCTTCATTATAGGGAAGATTTTTAGTGTTAGAAGAAATCATGGCCTCTTTAATTTGTAAAGGAATGATAAGGGAGCAACTTAGTGCTTCCTTCCACTTGTGTCCCTGCCAGTCTGGATTAGGTGTCCCTCCCATATGTTCTGAGAACACCTCCATGATCCATAGCTCTTGTTGCTGGGGGAGACACCTCAGAATGTGGCTGGGAAGGCAGCCTCTGGAGTTGAATTGCCAAGAGTGGGTGTCAGCCCTGCCACTTACTAGCTGTGCAATCATGGACAAGTATTTTACCCACTCTATGCTTCAGTTTATTTATCAGTAAAGTGGATGTAAAAATATATTCCCTACCTCATGGGGTTTTTGTGCAAAAACTAAATGAGATATGCACACAGCTCCTGTAAGAGTGCCTAGGACACAGAAGATACTACATGTTAACTGTTATTATGACTATGATCATAGTTTTATAATTATTATCACCTGTCCTTTGTGTGCATGCCTGCCTTTCCTACTGGACTGTGAATACTCTCAGAACAGGGATTTCATCTTTTGACTCTGAATCTCCGGGGCATAATGCAAGGACATTTTTAGTAGAAACCCAATAACTGAATGTTTGAATACATGGAAGGACCTAATTCAACATCTTCATTTGAGAGAGAAGAAAAATGAGACCACAGATCAGAAAAGGATCAGTGTCCAGAATTATAACCCAGCTTTCTTGGCTCCTTATCTGGTGTACTTTTCTAGGCATTGCAGGGCTATTTGTGCAAGGAAAATGGAGGGGTAGGGTCAACTTCATGCTCTGGGGGTTTGGCCAATGATGGAATTTGAGGAAAGAAGATGAGAGATTGAAGTATGAGGTATATCATCTCACTCTATTATGGGGCCCAATTTTCCAGAGATTTCTGAGGTATCAAACTAAAACCTGTATCATTTAACAATGGCTTTTGAAGATTTAGCAATACATAGACATATCTATGCATACATATAATAACATGTAAAGCCAAAACTCAGAGTAATTATTTGACTAACTATACATAAGAAGTGAAAAATGACTGAGCCAGCACAAGTCTCATGACTGGCTTTTTAATTCAAGGCTCTTTTCAGTAATGCAAGTTAATCAATTATTGAATATTTAGGATGTGTTAGATACTGTGTTAGATGATTTGTGTTCATAATCTTAATCATTCTTTATGATCATCCTTATTTTATAGATGAGAAACCTGTAGCTTACAGAAGTTGGACAACTTCCAAGGTCATACACATAGAAAGTAGCAGACCTGAGCTCTGTGATTCATTAGCAGCACATGTCCAGATCACTCACTGTCACATCCACCAAACCATCTCTGCAACCCTGCTTGGAAGCCCTGGACTTCTATGAACCAGGAGAAACAGCAACAGCAACAATAATCATTACCAAATCCAACTGCATGAGATTCAATTTCATGTTCATTTTCCCATCTTCCAAAAAAAGATTTTTGGACTTCTGCTTTTGGTCAAGGTGGACTAATGGGGAGTGGATTTGTTCTCTTAGCTAAAGCAACAAATAAAGGGACAAATATATATATATATATATATATATATATAAGTTTTTAAAAAAGATTTTATGTATTTATTTGTCAGAGAGAGAGAGCACAAGCAAGAGGAGTGGCAGGAAGAGGGAGAAGTAGGCTCCCCGCTGAGCAGAGAGCCTGATGCAGGGCTTGATCACAGGACCCTGGGATCATGAGCTGAGCCCAAGGCAGACGCTTAACCAACTGAGCCACCCAGGCGTCCCAGGACAAATATATTTTTAAAATATATTTTTAAGACACTGGATATTAGTCAATGGAAAACAGTGACCCTGAGAAATAAGTTAAAAACTCAGCAAACTAAGAATAGAAAGGACTTCCTCAACTCTAGAAAATGTATTTACAAAACACCCACAGCTATCATCATATTTAACAAAGACTAAAAATTTCCCCTGATATCAGGATCAACACAAGGCTATCTGCTTCTTACATTTTTATTCAGCATTGTACTGGTTGTTCTAGCCAGTGCAATGGTGGGGCTGAGGAGAGAATAAAGGGCATTCAAATGGGAAAGAAAAAAGTAAAACTGTTTTTATTTGAAGTTGACATGGTCTCTATGTAGAAAATCCAATGAAATATACAGAAAAGCTATTAGGTCTTATAAGAAAATTTAGCCATATTGCAAGATACAAGATCAATATAAAAATCAATTGTAATTATATGCACTAACATTGAATAATCAAAAATTAAATAAAAATACCATTTACAATAGCATCAAAAATGTGAAATGCTTAAGCATAAACTTACAAAGATATGAAAGATTGCTACACTGAAGATAAAACATTGCTGAGAGGAATTCTAGAAGATCTGAATAAATGAAGAGATATACAGGGCTCATGGACTGGAAGACTAAATATTGTTAATGCATTAATTCTCCCCAAATCGATCTCTAGACTTGACACAATGCAAGGAAGAATCCAATCAGTCATTTCTTGTTTGTTTGTTAGAGATTGACTAGTGGATGCTAAAGTTTATATGGAAATGCAAAGGACTTAGTGTAGCTGAAACAAGTTTAGAAAAGTATAAAGTTGCAAGTTTAATACTACTGGATTTCAAGATTTATTATAAAGCTAGAGTAATCAGGACAGAGTGGTATGGGCATTAATGAAGACAAATAGGTCAGTAGAAAAGAATAGAAAGAACAGAATTAGATCCACACATATGTTGACAACTGATTTGAGACAAAGATGCAGAAAAGAACTCAGTAGAGAAAGCATAGTCTTTTCACCAAAAGTTGCTGGTATAATTGGATATCCATATGCAAAAAACCAAAAACCAAAAAATGATCCATACCTCACCCCACATACAAACATTAACTGAAAATGAATCATATACCTAAAATATTAAACCTAAAATTATAACACTCCAAGAAGAAAATGTAAGAGAAAAATTTGGTGATCCTGGACTAGGCAAAGATTTCTTAGAATACCAAAGGCACTAATCATAAACTAAAATTTTTACCAAGTTATCAATTGGGCTTTATAAACACTAAAACTTCTATTTATAAAACACTGTGATGAGAATAAAAAGACAAGCCATAGATGTGGAGAAAATATTTCATAAAGACTTGTATCCAGACTATAATAAAGAACTCTTAAAACTCAATTATAAGAAAATAATCAAATAAAAAAGGAACCAAAGGTTTGAATGGGCACTTCTCCAAAGGAATTATTCATACAGTGGAGAACATAAAAACATGCTCAACATACTTAGTCATGAAAAAAATGTAAATTAAAACCACAGGACATCTACTATACAACTATCAGAAAGGCTAAAATGAGAAAGACTGACCATACTAGATGTTGATGCTGATGAGGAAGAACTGGGACTCTGACACTCTGTATGTAGGCATCTAAAATGGTCCAAATGTTCTAGAAAATATTTTTCATTTTCCACAAATGTTAAACATGCATTTCATTTGAGCAATTTCACTCCTAGGAATTTACTCAAGAGAAGTAATATATGAAGAGAAAGAAAATATATGTTTATAAGAAGACTTGTTGAGGAGTGTTCATAGCAGCCTTTTTTGTAATAGCCACAACCCAATGATCATCCATAAGTTAATGGATGAATGAAGTGCAGTGTGTCCAAATAATGGAAGACTATTCAACAATAAGAAATAATGAACGATTAATACAAACAACAAGGATGAATCTCAAAATAATTACGTTGAGTGAAAGAAACTATGTAATAAAGGGTACATATTATGTGACTCCATTTATATTAAACTCTAGAAAATTCAAATAATTCTTTAGTGTCAGAAAGCAAAGCAGTGGTTGCCTGGAAAGTGAAGCAGAAAAGGGACATCGGGGGGCAGAAGCTTCTAGGAGTGATGAATATATTCACTATTTTGATTGTGGTGAGAGTTTCACTGGTGTATATATATGCCAAAATTTATTAAATCATATATCTTAAATATATCCAGTTTATTATGTATCAGTTATATAGCAATGAACCTATTTTTTAGGACTTTTGGCTGTAAGCTTGAGAAGACAGTCCTGAGTCAGGATTCAAGATCAGACATGCTGTGTCATGGGCTAATCAGGCATGGAGTATCTGGCAGTGGTTTCTCTACAGTGATGACCATGTGAAGTCCCCTTGTTCTATTTACATGACTTAGTTTTTTTTATTTCTCCTTACTTATTTGTAACTGATTACCTGGTAACCTAATAAGTGGTGGCCAGAGTGTTGCTGGTTATTGGCTCAAGGATACATATCTATAGTGACGACTTTAGCCTGATGGCTTTTGGGGCTTGCAGGTGAACCAAGAGGCAGTGGGTTTGGTGGTTTCTGACCAAACACACACATTTTTAGTCTTGAAGGCCCCTGGTTCCCTTAAGGATTAAGAAACAAATTTGTCTGCACATCAGGGGTTCATTCCTGAGTTCTAAATCCACTTGCACAACACAACTTCCCCTCCAGTTGGATTGTGACCTGGCTTCTAAAGCCCAGAAACTTTCATCCTAAGCCACCAAAGCTCAAGAAGCACAGTGTGCTTCCACACACAATCCCCTGAGCCAGAGATATAGGCTTTCACTTGGTCCCTAACATTCTTCTGTCTCTGAGGGGTGGCAACCCTTGAACTGTTCAGGGTTTGGGGTATGAGGGAGTGCAATGAAGACACCAGGATTCCAGGATTGAGAATAGAGCCACCTAAGAAAGACATGGGAATTGAGCAGCTGTAGATGAAAACATCACATGCATTGAGTCTAGATAGGATGGTGTGGAACTTAATGGGGTGGTTTCATTGAAGATGGGGGTAGAAGCTGTGAATGCTGGGGCTTTTGTTGAATTCATGTTAGAACTCTTTCTGTAAATGATATAACCACAAGTAACAAATTCAACTTTCAGCAGCTTTTACTCAAGTGTTCTTGGGAATAGAGAAGTGGAAGTTCACAGCATGTGACACTGGAAAACTCCTGCACATACTTCTTTACCCATTTCTCCTCCTAGAGTCTTGAAATTTAAAGCAGTTATTCAATTCTTTGCATTAACTGTCTGTTCTCTGTCTTTCTCTTCCCCTTTCCTCTGCTGTGCCAGCTTCTCTCCTTGTCTTCATTCCGTTTCCTCAGAGAGCTCTGTGCCCTTTCTTTGTTTATTGATCGTGTAGTTCTACTAGCTACCCTTCTCTTTCTCTCCTAGGAGACTAGAAAGAATGAACATCTGTGAATACTTAACCTCTGACATTTTCTTTAGTCCTTGTCTCATCACAATGATAAATGATCCTGTTTCAGTGAACATCTTCAAAAATCTGCAAATCCTCAACCCCTGACATGGGCTTCTCCCATTCCTCAATTTGTTTTTTCCTGAGTACTTACACTGTCTAACTTATCTACATATTTTATCTGATATTTTTTTCAAAATTGGGGCTCCTGGGGGGTTTAGATGGTTAAGCATCTGCCTTTGGCTCAGGTCATGATCCTGGGGTCTTGGGATCAAGCCCCATGTCTGGCTCCCTGCTCAGCGGGGAGTCTTCTTCTCCCTCTCCTTCTGCCTCTTCCCCTGCCTCTCCCCCACTGCTCATGTTCTCTCTCTCTCTCTCAAATAAATAAATAAAATCTTTAAGAAAAAATCATCTATTGTCCTCTCCCCAGTTAGAAATATAAGACTCAAGAGGACAGGAATTTTTACCTTGTTTGGTCCATGGGTAGATTTCCAAAACCTCAAATTAAACTTAGTGCAGAAATTGGTATTCAATAAATATTTGTGGAATGAATAACTGTAATTCTTTCAAGGAAGCATCCTTTTGGTTATTTTACCTTTCAGAGCAAGTCATTCCATGGATGTCAGTGACCCCCATGATTCTTTAGCTGGGACTACTCCCTCAATTTTCTCCAACCATCTATTGACTTCTCCTGGCTTATGAGTATGGCTAGCAGCAACAGGCAGATTCCTAATTATTTTGATATCTGACATTATTGTACCAATATAACATGGTTAGTTGCCTCTTAAAGGTTACACTTCCATGCAAGAGAAAATGAGCAGACTCCCTGGGAAACCCAGCTCTTTCGGTACTTGGAACTTTAGCATCAGGAATCAGATCTGGATCTAGATGCAAGGCTAACCAGTCTTTGAGAGACAGAGATCTGAATTTGAAATTGGATTCTGCCACTTACACACTATATGTCCTTTGACCAAATCCTTAACATTTGTGAGCTTCAGCTTTTTTTCCCTCCACCTGTAACACCAATGTACCAACAGGCTTCACAGACTGTATATTAAATGAGATAGTGTATGTAAAGTGCCAGCCCAGGTCAGGGTCCATGGGAGGGACCCAAAAGATAAACACAGGTTTAAAAAAAAAAGGGAAGAAAGGAGCACCTGGGTGGCTCAGTCTGTTAAGCGTATGCCTTTGGCTCAGGTCACGATCCCAGGGTCCTGGGATGGAGCCCCATGTCTGGCTCCCTGCACAGCAGGGAACCTGCTTCTTCTTCTCCCTCTACCTCTCCCCCTGCTTGTGCACACACTTTCTCTCTTTCTCTTTGTCAAATACATTTTTTAAAAAATCTTTAAAAAAAGGGAAGAAAAATTGTATATCCAATAAGTGGAAGTTACAGAAAAGAGGAAATTTGGACTTGAAGAGTAATGTTGGGGCAATTGGATGTGTGCAATAATGGAATGACTCTTCTTCAGTGAAGTATGAGTCCCTGTAATGATGTCTTAAGAGGGGCTGGGTGACAATGTATCTGGGAAGATAAAGAGACAGATGTGCGCTGAGTATCAGAGATGCTCCATGTGCTAGTTCAGGTCCTCCAGGAAGTGGATGCCAAGATGGGATTAAACATATGAGAAGTTTCTTAGGGAAATGCCTGTGATAGATAATACAATCAGGACCAGAGAGGTCTGGAGAGCCTCAGACCATGATGCATTCTGACCTAGAGCAAAAGAGAGAAGGAGGGAAGGAAGGAAGATTGGGTGGAATGTCTCAGACTTTCTTGCAATTCTAGACAAGGTGGTCAAAGGGTCGTTGAGCCAAAAATACTGTCAGAAGATTCCCATGTCTCCCAGGAAGATGTGTACCTTAGTGTCCCTGTGTTCAGTCACTGGCTAGGAGCAGCCCATGGGAAGGGTGGCATTCGTACAGTGACAGATTGCAGAGAGCAGTAGCTGGATCCTTGGTTGAGTGACACCCATGGAGATGGGATCCAAGCAGAGCCTTCCCAATCCTGTCATACACAGCACTACCTTTCCTCTTGCTTTCAATCCATGGAACCTGAAGAAGGGCCCGACACTATCAATCCCTGAGAAGGGTCAAACACTTTCAATGTCTGAGCATTATCCTCCATCAGTGACTTTATTCTGGAAGAAGGCTAAATTTCTTAAAATGTTTTCTATCAAATTGATTAATCCTAAATTCAAGTTTATGAAATTATAAAAGAAAATCCAAGTGAAAATTTATGGGAACAAAATGTGCCCCACATACCCTTGTGGAAACACTTGCTGAAATAGGATATAACTCATTCCATCCCTCACAAGTACCCACCCCAGAGTCAGTACAGAGAGGAGGAAAAGGCAGACCCAGCTCTGACACTGATGTATCTCTCCGGCTGTGGCCTGAGGCATCTAGTTGCCCACTCTTCCAGGTGAGAGCCTGGATTTAATAATCAATATTCTCAGAGGGTTCAGCAAATCTCAGCAATCAATCCTTCCATGACTGTTGATATTAAACTAGAATCCCTGTTTTAGATTGAATTGCATTTTGGCATTAGTTAACTCCGGAGGCAGGAAAAAATTATTTTAATTTTTTCATTGGGTCAACTTTAGCAAAAATTGGATTGAGAATGAACGGTCATTTCTTAGTGCTGTAACCAGGTTGGGTCCCTCAGTTAAATTAGATTAATTTATAAACTGAATATCTATTCTGTGTCAGACACTGAGGAAATAGGAATGACTAAGACATGGGTCATGCATTCAGGGCAGTTGCACTGATGTCACATAGTATATCTTATTCTGTTGACATCTGTCCCACCTGCTCTCATTCCTTAAAAGATGACATTCTCCATACCCTTCAGGGCCCTCACACTGGTAGCCTAGTATCTACACTACAGGGTCCATCCACATCCCCTTTCCCCTTCCAGCAAGGCACAAAGGAAAAAGGACAGACAGTTCTTATTTCCCTCAACTATTTCTGTATTATTTGACACCACGAAGGACTTCCTCTTTGTTAAAACATTCTCTTTTCTTGCATATCTGACATTGAGCATTCTTTAGAATTCTTTTTGATCACCTCTGCACCTTATCAATTCCTGAAATATCTGGGACTCATAGGATCCTGTCAGGCCCCTTCTCTCTAAACTCTTTCTATGGGGAATCTCATTAGATTCCTTGGTGTCAAAGATCACTTGTATATTGATAACTTCAAAATCTGTATTTTCACTTGAGCCATCTCAGATGAGTTCCTTGTCCACATATCCTGCAAAGTATCAAGGATCTCCAAATTGACGCCTGTAAGATGAAGATCAGGCCACAGGGAATACACCTGCAGCCAAAGAAAATTAGATTTGTTTAGTTTACTGTGGCTCAGGAGAATTCACCCTAGGGGCACTGTGGGAAATAGTTTTGAACTGTGTCTGTCAGAAGGCAAGTCAGTGATTGGGTATCCTGATGAGTTTTACCTGGAAGCAGGATGATTAAAGAGAGTAGCCACTCCTGTTAGTTGGATGCTTCACTATTTTTGTGCTTGTAAGAGTAACCTTGATTTAGATATAGTCCTGGAGTGGCCTTGTACATATGGCATAAATATAGTTTATGGGGGGAACTATGTGGCTTAGGGTCATTTATCACCATATAAGTCAATGAAAACCTAAAAATCCTTTCTCCCACTTCTCCACTGATTTCAATCATATTGTTGCCTCAGTATGAGTTTAATGTCCACCCACCCACACCAACCAACAGCAAGTTATGTCTCCTACCCTCTCATCCTGACCACTATTGTCTCAGTTTAGAAACTTGACATTTCTTTCCTCTTTTATGCAAAGATATTTTAAGTAGTGTCTCAATATCTACCTCTTTGTCACTACCATACCCCTAATTTATTTGAACATTGCTAATGTAATGAAATTTGTGAATATAAATCTGATCATGCAACCAGCTTATTTAACAATATTCACTGGCCTTTCCAGCATCTAAACCTAGCCATTCCTGGATTGCCTTAGGAGACCTTACAGTATGATCCTTGCCAGTGTGCTTTGGAAATGACAAATACAATGAGATATCACTGCCCAGTCCATGCCCTTGGGCAGCTACTAGAGATGGCTCCTGTACCCGTGTGTGATTTGTTCTAGGCATATCATTGAGAGTGGGAATGTCTTATTAGATGAAAAAAACTTTGATGAAAAGGTAGATGGATGGAAAGATTAATAATGGAATTTATACTTGGGGAGAGACTTAGAGTAGGAGGTGGGAAGAAAATAGGAAGGTTGAGAATTAGAAGGAAAAGAAGGGAGAAGAAAAAGAAAAAGAGAATTTGAGAAAGGAAGAACGGTAAAGGGGTATGAATGAATAAGAAAAAAATACCTGTATTTGTGTCCCAGGCATGTGGGGGTTTTGACTGTGACCATCCTATTGTGGCAGATGGGCATTTGTTGTGTTCCCCTGTATTATGTAGAAGGGTTGGCAGCAGGCAGGCATTGGTACTGAATGCTGTGTCTGCCACAGGGCCTGGAGCAGGCTCTCATGACAACCAAACTTTTTAATATACAGGGATTAATTTTCCTTAGCACTGGTACTACTTGCTATGGAGATTCCTTGCAATAATTTACACTGAAAAATTAAAAAGAAGTTAGGTGTTTTATACTACACTCTGAAATTCAACCAGAGAGTATGTTCTGCTTGGTGGCTGGCTTGCAAAAATAGCCCCCAAATGGTTCAAACAAAATGTTGCCCTGTAGGTCAATAGCAGGCTTTGAACAGAGCAATATTTTTTCTTCCCATCTCAAAAATCTTTTGGTCCCCTAAAAAAAGTGAAAGCAGTGAAATAGACTGGGTCACAACTTCTAGACATGTGTTAATCCCTTGAACATTTTGACAGTCTATCAGATTCTATGAAACATGTTCAAAACACACTTCTGAGAAAAAGGAACATAATACCAACCAGATTTCTAAACCTGTGAAATGTGATGTGCTACTGGCTGGAAAAATAATATCACCTACTAAAAAATGTGTTTCTGATACTTAGTTTTGCATTCACACTGGAAATAACAAGTGTGATATCACTAAACATACAGGATTTGATGTTGCTACAGTTACTATCACCATCAATAACCCAATTAACATTGTAAACTAAAAAAACCCTGCTAATTGTTAAAATTCAGAAGTATAATCTTCTTTCACTGAAGAGTATACTTCTCGGGAAGAGGATATTATTTTTATTATCAAATTTTAGCAAAATATATAAAATTGTTGAATAAATGTTGCCACACCCTCAATCATCTCTTGTGGGAAAAGTTCATTCATTTCATCACGTGCTGTCTGCACACTTCTTTACGCAAGATGCAAAGTCAGATTCTGAAGGGGGATTTATTAACTATCACAGAGATGTGCAAGCTTATAAATAGCAATGGTTGAGGAAGCTATGGAGCACATAAAACCCACAAACTGGGCACAGTAGGGTTTCAGAAAGACTGTGTTCCTTTGATGTCAGACATCAGGAGAGCAGCACTTCAATAAAACCTGACAGGCAGAGGCTAGGTATAGGACATTTGAGGTGACTGGGGTGGGGGTGGGTGCACAAAACCACCACTTTGGAATTATTTTCAGGCATCTGCTGCTTTGATTACATCACTCATCTTGACTGCTTGCAGGGAATCGCTCTGACATTTAAAACTGAACTCCATGAAAGAAAGTTCACAAATTAAGATGAAACTAACACTACCCAACTCACAGCATGGCTGTTAAATTGAAATGAATCAGTGCATAAGAAACATCTAGCACATAGATGAGTGTGGCTCAGAAAAAGGCAAAAGTTCTTGCCTTCTCAATAACAACGCCTATATCCCATCGTTTTCATTTCCCAGGCTTTTGGAATTGCCATGACACATAGTAAGCACTCACTAATATTTGCTAAATGTGTGAAGTACTGTTACTCATCTCCTTGGAACTATCTTGGGCCAATTTGACATCTGTTTTCTCTTAACTAACCATTCCCAACTCAAAGTATCTCCATATTCTGCCAATCATTCTACAATGCCCATTGGATCTAAACTTTTCTTCCTCTCCCTGCCGCCACCCTATGTGATCCATAGTTGCTTTATACAACAATGGTTGTGTTCAACCCTGCTGTAAATTCTCAAGCCCCACCCTCTCCCTTTCTGTCTTTTCCTTTTTTAGATATTGTCTATCTGTAGGGTAAATCCTCCTCAGATATTTGTCTGCATATTACTCTAGATGAATGATCCTCAAAGTGTAGAGCATCACCACTACCTGGGAACTGGTTCATGTTATCACTGAGTCAGAAAACTGGGGGGTCAGGTCCTCCAGGTGATTCTGGTCCATGGAAACACTTGAGAGTCACTGCATCAGGTCTTGTTCCCTTGTTCTAAGTCCTACTGTGACTTACTCTGTTTATTGGCTTACGTCATACTATCAGAGTCTCTGTTGAAGGGCTTGCTCAATTTAATCTGGCCTTCCTCCATTCTGTTCTATTGTGATCCCATATGAATGTCCACACACAGTCTTGTTTCAGGTAAGATAATGGTAGTTACTCTTTTTTCTGATTTTAAATTTTATTTTATTATGTTATGTTAGTCACCATACATTACATCATTAGTTTTTGATGTAGTGTTCCATGATTCATTGTTTGTATATAACACCCAGTGCTCCATTCAATACATGCCCTCTTTAAAACCCATCACCAGGTTGACCCATGCCCCCAGTCTCTTCCCCTCTAGAACCCTCAGTTTGTTTCTCAGAGTCCATAGTCTCTCATGGTTGGTCTCCCCCTCCGATTTCCCCCCTTCCTTTTTCCCTTCCTACTATCTTCTCTCTCTCTCTCTCTCTTTTTTTTAACATATAATGTATTATTTTTTTCAGAGGTACAGGTCTGTGATTCATCAGTCTTACACAATTCACAGCACTCACCATAGCACATACCCTCCCCATTGTCCAACACCCAACCACCCCATCCTTCCCACCCCCACCATTCCAGGAACCCTTAGTTTGTTTCCTGAGATTAAGAATTCCTCATATCAGTGAGATCATATGATACATGTCTTTCTTTCTTTGACTTATTTCGCTTAGCATAATACCTTCTAGTCCCATCCACATCATTGCAAATGGCAAGATTTTGTGTTTTTCTTTTTTGATGGCTGTATAATATTCCATTGTGTGTGTGTGTATGTGTGTGTGTGTGTGTGTGTGTGTGTGTATAAATATATATATATATATATATATACACCACATCTTCTTTATACATTCATCTGTCGATGGACATCTGGGTTCTTTCCATAGTTTGGCTATTGTGGACATTGCTACTATAAACATTGGGGTGCACGTACCCATTCGGATCACTACATTTGTATCTTTGGGGTAAATACCCAGTAGTGCAATTGCTAGGTCCTATGGTAGCTCTATTTTCAACTTTTTGAGGAACCTCCATACTGTTTTCCAGAGTGGCTGCACCAGCTTGCATTCCCACCAACAGTGTAGGAGGGTTCCCCTTTCTCTGATCCCTGCCAACATCTGTCATTTCCCGGCTTGTTAATTTTAGACATTCTGACTGGTGTGAGGTGATATCTCATTGAGGTTTTGATTTGGATTTCCCTGATGCCAAGCGATGTTGAACACTTTTTCATGTATCTGTTGGCCATTTGGATGTCTTCTTTGGAAAAATGTCTGTTCATGTCTTCTGCCCATTTCTTGATTGGATTATTTGTTCTTTGGGTGTTGAATTTGATAAGTTCTTTATAGATTTTGGATACTAGCCCTTTATCTGATATGTCATTTGCAAATATCTTCTCCCATTCTGTCAGTTGTCTTTTGCTTTTATTGACTGTTTCCTTTGCTGTGCAAAACTTTTTATCTTGATGAAGTCCCAATAGTTCATTTTTGCCCTTGCTTCCCTTGCCTTTGGTGATGTTTCTAGGAAGAAGTTGCTGTGGCTGAGGTCGAAGAGGTTGCTGTCTGTGTTCTCCTCTAGGATTTTGATGGACTCCTGTCTCACACTGAGGTCTTTCAACCATTTGGAGTCTATTTTTGTGTGTGGTGTAAGGAAATGGTCCAGTTTCATTCTTCTGCATGTGGCTGTCCAATTCTCCCAACACCATTTGTTGAAGAGACTGTCTTTTTTCCATTGGACATTCTTTCCTGCTTTGTAAAAGATTAGTTGACCATAGAGTTGAGGGTCCATTTCTGGGTTCTCTATTCTTTTCCATTGATCTATGTGCCTGTTTTTGTGCCAGTACCATACTGTCTTGATGATGACAGCTTTGGAATAGAGCTTGAAGTCCAGAATTGTGATGCCGCCAGCTTTGCTTTTCTTTTTCAACATTCCTCTGGCTATTCGGGGTCTTTTTTGGTTCCATACAAATTTTAGGATTATTTGTTCCATTTCTTTGAAAAATGTTCATGGTATTTTGATACGAATTGCATTAAATGTACAGATTGCTCTAGGTAGCACTGACATCTTCACAATATTTGTTCTTCCAATTCATGAGCATGGAATGTTTTTCCATTTCTTTATGTCTCCCTCAATTTCTTTCATGAGTATTTTATAGGTTTCTGATTACAGATCCTTTGCCTCTTTGGTTAGATTTATTCCTAGGTATCTTATGGTTTTGTGTGCAATTGTAAATGAGATCAACTCTTTAATTTCTCTTTTTTCAGTCTTCTTGTTGGTGTATATAAATGCAATTGATTTCTGTGCATTGATTTTTATCCTGCCACTTTACTGAATCCTGTATGAGTTCTAGCGGTTTTGGGGTGTAGTCTTTTGCGTTTTCCACATAAAGTATCATATCATCTGCAAAGAGTGAGAGTTTGACTTCTTCTTTGCCGATTCGGATGCCTTTTATTTCTTTTTGTTGTCTGATTGCTGTGGCTAGGACTTCTAATACTACGTGGAATAGCAGTGGTGATAGTGCACATCCCTGCCATGTTCCTGACCTTAGGGGAAAAGCTCTCAGTTTTTCCCCATTGAGAATGATATTTGCCGTGGGTTTTTCATAGATGGCTTTTAGGATATTGAGGTATGTACCCTATCCCTACACTCTGAAGAGTTTTAATCAAGAAAGGATGCTATACTTTGTCAAATGCTTTTTCTGCATCTATTGAGAGGATCATATAATTCTTGTTCTTTCTTTTGTTAATGTATTGTATCACATTGATTGATTTGCGGATGTAGAACCAACCTTGCAGCCCAGGAATAAATCGCACTTGGTAGTGAAAAATAATCCTTTTAATGTACTGTTGGATCCTATTGGCTAGTATTTTGGTAAGAATTTTTGCATCCACGTTCATCAGGGATATTGGTCTGTAATTCTCCTTTTTGATGGGGTCTTTGTCTGGTTTTGGGATCAAGGTAATGCTGGCCTCATATAATGAGTTTGGAAGTTTTCCTTCCATTTCTATTTTTTGGAACAATTTCAGAAGAATAGGTATTAATTCTTCTTGAAATGTTTGGTAGAATTCCCCTGGGAAGCCATCTGGCCCTGGGCTCTTATTTGTTGGGAGATATTTTGATTACTGCTTCAATTTCCTTAGTGGTTATAGGACTGTTCAGGTTTTCTATTTCTTCCTGGTTCAGTTTTGGTAGTTGATACATCTCTAGGAATGCATCCATTCTTCCAGATTGTCTAATTTGCTGGCATATAGTCGCTCATAGTATGTTCTTAGAATTGTTTGTATTTCTTTGGTGTTGGTTGTGATCTCTCCTCTTTCATTCATGATTTTATTTATTTGGGTCCTTCTCTTTTCTTTTTGAGAAGTCTGGCCAGGGGTTTATCAATCCTGTTAATTCTTTCAAAGAACCAGCTCCTAGTTTCGTTGATCTGTTCTACTGTTCTTTTGGTTTCTATTTCATTGATTTCTGCTCTGATCTTTACGATTTCTCTTCTCCTGCTGGGTTTAGGCTTTATTTGCTGTTCTTTCTCCAACTCCTTTAGGTTTAGGGTAAGTTTGTGTATTTGAGACCTTTCTTGTTTCTTGAGAAAGGCTTGTATTGCTATATAGTTTCCTCTTAGGACCGCTTTTGCTGCATCCCAAAGATTTTGGACAGTTGTGTTTTCATTTTCATTTGTTTCCATGAATTTTTTTAATTCTTCTTTAAAATCCTGGTTGACCCATTCATTCTTTAGTAGGATGCTCTTTAGCCTCCATGTATTTGGGTTCTTTCCAGGTCTCCTCTTGTGATTGAGTTCTAGTTTCAAAGCATTGTGGTCTGAAAATAGGCAGAGAATGATCGGAATCTTTTGGTACTGGTTGAGACCTGATTTGTGACCTAGGATGTGATCGATTCTGGAGAATGTTCCATGGGCACTAGAGAAGAATGTGTATTCCATTGCTTTGGGATGGAATGTTCTGAATATACCTAAAGTCCATTTGTTCCAGTGTGTCATTTAAAGTCTTTATTTCCTTGTTGATCTTTTGTTTAGATGATCTGTCCATTTCAGTGAGGGGGGTGTTAAAGTCCCCCACTATTATTGTATTGTTGTTGAAGTGTTTCTTTGCTTTTGTTATTAATTGCCTTATATAATTGGCTGCTCCCATGTTAGGGGCATAGATATTTATAATTGTTAGATCTTCTTGTTGGATAGACCCTTTAAGTAGGATAGAGTGTCCTTCCTCATCTCATTATAGTCTTTGGTTTAAAATCTAATTTGTCTGATATAAGGATTGCCACCCCAGCTTTCTTTTGGTGTCCATTAGCATGGTAAGTGGTTTTCCACCCCCTCACTTTCAATCTGGGGGTGTCTTTGGGTCTAAAATGCGTCTCTTGCAGACAGCATATCGATGGGTCTTGTTTTTTAATCCAATCTGATAGCCTGTGTCTTTTGATTGGGGCATTTAGCCCATTTACATTCAGGGTAACTCTTGAAAGATAGGAATTTAGTGCCATTGTATTGCCTGTAAGGTGACTGTTACTGTATATTGTTTCTGTTCCTTTCTTGTCTATGTTACTTTTAGGCTCTCTTTGCTTTAGAGGACCCCTTTCAAGATTTCTTGTAGGGCTGGTTTAGTGTTTGCAAATTCTTTTAGTCTTTGTTTTTCCTGGAAGCTTTTTATCTCTCCTATTTTCAATGACAGCCTAGCTGGATATAGTATTCTTGGCTGCATATTTTTCTCATTTAATGCTCTGAATATATCTTGCCAGTCCTTTCTGGCCTGCCAGGTCTCTGTGGATAGGTCTGTTGCCAATCTAATGTTTCTACCATTGTAGGTTACAAATCTCATCTCCCGAGCTGCTTTCAGGATTTTCTCTTTGTCTCTGAGACTTGCAAGTTTTACCATTAGATGTCAGGGTGTTGACCTGTTTGTATTGATTTTGAGGGGGGTTCTCTGGGCCTCCTGGATTTTGATGCCTGTTTCCTTCCCCAAATTAGGGAAGTTCTCTGCTATCATTTGCTCCAATATACCTTCTGCACTGCTCTCTCTTTCTTCTTCTTCTGGGATCCCAATTATTCTAATATTGTTTCATCTTATGGTATCACTTATCTCTCGATTTCTGCCCTTGTGATCCAGTAGTTGTTTATCTCTCTTTTTCTCAGCTTTTTTATTTTCCATCATTTGGTCTTCTACATCACTGATTTACTCTTCTGCCTCATTTATCCTAGCAGTTAGAGCCTCCATTTTTGATTGCACCTCATTAATAGCCTTTTTGATTTTGACTTGGTTAGATTTTAGTTCTTTTATTTCTCCAGAAAGGGTTTCTCTAATATCGTCCATGCTTTTTTCAAGCCCAGCTAGTATCTTTAAAATCGTCATTCTGAACTCTAGTTCCGACATCTTACTAATGTCTGTATTATTGATTAGGTCCCTGGCAGTTGGTACTGCTTCTTGTTCTTTTTTTTGAGATGAGTTTTTCCATCTTGTCATTTTGTCCAGAGGAGAACAGATGAATGAGAGAACAAAATGCTAACAGGGTAACAATGACCCCAGAAAAATATACACTAAATAAATCAGAAGAGACCTGAAGCTGGGGAAAAGAAAGGGAAGGAAAAAAAAAAGAAAAAAAAAAGAATATGATCAAATATATCAGGCTGGTGAATAGATCAATGCCACACACTAGATTTGGGCATATTTTGTTCTGTTAGAAGAAAGTGCCTCCCAAAATTTTAAAGAAAGAAAAACTTATATATGTACAAAAATAAGTGTAACTACGATGAAGGGATGGAATAGGACTATAAAGATGAAAATTATAAAAGATTTTTAAAAGGAAGTGATAAGATAAGAATTTGGTTGAAAAAAGAAAGAAGAGAAATTAAAAAAATAAAGGGAGAGAATGTGATCAGGCAGGAGACTAGAACAAAGCCATACACTAGAGATTTAGAGTATATTTTGGTCTGTTAGAAGAAACTGTATCCCAAAATTTTAAAGAGAGAACAGCTTAGATATATACCAAAAATAAGGTTAGCTAAAATGAAGGGATAGAATATGAGTATAAAAATGAAAAATAATAAAGATTTTTTAACAAAGGATTGATAAGATGTTGGTTGAAAAAGGGAAAAATAAAAATTAAAAAAAAATAGAAAAAGAAAATTAAAAAATAACTTTGAAAGACTAATGAATCATGGGGGAAAAAGCCATGAATTCTATGTGCTGTATACCCCTAGTTCTACCGTTCTCATTGATGGGTAAACTTGGTCTTGGCTGCATGTTCTTGCTGATCTTCTGGGAGAGGGGCCTATTGCAGTGGTTCTCAAATGTCTTTGCCTGAGGTGGAATTGCCCCACCCTTGCCAGGGGCCAGGCTAAGTAATCTGCTCGGATTTGCTCTCGGGAGCTTTTGTTCCCTGCTAGCTTTCTGTACAGATTTGGATGATGAGAGTGAAAATGGTGGCCTCCCAATCTCCACCCCTGAGAAGCTGGGAATTGGGGGCCCCACTCCTCAGTGAGCCCCCAGAGAAAAGCAGTCAATCATTCCTGTCTCTCCGGTCTCCAGCTGCACTCCGTGCTCACCCGGCCTGTGCCCAAGTGTTCGTATCTCTGGCACACGACCCCGTTTGGAGTCTCCAAACCCAGCAGATTTCTGCGGTGCACTCCTGAAGTGCTCCTCCTGGGGGAGGAAGGGGGTCTCTCAGGATCTGCTGCTTGTTGGGTCCCTTCCAGAAAGTGGTTGCTTTTCTGTTCAGAGAGTTGCTGCTATTATTTTCTTCACTCTCCTGTTGAGTTTGTAGGTGTTCAGAATGGTTTGATACTGATCTAGTTGAATTCCTGGGACAAGATGAAATTTAGGTCTCCTAATCCTCTGCCATCTTGCTCCTCCTCTGATAATAGTAGTTACTCTTATATTCAGTACTTTCACGAGACAGTTCTGTGTTTGGTGCATGAAGAGAGTTTAAAAAAAAAATGACAAGAAATGAAGCCATAGAACCATTTCACAAAGAGTCTCATAAACCATGTTAAAGGGCTTAAATTTTATCATAAAAATTATCGGAACTCATTGAAGAGTTTTAAGCAGGAAAATAACCATAGGTAGATATACATTTTAGAAAGACCACCTTAAATGTTATATGACCACTGAGAATAGGAATAGAGGGCTGTATGCTTAAGTGGAATATCCTTCAAAGAGCTCCTATGAATAAACTGATGACAAGTCAACATGATATTTTGATTGCTACCAATTTCTGAATGTTGAGCTGTAGAGATTAATAAATCATGATACTTGCCCTTGAATTGGTCACAGTCTACTTGGAGAATCAGCCATGTGAGTCTATCTTTCTAATACACAAGGAAAGTTGTTTTGAGAGACCTAGGAAGGATGTAATGAGGACACAATCTCCCTAGGGGAGATTGACCATACCTTACAAGGGGAGCTAATTTTGGTAACTTTTCTGGTATTACAAGTTACATTAATACTCTTAAATTTTTTTATGTTTTCTCTTGTCCTGAGAAGGGTTTAGGTTAAAATAAACATTGCATTTGTGTGTCCTTACATTCCTCCAGAGTATGGGATACTCAGCAGGAATTAACTGATTTACTGAGTGTGGGTGAATCAATACATGAATGGTAAACTTACCTTCTGACTTCTAAATGCCTGATGCTGGCTTTTGATAAATGTAGAGAAAAATGACATTTGATGAGTGACCTAGTCCCAAAGGGGTTAAAATTGGTGAGCATAGTTAATGTTTCCCACCCAGTATTTAATGGACCACAACTTTAAAGCAGAAGATGTTAGCCTAGGTGGGATATGAGTTTGTTTTTTAAAGAATGGGGGGGGGGCAAAAACAAAAAACAAAAAAGCAACAACAACAACAAAAGAATGGAGGGATCCAAAATTAGGATATCAATGTTCAAAGTCACTTAGTATATGCTTGACTAGAGAATTTTCTTAATCTAAGTTCCTCCTAGACACAGAGTTTGAGGTAGGGGCTCTTGGGCATATGATACAGTCTGAGAAGTCATCACGGGGAACAGGACAGATGGACTGGGAATGTGAAACAGGAAAGGAAAGGCAGGTCAGAAGTAAGTTCTCAGGTCAGAACCTCCAAGATCTTCTGAGGAATCATAAAAAATAGACCTCCAAATTTTCTATCTCAAGGGCCATAAGAAGAGAGCATTTATCCACTAACTCCTGTGCTCCATTGATTAAGAGTTCCCATAGGACTTGTAGGTTATGCATATGTGAGTATCTGGAAGGTCCCTGTGACTCTTTGTCAGAGAATGCTGAGAAGGAAAGATAGAGATTGTGTTGAGCAGAGCTGAGGCAATGTGCTATCAGTTTGTAACTGAGTAATGTGGGTTATTACAGCACAGCCAGAGTGAATGTAAAAAATCAGGATGTAAGGCAGGGAAAGAGATGTCCTATACAGTACTTCATATAGGCCTTTTAAACAATCTTATGAGATTGGCTTCATTATTATAATTTCATAAACAAGAAAATTGAACATCCTAGAGGATAAATAACCCACTTAAGATCACCCAGATGATTTTAGCCAGGACTATAGTTTGTGTATGTCCGACTGCAAAGGCTATATGATTTTTCAGTGACATCACATAGCTTCTCCCTTAACTCAATAACTTTTAACCCTCAAGTAGTGATGTGATATATCTTTCTGCCTCTTCTTGCCATCGGCTCCTTAATTTGTAACTGTGACTCTTTGACCCCTGATGTGCACTCTTGAGTATTTGGGGTTTCCTATATTGTAGACCCCAGGTCACCCCAGCTCAGAGTGACCCATTCTGTGTTTGTCAGAGTGTTATGCATCTGTCCAGGTCTTGTTCTCCCAGGCCTGAAAATGTACCCCCCTCTTAATACCATAAGTGATGTATTTATGGACTTTGACATTTAAAATTACCTAGTAGTAAAATTTATACTCAATAAGATACTTTTATTTTTATCTAATAAGGGAATCATTATTTGAGCTTGCATTTCAGAACCAGGCAATATAGTCAGACTACTGTTTATTTATGTCCTGAAAACTTATGATAAGTGAAAAACAAAACAACAGAATGCCTATAATCATCCATATACCTTTCTCGGAAAAGTGTGCTCTTTGATTCAATATTTATAGGACACAAAATATTTTATTGAAACTTGTGAGGCACAGATTTCTAAAAAAAAAAAAAAAGCAGAACTAAATTTGTCTATCAGGGAAAAAGGCAAAAATAGCTAGGAAGGGAACTGATCGCACTGCCTTCAAAGTTATCAGTGAAGAAAATTCTATTACCTACTTATTGGCTTACTTATCCACTCATTTAAAAATTATTTAAACATGTATCAACTTTTATCATAGTAAAGTCAAGAAATAAGCAAGGACTGAATATAAGGAAAAACAAGGATTTGATTCTTATGCTACACAATATATGTTCACAGACATGCACACATATACACAAATATTCACATAATTTTATCTCAAATTCTCATTTGTTAAAGAGTTAGATTCATTGACTTTAACTCCCCAAATTGTCAACTGCCTCCTTCAAACCTATGGTATTGTTCCAAAATGTCTAGAATAAAGTACAGAATCCTTCCCCAGGAAACAACACTCCAGTATTTAATCAGAGATTGCCTGAATTGGATAATATTGGGGAGACCCTAGAATGTTATTATAAATAACTTAAGACAAACTTTAAGAAAGCATGAGAAATTATTTTCCATTAAAAACTGTGGCCCAGGGTCAATATCCTTCATACACAAGGTGCAATTACAAATAAATTAAGAAGAAAAATGAACACAAAGATGAAAAATTGGTTTAAAGACATGAAGAGATATATAAGAGACAAACTATAAATGGTCAATAACAAAACTTTAAACTTCACTTTTAATCAAATAAATGTATATCATATGCCCCTCTCCTGTCACACTGGTAAGATTTAAAAAAAATAATCATAACCTCTGTTGATGAAAGCAAAGAAAATTTACACACTTATGCAGATCCAGTATGAATATAAATCTATATAGTGTTCCTAGGTAGCAATTTAGGGCTATATATCAAATGTCTTTTTTTTCTACTTTTTTATACTCCTAGGAAGATATTAAAATTATACCTTTGTAGTTTGTGCTTATTGTGAGAAGATGATGTTTATCTTGGTTTTGTTCCAATGAAGTTGGTGGGAAATGGCCTTGAATGGATAAACGTCAGTCAAAAAAGGAATCAAGCAAGTTAAAATCACACACTTATAGAAAAGACTAGTAAGGGTAAGAAGTGGTAACAGAAAGGGGAGTGCTGATTCTTTTTTTTAATTGAAGTATAATTAATTTGCAGTGTTATATTAGTTTCAGGTGTACAATATAATTCTATACATTTCTCAGTGCTCATCAAGATAAGTGTACTCTTAATCCTCATCACCTTTTTCACCCATCCCCCTACCCACCTCCCTCTGGTGACCACCAGTTTGTTTCTGTATTTAAGAGTTTGAAGAGTCTGTTTTTTTTTCTTTCTTTCTTTCTTTCTTTTTTCTTTCTTTCTTTCTTTCTTTCTTCTTTCTTTCTTTCTTTCTTTCTTTCTTTCTTTCTTCTTTCTTTCTTTCTTTCTTTCTTTCTTTCTTTCTTTCTTTCTTTCTTTCTTTCTTTCTTCTTTCTCTTTCTTTCTTTCATTCTACATATGAGTGTAATCATATGGTATTTGTCTTTCTCTGATTTTTTTTCTTAGTATTACACTCTCTAGATCCTTCCATGTAGCTGCAAATGATAAGCTCTCATCCTTTTTTTATAGCTGAATAATATTCTAGTGTGTGTGTGTAATACATCTTTATTCATTCATGTATGGATGGGCACTTTGGCTGCTTCTCTATCTTGGCTATTGTAAATAATGCTGCAATAAACAAGTAAACATAGTGGTACCTATATCTTTTCAAATTAGTGTTTTCATTTTCTTTCAGTAAATACCCAGTAGTGGAATTACTGGATCATATGGTAATTTTATTTTTTTTAATTTTGGGGGGAACCTCCATACTGTTTTCCATGGTGGCTGCACCAATTTACATTCCCAACAATAGTGATGAGGGTCCTTTTTTTCCCACATCCTCACCAACACTTGTGATTCCTGGGTGTCTGCTACAAAGTGCAACATGAGGATTCCCCTGTGGTTTTCTGTGTGGGCACCTACCCTGTGTTTGGAATTTAACCCCTTGATTATGAATAATTCTCTTCTCTCATGGAAATACTTAAGAGCCTGGAAGTCACAGAATTGGATTCCCTCTCTTCTATAATTTCACATGGCCATTCTTTTAGTTCTCAATTCTTCAAAATTCAAAGCCTCTTTGAGGGCCCAGATCCCAGGTTTTGAGCTCCATGACAGGAGTTCCTCCTCTTCAAACAACTGTTATACAGAAAAGAAGAATGGACAAGGAACACAGCTTCTAAGCCTGCTGCCAGGAACCACTCCTCTCTTTTATAGTGCTGTTCGGGAACTGAATTCAGATTTAATTTCTTCCAGTCCTGCTTCTTTCTTAGGATCCATACACTCTGGCCTTGATGCATATTTTCAGTGTTTCAGAACAGCATGAAAAGTCAAAGGAAAATCTTCACAGATTTTCACAACACTGATGACTTGTCCATGTTCAGCCAGCATCCATTTTAGTACTCAGGGTGTGTGTTAGTATTTAAAGTAAGGCAAAAAAGGGAGGAGAGAGGCTGTAAACCACTTCCTGGCATTCCAATCCTGTTAAGAAAACTTTACACGTATGGGGCACTAGGGTGGATGAATCCTTTAAGTGTCTGCCTTCAGCTCAGGTCATGATCACAGGGTCCTGGGATTGAGCCCTGGGTGGGGCTCCCTGCTCAGTGGGGAGTCTGTTTTTCCCTCTTCCTCTGCTCTTCCCCACGCTGGTGCACTCTCTCTCTCGTTCTTTCTCTCTCTCTCAAATAAATAAATAAAATCTTAAAAAAAAAAACAACCAAAAACTTTACACCTAAAGTCAGATAACTGGGGTCACATTCCAAAAGACTATAAATGTATTTAATTGGTCTCCAGAAATAATACATTATGTCATATATTTAGTCAATTATGGCTTTTGTAATTTTCCCCTTAGACTTACATTTATTCTTTTCTTATATTTTCCCCCATGACATCTCTCCCTCCCCTCTCTCTTTTTTTTTTCCTCTTACATTCTTATTTGTTTATTTGTAAGCAGGGACATTCTACAATATATAAAGTACTGTTTAGAATGTTCATTTTAGGGCATTTTAAAAAATTGGTATACACTGAACTTGTCCTCAGAATATTTAATTGCATGGAAATATCATAACTCATCATAACCATTTTCTTGAGAGTGAAATCATTACATCTGTGAGTTTTGCATATATAGTACAAATTTTTTCACTGACTTTTACTCTCCCTATCCAGGTAGGAATTTGTTTATTTCTCCACATTCCTGCCAACACATTTAAAAAATCTTTTTCAATGTAGTAGACTTGTCAGTTAAAATAGATTCCATTGCACATAACAGAAATACCCAAATAATATTGGTTAAAACAATATAAAATTTTATTTCCTTCTCAAGTATAGAAAATTAGAAATAGTTCACTATGTGTTAAGCGTCTTCAACTCCTAATGTTCATCTCCACAATCCTAGCACATAGCTTTTCTACTTCAGGGTAAAATATGTTACAAAAAAAAAAAAGTCTACTAGAGAACTCTAGCCATGACCTGTGCATTGCAAGTTGGAAGGAGAGAAAACAGAGCAGTAGGAAAAAACACCTTTTAACTGACTTGACTTTCTTTCAGAAGCACTCCCAGAAATTCCATACTAAACTTCCAATCACATCTCATTCGCCAGAACACCCTGTGAATATACTTAGTCACAAGTTAGATTGTGAATTGCAGGTTTTTTTTTTTTTTTTGCAATGGCAAAATGCTCTATGAAAAACTCAAGTAAAAAGCAAATATTGATAGAGAAGAAGAGAATAGATATTGGTGTAGGCAACTAGCAGACTGTCACAACAGCAAATAATAATAATAATGTTATAATGTGTTACTTGATAGTCCTTTGATCATTAACAACATGAAGCTTCTTTTATGTTTCTTGGACAACTGAAGTTCTTTTTTGTTTTGCTCAGGCATGTCTTTTGGCCATTTTTTTATTGGAAAAGAACATGAAATATTCTTGTGAAAAGAACTTGACAACAAAATGGCATAGATGTGACTGGTTATGAAGCAGGGAAACATGGAAACAAGACTAACAGTGAACATTGAATATGAAATGAAGACCAAGCGTCTTTTGGGAGCGTGGTCACAGAAAGTAAATACTAGGAACTCTGACAACATAAAAGTAAATATAATGAAAACAAAACCTGGAGATGGATGATAAAGGAAGTTGTGAGAAAGACAGTGCAAATGTCTTTATATATTTTTTAAATACTCTGTTAATAACTTCTGCCTAATTTAGATGCACCTTAGGAAGGGAAAAAGGAAGTTGTAGAGTGCATCAGTAGAAGACATAATAATAAGAATGTGCTAATAACAACAACAAAAGTAAATATGAAAAGCTAGAAGAAATAGAGGAGGTGGAAGGTTCTTATTTTTTCACCTGCTGTAAAAGACATTCTATATAGGTTGTACAAAAATGACTCAGAGAGGTAAGTGTACTGTAAAAAATAAACGTAATCACTTGAAAAACCATAAGGAGACTCTGGATCTTTTAAAATATAAGAAGGAAATCACACACACACACACACACACACACACACACACACACACACACAGACACCCCACATATCCTAGAAACTACATAGCCATACTGCAAAAAGACAGAAAATACTAAAAAGAAGAAAATTACATAAGAAGATGTTAGGGAGACTGATTCTGTTAGTTCAATAGAAAAATGATATAAATTTTAATCTATTGAAAGAACTAAAGTCTCAGATTGCATCAAAGAGCAATGCCCAATATGTATTACATGCAGGAAATATCTAAAACAGTGTGACTCAAAAAGGTTAAATATAAAAGGATGGACAAGTGTTTACAGTAGTGTAGCAGCAAAAATAAGTGAAAGATAAGGAGAAATTGATGTTAACCTAAGAGTAGGGGGAGTTTTTAAGAGATCCCTGATAGATGATATTTTCACAGCTATTTTAACTATGACACTCAAAAATTTACAAAGATAGCAGCAATAATGGAAATGTATGAACCAACTTTACTTATGAATATTAAGGTATAAAACTTTAAAAATTACACATAAAAATATAATTCAGTGTATTTCAAAAATAAAATATGCCATGATACAAATGGTAAGTGTGCAAGTGTGGTTCACTGTTAGAATAACACTGTAAATATGGTGGGTTGGTTCTTCCAAGATGTATGCCAGTCTTGAAGAGGCTGAGCAGCTAAACTTCTGCATATGACACTTATCCTGTGGCAAAGAGACAGACATGACCATGTAATCACTTGAAAAACCATAAGGAGACTCTGGATCTTTTAAAATATAAGAAGGAAATCACACACACACAGACACCCCACATATCCTAATATCATACATAGACACATATCCTATCCCACATAGCCACACTGCAAAAAGACAGAAAATACTAAAAAGAAGATGTTAGTGGACAAGATCAACAATTATGAAGGTGGTGGTTGTCTCTGATCCAGATCTCAACTTAATGGTGATTTCCCCAAGTTATCAGGTGTGGAGGCATCTTTCTGACTCCAAGAGCCATGTTGAGAGGGTGTGATACTAGAGCCAGCAATAGGCTCAGAGGCTTCCTGACTTTCCTGTTTCTTGGTTTGACTGAGATACCAGCTGCTTTGGAAGGTCAGGTCTGCAAATTGTTCTGGGAGCTTCTGGAGGGCCTTCATACTCTTAAAACACACTCTAAATATTTTTAAGTGAAATGAGATAAACTTTTTCATCTATTCAACTGAAAAAATTTTAATTTGATAATGTTGGTACTAGAAAAATGTGTAAATTACTACTTCTCTTCAGAGGAAAACAAAAAAAGCTGAGTGCTTGGATTCAATGATTCCAATCCTTTGATTTGTACCAGGAAAAGTTGGCCAAATTATGAGAACTAGAATGTTCGGCACAGTTCTGTTTATGATTAAACAAACAACAGTAGACAAGCAATGGTCAAATAAAATGTATTTTAAAAATCTAAATAAATATTACAATAGGCTATTCTATAACCATTAAAATATATGAAGAGGATATATATACATTATTATGGAAAGATCTCTAACATATATTACTAAGCACAATAAACAAAGATCATTAGACATGTACACTATTATCTGTTGTGTAAATATGAATGATTATATTCATAAACAAGTATACACTGACAAATGCATAAAAAAAATTGGTCTTGAAGGAATTACTTGAGCCTGTTATGTTGGTGACTTTGGACCACAGCACTTGGAATGTGGGGAAGGACAGTTTCTTTTATCACTTTTATTTTTCTATATTATTTGGATTTTTCAAACTTGACCATGACATGTTTTCATTACAAAATGTATCCACATGGATTATTTAAAAATGTGAGAATGTGGGCATTTTGTCTTCTTCTTAATTTTATTAGTA
The DNA here is from genome assembly GCF_964656455.1 of Halichoerus grypus. Lineage (NCBI taxonomy): Eukaryota > Metazoa > Chordata > Mammalia > Carnivora > Phocidae > Halichoerus > Halichoerus grypus. Next base: position 151,501,870 of record NC_135712.1, on the reverse strand, counting down.
GTTTAAAGGGCCTAGTTCGTGTCAGAAGTATTTAACTTTTCTTGAGAATTTACTAGGTGACCATGAAACAGTTTTCCATGAATTCTCTCTTTAATTTATGCCACCATGATGTGAATCCTATAAGACTGATGTACCATTCTATGTGTGAAGCTTCAGAGACCCAGGAATGTCCACAGCACTAGGTTCATGTCACACACAAGGAAGGAGATAAAGAATTTCAACACACATACTCTTTCCTCATGCTGTGTTCCTTCCACATATCTTTTGTTTCCTATTAACCATAACAAAAATTAATTTCCTTTAAACAATACATTTCTAATATTAAAAGGCATTTTACTTCTAAGTATGGGTGAATGTTTAATTTTTTTCCATGAACAAAAATGGAAGATAATATGCCAAGATGACACTGCCTCAATAAAAAATGATAATCCATTATTATAGAGTGTGTAGGTGTGTGATATCTCGTTAATGACTTGCTATGCATAAGTACCAGGAGATGAACTTGACATTTGATACTGATACAACTCTAAAGAGAAGACCTTCTATTGTGGCCTATTATAGCTTCCTTGATGTGTCAAGTGCTTTATTTTCCAAAAATGGAAATGTAGGATTGATCCTAGCCAGAATGGAGAAGTCAATAGCCCCCCTGCTTTTATATTCTGCTTTTTTTCTTCCCTTTCCAATGACTCTTCCCAACCTCTTCATTGCTCATGCCATGTGCCCCTTTTCCCCTCAATTCCCTCCACTCCCACAACCTGAGTCTTTGAAAGGGGCAGTGGCTTAGGACCATCATGGTTAGTAACTCTTGTATGTGGCACTAATGAGATGCTTTAATTTGACCCTACATCAGAATTCTGCAGTAGAGGTTTTTGTATTTTAAAGCGTTCTTCCATCCCTCATCAAAGGAACTTGAGGAAGAGGATGAGGATGAGGGGTTCTTGCTTAGAACTGGAGCAAAAGCCTTTGGTTAGGGGGGTTTTGTCTAAGGAGTGGTTGTTTCTGTTTCAGTCTTCTTGTGGCCCCAGCATGGATGCTGGAGGATGAAACACAGGCTTGAAAGAAGGACTGTGGAGGGGAGGGGGGAAAGATGGCGGAGGAGTAGGGGACCCTATTTCAACTGGTCCCCGGAATTGAGCTGGGTATCTACCAGACCACTCTGAGCACCCACGAAACCAGCCTGAGATGTAAGAAGATCGGACCTCTACAAACAGAATATCGCAGGCAGTTAGTTTTAAGGTACGAAGCGGAGAGCCATGATTCTGCGGGCAGATATCGGAGGATAAAGGGCAGCGGGAGGGTGCCTGGCCGTGGGGATCCTACACCGCCAGTGAGTGACAGCCCCGCGCACTGCAGACGGGCACAGACTCACAGACCGGTAGCGTCGGGAAAGGACTTTAGGGCAGCCCCCGGGGTGGAGGACCAGACCGGCGGGGTCGTACACACGCAAACCGCAGCCGCCCGGACAGAAACCCGGAGCGACGGTCGCGCGCACGCGAACTGCAGCCTCTGAGACAGAAACCCAGTGCGCCGGGGTCGCCAGTGAACTGCAACCTCCGGGGTGGAAACCCGGAGCAGCAGAGTTGCGCACACGCGAACTGCAGTCCCTGGGACAGGACCCCAAGCGGCGGAGTCGCGCGCACGCGCGCGCGAACTGGGAGCGGCTGGTGGTTTTAGAAGCACAAAGGTCAGAGACGTGCCCCGACCTGGAGGCAGGACTGGGGGCGCTGCAGAGGGGCGCACAACCCAGGCCGCTGCAGTTTATAGCAGCACGGACAGAAACGGACACGGTGTGGCCTGGAGAGCTCACTGAAGAACAGACTGAGGTCTCTCTGCTCTGAGGCAGAGGGTTGGAAACGGTCTCTTCTGCTCTGACTCACGGAAGAGACGCGGAAAGCCACCAGGGAAAGGCGCCAGAGAACAAAAGCCCCAAAGACTGATTCCCACTGAGCTCATCCCTTGCCACAGGAGCGCAGGGCAACTCCACCGAAACAGGGTTGCCTGAGTAACAGCACGGCAGGCCCCTCCCGCAGAAGACAGGCTGGGAAAACAAGAGGCCAGCAACCCTAAGGTCCCAAGAAAACAGGTGCATCTTGCTTGGGTTCTGGTCAATAATTTGGACTCTATACATTCCCTCAAACACCCATCAACAGAATGACTAGGAGGAGGAGCCCCCAAAATAGAAAAGACTCAGAGATTATGACTTATGCTGCAGATTTACAAATGGATGCAGATATAACCAAGATGTCGGAGATTGCATTCAGGCTAGCAATTGTGAAGACAATGGCTAGAATGCAGAAATCAATTAATGGCAACATAGAGTCTCTAAGGGCAGAAATAAAAGCTGAATTGGCAGAACTTAAAAATGCTATCAATGAGATCCAATCTAATCTAGATAATCTAACAGCTAGGGTAACTGAGACAGAAGAGAGAATAAGTGATCTGGAAGACAGTATAATAGATAAAAAGGGAAAAGAGGAGGCCAGGGAAAAACAACTCAGAATCCATGAAAATAGAATCAGAGAAATAAGTGACACCATGAGGCGTTCCAATGTCAGAATCATTGGAATCCTGGAGGGAGTGGAGAGAGAGAGAGGACTAGAAGATGTATTTGAGCAAATCGTAGCTGAGAACTTCCCTAATCTGGGGAATGAAACAAACATGAGAGTCCTAGAGGCAGAGAGGACCCCTCCTAAGATCAAGGAAAACAGGCCAACACCCTGGCATGTAATAGTAAAACTTGCAAATCTTAGAACCAAGGAAACCATCTTAAGGGCAGTTAAGGGGAAGAGATTCCTTACGTACAGAGGGAGGAACATCAGAATAACGTCAGACCTATCCACAGAGACCTGGCAAGCCAGAAAGGCCTGGCAAGACATATTCGGGGTACTAAATGAGAAGAACATGCAGCCAAGAATACTTCATCTGGCAAGGCTTTCATTTAGAATGGATGGAGAGATGCAGAGCTTCCACGACTGGCAGAAGTTGAAAGAATATGTGACCACTAAGCCAGCCCTGCAAGAAATATTAAGGGGGGTTCTATAAAAGGAGAAAGACCCCAAGAGTGATCTACAACAGAAATTTACAGGGACAATCTATAAAAACAACGGCTTCACAGGCAACATGATGACAATTAATTCATATCTTTCAATAATCACTCTCAACGTGAATGGCCTAAACGCTCCCATAAAACGGCACAGGGTTGCAGATTGGATAAAAAGACAGGACCCATCCATATGCTGTCTACAAGAGACTCATTTTGAACCTAAAGATACATCCAGACTGAAGGTGAAGGGATGGAGATCTATCTTCCATGCCAGCGGACCTCAAAAGAAAGCTGGGGTAGCAATTCTTATATCAGACAAATTAGATTTTAAACTAAAGTCTGCAATAAGAGACACAGAAGGACACTATATCATTCTTAAAGGGTCTATCCAACAAGAAGATCTAACAATTGTAAATATCTATGCCCCCAACATGGGAGCAGCCATCTACATAAGCCAACTGTTAACCAAAATAAAGAGTCATATTGATAACAATACGTTAATTGTAGGAGACCTCAATACTCCACTCTCAGCAATGGACAGATCATCTAAGCAGAAAATCAACAAGGAAACAAGAGCTTTGAATGATACATTGGACCAGATGGACCTCATAGATATTTACAGAACATTCCACCCTAAAACAACAGAATACTCATTCTTCTCGAGCGCACATGGAACTTTCTCCAGAATAGACCATATACTGGGTCACAAATCAGGTCTCAACCGATACCAAAAGATTGAGATTATTCCCTGCATATTCTCAGACCACAATGCTCTAAAACTGGAACCCAATCACAAGAAAAAATTTGGCAGAAATTCAAACACTTGGAAGCTAAAGACCACTCTGCTCAAGAATGTTTGGGTCAACCAAGAAATCAAAGAAGAACTTAAACAATTCATGGAAATCAATGAGAACGAAAACACATCGGTCCAAAACCTATGGGATACTGCAAAGGCAGTCCTAAGGGGGAAATACATAGCCATCCGAGCCTCACTCAAAAAAATAGAAAAATTCCGAATTCACCAACTAACTCTACACCTTAAAGAACTAGAGAAAAAGCAACAAACGATGCCTAAGCCATGCATTAGAAGAGAAATAATTAAAATTAGAACAGAAATCAATGAATTAGAAACCAGAAACACAGTAGATCATATCAATGAAACTAGAAGTTGGTTCTTTGAAAGAATTAATAAGATTGATAAACCACCGGCCAGACTTATCCAAAAGAAGAGAGAAAGGACCCAAATTAATAAAATTATGAATGAAAGGGGAGAGATCATGACCAACACCAAGGAAATAGAAACAATTATTAGAAATTATTATCAACAACTATATGCCAATAAACTGAGCAATCTGGATGAAATGGAGGCCTTCCTGGAAACCTATAAGCTGCCAAGACTGAAACAGGAAGAAATGGACCACCTGAATAGGCCAATAACCAGGAACGAGATTGAAGCAGTGATCAAAAACCTCCCCCCAAAAAAGAGTCCAGGGCCTGATGGATTCCCTGGGGAATTCTACCAAACATTCAAAGAAGAAATAATACCTATTCTACTGAAGCTGTTTCAAAAAATAGAAACAGAAGGAAAACTTCCAAACTCATTCTATGAGGCCAGCATTACCTTAATCCCCAAACCAGGCAAAGACCCCATCAAAAAGGAGAATTTCAGACCGATATCCCTGATGAATATGGATTCCAAAATCCTCAACAAAATCCTAGCTAATAGGATCCAACAATACATTAAAAGGATCATCCACCACAACCAAGTGGGATTTATCCCCGGGATGCAAGGGTGGTTCAACATTTGCAAATCAATCAATGTGATAGAACACATTAATAAGAGGAGGGAGAAGAACCATATGGTCCTCTCAATTGATGCAGAAAAAGCATTTGACAAAATACAACATCCTTTCCTTATTAAAACTCTCCAGAGTATAGGGATAGAGGGAACATTCCTCAAGTTCATAAAATCCATCTAAGAAAAACCCACAGCAAATATCATCCTCAATGGGGAAAAGCTGAGAGCCTTTCCCTTAAGATCAGGAACACGTCAAGGGTGCCCACTCTCACCACTGTTGTTCAACATGGTACTAGAAGTCCTAGCAACAGCAATCAGACAACAAAAAGAAATCAAAGGTATTCAAATTGGCAAAGAAGAAGTCAAACTCTCTCTTTTCGCAGACGACATGATACTTTATGTGGAAAACCCCAAAGACTCCACCCCCAAATTACTAGAACTCATCCAGCAATTCAGTGATGTGGCAGGATACAAAATCAATGCACAGAAATCAGTTGCTTTCTTATACACTAACAACACAACTGTAGAAAGAGAAATTAGAGAGACGATTCCATTTACAATAGCACCAAAACCCATAAGATACCTCGCAATAAACCTAACCAAAGAGGTAAAGGATCTATACTCTAGGAACTACAAAACACTCATGAAAGAAATTGAAGAAGACACAAAAAGATGGAAAAACATTCCATGCTCATGGATCGGAAGAATAAACATTGTTAAAATGTCTATGCTACCCAGAGCAATCTATACCTTCAATGCCATCCCGATCAAAATTCCAATGACATTTTTCAAATTGCTGGAACAAACAATCCTAAAATTTGTATGGAATCAGAAAAGACCCCGAATCGCCAAGGAGATGTTGAAAAAGAAAAACAAAGCTGGGGGCATCAAGATGCCCGATTTCAAGCTCTATTACAAAGCAGTGATCACCAAGACAGCATGGTACTGGCACAAAAACAGACATACAGACGAATGGAACAGAATAGAGAACCCAGATATGGACCCTCAACTCTATGGTCAAATAATCTTTGACAAAGCAGGAAAAAACATGCAGTGGAAAAAAGACAGTCTCTTCAATAAACGGTGCTGGGAAAATTGGACAGCCACATGCAGAAGAATGAAACTCGACCATTCTCTAACACCATTCACAAAGATAAACTCAAAGTGGATGAAAGACCTCAATGTGAGACAGGAATCCATCAAAATCCTAGAGGAGAACATAGGCAGTAACCTCTTTGACATCGGCCACAGCAACTTCTTTCAAGATACATCTCCAAAACCTAGTGAAACAAAAGCAAAAATGAACTTTTGGGACTTCATCAAGATAAAAAGCTTCTGCACAGCAAAGTAAACAGTCAACAAATCAAAGAGGCAACCCACAGAATGAGAGAAGATATTTGCAAATGACACTACAGATAAAGGGCTGGTATCCAAAATCTATAAAGAACTTCTCAAACTCAACACCCAAAAAACAAATAATCAAGTCAAAAAGTGGGCAGAAGAGATGAACAGACACTTCTCTGAAGAAGACATACAAATGGCTAACAGACACATGAAAAAATGTTCATCATCATTAGCCATCAGGGAAATCCAAATCAGAACCACACTGAGATACCACCTTACACCAGTTAGAATGGCAAAAATGGACAGGGAAAGAAACAACAAATGTTGGAGAGGTTGTGGAGAAAGGGGAACCCTCTTACCCTGTTGGTGGGAATGCAAGTTGGTACAGCCACTTTGGAAAACAGTGTGGAGGTTCCTCAAAAATTTAAAAATAGAGCTACCCTATGACCCAGCAATTGCACTACTGGGTATTTACCCCAAAGACACAGATGTAGTGAACAGAAGGGCCATATGCACCCCAACGTTCATAGCAGCAATGTCCGCAATAGCCAAACTGTGGAAAGAGCCGAGATGCCCTTCAACAGATGAATGGATAAAGAAGATGTGGTCCATATATACAATGGAATATTACTCAGCCATCAGAAAAGATGAATACACAACTTTTACATCAACATGGATGGGACTGTAGGAGATTATGCTAAGTGAAATAAGTCAAGCAGAGAAAGTCAATTATCATATGGTTTTACTTATTTGTGGAACATAAGGAATAACATGGAGGACATTAAGAGAAGGAAGGGAAAAATGGGGAGGGGGAATTGGAGGGAGAGATGAACCATGAGAGACTACGGACCTTAGAAACAAACAGGGTTTTAGAGGGGAGGGAGGAGAGGGATTGGTTAGCCCGGTGATGGGTATTAAGGAGGGCACGTACTGCATGGAGCACTGGGTGTTATACGAAAACAATGGATCGTGGATCACCACATCAAAAACTAATGATGTACGGGCGCCTGGGTGGCTCAGTTGGTTAAGCGACTGCCTTCGGCTCAGGTCATGATCCTGGAGTCCCTGGATCGAGTCCCGCATCGGGCTCCCTGCTCGGTAGGGAGTCTGCTTCTCCCTCTGACCCTCCCCCCCCCTCATGTGCTCTCTCTCATTCTCTCTCTCAAATAAATAAATAAAATCTTTAAAAAAAAAAAAAAAAAAAAAAAAAAAAACTAATGATGTATTGTATGGTGACTAACATAACATAATAAAATTAAAATAAATAAATAAATAAATAAATAAATAAATAAATTTTGAACAAGTAAAAAAAAAAAGAAGGACTGTGGAGCAGGACAGAAGCTCGATCTTGCTTGCCTTACTTTTCTCTGTTCCCCTCAGTCTCATGTGCATCTTCTCTTCTCATTATTACAGTATCACCCCCAATGTCACCTTTTCCAGGAGACCCTTACCTCACCTGGTAGGAGGAGGAAAAGGAACCAGGAACTGGTCTGTAAGAGCCATTTTGGTTAACAGAAGGCTTTTCCTATACCCTCTTGCTCAGAAGCCCCTGGTGCTTCCTGTATCACCTTCTGTATCTAGGCTTGACTCCTCCACCTGACATAAGATCCTCTTCAGTTGGCCTCCCCCGTCCTTCAGTGCCCTGCTCCCATGATATCCTATCCCTACCCTTACCCTCAAGCACCACACCAAACCCCCAACACCTAAGTGCATAGAAATGTCCCCTTCACTCTGGTAACTCAAACATGCCTCAGGGTATCCCCCCTTTTTTGTCTTAAATTAATTACATTACATTGATTCTGTAGATTTATATCATGAGTCATCAGCTGTAATGATAACATACAATCTCTCCCTTTGGGGTGCTCCAGTCCACTTTTCCTACGGTGGTTCATTGTGTTATCACTACAGACCATGTCCCATAGCAACTGCATAAGCATCATTCCTCCTTCAACATACTACAAGTTCTATTTGATTTATGTCTGCAGCTTCCCCTCCTCAGGGCCTTGCACATGGCTAAAGAAAACACTTCCATGGGGGTGACTGATAGGAACTACAGGTGCTCTTTGTGTTTACCGATGGCCATATCATGGACTTCTGCAAACAGAAGGCATTCATATAAGACTCAGATTTTCTGAGATTTTTCTCCATTTCAAAAATTGTGTCTTATTTTCCCATGTCTTGAATTTTGTATTAAAAATGTACTGATGATAGTGTATTACATTTCTCTTTATGCAAAATATACTGCTCAACATGGGAATATCATTTCTACTCTGAACTCATAGCAAATATTTTTTTCCTAAATTTTGCTTGATTTGTAGTTGTTCCAATTCATATGCACGTAAACATACAAAAACACGAGTCTGATGTCTACGTTGTATCATCAGTAAAACAGACTGAAATCAGTGCAACCCTTCCCCAGAGCATCTCAAAGCTCCTCTGCCACCAGCACAACTCATCGGCAGCTCTGCAGTTCTTTTGCTAATGCATTCCTGAGTACCTGGGTGCAGAGCTTTACAACCCCTGGCATACAATTCTCAGAACCAGGAAGAGAAGGAAGTCCATGATAACTGGAGTTAATGATAACAGTTTCATATAAAGGTTTTCTAAGTCAGACATCTGAGCATCCTACAGAACCCAAGATGAGATGGAAAGAAGTATTTTCCCTCCAAATCCCCAAACTAAGAACTTAAATGAGGTTGAACACTTCCCACAAATCAATGCCTTAAAACCAAATATCTTCTGCTAAATATGGAAGTGGGTATATTTCAATGTTCATTTTTCCCTCTCCTAGTTCTCCTTGCCTTCATCCTTCCAATTGCTCAGCTCAGCTCCTGTTGTTCAGATCACCAGCTGCATTTCTTTCTTTAGAGGACTGCAGCACTGAAGCAGCACACATTTTAAAGCAGAACTTAGGACTTGACACAGAGGAAAGGATCCAGCTAACCCTGCGGAGAGAATCTAATTAGGTAGCTGGGATTGGAGAAGCTGAAGTTTTTCTAGGACACCTGGCTCACCCTTCTGTGTAATGGAAGTTGTCACTGGCCCTTTGCTGGCAGCTGAGGCATTAGGATATGGGTGTCACTTCTCATTTGAATTAAATGCTGCCTCCAGCATGACATATCAGGGGCAAACAGGAACTGCTGGGTCCCCAGGCACTGGGATCTTTACCTGAGGTCCCTTTCAACTCAGAGACACTGTAATTTTGCACAGGGAGAGAGTTGTCAGCTCAGGATAAGGAAGAACTTTCTGAAAATCCAAACTATCAATCACTAGATGGACTCTTTAGTTGAGTACTGGGATCCCCACTACAGGTCAAAGTCAGGCAGAGAGGTGGCTTGCTGGGGAAATGAAAGAAGGGTCTGCCTCTGAGCCAGAAGACTAAGTTAACTTAAAGCTTTCAGCTTCAGTGTCTCACCCATAAAATGGTGGATATTATATTCATTCATTCACATATTCAATAAATATTTATTGAGAATCCACCGTATGCCAGGCATTTTTCCATGGATGGGAATAGAATCAGTAATAAAGGAGGCAAAGTCCTTGCCCTCAGGCAGCTTGCACATTAATGAAGAAAGGCAGAAAGCAAGCAAATGAATGCTTGGCTGTCATGTGCTAATGATGGTAATAAGGGATAGAGAATGGTGGTTGAAATGCTTCCAAACCTGTGGAATTAAGTGAAATTTAATGATATTAATGAAAATTAAATGAGATAATAACAACCAACATTTATTAAGCATTTTTGGGGTTCCTGGCATTGGCAAAGCACTGTGCCTTAAATAAACCTCATATCAATAAGAACTAATATTCTTACTTTACAGACCCTGCAGCTGAGACTTTGAGTAGCTGTGTAACTTGTCAAATAAACCTAGCCAGCTAGAGGTAAAGCTGACAATGGAATTCAGGTATGAGCATCTGGCTCAGAGCAGGCACCCAATTAATTATGTTGTTGTTTATGGAAGTTGTCAATATTTTTATACCATTGAGCTATTATGAAGATTATGTGAAGTTGAAATTGTATTCACTTAACAAATATTGCCTATGGCACAGTGCTAGAGGTTATGATGCATGTAAATAAATATAGAGCAATACTTGTGATTTGTTTTACTTTTCCATCTAATTTGGGGAGCCCTGTCTCAGGAGAAAATAACTTAAAGCAGCATGTGACTCAGGTATATAATAGTTCTAGACAGCAGAAGTCACTGTTATCATCAGCAGCAGGGAGAAAAAAAGAGGAGTCAGCAATGGGGTTCTCTGTGGTTGGGAAAGACATCTGGGTTTGGGTGAGCTCTTGAGAGGGATAAACATGTAAGGGACTGGTGGGAAGCAGAGAGTAAAACAGATGGGATGGCTTGTTTGTAAAAATTAATGAAGCTTCAGCAAAAATTGGAAACAACCCAAAAGTCCATCAAGAGGACAATGGCTAAACAAATGGTAGCATATTCACCCAATGGGGGACTATCCGGTGATAAAAAGGAATAAACTACCAACACATGCAACAAAATTGATGAATCTCAAATGCATTATGACGGGTTACAGAACCTAGACAAAAAAGAGTACATATGGTTGGCTTCTATCTGTATGAAATTCAAAATTAAACAAAATGAATATATGGGGATAAAAGTCAGAAAAGTGATTCACACTTGGGGTGTGGAGGAAATCAGTTGGGAATGGGAATTAAGGAACATTCTGGGCTCATAGAAATGTTCTGCAGCTTGCACTGGGTGATAGTTACATAGGTGTATGCATGTATAAAATGTCACTGAGTTGTACATCTCAGATTGCACATTTTACTGCATGTAAATTAAACTGCAATAAGTCAAACACAATAGAGGAAAAAGAATTAGAGCTGTAATACTCTAGAGAGTAGAGATTGGTTCATTTAACCAAGACAGAGATCACCAAAGGCATTTTGGGAAAAAAAAAAAAAAGTTTGGAGTCGGTTTCCAGAGAGCTCAGAGCCCTCATAATAAAAAACACAGGAATTATTATTTATCCTATGAACAAGTAGGTTTTGGAGTTTTGGGATAGAAAATTAATAAGTGATGTTTCAGGAGGGGGTCTGTTGGTGATATGAAGTCTAAGCTGGCAGAACATAGTATGGAGGAAAGAAAATATTAAGAGCCTACTGTGTGATAGAGAGGCATTTCCATCATTTGCTGGTTGAAGGAGGTAAAGCTCAGAGAACTTGGCTTTCCCTGGGTCGCAAAGTGATCATTATAGGAACTGGGATTTTGGATTCCATGGCTCAGATTTGTTGCACTATGCTGTATTTTCCCCCCAGAAGTCCTAAAGTAAGGTGAGGTGGGACAAGCTAGCCTGTGGAGGTGTGAAAGGGGAAGAGAGAAAAAGATGTAGGTATTTACTATTAAAAAGGAAGATAAAGGGATTTCCAATGTGTATGGATGTAGCTACATTTTCTGTAGCTGATCTAAAATGAAGATTGAAGTTCCTTGAACAGAGGGCCACTTCTGGCATGGTGTGAAGTTTCTATCCACCTTGACAAAGATGGACCAAATCCTCTGGCATTTGAGACTATGTAGAAAGTTGTAAGGAGTTGATCCCCCTTACAATTGCACCCAAAACAATAAGATACCTAGGAATAAACCCAACCAAAGAGGCAAAGGATCTGTACTCAGAAAACTATAGAATACTCATGAAAGAAATTGAGGAAGACACAAAGGAATGGAAAAATGTTCCATGCTCATGATTGAAAGAAAAAATATTGTGAAAATGTCTATGCTACCTAGAGCAATCTATAGAATCAATACAATCCCTATCAAAATACCATCAACTTTTTTCACAGAACTGGAACAAATAATCCTAAAATTTGTGTGGAACCAGAAAAGACCCCGAATAGCCAAAGGAATGCTAAAAAAGCAAAGCAAAGCTGGTGGCATCACAATGCCAGACTTCAAACTCTATTACAAAGCTGTAATCAAGACAGTATGGTACTGGCACAAAAACAGACACATAGATCAGTGGAACAGAAGAGAGAACCCAGATATGGACCCTCAACTCTACGGTCAAATAATCTTTGACAAAGCAGGAAAAAACATGCAATGGGAAAAAGACAATCTCTTCAATAAATTGTGCTGGGAAAATTGGACAGCCACATGCAGAAGAATGAAATTGGACCATTTCCTTACACCGCACACAAAAATAGACTCAAAATGGATGAAAGACCAAATTATGAGACAGGAATCCTTCAAAATCCTGGAGGAGAACACAGGCAGCAACCTCTGTGACCTCGGCCACAGCAACTTCTTACTAGACATGTCTCCAAAGGCAAGGGAAAACAAAAGCAAAAATGAACTATTAGGACTTCATCAAGATAAAAAGCTTTTGCACAGCAAAGGAAACAGTCGACAAAACCAAAAGACAACCGCAGAATGGGTGAAGATATTTGCAAATGATATATCAGATAAAGGGCTAGTATCCAAGATCTATAAAGAACTTCTCAAACTCAACAACAAATGATCAAATAATCCAATCAAGAAATGGGCAGAAGACATGAAGACATGAACAGACATGAACAGACATTTCTCCAAAGAAGACATCCAAATTGCCAACAGACACATGAAAAAATGCTCCACATCACTGCTGAGGGAAATACAAATCAAAACCACAATGAGATACCACCTCACACCAGTCAGAATGGCTAAAATTAACAAGTCAGCAAATGACAGATGTTGGCGAGGATGCAGAGAAAGGGGAACCCTCCACACTGTTGGTGGGAATGCAAGCTGGTATAGTCACTCTGGAAAACAGTATGGATGTTCCTCAAAAAGTTGAAAATAGAGCTACCCTGTGGCCCAGAAATTGCACTACTAGGTATTTATCCCAAGGATAAAAATATAGTGATCCAAAGGGGCACCTGCACCCCAATGTTGATAACAGCAATGCCCACAATAGCCAAACTGTGGAAGGAGCCCAGATGTACATAGACAGATGACTAGATAAAGATGTGGTACATATATACAATGGAATATTACACAGCCATCAAAAAATGAAATCTTACCATTTGCAACAACATGGATGGAACTAGAGGGTATTATGCTAAGCAAAATAAGTCAAATCAGAGAAAGATAATTATTATATGATCTCATGATCTCACTGATATGTGGAATTTAAGAAACAAGGCAAAGGATCATAGAGGAAGAGAGGAAAAAATGAAACAAGATGAAACCAGAGAGGGAGACAAACCATAAGAGACTCTTAATCATAGGAAACAAACTGAGGGTTGCTGGAGGGGAGAGGAGTGGAGGGATAGGATAACTGAGTGATAGACATTGGGGAGGGTATGTGTTGTAATGAGCACTGGGTATTATATAAGACTGATGAATCACAGACCTGTACCCCTGAAACAAATAATACATTATATGTTAATTAATTAAATTTAAATAAAAAAGAAAAAGAAAGAAAGTGTCTGTACAGCTTCAGAATAAATAGAAGAGAACTAGAAATATATAGAGGTATTTGAATACACTGGGAAGAGATTTTTACTTCAGGGATAGGCCTCTCAACTGGAAACATGGGGACTTTCTTAATGAGATGTATAGAGGCAATCCTAAGTCTAAGACAACAGGGCATGAACATTTCATCCTCTCTCTCTTTCACTTTCTCTCTCTCTCTCCAAGGTTGATATAATGTAGTTTTTTTGGGGGGGAGGGGTTGCTTTTTTAAACTCATCTTAATTCCTTAAGTATAACAACAATGCATCAAGCTGGAAAAATAATATTACATTAAAACAGAGTCCTCCCAACTGATCTCAGTTCTCTCTGAGAATGTAACTATTATTTATATTTTTTTATATATATCCTTATCATATGCTGTGCAATAACATACACATATAATATATAATATAGACATGTAATCATTTTTTGGTGGCAATTTTAAGTAAATTTTTACAAATTTTAAGGATTCTATAGCTTTCTTTTTTAATGCCACAGTACCTATGGGAGAGTTTTCCTTATCAAAATATATAAACGGACCTCATTCAACGTAATAGGGGGATAGCGTTCTTTAAGATGAATGTGCTTTAGTTTACTTAACAGTTATCCTACTTATTTGTTGCTTTTATAAAAATGCCTGCACTGAACATCCTTGTTCTATGCCTCCATGTGCATATGTGGGAGTACTTTTCTCTGAAAAATTCTAAGAAATAGATTTACAGTATCATATTTAAAATGATAATACATCTCTTGAAACTTCCCTCAAGCATGGTTGAACTACTCTTGACACCTGTAAAGAGCATATAAAATTGCCTGGCACACTTCACAAATGCCCTATTGTATAATTTGCCTTGTGATCTGTGTTTTTCTTAGTAATTATATTATCATGTCTATTATTATCGATGCATAGAGGACATAAGTCTTGCCCTGCCCAAACCTGCAATCAACATCTCAGTGGTTGACAGGAAAATAAAGGAGGTAATTAAGAAATGAAGATAATAATGAACTTTCCAAAACAACAACAACAACAACAAAAACCCCAACCCAGAGTCCTGGTCATTTTTTGATAACTTTCTGATATATGTTGTAGCTTCTGTTCTCTGGTCATAAAGTCCGCAGAAGTGAGTTGTCTCAGTGTGGATCTATACAACCAAGAATCTCCCATGGATTCGGAGGTACTTCTCTTGACTATAGGCAGGAGGATGGCATGGTAAGCAGCAGGGAATGGTGGGGACCATCACTGATGGGGGTACTGGGTCCGGCATTTTCCTCAATCTGTTGGTCATTCTGGCCATTCTGTACATCCTTATTGAGCCTTAGTGCCTTCATTTGAGTAAATGAGAACCCTTCAATGTTCTTTATAGATGTAAAATTTCCTTAAGAACCAGTGACATATATATTTGAATACAGTATTCTTTTTGCAAAAACTTTATTGGGTGTCAGAATTACCAGGAAGGTTTTAAAACATGAACTTCTAGGTCCTCCCACCACAGGTCTTGGCTGGAGCCTGGAAATACTCATCTCTTACCAGTTCCTAGGTGATGCTGGTGCTGATGCTGCTCGCCTGGCAATCACACTTTGAGAACTACTGCTTTAGTGTGGTTCTCAGGCACTACAGAGTGGACATTGAAAGAAAGCCTAAGAGAGAAGGATCTTTGAGGATTGCTAAATGATAGAGATATAAGACTCCTGGAACAATAAGCATGGAGTCAAGCTGTGTTTGAAAGAGGCCATATGGAGGCTAAAGAAAAGGAGGCTGCGCCAGAGGAAAACCATCCAAGGAGGAGGTTTCTGTTGTAACTCAGGGAATACATGGACAGAGTTTGAACTGGGGTGACATCAAAGGGAAAGAACAAGAAGAGATTTGTTAAGAGCAATTTGGGAGCTAGAATTAGAGGACCTGGAATTTTATGCTGGGAATGAAAGTGAGGGAGGAGTCTTGGATGCCTACAGATTTCTAGTGTGGGAAATAAGGTGAATGATGGTATCACTTGAAATGTAAAACAGGGAAAGAACATTATCAGAAGGTTAGTCAAGGTGTGTATGAGTACTGCAAGAGGGTACTGTCACAGGCAGCCCCAAGTGCCTGCACAAGGGCCAGAGATGCTCGGGAAATGAGAGGAATGACACCTGGAGGTGACCTTAATTAATGTGACTTTAAGTTGAGAATTATTCTGCCAGAACTGAGACCAAATAGGAAGGCCAGGGAGATGGGTGTTTGGAAATGGGATTGATTTTATTTTTAAATTATGAAGTTTTCTCTAAGGATGTTGAGAAAGATTTTGGAACTTCAATAAATAAATAATAGCAAGGTCTGGGCAGCTATGAGGGAGTGATAAAGAGGCAACTGTGGCAGCAGCAGCTACAAATTCACAAGGATAAAATCACAGAGTCATGAATAAGCCAGAAGTGCACACACACACACATATATGAGACAAGGAGAAGAAAGGAAGAATGAGCTCTCCAAACAGTCTTAGCTTTACCTTAGATGAATAATAGCAACATAGATTACATATAGATTATGTATTATATAGATAGATTATATATGGATTATATACAGAGAGAGATTAAATAGATGAAAGACTGAAAAGAAATATGTTAATGAATGAACAGTGGATATATCTGGGTGTTTATAGACTATGTTTATTTTCTTATATAAACCTTTATTTTCTTATTTTCTATTATCAACATATCATACTTTTAAAACTTAAGTTATTTACATGTTTTTTACAAACTTGCTTTCGAGTGGTGGAAGAAAAAAAAAAACACAACAGAATTCTTAGAGAATAGACTGGAGTTTGGTTTTCTGGTTCTCTTCTCTCTACAGCCTGAGACAAATCTTGGCAGTCCCACAAAGAACCATCTAGATCTCTCATTACTGAGTGATGAGCAGTCTGGACCCCACTGAGTGTTGCAGCTTACAGGCAATTTGATCCATTCTCATTGAGAAGCCTGGGGCGAGGAGGTACTGTTTAGAGGAATACAACATGGAAACCAATTTGAAATACACACACACAAAAGTGTTAGTGATTCAGAACAGCTTGTAGCCCCAGCTCACTTCACCTGCCAGCCCCTGGAGACCGGGGCAGGTAGAGATGCTTTGGCAAAATTCCCCTGGGAGCTCTGGGCCTGCTTTGTTACCCAGGACTCAGAGGACCCAGTAACAAATGGCCGGGCCAATACTGATGGATGCCAATAATGAGGCAGAACATTTATACAAGAAACAACACACTTCCCATTGCTCTTTGCTAAGAAATAAAATAGGGCTGATTTTAAGATCCATTCTTTGGGGCAGCTGGGTGCCTCAGTCGGTTAAGTGCCTGGTTGATTTTGGCTCAGGTCATGATGTCAGGGTCAGGGTCTTGAGATCTAGCCATGCCTAGAGCTCTCCACTGTGGGTGGAACCTACTTAAGATTCTGCCTCTGCCCTCAGCCCCTCACCATCCCCTACTCCGTACCCCTACTTGCACTTTCATGCTCTCTCTCTCTCTCAAAAAAGAAGAAAAAAAAAAAGATCAGGTCTTCTTATGGGACAGGGCATTCATGGTAAGAGAATGTAAGGCAGCTTTTGTTCCCATCTCCCACAGATCCTTGTTTTCTTCTTTAAATCCATCCTTTTTCTTGGCCGAGTTCTGATTCTGATTCTGTGGCTCCGTGACCTGAGAAATGGAAACAAAGGGGTTCAAAGTTGTATGGATGCCTTCCCTTATTGCTCCGTGTTCTCTGCCTTCCTTCTCTTCAGAAAGAATCAAGCCTTGAGCCTGAGTTTTAGGAAATACAGATCAATTGCTGCCTACACTCATGCACATGTGCCTTTCTGCCTTGTCTTCCATAATCTCTCAAAAATGACCCGCTGAATATTTTTTTTAAAGATTTTATTTATTTATTTGAGAGAGAGCACAAGCAGGTGGAGAGGCAGAGGGAGAAGGGAGAAGCAGACTCCTGCTGAGCAGGGAACCGGATGTGGGGATAGATCCCAGGACTCCAGGACCATGACCTGGGCCAAAGGCAGAGGCCTAACCTACTGAGCCACCCAGGCACCCCTGATCCACTGAATATTTTTAAACCGTTATTGATCTGTACTGGATGATTTTCACTTTGGTCCACATGGAAATCACCTTCAGCCTTTATTTAAACTTTTATTTCTCTATACTGTACATTTCATAGAGGACATGCAGTGACCCATTCTTTCTCCTTCAGCATGATCATCATAGTTGTGAGGTGGGTGTGATCACACAACAATGATGTGGAAGTTTCTTGTCTGCTCCTCTACAAACATGATGTATTTCTGAATCCCTTTGGGGCCCAGGCTTGACTTTTTCACTCTAGCAGGTTCTCTGACATTGGGTAGGCCTGAAGCCTGGGGAGGGAGTGGTCATCAGAAGAGAGAGCTAGCTGCCACTGTAGCCCTTGGTGATGGAGGGGTATTGCTGGTCCCGAAAGGCCTAGCAATGCCCTCCTCCATCTCATTTCCCACTGACCTCAACCAGAATCTGGAGGGATTTCACTGCATATTTGTACACACATACCTGAAAGTACATATGTATATCTAGCTATATAATTTTATTTTATGTAAATATGATAATTATATATACATT
Source organism: Halichoerus grypus (assembly GCF_964656455.1). Taxonomy (NCBI): domain Eukaryota; kingdom Metazoa; phylum Chordata; class Mammalia; order Carnivora; family Phocidae; genus Halichoerus; species Halichoerus grypus. The sequence continues at coordinate 151,483,636 of NC_135712.1, read as the reverse complement.
TTTTATGCAATTTGCTTTCTCCTCATAATAATATATGAGCAAAATCTCCATGATCTCCACTGAAATGACATGGGACCTGGCCAGAAAATACTGATAATCAGTCTGCAAGCACAGGTTTTATTTCTATACTGTTACAAGAGTCCACCATTAGGGTAAAGCATAGATCAGGTCCTTTGTTAGGTATATGTTTTCTCCAGTGTTATAAAGTCAGATAGACAAATGAAGGTTTTAAAGTATCTTAAATCATAAGAATGTTACAGAATGTCATAGTTGTTCTGCAGCATTGACTGTTTTCTCAGGTTAAACAAAGAAAGGGGAACTTTTCTGGCTAGAAAAGTCATTAGTTAATCTGAGATTACCAATTTACTGAAAACAAGGAAGAATATATTTCTGACTTGACTCACAGGGGAAGGTCATTGAGAGGACATGAACCCCAATTGACTTGTGACTGGGAGGGGGGCTCCCAACTCCCTCCTCTGTGCTTGCAATGTACCATCCTCCCACCTTTCCACAGTGGGGACTGTTTTCAAGGATGCCACCTCGTGATAGTGAGGTGGTATCGAGACCCTGCAGTTAGTCAGTATATGTGACAGAGCCCCATTATGGCCTCCACAGAAACCTTAAGATTCTGGCAGCAGGTGTGAGATCTATTTTTCTTGCAGCCCCAAGACAAGCCCCATGAGTTCCCTTGCTGGTTAAACTTGCCACCAGCCAACCTGGAGTGGCCCCCCTCTTTTCTTAGGTCTCTATCTGCCCTCCTTGTTATGGAACCTGGACTGGATCGCCTAACTGAAGAACCAAGCAGCACTCAGAGATCTTGGAGGATAGGAGGTTTATTTAATGCTGGCGGGCTCAGAGGAGAATGATCTCCTGACCACAAACAAAGGGGAAATTTATACACTTCTACTTCTGCATGCTTGGCACTTTTGGCGGGTTCAGGAAGCGGGGCAGGGAGAAGAACCTGGAAGAGTCCCGGGGCAGGGACTGGGACTCCCTTGCTGGCTTGGCCAGCCATCTTAGGACACAGATTTTTCCTCTTCATTCCCCCCTTTCCATGCCTTTTCTTACTTGAATGGGCATCGATTATTATTAGGGCTCTTGCCAGTCTAGAGGTCTGTATTGGGTTACCAGTAGTTATAATTTAATTGATTCTATCTGAGAGCTGATGAATCGGGTGATGAGATTAATAATACATGGACCCAACAGGAATGCCAATAGGATCATGAGGAGAGGACTGGCTAGGGGAAGGAGCCATGTAGCCCAGCTCCAGATATTATACCAATTGCCCCAAGAATTTGCTAATTCTTCTCTCCTGTGTGCAACCCAATCTTGTAGTTGTTGGATCATGTCTCTGACCAACCCTGATTGGTTCATATAGAAATAACATTCCTCATTTAGGAAGAGACAAAGTCTCCCCTTTTCAGCAGTGAGCAGGTCCAAGCGCCTCTGATTCTGTAGTACCACCGCTGTGAGGGAGTCTATCTGGTCTTTTTTTTTTTTTAAAGATTTTATTTATTTATTTTGACAGAGAGAGAGACAACGAGAGAGGGAACACAAGCAGGGGGAGTGGGAGAGGGACAAGCAGGCCTCCTGCTGAGCAGGGAGCCCGATGTGGGGCTCGATCCCAGGACCCTGAGATCATGACCTGAGCCGAAGGCAGACACTCAACGACTGAGCCACACAGGAGGCCCTGATCTTGTATAGTCATTATAGACTTGGCCACCTGTTCCATATATTCTGCAAGAATTTCTGACAGTTTCTGGTAGTAATAGGAGGACGAAGTGATTCCTCCTATTCCAGTGCCCACAGCCGTTGATATGCTTAATCCAACCAACAGTGGGATGAATTGGACAGCCCTTTTGGGACGTGTAGGTGCCAAAAAGGGAATGGGAAGGGATTGATTATTGGGGATTATATCTACCTGGGGAGTAAGAAGCACCAATGCACATGTCCCCACCCAGTTAGCCAGTAAGCATCGATAAATATACCTTCTGCACCCGAAAAGGGTGCCGGGTTCTGGAGTGCACCATGGTGTGGCAGACATGCACCCAACAAGTGAAAGGCAACTGTGGATTTGGAGACATTGGGTGGCAGATAGGCTTCCTACTAAATGTGCTTCCCCAGGATTATGGACACAGTCAGGGGCTGGGTAAAACAATACATTGGCCGGTTTTGGGTCTATTCCTATGGGTTCGGGAGGTTCACCTGTGGGCCTGATCAGGTTGAGGAAACTCAGTGGGCTTGCTACAAGCCGAGGGCACCGGTTTGCAGGCAAAGCCAGCAATCTGCAGCTAACTGAGGGTTGGTTGTGTTGAGTATATGGTGGACCCCTTCTAATATACCATTTACTTGAGGGTCTAGAGTGAGTGGTCCCCAATGGGGAGGAAACCTCAGCAGGGGTTGATAAAGGTCAGATTTCCAGCAGGTTAGGCCCTTTTCCTCAGGACATCTCGAATCCCTATATCCCCAGTATAGTCTGGGCCTAATTTTTCCTGTCATGAGTGTCTCTCCCCTATTGTGACAAATAGTAACTTCTCTCAAGTCATAACATTGTCTCCTCATGCTAGGGTATACCAAGGTACAAAAACAGGGAGACCATGGGGTTGGTGTTGTCTGTTCTTGGTTGGATGTGGCTGCAGTTAGAGTGAGAGTGGGAGCTCTGGCAGGGGCCTTCTGGACAAGATTGGGGAGAGGCCGTGGAGTGGCTGGGGGTTACCCAGGGGGTAGGGCCACATAGCAGTTGGGACATCAGTCTGTTGGGCGACCAGACACGTAGAACAGACCCTCGTGTTGGCAGAGGGTTGGGTGGCGTTTAGCACACTCATCAAAGTTATTTGCCCAAGAGGGCTTGTAGTAATGCTGGTATGTACATGGTGGGTAGTTGGTGCTCCCTAGTATCCTTATGGCCTGGAGAGTGAGGGAGAGGAAACCTGTGAGCAACTGAGTGTAGTAATACATCCTAAGGTGACCCAATAAACAACAACAATGGCAAGTCTCTGGGGGAAAGTCCAGTCAGAAGGTGCAACAGTATAGAGTTCGACTCCTAGGATGAGGGATATCACGCTGATGACAGCTAGAGGCCATGACGAGCAGGTGTCCATTAGTCGGTGGGGTCTTGTCAAAGGTGAAGCCGGAGCGGGTCTGTGGGGTTTGGCTGGACTTTCCACTGGCACGATTCCTCGTCCGAATGATGAGCTTTCTATCTATCTTTCTTTTTTTTTTTATTATGTTATGTTAATCACCATACATTACATCATTAGTTTTTGATGTAGTGTTCCATGATTCATTGTTTGCATATAACACCCAGTGCTCCAGTCAGTACCTGCCCTCTTTAACACCCATCACCAGGCTAACCCATCCCCCTACTCCCCTCCCCTCTAGAATCCTCAGTTTGTTTCTCAGAGTCCATAGTCTGTCATGGTTCGTCTCCCCCTCCAATTTTCCCCCTTCATTTTTCCCTTCCTGCTATCTTCTTCTTTTTTTTTTTTTTTTCTTTTTGTAACATATAATGTATTATTTGTTTCAGAGGTACAGGTCCGTGATTCAACAGTCTTACACAATTCACAGCACTCACCATAGCACACACCCTCCCCAATGTCTATCACCCAGCCACTCCATCCCTCCCAACCCCACCACTCCAGCAACCCTCAGTTTGTTTCCTGAGATTAAGAATTCCTCATACAGTGAGATCATATGATACATGTCTTTCTCTGATTGACTTATTTCACTCAGCATAACACCCTCCAGTTCCATCCACATTGTTGCAAATGGCAAGATTTCATTCCTTTTGATGGCTGCATAATATTCCTTGTATACACATCTTATTTATCCATTCATCTGTTGATGGACATCTTGGCTCTTTCCATAGTTTGGCTACTGGGGACATTGCTGCTATAAACATCAGGGTGCACGTACCCCTTCAGATCCCTACATTTGTATCTTTGGGGTAAATACCCAGTAGTGCAATTGCTGGGTCATATGGTAGCTTTATTTTCAACTTTTTGAGGAACCTCCATACTGTTTTCCAGAGTAGCTGCACCAGCTTGCATTCCCACCAACAGTGTAGGAGGGTTCTCCTTTCTCCGTATCCTCACCAACATCTGTCCTTGTTAATTTTAGCCATTCTGACTGGTGTGAGGTGGTATCTCATTGAGGTTTTGATTTGGATTTCCCTGATGCCGAGCGATGTGGAGCACTTTTTCATGTGTCTGTTGGCCATTTGGATGTCTTCTTTGGAAAAATGTCTGTTCATGTCTTCTGCCCATTTCTTGATTGGATCATTTGTTCTTTGGGTGTTCAGTTTGATAAGTTCTTTATAGATTTTGGAGACTAGCCCTTTATCTGATATGTCATTTGCAAATATCTTCTCCCATTCTGTCCGTTGTCTTTTGGTTTTGTTGACGGTTTCTTTTGCTGTGCAAAAGCTTTTTATGTTGATGAAGTTCCAATAGTTCATTTTTGCCCTTGCTTCCCTTGCCTTTGGTGATGTTTCTAGGAAGAAGTTGCTGCGGCTGAGGTCGAAGAGGTTGCTGCCTGTGTTCTCCTTTAGGATTTTGATGGACTCCTGTCTCACATTGAGGTCTTTCAACCATTTGGAGTCTATTTTTGTGTGTGGTGTAAGGAAATGGTCCAGTTTCATTCTTCTGCATGTGGCTGTCCAATTTTCCCAACACCATTTGTTGAACAGACTGTCTTGTTTCCATTGGACATTCTTTCCTGCTTTGTCAAAGATGAGTTGACCATAGAGTTGAGGGTCCATTTCTGGGCTCTCTATTCTGTTCCATTGATCTATGTGCCTGTTTTTGTACCAGTACCATACTGTCTTGATAATGACAGCTTTGTAACAGACCTGGAAGTCTGGAATTGTGATGCCATCTGCTTTGCTCTTCTTTTTCAACATTCCTCTGGCTATTCGGGGTCTTTTCTGGTTCCATACAAATTTTAGGATTATTTGTTCCATTTCTTTGAAAAAAGTTGATGGTATTTTGATAGGGATTGCATTGAATGTGTAGATTGCTCTAGGTAGCATTGACATCTTCACAATATTTGTTCTTCCAATCCATGAGCATGGAACGTTTTTCCATTTCTTTGTGTCTTCCTCAATTTCTTTCATGAGTATTTTATAGTTTTCTGAATACAGATTCTTTGCCTCTTCACTTAGATTTATTCCTAGGTATCTTATGGTTTTGGGTGCAATTGTAAATGAGATTGACTCCTTAATTTCTCTTTCTTCTGCCTTGTTGTTGGTGTATAAGAATGCCACTGAATTCTGTGCATTGATTTTATATCCTGCCACTTTACTGAATTCCTGTATGAGTTCTAGCAGTTTTGGGGTGGAGTCTTGGGTTTTCCACATAAGGTATCATATCATCTGCAAAGAGTGAGAGTTTGACTTCTTCTTTGCTGATTTGGATGCCTTTGATTTCTTTTTGTTGTCTGATTGCTGTGGCTAGGACTTCTAATACTATGTTGAATAGCAGTGGTGATAGTGGACATCCCTGCCACGTTCCTGACCTTAGGGGGAAAGCTCTCAGTTTTTCCCCACTGAGAATGATATTCGCTGTGGGTTTTTCATAGATGGCTTATATGATATTGAGGTATGCACCCTCTATCCCTATTCTCTGAAGAGTTTTGATCAAGAAAGGATGCTGTGCTTTGTCAAATGCTTTTTCTGCATCTATTAAGAGGATCATATGGTTCTTGATCTTTCTTTTATTAATGTATTGTATCACTTGATTGATTTGTGGATGTTGAACCAAACTTTCAGCCTAGGGATAAATCCCACTTGGTCATGGTGAATAATCTTTTTAATGTACTGTTGGATCCTATAGGCTAGTATTTTGGTGAGAATTTTTGCATCCATGTTCATAAAGGATATTGGTCTGTAATTCTCCTTTTTGATGGGGTCTTTGTCTGGTGTTGGGATCAAGGTAATGCTGGCCTCATAAAATGAATTTGGAACTTTTCCTTCCATTTCTATTTTTTGGAACAGTTTCACAAGAATAGGTATTAATTCTTCTTTAAATGTTTGGTAGAATTCCCCTAGGAAACCATCTGGTTCTGGGCTTTTGTTTTTTGGGAGATTTTTGATTACTGCTTCAATTTCCTTAGTGGTTATAGGTCTGTACAGGTTTTTTATTTCTTCCTGGTTCAGTTTTGGTAGTTTAGACATTTCTAGGAATGCATCCATTTCTTCCAGATTATCTAATTTGCTGGCATACATTTGCTCATAATATGTTCTTATAATTGTTTGTATTTCTTTGGTGTTGGTTGTGATCTCTCCTCTTCCACTGATGACTTTATTTATTTGGCTCCTTTCTCTTTTCTTTTTGATAAGTCTTGCCAGGGGTTTATCAATCTTATTAATTCTTTCAAAGAACCAGCTCCTAGTCTTGTTGATCTGTTCTACTGTTCTTTTGGTTTCTATTTCATTGATTTCTGCTCTGATCTTTATTATTTCTCTTCTCCTGCTGGGTTTAGGCTTTATTTGCTGTTCTTTCTCCAGCTCCTTTAGGTGTAGGGTTAGGTTGTGTATTTGAGACCTTTCTTGTTTCCTGAGAAAGGCTTGTATTGCTATATACTTGCCTCTTAGGACTGCCTTTGCTGCATCCCAAAGATTTTGAACAGTTGTGTTTTCATTTTCATTGGTTTCCATGAATTTTTTTAAATTCTTCTTTAATTTCCTGGTTGACCCATTCATTCTTTAGTAGGATGCTCTTTAGCCTCCATGTATTGAGTTCTTTCTGACTTTCCTCTTGTGATTGAGTTCTATCCTCAAAGAATTGTGGTCTTAAAATATGCAGGGAATGATTCTAGTCTTTTGGTACTGGTTGAGTCCTGATTTGTGACCTAGGATGTGGGTCTATACTGCAGAATGTTCCATGGGCACTAGAGAAGAATGTGTATTCTGTTGCTTTGGGATGGAATGTTCTGAATATATCTGTGAAGTCCATTTGGTCCAGTGTGTCATTTAAAGTCTTTATTTCCTTGTTGATCTTTTGTTTAGATGATCTGTCCATTTCAGTGAGGGGGGTGTTAAAGTTCCCCACTATTATTGATTGTTGTCAATGTGTTTCTTTGATTTTGTTATTAATTGGCTTATATAATTGGTTGCTCCCATGTTAGGGGCATAGATATTTATAATTGTTAGATCTTCTTGTTGGATAGACCCTTTAAGTAGGATAGAGTGTCCTTCCTCATCTCATTATAGTCTTTGGTTTAAAATCTAATTTGTCTGATATAAGGATTGCCACCCCAGCTTTCTTTTGGTGTCCATTAGCATGGTAAGTGGTTTTCCACCCCCTCACTTTCAATCTGGGGTGTCTTTGTTTCTAAAATGCGTCTCTTGCAGACAGCATATCGATGGGTCTTGCTTTTTAATCCAATCTGATAGCCTGTGTCTTTTGATTGGGGCATTTAGCCCATTTACATTCAGGGTAACTTTTGAAAGATATGAATTTATTGCCATTGTATTGCCTGTGAGGTGACTGTTACTGTATATTGTCTGTGTTCCTTTTTGGTCTATGTTGCTTTTAGGCTCTCTCTTTGCTTAGAGGACCCCTTTCAATATTTCTTGTAGGGCTGGTTTTGTGTTTGCAAATTCCTTTAGTTTTCATTTGTCCTGGAAGCCTTTTATCTCTCCTTCTATTTTGGTGACAGCCTAGCTAGATATAGTATTCTTGGCTGCATATTTTTCTCATTTAGTGCTCTGAATATATCATGCCAGTCCTTTCTGTCCTGCCAGGTCTCTGTGGATAGGTCTGTTGCCAATCTAATTTTTCTACCATTGTAGGTTACAGATCTCTTATCCCGAGTTACTTTCAGGATTTTCTCTTTGTCTCTGAGACTTGTAAGTTTTATTATTAGATGTCGGGGTGTTGACCTATTTTTATTGATTTTGAGGGGGGTTCTCTGTGCCTCCTGGATTTTGATGCCTGTTTCCTTCCGCAAACTAGGGAAGTTCTCTGCTATCATTTGCTCCAATATACCTTCTGCCCCCTTCTCTCTTTCTTCTTCTTCTGGGATCCCAATTATTCTAATATTGTTTCATCTTATGGTATCACTTATCTCTCAAATTCTTCCCTCTTGATCCAGTAGTTGTTTATCTCTCTTTTTCTCAGCTTCTTTATTTTCCATCATTTGGTCTTCTATATCACTGATTCACTCTTCTGCCTCATTTATCCTAGCAGTTACAGCCTCCATTTTTGATTGCACCTCATTAATAGCCTTTTTGATTTCGAGTTGGTTAGATTTTAGTTCTTTTATTTCTCCAGGAAGGGTTTCTCTAATATCTTCCATGCTTTTTTCAAGGCCAGCTAGTATCTTTGCAACCGTCATTCTGAACTCTAGTTCTGACATCTTACTAATGTCCGTATTGATTAGGTCCCAGGCAGTCGGTACTGCCTCTTGTTCTTTTTTTGAGGTGATTTTTTCCGTCTTGTCATTTTGTCCAGAGGAGAATAGATGAATGAGAGAACAAAGTGTTTACAGGGTAACAATGACTCCAGAAAAATATACACTAAACAAATCAGAAGAGACCTGAAACTGGGGGAAAAGAAAGGGAAAAAAGAAAAAAGAAAAAAAGAATATGATCAAATATGATCAGGGTGGTGAATAGATCAGTGCCACACACTAGATTTTGGCTGTATTTTGGTGTGTTAGAAGAATGTGCCTCCCAAAATTTTAAAGAAGGAAAAGCTTATATATGTACAAAAATAAGGGTAAATATGATGAAGGGATGGAATATGACTGTAAAGATGAAAATTATAAAGAATTTTATAAAAGGAATTGATAAGTTAAGAAGTTGGTTGAAAAAAGAAAGAAGAGGATTTAAAAAAAAAGAAGGGAGAAAAATGTGATCCGGTAGGAACTAGAACAAAGCCATACACTAGAGATTTAGGGCATATTTTGGTCTGTTAGAAGAAACTGTATCGCAAAATTTTAAAGAGAGAACAACTTATATATATATACCAAAAATAAGGTTAACTACTATGAAGGGATAGAATATGACTCTAAAAATGAAAAATATACAAGATTTTTTTAAAAAGGGATTGATAAGATGTTGTTTGAAAAAGGGAAAAAGAAAAATTCAAAAAAAAAGAAAAAAATTAATTTTGAAAGACTAAAGAATCAGGGGGAATAAAGTCATGAATTCTATGTCCTGTATTCCCTTAATGTTGGAGTTCTGCCATTCTCATTGATCAGTAAACTTGATCTTGGCTGGCTGTTCTTGCTGATCTTCTGGGGGAGGGGCCTGTTGCAGTGGTTCTCAAATGTCTTTGCCTGAGGTGGAATTGCCAGCTGTTGCCGGGTCCGGGCTAAGGAATCTGCTCGGGTTTGCTCCTGGGAGCTTTTGTTCCCTGCAAGCTTTCCATACAGCTTTGGAGGATGAGAGTGAAAATGGCAGCCTCCCAATCTCTGCCCAGGAGGAGCCAAGATCTCAGGGTCCCACTCCTCAGTGAGCCCCCAGAGAAAAGCAGTCAATCACTCCTGTCTCCCCAGTCTCCGGCCTCACTCCGTGGTCACCCGGCCTGTGACAGAGCTTTTCTATCTCTGGCACCCGACCCGGTGTGGAGTCTCCAAACCCAGCAGATCCCTGTGGTGTGTTCCCATGCTACTCCTCCTGGGGGAGGAATGGCCCGGATCTGCTGCTTTTTGGGTCCCTGCTGGAAGAGCAGTGGCTGGACTGTGCCGTGGATCACGGTTTATGGCAACCCCGAGCTGAGAGCCCACTCCTCGGCTCCGTCTCTGCAGCCGGCTTCCCTGCTCCGATACCTGGGAGCTCTGCCACACTCAGGCACCCCCGGTCTTTCTGTGACCTCGAGGGTCCTGAGAGCACACTGTCCCAGTGAAGGTTCCACCACCCGCTTAGCCACTGGAGCAATGTCCCTCAGCAGAGCAGACTTCTAAAAGTTCTGATTTTGTGCTCTGCTGCTCTATCACTTGCCAGTAGTGGCTGATGGAGGCCCCCCCAACCATCTATCTTCCTGAATATCGCCTCGGATTCACTTCTCTGCACGTCCTACCTTCCAGAAAGTGGTCGCTTTTCTGTTCAGAGTGTTGCTGCTATTCTTTTCTTCGATCTCCTGTTGATTTCATAGGTGTTCAGAATGGTTTGATCCCTATCTAGCTAAATTCCTGGGACCAGACTAAATTTGGGTCTCCTACTCCTCCGCCATCTTGCTCCTCCTCTGAATGATGAGCTTTCTTCACTCTGGAGTGGTGGACCCTCAGGGTTACACCTGAGACCTTAAGGGCAGTAGTACAACAGTGTGGGGCCCTGTCCACTGTGGTCTGAGGGGGTCTTTCTTCCAATCTTTGACCCAAACTGAGTCCCCTCTTTGGAAGGAGTGAGACCTTAAGTAGATAGGGTTCTGCTCAATGGTGTATTTTTGTAATTCATTTAGGTTGGCCCCTAGGGCCTGAAGCTGCGCCTTTATTTTTTTATCTCCAACCTGATGTAAGTTTCCTGGAAGCCTCCCCCATTTTGAATGGGGAGAAACCTAGTGTCTCAAGCATGCAGCAAGCACGTAGGAGAGCTAGGGGTAGCAGATCCGGCCATGGGAGGTTAGTCTTCTGACAAAACTTTGCTAAGTTTCCCTTGAGGGTGCTATTCATTCGCTCTACTTTCCCTGAACTTTTGGGCCAGTAAGCGGTGTGGAGTCTCCAGGTGATGTTGAGAGATTTGGTCAAGACCTGTACAATGTCTGCCACAAATGTGGGTCCATTGTCACTATGGATTGTTAATGGCAGGCCAAATGGGGCATGATCTGTGAGAGGACTTTAGCTACTTCCCGGCTTTGCTCCATCCTGGTCAGGAAGAATTCAACCCACCCAGAGTATATGCATACTATTACTAGGAGATATCTGAACCCCTGCTTGGCTGCACATCTCTGAAGTCTACCTCTAGATCGTCGAAGGGGGTTGCTCCTATCCTCTGGACACCTGGCAGGGGCCATGGTGCAGACCAAGCATTATTTTTAGCACATGTTATGCACCATTCACTCGTTGCTCAGCATAGTGTTGGCAGCTGACTGATGTAGTAGTGCTTCTTGAGAAAGGCCTCTAATGCAGTTTTTCCCAGATGAGTGAGTTGGTGGTATTCCTTGACTAGATGCCCTCCAGTTGTTGTTGGAATGAAGATGTGCCCATCTGGCAGCATCCATCATCCCTTTTCAGTCAGGGTGGCCTCCTCAGCCATGGCCCATTCTTTTTTCTTTTTAGTGTAACTGGGTGGAGGGACTTCTTCTGGGGATGTCAGGGCCATGGTGAGGGAAGAGGCTCTGTCCCACTGGCTGAAGTCTTGGCTGCCTCATCTGCCAGACGATTTCCCTGTACTATGGGGTCGTCTCCTTTCTGGTGTCCCTTACAGTGCAGGATTGCTACTTCCTTTGGAAGCCAGATGGCTTCGAGGGGTCTCAGTACCTCCTCCTTGTTTTTTTTTTTTTTTTTTAAAGATTTTATTTACTTATTTGACAGAGAGAGACACAGAGAGAGAGGGAACATAAGCAGGGGGAGTGGGAGATGGAGAAGCAGGCTTCCCTCGGAGCAGGGAGCCCGATGCGGGGCTCGATCCCAGGACCCTGGGATCATGACCTGAGCCAAAGGCAGACGCTTAACGACTGAGCCACCCAGGTGCCCCTCCTCCTTGTTTTTGATAGCTTTTCCTGCAGCGGTTAGGAGGCCCTTTTCCTTGTAGATGTTTCCATGTATATGTAAAGTAGTGAGGGCATACTGAGAGTCAGTATAGATGTTGACTCGCTTGCCTTCACTGAGGGTGAGGGCTCGGACTAAGACATATAGTTCATCCCATTGAGCTGACCATCCAGCTGGTAATGCCTTAGCCTCTAGGATTTTAGTAGTTGTGGTTACTGTATAACCCGCTTTTCAGGCACCCTCCTGTAGGTAACTGCTGCCATCGCTGAACAGCGTGAGCTCTGGATTCTTTATGGCTTGATCCTGCAGATCTGGATGACTCATAGACTTCATCAGTTACCTCGGAGCAGTCATGGTCTGGTTGCCCCTCTTCCGTGGGAAGAAAGTTTGCTGGGTTTAATGTCCTTACTGTTTCAAGGGTGACTTGTGGGTTTTCACAGAGGAGCTCTTGGTATTGTGCTAGCTGAGAGTTGGAAAGGAAGTGGTGCCCCTGTGCATTCATGAGGGACACATCTGCATGAGGGACCTTGACGTTCAGTTCTTGCCCCAGGGTAAGTTTGTTTGCCTCCTTGATGAGTAGGATTGTGGCTACCAGTGCCCTGAGGCACAGTGGCCATCCCGCTGCCACGGGGTCCAGCTTCTTTGACAGGTATGCAACTGACTGTTGTCAGGGCCCAACAGTCTGGGTGAGTACCCCAAGTGCTATTTTTTCCTTTTCATGTACAAAGAGATTGAAGGGTTTTTCTACATCTGGTAGCCAGGGCTGGAGCCCACCCCAGGGCAGTCTTTATCTCTGTGAAGGTGGCTTCTGCTTCCTCAGTCCAGGCAGGGGGTTCTTGATCTGGTCCCCCTAAGAGACCATAGAGGGGTCTTGCTATTGCCGAGATCCCAGGGATCGAGATGTGGCAGAATCCTGCAGCCCCCAGGAATTCTCATAGGCCCCTTTTTGTCTGGGGCTGTGGCAGGGAGATGATGACTTTCTTTCTCTCCGGCCCTAGTACTCTCTTCCCTTGGGTGAGGAGGAAACCATAGCAACCTGTTGTTGGCAGATTTGTGCTTTCTTCCATGAGACTCAGTATCCCGACTCTGAGAGGAGTTGTAGGAGGGCCTTTGTGCCTTTTGTGCAGTCTTCTTGTGTGTCACTGGTGAGGAGGAGGTCATCCACGTACTGGAGGAGTGTTCATCGTGTGGCCTCTCTTGGGAAACTGGCGAGGTCCGTAGCCTGCACTTCCCCAAAGAGGGTTGGTGAGTTTTTAAACCCTGCAGGAGGTGCGTCCAAGTCAGTTGCATCTGGTGCCCTGTATCAGGTCCAGTCCATTCAAAGGCAAACAGTGGTTGGCTCTGGGGAGCTAAGTGGAGGCAGAAGAAGGCATCCTTTAAATCTAGGCAAGTGAACCACCTGGCCAACCCCAGGATTTGGCTGAGGAGGGTGTATGAATTTGGGACCACTGGGTGCAGAGAGATGGTCATCTTGTTGATGGCCCACAGGTCTTGAACTGGTCGGTATCCCCTTCCTGGCTTCTTGACTGGCAGGAGTGGGGTATTCCAGGCCGACTGGCACTCAACTAAAATACCTGTTTCTTTGAGTTTGGCCAAATGTTCTTGGATGCCAATCTTAGCTTCTTGTGGGAGGGGGTATTTCCTTTGCCTCTGAGGTTGGGCTCCTGGGATCAGTTCAACAATGATAGGGGCCTGATTCCGGGCTAGTCCAGGTGGGTTGTCTTCAGCCCATACTGAAGGGAAGGTAAGTCTGAACTCCAGTGGGCTGCTCGGTTGGGCCTGGACACAGAATAGCCTCCATTCTTCTTCCCTCAGCGTGGTAATTGCTAGTACCAGAGACCCCGTCTCTTCTTGCCTTGGGTTCAATTGGAGGGTAGTGTGTCCAGTGGGCTCAAAGGTTATCTGAGCCGCAAGCTTGGAGAGTATGTCTCAGCCCAGGAGAGGGATGGGGCAATAAAGTAGATAAAGGAATTCATGTCGGACCTTGTGGCCCCTGAGTTCACACTGGCAAGCCTGGCAAAAGGGCTGTCGTATCGCCCATGTCCCGGTGGCTGCAAGGATGGTCGCAGTCCTTTTGCTGAAAGGGGCCACTGGGGAGGTGACAACAGAGTGCTTGGCCCCAGTATCAACCATAAAAGTCACTGGTTGGCCCCCCACTTTCATTCTGACCAGGGGCTCATGGGGAGCAAGGAGGAAAGAGCCCAGTCCCCCTCAATCTGAGTCTATTCCCACAAGGCCTATGAGGTCCTCCTCTTGGGGTTCTTCCTTATAGCGGCTGGGCTTCTGAACCTTTCCCCGGTTGGGATATTTGTTTTTCCAATGCCCTTTCTCCTTAAAGTAGGCACATTGATCCTTTGCCAAGGGGATTCTGGGTCTCCCCCCCTTCGGTGGTCGGGGTCTCCCCGCCTTTGTGTCATCCTTTTCTTTCAGGGCAGTGGCAAGGAGGCTGACTTTCTTTTTCATCTTTTTGTCAGCTTCCCTTTCGGTTGTGACTTTGCTGTTCATGTAGACCCTATTGGCAATCTCTATTAGCTGGGTGATGTTCATCCTGGAGAAACCCTCTAGTTTCTGAAGTTTTCTTCTGATGTCTGGGGTGGCCTGAGCCACGAAGGAGGTGTTTACCATCTGTTGGTTTTCCTGTGCCTCAGGGTCAAATGGAGTGTGTATCCTGTAGGCTTCACATAGTCTTTTGTGTAGTCCCCAGGGGACACCCCTGGTTGTTGAGTGACCGAGGATACCTTAGTCATGTTCATGGTTTTCTTAGCTCCTGCCTGGATTCCCTGGAGCAGGGCCTCCTAGTATCAGCGGATGTGGGCCTGTCCCTCATCCGTTGTAAAGTCCCATGCTGGGTGCTCCTCAGGTGCAGCTGTGTTAGCCCAGGCAATAGGGTCGATGACTCCCACTGGTGCATGCTCTTCTAGGTACTGCCGTGCTCCTCTCATTATTCTCCTCCTCTCTTTTGTGTTAAACAGGGTGCGGAGTAACTGTTGGCAGTCTTCCCAGGTTGGCCGATGAGTCTGGAAGAGGGATTCTGTGAGGTCTACCATAGCCTCTGGTTTCTCAGAGTAGGAAGGAGTGTTGTGTTTCCAGTTGAGGAGGTCGGTCATGGAGAAAGGTTGGTAATACATCATGGAAAGACTGGGTTGGACTGTCCCATCTTCATCCTGCCTCTTGGGTTCCCACGTCTCTAGTACTGGCATTTGGAGGGCGCTTGTGCCCAGCGTGGGGCACAGCCTGGCTGCTGGTCCCAGAAGGAGTGGATCCTCCAGGCCTGAGGATGGTGGGGAGACTGATGGCAGTGGAGTGTCTGGAGCTGGGGGTGAAGGACTTTGAGGTGCATATGGTGGAGGCAGGATCGGTTCATCTTTGGGATCTCTATCTAGAATCTGTGGAGGCTGGGTCTTCTGTCAATCTTCTTTGGGCTGCTTGGATGAGGCAACTAAGACCCTGGCCTGTCCCATCCTATTGCAAGCAAATTGTACCCAAGGGGGAAGGGTCTGGGCAATTTCTAGCCAGGAGTCAATGTACAGGAACTGATCAGGGTATTCTGGTTCTCATGTTATGACTTGCCACACTCGACAGATTGTTGGGACATCCAATGTCCCTTCTGAAGGCCACCTGACATTAAAGGTGGGCCATTCCAATTCACATAGGGTTCTCAGTTCGCCGGGGTTCATCCTGACTCCATACTCTCCCGAGAATCCCTTCTTGAAATTTTTGATCATGGTCTTGAGGACGGTGGGTTTACTCTGTCCTGACCCCATGGTGATATTCCCATGTGCGATGGCGCAGAGACAGACAAAGAGGGGGTGCCTCCTGAGGTGAGGAGACAAATCAGATGCCCATCTGGCTGTGTCCCAAAGGAGCTTATGTGAGGCTTAGCAATAGTGGTCTCAGCGTTGTCACTTAACGAACAGAAACTATTCCAATGCCACCCTAGACTGTGTGCCATTCACCACAGAATCACAGATGGGCCCACTCATGCTCCATAGGTTTCTGGGGACTTTAAGGGTGTCTGCCTGTGGAGCCACAGAATCAGTTCACTTGGTGGTAGTCAGGTCGGACTGCACACTCACTCACACATTCACTCCAGAGGTTATTACATTCCCTCCCTGGGAATACCTACCTGTGAGACCTCTAAGAGGTCTCTGGGAGGTGATCAGGCTCCCCTTCCACCCCGATGGGTGGGTCTGTCTGGGTGTGGAGCCCCAGGCCTTACCGTGATCTGACGTCGGGACCGGGTCCTCACCTGCCAAGGCTCCTTGAGTCTGGCGGGAACAGCAGAGCAGGGCCGGTCCAAAGCAGGGCTGGTCTGAAGTCAGGCGGGAGACTGCCGAATATTAAGCAGGGTATACCTTCTCCCTTACGATCTCTCTTTCCATCACCGCCCCACCATTGTCGCCAAACTGGTGGCAACAATGGGCCAGTGCGGTTGGGTTTCCCGATCAGGGAACCAAATGTTACAGAACCTGGACTGGATCGCCGACTGGAAGAACCAAGTGGCACTTGGAGATCTTGGAGGATAGGAGGTTTATTTAATGCTGACGGGCTCAGAGGAGAATGATCTCCAAAGGTCTGAGCTCTGAGCACAAACAAAGGGGGTAATTTATACACTTCCGCATACTTGGCACTTTTGGTGTGCGTGGGAAGCGGGACTGGGAGAAGAACCTGGAAGAGCCCCGGGGCAGGGACTGGGACTCCCTTGCTGGCTCAGTCGGCCATCTTAAGACACAGATTTTTCCTCTTCATCCTTCCTCTTTGCCAGTTTCAGATTTCACTCAGGAAGCTCTGAGATTTCGAACCAACAGAGACTACTTGAGGTGGGTAAGGAAGTTACCTTTATTCATCCAAAAGTAATTTGAAAAGGAGTCATAATTTTAAACGTTTTTTGGGGGAGAGTGAGGAATCATATTATATTTTGTATCTTTTCATATGTTCCACTTCAAAGAGATTGTCTTAGTATCACAGTGTTTTAAATGACTGGGTATTATTCCATATTAGCTATGCACCATAAATTTATTCATCACTAACATATTGAAAGGCATTTGTATTTTTCCCAGTTTTTCTTTGTTCTGAACTGTATCAAATATTCTTTTAAAAATTTCACTGTAAAAATTTCACTGTGCTCAATACTTTTTATTTGATAAGTAATTTAAGGAATAGCATACTGAGAATCCGGAAGCTTCCTTTATATTCCTTCCCAAACATTCCTCTCTCGCCTCTCCAAAGTTTATGAGTAACATGGTTTCTAACATTGTGTATTAGTTTTTCTATTTTTAAACTTTACATAATGGAATGATCCAGTAATAATCTCTTAGGTTTGCATTATTTGGCTCATATTGTTGCATTTATTTGTCTTTTTTTTTAAAGATTTATTTATTTGGGGCACCTGGGTGGCTCAGTCAGTTAAGTGTCTGCCTTCGGCTCAGGTCATGATCCCAGGGTCCTGGGATGGAGCCTGCATCGGGCTACCTGCTCAGCAGGAAGTCTGCTTCTCCCTCCCCCTCTGCCTGCCCCTCCCCCTGCTTGTGCTTATGTGCATGCTCTCTCTCTCTGTCAAATGCATAAATAAAAATCTTTTAAAAAAAGATTTATTTATTTGAGAGAGAGAGAATTCCCGTGTGGGGGGAGGGGCAGAGGGAGATAATCTCAAGCAGACTCCCCACTGAGCACAGAGCCCATGTGGGGCTTGATCCCAGGGCCCTGAGACAGTTGCAGGGTTCTTGTCTCAGGCAGTGGAAGAATGAATCTTATGGACGCAAAAGGGTGAAGTGAAGTGAAAGTTTATTAAGTGAAGGTGAGAATAAAAAGGAAAGAAAAACATGCTCTCAAGAGTGAGAGGGGTCCCAAGTGGGTTGATGATGAGGGTCTTTTATAAAAAACTGACCAGGAAACTTGGTAACTTTCAGCGGTCAATTTGTAAATATCATGGAAATATCTCCCTATAACATATAAGACAAATAAGGTGGATTTGTAACCATTATGAAAATATCTCGTCTATAATATTTAAAACAAACAAGGTGGACAAACAAGGTAGTCTTGTTGTTCCCTTCTCTATGGTTTTGCACACCTCAGCATTTCCACATCTGGGATTTCTGTGAGCCTGGTCATATAGCCCCCTTCCTATCTCTTCCTACCTAGCCCCACCTGTCCCTTATTCAAGACCATGACCTGAGCTGAAATCACGAGTTGGACACTTAACTGACTGAGCCACCGAGGTGTCCCACATTTTTTTGTCTTTTAACTTGGAGGTGTGATTTAACATCTTTATTGTTGTATCGTGTTCCACTGACTTATCATTTAGAATGTGTGGATGTTTATGCAGTTACTAGTTTATGGCTATTAAGATTAATAATGCTATAAATATTTTTGTGCATGTATATTCTTATGTACACTAGTGCATTTCTGCTAGATATTGAAAGATTATATGTTATGTTCCAATTTAGTTGACAATGCCAATATGTTTTCTAAAATGTCTGAGTCAAACTGTCAGTGTTGAAAAGGATTTCATTGTTGAAGTGATATTTCATTACTGTTTTTTTTCCTCATTTTACTGATACTAATGTAATTTCATATAATTGTCCATTTTTGTGGAGCACTTTTTAAAATTTCTTGCAATTTTTTATTAGATTGTCTAACTGATTTGTAATTAATTTTAAATTAAATTTCTTGTTGCTTCAAAAGTACTGCTTATATATCTTGATAGGAGTCATTCCTTGTTTATGTATATTGAACATCTTTTCCCACTCTGTGGCTTACTTTTTTCTTTTCTTTTCTTTTCTTTCTTTCTTTTTCTCTTTTTCTCTTTCTTTCTTTCTTCTTTCTCTTTCTTTCTTTCTTTCTTTCTTTCTCTTTTCTTTCTTTCTTTCTTCCTTTCTTTCTTTCTTCTTTTTTTTTTGTTTCATAATTTTTCAGTTCATTTCAGTCCAAACATAATATAAAAGGCATTACCACCCTCTTCCCCTCCTGGGGGTGATCCATCAGACAGTCAGTCGGGGCCACTGTAGTGGTTCATAGCTCAGTATGTCACATAGGTCTGTTCACTTACCACAAAGTTTGTCTTTAACATCGTTAGTGTGGCTTACTTTTTATTTATTTTTTTACTGGAATCTCAAGGTAAACAAAAGTTGACAATTTAGTTGCCCTATTTTTCCTGAGGCTTGATATTTTTCTAGTTTCATTTAAAACTCTTCTCATACAATGTTATAAATATATTCTTCTGTATTATATTCTCCCAAATTTACTTTTTACCTTTTACATTTATAGTTAAAATCGACTTGAAATATATTATTTGTGAGTTGTGAAATAGGGAGCAAGACTTTTTCTATCCACATGGATATTCAATTTTCCAAGCACCATTATTGAAAACTGTCTTTTCCTTCATTGTTCCTGAGTATTGCCATTGTCAAAATCCAGTGGTCATATATTTGTAAATCTGCTTACTATACGTCATTCAGTTCTCATGGTCTGTTTTTTTACCTGGTTCTAATAACACAATGTCTTAATTACTGTAGCTATATAATAACTCTTGGAAATTGGTAAAGTAAATCCTTTTATTTTCTTCTTTGTTCCACTTGTCCTTTTTCCAACATATCTTGGCTCTTTTTGACCCCATAAAATGTTGAATAAAAATGGTGTAGATGGGTGGGTATAAATGCTTTTTATTCTCTGATATTAAAAGAAATGTTTTCTGCAAGTAACCATTGCATCTAGTTTCTCTTCACAATTATTATTTTAGAAATATACTTTACCAGTTTTCTTCTATTTATAGCTTGCTAAGAGCTTTCTATCATAAATGGATGTTTTTGCATCTTGAGTATTCATATATTTCATTAATTTTGTTAATATGGAAAATTACATTGATATATTATTGGTTTTTAAACCAAACTTTCATTCCTGGAACATTTTAAATTTGGTCATGATATATCTATAGATATAGATATAAATTATATATATATATATATTTACTGTCATTAGCATGTCTTTAGTATTCTTTGTATATAAAAGAGAAAATTTCTATCTCTTAATGCCTCTGTGAGGCTTTTTTTTTTTTTTTAAGAGAGGGGGTGGGAGGGGGAGGGGCAGAAGGAGAGGGAGAGTGACAATCTTAAGCATGCTTCAGGCCCAGTGGGGAGCCCAACTCCTGGCTTGATCTCACAACCCTGAGATCATGACCTGAGTGGAAATCAAGAGTCCAATGCTTAACTGACTGAGCTACCCAGGTGCACCCCTCCTTTGTGAGGCTTTGATATCAAGTTCATGCAGGCCTAATACAAATTTTTGGGAAATATTTCCTATTTGTCTCCCTACTGAAAGAGTATCTGTAAGATTATTATTTGTTTCTTCCTTATATATCTAGTAAGATTTAATAGTGAAACTACCTGTGCCAGGTATAGTTTGTGGGACGCAATTGTTTCAAATCACAGGTTAATTTTTTCTTTACTATTCATAGGACTATTGCATTTTTCTTTAATTTTTGTATTACTTTTAATAAGTTGTGTTTTACCAGGAATGAGTTCATTTCATCTAATCTTTACTCACTATTTTTGTACTTTTCTCTATCCTTGAATATATCATGCTGATTTATAATAGCTGTCTTATGAATACTTATATTCTAATTCTATAATCTCTGTCATTTCTAGGTCTATTTCTAGTGATTGATTTTTTTCCCCCTTGTTATGGGCACATACTGCTGTTTTTCTATGCCTGGTGATTCTGGATTGGGTTTTGGAAACTCTGAATTTTATGTGTTTTGGATGATGGAATTTGTTGTGTTCTTCTAAATGCTGTTGAACTTCATTCTGACCATGTGGTCACTTAGGGTCAGTAAATTCATTTCCAGCCATATTTTAAACTCTGTTATGGTGAGTCCAGTTTTTATCTTAGGGCTAACTTAACCCCACTAATAAAGCAATAATCTTCTGATGACACTACCAATGTCATGTTTTGTGATGTTTTTCCACTTATAGCATGTTTCTCACAACTAAGGAAAAACACTGGTATATTAACTGTTAAGTAAACTCCACATTTCATTTGGATTTCATAAGTTTTTTACCCAATATCCTGCTGTTCCAGATCCTATTCAGGAGACCACATTATATTTAGTCATTATGTTTCCTTGGGTTCCTCCAGACTAACAGATTTTGATAAATATGACAGTTTTAAGGAGTACTAGTCAGGTGTTTTTTTTAGAATTCCCCTTATTTTGGGTTTGTCTGATGGTTTTATCAAGGTGGGACTGGGATTATGGATTTTGTGGAGTAAGATAACAGAAGTAAAGATTCATTCTCATCTGATCACATCAGGGGCACATCCTAATGATATGACTTATCACTCATGACGTTAACCTTGGTCAAATGACCAAGATGGTGTTTTCCATGTTTCTCACTCTGAAGTTACTTTTTCACCCTCTTCCACCTTGCAATTTTGTGAAACAAGTCACCAAACCCAAACCACAGTTAAGGACAGAAGGTGTGCATAAAACTGGAGGGGGTAGTATATACATAAATTGTTTGGAAGTCTGCTTTTAGGATTCTTTCTCTTCTCTTCACTATATTTAGTGATTTTTAAACATGTTTTTTAACAATGTATCTGGTTATCTGTCACATACATTTTCTTGGGTTTTATGTTGGTTTATTTGCATTGCTCATAATGTTTTGCTTCTTTGTGTGTTTTATGATTTAATAGTGCAAGCACATTGTCAAAGGAATTTTATCTGTTGTAATCATGTGTAGTATGGCATATAAGACACTACTTATGCTCCACTTCGGAGCTTCTCAGCTAAATTGCCTCTTGTTCCCATTGCCACTATGGTCACCAGCTCTCCTTGGGCTGCTACTGTTTTCACGAAGATACAACCCCATATTACCTAGTCACATGCCTCACACCACCTGTCTTTTGCCTGTTGCCCAGGGCTTCCCTTTTGATGTCAGAGTTTGGAATCCCAAAGACCTGGCTTAGCAAACACTGTGATGTTGGGGATGTTAATGCCTATGGAGCAAATATTTGATGAATGGAATATCAGAGCCAGGAAATGGAGTTGTTCGCTTTGCTTCTTCTAAAAAGACTGATGAGATATAGTTATATGGTTTCTGTAGGATCAAGTAAACAGTCACATCCAATAGCAGCCTACCATTAGTGTTCGTCATTCTGGTGGCTCTCCTTCTAGCTTGACTCCCCTTGGAGTCAGTCACCCTAAAAAAAAATGGTGGCCTATAAGTCCTTTGCCACAGGCTCTGCTCTCTAAGGAATTCCCGAGATAAATGCCTCTGCTTGATCCTTCTGAGGTATTATCAACCTGAGATCACCTTTTGTCTAAATTTATTAGCCTAGGGTTTTCTGGACCATGCAGACATTGCAAATTTCAAACTTAAACTCTTAAACCCTTAAAACCTTTCCTTTATTCAGAATTCACAGCAAAATAGACATTTTCCCCCTGTCCTTTATCTCTAAGGTGCCATTTAAAAAAAAAATCAAGTCTATCTTCTTATTGTTGATGAAACATTTTCAGGATTACATGTTTATATGTGGATCTTAGTATCTACCCACGTCTGTTTCTCCTAACCATTTATGGTTGTTAAAACTCTACCTCTGTTATTGAGATTTCAGTTACCCCTAAAGTGGCAGAAACCCCAGCGCCTACTCATGTCTGGTTTTAGATTCTTCTTTTTTGTTCCCTCAATATTTCCCCTACATTCTTTAGAGCCCCCCTACACATTTGTTATTTTTCATTCAATTTTTTCTAGGTGTTATTATTGGTAGGACTTTCATGATATATTGTCTTTTGTAGTCCCAGGAACATAGCCCTGAATATTTGCAATTCTGCCTAGCTCAGTGATCTTTTTTATAAATGCACCTCAACTTGGAAGCAGAAATTCAAGAGAGTGTTTGCTTCTAGCAAACACATGCCTTCCCTGAGAAATAACATGGATGTAGAAAAGACAGGAAAAACAGATACAGACCCAAATAGTATGCATTGCAGTCCAACAACAGTTAGTGTGGGGACAATCATTTCTAGATATTTCAGTACACCTGAGGATCATCCATGTCTTAGACCTAAATTATCATTAATGTTAACAATGTTAACATTAAGGAAATGTAAAATTTTAAAGATATTCACTGTATCAAAGAGAGTAGCACTGTATAAAATATGTTTAAGAACCTTTTTTCCTGAGATAATTTTAAGTGTTATGTTACTTAAGAGAGTGGATAATAATAAGACAAAAATTATAACCATTACCAATTATTAAGTTTCTAATAGGTGGCTGGTACTGGGCTCTGCATTTTATCTAATTCTTAAAATTTCCCTTAATTCTCACAATAAACCTGCAAGATAGCTATTATGAGCTTTATTTTATAATAAGTACATTAAAGTTACACAGCAAGTGGTCAAAACAGAATTACAATTTCTATTTCACCATATTGCTATTCTTTTCCATCCAGAGAAATTTCTTATCCCATAGACATGTGCTAAGAATGTGTCAGATAGCTGAGACATTATCACACTTCTTTGCCCAGGAGACTCCCTGACAACTCAGGAAGAGGCAGCATGTAGTCAGTGTCTATCCTTTGACCCCTGTTTCTGACCTTGTTCTAGCAGTTTCCCAGATGTTCAGACCCTCTCTGTGGAGGAGCCTGTGATGGAGGTATTTTGGCACACATGCCAAATTTGTGCCATTGAAACCAGCGGGGAAATCTAAAAGGGGGACTGGATAATGAGTCAAAAATGACAAAAACAGCAATAAACAGGAGGGCCAAGTTTTCAAATATGATAATTCTGTCTGGACAGTTGACAAAGAACAAATGCTCCCTTGCTCCCTGTGGAAATGGTAATTTAAAAAAGCAGACTGGGGAGCTTTAGATAATTATTTAGTTCTTTTAAATATTTATGAGTTCCAGTGTGCTACATACATTTTAAAAGACAGTTGACAACTGCAGCATATATCATCTTGTTTCCCCTGCAAGCTAAAAATAGTTTTTTTTTTCTTTTTAATGTAAAAACAATACTTTCGGGTTGGTGTCCATGAAATAAAAGACTGTAAGATACTAATTTACAGGCATGATGGCAAATAATGTTATAAGAAATTCCTCTTGTGGACTTTCAGATGAGTAATCGAGTCTGTCACTTCTGCCTGAGAGAGACCATAGAGGGCACTCTTGATTAGTAGCCAGGACAGGGGCTGAGGTTTTGGGGTCCTGAGGTTAAGGCTGCCAGTCTCTACCCATGGGGCGTTGGAAGCTTAAGGAATCAGTCCAGTTGTAGCCTGGAGGAATAAACTTAGATTCCATTCAGAAATGAGAACCAATCTTGAGATCAAAAAGACAACGCATTGGCAGGAACAGGGGAAAAAATAAATAGAGAGCAGGCTTCCAAGAAGCAAGTTTTGATCATTGTTTCAAATTGAGCTCATGTTTTTACTCCTCTTCCAGGGGCCATATGCAGGGGTGTAGGTGAACCTGGCTGATTTAAAGGGGCAGCTGAGTACCTCCCACTCTCTTCTGTGTCTCGCTGAGGTAGAAAGTTGTCATGGAAACCATCAGTGCCCCATCCACCAGCAGGTATACCCATTCTGCAGCTCCTGAGAGTACTTCCTGTTAGCATTCCACAGACAATCCTTCCCCCAAAGAATTGCCCTTGGCCTAAAAGAAACCACCTTACTTGACAAGCTACTTCCTCTTTGAGTGATAATTTAATCAGTGATTGACTGACATAGAATAAAAAATGCTGGCCCCTTTACCTCAGTGTGTGACTGTCACCCTGGCATGATGCACACTGCAGAATTCCCCAGGGGATCAGGCTGAAGTTCATCTTCTGTCGAGACCACATTTTTGCTTAGCTCCTTCCCCTGTGCCCTTGTGTTACCTTTACTTATTTACATATTTCACCTAAGCTCACCCCTTTTTAATAAATCATTTGGTGAGAATCTCCATTCCAAGCCCCTCTAGGGAATCCAACTAAGTCGGAAGGATAAGAGGTGCACTTGTTATGCCAGCCAAATGGGGAAACTGAATCCTTAACAAGGAAAGGGGTGTCTCTCACACTATACCATACAAAGTGCAATCAATTACTTAGGTGTTTGCTCGGGGATGACTGGGGCACCCTGAATATAGCAAGAGCTTAGTAAATAGCCATTCTCCAAGCTGAAAATGTCCTTCTCCTCCTGAACACTGCTCATGCTTTAGGACTCCATCCTGATGTCGTTCTCTTGGAAGATGCTCTCTGCTTGTCCTGCCTCTGAGTCCTACATGGATCTGATCGGATCTGATTTCCCCTTCACTTGGGCTTCCTTGGTGTTTTGCATTGCTCTATGTTGTTGATATATCACAATGTATCATGAGGTTGGCTCTAATTTTTATTGAGTGCCCCATAAATGCCCTAGGTTGCTTCAGCTACAGGGGGCAAGGCAAGGTAATGTTCTATACCCAAGGTCCTGCTTCTGAGGATGGCAATTTCTTTGCACTTCCTCCTACCTACTAAGAGAGCCACACTCCCCATCCACCACCTATCTCACACTGTCTGAGGGTAGCAGGAATGCCCTGGGGTCAACAGCTATTGCATTAGGTCTGTATGGAAGTAGTGTCTCCAAAAGTCTGTCACACAGGTCAGTGTAGTGATAGAAGGACACTGAGATTATCATGGGAACCCAGCATCCCCCAAGCAGGACTGAAGAGAAGGAATAGCTCCAGGCCATCCTCATGAACATTAAGCATCTCTGCTAAATTTTGTGCTGTCATATAAACAAGCCATACAAACAAACAAGGATGGTATCTCATCATGGAGCTGGCTATAAAACTTGTAAGGTGCCAAGTTGTTGTCTTGGTAACACCCTATGGAGAAGCTTCCAGGCCTGAGGAGGGGAGATGTACTGTATTGAGATAGATAAAAATACTGCTGCGAGACAGTTAGCCCTACAGATTTCTGAAGCAAAGAGCTTTGGATCCCCAGCTCCAAATAGCAGCTATAGCACATTTCCTTGAGTACCATTGTGCCCTGAGAGAGTCCACACAAACTGGAAGACATGTATGCACAAAAGCACATGCAGGGTGTGGGGGGCATGGACTCATACAAGAGGAGGGAACCCTGCCTATTAGTCTGAGCTGAGACCTGGGTACCTGGGTCTGCTGTATTGAATAGTGGAGGAAGCCCCTAGAAGAAAGGACACCATAAACCTGGCTCTAAGGAGCTTCCATGACCCACAGGGTGGAGGCTCTGAAGCTGTAGCTGCTCTTTCTTCTCACATCTAGGCCTGGATCCTCAGTCTAAGAAGACTTTGTCCCAAGGTAGCTAAAGAATTTGAGGGACATATCAGAAGTCTGGTGGATGGACCAAAGATGATGGGAAAGGCCTGGAATCACCCTAGGAACACCTCTTCAGATAGACGATAGGGCTTGTTAGTGGGTGGATGCAGACAAATCTGTGAGAACCCTACACACACAGGGAGAGGTTAGCCCATGCATGACGAAGTGACCATATTCAGCTTCAGCTAGCTGGCAAATCAGATACAGCCTTCCTGCAACTGGCCAGAAACCTGAGGGAAGAAGAAGAGTTTGATGAATGCATGAAAGATCCCAGAGATAAAATCCTTCATATGTCTTCAGGCCCATGACTCTTAGCCTGAGACCCATGCAGTGCAGTTGTGCAGGCAGAACCAGCAGTGGAGGGATCAGAGCCCTCAGCTTCCAGGGCTTGTCGATGCCACAGGAGGTGGCAGTGTCAAGAACTGTGTGGGGACCTGAACACAGGTAAATGTGGGATCATCCCCTGGAAGGTTCAGCCCTTCCCAAAGCCTGAGTCTCAGCCTGCCCACAGGTCTTTGCTACCATGGGAAGAATAATAGATTTGGAGGCAAAAGACTTGAGTGTGAATCCTACTAATAAGATTGTTTATTAGTTGTCAGACTTTAAGCAAGTAACAACCCTCCCCATCTGTAGAAAGGGAATGACAATGCCCATGTTTCAGGGTTATAGTGAAAAACAAATGAGATCACTTATGGAAATGTACTGAGCATTCTACCAACTACACGTGAAAAAATTACAACTAGTTAATGAGCATCTATTCTCTGCTACGTTCTCTCTTAAGCTAAGTGGGGGTGATACAAAGATGAATATGACAAAATCTTTGCAGATGGCTTACAATCCCATTAAGGAGAGGTAGCTGACCCATGGCTACAGGGATCAGGTCACAGGCAGATTAGGAATTATTGCAAGATATTTAAGGCCCTGCAAAAGGGATCTCAAGTATGTTTTGAGGACAGAGGTCTGATTCTATTTCTCAAGTTTATAGAATTGGGATTAAACTCAGGTCCTCATAAATCCAAAGCTGGCCTTCCTCCTCCTTCAGAGACATGTGGCTTATTTAGTGCCAGGGCTAGAAATACTGTCAGATTTTTTGACTGCCAGCACAGAGGTATTTTCACTACAGCACAGTTTTTTTGGTTTTCCATCAACATTAAAGCAAGTAATTTCGATTTCAGAGTCTCAATGAAAACACTGGGGTTGACCTTTTGGGAACCTACTACTAGACCAAATACTTTTCTCCCAAAGCAGCATAAGAGACTTTTTACAACCTTAATTAGGGTTATTTTATTGCAGCCTAATGCCAAAGCACAGATTCCTAATACAATTTTTCCTTATGATCTAGGAACAAAGTCTTGTGATGCTTAGATAGGTTGACAATCTAGTTCTTTCTTTCAAGAGAGAGAACAGTTATGTTGCATCTGAAAAGCCAGCTCTCTGGTTTGGGAAAAGGTGATTTTCTCATAACAGGCAGTTGAAAAAGCTGACTAGTGGAATAAACATCCCAGTTGCTCCTGTGAAAGCTGGGGGGCTACCCCAGTGGAAATGTGCTGTAGTGTGTCATCTTCTGCCACAGATCGTTCCTGGAGGCTTAACAGTTGCGGGTTCAAAACAAATCATTGTTGTGGTTGATTTCACTTGGAGGATTGTCCAGGCTGACCGACTGGTCAGTGTGGTTTCCCCAAAACAAGGAATTGTCTGTCTCCTTCATGCCCTCACTGTTTCCTGAGAGAGCTGCTGGGGAGCACAAAAAGGAGTGGCAGTTGATTAAAGTAAGAATAAGAATAATATTCAAAACTGATAAGAACAATTCAGCCAAACGGAGAGCTGCCTGACACTCTTGACACTCACTATTGTCATTCAAGTGGTATCTCTTGCTAATATTAATTAAGAAAAATAAACGCTGCTCCATGTTGCCACATACTGTCAAAGCAAATACACAGTGGGAAGCATAATCCATTTGCCTCACTGGAAGTCCCTACTACTGAACTAAACCATTTGGAAAAATTGTTTAGTTTAGCTCAGGGCGACTTTATCAATTGCTGATTCTAACCTCCAATGCCAACATTTATTAAGCTTCTACTCTGCGCCAAGAACTGTAAATGTGAGGAAAGAGATAACTCTCCATTTCTCAGGGCTCTTGCAACTTAACTAGAAATTTTTATGTTATAGACATAGTATTTTATATTTATTCATCCACTCAGCAAGTATTATATTAAAATATTAAGCACCTAAATTCTAGAAGGTGGGGATCAGTAGTGAACCTAAAAGAGACGGTTGCTGCCCAATTTCTAATGAGGGAAGTCTGACCGTAAACAAATAAAAAAGTAAAATGCATAGCAAAATGATAGAAGCCAGTAAGTGATATGAAGAGAAATAAAGAAGGGAAAGAAGAATACAGAGTACTCAGGATGGGGTTGGGAGGATTATTCTATATCACGTGGTCAAGGAAGACTTAATTGAAAGACATTTGAGAAATCAGAAGAAAGACAGGGAGCAAGTGATGTGGCTATGAGGGAAAAGGTATTTTAGGCAGAGGAAACAAGTGAATGGGGGATGAAGGAGACTATGCTTCATTCTAGGAGTCAAGGACCAGCCAGGAAGTGGGTGTGACTGGAGGGGAGAGAGAGAAGGAAGAGTCGAATGTATGGAAGAAAAGCTGCACATCAAGCAGAGCCTTGCAGCATCAGCAGAAGCTTGGCCATTATTCTGAATGCTCTGGAAAGTGGGGGGGGGGGGTGAGGAGGGTGAGGGGGGACGGGGTTCAGCAGAAGAGAGACATGATCTGGCTTGAATTTGAGAAAGTGGTGACAAACAAAACAAACAAACAAAAAACCCCCCAAAAATGCACTTTTTTAAAAGTAAAAAAAAAAAAAAAAGAATTTGAGAAAGAATATTCTGAGTCCTTCTGAAGAATAAATGGTAGCGTAGTAGAGAAGCAGAAAGACCAGATAAGAAACTACTGCCGTAATCCAGGTAAGAAATGCTGGTGCCTAGGACCAGGGTGATAACAAGAGGCCAGATTTTGGATGTATTTTAAAGAGAGAGAAATAGGATTTACTGATGGGTTTGCTATAGGGTGTGAGATAAACAGAAGAATTGAGATTGACTCAAAGGTTCAGAGGCACAACACATGGAAATATAGAGTTGCCATTTACTAAGCCAGAGAAAATTGTGAGGGAAGGAGTGAAATTATGATTTTGGTTTCTGACATGATAAGTTTCAGATGTCCCATATTAATCTGGGCTCAGGAGAAAGATCTGTGGTTTAGGTGGAAATTGGGGGACATTGACATAAAAGTGTTTTGTTTTATTTGTCCCCAAGAGATGAGCTTGCCCAATGGGTGAGTTAATAGAGTAGAGAACAGGTCATTGGTGAGTGCTGGTAATATTTAAAAACTAGGAACACAGGAATGAAGTAGCAAAGGAGCCAGGGAAGAAGAGACCAGGAAACCAGGGGCCAAGCTAGGAGAGACGGTGATGTCATGGAATTCAGGTTAAGAAAGTATTTCACTCAGGGAGAGAATGACCAATACATCATGCATGCTTGGAACTAATTATATGTTCCACAGGAGTTCATAGGACAGAGTTATTCTTAAGGTTGGAATAGGAGCCATAGAGAGGCTCTGTTTTAGAATGGAGCCATGACTGGTGGAGAGAGGAAAGCATTTTAAATGAGAGATACCCCATATTAGCAAATGTTGTAAAATGCTTACC
The DNA here is from genome assembly GCF_964656455.1 of Halichoerus grypus. NCBI lineage: Eukaryota > Metazoa > Chordata > Mammalia > Carnivora > Phocidae > Halichoerus > Halichoerus grypus. The sequence goes on along the minus strand of NC_135712.1, from coordinate 151,453,970 downwards.
ATGTACCACGTACTGTTCTCAGAAATTTACATATGTGTTCAATATGTATCAATATATAATCTTAAAAAATCTATGAAGTAGGTACTATTATTATCTCTTGTTATAGATAAGTGCTTGGGATTACACAAATGGTTTGAATTGGACAATATGGTTTCAGAGAGCATCTTCTTAATGCCTTTATCCTGCTACTGTTTATTTTAATTATTTTTTAAATTTAAATTCAATTTAATTAACATGTAGTGTATTATTAGTTTCAAAGGTAGAATTTAGTGTTTCATCAGTTGCATATAACACCCAGTGCTCATTCCATCAAGTGCCTCCTTAATGCCCATCACCCAGTTACCCCCTCCCCGCACCCATCTCCCCTCCAGCAACCCTTAGTTTGTTTCCTATAGTTAAGAGTCTCTTACGGTTTATCTCCCTCTCTGATATTGTCTTATTTTTCCTTCCCTTCCCCTATGTTCATCTGTCTTACTTCTTAAGTTCCACATATGAGTGAAATCATGATATTTGTCTTTCTCTGAATGACTTATTTCACTTAACATGATATCCTCTCGTTCCACCCACATTGTTGCAAATGGCAAAATTTCATTCTTTTTGATGGCTGAATAATATTCCATTGTGTGTGTGTGTGTGTGTGTGTGTGTGTGTGTGTGTATACCACATCTTCTTTATCCATTCATCTGTTGATGGACAACTGGGCTCTTTCCATATTTTGGCTATTGTGGATGTTGCTGCTATAAACATTGAGATGCATGTGCCCCTTCAAGTCACTATGTTTGTATCCTTCGGATAAATACCTAATAGTGCAATTGCTGGGCTACTACTGTTTTTGTAGGTAAACCCATGGAGTTAAGAAAAGACTTAACTAGATTGATAAACCATGAATAGACTAGTTTGACTAGAATGGAAGATTTTTTTACAAGAGTAAGTGAAGTTCAAAGCAAGGTCAGGGCTATATAACATGGTATGGGCAGATCTTGATGGTTTTCCACTTTATTCCGTGGGCAGTAGGGGGACATTCATGTTTCTAAATGGTACAATTTTGAGTTAATATTTCCTCATTTTCTAAGGGACACATGACCACTTAACCACAGACTGATAAAAGTTTGGAATTTGAAACATTCTTATAAATCCTAACAGTGCAGAAACTGAGACTAGACATTGAAATTAGTTCTCTAAAGTCATACAGCTATTGGTAAGGGCATCAGCAGGACTGGACCCAAGTCTGTGCCACTTAACCTCACACATTTACCAGTGGAAGTTAATGATTAAGCTGTAACTAACTTAAAATTGGCCTGGATCTAGTGACTTGGGTCTAGTTTTAATCTTTCTTTTTATTTAATTTTATAATTTATTTTATTGTGAAATATTTTAACATAAGTTCATAAAATAAATTTAATAGACACTTCATTTCAATTTGCAGCTTTAGGCCTAAAACCTCTAAGAACAAAGGTAATCCAAGGAGAATCACCTGTAAAATGTTTAGTAGGTACAGTAGACATAGCTTATGTTCTGCCCACATCCTCTCTGATCCATGCGTAGCAGTCCAAATTCTAATAGTCATCCCTGCATATTTTCATTGGGGAGGGCTTCCCTTGTTTGGGTTTCCAGAACCTACTCTGTCCATGTTCTCGGCAGGTTAGAGAGGCCTGGGAGGTAATATTCTCCAGGAGCAGCCCCAAGGCAATGACTGCCGGGGTGGGGTATAATATCAAGCCTCCCTTACCCATTAGCCACTACAATGAATTTCCCCCCGTGATTAATGTCCTGTTGCTCACTGCGATAGCTGATTGAATAAAGCACCCTTTATGGATTTCCCTTCCTTTCACTTCCTTCTCTCACTGCCAGTGTCACCTTCACTTCCTAAGTCAACTTTTTCACAACGTGGTCTCAGTATTGTTTCTAGAAGAACCTAAAGGAAGACCACACATGTACTTTAAATAGAAATTAGGCCATCCCTGTTGCCCTTTTATACAAATAGAAGTTCTGTGTTCTGCTGATGATTGCAGTGTTGACCTGTGTGGTGGTCGAGAATGTGCCAGCTCTGATTTTTAATTTGCATTTCCTGTCATCCAGAAGATGAATGCAGGTCTTGCCTTTCCGGCACACCTTCAGGAAAAGTCACTGACTTGTGTCCCTTTGTCATCTCATTTCAGCAGGGGCTCAGGTCACCAGGCCTGATGGGACACAGCAATTGCTAGCAAGAGACAGCGATGCAATTTCACATTCCTCTTTCTTAAGTAGAGAACACACTGGAATAAGCAAGGCAGTTGTTTCCAGTTTTAATTTAAATTAAAGAGCATTTGTGTCTTTGGCCAAGCTCTTGAAGCCACACTCTGAGAGTTAATAACAGTGGGCTGGGCAAAAGTGCCCCTGATTTGCTGTGCTCCCCTCTTCTCTGGGTAATGCCCCTCCATGCTCATCACTGGTAATCTTATTTCTCATAAATGGATCCTAATATCAACATGAAATGCCACTGTAAAAGTCCTCACTGAGAGAAGGGGATGAACAGGTTCCTAAGACATTAATTTCTTAGAGAGATTTTATGAGCAGTAGTTCCATCTCTGATGATTAAACAGGCACATGGGTAAGAAATGAAGTTCTGAGGAAGGGAATTCATGGTTTTATATCATGCAAAGCTTCAGATTCTTTCATATACATTATATTATATAATTGCCCTTAAAGTTACTAATGAACAAAATGAAGATCAGAGAGGTTGAATGACTTGCCCAAAGCAACATGTTATTTAGAGGTGGGGCTAATATCTAAATACAAGCATCTCTGATTCAAAGCCACAGTTTTTTAACAACAGTGTCCTGCTTAAAAGTAGAGGGTGAAGAGAAGAAATGCCCCAGCATGAATTTTTTCCTACATTCCAGAATGTGAAGTGATGCTGAGACAAGGTTAACAGGGGACTTTGAGCCAAATAAGAAGGGTTGGAGTGTTTTGTTCGGTTCTCTTTTGTTTTGTTTTTCAGACTCAGGATGTATTCAGGAGAAGAAATGAGTGTCTTAAAAATGAACTTCAATTACAGTAGATATCAAAGGCTGTATCTCTGACATGGAGCTAAGAGTGACACAGGTCAAGAGACATGTGTGACCAGAATCCAAGGAGAATGATGGTATCAAACGGGGTGTCCCCAGAGTGCGAAGGATCTGACTACTCTCTGGGCACACAGGCTGTTCCCTACAGTCCTGGGCGTGCAGCCCAGAGGGAAGCTGGTTCTCAGAAACTGTGGAAAACCCAGACAGCCTGCTCAGCCTCTGTAATAGATACTTTCTGCTGTGTGAGAAACTATCACAAAACTTAAAAGCTTAAAACAACCAGTATTTATTTAGCTCAAAAATCTGTGGATCAATTGATTGGTTCTCCAGGACTAGGTTGGCTTGACTGATCTTTATTGGGATCCCTCAAGCATTTGTCATCCCCTAGCTAGCCTGGGCTGGTGACTGAATAATCAAGGGCAGCCTCACTCTTGTGTCTGGCAATTGACCAGCTCTTGTCCAGGTTGACAGATGTGACTGCACCTTGTGTCATTCATATTCAGCAGGTTAACCCAGGCTACTTCTCCTGAGGGAGATAGGGTACCAGGAATAGAAAAAAGGGCAAATCTCAATGGACAAGTTTCCCCCAATGATAACCTCTTGCAAAACTGTAGTACAGTATCACAGCCAGGATATCAACATTGATATGATCAAGACACAATTTAATCACCACAGGATCATTCTTATTACCCAGTTATAGGCACATCTATTTCTCTCCTGCTCCCACCTCTTCCTTAACTCATGACAAACACAGTCTGCTTTCCATTTCTATAATTTTGTCATTTCAAGAAGCTTATATCAATGGAATCAGAGTATATAACCTTTGCTTGAGATTCATCTACATTGTTGCATGTATCAATAGATATTATCGTTTTACTGCTGAGTAGTATTCATGATATTGCAGTCTGTTTAGCCATTTACCTATTGAAAGACCTTTGGATTGCTTCCAGGTTTGGGGTATTTTGAATAAGGCTACTACAAACATTTGTGCACACGTGTTATGTGGACATAGTTTTCATTTCTCTGGTATATATGATGAGGAATATAGTTGCTGAGCCATATGATATTTGCACATTTCGTTTTTAAAGAACATTTCAAAATGTTTTCCAGAGTGGATGTATCATTTTATGTTCCACCCAGCAAAGGATGTGATCCAGTTTCTCCAGAGCCTCATCAGCATTATTGTTGTCTGATAGATCAGTAGTGATATGTTATTTTGGTGTTCATTTGCATTTCCCTAATGGCTAATGATGTTGAACATCTTTTCATGTGCTTGTTTTCCATTTGCATATCTTCTTTGGTGAAATATTACTTCATGTCTTATGTCAATATTCTAATTGGATTTTTTTAACTTGTTGAGTTTTGAGAGTTCTTTATATAGTCTACATACTAGTCATTGTCAGTTGCATGGTTTGCAAATATATTCTCCCAGATTGCAGCATATCTTTTCAACCAATTCACAGGGTCTTTCATAGAACAAAAGTTTTTAATTTTGATGAAGTTCAGCTTATCAATTTTTAAAAAAATGTATCATGCTTTTGGTGTCATCGCTAAGAACTCTTCACCAAGTGCTAGGTCCTGAAGATTCTCTTCTATGTTTCCTTTCTACATTGTCTTCTACTAAAAGTGTTATCATTTTATGATCAATTTGAGTTCATTTTTGTATCAGTTGTGAGACTTGGGTCAGGTTCATGGTTTGGATTTTGTTTTTTTTTGTTTTTGTCTATGGATATCTAGTTGCTTAAACACCATTTGTTGAAGAGGTTATTCTTCCTACATCGAACTAATCTTGTACCTTTTTTTGAAAGGTACTTTTGTTGGCGGTACTTCCAAATTTTCAGTTTTATTTTACTGATATATATGTCTGTCCCTCTGTCAATACCACGCAGTCTTGATTACTGTAACTCATTATAACTCTTGAAATCAAGTAAAATTATTTCTCTAACTTTATTGTTCTTTTTCAGAATTATCTTAGCTATTCTATTTTGTTTGCCTTTCCATATACATTTTAAAATAATATCTATTATTTTGCAAGAATAAATCTTACTGGGATTTTGATTGTAATTGTGTTTGAACTATATAACAATTTGGGGAGAATTAACATCTTTACTTTGTTGAGCCTTCCAATCTATAAACACTGTATGATTCTTCATTTATTTATATCATCTTTGTTTTCTTTTATCAGCATTTTATAGTTTTAACCATATAACTCCTGTACATGTTTTGTTAGATTTACACTGAACTAATTCATTTTATGAGCAATTATAAATGGTTTAAGTGGTATTGTGTTTTTAATTTTCGTCCAAATGTTCATTGTTAGTATATAGAAATGTAATTGATTTATGAACATTTATCTTCTATTCTGCGTCTTTGTTGAATTCATTTAACTCACTAGTTCTAAGGGGCTTTTTTTTTTTTTTTTTTTTTTTTAGATTTCTTTCAGTTTCCTACCTAGATAACCATGTTATCTGCATATATGGACTGTTTTATTTATTCCTTTCTCATTTATAATTCATTTTCTTTTCTTGTCTTTTTATTCCTAGCTAAAACATCTAGAACTAAGTTGAGTAAATGAGGTGAGGACCGACATCCTTGCCTTATTCCCAATCTTGGGGATGGGGGAAATATTCAGTCCTTCACATAAAATATAATGTTATGTTATTTGTACATTTTTTTTATCAAGTTGAGGACATTCTTCTTTATTCCCAATTTTCTGACAGTTTTTTTTTATGAATTAGTGTTACTTTTTGTCAAATGCTTTTTTCTTTATCAAGTTACAAGATCATGTCATCTTCATTCTCTTTCTTTCTCTATTATTATGGTTATTTCATTGAATGATTTTTGAATAATGACACAGCCTTTTATCACCAAAATTTACCTCATGAAGTAATGGTGTACAATTTTTAAAATATATTTCTGAATTCTATTTGTTAATATTTGGTTAAAGATTTGTGTGTCTATATTTGCAAGGGAAATTGATCTATAGTTTCCTTTTATATGCTTTTGTTTGATTTTTTTTTTTTTAAAGATTTTATTTATTTATTTGACAGAGAGAGAGATAGCGAGAGCAGGAACACAAGCAGGGGGAATGGGAGAGGGAGAAGCAGGCTTCTTGCCGAGCAGGGAGCCCGATGTGGGACTCGATCCCAGGACCCTGGGATCATGACCTGAGCTGAAGGCAGACGCTTAACGACTGAGCCACCCAGGTGCCCACTTTTGTTTGATTTTTGATAATAGAGTAACACTGGTTTCATAAAATGAAATGGAAATCATTTCCTTCTTGTTTATTTCCTGAAAAAGTTTGAGCAGAATTGGGGTTAATTTTTTGTTAAATATTTGGTAGAATTCTCCAGCCAAAATATCTGGGTTGAAATAAAAAAACTCAACTTAAAAATGGGCAAAAGATGTGAACAGACATGTTACCAAAGATGATTGCAAATAAGCCTATGAAAAAATGTCCAATATCATATATCATTAGGGAACTGCAAGTTAAAACAATGAGATAACCCTGCACACCTATTACAATGGCTAAAATCATAAACACTGACAACACCAAGCTTTGATAAAGAAGTGGAGCAACAGGAACTCTCATTACTTGCTGATGGGAATGCAAATGGTACAACCACTTTAGAATATAGTTTGGTAGTTTCTTACAAAAATAGACATACTCTTCCTGCATGATTCAGCAATCACACTCCTCAGTATTTACCCAAATGAACTTAAAACTTATATTTACACAAAATCCTGCACATTTGTTGAGCAGGATGTTTTTAGTAGCATTATTCATAATTGACAAATCTTGGACAATGGAATATTATTCAGTGCCGAAAACAAATGCACTATCAAGTCACAGAAAGATATGGAAAATCCTTAAATGCATTTTGCTAAGTGAAAGAAGCCAAATTGAAATGGCTATGTGCTATGTGATTCCAACTATATGACACTTGGGAAAAGGCAAAACTATGGAGAAAGTGAAAAGATAAGTGGTTGCCAGGGTTTCAGTAGGTGGAGGTGGAGGTAAAGAGGGATGAATAGGTAGAGCACAGGGTATTTCAAAGAAAGCGAACTATTCTGAATGATACTGTAATGGTGGATACTTGTCATTATACATTGTCAAAATCCATAGAACATCCAATACCAAAAGTAAACCCTATGGAAAACTATGTACTTCAGCTAATAATGTGTCAATACTAGGTCATCAACTGTAACATGTGTATCAAACTAATGCAAAATGTCAATAATGGGAAACTGTGTGTGGAGGTTGCTGGGAGGGCAGGGGTAAGAAGGGGCATATGAGAATTCTGCATTTTCTGATCAATTTTTCTGTAGTAAACCTAAAACTGCTATAAGAAACAAATTGTATGTGTGTTTAAAAATACTTATCAACTGAAAAAAACACATTGGGATCTGTAGATTTCTTTTTTGGGAGTTTATAAATTACACAGCCAGGCTTTATGTCCACAGTTTCCTTTTTTCTGCTTGTTTTGTGTTTATTTTGCTTTTCTTTTTCTATGCTCTTAATACAGGAACTTAGATTGTTTTGTGTCTTTCCCTCTTATATTGCTGTAAATTTTGTTCTCGGGACTGGTTTATCTGTGTCTCAAGAATTTTGATATGGTGTATTTTCATTTCATTCAGTTTCATGCATTTTTTAAATTCCTCCTGAGACTTCTTGTTTGTGTTGTTTAGCTTCTAAGTGGAGATTTACTTGTCTTTCTGTTATTGATTTCTAGCTTGATTATTCCATTGTGATTAAATAACACAGTCTGTATGATTTCAGTTTTTTAAACTTTGTTAGGTTTGTTTGATGGGTGAATATATCTTGTTATACATTTCATGTGAACTTAAAAAAATGTGTATTCTGCTGTTACTGAGTAGAGTATTTATACACGTCTATATAGATTCTGTTGTTTGTTGATGTCGATGAGTTCTATGTTTGCTGACTTTCTGTCTAGTTCTATAAATTGTTGAGAGAGATTGAAGTCAGTCTCCAACTATAACACAGATTTGTCTATTTCTCCTATAATATTTATTACTTTTTCCTTCACATATTTTGCAGCTCTGTTGTTCAGTGTATACGTACTTAGGATTTCTATGTCTTCTTGAAGGATTTATCGTTTTATCATTATATAACTTCCCTCTTCTGTATGGTGATTTTCTTTTCTCTGAAGTCTACTTTTTTTTGATATTAATAGAAATATACTTGCTTTCTTTTGATTAATGTTCACATGAAATATTTTTTCCAGTGTCATAATTTTAATTGGCATATATTGTTATAGTCGAAATGAGTTTTTTGACAGTATACAGTTGGGTTATATTTTTATTCCACTCTGCCAATTTCTGTCTTTTAATCAGTTTTTGAGACCTTTTACATTTAATTTAATTATTGATATTTAGGGCTTACATTTGCCATTTTTTTCCTACATTTTTTCTCTTTTTCTGGCTTCCTGTGGGTAACATGAACATTTTTGTAATTCCAATATGATTCATCAATAGTGTTTTAGAAAATACCTTTTTAAAGATTTTTGTGTGTTTGCTCTACATATTACATTATATTTGTATAACTTATCATAATCTACTGGTGTTATCACTTTACCAGTTTTAGTAAATTGTGGAAATGTTACTTCCCTTTATATCTCTATATCCTCCTCCACTTATAATTTTCTTATATATCTTATCTACACACATTTAGAACCACATCAGGCATTGTTGTAATTTTGTTTCAATCATCGTAATCTAGAAAAGTCAAGGAAAGAAGAAATGTCTATTGCATTTATTTGTATTTTTGCTTACCGTATTCTTTCTTCCTTTTGATTCCTTCTTTTTTGATTCCCATTAAATTTCTTTAGCCATTTATTTAGGAGATTGTGTGTGTGTGTGTGTGTGTGTATAATTCTTTTAGTCTTCCTTTATCTGAGCATGCCTTGACTTCTTCTTTCTTAAAAGATATTTTTCCTGTATATAGGATTCTAGGTTGACAGTTCCTCTCTTTTAGCACTTGAAAAATGTGCCACTTCATTTAGTCTCTATTTTCTGATGAGAAATTTACTGTCATTTGAATTACTTTTACCTATAGGTAAGGTGTTCTCTCACTGCTTTAGATGTATTTTCTTTGTCTTTAATTTTTAGCAATTTGATATGATGAGACTTGACATGGTTTCTTTGGGTTTAACTTGTTTGGAGTTAGTTCATCTTGAATCTGTACAGTTCATCTTCTTTGAGCTGAGAAGTTTATGTCTTCTGACAAATTTGATAAGTTTCAGCCATTAGTTCCTTGAGTACTTTTTCATCCCTATCCTCATTCTCTCCTTCTAGAACTCTGATTATACAAATTGCTTATTTAATTCCCAAAGGTCCCTGAGGCTCCTTTTACTTTTGTTTCAGTCTGTTATGTCTCACTTGTTAAGACTTGGTAATTTCTATTGTTCTATTTTCAAATTTATGTAGTCTTTCCTCTGTATCCTCCATTCTTCTGTTGAGTGCATCCATTGCATTTTTTATTTAGATAAATGTATCTTTCAGTTCTAAAGTTCCATTTGCTTTTTCTATATATACTATATTTCTTTGCCAAACTCTCTATTTTTTCATTTGTTTCATGCATATTTCAATTGCTTATTGAAACATTTTTATGAAAATTGTTTTAAAAATCGTTATAACATCCAGTGCTCCATTCAATGTGTGCCCTCTTTAATACTCATCACCAGGCTAACCCATCCACCCTCCCTCCCCTTTAGAACCCTCAGTTTGTTTCTCAGAGTCCATAGTCTCTCATGGTTCCTTTTCCCCTCTGATTTCCCCCCCTTCATTTTTCCCTTCCTACTTTTTTTCCTTTAATCTATTTATTTTTTTAAAATTTTATTTTATTATGGTAAGTATAATATATATAAATCAAAAGATAAGCAATTTTAAAGATTATTTATATATACTAAAATATATAACAAATGCTTTAGACTAATTACTGTGGGCTCTTGTCTCTCATTTAAGCCTGTATTTAAGCCATCACAGTTCCTTTGGTTTTAAATAAAATAAATTTATTTGAATAAGAAAAAAAAAATCATTGTTAGACTATTCTAATTTCTCTGTTAGTGTTGCTGTCTGTTGACGTCTTTTTTAAATTCATTTTAAGATCTTCCTTTTTCTTTTTATGAGTGATTTTCAATTGAAACAGTAATTGGGGAGAATCCTCATTACTGCAGGGGAGGCTGGGAGTTCTGTTTCTCCACTAAGTCTCCTCACTAGGTTTCCATGTAGGAACGTGTTTTACTGCTTCTCATATGACCTCCACTGACCTCACAAGGAGTGGTGCTAATGCAGTTAATACTGGGTGATGGTAGAAGTTTTCACTTCCTCTGACACAGCTTAATGAGAGAGAGAGAAAGATGCCTCATTACTGCCGGGTAAAGGTGGGAAGGTGGAAGTCCATGCTCCTTACATGATCTTCAGATTCTGCTGAGGTATATTGGTGGATGTCTAATTGATGCTTTATGGATAAAAGTCCTAGCTCTCTACTCATATTTATTTTTTAAAGATTTTATTTATTCATTTGTCAGAGAGAGAGAGAGTGCAAGCAGGGGTGTGGCAGGCAGAGGGGGAAACAGGCTCCCTGCCAAGCTAGGAGCCTGACTCAGGACTCGATCCCAGGACCCTGGGATCATGACCTGAGCTGAAGGCAGACGCTTAACTGACTGAGCCACCCAGACATCCCCTTACTCATACTTCTATGACACTACACCAAAAGGGACATTGGGACAATTTGTTACAGCTTGTTATGAGTGCAGGTCTAGGCTCTCCCCTTGCTGTTTGCTGACGTGGCCTGCAGGGGGTGGGGGTGAGAGGGGGAGGGGGAGGGGATGGGCAGGTATCACAGTGTTTCTATGATGTTTGGCCAGAAAAAAAGTGTTTACTGTCTAAAAGTTTTCTGTCTTGCTAGGTTTCCCTTTTCCTTTTATATAGAGAGAAAGTTTTGTTGGAGCTTCTTTTGTCTGTACCAGTTAGCATTTTTAAATTTCCAGCTCTTACAGCTCCAAGTTTGGGATACATGAGGCCAAAAAGAAAATTCAGGTACTCACTACTATGCCATGCTTGGGTTCTGGGGTCTCTACCCAATCTGCCTTCTTTTCTTCATCTTTCAGAGTCCTCTTATGATTGTTTTATACATAATATTCAGGGTTTATAATGGTATTTAGTGGGAAGAACAGGGAAAAGTACATCTATTCCATCTTCCTATAAGCAATAATCCACAAGCACTTTTAAAGTCCTTGCTTGTGAGTCACAGCCACAAGACCAATCCTAAGTGGTAGAGAAACTTACTTCACCACATTATGGGAGGACCTTCAAAGTCATGTTGCAAGAGTGTAGATGTGGGATGGGAAGGAATTGCCAGTTATTGCTATAATCTATCCAACCCTCTCTGATGGATGAGAGATATGGAACAAATAGAGAGAGAGAGAGATAGTTGGGAGAAGAGGAGGGAGACAGAAAAAGAGATATCAATAAGGTTGTTCATAAGATCAAAAGAAACTATTATGGATAACATAGTTGTCAAGAAAAAAATCTCAATTGGTAAAAGCTGCAATATTACACAGGTGTGTAATAAGAAAGCATGTTAACAAGCAATTAAAAATGTGGGAGTGTTGGAGCACCTGTGTGGCTCAGTTGGTTGAGTGTCTGACTCCTGGTTTCAGCTCAGATCATGATCTTGGGGTCATGGATCAAGCCCTGCATTGGGCTCCAAGCTCAGTGGGGCCTGCTTGAGTTTCTCTCTCCCCATGTCGCTCTGCCCTAAACCCCATGCTCTCTCTCTCTTTCTAAAACAAATACATAAATCTTTTAAAAATGTGGAAGTGTCAAAATGAACATATAATTTCATGTGGGTGGTAAGAAAAACATAGGCACATGGAGATGGTATGACCAAGGTACTCCTCATGGTCTTTCATGGTTTCTTATTTTCCAGCATGATGAAATGTTTTTTTTTTTTAAAGAATTTTACCAATAAAAAATGTTTCACTGTGTCTAATGTACTTTTAGAATGAATTCTGATGTTTTTTAAGTTTCTGAGATCTAATTTTTTGCCACTTACAGAATGTCCAAGTTCTCCCACGTTATGTCTGTCAGTGACTGGGAGTAATTAGAGATAAAGTTTGAGATCACTTGCAACTTTCCTCCTAAAAGAAAACCTCAAACTCTTCTGTCTCCTGTTGATTCATCCATTTTTCAAAACAGTATGTTCTGAGTTCAGTGTATAGCATAAATATTTCCACAGAAGCTGGGGCAGCTCACTGCAGACCAACTTCACCACCATGATGTAGCCTAGACAGTCACATCAAGGGGCATCTCCATACCAGCAACACTGCAACAAATGATTCCAAGGTGCTGAGTCAACTTCATTCTGTTCTGTTTCAAAATACTATGTGTTAAGAGCTATGCTAGGCAATCTGCATAAAATGCCTAGTTGGGTGTATTATATTCACCATTTTACAGAGAAGGAAGCTGAGATTTAAAGGAGTTGATGCCTATCAAAAGTCATACTAATAGTAACATAACTAGGAATCAACCTCAGTTCTCTCTAGTTTAAAGGTCTAGCCACTTAACCACAATTTCACATTGTGTCCCCATATGAATCTCAAATGGCAAAGGCAGTAAAGCCAGGATTCTACAACTGGGGAACTCGATCTCACAACTTTGGGAAATTTTAGCACTGAAATGAACTTTATGGTAATGAAGTTGAACATCACAACTCTGAAAAATTGGAAAGTCTTCATACTTCTCCAATGATGTTCAAACAGTGTTTTAGTGGTAAAGCTTTTAAAAAGAAGTTTGAAAGAGAAGATTTATTAGTTTTCAGCAGATAGTCTTAGATACCTTCAAATGCTCCAATATTTATTCTTATTCTGAGCTCAAATTAATCAATGCCAATATACTGCTCTGAGACACTGGATTCAGAGAAACTTCACAAATAAAAATTCTTTGTCTTGTTTCTCTCCTGCTTAGGCCAGTACTACAGCAAATACATCTTTCTGCAGCATCTTTAGTAGTAAATCTTTCATCAAACCAATAAATGCTAACATATTAGAAAGGAATAAATATGGGAGGGGGGAAAGATGGAGGAGGAGTAGGGGACCCTATTTTAGCTGGTTCCCAGAATTGAGCTGGATATCTACCAGACCACTCTGAGCACCCACGAAACCAGCCTGAGATGTAAGAAGATCTGGATCTCTACAAACAGAATATCACAGGCGGTTGGTTCTGAGGTAGGAAGTGGAGAGCCGTGATTCTGCGGGCAGATATTGGAGGATAAACGGCAGCAGGAGGGAGCCTGGCCGTGGGGATCCTACATTGCCGGTGAACGACAGCCTCGTGCGCTGTAGACTGGCACAGACTCGCAGACCGGTAGTGTTGGGGAAAAGACTTTAGGGCAGCCCCCAGGGTGGAACCCAGAGCGGCGGGGTCACGTGCACGTGAACTGCAGCCCCCCTGGACGGAAACCCGGAATGGCGGGGTCGCGATGGTGAACTGCAGCCCCCGGGACGGAAACCCGGAGCGCTGGGGTCGCGCCAGTGAACTGTACCCCTGGGGTGGAAACCCAGAGCGGCGGAGTCGCGTGCGTGCAAACGGGGAGTGGCTGGCAGTTTTAGAAGCACAAAGGGCAGAGACGTGCCCCGACCTGGAGGCAGGACTGGGAGCACTGTGGAGGGGCGCACAACCCAGGATGCTGCAGTTTATAGCAGCACGGACAGAAACGGAGACAGTGTGGCCTGGAGGGCTCACTGAAGAACAGACTGTGATCTCTCTGCTCTGAGGCAGAGGGTTGGAAACGGTCTCTTCTGCTCTGACTTGCGGAAGAGACGCGGAAAGCCGCCAGGGAAAGCTGCCAGAGAACAAAAGCCGGAAAGACTGATTCCCACTGGGCCCATCCCCCGCCACAGGGGCGCAGAGCAACTCCGCCCAAATAGGGTTGCCTGAGTAAGTGTGCGGCAGGCCCCTCCCGCAGAAGACAGGCTGGGAAAACAAGAGGCCAGCAACCCTAAGGTCCCAAGAAAACAGGTGCATCTTGCTTGGGTTCTGGTCAATAATTTGGACTCTATACATTCCCTCAAACACCCATCAACAGAATGACTAGGAGGAGGAGCCCCCAAAATAGAAAAGACTCAGAGATTATGACTTATGCTGCAGATTTACAAATGGGTGCAGATATAACCAAGATGTCGGAGATGGAATTCAGGCTAGCAATTGTGAAGACAATGGCTAGAATGGAGAAATCAATTAATGGCAACATAGAGTCTCTAAGGGCAGAAATAAAAGCTGAATTGGCAGAACTTAAAAATGCTATTAATGAGATCCAATCCAATCTAAATAATCTAACAGCAAGGGTAACTGAGACAGAAGAGAGAATAAGCGACCTGGAAGAAAATATAATAGATAAAAAGGGAAAAGAGGAGGCCAGGGAAAAACAACTCAGAATCCATGAAAGTAGAATCAGAGAAATAAGTGACACCATGAGGCGTTCCAATATCAGAATCATTGGAATCCCGGAGGGAGTGGAGAGAGAGAGAGGACTAGAAGATGTATTTGAGCAAATCGTAGCTGAGAACTTCCCTAATCTGGGGAATGAAACAAACATGAGAGTCCTAGAGGCAGAGAGGACCCCTCTTAAGATCAAGGAAAACAGGCCAACACCCTGGCATGTAATAGTAAAACTTGCAAATCTTAGAACCAAGGAAACCATCTTAAGGGCAGTTAAGGGGAAGAGATTCCTTACGTACAGAGGGAGGAACATCAGAATAACGTCAGACCTATCCACAGAGACCTGGGAAGCCAGAAAGGCCTGGCAAGACATATTCAGGGTACTAAATGAGAAGAACATGCAGCCAAGAATACTTTATCCGGCAAGACTTTCATTTAGAATGGATGGAGAGATGCAGAGCTTCCATGACCGGCAGAAGTTGAAAGAATATGTGACCACTAAGCCGGCCCTGCAAGAAATATTAAGGGGGGTTCTATAAAAGGAGAAAGACCCCAAGAGTGATCTACAACAGAATTTACAGGGACAATCTATAAAAACAACGTCTTCACAGGCAACATGATGACAATTAATTCGTATCTTTCAATAATCATTCTCAATGTGAATGGCCTAAACGCTCCCATAAAATGGCACAGGGTTGCAGATTGGATAAAAAGACAGGACCCATCCATATGCTGCCTATAAGAGACTCATTTTGAACCTAAAGATACATCCAGACTGAAAGTGAAGGGATGGAGATCCATCTTCCATGCCAGCGGACCTCAAAAGAAAGCTGGGGTAGCAATTCTTATATCAGACAAATTAGATTTTAAGCTAAAGACGGTAGTTAGAGACACAGAAGGACCCTATATCATTCTTAAAGGGTCTATCCAACAAGAAGATCTAACAATTGTAAATATCTATGCCCCCAACATGGGAGCAGCCACCTATATAAGCCAACTGTTAACCAAAAGAAAGAGTCATATTGATAACAATACGTTAATTGTAGGAGACCTCAATACTCCACTCTCAGCAATGGACAGATCATCTAAGCAGAAAATCAACAAGGAAACAAGAGCTTTGAATGATGCATTGGACCAGATGGACCTCATAGATATTTACAGAACATTCCACCCTAAAACAACAGAATACTCATTCTTCTTGAGCGCACATGGAACTTTCTCCAGAATAGACCATATACTGGGTCACAAATCAGGTCTCAACCGATACCAAAAGATTGAGATTATTCCCTGCATATTCTCAGACCACAATGCTCTAAAACTGGAACTCAACCACAAGAAAAAATTTGGCAGAAATTCAAACACTTGGAAGCTAAAGACCACTCTGCTCAAGAATGTTTGGGTCAACCAAGAAATCAAAGAAGAACTTAAACAATTCATGGAAATCAATGAGAACGAAAACACATTGGTCCAAAACCTATGGGATACTGCAAAGGCGGTCCTAACGGGGAAAGACATAGCCATCCAAGCCTCACTCAAAAAAATAGAAAAATCCTGAATTCACCAACTAACTCTACACCTTAAAGAACTAGAGAAAAAGCAACAAACTTCGCCTAAGCCACACATTAGAAGAGAAATAATTAAAATTAGAGCAGAAATCAATGAATTAGAAACCAGAAACACAGTAGATCAGATCAACGAAACTAGAAGTTGGTTCTTTGAAAGAATTAATAAGATCGATAAACCACTGGCCAGACTTATCCAAAAGAAGAGAGAAAGGATCCAAATTAATAAAATTATGAATGAAAGGGGAGAGATCATGACCAACACCAAGGAAATAGAAACAATTATTAGAAATTATTATCAACAACTATATGCCAATAAGCTGAGCAATCTGGATGAAATGGAGGCCTTCCTGGAAACCTATAAGCTGCCAAGACTGAAACAGGAAAAAATTGACCACCTAAATAGGCCAATAACCAGTAACGAGATTGAAGCAGTGATCAAAAACCTCCCCCAAAAAAAGAGTCCAGGGCCTGTTGGATTCCCTGGGGAATTCTACCAAACATTCAAAGAAGAAATAATACCTATTCTACTGAAGCTGTTTCAAAAAAAATAGAAACAGAAGGAAAACTTCCAAACTCATTCTATGAGGCCAGCATTACCTTAATCCCCAAACCAGGCAAAGACCCCATCAAAAAGGAGAATTTCAGACCGATATCCCTGATGAATATGGATTCCAAAATCCTCAACAAAATCCTAGCTGATAGGATCCAACAATACATTAAAAGGATCATCCACCACAACCAAGTGGGATTTATCCCCGGGATGCAAGGGTGGTTCAACATTTGCAAATCAATCAATGTGATAGAACACATTAATAAGAGGAGGGAGAAGAACCATATGGTCCTCTCAATTGATGCAGAAAAAGCATTTGACAAAATACAACATCCTTTCCTGATTAAAACTCTCCAGAGTATAGGGATAGAGGGAACATTCCTCAAGTTCATAAAATCCATCTAAGAAAAACCCACAGCGAATATCATCCTCAATGGGGAAAAGCTGAGAGCCTTTCCCTTAAGATCAGGAACACGTCAAGGGTGCCCACTCTCACCACTGTTGTTCAACATGGTACTAGAAGTCCTAGCAACAGCAATCAGACAACAAAAAGAAATCAAAGGTATTCAAATTGGCAAAGAAGAAGTCAAACTCTCTCTTTTCGCAGACGACATGATACTTTATGTGGAAAACCCCAAAGACTCCACCCCCAAATTACTAGAACTCATCCAGCAATTCAGTGATGTGGCAGGATACAAAATCAATGCACAGAAATCAGTTGCTTTCTTATACACTAACAACACAACTGTAGAAAGAGAAATTAGAGAGACGATTCCATTTACAATAGCACCAAAACCCATAAGATACCTCGCAATAAACCTAACCAAAGAGGTAAAGGATCTATACTCTAGGAACTACAAAACACTCATGAAAGGAATTGAAGAAGACACAAAAAGATGGAAAAATATTCCATGCTCATGGATCGGAAGAATAAACATTGTTAAAATGTCTATGCTACCCAGAGCAATCTATACCTTCAATGCCATCCCGATCAAAATTCCAATGACATTTTTCAAATTGCTGGAACAAACAATCCTAAAATTTGTATGGAATCAGAAAAGACCCCGAATCGCCAAGGAGATGTTGAAAAAGAAAAACAAAGCTGGGGGCATCAAGATGCCCGATTTCAAGCTCTATTACAAAGCAGTGATCACCAAGACAGCATGGTACTGGCACAAAAACAGACATACAGACGAATGGAACAGAATAGAGAACCCAGATATGGACCCTCAACTCTATGGTCAAATAATCTTTGACAAAGCAGGAAAAAACATGCAGTGGAAAAAAGACAGTCTCTTCAATAAACGGTGCTGGGAAAATTGGACAGCCACATGCAGAAGAATGAAACTCGACCATTCTCTAACACCATTCACAAAGATAAACTCAAAGTGGATGAAAGACCTCAATGTGAGACAGGAATCCATCAAAATCCTAGAGGAGAACATAGGCAGTAACCTCTTTGACATCGGCCACAGCAACTTCTTTCAAGATACATCTCCAAAACCTAGTGAAACAAAAGCAAAAATGAACTTTTGGGACCTCATCAAGATAAAAAGCTTCTGCACAGCAAAGGAAACAGTCAACAAAACAAAGAGGTAACCCACAGAATGGGAGAAGATATTTGCAAATGACACTACAGATAAAGGGCTGGTATCCAAAATCTATAAAGAACTTCTCAAACTCAACACCCAAAAAACAAACAATGAAGTCAAAAAGTGGGCAGAAGAGATGAACAGACACTTCTCTGAAGAAGACATACAAATGGCTAACAGACACATGAAAAAATGTTCATCATCATTAGCCATCAGGGAAATCCAAATCAAAACCACACTGAGACCAGTTAGAATGGCAAAAATGGACAGGGAAAGAAACAACAAATGTTGGAGAGGTTGTGGAGAAATGGGAACCCTCTTACACTGTTGGTGGGAATGCAAGTTGGTACAGCCACTTTGGAAAACAGTGTTAAGGTTCCTCAAAAATTTAAAAATAGAGCTACCCTATGACCCAGCAATTGCACTACTGGGTATTTACCCCAAAGACACAGATGTAGTGAACAGAAGGGCCATATGCACCCCAATGTTCATAGCAGCAATGTCTGCAATAGCCAAACTGTGGAAAGAGCTGAGATGCCCTTCAACAGATGAATGGATAAAGAAGATGTGGTCCATATATACAATGGAATATTACTCAGCCATCAGAAAAGATGAATACCCAACTTTTACATCAACATGGATGGGACTGGAGGAGATTATGCTAAGTGAAATAAGTCAAGCAGAGAAAGTCAATTATATGCTTTCACTTATTTGTGGAACATAAGGAATAACATGGAAGACATTAGGAGAAGGAAGGGAAAAATGGGGGGGGGGGATTAGAGGGAGAGATGAACCATGAGAGACTATGGACCTGAGAAACAAACAGGGTTTTAGAGGGGAGGGAGGGGGGATTGGTTAGCCTGCTGATGGGCATTAAGGAGGGCACGTACTGCATGGAGCACTGGGTGTTATGCGAAAACAATGGATCGTGGATCACCACATCAAAAACTAATGATGTATTGTATGGTGACTAACATAACATAATAAAATTAAAAAAAAAAAAAGAAATGAATAAATATGGAATTTCTGAAGCTTATCTCTGTGTTTCTGAAAATAGATATTACTTACAAAACTATTCTATTGCAGTTACGAGGACATCAAATTTGTGAGAAAGAAAATCAGTAAATCGACCAACTACAAATTATTGCAGACCGATTGCTATCAGCAGGAATTATCTGCACATATGTGGGATTTGAGAACTGCCTCTTCTCTAAGACCCATAGACAGTGGAGATCATAGAGCAGGGAGTGCTTTGGAAAGAGAAAAGAAAATAAACTCCTGAGCTTTGGGAGATGAAAAGGACCCTAGCAATTATGTTTGTTCATTTATTGCTTTGTTTATTGGTATGTTGAGTCACAGGCAGCATGGCACATTGGATAGAATGAATATTGGATTCATGCAGACAACTTTCATTCCTAACCTTTCTACTTCCTGTTTATATTGCTTATTCTCCTGGAGCTTCAGTTTCCTCACCTGCAAAAAGGATTTTCTTATAGAATTGGTTCTTTTACTGTTATGAAATGACCTTCTTTATCCCTGTTCATATTCCTTGTTTTGAAATCTTTTATATTAATATTGTCTCATGTACTTCCTTTTATGCTTGGAGTTTGCATGTATATCTGTTTCCATTCTTTTATTTCCAATCTTTCTATGCTTATATAATATTTAGATATATGTATATATATAAAATATTTAAAGTGTATTTTGTAAATAACATATAGTTGGGTCTTTTTTTTTATCCATTCTGAAAAGTTTTGCATTTAATTGAGTATTCAGACTGTTTATATTTAATGTAATTATTATGTGAATGGAGTTAAATTTACCATTGTGATCTTTGCATTCTATTGGTCACTCTTTTTTTTTTTTCTGCTTCATTTTTATCTTCCTTTGGGTGTTTTGTTTTGTTTGTTTATTTGTTTGTTTGTTTAAGAATTTATTCTGTCTTCTTTACTGGCTTTTTTAGGCTAAATAGGTTTTGTTTGTTTGTTTGTTTTTGAGATGCTTAATTCAGTGGTTGGGACTGATATGACAGCTATTTCTTCATCATGAATTATACAGTACAATGAGTAATCTACTACTGCTGACATTATGAAAAATCCAAATGGATAGAACATTGTTTTTGCCTTAAATGGGACTCAGAATTTAATGGGGAAGTATAATACATAGATTTTTTTATAATGACATGTGTGAAAGTGGAAGTATATATAAATATGTTCAAGAAAGCATTGGAACATACAGTAAGTAGGGCTTGGAGAGGAAGAATGAGAGATTTTCAAGTGACATATTGAGGAGAAGGATGGTTTATTTACAAATGTTCACATACAAAAAGAGAATGGTCATGTTAGAAAAAGCTGGTTACCACAAAAGGATTAAAATGTGAGATATATATATATGCATATGTGGAGAAGGTGGAGCATAAAAATGGCAGATTACAGATCACTAGGTGCTCTCAAATCAATCGAGGGAAACTGAACCTCATTTTTGCAATGATAAAGAATTATTGAAGGATTTTAAATTGTTTGGTTAATATGACCTGATCTATAGGTACAAAAATCACACTGGTATTATGTCATAGATGTTGATTGGAGTTGGAGGGAGAGAAGCATGAGGATAAAGAAGCCAAAGTCCATTTTACAGATTAAAAAAAAGGAGACTCACAGAAGCGATGTAACTTACTTAAGTCAAAAAAAATTATGGAAGATGAGCATGGCACAAACAAACCTGATTCCTCGTACAGCTTTAACATGGTTGCATTAACCTGGTAATAGTTTAAATTACATATTATGTACTCACATAATAAATACTTTTGATGATAATGAAGGTAATAATATAATATGGTTGTTTCATAATACAGATACATTGATATTTGCAGTCAAAACTATACTAACCTGAGTGGGAGAGATGTGTTAATATATGTACTTACATAAATCCTGAAAAGAAGAGGAAAAATGGTGGAGTCATCTGAGTTATCTAGTGGCTGGTTTAAGAGGACAAACTCTTTGTCCTAAACTTAACTGAGTATAGCAAATACATTTTTAACCTCTTCCTTGAATAGATTTCATATACATTGTGTCAGCCAAATCATTTTAGCTGCTTTTGCCCCTCTTCCATCTTAAACTTGATATATGATTGACTGGAGACTACATTTGATTGACAGATATAACAATTCAAATATAAACACTTTATTAACCCTGCAAGAGCATCCTAATAAAGAACATGATGGAGACAGACATACAAGGTAGATGTGTTGATTTTGAAGACAATCACACTGTAGCTTAACTTGACAGAAGCAATGAATCAAATCCTGTGAAAATAGTTCCAAAGATATTTTCTCCACACTATTTAAATCAGCAGCTCCATGTAAGTAAGCAGTGCTAAAGGATTATGCAAAGGCTTAATGCTTTCCTGCCCCTTATGGGATTTTAACTTAGACTCCAAATTCTCTATTGAGTTGTTTTTCTACAGACCTGAGATGGCTCCAGGAGGTTGTTGCACTCACTTGTTCTGTGGCCCTGACTGCACCCTGACTCTTGTAGGATGATTCAAAAACTTGAGTCATTATTTCTGGATGACTCAGTGGGCAAAAAAAAAAAAAAAACCCAAACACACAAACAAACAAACAAAACAGCAGTTAAATTATTAGTTAATGCTAGTAGCTAATTTATTAAGCACTAATCATGAAGCAGGTACTGTACTAAATGCTTTATATCTATTAACTCATTTAATCTTCATAACAACCAAATGGCATGGGTAATATATTATCTTTATTTTATAGATGAGGAAACTGAGTCTTTAAGAATTTACATAATTTGTCTAAAGACAATATCCAGTAAAAGTAGTATCTAGAATTAGAGTCTAAGCAATCTGCTCCAGATCCCAAGAATTTAAACTCTAGGGCCCTACTACATATTGGTCATCATGGCTATACAATTCCTGCTGATGGGTTAGGGAAATGACTTTTGTATGGTAACCACTGTGCCCATTTGCACATACTTTATAAGTTCTAAAGCTCTTTCACATATGTCAGTTAATTTAATCTTCCTAATAATCTTATGAAATAGGTATTACAGTTGACCCTTGAACAGTGCAGAGGTTAGGGATGTCAAGACCTCATGCAGTAAAATCCATGTATAACATTTAACTCCCCAAAAACTTAACTACTAATAGCCTACCATTGATGGGAAGCCTTATCAATAACATAAATAGTAAATTAATATATATTTTTATATATTTATTACATACTGTATTCTTACAATAAAGTAAGCTGGAGAAAAGAAAATGTTCTTAAGAAAATTATAAGGAAGAGAAAATACATTTACAGTATTGTACTATAAAAAATCTGTGTATAAATGGAGCCACACAGTTCAAACCCCTGTTGTTCAAAGGTTAGCTGTATTTTCATTTCAGATATGGTAAAAAAAAAAAAGTGGAAGAGGCCAAGTAAATTTTCAAGGTCATGCAGAATTAGGTTTTGGTTTAAATTAGACTTGGGTTCAAATTTAGGATCTACCCTTTACAAGCATGTAAATTAAATTCAATGAGCAAATTTTTCTTACCTATAAGATAAATTCTTTAGACAACACTTCTACTCAATACAGTGCCTGCCACTTGGTATCTACACAACAGATATTTGATCTTTTGTTTGTCCATTCTATAGAAAGCTTTGGTATCTTCATCTACTTTGTAGGACAAGAGGAGGAAAAAAAGGAAATGTCAAAATCCTCAACGAGGACTATGTTATAGCAAACCATTCTAAATAGGATTTCATAATCTGAGAAAAGCAAAGACATGAAAAGATCAATGATGTTAATAAGTGGCAGTATCCTTTGTGGCCTAAAGACATACCCCTCTTAACTTTTTTCTTTTGTTATGATAGCTTCAGACCAGTTGTAGGTCTGATTAGTTAGAAAACCATTCAGCACGGGCCTTCTGCTTCCAGGAATATGGAGCAAGCCACACTTTTCTCTATTCTTCTTGCTAAGTACATTAAAAAGCCTTGGACATTATATGCAAAACAAACATAAGAAGACTGAATGGTGGAGAGAAGAAGGCAGACCAGGTAGGAACTTTGGGACATGAGGAATGATGTAATTTCCCTGAATTTTCTTTTGGCCTCCTATATCCGAGGCTTGGATCTGAAGAAGAAGCCAGCAAACTGAAAATGCCAACAGGTACACACACACACACACACACACACAAAACTCCAACTAAAGCCTGTTCTCTCTAGCCAAAGGACTAGGAAAGGGGCATCCTAGCAAGACAGAAAAAAATTTATGGCAATGGTTCTACACCAGACAAATACCACCCTTATCCATGTCAGCAAGGGCTAGGTGGGGGCCTGGACTTCCATCCTAATAAGGCTATACTGAG
Organism: Halichoerus grypus; assembly: GCF_964656455.1. Classification (NCBI taxonomy): domain Eukaryota; kingdom Metazoa; phylum Chordata; class Mammalia; order Carnivora; family Phocidae; genus Halichoerus; species Halichoerus grypus. Next base: position 151,430,383 of record NC_135712.1, on the reverse strand, counting down.
GCATCCCAATACTAGGTGGGCTGGTGTCTATGTATGCCAAGCAGAGACCTGGGACTTCCATCTCCATGAAGTAGTAATGAACTCCCCACTCTGGGCAGCCTGGATTCCACACTGACAGACTATAATGAGGTACTCCTTTCTTCTCCACTGGTGTGGGGTCAGAGGAGGCTTGATGGAGAGTTAAGACTTTGATCACACAGTGTCAATGAGGCCAAATATACCCACCAGGTGTCAGTGGCAACCATGTGTTTTCTGATTTTAAAAATACTATCCTGAGACAGGATGAGAAATGCTGATATTCACCCTTTCTGGAAAAACAGCTCTCTGGGAGCTGCAGGGAGGGGTCCCTGTGCTCTGAGCTGTACCAGTCCAGAGTGGAGTTTCCATCTCACTGAGCTGGTAGGGTAGAGGGAGGGCACAGGTCTGCTTCTAATGCAGATTCTCACAATTCTTAGAGTTTTAGTAGATTTTCTTGAATAAATGTATCTTAATTTGCTGTATAGCCATAGAGCCATTTTAAGAAACCTTATTTTTTTAAAATATTTTTTCATCAGTTTCACTGGGCAGAGGCTCAGTGGAGCTCCTCATGCTTGCTGGAAGAGGAACTTGTCTCTGTATTATTTCTTACAACTGCAATATACTATTATTTAAAAAAAATTAAGTTTAATAAAAAGAAGAAAAAACAGCATTGAAATGGTGTCTTAGATTAGTTCCAGGACAGATATTTTTGTGCAAACTCTTTTTTGGGAGGGGCTTTGAGGAGAAGGGGAATGAAGAAAAAAAAAATGGCAGGTGAAGGATATGGTCTGAACTGGAAACCAGCTTCTGGTTGATTCCATGAGAGCTCTAGAACATGATTTACACTGTAGACTTGGCCCCATCTTGAGACGGGTCAGTCATTCATTATACTCAGCTTGTCTCTGGAGAATGATCGCCTCTTTGGTAAGGTGGCTCATGGATGCCAAAGGCAGTTGCTTAGAGAAAAAGCCAACTACGAACAATTAGCAACCAACATTAACAGCAGGTAGGGGCTGAGCACACTCACCAGGTGAAGTGGATGTGAGTGGCATACCAAGAACATCTATTACTTCTAGATATTCATTTTTTCAGTTACTAATTTATGGAAGTGAACACTTTTTCAGGATTGGAGATGCCAAGATAAATGGGAATCAATCTGTGCCTTATTGGTGTCAAAAAAGTGATAGAAATAGCAGACTAATGTTATGGTAAATGGGCCAAAACAGGTGGATAGAACAGTCCCTTTTGTCCTTTGGCATATAACATATAAAAATACATATAAAACAATACGGATGATTTGCCAGTTCTGAGCTGCTTCCTTCCCATCAAGGAAACAAATCCAAGGCATTGTTCAACAACACATATTTTGTTTTCTCACTCATTTAACAAAGAGCTGTTGAGCACCTTGCTAGGCCATATTGTTATGAAGATAAATAAGCCAGGATCTGAGATTAAAGCTCTAACTGTGTAGTGGGAACGTGGAGGAATAAATCAGCAAATGCAGAAGACTCTGGGAAGTGCTATGATAAAGGTCAATCCCTGGAACAATGGATGCCCAGGGGAGGCATTGCTTCCTGGCTGAGTTTGCCCATGTCCTTTGATTTCTAATTCAGTTCCCTCTCACTAAACTACAAACAGAAACACTGGAGGGAAAAGGGTTCTTGAGGAATCCCCTTGGGTTTACATTGAATCATAATCATGTTAAATACATCAGCCATCACATTATGCACTGCTAGAGTAAACTCAGTATTAAAATTTACCATGGTTATAAATAAAAACAGTGTTGTTTTACTTCCATAAATTTAACTCTGCCTTCTGAAATAAATACAATTACATTTATTGGCACACATAGAATGGGTAACCTTGTGAAAATTATTCTGAAATGTTAAGTTCCTAAACCAGGGAAATAAACTAAGGACAAGAATACGTGGAGTATTACCATAACAATTGGAAATGATTTTTATATTTACTAGCAAAACATTATGAAACATGTTCTGAAAATCTTTCTTCACAGCAGTTTGATCATATTACTTATACACCTGAAGCCTTCCTGTTGTTTTCCTATCAATTTAATTCAGAGAATATATTATTTAAAAAAAAACATATTCAGTACAAACCAAAAAATCTTTATGCTATACATTTTTTTTTATTTTAGTGAAAGTAGGCAATTGCACATTTAAAAACAATTTCTTAGGTATTTTATATATCTCATCTACCATGTTTTCTGGTTTTAAAAATACTATTTGAAATCTTGAAAATATAAACATGTATAAATATTATAATCAGATTCTTCCAATGTTTCACTTGTATCATGCAAGCTATTAATTTGACTTAGTAATTCTTTATTAGGGTGTGGGAGTATTTTTGTCTTCCTAAGTTTATTAAAAGTACTGTTTTGTTTTTTGTTTGTTAAACAAATTTAACTAATTAAGTTTAGGTAAATATCTATCATTTGGTGGGAGTATATGGATGGATGGATGGATGAATAGATAGATAGATACACTGATGTAATGTATGATGTTCCTACCTTTGGTAAGATTAGTCTGTTGTTTGTCATTAATTTTTTATTGAGGTATTTTACATATATATATATATTTATATATATATATATCTAGTATTATATTAGCTTCAGGTTTACAACACAATGACTTGATATTTATATATATTGCAAAACGATCACCACAATAAGTCTAGTTAACATCCATCACCATACATAGTTACAAATGTTTTTTCTTGTGAGAACTGTTAAGATTTACTCTCTTAGCAGTTTTCAAATGTGCAATACAGCATTATTAACTATTGTTACCCATGCTGTACGTTACCTCCCCATTACTTTTTATTTTATAATTGGAAGTTTATACCTTTTGACCCCCTTCACCCATTTTATCTATTCCCTACCCCCTACCTCTGGCAACTACTAATCTGTTCTCTGAATCCATAAGCTTTTTTTTTTTAAGATTCCAAATATAAGTGAGATCATCAGGTATGGTTCTTTCTCTGACTGATTCATTTAGCATAATACCCTCATATACCATTATGTTGTTGCAAATGGCAAGATTTGATTCTTTTTTTATGGTTGAATAATATTCCATTATATATCTCCCTTACATTTTGTTTACCCACTCATTTATTGATAGACACTTAAGTTGTTTTCATATCTTGGCTATTGTAAATAATGCTGCAATGAATATGGGATTCATGTATCTTTTCAAGTTAACATTTTCATTTTCTTTGAATAAATACCCAGAAGTGGAATTGCAGAATCATACAGTAGTTTTATTTTTAATTTTTTGAGGAACCTCCATACTGTTTTCCACAGTGGCTGCACCAGTTTGCATTCCCACCAATAGTGCACAATTGTTCCCTTTTCTCCACATCCTTTTTTTTTTAAAGATTTATTTATTTATTTGACAGAGAGAGACACATTGAGAACAGGAACACAAGCAGGGGGAGTGGGAGAGGGAGAAGCAGGCTCCCCGTGGAGCAGGGAGCCCGATGCAGGGCTCGATCCCAGGACCCTGGGATCATGACCTGAGCCAAAGGCAGACGCTTAATGACTGAGCCACCCAGGTGTCCCCCCTTTTCTCCACATCCTTACCATCACTTGTTATTTCTTATCTTTGTTGATACTAGCCATTCTAACAGGTGTGAGTTGATATCTTCCACCTAGTTTTTAATTATGTATTTGTAATTTTTTTGCTATTGAATAGTGTGAGTAGTGTGAGTAATTTTAAAAATCCTATTGTCATTGGTAGACTGCCACATTAGTGGCCCTAATTCCTTTGTCCTTTTTGCTTCTGTGTCTTTTGCTATTTGACTTTGCAGTGCCTTTCACTGAGGGAGTATCATATATTTCCCTATCTCCTGACTGTAGATTTAGTCGTATAACTTCTTGGGGCAGTGGAGATTGAAATACAATGTGTCAGTTCCAGGCCTAGGCCTTAAATAGCTTGTGTATTTCTACCTGACTTCTTGCATTTCTGTTGTTGCTATGAGGAAACAACACTAGCTCCAGGAGGAAAATGACTGAGCTAGAGGACAGAGCTGGATCAGCTGAGTTTCCCCAATTATACCTTTCAATGTCAGTCAAATATTTGCCTGCCAACCTGCAAACATGTGAGTTAGCCCAGCTGAGATTAGTAGAACCATTAATGAGGCCAGCCCGGATAAGCCATCCCATAGCCAAACCAGAATCACATTAACTAAATAAATGTTGCATGGTGTTGAAATGTTATGGTTTGTTGGTATGCTGCCTTACTGTGAAAATAGATAACTGATATATGGTCAGATTAAATGATCTCTAATAACACTATGTTTTGTTGCATATTAAAGAAAATTTCTTGTTGCTTAATATATTTAAAATGCTGATAAATGTGCTATAAACACTTGAAAAAAGGAGAAATAGCAAAACAATAATACTAGAGGACTTATTGCTTCACTTTCAACAATGACTAGATTGTCCAGACAAGAAATCAATATGGAAATACTGGATTTAAAGTCCATGTTAGACTACAGGGATGTAACAGACATTTACAGAACATCCCATCCAACAGCAGCAGAATAAATGTTCTTCTCAAGTACATATGGAAAAATCTCCAAAATAGATTACAAAACAAGTCAATACATTTAAGAAGATTCAGACCATATCACATATGTTTTTCTGACAACAATGGTATAAAATTAGAAATCAATTGGAAGAAAACTGGAAAATTTACAAATATATGGAGATTAAATAATACACTCCTGAGCATCAAATGGGTCAAAGAAGAAATTAAAAAAAAAAGAAAATCTTGAGACAAATGAAATGGAAATACAACATACCAAAACTTATTGGGTGCAGCAAAAACAGTTCTAAGAGGGATGTTTGTAGTGATAGATGCCTATGTTAAGAAAAAAGGCAGATCTCAAATAAACAAGTTAACTTTACACCCCAAGGACCTTGAAAAAAGAACAGACTTAGCCCAAAATTAACAGAAGGAAGAAAATAACAAATATCAGAGTGGAAACAAATGAAATAAAGACTAAAAAGATGATAGAAAAGATCAATGAAATCAAGAGTTGTGTTTTTTTTTAATTTGAAAAGATAAACAGATTAGCTAGACTCACCAAGAAAAAAAGAGGACTCAAATAACTAAAGTTAAAAATGAAGAAGAGACATTAAAACTGATACCACATAAGAATTCAGGATTATAAGAAAATACTATGAACAATTACATGCCAACAAATTGGACAATCTAGAAGAAATGGATAAATTCTTAGAAACATACAACCTACAAAGACTGAATTATAATGAAATAAAAAATCTAAATAGACCAATTGCTGGTAAGAAGTAGAGTTACAGGATACAAAATCAATATACAAAACTCCATTGCATTTCTATACTCTAACAATGAACTATCAGAAAGAGAAATTAAGAAAACAATCCCATTTATAATAGCATCAAAATGAATAAAATACCTAGGAATAAATTTAACCAAGGAGGTGAAATCTGTACACTGAAAACTGTAAGACATTAATGAAAGAAATTGAAGACACACATAAATGAAAGATATTCTGTGCTCATGGATTGGAGGAATTAATATTGCTATTAGTTAATAGATAATAATAATTAGAATTACCTTTAACATTCTACAGCTTCAGTGCAGTCTCTATCAACATTGTAATGGCATTTTTTTTTATAGATAGAGAAAAAAGTAATCCTAAAATTTGTATAGAACCATAAAAGATCCCCAATGGCCATAGCAATCTTGAGAAAGAAGAACAAAGCCGGAGGTCTCAAACTATCTGATTTCAAACTATATTTCAAAGCTACAAGAATTAAAACAGTATGGCAATAATATAAAAAAGACACATAGATCAGTGGAACAAATGGAGATCCCAGAAATAAAACCATGTATATATGATTAATTAATTTATGACAAAGGAGCCAAGAATATACGGTGAAGAAAGGTGCTGGGAAAACTAGATAGCCACATGGAAAAAAATGAAACTGTACCTCTGTGTTATAACCTACACAAAATCAACTCAAAATGGATTAAAGACTTGAATGTAAGACTTGAAACTTTAAAACTACTAGAAGAAAACATGTGTGTAAGCTCCTTGCAGTGGTCTTAGCAATGATTTTTTTTAGATTTGACCTCAAAAGCAAACCAACAAAAGCAAAAATAAACAAGGTAGACTACAACAAATTAAAAAGCTTCTGCAAAAGAAAGGAATACATCATTAAAATGAGAAGGTAAACTACAGAATGGGAGCAAATATTTGCAAAACATATATTTGGTAAGAATTAATATCCAAGAAAATATAAAGAATTCATACAACTCAATAGTAAACACCCCCGAAGAGTCCAATTAATAAATGGGCAGAGGAACTGAACATATATTTTCCAAATATACAAATGGACAAAAGTACATAAAAAGGTACATCAACATCACTAATAATGAGGAAAATGTGAATCAAAGCCACAGTGATATCACCTCACACATTTTAGAATGGCTGTCATCAAAAAGACAGGAGATAAGTATTGGTGAGGATGTGGAGAAAAGTGAGCCCTTTTGCACTGTTGGGAGGAAATGTAAATTGGTAGAGCCAATATGGAAAACAGTATGGAGGTTTCCAAAAAATTTAAAAATAGACTTACCATATGATCCAGCAATCCCACTGCTGGGTATATATCCAAAGGAAATGAAAACAGGATCTCAAATAGAAATCTACATCCCCATGTTAATTGCAGCATTATTCACAATAGCCCAGACATGGAAATAACCTAAGTTTTCATTAATAGATTATATCTACGTCTATCTATCTATCTATCTATCTATCTATCTATCTATCATCTATCTATCTATCTATCATCTATCATCTATCTATCTATCATCATCTATCATCTAAATATCTATCTTTCTACAATATCTATCTATAGATATATCTCTATATCTATCTATAGATCTATTTAGATAGATATGGGTGTTGTATATAGATATATAGATAGATATTATAGATATATATAGATATAGATATAGATTAGACATAGATATGGATGTTATCAGACATGAGAAGGAAAGACATCTTGCCATTTGCAACATTCAATCTTTGCCTCTGTTCACATGGCATGCTCCCTACGTCTCTGTATTCACATGGCTACTTTATTTGAGGATACCATTTATATCAGATTAGGGGCTCGCTGTACTCTAGTATTACCTCATTTTAACTTAACTAATTAACTTAACTTAATTAACTCAACTAATTAACTTAATTAACTTAACTCCCTAATTATATCTGCAATGACCCTATTTCCAAATAAGGTCATATTTTAAGATAACTAGAGGTTAGGATTTCAACATATCCTTTTGGAGGAATACAATTCAACCCAAAACAGTCTGCTCTCCAGCCCACAGTGATTCATATCCTTCCCACATACAAAATAAATTCACCCTGTTCCAATATCTCCTAAAGTCTTAACCCAATTTAGCATAAACTCTAAGTTCCAAATCTCATCAATATATAATCAATCCAAAAAGGCCCAAATGTCATCTTCTAAATTATCTAAATCAGGTGTGGGTGAGACACTGGATATGGTCCATCCGGAGGCAAAATTTCTATTTCTGAACCTGCTAAACAGAGAGCAAGATGTCTGCTTACAAGAAACAGTGGTGGGACAGGCATAGGATGGATATTCCTATTCCAAAAGGTTAAAATTAATAGAAAAAAGGCATCACTGGTCTAAAGCATGTTTTCAATCCAGCAGGACAAATTCTATTAGGTTCCAAGGCCTGAGAATAATTTTCAGACTTGATGCTCTGTCCTCTGGTTTCACAGGGTGGCCCTATTCCCTTTGACCCTCTAGAGACTAGGAGGCCCCCTTAGCCCAGGCCTCTGGATCTGACTTTGCCTTGAGAGTTATTCTTCCTTCATTCACTTCATCCCATCTTTGTCCTTTTCAGTCCAAGCATGCAGTATTTCTGCTCTTAAACAACTTTCAAAATCTTCTTGGTCTTCTGTGGTCATTTAAGAGATCACAATGTTAGACAAGAACTCTCCACAGTTCCTCTTCAGAGAACCACATTTTTATTCCCAGTTACTGCTGAGATATTTCATTGGATCAGTGAGTCACACACCTAAATTTTTTGGCAAATGGTTGTCTGACCACAAACTTGGCCCTATTTCCGGAGCATGCTATCTGGATCATTAAGCACTGGTTCCTTTCTGCTTAGCATTTCCTTCATCTATTTATCCTTTTCCTCTCACATATACAGCAAACAGCAAGGAGAAACCAGTTTACTCCTTCTACTCTGATTGGAAATCTCTTCAGCTATGTATCCAAATTCATCCCTTATAAGATTTATTAAAAACAAAACAAAACAAAACAAAACATTACAGCATAATTCAATATTTCAATATTCAATATTCTCTGAAGTTCTCAAAAGTTCTCTGAAACTATAACAAGGGTTGTCTTTCCTCCAGCATCCAATAATATGTTCATTATTTTCATCTGAGACCTCACCAGGACCATCTTCAATGTCCATATTTCTATCAACAATGTCTTCAAGACAATATAGGCTTTTTCTATCATGCACCTCAAAATTCTTCCAGCCTCTACTCACTACAGAATTTCAAAGCCACTTCCACATTTTTAGGTATTTGTACAGCAACATCCCATTTCTTGGTACCAATATCTGTATTAGCTTCTTGGGCCTATCATAACAAATTACTATAAATAGGGTGTTAGTATGGTTGGTTTCTTCTGAGAGCTCTGAGGGGAAATTTGTTCCATGCTCCTCTCCTCACTTCTGATGATGGCTGGCAATCCTTGGCATTCCTTGACTTGTAGATGCATCACTCCAATCTCTGCCTCCCTCTTCACACATTTTTCCTGTGTCTCTGTGTCTTCACATGGTCATCTTCATATAAGGTCACACTCATATTGGATAGGGACCTAGCCTTCTCCAATATAACCTCATTGTAGTGAATGTCATTTGCAACAACCCTATTTCAAAATAAGGTCATATTCTGAAGTGCTAGGGGTTAGGACTTTAACATATCTTTTTTGGGGGACACAATTCAACAGTTTCAGAGACTGTTTTTTATAGCCATATTTTCTTTTCCACTTATAAGGACTGTCTATAGAGAAGGAAGTACAGGCACAGTGACCATGAACTATATCTAAGAATGTGTTGTAAATCTGTTGAAAAAACTGTAATTCTTTTTCTTGCTAATGATATAAGTGGATTGAACATGAGCAGTTACTTCTACACTTTTCTAAAATCTCACAAAAATGACAGCAAAGAGAAAAAATAAACTAGAAACAGTCTATTGTAAAAATATGGGAGAGGAAATGAGAGCCATAAAATTCAGGAAGCTGAAGAGCAGATAGATGAGGAATAGCATACTTAACTGAGCTGGGAAAACCGATACCTAACTTCACAGTGTGGAAAGCCTGGAAACCAGTCTATTCAAAATACAGAACCTCCTCTTACCATATGTACACACACATACCCTAGTGATTGGGGGCTTCAAGAACCTCCAAAAGTCAGGGAGCACATGTAACTAATAGAGATGACTGACTGAAAGTCTGTACCAGAAACAGGCACTCTAGATCTCTTCCCTGATCTTGCTCAACTGGGCAACTGCTTCCTCTATTCCAGCAGAGGACCAGAAGTTTATTTTGGAAACATAGGGATTTGGCTCTTGGGGAATCCGATACACATTTGAGTGTGAAGGCACAACATGAAATTATGGGGATGAAATGGAAGTCAGAAATGCTGGAAAACCAATTTATACCCCCACCAGGAAAGAATTTCTCACTGGAGAAATTAACAAGTCCAAGAAAAACAGACATAAAGTTGTAGAAAGTTGTGGACTTTCCCGAAAATGGAAGAGCCAAATTACCATCCAGCGATGCCACCCCTGGAAAGCCATGTTCTCATCCATCAGTGGCCAACCAGTTTCTTATAATATAAAGACTAAGGCAGGGACCACCAACAGTTGAGGAAAGCCCAGCATCACAGTCAAAGACTTAAACAAACAATAAAAATACAAAAGAGGAAATGAAGATAATGCAGACAGCAGAAGGAAACATTAATAAAAATTCCTTTATGTACCATTGATGGGATTATAAGTGGAAAAAAATATGGAAAACAGTTTGAAGAGTTATAAAAAAAAAAATAAAACTACTATATGATCCAGCAATTTCACTTTTGGGAACATGTCCAAAGGAAATGAAAACACTAACTCAAAAAGGTATCTGCATACCCATGTTCACAGCAGTATTATTTATAATAGCCAAGACATGGAACAACTTGTGTCCATCAAGAAATAAATGAATAAAGAAATTATTGTGTGTATATGTATATACATGTATATATGGTATAATATATGTGGACTATTATTCAGCCACAAAAATGAGGAAATCCTACCATTTGCAACAACATGGATATACTTTGAAGACATTATGCTAAGTAAAATAAGTCATAAAGGGAAAGACAAATATAATACTGTATGATCTCACATGTGGAATCTAAAAAAACTAACTCATCGTAAGAGTTCAGATTTGTGGTAACTAAAAGTCTTGGAGGGTGGGGAAGGGGGAACTGAAGGAAGGTGGTCAAAAGTTACAAACTTCTAATAATAAGAAATAATTAGTAGGGCTGTAATGTACAACATGATGACTATAGTTAACACTGTTGTATTATATGTAGGAAGGTTGTTAAGAGATTAAATGCTAAGGGTTCCCATCATAAGGAGCTTTTTCTTCTTTTCTTTTTTTTTTAAGATTTTATTTATTTATTTGACAGAGAGAGACACAGTGAGAGAGGGAACACAAGCAGGGGAAGTGGGAGAAGGAGAAGCAGTCTTCCTACGGAGCAGGGAGCCCAATGCAAGGCTCGATCCCAGGGCTCTGGGATCGTGACCTGAACTGAAGGCAGACGCTTAATGACTGAGCCACTCAGACACCCCTCTTCTTTTCTTTTTATTATATCTTTATGAGATGATAGATATTAGCTGAACCTATTATGGTAATCATTTCACAGTACATATGTAAATCAAACCATCATGATATATACCTTACCTTATGTAGTAATGTAGATCAATTATTTCTTAGTTGAAAAGTGGAACAACAGTGGAAAAATAAATAAAAATAATAGTATCCTCAGAAAATATAGATGTCATTATACCCTGAAGTGAAAATAGAAGCCAAGGAAAAAGGAATACTTAAAGAAAACAAATTGCCTAACAAATAAAAATTCACATACTTTAAGAAACATCATCACAATAGATATTTGTACTCCAGAACACCAGAGAAATATAAAAGATCTCAAAACCCAAAGAGAGAATAAAATAGTGATATACATAGAACTGAGAATCAAATGACTTCTCAATGGCAGTATTGGAAGCAATGACTCCAAAGTTTTGAGTGATAAATAAAATATCCAACAGACTTCTATAACCATCCAAACTATAAATGAAAAGAAAAAGGGATATTTTCACACCAGGAAGTTCTCCCAGCATGTACCTCTCTTATATCTTTTTCAAGAAGCTACTGGATTACATGTTCCATCAAAATAAGGGAGTGAGTCGAGTTAGAGGAAGATATGGAGTCTAAGAGCAAGGGCTGCAACATAGAACAAAAGAGAAAAACATTATTGGGATGATGAAAAAGGGAGACCCAAGGTCGACAGCTATGAAATAGGCCTGGAGAGGTCAAGAAATGTGGAGTTCTAGAACTTTCACACTGTGCTGGAGGGAGTGGGGATGATGTGTGGTCATTCTGGGGAATAATCCATCTGTACTTACTCATTCCATGGACATACGACCTATGATCTAGCTCTTTTGCTTCTGGGCATATATATTTGTATATACATGCATGCACACCTTGTTTTATTGTGCTTCACTTCATTGTGCTTTGTAGATATTGTTTGTTTGCTGCTGTTGTTGTTTTTTTACAAACTGAAGGTTTATGGCAACCCTATGTCAAGTAAGTCTATTGGCTGCATTTTTCCAACAGCTTTGGCTCATTTTATGCCTCTGTGTCACAGTATTTCAAACTTTTTTCATTATTATTTTATTTGTTATGATGATCTGTGATTATTGATCTTTGATGTTATTATTGTAATTTTTTTATACAATGTTATTGTAGTTACAGACTATTGTAATTGTTTTGGTGTTCTTCCATGAACCACACCCATATAAGACAGCAAAGTTATCAATAAATGTCGTGTGTGTTCTGACTGCTCCACTGACCAGCCATTCCCCACATCTTTCTCCCTCTCCCCAGGCCTCCCTATTACTTAGGGAGACACAATAACATTGAAATGAGGTTAATTAATAATCCTGCAGTGTCCTCTTATGTGTTCAAGTGAAAAGAGGAGTCACATGTCTCTCAGTTTAAATCAAAAGATTGAAATGATTAAGCTTAGTGAGGAAGGTATTTTGAAAGCAGAGATAGGCTGAAAGCTAGGCTTCCTGCACCAGTTGGCCAAGTTGTGACTGCAAAGGAGAAGTTCTTGAAGGAAATTAAAAGTGCTACTCCAGTGAACACACGAATGATAACAAAGCAAAACAACTTTATTGCTGATTTAGGAAAAGTTTTAATGGTCTGGATAGGTCAAACCAGCCACAACATTTCTTTAAGCCAAGGCCTAATCCAGAGAAAGGCCACAACTCTCTTCAATTCTATGAAGGCTGAGAGAGGTGAGGAAGCTGAAGAGGAAAATGTTGGAGCTAGCAGAGGGTGGTTCATGAAGTTTAAGGAAAGAGGTGAAGCAGCAAGTGCTGATGTAGAAACTACCATAAGTCATCCAGAAGATCCAGCTAAGATAATTAATGAAGGTGGCTACACTAAGCAACAGATTTTTAATGTAGATAAAAAAAAGCCTTCTATTGGAAGAAGATGCCATCTAGGACTTTCATAGCTGGAGAGGAGAAGTCAGTGTCTGGGTTTAAAGGACAGGGTGACTCTCTTGTTACAGGCTAATGCAGCTGGTGACTTTAAGTTGAAACCAATATTCACTTATTGTTCTGAAAATCCTAGGGCCCTTAAGAATTATGCTAAATTTACTCTGCCTGTGCTCTAGAAATGGAATAACAAAGGCTAGATAACAGCACAGCTGTTTACAACATGGCTTACTAAATCTCTTAAGCCCCCATTGAGATCTATTGCTCAGAAAAAAAAGATTCCTTCCAAAATATTACTGCTCTTTGACAATGCCTTGGTCATCCAAGATTTCTGATGGAGATGTATAATGAGATTAATGTTGTTTTTATGTGTCCTAACACAATATCCATTCTGCAGCTCATGGATTAAGGAGTAATTTTGACGTTCAAGTCTTATTATTTAGGAATACATTTCATAAGGCTGTAGCTGCCATACATAGTGATTCCCATGATGATTCTGGGCAAAGTAAATTGAAAACCTTCTGGAAAGGATTCACAATTCTAGATGCCACTAAGAACATCTGTGATTCATGGGAAGAGGTCAAAATATCAACATAAACAGGAGTCTGGAAGAAGTTGATAACAATCCTCATGGATGACTTTCAAGGGTTCAAGATTTCAGTGGAAGAAGTACCTGAAGATTTGGTAGAAATAGCAAGAGAACTATAATTAAGAGTGGAAATCTTGCCATTTGCAACTACGTGGTTGGAACTGGAGGGTATTATGCTGAGTGAAATAAGTCAATCAGAGAAAGACATGTATCATATGACCTCACTGATATGAGGAATTCTTAATCTCAGGAAAGGAACTGAGGGTTGCTGGAGTGGTGGGGGGTGGGAGGGATGGGGTGGCTGGGTGATAGACATTGGGGAAGGTATGTGCTATGGTGAGCGCTGTGAAGTGTGCAAGACTGTTGAATCACAGATCTGTACCTCTGAAGCAAATAATACATTATATGTTAAAAAAAAAGAAGAAGAAGAAGAAGATAGCAGGAGGAGAAGAATGAAGAGGGGAAAATCGGAGGGGGAGACGGACCATGAGAGACTATGGACTCTGGGAAACAAACTGAGGGTTCTAGAGGGGAGTGGGGTGGGAGGATGGGTTGGCCTGGTGATGGGTATTAAAGAGGGCATGTTCTGCATGGAGCACTGGGTGTATATGCAAACAATGAATCATGGAACACATCAGAAACTAATGATGTAATGTATGGTGATTAATATAACATAATAAAAAAAAAAGTGGAGCCTGAAGGTGTGCTTGAATTGCTGCAATCTCATGATAAAACTCATGATAAGGAGATGCTTTTTATGGATGAGCAAAGAAAGTGGTTTCTTGGGATAGAATCCACTCCTGGTGAAGATGCTGTAAAGATTGTAGAAATGACAACAGGGGCGCCTGGGTGGCTCAGTCACTTAAGCGTCTGCCTTCGATTCAGGTCATGATCCCAGGGTCCTGGGATCAAGCCCTGCATGGGGCTCCCTGCTTAGTAGGGAGTCTGTTTCTCCCTCTCCCTCTGCCCACTGCTCCCCCTGCTTGTGCTCTCTCTCTGATAAATAAATAAAATGACAAATGATTTAAAAAGAAATGACAACAAAGGATTTAGAATATTACATTAACTTAGTTGATAAAGCAGTGGCAGGGTTTGAGAGGAATGACTCCAATTATAAAAGAAGTTCTACTGTGGGTAAAATACTGTCAAACATCATCTCATGCTACAGAGAAATCCTTCATGAAAGGAAGAATCAATTGATACAGCAAAAATCATTGTTTCTTATTTTAAGAAATTGTCACAACACCCCAACCTTCACCAACTACCACTCTGATCAGTTAACAGCGTCAACTGATCATTAATCAGTTAACATCAAGGCAAGACCCTCAACCAGCAAAAAGATTGATTCACTGAAAGCTCAGGTAATGGTTACCACTTTCTAGCAATAAAGTATTTTTTTTAAATTAAGGTATTTACATTTTTAAACATAATGTTATTGCATACTTAATAGACTACAGTATAGTATAACTTTTATGTACACTGAGAAATTAAAAAAAAAAAAAAACCTGACTAGCTTTGTTGAGATGGTCTGAAACCAAACCCACAATTAAGATATGTCTGTACATTTGAAGTATGTCTGTACATATATTCTCACAAAGGACAGGAAGGAGATATAGATGAGACTGGTCTATGCAGTTCTTGTGAAAGTGGATCTAGAGCTAATTTCTGCAATATTGGTTAAGCGAAATGAGGTGGATCCACAGCAGTTGCCAGTAAGATGTTAACTGCACACACAGCAACAAAATTAGATCTCAAAAGAGGATGCCCAGAGGAGAAAAAAAAAGTGAGGAACATTTATAAGCAGATACTATTGATATAAATTAAGACTATACAAATAAAAGGATGAATGTTGAACACATTAGAACATACTGATAAAGGGTGGAGAAAAGAAGAATTGTGGCAATAAAGGGAATATATAAATGAGTAAATAGAACTAGAGAACAGCCTTCCCTGGATCAATGCATGTGGACTGTCATCTCCCTAAACTCCAGGTAAAAGCTCTGCAGTACCTGCCCTATGTCTGGATTTGAGCTTCCTCCTCGATCTTCCATCACACCTGAAAAGGGAAGAGAACAGCTTCTTCCCATTCTCTAGAATTTCCATGACACTATTTCACACATAGCTAAAGGAATTTTAATGAACTTAATTACTGACAATATTGAGAATGTCAAATTTTCATCTTTGTGATATAATTACATAATCCAATGAAATGTAAATGGGAAATGACACCTTTAGGCACATATGTAAAAATTTTCATTTCCTAACATACAAGAGGATAATAATAGCTTCTGCTTTTAAGGGCATTTGAAAATTAAAATGAGATTGCATATGTAAAGTGCTCACCATATTACCTGGTGCAGGGTAAATCACTCAATATATAGTAGCTACATTAAATAAATTGGCTCCAAAAATTCGTTTTGAAGATGGTTGCTGGGATTCTAAACATATTTTTGCCTAACAAACAATAATAAAAATGCAGATGACTAGATATTTAGACTGGATGCAAAAGACAATTTAGACCCTTGAGGGACTTGTATAAAATTATAGAGTCCCTAACTAAAGCATTGCTAATTGACTGATGTTTATTAAGAACCTGCTGTGTACTATGGTATGTGACCATGTAATTTCCAAATAAGACTGTGTTTGGAACTCCAGAGGAGGCTTCCCTGACTAAAGCATGTATAAGTTATTCTCAAAGTGTGGTCTGAGGACAGGGCCCCCCGCAATCTGTTTGTTACTGGTCTGTGATTAGTTAAAAATAGTAATTGAGAGTAAACATTCAGAAAATTTTATAGCAATTCAATGGAGTAATTTTATGCCTATTGAATGTAATAATTACAAAAATTGGACTTGTATTTTCATCTTATTTTTCTGGTAAATTATTTATATTGTATTGTGCAAAAGTTTTGGTGCATAGTGGATTGGGGAAAGAGGTGGTCCCCTGAGATAAGGAGATTAGATAGTTTGAGAGGAATGGATCCAAAGGAAAACCCTACCCCAATGACTCTATCAGATCACTCAACTTTATTTCTTATGTAGAAAATACCACTATTTGAGGTTAATGTGTTTATTGAATTTTTATCTTGTCTCTCCTTCAATGAGAGTGTAATTTGGGGAGAGGAGATCTTATCTGCCTTGGTACTAACAATTAGAACAGTGTCCAGCATAGACCAGATGCTAAATTAATTTTAGTTGAATGAATCAGTGGATTAAGTTTTAACTGCCGTTGTTATCACAGTGACTACTGTCATCACACATGGGACAGAAATCATGAAATCCCTTCCAGCCGTGGTGAGGTGGTGAGGCCAAAGTGGCTCTCTCCTCCAAACCACAGGATTCAGGTCTGTTACTCCAGAATATCTCCAGAATTTTATGAATAATCACCTTCTTTGAATGGCAAGGCTCTATTTTCTGACCAATTAGCATGCTAATTATAAACCTTTTTTGAACTAATGATTTCAAACAGACTGTATGTTGTTAACATATTTGAGTTAAATATGTGCTTGTGGTAATAAACTATTTTTTATAAATGCTTGCCACTTATTTTCAGACCATTTTCTAATCCAGACCAACCTCCCTTGCCCTGTTAGTGTGAATTACAGATTCTTCACTGTCATGGTTAAAAGGGAGTAAGTTAATTTAGAACCCCGGATGACTAAAGCTGGAGGGATATTTTTAGTGATTCTAATGACTGAATCTTGTGGCTTGCTGCAGACAGTATTAGAAGCTTCTATTGAAGTTACAAGGGGTGATGAAGCAGCATATGTTGCAATGGTTTCAGGGGAGATGAGAAAGGGATGGGAAATAGAGAAAACTATTTGCCAATTACATAACAGCAAATACCATAGCTGTCCTTACAGAAGGTCAGAAATGCAGCAACTGAAGCTGTCACATAATAGACAATTTGATGATAGTAACTAAGAAAACACAAAAGGCAGCTAATCTCCCCCCTACTGATAAAGCTGTCTGAGGTAGATCAATTTAGTCCTGGTTGTTGTTAGGAAATTGCACTTGTTTGATGTTCCACAAGCAGATCATGTAGTTTCCTAGGAAACATCGTTTTTCACTTAAATCTAATTCTCCCACGTTGTGGGATCTGATGAGTCACTCAGCCTGATTTTTCTCTCCTTTCCCCTCTACCCATTAAAAAGGACCTACCAGCTGGAAATCTACTAAATGAAATGAATTTATTAGCTCTTTTCACCTTGTTCTTCACTTAACTCTTGTGTTTCTTCCTTGCAAGTCTAACTGCTTCCCTGATGTGAAGGGCCAGAAATAATGAAGGAGTGGGGTGTGTGATGTGAGCAAGTGTTGAGCACTGGCTTTTTTCAATTTCTTGGTTATTAAACTATATTTCAACTTCTAGCTTTAAATGGAAAATATTACATGAATAAAGACTTTTTGTTTTCTGTAGTGGAATTTGTTGTCAATTTCATTTAATTTCAGATTCCTAGTCACATTTTACAGTTATGAGAAAGAGGGGGAAGGAGGAAGAAAGGAGGGAGAGAAAGAGAAAGAGGGAAGAAGGGAGGGAGGGAGGAAGAGAGGGAAAGAAAGGGAGAGGGAGAGAGATGGAAAGAGGGACACAGGAGGGAGAGAAGATCAAAGGGAGGGAAGGGAGCAAGAGAGGGAAAGAGAGCAGGAGGGAGGGAGGGAGAGGAAGGGAAGGAGAGAAAGAAGGGGATGAAGGGAGGGAGAGGGAGGGACACAGGGTGGGACAGAAGGAGAAGGAAGGAGGGAGAGAGGAGAGGGAAAAGAGGGAACACTCAAGTAAAAGAATTTACACAGATGCATTCATTCTTATCTGAGCCAATTAATAGAAGCATTGCCACAAAAAATCTAGAACTTGAAGATAATCAAAATATAATTTTAATTTGTTCATGAAGTACAAATATATGATATATATATTCACCACTCCTAAGTATGCTGAGTCCCCAGTTAATTAAGCTTACACATTTAGCCATAGTTGTTTCTTTGGTAACTAGGGAGATGACATAGACATGAGTGATAGAATTCTGCTGAGATTTAGCATGAATAAAGAATTCTCAGGGCAAAACCTCACTGATTCTTTGCTCCAGTGGCAGCAGAGTACACCACCTGTGGAAGGGTGACTGCTGACTGTGGGTACTCCTTTACGGGCCCATGTCCTGAGTTAGGTACAATTGTCTTCTCCCATTTTTGCTACACTCTCATCTTGACGATGTGCCAGGAATTGTGCTAATTACTCTCCTTGTATTTCTCATGTGAGATGAAGTATGGTACTATTACCTCCATTTTACAGATAAGAAAATCAAGTTCTAGAGTTGGTAAATGCTTTGCCCAGCATCACGTAGCTTAGGGAAGTTGTAGGACTCATCTTCAGCTCATGTGTCTATGATCTTCATCACTAATCTATATTCTTTCTCTTGTGGGAAAATTTACTGGGTTTCTTCAAGATGAGGGATTGTAGAGGTTATGAAAATGCCTGTATCTGAGCCATTAAGCCACTAAATTCACAAAAGCTAATAGAAATGTATCACAAGCCTACATGGGTCTCATTAATTCTACCGAAACAAAAGCATGATCAATATGGGTCAGAAACAGTTTTGCAGGAAAATTAGCCAAAGCAGGGTAATTTTTCATCATGAATTCCCCAGAAAGAGTTTTCACTCCTGGGATATGAAAAGTAGAGATGATACATTCTCCACCACCTACTACAGCAAAGGCTCCTAATGCTGCCCCTTGTATGGACATGGAGGGAAGGAGCTATGATAGAACACATTTCATTGGATGACTAGGAATAAACTACCTTTGGTCAGAGCCATAACAACTACCTGCTTCCCATTTCAGGCTTCTTAGGAGACATTGATCTGATGAAGGTGCTCCGTTTATGAACTCTTGAAAAACAGTAGTCTAGCTCCAAGACAATGCATAAATTATCTATTAATGCATAATGGACCACCATAGAACTTCAGGGACACACAACAACAACTATGGCTTTGGAGGTCAGCTGACCTAGGCTTGGATGGTCTTGGACAGACTCACATGTCTGAATCTGTCTAGACATCTAGGTTGGGTTGGGTTAGGGAGAGTGTCTGTTCATGTGTCTGTCCTCCTCCTTCTGGGTCCAGTGGGCTAGTCCAGCTCAATGGACATGTCCATTTCATCAGATGGCAGAGGTTCCAGAACACAAGTACAGTACACAAGGCCTGTTAAGGCCAGAGTTAGAACTGACACATCATTTACTTCTGCTGAGTTCCGTTGCCCAAGTGAAGTTGTATAACAGAAACCACAAGCTGTGTGCCCTGCTCCCCAGACTGCAAAAAGCCCTGCAAAGCTAATGGCAAAATATGTGGGTACAGAGAGGATGAGGAGCCACATTTAAAATTCTTCACCTGACACTAATGGTGTGAAATTGGTAATTTATTTATAATCTGATTTTTAATTTCTTCTTTTGTTCCTGCTTCATGGAGTCCTTGTGAAAACTGAATGAAGAAAAACATCTGAAAGTCCATCCCCAATATGAAAATGGAAAAGTAGCTGACCCAGGGCTCCACAAAGGTCCATCCTTCCTACTTTGTCAATCCACTCACTCATTCACCCACTCATTCCCCTTCTTTGTTTCCATTTCAGAAACATTCTCTTCTGATGTTCAGGGGGACTGTTTTCCCTGAGGTTGGGAGGCTCAATTACAAGACTCTTCTTTCTTTTTTTTTTTGCCTCATTTTAGACCCTTGTAGGCTACCATATGACAATTAAAACTATACAAGCAGTTATTTTCCAGGAGGCACAGATGTTGTTTCATTTGAGAACCGAAGTCCTTATTGGTCCTACTTTTAAGGTCCATTTCTCAGGAAACATTTCATGCACAGAACAATAAAGACCAGCAAAGGTCCATTTCTCAGGAAACATTTCATGCACAGAACAATAAAGACCAGCAAAGGCCCATTTCTCAGGAAACATTTCATGCACAGAACAATAAAGAATAGCAAATGACATTATTAATATCTAAAATATCATTAAATTCTACTCAGTGTTAAAATGTTCCAAACTCTCTGAAGAGTTCTGAATATAAATGTTCATTTAACTTACCTTTAAATTGCAGTATTTTGATAGAGACGGAATCAGATTTTGGTCAGCAAATGTTACATAACAGCTGCTTCCAGAAGGCTGTTGTCTGTTCCCATTTCCTTTGGATGTTTGAATTTGCAACTGTAGGAAGAGGTCTTTTCTTGTGTATAAGATTGCCTGTACTAACTCCAGGCTCAAGACAAGTTCTCTCCTTGCTTTTGGGGACAGTCATTGTATAGGTCTCTGTGTCTTAAGCACCAGTAAAAATGTTGTAAACCCTTCTGGAATTTGTAAATGACAACTTCTGTCATTGGAGATGTAAAAAAGATTAAATCAGAAAGAATAAGTTTAGTGCTTCTTTTGAAAGACTATCTAGGGCATCCTGTGACCTGATTGAATCTGGAGGAGTTGTTTTCCTAAAGTTTAGTTGTGTGAGTGGACTCAGATGTACTTTGCAGTGTGAGGTTGACTCTGGTTGTGTTGGAGGAAGGCCAGTAGGAGACAGCAGATTATGTGTGGCTCACAAAACCACTAAGGCACCCATCTGGGGCCTTAGGAAAGTTAAGTAGGAGGTATCCCTGGGCCTCAGTTACGTGGGTAGAGCATTGTAATGGGAAATAAGAGCCAGGTGTCTGCAGATTCATAAGTTTGTAGTAAAAGGGTGAACTTGTACTGGGGAATGAGTTAGGGACTTGGCTCAAAACCAGGCCAAAACACATTTACTCTATCTGGGATACAAGGTTAAGGCTAGATTAACTGTCATCACACGGTTTTAATGCAGAGTTGAACTGCTCTGATCTGCAACCCTATCACACACTGATAGGGTAAAAATAGCTCTGCATTCATGTGACTTCTCTTGTATCCATCTTCACTCCTGGTAGAGAATATTTAGAACCATTAACTCCTAGTACTGAGACCAAACTGAGGAGTGATGTGGGCCTGTTTCCAACCTTAGAACTGCATGTATCAGACAGGGCATTAGAATAAAACAGGAAATGAGGATTTCAAAGATAACTTAATTTGGTGACTGCAGAAATGAGGTTGGGAGCACAAGGGATGCTGACACTCCCAGGGACTAGCAAAAGTGGAAAACAAGGAGTAGTAACAACCACTCACAGAGCTGGAGCTGAGAAATTGAGACCACTTGACATAAAGGTCATTCTAAAGGTGCCAGGTTCTTACTGCAACTGAGACATGGAAGTGTGGGGAGAGCTTGGGCATAAGTCCTCAATTCCTACTTTCCCAAACTCCTGCTGAAATCTCCCACTGGTGGGACCCTCTCAGAATCCAGGGGTGAGGGAGTCCCAGCCATATAAGGGATTAGACCTTAGGGTCCTCAAGACTGGCAGAGAAGCTAGGGGATGGGAATGAGAGAGGACAAGTGGAGAATGATGTAAACATCTGTGATGTGATTAAGGTCACTGAAAAATATTTGGTGTATCAGTTCTGACTTTTCTTCTTCAAATAAATAACCCTCATTGCCTTTTACTGTCTCCCACTTATAAAAGCTGAGGCCTCAGAGATGAAATATTTTATAAATATTCATATCATTTTAATAATTTCTCAGCATAGGATCTTAGAGATTTGTTGTTTATGTTGCTAAAACAAAAAGAAAACCAAAACCCAAAAACCAAATCTGTGTGTACTGACATGTAGTATGATTTCTGTGTCTTGGAGAAGGAGGTTCAAAAAGCCTGCAGGAGCTGAAGCCTGTCTGTTTCCCAGGAGTGAAATCATAGCAAAGTCTGATGCTTAGCTTACAGAATCCACTGTCTGTCAACACATCTCTGTGCTTCCACCAGACTCCATGATCGCCATGGGACCAATTACACATCCGTATTCACTGGCCACCTAATGGGTCCCAGGCACTACACTAAGTGCTTAGGAGGGATATAGTGACACATAAGACATCATGGAATTGGACACTTTAGTCCTTTTAGGGATGTGCTTAAATTGCATGCAATTGACACACTGCTGGCAATCCAAATGATGGTATTTTGCCTTTTTTTTATAATAGTAGAAAAGCTAGTTTACTAATTGGCTTCAGTAACTGCCCTTGTATATTTGAGATCCTTCTAGATATCATTTTCACCTCTTACCTTTCACCATCTCTTCCTTCCCACCCCACCCATGCGCCTTCTCACAGCGGTGAGAGCTGAGTTCCAGGGAAAGCACTGCACATGGATGGGGTTGCTGACTGATACAAGGGATTTGAGATATTGCTTTTGTCAGAGACACATTGGTCCTCCAGCCATAATGTGGCATAGCTAATCACCAAGCATCTCTAGGTATCTGGCATGGAAACAGGAAAATTACACACATAATCTCCTTTGATTTGTTCCTATGCATGACATTTGTTTGCACACATCAGTTCTTTGCTTATTTGCTGCTGCCACCAAAATGATTAATGTTGCAAAACTAACAAAAAGCAAAGCACCCTGATTTCTAACTTTGATAGCACTTAGTCTGTTCAGGTCTGTGTGGTTTTCATTTGTTTAAAATCAAGTAAAAATGGCTAAGTAGGGGAAAAGCCCTTGGAAAGGGAAAATAAGACATCACGTGGCACATGCTAGACTAACCTTGAGCAAGTTTCATGAGCATGAATAACAGTGATCACAATAGTCCAAAATCATTGCCTAAACACTTGCCATCTCCCCCTGTCTGTTACCCTGAAGCAGATCTCTGGTGGGACTGCATTCCCTTTTCCTTCTGGCCTGAGCCTTGTATGCCTGAAAGCACCTCTTATTTTCTTTCTGCCACTTGTTTCATGTACCTTTAACCAATCTTGGCTTTGGGGAGGGTTTTCTCAGTAACTCTGGGAAGTCACATTTGGTTGGAGAAGCTTAGAGGTTTAGAGTCAGGAGGCAGTTGGGAGATCATCTAGTTCATCTTCCCCATCTCGCCTACTGAGAACCCACAGTCTAGAATGCAGAAATAGAAATTTCCACGGTGATGGGAATTTTCCGTATCTACACTGTTTGATATGGTAACCACTAACCACATGGAGCTATTGTGCACTTAAAATGTGGCTAGTGTGACTGACAGAATTCTAAATTTTATTAAATCTAACATTAATTTAAATGCAAATAAGCATATATGGATAGAGGCTACCATATTGGAAAGTCTAGAAAGTTTTTGTGATTTGCCCATTGTCACACAGTTTTTAAGTGGAAGGAAGCACCTGATTGCTCAGGGCTTTGACTCACTTCAGGGATCTTTACTGGCTTTCAGATACTGGAGAAAATCAACAAACTAAGAACAGAACACATAATTAAGATTACAAAAGAGAAGTGTCAGCTGCCTCAGCAATGACAAAGCAAAATGAGAGCTGTCAGAATCTGGTAGTGGGAGAGGAAGGGGAGTGAAGTAATATTACCATCTTATAATATGGGTATTCTAGGCATAATGCTCAAAATGATGAAAAAGAAAAAGAAGTTTGGGTGTATTTTTAAAATTTTAGAAGTACAGCTAAAATGGAAGCTAAAATATTTATAGAACCATAAAAATCAAGAGGTGGTGGTAGAAGGGAACAGAAAAGACAAGAGGAAATAATTCTAAAAATGCCAAATTTATCTTGAGCAGGAAGTTAATAGACAAGGTCCTAAAATGGACACATTAAAAACCAACATAAGCATAAGCAGTCATGAAACATCTATGAGCAGAAGAGGTTAAAGCTGTTGTCTCTGTGGAGTGGGGCAATGAGTAGAGAGAGATGGATAGATGCACAGGGAGTTAATACTTCTCAGCATTTTATTATTTTTGGCTATGTTTCTGCTTTTTATTTTTTTTAAATAGATAACAGCAATTTCTACAAGTTCTGTGGGTTTGAAATTAAGGTAGAGAATAAACTTAACGGAAATATATATTCTTTTAAATGAAGGAATGCTCGGAAACAACACATAAGGCACAATTAAGTCAATCACTGCCTTTTCCTATGTATTTAGTTAAACATACAAAAATATTTACCCACAGAATCATTTATATTTGTCTAATATATAAAGCCAGTGATTTTGTCTGGCAATCTCAGTCTCAGGCTACATTAAGTTAGATCTTCTAAATAATTATTCAGTGCAGTCAAAATAAAAGAAATTAAGCTAGATATTGCTCAAATTCAAATACAGCTCATAACACACTTCAGTTGAAGAACAACAGATATAAATGCAGATGTGTTGCTTATTGGAGTACCCCAGGAAAGAGTGTTCCTGTACGTTGTCCAGCCTGGCTATTTGTCACACAAGCTGAGATTGCATTGGGTAGAGCCAAGAAAGAGTTCACTTATGGGAATTAGGAGAAACAAGGCAGAGATGCCCTGGCTATGGCAATTGAAGTCCATTTTTGAGCTAGACATTTAGAATCATGGACATCTGGCTATAGATAAGGGTTGAGGATGGGCAGTTGACCTGCTGCAGAGTTGTACAGACACTGAAGGGCCAGTCTCAGAGAGGGGTGAGTCTGCAGATCCTAAGAAGGCATGGCCAGCTGAGCATATAGTTCATGGGCTGGGAGAAGACCTATTAGACCAAAGTGAGGACTGGGCCCCAACCAACCAGTGGGCATATAGAAAGGACTTGCCCAGCACAGTCACCCTGATAAATCCACTCCTGCTTTGCAGAAGCTTGTCTTCCAAGTTCACACTTGAAAAGAGAAAATGGGGCACAAATAGGGTGTAGTATAACATGACCCCTTGGGCAATAACCACCTGACCTTCTAACCATGGTCAGATAGGACTCTAGTATAATGGTGGATTTATTCTTACATGTGCCTTGTACTTACTTAGCTTTAGCATCTCCATTTTCAAGTCTCATTTCCTAAAATTTCATACAGTTCCTTCACATTCTTGAATATGATCCATACATTAAACCTCCTGAAAAGTCATTGTACATCTGTAGTCTAAAATGGTGTAAGATTCTCTCCATCCAAACCTTACTAGGACTAAGGAAACAAACAAAATAAAAAAATAAAATAAAATAAAATAAAATAATAAAAGAAAATAAATAAAATAAAATAATAAAATAAAATAAAATAAAATAAAATAAAATAAAATAAAATAAAATAAAATTCCTTCCATACTATAAAGGAATTCTGGAGGCACTCTAGTCCATAGTTTTTCTATGCCTGATGGGCATATAAAGAGAAATATTCATCACCAGGATTTCACCCTCCATACCTAAATCAATGCCAGGCTTCCAATATCACCAACCCAGTGTGCAGTGCATTCACTCAGTGGACATTTTTTCTGAGTCTTCCAGTACCATATTCTTGTCAAAAATTCCCAAGGGAATTGTAAGCTAGCCCTACATTTCCAATGGACAATAAAGGATCCAGACCTCCCCACTTTCATGAGTTTCTGTAGAACATTTCTATTGAGTGTGGATCTTCCTTCCAGAACCCCCCTTGCCTTTATTTTAGGCTTGTTGCTCTTGCATGATGCCAAGAATTACTGCAGGTACTCTACTTACTTCAAAACTGATTACACAAAAAGTCATATCTACTGTCTTGGTCTGCACAGGCTGCCATAGCAAAATACCTTAACACATTTTAATTTTTTTAGTTTGGGCAGCTGGAAAATCCAAGGTCAAGGTTTTAACTGATTGACTCCTGGTGAAGGCTGTTTTCCTGGCTTGTGTATGGTCACCTTCTCACCAGGTCTTTACATGGTCTTTCCTTAGTGATGTGGAGGGAGAGGGAGATAGCTCTTTCTCTTTCCCTTCTCATAAGGCCACTAAGGACATAATGAGGTCCCACCCTCATGACCTAATCTAACTCTCATCACCACCTAAAGGCTTCATATCCAAATACTATCACACTGGGGATTAGGGCTTCAATATATGAATTTGTGGGGGCAAACATTCAATCCACAGCAATCCACTCTTTTTTTATTATTATTATGTTATGTTAATCACCATACATTACATCATTAGTTTTTGATGTAGTGTTCCATGGTTCATTGTTTGATTATAACACCCAGTGCTCCATTCAGTACGTGCCCTCCTTAATACCCATCACCAGGCTAACCCATCCCCCCAGCTCCCTCCCCTCTAGAACCCTCAGTTTGTTTCTCAGAGTCCATAGTCTCATGGTTCTTCTCCCCCTCCAGTTTCCCCCCCTTCATTCTTCCCTTCCTGCTATCTTCTTCTTCTTCTTCTTTTTTTTTTAACATATAATGTATTATTTGTTTCAGAGGTACATGTCTGTGAGTCAACAGTCTTACACAATTCACAGTGCTCACCATAGCACATACCCTCCCCAATGTCTATCACCCAGCCACCCCATCTCTCCCACCCCCCACCACTCCAGCAACCCTCCGTTTGTTTCCTGAGATTAAGAATTCCTCATATCAGTGAGGTCATATGATACATGTCTTTCTCTGGTTGACTTACTTAGCTCAGCATAATAACCTCCAGTTCCATCCACGTCATTGCAAATGGCAAGATTTCATTCCTTTTGATGGCTGCATAATATTCCATTGTATGTCTATACCACTTCTTCTTTATCCATTCATCTGTCGATGGACATTTTGGCTCTTTCTATAGTTTGGCTATTGTGGACATTGCTGCTATAAACAATGGGGTGCACGTACCCCTTCGGATCCCTACAATTGTATCTTTGGGGTAAATACCCAGTAGTGCAATTGCTGGGTCATATGATAGCTTTATTTTCAGCTTTTTGAAGAACCTCCATACTGTTTTCCAGAGTGGCTGCACCAGCTTGCATTCCCACCAACAGTGTAGGAGGGTTCCCCTTTCTCCGCATCCCCGCCAACATCTGTCGTTTCCTGACTTGTTAATTTTAGCCACTCTGACTGGTGTGAGGTGGTATCTTATTGAGGTTTTGATTTGGATTTCCCTGATGCCGAGTGATGTTGACACCTTTTCATGTGTCTGTTGGCCATTTGGATGTCTTCTTTGGAAAAATGTTTGTTCATGTCTTCTGCCCATTTCTTGATTGGATCATTTGTTCTTTGGGTGTTGAGTTTAATAAGTTCTTTATAGATTTCACAGCAATCCACTCTTGCCCCTTATCCCATTTCATGTCTTTCTCACATGTAAAATGCATTCACTCCATCCTCACACCCTCAAAGTTTTCACTAATTCCAGCATCAGCTCTAAAGTCCAAAGTTTAAAAATCTCATCTGAATCAGATTGAGAGACTGGAGGAATAACTTATCCTGAGGCAAAACTCCTCTCCAGCTGTGAATCTGTCAAATAAGAGAAGTTATGTGCTTCCAAAATACAATGGTGGGGCAGGCATAGGATAGACATCCCATTCCAACAGGGAGAAATAGGAAAGATGTAAAGGGTGACAATATCCCAAGAAAGTAAAAAACCTAGCAAAGCAAATTCTAAGTGATCTGTGGTTCAATGCTCTGTCTTCCCGGCACATTGGGGTGGCAGTCCCATCTTCTAGACCCACACAGGTGGTGGTCTCATCTGCAGAGTCTCTGGGTTGGCAGTCCAGCCCTCACAGCTCTGCCAGGTGGCAGAAGGCTCTCAAGGCTTTGAGCAGTCCCGTCTCCAAGGCTCTGGGTAACAGCCAGGGCAGCAGAGGTAGTCATGATCATTTCTGAATTACTTGGAGGATGATTCTTCCCTTTTCTTGAAGAAGCGTGCCCGTTCACGGACCAGATAGCTGTATGGTCCAGTCCTGCAGGATTAAAGAAGTTCAGCAAACCTCCCTTCATTTTGTCTTGCTTTTTCTGTTCCCTTTAATACCAGATGGCAGTGTTTCGCTTGCATAAGCCCATCTTTATTCCTGGCATCTTCTGAGATGGCTGCTTCAGTACAAGAGTGGTGCCCATGATCTCTTTATCAAGTGACTGTTCAGTCACACCCATGGTCTTCACTTTAGAACAAGCTTTCTCACTTTTTTCAACATGGATCTGCTTATAATTTTCAAATAGTCAAGTTCCAGTTCCCTTTCGCTTAACTATTCTTCAATTCATGTCTCTCCTTTTGTATTTGACTATAAGCAGTAAAGAGGATCCAAGCCATACCTTCAATGCTTTGCAGAGAAATCTCCTCTGCTAAATATTCAATTACATCACTTACAAGTTCCATCTTTCACAAAACACTAGAACACATATCAGCCAAGTCCTTTGTTACTTTATAACAAGGATCTTCTTTCTTCCAATCTCCAATAATATGTTTCCCATTTCCATCTGGGATCTCACTGGGGTTGCCTTTAGCTTCCATATTTCCTTAGCATGAATGTGAGTATATTCTTTGCTCACACACCTGGCTGTCTAAGGGTGGATACAGAGCATATTTCCTTGCTTTATTATCCAACCCTCTGATTAGGCTAATTTATCCCTCTTGATTTGTTTCCCTCCAGTCCCTCTTAGTGTGAGTATTTGAACTTGGATCATACCACCTACAGGAGATGTCAGCATGCATCTTGGTCTATTCAATATAGTTTGTGAATGTAATCACTCTTGTCCCTTCTCCAGAATGTCTTCCACCTCAAAACCAGCAGTTATATTTTTTCTTCCACTTAGGTTGCATCTTTTGGCCAGTGCAAAGGTTTCCTTAGTTCACAAAGAAATATTACAGCATCAGAACTCAAACATGCTTGACAGTTGTGTGGTGCTGCTGCTGGAGTGGCCGTGGAGGCAGCCAGCCACAGATTTCATATTAACTCTTAATCTTGAGTTTTGTATTAGCTCTCAATCTGTTTATTACAGTTTCTAGTGCTCTGTGTTGTTTGCTTAACTTTTGGCATTCTGATTTTAGTGATTTGACCATTTGGAGGTCAGCTTGACCCAGGTACAAAGCAATCTGACAGTCTCATTTCTTTGATGCCACCTGAGGTGTCCTCTGAGCTGCAGCTGGGGGAAATTCAGCACTAAATTGTTTTTGTAATTGTTGATGTGTTTAAGACTTGCAATGTACATCTTCAAAATCAGGCAAGAGAGGCTTCCAGCTGGCTTGGACTTCAACAGAGTAATTCAAAAGTTAAGTCATGGACCCATGGCAAAATAGATCCTATATCTTCCTGTTGGTTAAAGAGAAATATGAGAAAGTGTTGGGTGGTTTCTTTAAAATTTAGATGGGAAGGATTCAGATGAAAGAAGGAAGGCAGAAGAGATGGGCAAAGAAAGAAAGAAATAGCAAATGTTTTTTATACATGACCATTTTATCTTATTAATATAAAAATATGGAGGCTTTGATAAATGTGGGTACATTTATCAATAAAGGATTGATGAAATGATACCCAAGACTCACAGAAGTTCTAACAGAAGTATCTTATGTTGTGCTACTCTATTTTATGCTATTCCACTCTGTTCCCCAGTGTTCTTAGGGTCATTCATAGATGGGGAAATCTTATAATTTATCATCCAAACCAGGACACTTTCGATATCCCCCAAAGTCAGAATGAAATATCGCTTTGTAAAAGAATTGACCTTTTAAAGTATTTGAAGGATCATAGAGGGAGATGGGATGCAATTTCACTAAGGCTTTTTATGGAATGTGGAAATAAAAATTCCACCGCTAATAAAGAACACTTTGGTTGCATGTATGTTAGCACATCTGCTCCCTAAGCCCTAAATATTGGGAGCCATGCCTGGAGTTACCAGTCAAGGGACTCCTTTGCTAAGAGCCCACCTTAGTGATTCCTCTTTCCCACCTACCCACAGAGTCAGGAGTCCGTCCTTGGGCTCCCACAGCACCCATGCAATTTTCTATCTCAGTGGCCAGTGCACTGTTTTCTAATTGTTGTTTTACCTGTCTCTCTCCTCCTTGAGATTGAGCATGGAACCTGGCTCTTTCATCTCTATTGCCCATGGACGTGGGAATCAGGGCTGACACCAAAGAGAGACATGTAAGGCACCCAGGTAAATAAGCACCTGCTCTCTGGTTTACATCAGTGCAGGGCCAGCACTTGCATGGACCTGAGTGTGAGTGCCTCCTAAAATTTGTACTCTACCTGCTTTGCTTGTCTCAGTTTAGTCTAGGTCCTGATGGGTAGAGTGCCTAGCACATCATAAGCCTCTAGGAAAGCCAGTGACATGAAAAAGTACTGAACTTTGGAGTCAGGCTTGTTTCTTTTCTTTTTTTTTTTTTAATTTTTTTATTGTTATGTTAATCCCCATACATTACATCATTAGTTTTAGATGTAGTGTTCCATGATTCATTGTTTGTGCATAACACCCAGTGCTCCATGCAGAACGTGCCCTCTTTAATACGCATCACCAGGCTAACCAATCCTCCCACCCCCCTCCCCTCTAGAACCCTCAGTTTGTTTTTCAGAGTCCATCAACTCTCATGGTTTGTCTACCCCTCCGATTTTCCCCCCTTCATTCTTCCCCTTCTGCTATCTTCTTCTTTTTTTTTTTTTCTTAACATATATTGCATTATTTGTTTCATAGGTACAGATCTGAGATTCAACAGTCTTGCACAATTCACAGCACTTACCAGAGCACATACCCTCCCCAGTGTCTATCACCCAGTCACCCCATCCCTCCCACCCCACCCCCCACTCCAGCAACCCTCAGTTTGTTTCCTGAGATTAAGAATTCCTCATATCAGTGAGGTCATATGATACATGTCTTTCCCTGTTTGACTTATTTCACTCAGCATAACACCCTCCAGGTCCATCCACGTCGTTGCAAATGGCAAGATCTCATTTCTTTTGATGGCTGCATAATATTCTATTGTATATATATACCACTTCTTCTTTATCCATTCATCTGTCGATGGACATCTTGGCTCTTTCCACAGTTTGGCTATTGTGGACATTGCTGCTATAAACATCAGGGTGCACGTACCCTTTCTGATCCCTACTTTTGTATCTTTGGGGTAAATACCCAGTAGTGCAATTGCTGGTTCATATGGTAGCTCTATTTTCAACTTTTTGAGGAACCTCCATACTGTTTTCCAGAGTGGCTGCAC
Source organism: Halichoerus grypus (assembly GCF_964656455.1). NCBI lineage: Eukaryota > Metazoa > Chordata > Mammalia > Carnivora > Phocidae > Halichoerus > Halichoerus grypus. Next base: position 151,398,943 of record NC_135712.1, on the reverse strand, counting down.
CAGTTTGCATTCCCACCAACAGTGTAGGAGGGTTCCCCTTTCTCCGCATCCCCGCAAACATCTGTCATTTCCTGACTTGTTAATTTTAGCCATTCTGACTAGTGTGAGGTGGTATCTCATTGAGGTTTTGATTTGGATTTCCCTGATGCCGAGCGATGTTGAGCACTTTTTCATGTGTCTGTTGGCCATTTGGATGTCTTCTTTGGAAAAATGTCTGTTCATGTCTTCTGCCCATTTCTTGATTGGATTCTTCGTTCTTTGGGTGTTGAGTTTGATAAGTTCTTTATAGATTTTGGAGACTAGCCCTTTATCAGATATGTCATTTGCAAATATCTTCTCCCATTCTGTCCGTTGTCTTTTGGTTTTGTTGATGGTTTCTTTTGCTGTGCAAAAGCTTTTTATCTTGATGAAGTCCCAATAGTTCATTTTTGCCCTTGATTCCCTTGCCTTTGGCGATGTTTCTAGGAAGAAGTTGCTGTGGCTGAGGTCGAAGAGGTTGCTGCCTGTGTTCTCCTTTAGGATTTTGATGGACTCCTGTCTCACATTGAGGTCTTTCAACCATTTGGAGTCTATTTTTGTGTGTGGTGTAAGGAAATGGTCCAGTTTCATTCTTCTGCATGTGGCTATCCAATTTTCCCAACACCGTTTGTTGAAGAGACTGTCTTTTTTCCATTGGACATTCTTTCCTGCTTTGTCAAAGATTAGTTCACCATAGAGTTGAGGGTCCATTCCTGGGCTCTCTATTCTGTTCCATTGATCTATGTGTCTGTTTTTGTGCCAGTACCATACTGTCTTGATGATGACAGCTTTGTAATAGAGCTGGAAGTCCAGAATTGTGATGCCGCCAGGTTTGCTTTTCTTTTTCAACATTCCTCTGGCTATTTGGGGTCTTTTCTGGTTCCATACAAATTTTAGGATTATTTGTTCCATTTCTTTGAAAAAAGTGGAGGGTATTTTCATGGGGATTGCATTGAATGTGTAGATTGCTCTAGGTAGCATTGACATCTTCACAATATTTGTTCTTCCAATCCATGAGCATGGAACGTTTTTCCATTTCTTTGTGTCTTCCTCAGTTTCTTTCATGAGTATTTTATAGTTTTCTGAGTACAGATCCTAGCCTCTTTGGTTAGATTTATTCCTAGGTATCTTATGGTTTTGGGTGCAATTGTAAATGGGATCGACTCCTTAATTTCTCTTTCTTCTGTCTTGTTGTTGGTGTATAGGAATGCCACTGACTTCTGTGCATTGATTTTATATCCTGCCACTTGACTGAATTCCTGTATGAGTTCTAGCAGTTTTGGGGTGGAGTCTTTTGGGTTTTCCACATAAAGTAGCATATCATCTGTAAAGAGTGAGAGTTTGACTTCTTCTTTGCTGATTTGGATGCCTTTGATTTCTTTTTGATGTCTGATTGCTGTGGCTAGGACTTCTAATACTATGTTGAATAGCAATGGTGTTAGTGGACATCCCTGCCGCGTTCCTGACCTTAGGAGGAAAACTCTCAGTTTTTCCCCATTGAGAATGATATTCACTGTAGGTTTTTCATAGATGGCTTTTATGATATTGAGGTATGTACCCTCTATGCCTATACTCTGAAGAGTTTTGATCAAGAAAGGATGCTGTGCTTTGTCAAATGCTTTTTCTGCATCTATTGAGAGGATCATATGGTTCTTGTTCTTTCTTTTATTCATGTATTGTATCACATTGATTGATTTGCAGATGTTGAACCAACCTTGCAGCCCAGGGATAAATCCCACTTAGTCGTGGTGAATAATCCTTTTAATGTACTGTTGGATCCTATTGGCTAGTATTTTGGTGAGAATTTTGGCATCCATGTTCATCAGGGATATTGGTCTGTCATTCTCCTTTTTGATGGGGTCTTTGTCTGGTTTTGGGATCAAGGTAATGCTGGCCTCATAATGAGTTTGGAAGTTTTCCTTCCATTTCTATTTTTTGCAAGTTTCAGAAGAATAGGTATTAATTCTTCTTTAAATGTTTGGTAGAATTCCCCTGGGAAGCCATCTGGCCCTGGGCTTTTGTTTTTTGGGAGATTTTTGATGACCACTTCAATTTCCTTAATGGTTATAGGTCCGTTCAGGTTTTCTATTTCCTCCTGGTTCAGTTTTGGTAGTTGATACATCTCTAGGAATGCATCCATTTCTTCCAGGTTATCGAATTTGCTGGCATAGAGTTGCTTATAATATGTTCTTATAATTGTTTGTATTTCTTTGGTGTTGGTTGTGATCTCTCCTCTTTCATTCATGATTTTGTTGATTTGGGTCATTTCTCTTTTCTTTTTGATAAGTCTGGCCAAGGGTTTATCAATCTTGTTAATTCTTTCAAAGAACCAGCTCCTAGTTTCGTTGATCTGTTCTACTGTTCTTTTAGTTTCTATTTCATTGACTTCTGCTCTGATCTTTATTATTTCTCTTCTCCTGCTGGGTTTAGGCTTTATTTGCTGTTCTTTCTCCAGCTCCTTTAGGTGTAGGGTTAGGTTGTGTATTTGAGACCTTTCTTGTTTCTTGAGAAAGGCTTGTATTGCTATATACTTGCCTCTTAGGACTGCCTTTGCTGCATCCCAAAGATTTTGAATAGTTGTGTTTTCATTTTCATTGGTTTCCATGAATTTTTTTAATTCTTCTTTAATTTCCTGGTTGACCCATTCATTCTTTAGTAGGATGCTCTTTAGCCTCCATGGATTTGAGTTCTTTCCGACTTTCCTCTTGTGATTGAGTTCTAGTTTCAAAGCATTGTGGTCTGAAAATAGGCAGGGAATGATCCCAATCTTTTGATACTGGTTGAGACCTGATTTATGACCTAGGATGTGATCAATTCTGGAGAATGTTCCATGGGCACTAGAGAAGAATGTGTATTCCGTTGCTTTGGGATGGAATGTTCTGAATATATCTGTGAAGTCCATTTGGTCCAGTGTGTCATTTAAAGTCTTTATTTCCTTGTTGATCTTTTGCTTAGACGATCTGTCCATTTCAGTGAGGGGGGTGTTAAAGTCCCCCACTATTATTGTATTGTTGTCAATGTGTTTCTTTGCTTTTGTTATTAATTGCCTTATATAATTGGCTGCTCTCATGTTAGGGGCATAGATATTTACAATTGTTAGATCTTCTTGTTGGATAGACTCTTTAAGTAGGATATAGTGTCCTTCCTCATCTCTTATTACAGTCTTTGGTTTAAAATCTAATTTGTCTGATATAAGGATTGCCACCCCAGCTTTCTTTTGGTGTCCATTAGCATGGTAAATGGTTTTCCACCCCCTTACTTTCAATCTGGGGGTGTCTTTGTGTCTAAAATGAGTCTCTTGCAGACAGCATATCGATGGGTCTTGTTTTTTAATCCAATCTGATAGCCTGTGTCTTTTGATTGGGGCATTTAGCCCATTTACATTCAGGGTAACTCTTGAAAGAGGAATTTAGTGCCATTGTATCGCCTGTAAGGTGACTGTTACTGTATATTGTCTGTGTTCCTTTCTGGTCTATGTTGCTTTTAGGCTCTCTCTTTGCTTAGAGGACCTCTTTCAAGATTTCTTGTAGGGCTGGTTTCGTGTTTGCAAATTCCTTTAGTTTTTGTTTGTCCTGGAAGCTTTTTATCTCTCCTTCAATTTTCAATGACAGCCTAGCTGGATATAGTATTCTTGGCTGCATATTTTTCTCATTTAGTGCTCTGAATATATCCTGCCAGTCCTTTCTGGCCTGCCAGGTCTCTGTGGATAGGTCTGTTGCCAATCTGATGTTTCTACCATTGTAGGTTACATATCTCTTTTCCCGAGCTGCTTTCAGGATTTTCTCTTTATCTCTGAGACTCATAAGTTTTACTATTAGATGTTGGGGTGTTGACCTATTTTTATTCATTTTGAGGGCGGTTCTCTGTGCCTCCTGGATTTTGATGCCTGTTTCCTTCCCCAAATTAGGGAAGTTCTCTGCTATCATTTGCTCCATTTTACCTTCTGCCCCTCTCTCTCTTTTTTCTTCTTCTTCTGGGATCCCAATTATTCTAATGTTGTTTCATCTTATGATATCGCTTATCTCTCGAATTCTGCCCTCGTGATCCAGTAGGTGTTTATCTCTCTTTTTCTCAGCTTCTTTATTTTCCATCATTTGGTCTTCTATATCACTGATTCACTCTTCTGCCTCATTTATCCTAGCAGTTAGCGCCCCCATATTTGATTGCACCTCATTAATAGCCTTTTTGATTTCGACTTGGTTAGATTTTAATTCTTTTACTTCTCCAGAAAGGGTTTCTCTAATAACTTCCATGCTTTTTTCAAGCCCAGCTAGTATCTTTAAAGTGATGATTCTGAACTCTAGATCCGACATCGTACTAATGTCCGTATTGAGTAGGTCCCTGGCAGTTGGTACTACCTCTTGTTCTTTTTGTTGAGGTGATTTTTTACATCTTGTCATTTTGCCCATAGGAGAATAGATTAATGAGAGAACAAAATGCTAACAGGGTAACAACGTCCCCAGAAAATATACTCTAAACAAATCAGAAAATACCTGACACTGGGGGAGAAGAAAGGGAAAGAGAGAAAAAAGAAAAAGAAAAAAAAAAAAGAAAGAGATAAAGATAAAAACAAACAAAAACAGAACAAAACAAAAAAAACAGAATATGATCAAATATGATCAGGCTGGTTTATAGATCAGTGCCACACACTAGATTCTGAGTGTGTTTTGGTCTAAGAAAGTGCCTCCCAAAATTTTAAAGAAAGAAAAACTTATATATGTACAAAAATAAGGGTTGATGTGATGAAGGGATGGAATATGACTGTAAAGATGGAAATTATAAAAAATTTTATAAAAGGAATTGATAAGAAGTTGTTTGAAAAAAGAAAGAAGAGCATTAAAAAAAAAAAGAAAAAGGAGAGAATGTGATCAGGCAGGGGAGTAGAAAAAAACCATACACTAGAGATTTAGGGTATATTTTGATCTGTTAGAAGGAACTATCTCAAAATTTTAAAGAGAGAACAACTTATATATATATGCCAAAAATACGGGTAACTACTATGAAGGGATAGAATATGACTCTAAAAATGAAAAATAAAAATGTTTTTTAAAAAAGGGATTGATAAGATGTTGGTTGAAAAAGGGAAAAAGAAAAATTAAAAAAAAAAACAACAGACAGTTAAAAAAAAAAATTAACTTTGAAAGACTAAAGAATCGTGGTAAAAAAAGCCATGGATTCTACGTGCAGTATTCCCCTAGCGCTGGAGTTCTGCCGTTCTCATTGATCGGTAAACTTGGTCTTGTCTGGCTGTTCTCGCTGATCTTCTGGGGGAGGGGCCTGTTGCCGTGGTTCCCAAATGTCTTTGCCGGAATTGCCCCGCCCTTGCCGGTCCGGGCTAAGTAATCTGCTCGGGTTTGCTCTCAGGAGCTTTTGTTCCCTGCAAGCTTTCCGTACAGCTTTGGAGGCCGAGAGTGAAAATGGCGGTCTCCCAATCTCCGCCCCGGAGGAGCCGAGAACCTGAGGCCCGCTCCTCAGTGAGCCCCCAGAGAAAAGCAGTCAATCACTCCTGTCTCCCTGGTCTCCAGCTGCACTCTGTACTCACCCGTCCTGTGACCACGCGTTTCTATCTCTGGCACCCGACCCCGTGCGGAGTCTCCAAACCCAGCAGATCCCTGCGGTGCGCTCCCGTGCCGCTCCTCCTGGGGGAAGAAGGTGAGTCTCCCCGGATCTGCCGCTTGTTGGGTCCCTGCTGGAGGAGCAGTGGCCCGACTGTGCCGCGGATCACGGTTTATGGCAACCCCAAGCTGAGAGCCCGCTCCTCGGCTCCGTCTCTGCAGCCGGCTTCCCCGCTCCGATCCCTGTGAGCTCTGCCGCACTCAGGCACCCCTGGTCTTCCTGTGACTCCAAGGGTCCTGAGACCACACTGTCCCACGAGGGTTCCACCCCCCGCTTAGCCACCAGAGTGACGTCCCTCAGCGGAGCCGACTTCTAAAAGTTCTGATTTTGTGCTCCGTGGCTCTATCACTTGCCAGAAGTGGCCAACGGAGGCCCCCTCCCCTGCCGTCTATCCTCCCAAATATCACCTCGGATTCACTTCTCCGCACGTCCTACCTTCCAGAAAGTGGTCGCTTTTCTGTTCAGAGAGTTGTTGCTATTCTTTTCTTCGATCTCCTGTTGAGTTTGTAGGTGTTCAGAATGGTTTGATCCCTATCCAGCTGAATTCCTGAGACCAGATGAAATCCAGGTCTCCTACTCCCCCGCCATCTTGCTCTGCCTCAGGCTTGTTTCTAAGTGTAGGTTTTATTATTTAGGTAAGGTGAGGCCAACAGATTGGAAGATGATTGTCATTGGAAAGATGATTTGTTATGCTCAGCTCCCAAGGAGGGGTACACCATGCCACACAGGGAAGCATTAAGGTTGATCAGGACACAGAGGGAACTAGGGGAAAACACAGGCAAAAGCTTTTATTGTCTAGTTCTGGGGTGATTAGTTTGGGGGACAGTGGCCTACAGTGTGAGAGCCTGATAGATGAAGTGGTTGGGTTATGAGCTCTAGATTGGTTGGTTTGCATAGGCCAGTCCTTTACTATCTCTAAGAATTGGCTAGCTCTTGGAGGGGAAGTCCCTCTAGGTCAGCAAGGCCCCAAGATGTCAAAACAGCAGAATAAAAAGACATGTTTAATACAGGTTTTCTTGAGTTTGAGTATGTGCTGTTATATATGTCTCATGGCCCTAGGCATATCAGCCTGTCTCAGAATACAGTGGTGTTAATAATGCAACAAACTTACTGGATTGTTATGAGGATTAAACCAAAGAGCCTGGTACATAGCAGGTGCTCAAGAAATGATAGACATTAGTCAATATATACAGAATATCTATAATATGGCATATACATTTATGCACATGTGATTAGATAAGTCTTGGGCAAGGTATACCTCAATTTTTTTTTTTTTTAAGATTTTATTTATTTATTTGACAGAGAGAGACACAGCGAGAGAGGGAACACAAGCAGGGGGAGTGGGAAAGGGAGAAGCAGGCCTCCTGTGGAGCAGGGAGGCCAATGCGGGGCTCGATCCCAGGACCCTGGGACCATGACCTGAGCCGAAGGCAGACGCTTAATGACTGAGCCACCCAGGCGCCCCAAGGTATACCTCAATTTTATGGAGGAAGGGCTTCACTGCTGCTTTGAAAATGACCTCCATTGTTGGCCACTTTTTTGAATAATATTCTGAATAATTCTGCAAAATACCCTAAGTGCTCCTGGAAACTTGAGTCTGTCTTGGGGCTTCTGCAACTTCTTGCTTTGAACAAGGCTAAAAATAACCCAAGTACCTTCCTTCCCTGGGGGAGGGTGGTGCTACAGACTTCACAGGGGAAGCAGGAGATACAGCGGACGGTGTACGTGTATTCCAAAGAAAGTTTCTGGAACTCTCCAAAACTTCAAAAAGAAGTTACTTTTGGCTGCTTTGCAAGTTTCAGAGGAAGCTCTCTCTAGGTTGATACAGTGACAGCAGGAGCTTCTTCCGACAACAAACAGGAATTTTTACAAGCACTGGAGAATGTTACAGAGAGCCCCTAAATACAACATGGGGAAGCAGCTGTGGACAAAGGATAAGCTTTATTGTCAAGAATTAACTTTCACTTGCCAATGTTTAAGGACTGGGTGATATAGAGCTATTAACTTCAGACCTTTTCTCCCCGCACCAGGGATGACATCAGTGGATCAGAGGAGAAATCACAAATGATGTGTTGTAGGAGCCGTGAAGGAGAGTTACTGTGTTTTTGGCAGAGACAAACATAGCAACTTTCTCTGGGGACTTCTGCTATTCTCATGCTGTCACTCAGTGTGAAATAGGATCCTGATCAGGAATCCTGTGACAGTGAGAAGCTTTCCCCTGGGCCTCCTTCAGGGGCTGGAGTGGGTCTTTGCCAGACAACATTAGTAGGCTGACACTGCTTAAACTGAGCCTAAATATATAGAAAGAGACTCGAGTGTGGGCAGCATAAACATGCTCTTAACTTCTCTCATTATAAGAGTTAAAAATGTCTTTGGAATCATTTCATTCCTTCCTGGACCAAGAAACGCCAATGTACTTCGGAACAATTACGGTGAGGCCATATACCATTGTGCCCTCGATATTCGAAAGCAATGTTATTAAATGTTAAGTGGTCTCTTTACTCTTTTCAGTTATTTTTGTGTATTTCTTTTAAGAAATAGCTAAGGTAACATTTAATATAACTTTTGCATCATGGAATTTGTTGACAGAATATATTATAGCTCTGACCTTTGGAAAATTACTTTCCTTATGAGGTAATTTATAACCTGTAGAAGATATTTGGTGTGTTAACGTTTTCCTTCCAGCCTCTTACTCTGTTACTGTTTCTTTTTATTGCATTAAGTAGACCCAGTACACAGCTAAGCTTCTAGGATTAAGGCAGTTATATATTTTCCAAATAGCTTCTATGCTGAGACAGGGTACTGGGCCATGCCCACTGTGAAGCTTCTTAGCCTTGTGCTGTTCAGTGAAAGCTCTTAATTCAGGTAAAGAGGGAGGAGGAGGAGGAGATAAAATAAGACTTTTTTGTTTGAGTATTTACAGAATGCCATGCATCTTACATGCCTTTTATATATTTTCATAGATGATCTTCATAACAATCCTTTGAGGTAAGCATTATTGTAATCTCCATTTTCAGATGAAGACATTGAAGCACAGAGATGTTAAGTAAATTGTCCAAGGTCACAACTAACTGAGTCGGTCAGGAATCCAACCTATTTCAGATAAAATTATTCAATTGTTTTTCCTTATCAAATTGTACAAGTAAATAGTTATTAAAATCAAGTGGCACTGGGCGCCTGGGTGGCTCAGTTGGTTAAGCGACTGCCTTCGGCTCAGGTCATGATCCTGGAGTCCCGGGATCGAGTCCCGCATCGGGCTCCCTGCTCGGCAGGGGGTCTGCTTCTCCCTCTGCCCCTCCCCCCTCTCATGTGCTCTCTCTCTCTCATTCTCTCTGTCTCAAATAAATAAATAAAATCTTTAAAAAAAAAAAAATCAAATGGCACTAAAAGAACTTAAAAATCTTTCCCCATTCAGTCCTGCTCTATAGAGGCACACATTTTTTTACATTTGTAAAAAAAAAAATTTCCTGGTATGTATCTCCATATTTCTTTTCTTGAAAAAGATAATAACATTATTTGATTAAAACTGATTAAAATGAAAAATAATTAAAATTATTCTAAATAATTAATTAAAATCCATACCTTTTCCTCTGAGATTTTATTAATTTTTTTATTGTTACAAACTAGATATTTATTGGAATTTTTGTTTTAATTTAAATTTTACTTGGTTAACACTGTAATATTGGTTTCTGGAGTAGAATTCAGGGATTCATCACTTACACACAACACCCAGTGCTCATCACAAAAAGTGCCCTCCTTAATACCCATCACCCATCTACTCCATCCCTTCACCCACCTCCCTCCATCAACCCCCAGTTTGTTCTCTATCATTTAGAGTATCTTATGGTTTATTTCCCTCTCTACCTTCCCCCCCTTCCCATGTGTTCATCTGTTTTCTTTCTTAAATTCCACATATGAGTGAGATCACATGGTATTTGTCTTTCTCTGACTGACTTATTTAATTTAGCATAATATACTCTAGCTCCATCCATGTTGTTGCAAATAGCAAGATTTCATTGTTTCATGGCTGAGTAATATAAATATACCACCTCTTCTTTACCCATTCATCAGTTGATGGACATTTGGGCTCTCTCCATAGTTTGGCTATTGTTGATAATGCTACTATAAACATTGGAGTGCAGGTACCCCTCCAAATCTGTATTTTTTTTTATCCTTTGGGTAAGTACCTAGTAGTGCAATTGCTGGGTGGGAGGGTAGCTCTATTTTTAACTTTTGAGGAACCTCCATGCTGTTTTCCAGAGTGGCTGCATCAGTTTGCATTCCCACCAACAGTGCAAGAGGGTTCCCCTTTCTTCTCATCCTTGCCAACACCTATTATTTTGTGTGTGTTTTTAGTTTTAGCCATTCTGACAGGTCTGAGGTGGTATCTTATCATGGTTTTGATTTGTATTTTCCTGATGATGAGTGATGTTGAGCAACTTCTCATGTGTCTGTTAGCCTTCTGGATGTCTTCTTTGGAAAAGTGTCTATTCATGTCTTCTGGCCATTTTTAAACTGGATTATTTGGTTTTGGGTGTTCAGTTTGATAAGTTCTTTATAGATTTTGGATACTAACTCTTTATCAGATATGTCATATGCAAACATCTTCTCCCGTTCCATAGGCTGCCTTTTAGTTTTGTTGACTGTTTCCTTCGCTGTGCAGAAGCTTTTTATCTTGATAAAGTCCCAATAGTTCATTTTTGCTTTTGTTTCCTTTACCTCTGGTAACGACTTGTCTAACAAGAAGTTGCTATGGCCGAGGTCAAAGAGGTTTCTGCCTGTACTCTCCTCTAGGATTTTGATGGTTTCTGGTTTCACATTTAGGTCTTTCATCCATTTTGAATTTATTTTTGAGTATGGTGTAAGAAAGTGGTCTAGTTTCATTCTTTTGTATGTTGCTGTCCAGTTTTCCTAACACCATTTGTTGAAGATACTTTTTTTCCATTGGATAGTCTTTCCTGCTTTGTCAAAGATTAGTTGATCATATAGGTGTGGGTCCAATTCTGGGTTCTCTATTCTGTTCCATTGATCTGCGTGTCTATTTTTGTGCCAGTACCATATTTTCTTGATGACTACAGCTTTGTAATATAGCTTGAAATCCAGAATGGTGATGCCTCCAGTTTTGTTTTTCTTTTTCAGGATTGCTTTGGCTATTTGGGATCCTTTGTGGTTCCATAAAAATTTTAGGATTGTTTGTTCTAGCTCTGTGAAGAATGTTGGTGTTATTTTGAAAGGAATTGCATTAAATGTATAGATTGCTTTGGATAGTATAGATATTTTAACAATGTTTGTTCTTCCAATCCATGAGCATGGAATGCTTTTCCATTTTTTTGTGTCCTCTTCAATTTCTTTCATAAGTGTTCTATAGTTTTCAGAGTATGAATCTTTTACCTCTTTAGTTAGGTTTATTCCTAGGTATTTTATTGTTTTTGGTGCAATTGCAAATGGGATTATTTCCTTGATTTCTTTTTCTGGTGTATAGAAATGCAACAGATTTCTGCATATTGATTTTATATCTTACAATTTTCCTGAATTCATGAATTAGTTCTAGCAGTTTTTTTGGTGGAGTTTTTCAGGTTTTCTACATAGAGTATCAGGTCATCTGCAAATAGTGAAAGTTTGATTCCTTCCTTGCCAATTTGGATGCCTTTTATTTGTTTTTGTTGTCTGATTGCTGAGGCTAAGACTTCCAGTACTATATTAAGTAGTAATGGTGTGAGTGGACGTCCTTGTTTTTTTCCTGACTGTAGGGGAAAGGCTCTCACTTTTCCCCCATTGAGGATGATATTAGCTGTGGGTCTTTCATATATGGCCTTTATGATGTTGAGGTATGTTCCGTCTATCCCTACTTTGTTGAGGGTTTTAATCAAGAAAGGATGCTGTATTTTGTCAAGTGCTTTTTCTGCATCTATTGAGAAGATAATATGGTTCTTACCCTTTCTTTTTTTAATGTGGTGTATCATGTTGATTGACTTGTGGATGTTGAACCACCCTTGAAACCCAAGAATAGATCTCACTTGGTCGTGGTGAATAATCCTTTTAAAGTACTGTTGAATCTGATTAGCTGGTATCTTGCTGAGAAATTTTGCATCCATGTTCATCAAGGATATTGGTCTGTAATTCTCCTTTTTAGTGGGGTCTTGGCTGGTTTTGGGATCACAGTAATGCTGGCCTCTTAGAATGAGTTTGGAAGATCTCCTTTCAGAAGAATAGGTATTAATTCTTCTTTAAATGTTTAGTAGAATTCCCCTGGGAAGCCGTCCAGCCATGGACTCTTGTTTGTTGGGAGATTTTTGATTACTGATTCAATTTCTTTGTTGATTATGGGTCTGTCCAGATTTTCTATTTCTTCCTGTTTCAGTTTTGGTAGTTTACATGTTCCTTGGAATTTACTTATTTCTTCCAGATTGCCTAATTTGTTGGCATATAATTGCTTATAATATTCTCTTATAATTGTTTGTATTTCTGCAGTGTTGATTGTGATCTCACCTCTTTCATTTATGATTTTATTTATTTGGGTCCTTTCTCTTCTTTTTGATAAGTCTGGCTAGGAGTTTATCAATTTTGTTAATTCTTTCAAAGAACCAGCTCCTTGTTTTGTTGATCTGTTCTACCATTTTTTGATTTCTATATTATTGATTTCTGTTCTAATCTTTATTATTTCCCTTCCCCTTCTGGATTTAGGCTTTATTTGCTGTTCTTTGTCCAGCTCCTTTAGATGTAAGGTTAGGTTGTGTATTTGAGACTTTTCTTGCTTCTTGAGGTAGGACTGTACTGCAATATACTTCCCTCTTAGGACTGCCTTTGCTGCATCCCAAAGGTTTTGGACTGTCGTGTTTTCATTTTCACTTGCTTCCATGTATTTTTTATTTTGTCTTTAATTTCCTGGTTAACCCATTCATGTTCTTTGACCTCCGTGTATTTGAGGTCTTTCCAAATATTTTCTTGTGGCTGACTTTAAGTTTCATAGTGTTGCAGTCTGAAAATATGCATGGTATGATTCAATCTTTTTGTAATTTGTTGAGGCCTGATTTGTGACCCAGTATGTGATCTATTCTGGGGAATGTGGCAGGTACATTCAAAAAGAATGTGTATTCTGCTGTTTTAGAATGAAATGCTGTGAATATACCTATTAAGTCCATCTGGTCCAGTGTGTCATTCAATGTCATTGTTTCCTTACTGATTTTCTGCTTAGATGATTTGTCTGTTGCTGTAACTGGGGTGTTAAAACCCCCTATTTTTATTGTATTATTATCAATGTGTCTCTCTATGTTTATTACTAATTGATTTATATATTTGGGTGCTCCCAATTTAGGGGTATAAATACTTAAAATTGTTAGATCTTTTTGATGTATAGACCTCTTAATTATGATATAATGCCCTTCTTCATCTCTTGTTATAGTCTTTGTTTTAAAATCTAGCTTTTCTGATACAGGTGTGGCTACTCTGGCTTTCTTTTCACATCCATTTATATGATAAATGGTTCTCCATCTCCTCAGTTTCAATCTGCAGGTGTCTTTAGGTCTAAAATGAGTCTCTTATAGGCAGCATATAGATGGAGCTTGTTTTCTGTATCCATTCTGTTACCTGATGTCTTTTGATTGGAGTATTTGGGCCATTTATATTTAGGGTGATTATTGAAAGATACAAATTTAGTGTCAATGTATTATCTGTAGAGTTGTTGCTTCTGGTGATGCTTTCTGATTTTTTCTAACATTTTTGCTTTAGGTCTTTTTTTCCCCACTCAGAGAATCCCCCTTAATATTTTTTGCAGGGCTGGTTTAGTGGTCATGAACTCTTTTAGTTTTTGTTCATCTGGGAAAGTCTTTATCTCTCCTTCTATCCTGAATGACAGCCTTGATAGATAAAGAATTCTTGGTTGTGTATTTTTCCCATTCAGGACATTGAATATATCCTCCCACTCTCTTCTGGCCTGTCAAGTTTCCATGGACAGATCTGCTGTGAATTTGATCTGTCTTCCCTTGTAGGTTAAGGACTTTTTTCCCTTGCTGCTTTCAAGATTCTTTCCTTGTATTTTGTGAATTTGACTATGATATGCCTTGGCGATGGTCAGCTTTTGTTGAATTTCTTGGGAGTTCTCTGTGCTTTTTGGATTTTGATGCCTGTATCCTTCTCCAGATTAGGGAAGTTTTCATCTATAATTTGCTCAAATAAAACTTCTGCCCCCTTTTCTCTCTCTTAATCTTTTGGGGCTCCTATGATATAAATGTTATTCTGTTTTAATAAGTCACTGAGTTCCCTAAGTTTACCTTTGTGGTCAATTGTCTTTGTTTCCTTCTTTTTCTCAGTTTCATTATTTTCCACAGTTTTATCTTCTATATCACTGATTCATCCCTCTGATTCATTCATTCTCATTTTTATGGCATCCATTTGTATTTGCATTTCCATTATAGCATTTTTAATTTCAGCCTGACTAGATTTTAGTTCTTTTACCTCTGCAGGAAGGGATTCTTTAGTGTCTTTTTTGTTTTGTTTTGTTTTTCAAGCCCAGCTAGTATCCTTGTAATTGTTTTAAGTTCTAGTTCAGAAATTTTACTTATACCTGTATTGATTAAATCTCTGGCTGTCATTTCTTCCTATTCTTTCTTTTGGGGTGAATTTCTCCATCTTGTCATTTTGGAGGGGAAAGAAAGAAAAGAAAACAAAAGAAAAGAAAAAAGTTAAAGAAATAAAAAAGTGAGAAAAATAAAAAAAATAATATAAGATAAAACAAGATACATATAGGAAGCTAGATCCTAGGTGTGTTTTGGTCTGCTTGGTAGGAGAAGCTTGTTAGAAAAAAGGTAGAAAGGAAGAAAAGCAAAAGAAAAGAAGAGAAAAAAAATTAATGTGTATAAAATTAAAGAAAATTAAAAATGCTGTTTCTGTATCCAAAAAACAAAACAAAATAACAAGAAATAAAAAAAAAAAAACAGACAAAAACAAAACAAAAAAAACAACAAAAAAAAAAGGGAAAAGAAACAAACAGCAACTCCTCCAAAGGATGCTAGATCTTGTTTCCCCTAGAGCTGAATGAAGCTTTGCACCACTCTATAATCAGCAGACTAGGTGTGGGCAAGGGGTTTATGTTGATCTTCTGGGGCAGGACCTGCTGCTCTGATTCCCAGGTGGAACTGCCCTGGTGGAGATGTACCTGCAGGGCACAAGGGTGAGGGTGCATGCTTGGTGTAGTGGCTCCATTCTCCACTTGGTGCTGTTTAGCTTACTGAGGTCGATCAAGCTGGTGGATGTGAGGAGAAAATGGCTTTGCTCCATTCTCTCCTCTCTGGAGTGGGAATTCCATTCCACCCCTCTTCAGTGAGCCCTTGCAGATGCAAACAATGACCCCTCCTAAGTCCCTAGTTTCTGTCAGATCCCCACATTCACCCTATGTCAGAGATGTCTGCCTGCCAATTGGTGCAGCACTTCTGTGTTTTATCTCAGGCCTGGCTGTGTTTCAAAACCCCCACACTTCAGAGACCACCTAAGACATGGACTCACACTTATACTCTGGGGGAGGGTTTCCTTGCATTGTGGCCAGTGCTGGCTTGTAGGAGAAGACAGTGGTGCAACTGTGCAGCTGTTTAGAGTTTGTGGTGAATCACAACACACAGCCTGTGCCAGGTTTTGTAGCCCTCACCCACAGTCTTCGTTCCTATATTGGTGGGCAGGAGGACTGCTCCATGGTGCCCTCAGGGTCCTTTTCCTGTGGAGAGGCCACATCACCTCTCCCAAATGCCCTCAAACTCTGGCCGGTGCCAGCTTTTCTCAGAAGACAGTGGTGTGATTGCACATCAGTTCAAAGTTTATGGTAAATCACAACACACAACAAGCACCACTGGGGTTTGTAGCCCTCAGCTACCATCTTTGTTTGATACCTGACAATATCAAAGACGTCTGAAACTTCGGAATCTGTATTCTGTTGTTTATCAAAAACTGGTTGTATTGTAACCTTCTCCTTTTCCCCCTGTCAATGGTTTTGGGGACTAGTTTTCCTGTGCAGTCCCCTGCATGTGTTTTCATTTTTTCTTTTATGTTTTCCATGCTTTTTATCTCTCTCCTTCTCTCTCTCTGCTCCCTATTATGTCAGGGCTCCTTCCTCTGGGGAGCACCTACCACTCTTTCCTCCCACAGATCAACTCTCCGCAGTTCCTGCCTTCCACGGGTCATTTTTCTGGTTTGTCAACATGCAGCTTTGTTCTCTAAGACTTCTGATTGATTTCTTGGGTGTTCAGGATGATTTGCTATTTATCTAAGCTGTGTTCAAGTGAGGAGACAGGTTTAGGGTTGCCTTACTCCTCTGCCATCTTACCTATCCAAACTGTATCTCCATATTTCTAAAGATAGTGATTGCAGTGGGCTTTAGTATTTATCGAGTTCAGACCTTGCACACTTCCTGTTATGATATATATGAATTTATTTTACTCACATATATCCCCAATCTGATTTCTCTCCCCTCATGCTCCCAATCACAATGTGTGCATTATTATTTCTATATAAATGATGTCTTCTGCCAAGCTGAGTGATTCTTTTTTCTTTTTAACATATTTTTACATTTTTCTTCTTGGAATAAATATTTATATAATTACTTAATTCACTGATCTAGCTATGTACCTCTTACAAGTTTCTTAGTAAATGTTCTAACCAATTTATGCAACACTGACACTCTTGAGATGACTGCTAAGTTTTATCACCTCCCCATAGTTCATCCCCTTTCTTTCTGTTCCAGAAGAGGCTGATTTCCTCTCACCACAGTCCTGTGTTGGGTACTCCACTTCCTGCACCCATCTTTTTCTGTGGGAGCTCGTATCCTCTGGTAATTTCCTTAAGAAGGATATGAAGAGAATGGGGTTGTAGTTGTTTGTTTTGGTATTCCTTATTTTACTCTTACATCATTGAGTACTTTGGCAGAGTAAGAACTCTAAGTTGAAAATCAGAATTGGAAACAATGCTTCATTCTCTTCTAGTTTCCTGTGCTGCTGTTGAAAAGCCCTATGCATGCCATCTGAGTCTCGCTCTATTTCATGTGACCCAGCTTTTCATTTAAAAGCTTTTAGGATCTTTATCTTCACTGTTCTGAAAAATCCAGTGATGTGCTCTCGTGTACATGATGTGATTTCCCTTTTCTTTTCTTCATTTTTGTCCTGGAACCTCAGTTAGTCCTGTCATTCAGTTTTGGACATTTTTCTTGTATTATATCTTTCAATATCCTCTGCTCTGATTATTTTACTTTTATTCTGTCCTTCTAGAATTCTTCAGTTGAAACATCTTCAGTTATCCTTTAATTATTTTTTAATTGGATATTTTTGCCATATAACATTGTGTAAATTTAAGGTGTACACCATGTTACTTTGATTTAATTTTCTTATCCTGTCTTTTCAATCTCACTCTGGGGTGTGTGTGTGTGTGTGTGTGTGTTCTGCTTTTGGGAAGTGTCCTTAAACTTTTTAGATTCAAAGTTTTCTGTCTTTTAAAAAAGTTCCTGATATAAGATTTTGGTATCTATGTATTTTTTAATTACTGCTTTTTTATAATATTCTGCTCTTGTAATATCTTCTCTTATCGCTCATGAGATACAATAATTTTTGTTTTAAATTTGTTTAATTTTTATTTATTTAATTCATACTTCATTTTCTTTGTTTCTTTTAGGTTTCTGTTTTTCTGTTTGTGTGGTTTCTGTGTGTGTGCGTGTGTGTGTGTGTGTGTGTGTGTTGAAACTTAATTCAATTGTTGGTGCCCTTTGGCTGCCCATTTTCCTTTTAAAATGAAGGCACAAAAGTGTTCACTCAATGCTCTTTGTACAGGCACATGACTTTTGAATTTTGTAGCTCCATTGTAAAGTGATTTGGAGCAGAGGAGACTTTGTTGTGGAATTATCATTGTCACTGTATGAGTCATTTTGCTCTTACAGTGAGGAATCTTGTCTTCACATTGGGTGTGGGGTAGGTGGCAGCCTCAGTGTTTATTTTGCAGATTTTCAGGTAATTCAACTGTGTTCACATGCATGTCTCACTCAAACCTTCCCTGTGGCCTGGATCCTCCAAGTCCTACACCTTTCTCAGGACTAAAGGTTGGGCTGCTCATTCTCAGTGGTGTTCCTTTCTGCAGGCACTTCACTTATTGCTTCCTTTAATTCTGTTAACTCTGATACCAATCTTCCCCTGCCTTTCCAAGTTCCAAAAAGTTTGCCAAATCTGTTTTACACCATCAACATTCTCTATTTTCCTTTGGTTTTCTTGAAATGCCTTGTTCAATTCTTCTGCTATTATTTAATTAGAGCTTATATTGCAGAAAGAAGAGATAAATACACATGGCTCCTCTGTCATGTTTAACAGCAATCCTAACTGGTTTTGTTGTCTTTTAATATGTGCTCTATTTTTTGCAGCAACACATTATCTTTACAATTTGTGTGTTTTTCTCATATGTATAATGTTTTACAATCCTGTGATCCTTTACAGTTTAAGAAGCACATGTTCAGAAGCACTATTTGTTTTATTCCTTTGAAAATCTTTGGTATAAAGCATAGGTACACTGTTATATTATTCACACTTGGCAGGTAGAGAGACCTCCACCCAGGGAGTTTAATTAATATGGCCAAGATCAGTCAGTCAAGTTTTTCAAACTTCTCCATTACAGAATTATGCTTCCTTTCTCCTCTACCTCCCAGACTTAATTTGTGTCAACTTTATGAAATAAATTAATAAAGAAAAGAATAAAAGGAAAAAGGAGATGAATTAAAAGCACTTAGTTTCAAAAATCTTATTTCTAAACTAGACTGAATTTTCAAAATTAGGTTAGGGGTAATTTGAGGATTTTAATGTATTCTGACACACAATCACAATCATGGTGAACAATTGAGATTTGAATGAAATAACAGAATGATCTATAACTGTTCTAAAATCTTTAGAAACACTTAAAGAAGCAAACATGTTGGGTGGGGAGAAGTTAAAAAATGAAGCACATATTTTAGTGCTTTTACAATGCATTGTGTGGTGGCCTTATTGTGTGGTGGAACAAAATTGACAGTCACATCTATAGGGCTTTTTCCTCCTCTGGACATAATTTAATGGAGCTAATGCATATGTATTACAGCATGGTTCTCATTAAACAACAGCATGGCCATTAGACATAAAATTCCTGCAAGCGAAATGATCCACTTTCTGCAAAGACCTTCTCTGACCACAGAGACCCTGCTGTGATGATGCTGACAACTTCATGTTCTGTGAACTGGAGGGATAAGAGGCAGTGGCTCCTGGCCTTCTGTAGCCCCATCCATCTGTGAGCCCTCTGGTGGAATTGAGGGAGGTCTATATTGTTTTTCTGGAGGCCAGGCTGACACCTACTTCCCAGGTCCTCTCTTATTAAATGCCCAGGTTCTGCCACCTGAGTGCTTGCTGAGGATGCCAGCTATACCCTTTTCCTGTGGAGAGAATTTGATCTGTGGGGAAGGCAGGCCTGAAATATCCTTTTTGAACAATTGCTGGACAATACTCCTGCCTCACTGGTTCTGAGACATCTGAATAATTCCTCAAGTCCTGAATCAATTATAGTCCTAATCTTGTTGAATATTTATCTAGCCAGTCAGTCGTCACTGTCTTCAAGGTCCTGTGTGAACATCATCATTTCTATAAAGATGTCTCTGAATCAAGAAAGACTTAATCTCTCTGATTCTTACTCTCATAGAGTGTTATTTATATTCTGCTTAGTGCTCATTTCTCTGTGCCTTGTATGGTGAGGATGACAATGGTATTCGTGTCAAGGATGGTATTGCTAGGACAACCTAAGCCTCTGAGCCCTATGTTGGAATCCTCTTTCTGCTCTCCACTTGCTTCAATGGCTTACCATCTCAGTTTCCTGTTCTGTAAAATGTAGGCAATAATACTCTCCTTTCCAAGTTGTCATAAGGATTAAGAATAAAAATGTACATAAATTTCCTGATGCTAAAGTTGTCTTCTTTTCTTTTCACTTTTGTATTATTTACAAATTATTTATTAATTTAGACTATATTTTCTCATTAAATGTCATGCTATATTTTCCATTTGAGAATCTGCCTTTATTGTTTTTTATTTTTTTAATTTAAATTCAATTAGCCAACATATAGTACATCATTAGTTCAGATGTACTATTCAATAATTTATCAGTTGCGTATAACACCCAGCTCATCACATCACATGCCCTCCTTAATGCCCATCACCCAATTACCCCATCCCCCAACGCACCTCCCTTCTAGTAACCCCCAGTTTGTTTCCTAGAGTTAAGGGTCTCTCATGGTTTTTCTCCCTCTCTGATGACCTCCCATTCAGTTTTCCCTCCCTTCCCCTATGATCCTCTGTGCTGTTTCTTATATTCCACATATAAGAATCTGCCTTTAAAACCTATCTTTGCACCTACATATCTTACCTAAGTGCACATGTATCGTCCTTCATGAATGTACCCTCCAGTAAGGAAATGCTTCCACTGTCCCTTTTGGTTGGTCACTTTCTGTCATAGGCCCAAGATTGGACTGCCTTCTCTCCACTTCTCTCTGAGCTCCTCCTCTGGTTAGTTGTGCACATCAGGACGATGACTGGGTTTGGCCATAGGATGTTATATATGGTTATCATAGAATCAAGCTGGGCCCTTTGACCTCATGATCTCTCTACATCCTCACCAAACAGGGAGAAGCTTCCTGAGAATGACAGGTTTATTCCCTGATGCTTGGATCTCAGTACTTTGTCCTGGGAGATGGGATTGCCACTAACCACCACTAATGCCAAAGAATAGTTCCATCTGCTCATAGCCATAACAGTTACTTGTCTTGTGCTTTGTAGTTGTTACAGTGCCTTGATAGGTGCTATCTACTGCAATCCAAACTCCTGCCCTGAAGCTGGGTTATGTATCCATTCTATGGGTGGGGAAATTGAGGCTCAGAAGTGTGTGAGATTAGCTCATGGCCAGCTGGCAGGTGCCTGCCCTCTGACTCCAAGTTGGCCCACAGTCTCAGTCTTCCCCATGCCACTGTAGTGGTTTATGGCACTCACTGTCATCTCCTCATACTAATCTCACAAAGTCAGACCTAACAAACTCACAACACACTCCAAGAGTGTGATTCATTCTCCCTGCTGCAGGGAGAGCAGAAAAAAAGTTTTGTTTCAGTCTGTCTTCTTTGAAGACACAGCCACCCAACCTCACCCCAGGGGCAATTTGTAGAAATGTGAGAGAGGGTTACAGCCTGAAAAAGCTCCCCCTGGGGTTGTTCCCCATCACTCCAGGGGCAGATCTTTCTCTGCGCAATGCTTTCGGCCTTTTAGAGAACACATTTCCCCACTTACTCAAAGGCCAAGTCATTTGAGAAAAATGTACTGCTGCACATACTGATTTATATTGATTCCTCCAACAAGTTGTGGAGGGGTTTCATTTATCTGTCGGATGGGTTGGGAGTTTATGAGGCTTCTCACATTTGACTGCTGAGTTCTAGGATTCTGTAATTTTCTCCTCATCTGTAGGAAGGGCTATTTGCCACTTTTTACAACATAAATATGTTCTCTTAATAACAAAAAGAAGTGTGGGGTCCAGAAAAGATAGCTCAGGCTGAAAGCATGCAGAAGAAAACCCAGGTCTATCTGAGAGTTGGGGAATTGAAAGAATGCCAAACCCACACTTGCACCAAAGGTAGAGAGCCAACAGGGCAAGCTTGCAGCCCCTCGAGTAGTCAGGACCTGTGTGAATTACTATGTGTATGCGTGTGTTGGTGTCTGGAAGTGACATTCTGAGTCAGGGTCTAAAGTGACAGCTGGTGTTTGAAGCCTGTGTTCATGGGCACAGCAAGAGTATGAGGCATGGGAGAGCTGGCCAGGAATGAGGCAAGTTATAGTGAAGACTATCCTTATAAAGAAAGGCTGCTGGATGCTCATCTCAGCTGGTGTCCTGGATTCTCCCTGGGCTATGGTTTTACAGCCCAAGTAAACCCCAGCTTCCAAGCCTCACAGGCATTTGGCAAGTAGATCTCTCAGAGATGCTTTTATCCATTTTGCTCACAGAAACTCTTGGTGAGATTATGTGTATGAGGAATCATGGGCTGCATTCTAAACACGGCAACTTTTACATGGCCAATAAATACTCCTGTCTGTCTGAGGCCAAAATTGGTCTCAATGGATGTAATTGAAGTGGTTTTGTGTTTTTGATCTCTCATCACTTGTTTTTTTCAGCATGGCCAGCACTTACAGGAAGTTTTGTTCTATATGGTTTGGTTGTATATAACTTTGGGCCCTTTAAGGGAGAAAAAGGAGAAATAATTCAATGTGACTTCTACAGCATAAACGAGAGCTGGAGCTCTGGGAATGTGTTAAACAGTAATAACAGAAATCATTTGTCTCCTAAGAAGGCATTGCCTGGAATAACAACAAAAACTTTTTTAATGTAAGCCTGGGGTGACTTTAAAAAAGTGCTAAGGGGGTTTTAAAAGGATTTTGCTACCTGTACTTGGCATAAACTGTAAAAAGCAAAAACTTGCATTTACTAATTCCCCCATATGTCTGTTCTTAACTGGGCTATTCACAAAGACGCATCTGTAGCTGAACTTCTGTCTTTGTGCTCAGCCCTTTATTGTTAGGTTTATGTGCATCCAAATCCCGAGAAGCACACTTCCAGCACAGTCTGTTAGTGTTTCCCAGAGAACCTGGTGTGGGCATAAAAAGTAGAGCTGAAATGTGCTTTTATGAATGAGTCCTAAAACACCTTGCTTTTTTGACCCATCCCTGAGGATAGTCCCTTCTCCCTTCACCGCCTCATTCCCTACCAATAATAGGATCATTCAGATATGCCAGCTCATTGTCTTAGAACTATACCCCAAGGGGTTAAGATTTTCACGAGTTCTTCAGCAAAATACTCAGAAACAGAGCATATCCCACTATTCTGACTCATGATAGAGAAAGAAGGCTTTGACTACAGGGTCTCCATTTATGCTATCACTTCTTGGTCAACATACTCTGGGGGTTGGCAGCACTGTTTTTTTTTTTTTTCCTTACTCCTAAAGTCCAGGTGCTGAGGTAGCATCTTTCACTTACCTGATAATTCATTTTTTACAGTGTAATCTGTCTTCCCCATAAGCTGCTTCATAACTGATTTCTTTTTTCATTGACCTTTCTAGAACTCTGCCTTATTCTTTTCTACCCAAGACCAACTACATTATCTCAGGAACTTCTACATTATGAATTTTTCTGTTCAAAACAGCTAATGTTGAATATAATAGTTTATTTTCACATAATCCTCAGCAAATTGGCAGGGAAAAGGTGAGGGGAGATTGCAGAGTTCTAACTGTGGGAATTCAGGTATTTTTGGACTCCTAATGATTCCTCAAACAGTCTGTGATTGACCGGCTGAAATGCTGGTCTTTCCTCTTCGATGTTGCCAACTCCTAGATGTCAGCATGACCCCAAAGCTCAGGATTGAAAGGACGCCACAGAAGTCTGGAAGCTCTGAAAGGCACAGAGTGAAGGGAAGTAAGTACCACTGTATTTACTTTAGAAAGTCTTTGCCATGCAAGAAGATGAGAAATGAACGCCTTTCATTCAAGGGTAGTTATTTATCAAGTTGCAAAGTACACACAAATTACCTGAAGATTTTGTTAAAATGCAGATTCTGATTCAGATCTTAAGTGAATTCTGATGCTGGTGGTCCAGGGACCACACTTGAAATAATAACATCTGCAGCTGCACTGTCTAATATGGTAAGCTACCATGTAGTTCCATGTAGAGCTCTCAAGCATTTGAAATGTGATTAGTCTTAGTTCAAATGTTCTATAAGTGCAAAACACACATAAGATTTTGAAGATTTATTACCAAAAAAGCATGAATGCAAAATTTCTCATTAATAATTTTATATTGATCACATGTTGACAATAGTTTGGATATATTGGGCTAAATAAAATATATCATTAAAATTAATTATGCTTTGTTTCTCTTAAAATGTTTCTTCTTAGATTTATTTTTTATTGGGGGGGAGGGGCAGAGGGAGAGAATCTTCAAGCAGACTCCACACTGAGCAGGGAGCCCAACATGGGGCTTAATCCCATGACCCATGAGATCATGACCTGAGCAGAAACCAAGAGTCAGATGCTTAACCAGCTGAGCCACGTAGGTGCCCCTCTCTTAAAATATTTCTATTGCATAGCACTATGTAATGCTTGTTCACCTCCATTTCATTGGCTATAGATAGTACTTAGCATTTTCTGTATCAGGGTTCTTAAACTATCCTGTATATCACAGCCACTTGGTGGGCTTGGTCAAAGATTGTTGGTCTTCTCCCAGACTGGTTGGGTAGTTCTGAGGTAGGGTCTAAGAATTGCTATTCCTAACAAGTTTCCAAGTGATATTGATACTCCTGGTATATGGACTCCACTTGCAGTAGCAAGACCCTAACTAAAGTCCTTTCCCCTCTTTTTTATCCAGTAGCATTCAGCATAGTCTGTGAACATATCTTTTACCCATTCTTCCTATCCTACCCATCCTACCCAGCATTCATGCATTCTGTGGCCTTGCAAAACCCTGGAGGGAAAGGTTGTGCCTGTTCCTCTTGGTATCTCCAAAGCATCTAGTTCAATAATTGGTTTGTTAAGTTGAAATGCATTGGATTTAATGGAATTAACCATCTTCCTTCCTTTTTCTTCCCTTACTAGAAGCTCTGACAAGCATGAAATATTAAATGAGGAATGAAATAAAACAGAGATAAGATTTGATCTGTTGACCAATCTATTGATTTACTAACTACTGAGTAAAGTGCATTGAGTTTTGTTCCTTTTTATCCATTTAGCTCAATGTATATTTTTTAACACTTGAGGCACTGATGCTTAGGGCAATGAGTTAGCCCAGTTTTAAGTGATAAGTGTATAGCTAATTGGAATGCCAGGAAAACTCCTAAGGACACTGAGGAAACCACAGATAGGGTGTCATAGGAGCCCAGAGGTAGGAGACAAACTATCCTCTAAAGTGTGCTGATTAAAGCTTTGCTCCTCAAAGTGTCCTTCTCAGACTAGCAGCAATAGCATTGCCTGGGAGTTTTTTACAAATGCAGAATCTCAGGCCAACACCTGAACTTATGAATTAGAATCTGCACTTTAACAAGAATCCAAGGCAATTTATAAGCACATTACATCTTGAGAAGCACTAGATTGAAAGACAAGTATAGAATCAGCTACAGTATAAGCCTGGGGTTAATTCTGGGCTTCTTTCCTGCCTTCCCTAAGGGAAGTCTGGGTGTCTGGTCTAAGACAAGTCAGATGGCAGAATGGAGGCAGATGCCCCACACAGATGGAAATACATTTCATTCGGATAAGCAGACCACAGTAGAGCTTCGCCAACTGCAACAGCCTTGTTCACAACAGGAGCAAATCCCTGAAAGATTCATGGCTAGGGGAATTAAAAGAAAGAGAGACGTTCAACATGATGGTGAGGCTGTGGCTATCAACCAGCAGGATGCTGCTGCTTCTTGACAGCATGAAAGGAAGCCCAGCTCTACCAGCCTACCTGTTTGGGAGCCACCTGTCTCATATGAGTGGGAAGCAGATTTACTGCCAGGTATTAGGCCAAATTGCATCACCTCTCTCCAAAATCATGGAGATGAGATAAGTGGAATATGGGACCGAGGTTGCAAGGATGATGCCATCATGAAACCATTTCCCTAATTCATCTTCTTTATAAGAAGAGTGGGACACATAAGGCAACTTCAGTAGGTGAAAATCCTTGTGATGCTGAAAAGTAGCAGTAACAGGGGCTCTAACATGTAAAAGTTAATATAGTTGATACAATACAATATTTTGAGTGTTGGTGGTTTGGAGAAGAGTCCCTTAGGTAAATTACATATTTTCTAAGTCATCATGACTTTGGTCCTTACACTACATCCAATGAGTGGAGATGACAGATACTAGTCCAAACAGACAGTATTTATTATAAATACACTCTTTAAGAAATTATGAAAGGGGCCAAATATTCTTTCCATCTCTCAGTCTTTAATACTTTAATATGTATATTTTCTATTTATTCAATCACTTTTTTCAGTAAACATTAATTGAAAAACATATTTAATCGCTAATCTTGGGGCTGGGGAAATACATATGGACAGGCAAAATCCTTGACTTTAAGGCGCTTTAGTTGTTCAGTGAGAGTAACAGACACATTAACAGACAGCACAGCATCATCAGTGCTAATATAGAGATGCATATGCTGCTTAATGTGCACATAAACGTGGCAGAAAATGATGATGATGGTATTATTCACAAGTATACATGTCAGCTACTGTGCTATGTATCATCCATAACTCAATTCATTTATTTTTTAACATGACCCTATAAGGTAGATATTATTAGTCTTCCCATTTTGTAGGATAAAAGTAATAAAGCACAGAAAATTTAGATAGTTTGTCCAAAGTTCCACATTTAGAATGGCAGAGATAGAAAAGCTTCAAAACTAAGGCAGTTTTGTTTGGAAATAATATGCTGAGGCCCAGAGATATAAAATGAAATGCATAAAATTACATTAAAAATGAACATTTATTAAAGGTCCACTGTACCAGGAACTGTGGTAGATGTAGGATGGTAAAAATGAGTAAGACGTCTGTCTCCTCAGGGATTCAATGTCATTAAGACCTGTAAGCACACACAGGGGTATGTTATGGTATGCTGTTCTAAGTTTGCTGCTGTAAGTATGTGGAAGGTACTGATGGAGTGAGAAAAAGAGAGTGACTAACTCTATCTGGGGGTAAACAGGAAGATTTACGAGGAGGTGATATGTCAGCTGGGTTTTGATTTATGAACTGGGATTTGCCAGTTAACCAGCATTAAAAGGCATTTCAGGCAGAGGAAACAATAGGTGACAAGGACAGGGACATCAAAGAGCAATGTAGGAGAGTTTTCTTTATACAACTCAACTGAGCATCTCTACATAAGAAGCTTTAACACTATAACACCCACCACAAGGGTTAAAACAGTGAGGAAATACAGTTCCTGGAGTCTGCAAGGAAAGTAGCCATTTTTCATCTTTATGCCTGACAAAGGCACTGTGGCAAAAGTTTCATTAGAAACTGTACAAGGAGTACAACTCTTCATCTCTTGAACCTCCTGATCCCCCCAAAACAGTGGTAAAATGTTATGAAAGGATAAACATATGGAAGAACAGAGAGAGAAAAGGAGAGCATTTCAGTGAATTTAGAACTATAATAATAATTTGAAGATGGGGAAATGTACAAGCAGTGGTACCTGATTGTTTAGAGTGTAGAAAAGTGTAGCCTGCTTGGAACTCAGGTAACAAGGAGCTCAATGTAGGAGAGTTCAGTGATGAGAGTTTTCCAGTTAATCTAAATGAAATATCTTAATTGGGCATCATGCAGTAGGCACTTAATGAGATAGTAAAAGATGTCCTCAACACTCTACATTAATTGCTGTAAGATTCCTTCTATATCACAACAATTACTAGATGCTGAAGCTCTAAAACCAAAACAAATTCCCAGCAAGGAAAATGGAACTAATCTGCTTTCTCTTTATGATAAATAAGAATCATCTTTCCTTATTATTTGGGCCACCAGGAAAGTCAGAATCAAATTTACAGAGTAACTCTAGCAACTTACAAGCCTCTGAGACCATATTTTTTCTAGTTGAGTGCATTTCTCTCTCTCTCCCTCTCTCTCTCCTGGTTTTGACTTTTCTTCATACTTTAGTAGCATGCTATGATTGTTATATATTTGGTGAAATAAAGCAATTAAAATAAATATGTAAAAGTGGATGTTTATTGTGAATGAATTTCTTTTAAGTGAAAGAGATTTAATGCAAGCTACTTAAATATAATGGACATCCATAATTTAAAAATGGTAGAAACATGCTAAAACAAGGAAAGTAGGTGGTAATGGTAGAAAAATAATCTAAAACAAAAATAGGAAATATACTTTAAAAATATACATAAAAGTGATTGCATAATTCTAGGGAGCATAAAAATTATCACTAATAAAATTGATAGAAATAGTCATTTTTGTCTATGTAATTTTGGAAAGTTTACTTACAAAAACTTCTTCGTCTAATCATGTATTTACTTGTTCAACAACTATTCACTGAACCCCTTCAACGTGCCAGTCCAGTCTGTTTTGAAAACATCAGAGAACAAGACAAAGAAAACAATTGACCTACTTTGGCAGGGAAACCACCAATACATAAGTAAAGCAAGAAAATAATAACAGCCTATGGCAGATGATAGTAGAAAGGAAGTAAATAGCCGATTAGCTATTACTGCTTAACAAGTCAGCCCAAAACTAGTTAAAACAACTAGCAAGTATTGAGCTCACAATTCTGGAGTTTGTCAACTTGTGCTGGGTTCTGGTAGATAATTCTGCATATCTGGGTGAGGCTCTGCTGATCTTGCCAGGTCTTACTCATGCTTTTCCAGACAGATCAGTTTAGGGTTGGCAGATCTAAAATGGCTCTGCTGGGATGGCTAATCAATGTTCCACATGGTTTCTCATTTTCCAGCTATCTTAGGCTTGTTCACTTAACATCTCAAAAGAGAGGATGGAAGTACACAATGCCTCTTGAGGCAAAGGCTTGAAATCCCCAAATTCCAACTCCTGTTAGAAGAAGCTGCTAAGAATCGAGGACATTTCTGCGGTTTAACACATTAGGACAGAACAGCCAGGACTAAATGCTGAAGTATTGCAGTGTTTGGAGCTTGGTTGCATAAAAAGCCAGCAAAGAGACCAGCAGAGTATGACATTCTAGCGGTCTCCAAAGGAGAGCAAGAGATAAAATACTTAAAACCAATGAGACAGGTACAAGGACTATAGATTTAAAAAAAAAAAACCTCAAAAAAAATGCTAACTTTTATAGGTTATGAAATATAAAGCATAAAACTATAAAATGATACAAAGTGCAAAATTGGAAAATTATCTCAGAGTTTGCTAAAATTACCAAGTAAAAACTCATTGGTCCTTCTGGTCTTCTCATTTTTACCAAATCACCTGTATTGAAACTGTGAATTAGTTATATTCTTGTAATTTTCACTACTTATCAAAATGGAATTCCTATAGGAATTCAAGGGGAGGGAAAGTGTTCAAGAGTGTCCAGAGGGAAGAAAAAAGTTAATTAAATTTAATTTCTTGTCTATGGATCTTACTCTAGAACTTAAGAATAAAATCTATTAGACTGGATCCAAAAGTTGCAATCTGTCATTTCCCTTAATATATATGATAGATGTGTATATGCTTATGCATATATATAATACATATATAGACATAATACCTATTATACATGTATATATATGCACATATATGTATATATATATGTACATACATATCCTTTTTATTGTATATAATCCATCTGGGGAAAATGTACAGTTACTTTATTTTAGCCTTTAGCCCATTTTTCCCACTTTCCATTGTGATCTGTCGGTGATGATGTAACCTACTGCAGACTGCTCTCAGAAGTTTGATCACCAGTGTTACTCAAGCATTGCGAATGAGCCAGGAATGATGTGCTCTGTGGTTTTAGACATCCAGTATTATAATAAATAGCTCTATGCTCTACGGGAGAAAGAAACATTTCAATCCAACATAAATGGAAGGACCCGGACCTTGCCTGTTTCCACAGATGAACAGAGGTTGCTTTCTAACTTTGATGAGAAGGCAAATTTTGAAATGGAATTAAGAAGCTGACATACACACCTGAGTCAGAAGCACCCATGCTTCAGTGGTTTAACCATAATGGAGGTCATGTTTCCTATATTGCCTATTCACACCACCTGGACTCCATTGTTATAAACAGTTTGTGTCAGAAAGGATGAAGCAGATATATAGGACTGAACTCAGTGACCCAAAACAGCTCCTCCTTTCTTCTCAAAAATGAAGATGTAGATTAACTGTTTATATATAGCTCATCTCTTGCTACGCTGAAACAGGAATGGCAGGTCCATTTCTTTGACCATTTATTTCTCTGAGATTATGCTCAAAGAGTCTAAGCTTCCCATTGAAATATAATGTTATCAACTTCCATGAAGATTTTGATAAAATTATTATTTGAACAAATAATTGGGTAATTAAGCACTTCCCAAAGTGTTCTGGTAATAAATAAAACAAAGTTTCTATCGTAGAAAACACCTAAGAAATCTTGCATAGCGCATAACAGCATACTAAGTTTTGGGAAATTTCTTATTAAAGAAATTGGTTAAATATTATACGCTCCAGAATTTTATATATATTTTATTGAACATGGAATATCAGTTTAAAGTTTATATTACTCAATGTTCTGCAGAACACAGTTTGGGAAACTGACCTTTTTTTTTTTTTTCCTTTCCCTGAATATAACACGAACCTCTATGGAAAAGGGCCAAGTCATAAAAGAATTACTGGGCATGGGTGCACATCTCCATACCATCTACTCAAGCAGAAGTAGCTCCCAGATGCACATAATTTTAAATGATTCTAGAGGGTGTTATAGACAACTGATAAATTATTGAATACTACATCTGAAACCAATGATGTACTATGTGTTGGCTAATTGAATTTAAATAAATTAAAAAAATGGTTTTAGAAGAAAACCACAGAAAACCAGGAGTATAGGGGGCATAAGGTCCTATGCAAAGAGAGCTATTGGGGATTATGACAGTATAGAATAAAGCAAGATAGTGTTTTAAAATCCTGAGAACTAACACCATAGAGCAGCAGTGTTGACTAGTTGCTCAGAGCGGGCCCCTCTGGACATATCTCAAAAGTTAGAGACATCACTCTGACACCTTGTGGCTGTGTGACCTCTGCCAAGTTATTCAACTCCTTTGGGCCTCAGTTTATCTTAAAAAAAAAAAGAAATAGACCTGATACTCAACTCAAAGGATTAAATTATGAGAATAATATCCAGCACATAATAAACTAGGTAAATATTAGCTATTATTAGAGAAAAATGGCATGGTCATAATAAGTGTTTCATATCAGGTAGCTATTTGTACCTAGGTTTTTTTGTCTCAGACTTACTGACAATGACCACTGGAAAGGAATTAAGGATCATCTAGCTAATTCCCATTATCTTATCTATGCATAAACTGAGGCTTAGAAGTGACTGAGCTGGAGGGATTAGGTCTCATATACTTAGTCTCCCACTTGTGGAAATGTAGGAATTTAAATGACACAGAAGAAATGCTCATGTGTAAAATTAACATGTTCCTTTTTGAGCACATATTGACTTTCTTCTTTAATCCTCAAAATATCTTAAATATTCTTAAATATAGTTTTGAAGTTATACATTTCAATTTTATTCCTGAGTTTTTTGGTAATGCTTTTAGCATTTTGCCCTTTAACTTGAACTGGGTGTTAATATAAATAGAATAGCCTTATTTTTGTAAGGGAGACTCTACTCTCATTGTCATAGACTTTTCATTGGGAATGGGATCTGAATATTTTGGCCTATCTTAAACTGGATCATTCAGATCTGTCATCTGCCCTCCATAACTCTTACCTGTTCTCTAACTCTTATTTTTTAGCTTTCTCCAGCAAATTCTAGGATACTGCCCCTGTTTGTCTTCTATTCTAGTGATGCAATTCTCTGCAGTATCAAGTCTACTGCTATATCCAAAGCTTCACTTCAAATTCAGCTCTCAGATTTTTCTTTTCCTTATATACATTTCTAACAACAGGTTATTTTTAACTATCTGCATTGGCTTTCTAAATACATGAATCTTTTCTCTTTAACTAACATTCTGAGAATAAAATTAAAAATCCTCAAAGTTGTCTGTCCCCCTTTTCTTTCTGTAACTCTTTGGTTGAATTTTTGCTATTCATTCCTAGTTTTATTTGCTTTATGACAGAGAAAATGCCCTTCACATTTTTAGTTCTTGGACTTTATTGAGATTTTCCTGTGGTTCTACATACAATTGATTTATGTTACGTTCTAAGAAAATTTCAAAATAACTTTTTATTGTGCATGTAGAAAATGCTATTTAACCATTGTATGAGTATTATATAAGGTATGATATACCTTATTATAAAAACCTCTATATTTACTTATTTAAAATTTTTTGAAAGACTGAGATTTATGTTAAAAGCTATAATTTTTATAAATGTGTCCATTTCTTCCATAGTTCTGTTTTTGTCTTATACATTGTTCTCAGCCATATAATCATTATGAATTTTATCTCTTATCGAAGTAAATAACTACTCTTATTTCACATAATATATTTATTCAAAATTTACTTTTTCTGATGCTAATTTTGAAACCACTTCCTTATCAATATTTTCTAATTCTTTAAATTTATTTATTTATTTATTCTTTTATTTTCTTCTCTTTTTTGGGGGGGGCAGAGGGACAGGAAGAGAGAGACTCTCAAGCAGGCTCCATGCCCAGCACAGAGCCTGAAGCAGGGCTCAATTTCAGGACCCTGAGATCATGACCTGAGCTGAAATCAAGAGTTTGATGCCTAAGTGACTGAGCCACCCGGTCGCCCCTCTAATTCTTTAAATTTAAACTTTGAAAGTTAGATGTGTCGTTTTGAAGCAATACATGGTGGAAGGTACGTGATGAACTGAGGTCATGTAGAGCTGAGGAAGCTTCTGTCACTGACTGGTGGCTTAGTTTCACCTTCAATCTGCAAGCTTTTATGGACAGCTACTCACTACCTGACTTTTATTTGCAAAGTACACCTGGTGTGTATCATTTCTTAGTAAGTTACACAATAATCTAATTCATTAGTAAGAAAATGTTTCCTTTCTAGTAAGTCTTAAGACACTAGACTTGAAAGGTTGGTCTACCTAAAAAGTACCTTGTAACATAAGTATTGGTATAAATATAAGGAATTAACATATCAATCTATGAAATGAGCTAGGGACCATGGATACATAGGAAAAGTGTGGAGTGCTTCTTTAAGAATTTCTTCTGTGTGTCTGAGACTTAGTTACTTCATCTATAAAATGGAGCCATTGGTCTATCTTAACTATAAAGGCTTCCTTCCCACTAAGAAGTTTTATAACTGTAACTAAAAATAAGACAGATCAAGTACTCAAATAGAACACGTGCATCTGGGAGAAGATGCACAAACTTTCTGAAACACAGTTTATAATTTAGTGTGTATTATGAACAAAAGAGGTGATAACTGATTTGAGTAAAAGTATGCTGTTGAACTGTTTTTTCTTTTTTTCTCTCTGTGGGCTTTGTTGTTTTTTGTTTTTTATAGATGTAAAAGTTCAATGTGATGAGTCCAATAGCTAAAAACATTTCTTTCACAGAAAATATGCATTTCTAAGCTGTAGTTGGGGGCTCATGCATTTACTCATTTAGTCATTCAATATTAAGTGATCACCAACTCTAAGTAAATGTGCAAGCTAGGCTAGGCACTGTGCACTGATTACAAAATGAATGGGACATCAAACCCTGTAGACATCTGCTTGATAACTATAACTGTGGTTTGATGACTCTGGGAGCCAAAAAAAGGGGGGACTTTGATTTTGGCCCTAAAATAATATGTAGTAATAACAACAGGTGTTTCACTGAATGCTAGTTTTATAGGGCATTATAAGGGTTACGTCAAGAATTTATTACATATATGTATGTGTATATTTAATATAATGATGTTCCTATTAAACTCTAAGAGTAATATATAACATTCAACATATTTGCCAAAGAAATTCTTCTACTTTTGTGTTTGCTCATTTAGTAGTACATCTTGATGGATGCATATTCCATGGGAAATCTTTGGGATGTGGTTGGTTGGAGCATAAGTATAGGTGCAGTTGGACTGAGCACCCTGCACAACACTCCGGCCAAATCTGAAGAGTATTTTTTATTTAAACAAACAAACAAGATCAAGAAACAGCTGATGAAGGTAAGTGGAAATAACTTTTGAATGATTTATTTATTTATTTATTTATTTTTTAAAAGATTTTATTTATTTATTTATTTGAGAGAGAGAGAGAAACAGCATGCGAGGGGATAGGGTCAGAGGGAGAAGCAGTCTCCCCGCTGAGCAGGGAGCCCGATGCGGGACTCGATCCCGGGACTCCAGGATCATGACCTGAGCCGAAGGCAGTCGCTTAACCAACTGAGCCACCCAGGCGCCCAACTTTTGAATGATTTATTCTTTCAACAATTTATACCATGGCTTCCTATAGCTGTGACTACATGTTTAATGAGAACATAGAATCAGTCTCAGAGAATTCTATGCAAAATTTCCTCTCTGAGTGTATCACCAATAATTTTGTAAGAAATCAATTTAATATCACCTTTATCTTGCTATATCTGCAAAACAGGCTAGAAATACATCCAGAAGATATCTACTGTATTATGTTTCACACCAGTTCTCAAAATAACTGAATAAAGTCATAGAAAGAATTTGAACTGAGAAGACAGAGTTATCTGAAAAACCTTCAGATTCTGGAGGAAAGTTCTCTTGGCTTTGGTCTTTTTTTGTTTTCCTACATGATGCCAATTCCTAGATGTGTCATTGGCTCATATACTACATACAGCTCCATTTTATAGCTGCAAAGTAAATGAGGGGCCAGGAGAGGGAGCAGAAGTTAAGATCTTGCAGCCAGACCACCCTAAAATCGATGATAGAGTGATTAATGCTGATGACATATGGAGAAGTAAACAAGGCCAGACAGAGAACAGTGCCAGCGGGTACCCAAGGATAAAGAGTGAGGACTTCCAGAATGAATGATAGGACAATAACTGAGAAAAATCCACATGTGCAATTTATTAAAATGGGGGAACTGTAGTAAAAGATAAACTATTTCTCAAATATAAATGGAAGTGGTGGGTACATATGTTCTAGCCAGACAATGATGCTTCCTTGTGTCACTATTATGGGAAAAGAATGAGGCTTGGCAAGTTTCTGTGTTGATTATCCATGGGATTCACAAAAATAGGCTGCAGCCTTCAAGTAAATAGCTATCCTATGGTAAAATCAGACGCTTTTGTTCGTGTGTTTTTCTTTTTCTTTTCTTTCTTTCTTTTTTTTTAAATTTTATTCCCTAAGGAAACACAGGACAGACCTGGGTAGCAGTACTGTTATACATCAGATATTTCAAACTTTCTCCATATTTTTCAGTCCTACAAAGGGTAAGGCATGAAGGATAGTGTTCCACATGATGGTTTTTAATTCTTCCCAGTCTGGTCTTGAAATACTCTCATATGGAAAATACTAAGAGATAAAGAAAACCTTAAGGATGAATTAGGATGAGCCAGATGATAACAATTGTTAAATATTGATTTTTTTTCTTGTCTAAGGTTACATACCTTCATGCTCACTGTCCATTGCAAATATACTTTGATCCTTAAATAAGTGAGTCATATTACCATCTGGATATGCCATTCCATCACATATTATACTGTAAATATGTTGATTTATGAATAAATTTACACATCTGATATTGTTATGCAAATGTGCTTATGGCCTTAGTTTTACACAGACCTCTCTTCAGAAAGGAATTTAAAAAATTCCTCTGCAAAAGTTATAATTGTCAAACTATTTTTTGTCCCTCTACAAAACCTATGTGAACTTTGAAACCCTTAATCTTTTTGGTACATCCAAGTTACTCAATAATATTGACTTTCTTTACTCTTCTCTGTCTCCCTATCTCAGGGAACAGAAAGCAAGCAAATAAATGAAAATTAAAAAAAAAAAAGAGACAAGAATTATGACTGTATTGTCAATTTTTGCATGATCTTTTGGAATTATTGTTGAGATATCAGGTGTTTATGCATCTATGCATCTTCAGCTAGTCCACACTATTTTTCCCCCTTTTTTATTATTATGTTATATTAATCCCCATACATTACATCATTAGTTATTAATGTAGTGTTCCATGATCCATTGTTTGCATATAACACCCAGTACTCCATGCAGTACGTGCCCTCTTTAATACCCATCACCAGGCTAACCCATCCCCCCACCCGCCTCCCCTCTAGAATCCTCAGTTTGTTTCTCAGAGTCCATAGTCTTTTATGGTTCATCTCCCCCTCTGATTTCCCCCCATCATTCTTCCCTTCTAGCACATACCCTCCCCAATGTCTATCACCCAGCCACCCCATCCCTCCCACCCCCCACCACTCCAGCAACTCTCAGTTTGTTTCCTGAGATTAAGAATTCCTCATATCAGTGAGGTCATATGATACATGTCTTTCTCTAGTTGACTTATTTCGCTCAGCATAATACCCTCCAGTTCCATCCACATCATTGCAAATGGCAAGATTTCTTTCCTTTTGATGGCTGCATAATATTCCATTGTATATCTATACCACTTCTTCTTTCTCCATTCATCTGTCGATGGACATCTTGGCTCTTTCCACAGTTTGGCTATTTTGGACATTGCTGCTATAAACATCGGGGTGCACGTACCCCTTCGGATCCCTACATTTGTATCTTTGGGGTAAATACCCAGTAGTGCAATTGCTGGGTCATAGGGTAGCTCTATTTTCAACTTTTTGAGGAACCTCCATACTGTTTTCCAGAGTGGCTGTACCAGCTTGCATTCCCACCAACAGTGTAGGAGGGTTTCCCTTTCTTCGCATCCCCGCCAACATCTGTCATTTCCTGACTTGTGAATTTTAGCCATTCTGACTGGTGTGAGATGGTATCTCATTGAGGTTTTTTGGATTTCCCTGATGCTGAGGGATGTTGAGCACTTTTTCATGTGTCTGTTGGCCATTTGGATGTCTTCTTTGGAAAAATGTTTGTTCATGTCTTCTGCCCATTTCTTGATTGGATCATTTGTTCTTTGGGTGTTGAGTTTGATAAGTTCTTTATAGATTTTGGAGACTAGCCCTTTATGTGATATGTCATTTGCAAATATCTTCTCCCATTCTGTCGGTTGTCTTTTGGTTTTGTTGACTGTTTCCTTTGCTTTGCAAAAGCTTTTTATGTTGATGAAGTCCCAATAGTTCATTTTTGCCCTTGATTCCCTTCCCTTTGGTGATGTTTCTAGGAAGAAGTTGCTGTGGCTGAGGTCGAAGAGGTTGCTGCCTGTGTTCTCCTTTAGGATTTTGATGGACTCCTGTCTCACATTGAGGTCTTTCAACCATTTGGAGTCTATTTTTGTGTGTGGGGAAAGGTAATGGTCCAGTTTCATTCTTCTGCATGTGGCTGTCCAATTCTCCCAACACCATTTGTTGAAGAGACTGTCTTGTTTCCATTGGACATTCTTTCCTGCTTTGTCAAAGATGAGTTGACCATATAGTTGAGGGTCCATTTCTGGGCTCTCTATTCTGTTCCATTGATCTATGTGTCTGTTTTTGTGCCATTACCATACTGTCTTGATGATGACAGCTTTGTAATAGAGCTGGAAGTCCAGAATTGTGATGCCGTCAGGTTTGCTTTTCTTTTTCAACATTCCTCTGGCTATTTGGGGTCTTTTCTGGTTCCATACAAATTTTAGGATTATTTGTTCCATTTCTTTGAAAAAAGTGGAGGGTATTTTCATGGGGATTGCATTGAATGTGTAGATTGCTCTAGGTAGCATTGACATCTTCACCATATTAGTTCTTCCAATCCATGAGCATGGAACGTTTTTCCATTTCTTTGTGTCTTCCTCAATTTCTTTCATGAGTATTTTATAGTTTTCTGAGTACAGATCCTTTGCCTCTTTGGTTAGATTTATTCCTAGGGATCTTATAGTTTTGGGTGCAATTGTAAATGGGATCGACTCCTTAATTTCTCTTTCTTCTGTCTTGTTGGTGTATAGGAATGCCACTGATTTCTGTGCATTGATTTTATATCCTGCCACTTGACTGAATTCCTGTATGAGTTCTAGCAGTTTTGGGGTGGAGTCTTTTGGGTTTTCCACATAAAGTAGCATATCATCTGCAAAGAGTGAGAATTTGACTTCTTTTTTGCCGATTTGGATGCCTTTGATTTCTTTTTGTTGTCTGATTGCTATTGCTAGGACTTCTAATACTATGTTGAATAGCATTGGTGATAATGGACATCCCTGCCGCATTCCTGACCTTAGGGGGAAAGCTCTCAGTTTTTCCCCACTGAGAATGATATTGGCTGTGGGTTTTTCATAGATGGCTTTTATGATATTGAGGTATTTACCCTCTATCCCTATACTCTGAAGAGTTATGATCAAGAAAGGATGTTGTACTTTGTCAAATGCTTTTTCTGCATCTATTGAGAGGATCATATGGTTCTTGATCTTTCTTTTATTAATGTATTGTATCACATTGATTGATTTGCAGATGTTGAACCAACCTTGCAGCCCAGGGATAAATCCCACTTGGTCATGGTGAATAATCCTTTTAATGTACTATTGGTTCCTTTTGGCTTGTATTTTGGTGAGAATTTTTGCATCCATGTTTATCAGGGATATTGGTCTGTAATTCTCCTTTTTGATGGGGTCTCTGTCTGGTTTTGGGATCAAGGTAATTGTGGCCTCATAAAATGAGTTTGGAAGTTTTCCTTCCATTTCTATTTTTTGGAACAGTTTCAGAAGAATAGGTATTAATTCTTCTTTAAATGTTTGGTAGAATTCCCCTGGGAAACCATCTGGCCCTGGGCTTTTGTTTGTTGGGAGATTTTTGATGATTGCTTCAATTTCCTTAGTGGTTATAGGTCTGTTCAGGTTTTCTATTTCTTCCTGGTTCAGTTTTGGGAGTTTATACATCTCTAGGAATGCATCCATTTCTTCCAGATTATCTAATTTCCTGGCATACAGTTGCTCATAATATGTTCTTAGAATTGTTTGTATTTCTTTGGTGTTGGTTGTGATCTCTTCTCTTTCATTCATGATTTTATTTATTTGGGTCCTTTCTCTTTTCTTTTTGATAAGTCTTGCCAGGGGTTTATCAATCTTGTTAGTTCTTTCAAAGAACCAGCTCCTAGTCTTGTTGATCTGTTCTACTGTTCTTTTGGTTTCTATTTCATTGATTTCTGCTCTGATCTTTATTATTTATCTTCTCTTGCTGGGTTTAGGCTTTATTTGCTGTTCTTTCTCCAGCTCCTTTAGGTGTAGGGTTAGGCTGTGTATTTGAGATCTTTCTTGTTTCTTGAGAAAGGCTTGTATTGCTATATACTTGCCTCTTAGGACTGCCTTTGCTGCATCCCAAAGATTTTGAATAGTTGTGTTTTCATTTTCATTGGTTTCCATGAATTTTTTAAAATTCTTCTTTAATTTCCTGGTTGACCCATTCATTCTTTAGTAGAATGCTCTTTAGCCTCCATGGATTTGAGTTCTTTCTGACTTTCCTCTTGTGATTGAGTTCTAGTTTCAAAGCATCATGGTCTGAGAATAGGCAGGGAATGATCCCAATCTTTTGATACTGGTTGAGACCTGATTTGTGACCTAAGATATGATTGATTCTGGAGAATGTTCCATGGGCACTAGGCAAGAATATGTATTCCATTGCTTTGGGATGGAATGTTCTGAATATGTCTGTGAAGTCCATTTGTTCCAGTGTGTCATTTAAAGTCTTTATTTCCTTGTTGATCTTTTTCTTAGATGATCTGTCCATTTCAGTGAGGGAGGTGTTAAAGTCCCCCACTATTATTGTATGGTGTCAATGTGTTTCTTTGCTTTTGTTATTAATTGCCTTGTATAATTGGCTGCTTCCTTGTTAGGGGCATAGATATTTACAATTGTTAGATCTTCTTGTTGGGTATACCCTTCAAGTAAGATATAGTGTCCTTCCTCATCTCTTATTATAGTCTTTGGTTTAAAATCTAATTTGTCTGAAATAAGAATTGCCACCCCAGCTTTCTTTTGTTGTCCATTAGCATGGCAAATGGTTTTCCACCCCCTCACTTTCAATCTGGGAATGTCTTTGTGTTTAAAATGAGTCTCTAGCAGATAGTATATCAATGGGTCTTGTTTTTTTATCCAATCTGATAGCCTGTGTCTTTTGATTGGGGCATTTAGCCCATTTTCATTCAGGGTAATTCTTGAAAGATAGGAATTTAGTGCCATTGTATTGCCTGGAAGGTGACTGTTACTGTGTATGGTCTGTGTTCCTTTCTGGTCTATGTTACTTTTAGGCTCTCTCTTTGCTTAGAGGACCTCTTTCAATATTTCTTGTAAGGCTGGTTTGGTGTTTGCAAATTCCTTATT
The DNA here is from genome assembly GCF_964656455.1 of Halichoerus grypus. NCBI lineage: Eukaryota > Metazoa > Chordata > Mammalia > Carnivora > Phocidae > Halichoerus > Halichoerus grypus. The sequence continues at coordinate 151,359,274 of NC_135712.1, read as the reverse complement.
TTTCAATTGTCCTGGACGCTTTTTATCTCTCCTATTTTCAATGACAGCCTAGCTGGTTATAGTATTCTTGGCTGCATATTTTTGTCATTTAGTGCTCTGAATATATCCTGCCAGTCCTTTCTGGCCTGCCAGACCTTCTGGTCTCTGTGGATAGGTCTGTTGCCAATCTAATGTTTCTACCATTGTAGTTTACATATCCCTTCTCCCGAGCTGCTTTCAGGATTTTCTCTTTGTCTCTGAGACTCGTAAGTTTTACTATTAGATGTCGGGGTATTGACTTATTTTTATTGATTTTGAGGGCGGTTCTCTGTGCTTCCTGTATTTTGATGTCTGTTTCCTTCCCCAAATTAGGGAAGTTCTCTGCTATAATTTGCTCCAATATACCTTCTACCCCTCTCTCTCTTTCTTCTTCTGAGGTCCCAATTATTCTAGTATTGTTTCATCTTATGGTATCCCTTATCTCTTGAATTCTACCCTCATGATCCAGTAGTTGTTTGTCTCTCTTTTTCTCAGCTTCTTTATTTTCCATCATTTGGTCTTCTATATCACTAATTCTCTCTTCTGTCTCATATATCCTACAGTTAGAGCCTCCATTTTTGATTGCACCTCATTAATAGCCTTTTTGACTTCGACTTGGTTAGATTTTAGTTCTTTTATTTCACCAGAAAGGGTTTCTCTAATATCTTCCATGCTTTTTTCAAGGCCAGCTAATATGTTTAAAATCATCATTCTGAACTCTAGTTCTGACATCTTACTAATGTCCATATTAATTAGGTCCCTGGCAGTTGGTACTGCCTCTTTTTCTTTTTTTTTTGAGGTCATTTTTTCCATCTTGTCATTTTGTCCACAGGAGAATAGATGAATGACAGAATAAAATGCTAACAGGGTAACAACATCCCCAGAAAAATATACACTAAACAAATCAGAAGAGACCTGAAACCAGGGAAAAGAAAGGGAAAGAAAGAAAAAAGAAAAAAGAAAAAGGAAAAGAAAATAACAAACAACAACAAGATCAAAAATCAGAATATGATCAAATATGATCAGGCTGGTGCATAGATCAGTGCCACACACTAGATTTTGGGCGTATTTTGGTCTGTTAGAAGGAAGTGCCTCCCAAAATTTTAAAGAAAGAAAAACTTATATATGTACAAATATAGGGTAAATATGATGAAGGGATGGAATATGACTGTAAAGATGAAAATTATATAAGATTGTATAAAAGGAATTGATAAGATAAGAATTTGGTTGAAAAAAGAAAGAAGAGGATTAAAAAAAATAAAGAAAAAAAAATGTGGAGAGAATGTGATCAGGCAGGAGAGTAGAACAAAGCCATACACTAGAGTTAGGGTATATTTTGGTCTGTTAGAAGAAACTGTATCCCAAAATTTTATTTTTTTCCTTTTTTAATTTTTTAATTTTATTATTTTTTTAATATTAATTTTTTATTGTTATGTTAATACCCATACATTACATCATTAGTTTTAGATATAGTGTTCCATGATTCATTGTTTGTGCATAACACCCAGTGCTCCATGTAGAACGTGCCCTCCCCAATACCCATCACCAGGCTAACCCATCCTCCCAACCGCCTCCTCTCTAGAACCCTCAGTTTGTTTTTCAGAGTCCATCGTCTCTCATGGTTCTTCTCCCCCTCTGATTTCCCCCCCTTCATTCTTCCCCTCCTGCTACATTCTTCTTCTTTTTTTCTTTCTTAACATATATTGCATTATTTGTTTCAGAGGTACAGATCTGAGATTCAACAGTCTTGCACAATTCACAGCGCTTACCAGAGCACATACTCTCCCCAGTGTCCATCACCCAGTCACCCCATCCCTCCCACCCCACCCCCCACTCCAGTAACCCTCAGTTTGTTTCCTGAGATTAAGAATTCCTCATATCAGTGAGGTCATATGATACATGTCTTTCTCTGTTTGACTTATTTCGCTCAGCATAATACCCTCCAGTTCCATCCACGTCGTTGCAAATGGCAAGATCTCATTCCTTTTGATGGCTGCATAATATTCCATTGTATATATATACCACATCTTCTTTATCCATTCATCTGTTGATGGACATCTTGGCTCTTTCCACAGTTTGGCTATTGTGGACATTGTTGCTATAAACATCGGGATGCACGTACCCTTTCGGATCCCTACTTTTGTATCTTTGGGGTAAATACCCAGTAGTGCAATTGCTGGATCATATGTATCCCAAAATTTTAAAGGGAGAACAATATATATATATATATATATATATATATATATATATATATATATATACACATATATATATATACCAAAAATAAGGTTAACTACTATGAAGGGATTGAATATGACTCTAAAAATGAAAAACAAAAAAGATTTTTTAAAAAAGGGATTGATAAGATGTTGGTTGGAAAAGGGAGAAAGAAAAATTCAAAAAAAAAAAAGAGAAAAAGAAAGTTAAAAAAAAATTAACTTAGACTAAAGAATCATTGGAAAAAAGCCATGAATTCTATGTGCAGTGTTCCCCTACCGCTGGAGTTCTGCTATTCTCATTGATCAGTAAACTTGGTCTTGGCTGGCTGTTCTTGCTGATCTTCTGGGAGAGGGACGTGTTCCCATGGTTCCCAAATGTATTTGCCAGTGGTGGAATTTTCCCGCCCTTGCCGGTTGCCAGCCAGGCTAAGTAATCTGCTCGGGTTTGCTCTCGGGAGGTTTTGTTCCCTGCAAGCTTTCCATACAGCTTTGGAGGACGAGAGTGAAATGGCGGCCTCCCAACCTCCTCCTGGAGGAGCCAAGAACTCGGTGTCCTACTCCTCAGTGAGCCCCGAGAGAAAAGCAGTCAATCACTCCCATCTCTGGCCACACTCCGTGCTCACCTGGCCTGTGACCGAGCATTTCTATCTCTGGCACATGACCCCATGTGGAGTCTCCAAACCCAGCAGATTCCTGTGGAGCACTCCCACGCCGCTTCTCCTGGGGGAGGAAGGGGAGTCTCCCAGATCTGCCGCTTGTTGGGTCCCTGCTGGAGGAGCAGTGGCCCGACTGTGCCGCGGATCACGGTTTATGGCAACCCCGAGCTGAGAGCCCGCGCCTCAGCTCCGTCTCTGCAGGCGGCTTCCCTGCTCTGATACCTGGGAGCTCTGCCACATTCAGGCACCCCTGATCTTTCTGTGAGCTCGAAGGTCCTGAGACCACACTGTCCCAGCGAGTGTTCCACTCCCCGCTTAGCCACTGGAGCAACATCCCTCAGCAGAGCTGACTTCTAAAAGTTGCGATTTTGTGCTCCACAGCTCTATCACTTGCCAGTAGCGGCTGATGGAGGCCCCTTCCTCCACCATCTATCTTCCTGAATATTGCCTCAGATTCACTTCTCTGTATGTCCTACCTTCCAGAAAGTGGTTGCTTTTCTGTCCATAGCGTTGCTGCTACTCTTTTCTTTGATCTCCGGCCAGTCACCCTTCAAGCCACTGCCGTCTGGCTTGTCCACGTGACACCACTGAAAGAGCTCTGACATCAGCTGTAGCAACTTTTTTCTGGATAGGTCCCCTTTAAGATGAATTCTCTGATGCTGAATTGATGGAGAGAAGTTGAGATTTCCTCTATCTACCTTTCTTCTTGGGCCCATGTGAGATGATAAAATGCCCTAGCTAGTCCACAATATTAAAAGAAAAAACACTCATGAGTCTCAGCTATTGTTCTCCACTCTTCCTCACACCCTCCCCCACTGGCCACATGGTGTTGCTCTGTAGGTCATACAGTCCATACAGCTCAGAAAACCCACTGGTCCTTTTTTTTTTTTAAGATTTTATTTATATATTTGACAGAGAGAGACACAGCGAGAGAGGGAATACAAGCAGATGGAGTGGGAGAGGGAGAAGCAGGCTTCCCGCTGAGCAGGGAGCCCGATGCGGGGCTCGATCCCAGGACCGTGAGATCATGACCCGAGCTGAAGGCAGACACCCAATGACTGAGCCACCCAGGTGCCCCAAAATCCACTGGTCTTGACTGCAAAGTAGTATGTTGTTAGTTTTCAAATAGTTGAAAAATATGGTGGAGGAAAAAGAGGCATGTATTTTTGCCAGTTTTCTCTCTTACTGGGTTTGTGACTTACTCATAAGATTCCTATTTGCAATGGAGGCTCACCTTATTATTATGGTTATTTTCTCTAAAGAGCTTTCTGAAAATGAAAGAGGTATAGCATTTAAATGTACTTGCTCCAGGGCCTGGCACAGAGTAAGCTGCAGTTTGACCTCATGTCTAGAGAAAAATTTAGTATCCCTGGCCAACATGGTTATTCTTTAAAACATCTTTATTTCATTATAGAAGTGGCAAAATCATGTCATGGGAAAATGGGAAAATGGAAAATAATACAAAAATAGCTTCCTGCTATGTATTCTATAGCACATAATAAAGTTTAGGGTATTTTTTCTGGTCTTTTTTCTTTAATAACATGATGTTTCACTTTATCTTGGTAATCATTCTGTACACACAATTTGGACATTCCTTTTTCATACTATTTTCCATATTATTTCATAATTATGCAATTTTAATAGCCATGGAAAACTTTATATCAGAGAAATATTTAATTTTTTGAAAAAATTTTTATCTTTGAAAATTTAAAAATTTATCTAGAACAAATGCACTTACAATAATTACCCTTTTTGTTTCTATTAAAAATGAGTTTATTGATGTTCACTATGAATGGATGTTATTATATGACCGTCCTTGCCACACAACTTTTCTTTTTTTAGTTTATTCTTTCAGCATGAAGCAATTACTAAATTCCCTAGTATTCAAAATGTATTCTGTTTGAAATATCTTTTAGATAGAATAAATACAGTACACCAAAAAGATAGCACAAAGCCCTGGATACACTAACAAATGCACTGTATGTGGAAATGATGGATTTTACCTGGAAATAAATTACTCATCTGCCAGGATCTCTGAAAATATTAACCAAGCAAAAATAGTTGCTGAGAATATAGTACCTTTTCCAGCAGATTTTTTTCTTTATAAAATGTTTTGAGAAATTTGTTGATCAAAGAAATTTCTATTTCTCTTCCCATTCTTGTTAAACACTATCTATGGAAGGAATTCATCTGAGGTCCATGAACCAAGCTTGGGCTTCATGGATGGACGTTGGGAGTTCTGAATGTTGCTTAAACTTGTATGCCAAATCTAGGGGGTTTGTCCCTATTATGACAAATGTGAATTTGTCTTTGTCATAGGATCCAGTGCTGAACTTGGTGACATCTCAGTTTCTTTCCAACTCTTTACATCCCTTCATAGTTGGAAGGAAACTTGTGTGTGTGGAAATGTGTGTTTCCATGATGAGACTAGTCCTACACTTCTACTTCTGTAGGGAAAGAATTGAGGAGGCTGCAAGGAAAGAATCTGAGTATAGAATTGACAGCTGGTGGAATTTCCCTGGTATCATGAAGAAATAAGTTTAGAGTAGGTTGCTAGAAAACAAACAAACAAACAAACACCCCAAACCAATTCCTCCCCCAGTGACAGAATGCCCAGGCCACACGTTGTTCCTTTTCCCCTTCCTCAGACTAAAAATGTATTCCTGTTTGGAGGGCTTTACAGCTTCTGAAAAGGAAGGAATGTGCCTAGTTATTCCAAAATTTCATTCTCTTCTTTATAACTAGCAAAGAGCCTGGAAACATTCTATCACCCAGAGAAGTGAGCCCAAATAAAAAAATTGTAAATATTCCACACTTCTTTTCCTCTATTTTCTAACATAATGATATCTGTGCATGTGCTTAAAATAATAGGAATTATTTTGTGCCTTATTGATTTCACAATATTAAAAATATTTAAATTGCTAAGACAGTCACAGAAGGACATTTTTTAAAAGGCAGAGAAGCTGTGCTGTATCTCTGGAACATACAATCAGATCCAGGCACCATCAATTTTTACATTGGTGCTGAAAATTTCCAAAATTGTGTAAAAGCAAACTAAACACGTGTATGCCAAAGTTGGTGGGTGCCAGGCAAAGAGGATTACTTACATTATTTCATTTAATCCTCACAGCAAATTGAGGAGGTTGCTATTTTGAGCCTTATTTATTTATGGAGAAGCAGGCCCAAAGATGGTAGCTAACTTGCCAGAAACTTGCTCAAAGCTAGTGCATGGCAAAGCTGAGAGTTACATCCAGGTGTTTCTGATTCCATCATCTTTACTCTTTTTAGATCTTACTTTTTCCTTAGAGAGACTAGAGATTCTTTTAAGATCACATGTCAGAAAATGAATATGGTGGTCTGTTTCATGGGGATAAAAATGGCAGAGACTGGGTGGTTTTTCTAGTCTCAGTCAAGGCTGGAAAAATACTGCTGATCAATGCAGCATGGGGGTGGAGAGCAGAAGCAATTACCTTGAAGGTCTGTAAGATAATGCTTTCACCACCTGATTGGGGACCCTGGAGTTTTGCAAATGATTGCTTTAAGAGAATCACATCATCAATGTTTGAGTCATGTTATTCTCTTGGTAAAATGGATCTACTTAGATATAAGGCTTATTGCTTTAAATTTGGACCTAGCTGTGCTTTCATTTATCTAAAACATCCCTCCAAAGTGATAACACATTCACTCATTCACTCTTAATGATTCTCCTATAAATTTGTTTATGGGTGATTTCAGCTGTGGTGTCAACTGGGGCATGGAGATTTAATGAACACTGGTATGCCAAATCCTCCATTACAGCAAGCAAATGAGGCACTTTGTCCAAGACAGTTTACTAAGTGTGCTCAGGATAATGAGCTCTGCATTGTAACAAAGTGAGCATGTGTCTCATGTTTGGTTTAGAAAAGAGCTGTATCAGAGTTGATGGCTGACCACAGTAGCTTTTACAGTGGTGTTGTTGGTGTTGTAAATGATGAGTTTTCAGAACAGCCTGGCACCAGACTCACCTTTGTTCATGCTAAATTAAGGGCTCTTGCCCATATTCTTAAGAGGCATTGGGGAAATAAAAGAGATACATATCTTCTTATTCTCTTCTTTCTTCTCTCCCTTTACACCCTCATTTTCTCTCTCTCTCATCCTTCCTCCCTTCCTTCCTTCCTCCCTCCCTCCCCCCTTCCTTCCTTCTTCTCTCTCTCTCTTTCTTTCTTTCTTTTAAATATGTTTATGTTAGATGAGTTTGGGAAGGAAATTGGTCTAGTCCAGGGGCTAGCACTCTTTTTCTGTAAAAGGTCAAACAGAAATTATTTTAGGTCTTATGGGCCATACGGTCTCTGTCTAAAATATTCAACTCTTATTGTAGCACAAAAGCAGCCATAGACAATATTTGAACAAATGAACACGACTGTGTTCCAATAAAGCATTATTTATGGATACAGAAATTTGAATTTCATATAACTTTCAACATCAAGAAATATTCTCCTTTAGTTTTTTTTTTTAAGATTTTATTTATTTATTTGACAGAGAGAGAGAGAGAGCACAAGCAGGGGGAGTGTCAGGCAGAGGGAGAAGTAGGCTCCCCATAGAGCAGGGAGTCTGATGCAGGGCTCAATCCCAGGATCCTGAGATCATGTCCTGAGCCGAAGGCAGACGCTTAACTGACTGAGCCACACAGGCGCCCCTCCTTTAGGTTTTTTCCAATAATTAAAAAATGTAATACTTCTTAGCTCACGGGCCTTACAAAAATAAGCACTAGTGTAAGTCTGTGTCAAAGGCCATTTCAGCCTGATATGTGCCTGGGTCCACATCCAGTTTCTATTCCATGCTTAAAATTTCCAGAATTATCTTTCATTTGCTCACTATCCGGACTGTATGAGTCTTCTTTTTTTTTTTTTTTTAAGATTTTATTTATTCACCTGACAGAGAGAGACACAGTGAGAGAAGGAACACAAGCAGGTGGAGTGGGAGAGGGACAAGCAGGCTTCCCGCCAAGCAGGGAGCCCGATGAGGGGCTTGATCCCAGGACCCTGGGATTATGACCCAAGCCGAAAGCAGACGCTTAACCAACTAAGCCACCCAGGCCCCCCGGTATGAATCTTTTTTATGAAATCTCTTCTTACCCTCTGCATTAGCCTGTTAGGGCCACCATAACAAAATACCACAGGCAAGGTGACCTAAATTACAGAAATTTATTTCTCATAGTTCTGGAAGCTGGGATTCCAAGATCAAGGTTCCCCTGAAGCCTCTCTCTTTGGCTTGTAGCCACCTCCTCCCGTGTCCTCACATGGTCTTTTTTCTGGGGTCTCATCCTCTTCTGATAAGGACACTAGTCTTTTTGGTTGAGGGCCCTCCCTATGACCTCCCTGAATCTTAATTCCCTCCTTAAAGGTCCTATCTCCAAATGTAGTCATATTCAACATGTAAATTCAGGGGGGACCCAATTCAGTCCATAACATTCTCAATCAGATGTGCAAAACTCAAGAACAAAAAACAGCAATCAAGGTAAGTAATATTTTCATGCAGTATTTTACAAAAATTAGTAACTGAGCCTCAGAGGCATGAAGCCATGTGTTCAAGACCACACAACCACTCCGGTGCAGTGACTGGACCAGCAACCATGACCTGGTCTTCTTTCCAGATTGCTGCATCCAGCCGTTCCCTATTGCTATTCTGCGTATGCTGGAGGACAGAGATGGTAGATATGCAGGGAATGCAAAGTCATGCTAATGTTTGAATATTAAAATTTAATATTGTAATTTTAGCCTAAAATAAAACCAAATTAAAAAGGTACATCTGCTGCAAAAAAATAAAAAAAAAATCAATGCAAAAAAATCAATGATTAAAAAAATCAAAATTTTAAATAAAGACAGGTTCTATACTACTGATTTTTTCCCTTTTTCTCAGGCTTTAATATAGCTCGCATGACTCCAACGTCCTCCTTGCTCCTTCAGCCCATTCCATCTTTTTTTACTGATAATGCATAGCTTCCCCTTCCCTGATTATGAATTTTTTGAAATCAGGCCTTATATTTTATGATTATATTCATCTCCCCAGTTTCTAGTACACCACCTGGCACAGAGTAGGCACACAGTAACTATTTCTTTGTTCAAATGCAGTCACTGCATGCTTTTAAAATATATGGCCTCTGATGGAGCATCATGGGGATTAATGAGGCATTTGAATATTTGGAGCATTTTTAAAAATCATTTGGATCATTTTTTTGAAAATCAGAAATGTGTAGACAAATGAGCTATAATGAACTTTCTCATCATTTTTATGATGAGAAATTTTTGAGAAAGGCAAATATATGTGGAAAGCTTGAAGAAAATGGAAGGGCGTGCTGGAAATGTGGTAAATGATGGGATGGGGCCTAAAGTAAGGTGAGAGGAAAAACATAATATTTCTGTGCAGCAAGCTGTACAAAAGGCTTGTCATATGGGATACCTCCTTAAACCCACACCTCTAATTTGAAATTTATAGGTGAGAAAACAAAGGAGCAGATAAGTTAAGTAACTTATAGCCCATGGCCAATGAGTAGATTAGAGAGGATTTGAATCACTCTGAATCCCATAAGAGCTACTTCCATAAAATTGTATTTGGGTGCACATTAAGGAATAGACATTATTCTTCTCTTAAGGGATTTACATTTACATAAAAGAATAACAATTCTTCATTAATGGCTTCAGGGTTCTGGAGCAAAATGGTCTCTGAAATTAGCCATTTTACTCTTTCAAATTTCTCCTATCAGATAGATAGTTAACAGCTTGAGAATAAATGCCCTTTTACTCAGCCGTATATTTACCATCATGCCATGGATTATGATGAATGAATGTTTGACGATGTCATTGCATTCATACATAAGTTAGAGGAAACAGGGTCTCCCAGATCAGGAGGAAAGTTTCCCAGATTAGCAGTGTCCCCACCCTTTGGATATACTCAGTCACAGAGCCCCACGAAGGATATCCCGCTGTGCTTATGGTTTCTTAAGGAATTTATGGCTTCTTCTTCCCCAAATATGGCAATATTATTGTGATTGCATCTTTGGCATCCATTCATTAGAGAACAGATTCTTGTTCTTTTGCTACCCTGGACTTATCTTTTTTTTTTTTTTTTTTTTTGCATGTTAAAAATTTTATTATGTTATGTTAATCACCATACATTACATCATTAGTTTTTGATGTAGTGTTCCATGAATCATTGTTTGCCTATAACACCCAGTGATCCATTCAATACATGCTCTCTTTAATACCCATCACCAGGCTAACCCATCACCCACCCCCCTCCCCTCTGGAACCCTCAGTTTGTTTTTCAGAGTCCATAGTCTCTCATGGTTGGTCTCTCCCTCCAATATCCCCCCTTCGTTTTCCCCCTGGACTTATCTTTTAGAAACATTCTCTTACTTCCAGTCTCCCTGACATCTTATGACCACCTACTATTCAGGAATCTAAATTTCATTGCTCTTTGCTTCCTGTCCTGCAGCAGGGGGTCTTCCCTGTGTTGTCAGGGAAGTGTTTATATATGCTGGCATATGTTAACATGCCACTGCTTGCTTCTAAGATTGCATTCTTACAATTACTGATTACCCTTCCATATATGAGTAGGATGATCAGACAGAGGAGGATATAGGACATCTGAGGGCACCTGTTGTTATGACTTTGAGGAGTGAATGATTGCCCAGTAATCATGCCGTCACCAGGGTTGTATGTTTCAATGTCCAACATGTTCCCCAGAGATTCAGAATCCAGTGAGAATGAGAGGCTTCCCCATGTAACCTCTACTAGTGGCAGCAGAAAAACTTGGGGAAAAATTATACCCATAATGGGAGTAGATATTGAGAAAGAGGAAGTTGAACAAAAAGTGTAAACTTTGGGACCCTGACTTCCTTTCTGCCAATAAAGATAGAGGAAGCTGGGATATGGAGGCAAAAGACACTGGTCTTAGAGCCAAGAGACTGAGGACATAACACAGCTAGGTCACTCACTACCTATGTAATTACAAAGTTACTTTGCTTTTCTTCACCAATATGTAAGAGATAATAACATCCTCATTTTAGGATTCTTGAGGGTATTAACAGAGATGCCAATGAAGCTTAAGCAGCAGGGTCTGCCATCTTGCATAGGCCCTGTAATTCATTTCATACCTAAAAATTGTATGTGTGTATTTTAAAAATGTATAAATTTTAGGTCCAGCAAAATCTGGATCCATGCTTGCTTCAGTATTTCTTCTCTTAAAATAATATCAGATACTAGGAGTATACAAGGTATACTAGGAGTATACAAGGGCACACATACTTATTTTTTTAACCAACCCTAATATAACATAAAAACACAGAAAGTATAAAGAAAAGAAGACACTGATTTAGAAATCTCCCATCATAACAGATGTTGTATCTATTAATTTCAATTACATCATAACCTGTGTGTATGCATACATAAAGCATACCGTATATAGTTGTTGCCATAACCTGTTTACATTTCAGCTTTCACTGTGATCTTCCTGAGTGGAACAGCTGGAAATAGATCTGGAACACAAAAGAAGAAGTTAGCTTTATATAAAAGTAGACTCTTCCTCTGTTTTAATAATGAATTAGAAATATGTCTAATATTTACTAAGCACTTGCCATTTGATAGGGATTGTTCTAAGTACTTGAACAATGTTAACTTACTTAATCCCCAGAAGTACTTTGAAAGATGGTTTCTATCATTGTTTTGAATATAATGAGGGTAAAATAGAGGTGCAGAATAGGTAAGCCACTCCTCTGTACTCACACAACTCGAGTAGAGTAGAGAAGCTAAGGCTTAAAGCCAAGTTGTCCTACTATAGAGGCCATATCCTCAGCTACCCTGATAAACAGCCCACTGTAAGTAAAGAGAAGACACATTATGAGGATAAAGATGAGGAAGATTAATAAATTTAGGGGTGGGAGGAGGTAACACTTCTACAACATGAATTTAACTTTTTAAGTAAATAAATAATGTGGCTTTTGAATGAAGACTAATGCCAGATCAAATAGTTGAGAGTGCATTGGGACAAGGAGAAGATATAAAGTAGTTATCTTAGAGAAAGGTAAAGTGAGTTTACTAGGGAAACATAGTAGGATTTTTGGATAATGCTAGTTTGAGGGCTATAAGCATAAAATAGATGATCAGTCAGCATCATTTGGGGATTTTCTCCAACAACCTTCAGCTCCTTGAGTGTTTATCCTAGGCAGGTGTATTTGTCAGGGATCTCCAGAGAAACAGTACAACAGAGATATATATATAAAAGATTTATTATAGGAATTGGCTCACATGATTATGGAGGCCAAGAAGTCCCATGATCTGCCATCTGCAACCTAGAGAACAGGAAAGCTGATGGTATAATTTCAGTCCAAGTACAAAGACCTGAAAATCTCAGAATCCTAGTCTGAGAACCAGAAATGCCGATGTTGGAGGTGGCAGAAGATGTCTCAACTCCAGCAGGAGTGAACTTATCCTTCCTCTGCCTTTTTGTTATATTCAGGCCATTAAGAGCTTTGGATGATGCCCACCAGTATTAGTGAGAAAGATCTTCTTTACTCAGTCTATTGATTCAAATGCTAATCTGTTCTGGGGACATCCTCACAGACACACACAGACATAATGTTTTAGCAGAAATCTGTGTATCCTTTAGGCAAGTCAAACTGACATATAAAATTAAATATCACAGCAGGCATTTAAGTTTTATTCATAGTTGCTTATTGTCTGATAATTATGTCAGAATGGAAACAAGAGGTGGAATTAAGACTGTGTTCAAGGTACTGGTTATAGTTCTGAACCATAAACTCTGCACTAGGCAAAGAGAGATGTGAGGGCATGCCAAGGTGTAAATAGTTATAAGGAGGGTAAAGAATTGTTAGAATAGGGGACTAGAGTAAGTAAGCTGGCAAAACCAGAAAGAGTGATCTGAAATTAGAACTCTAGATTCCAAGGCTTTGAAAGAGGTAATGCTATTGTTGATAACAATATTTAGGTTTGGGCTATTAGTGCGAGTGACTTAAGTAGGAATTTCCAAGGAAAAACATTGCTTTTGAAGAGGTCAAGGAACTGAAAAGCTAGGGCTTCTGTAGTGAAAAGCAATAGTGGAAGGAGTAGTTGGTGGTGAAGAAGTTGCTGAGCCAGTTTGTAATTCCATCAAAGAATTGAAGGAAAGTTATCAGAGAGTGGTGAATGATAGCAGGTCAGCTGTCAGAATGGCATGTGTTTCAAATGATATGAAGTTTTGATGGAAGAAGGTAAAACAATGATCTAGAATAGGATGATACTGCCAGAAAGGAGGAGAGTAGGGGTTGGGCAAAATGGCTGAAGGAGAGAGGGAGATTCAGGCTTCCAATTATGGGATGAGTAAGTCACAGGAATAAAAGGAATACAGTCAATGATATTGTAATAGTGATGTAACTTGATGCATAGTCGCTACACTTAAGGTGAACATAGCATAATGTATAAACTTCTCTAATCACTAAGTTGTATTCCTGAAACTAATGTAACATTGTGGGTCAACTACATTCAAGTAAAAAAAAATTAAAAAATTAAAACAAAAGAATAGAATGATCTTGGAAAATTGCGGACTATGGGCCAAAGCTGCTCACTACCTATTTTTGTAAAAATTTTATTGGAACATAGCCAAACCCATTCATTTATGCATTGTCTATGGCTGCTTTGGAACCACCATGATAGAGCTACATACACTGTGACAGAACTTATCTCTCGCAAAGTTGAAAATGTTTACTATTTGTATGATTACAGAAAGCATTTGCCAAACTCTGATTAAGAAACAAAAGTACTATTAGGAGTATCTGTTGTACATTTAAGCCTGAAGATACATGTAATGTGGAGGGAGAAATACTTCTATTTGAGAGAACTGCAGAGAAAGCTGCATCCAAAGAAGGCCTCCAAATTTTTGTTAGAGTGAGGTGGTGTAGAGAAAGTTCAGAGTGGATGCCAGGAGCTATACCAATTCAAATTTTCTCCATTAACAAAGTCTAAAGAGAGAACACCACTGACAGTTTCAGGCATCTACCAGTGTCATCATGACCCAGAATATTTTCTGGCTTTCTCCTCTGCCATCCTTAGCTAGTTGGCTTTTGGTCCTTAGGCTTTTCACTGTATTGTCTCAATATTAAAGAACATTCAAATCCCAGAAGCTTGAGGTGGGTATGGGGTGGCAAGAAACTGACCTCAGGTCAGGTAAAATGGAAAGGGATGAAAGAAGCAGTCAGATCCTTGAAGGCAAAAAGCTTTATAAGGCTAATAATCTGGGTGATGGGTGATGCCCTGAGTGGTTTAGATTAGTGGTGCTGACTAACATAATGGGGAGGGGGCAGGTGTGATTGGAGTGGGCCAGTTAGATTCTCAGATGATGGCAGAGAATCAATCCAAGTTGTCGTTTAAACCAGACGTACTCAGAGAATGGGTAAATTTGTTATGTATCCACAGTGAGACTATTATAGGAAGTGAGGATTAACATTCAGAATCTTTTATAGCAATGGTACACTGCTGGGCATTTTGATTGTATTTTCCAAAAGTATTGCTCTACAATAGATTGGAAGGAACAGTAGACAGCAACTCCAAACAAAAAGCTATTTCTTCACTGTAAGAGTGAAGACTAGCTTACTGAGGATCCTTAGCAGCAAGGTCTAGGTTACTGTTGAAGACTATACTTTATAGTTGCATCCTCTGCAGACAAACAAAAATCTCTTCAGGGAAAGGCCATCTTTAACAGCACACAGCTCTGACAGATCAAGGCAGGGTCCATCTCATAATCAGATATATCATCCCATTGTTCTACCTTCAGACTTTTGAAATGATTCATACTTCTTGGAACATTTTTTCCTCATTATCCTTCCTCTATCTTCATCTGCCCAGATCTCAGTTATCCTTAGTAACTCGGCATAAATGTCACTATGTGCTGTGACTCTCCCTGAGTCTATAGAACAGATAAATTGTCTCTGCAGCAGAGTCCCTCTGCTTTCTCTGTGATCACCTGATTACCAAAGTGGAGGCAACACAGTTGGAGGTCCGTCAAAAATTAAGCGGAATTACCATTTGATTCAGAAATTCCATTCCTAGGTATATATTCCCCCCAAAAATAAAAACAGATCAAGTTTTCTCATTTTGGGGGGGTTGATGGAAATGTTTTAGAAGTAGATAGAAGTGGAGATTGAACAATAGTGTGTGAATGTACTAAGTACTAAATGTTACTGAATTCTTCACTTTAAAATGGTTAATTTCATGTTATGTGAATTTTACCTCAATTTTTTTTAAACAGTGAAGGCAATTCTTTGCCTTTCCTTTATTCAAACCCTTTACAATGTTACTTTGTAGCTCCTCCAATCAAGGAAAGGAGCTTATTTCTCTACCTCTTTAGTCTGAGTGGTACCTGTGACTTGATTTTTCCAATCAATTGTAGCAGAAATGACAGGGGCTACTTCTGAACCTGGCACTTTTCTGCTGCCCACGACCCCCTTGGATCCTGCCTCCACTGTGTAAAACGTCTGTTGGAGGAAGAGAGACACAAGGCCTAGCCAGCCCCTTCACCTGGCTAAGATCGGTTTAGCATTGCCCAGACCTGCTGAAGTGCCAAGCCTATTTGTTGTTGTATGGCACTGAGCTTTTGTCCTAATAGATAATTGATAATTTCTTCTTCCTCTGTCATGATAGAAATTACTTTTTAACTATTACTTCTTGCTTAGTCTATCTATCTTGTAACACTCTAATTACTTGAGGAAAGAGGTTTTGTCTGTCTTGTTAATTTTTGTACTCTTAGAATATAATACAGTGCCTGGTAGGTGGTATGCATTTTGTAAAGCCATGATGAATGGATGAATGAATGAATGAATAGATGAATGAATGAATGAATATATACTCATTTTTAGCAATGAAATTTGAGCCCTACTGAAATTGTTAACATAAGCTAGTGCGATGGTTAGTTTTTTGTGCCAACTTGAGGTGGGTCATGGGGTGCCCAGATATTTGGCTAAACATTATTTCTGGATGTGTCTGTGAGGGTGTTTCCAGATGACGTTAGCATTTGAATTGGTGGATTCAGTAAAGAAAATTGCCTATCCCAGGGTGGATAGGCATCAACCAAAGAAGGCCTGTATAGAAGAACAAAAGGTGGAGGTAGGGAGAATGTGTTCCTTCTGGCTGACTGGGTAAGCTGGTACATCTGTCTTCTGCTCTTAGAATGAGACTTATACCACTGGTTTTCCTGGTTCTCAGTCCTTTGGACTCAGATTGAACTATACCATCAGTTCTGGATTTTGAAGAAATCCTCATCTTTGAGTTATACATGTATGCTTTGATTTTTCCATGTATGTTTGCTTTGTTAGACATTCCAATGCAACAATATGAATTTTAATTATTTAACTGTAAGCATAGTCTTATGGCAAGCTTCCTTATCTCATTTAGCCACATTAGTTTCTCATCCTATTGTTTATGTCATATTGCTGGATTTTTTTAGCCTGTATTTTTTATTTCATTTTTAAAAAAATAATTTTTGTGATTCCCAATGTCTTTGTTATTTTATGTATCTACCTAGTTATTCCTTCAAAGTGGATTACCATTGTCTTTATAAAATTTAATCTCATACTACAGGAGATAATATTAAGAGATATTATTCTAGTGTCCAGGACAGAGTTCACAATTCCATGTTTTAGTCTTTTCTTCTATATAACCATATTTTATACACCCATAATAAATATATATACAAATATAATATTATATACACATAACATTTACCCATTATTTAAAATGAGGGTGCATCTTTCTAGGTGTGGAGTTTTCCAAGCTGTAAGTCGATGTATTGGCTATGGCTCCTCTATTTTTTTTTTAATTTTTTTATTGTTATGTTAATCACCATACATTACATCATTAGTTTTTAAATTTTTTATTGTTATGTTAATCATCATACATTACATCATTAGTTTTTGATGTAGTGTTTCATGATTCATTGTTTGTATATAACACCCAGTGCTCCATGCAGAACGTGCCCTCTTTAATACCCACCACCAGGCTAACCCATCCTCCCACCTCCCTCCCCTCTAGAACCCTCAGTTTGTTTTTCAGAGTCCATCATCTCTCATGGTTCGTCGCCCCCTCCAATTCCTTCCCCTTCATTCTTCCCTTCCTGCTATCTTCTCCTTTTTTCTTTTTTTCTTAACATATAATACATTATTTGTTTCATAGGTACAGATCTGTGATTCAACAGTCTTGCAAAATTCACAGCACTCACCATAGCACATACCCTCCCCAATGTCTATCACCCAGCCACCCCATCCCACCCACCCCACCACCCACTCCAGCAACCCTCAGTTTGTTTCCTGAGATTAAGAATTCCTCATATTGGTGAGGTCATATGATACATATCTTTCTCTGATTGATTTATTTCGCTCAGCATAACACCTTCCAGTTCCATCCACGTCGTTGCAAATGGCAAGCTCTCGTTCCTTTTGATGGCTACATAATATTCCATTGTATATATATACCACATCTTCTTTATCCATTCATCTGTTGATGGACATCTTGGCTCTTTCCACATTTTGGCTATTGTGGACATTGCTGCTATAAACATTGGGGTGCATGTACACCTTCGGATCCCTACATGAGTATCTTTTCGGTAAATACCCAGTAGTGCAATTGCTGGATCATATGGTAGCTCTATTTTCAACTTTTTGAGGAATCTCCATACTGTTTTCCAGAGTGGCTGCACCAGCTTGCATTCCCACCAACAGTGTAGGAGGGTTCCCCTTTCTCCGCATCCCCTCCAACATCTGTTGTTTCCTGACTTGTTAATTTTAGCCATTCTGACTGGTGTGAGGTGGTATCTCATTGAGGTTTTGATTTGGATTTCCCTGATGCCGAGCGATGTTGAGCACTTTTTCATGTGTCTGTTGTCATTTGGATGACTTCTTTGGAAAAATGTCTGTTCATGTCTTCTGCCCATTTCTTGATTGGATCATTTGTTCTTTGGGTGTTGAGTTTGATAAGTTCTTTATAGATTTTGGAGACTAGCCCTTTATCTGATATGTCATTTGCAAATATCTTCTCCCATTCTGTCGGTTGTCTTTTGGTTTTGTTGACTGTTTCTTTTGCTGTGCAAAAGCTTTTTGTTTTGATGAAGTCCCAATAGTTCATTTTTGCCCTTGATTCCCTTCCCTTTGGTGATGTTTCTAGGAAGAAGTTGCTGCGGCTGAGGTCGAAGAGGTTGCTGCCTGTGTTCTCCTTTAGGATTTTGATGGACTCCTGTCTCACATTGAGGTCTTTCAACCATTTGGAGTCTATTTTTGTGTGTGGGGTAAGGTAATGGTCCAGTTTCATTCTTCTGCATGTGGCTGTCCAATTCTCCCAACACCATTTGTTGAAAAGACTGTCTTGTTTCCATTGGACATTCTTTCCTGCCTTGTCAAAGATGAGTTGACCATAGAGTTGAGGGTCCATTTCTGGGCTCTCTATTCTGTTCCATTGATCTATGTGTCTGTTTTTGTGCCAGTACCATACTGTCTTGATGATGACAGCTTTGTAATAGAGCTGGAATCCGGAATTGTGATGCTGCCAGCTCTGCTTCTCTTTTTCAACATTCCTCTGGCTATTTGGGGTCTTTTCTGGTTCCATACAAATTTTAGGATTATTTGTTCCATTTCTTTGAAAAAAGTGGATGGTATTCTGATGGGGATTGCATTGAATGTGTAGATTGCTCTAGGTAGCATTGACATCTTCACAATATTTGTTCTTCCAATCCATGAGCATGGAACGTTTTTCCATTTCTTTGTGTCTTCCTCAATTTCTTTCATGAGTATTTTATAGTTTTCTGAGTACAGATCCTAGCCTCTTTGGTTAGATTTATTCCTAGGTATCTTATGGTTTTGGGTGCAATTGTAAATGGGATCAACTCCTTAATTTCTCTTTCTTCTGTCTTGTTGTTGGTGTATAGGAATGCCACTGATTTCTGTGCATTGTTTTTATAATCTGCCACTTGACTGAATTCCTGTATGAGTTCTAATTTTGGGGTGGTGTCTTTTGGGTTTTCCACATAAAGTAGCATATCATCTGCAAA
Organism: Halichoerus grypus; assembly: GCF_964656455.1. NCBI lineage: Eukaryota > Metazoa > Chordata > Mammalia > Carnivora > Phocidae > Halichoerus > Halichoerus grypus. The sequence goes on along the minus strand of NC_135712.1, from coordinate 151,340,316 downwards.
GAGTGAGAGTTTGACTTCTTCTTTGCCGATTTGGATGCCTTTGATTTCTTTTTGTTGTCTGATTGCTGTGGCTAGGACTTCCAATACTATGTTGAATAGCAGTGGTGATAGTGGACATCCCTGCCGTGTTCCTGACCTTAGGGGGAAAACTCTCAGTTTTTCCCCATTGAGAATGAAATTCACTGTGGGTTTTTCATAGATGGCTTTTAGGATATTGAGGTATGTAGCCTCTATCCCTATACTCTGAAGAGTTTTGATCAAGAAAGGATGCTGTACTTTGTCAAATGCTTTTTCTGCATCTATTGAGAGGATCATATGGTTCTTGTCTTTCTTTTATTAACGTAATGTATCACATTGACTGATTTGTGGATGTTGGATCAACCTGGCAGCCCAGAGATAAATCTCACTTGGTCGTGGTGAATAATCCTTTTTATGTACTGTTGGATCCTATTGGCTAGTATTTTGGTGAGAATTTTTGCATCCATGTTCATCAGGGATATTGGTCTGTAATTCACCTTTTGAATGGAGTCTTTGTCTGGTTTTGGGATCAAGATAATGCTGGCCTCATATAATGAGTTTGGAAGTTTTCCTTCCATTTCTATTTTTTGGAACAGTTTCAGAAGAATAGGTATTAATTCTTCTTTAAATGTTTGGTAGAATTCCCCTGGGAAGCCATCTGGCCCTGGGCTTTTGTTTGTTGGGAGATTTTTGATGATTGCTTCAATTTCCTTAGTGGTTATAGGTCTGTTCAGGTTTTCTATTTCTTCCTGGTTCAGTTTTGGGAGTTTATACATCTCTAGGAATGCATTCATTTCTTCCAGATTATCTAATTTCCTGGCATACAGTTGCTCATAATATGTTCTTAGAATTGTTTGTATTTCTTTGGTGTTGGTTGTGATCTCTCCTCTTTCATTCATGATTTTATTTATTTGGGTCCTTTCTCTTTTTTTTTGATAAGTCTTGCCAGGGGTTTATCAATCTTGTTAGTTCTTTCAAAGAACCAGCTCCTAGTCTTGTTGATCTGTTCTACTGTTCTTTTGGTTTCTATTTCATTGATTTCTGCTCTGATCTTTATTATTTATCTTCTCTTGCTGGGTTTAGGCTTTATTTGCTGTTCTTTCTCCAGCTCCTTTAGCTGTAGGGTTAAGTTGTGTACTTGAGACCTTTCTTGTTTCTTGAGAAAGGCTTGTATAGCTATATACTTTCCTCTTAGGACTGCCTTTGCTGCATCCCAAAGATTTTGAACAGTTGTGTTTTCATTTTCATTGGTTTCCATGAATTTTTAAAAATTCTTCTTTAATTTCCTGGTTGACCCAATCATTCTTTAGTAGAATGCTCTTTAGCCTCCATGGATTTGAGTTCTTTCTGACTTTCCTCTTGTGACTGAGTTCTAGTTTCAAAGCATTGTGGTCTGAAAATAGGCAGGGAATAATCCCAATCTTTTGATACTGGTTGAGACCTGATTTGTGACCTATGATGTGATCGATTCTGGAGAATGTTCCATGGGCACTAGACAAGAATGTGTATTCCGTTGCTTTGGGATGGAATGTTCTGAATATATCTGTGAAGTCCATTTGTTCCAGTGTGTCATTTAAAGTCTTTATTTCCTTGTTGATCTTTTTCTTAGATGATCTGTCCATTTCAGTGAGGGGGGTGTTAAAATCCCCCACTATTGTATTGTTGTTGATGTGTTTCTTTGCTTTTGTTATTAATTGCCTTATATAATTGGCTGCTTCCTTGTTAGGGGCATAGATATTTACAATTGTTAGATCTTCTTGTTGGATAGACCCTTTAAGTAGGATATAGTGTCCTTCCTCATCTCTTATTACAGTCTTTGGTTTAAAATCTAATTTGTCTGATATAAGGATTGCCCCCCAGCTTTCTTTTGTTGTCCATTAGCATGGTAAATGGTTTTCCACCCCCTTACTTTCAATCTGGGGGGTGTCTTTGGGTCTAAAATGAGTCTCTTGCAGACAGCATATCGATGGGTCTTGTTTTTTAATCCAATCTGAAAGCCTGTGTCTTTTGATTGGGGCATTTAGCCCATTTACATACAGGGTAACTCTTGAAAGATAGGAATTTAGTGCCATTGTATTGCCTGTAAGGTGACTGTTACTGTATATTGTCTGTGTTCCTTTCTGGTCTATGTTGTTTTTAGGCTCTCTCTTCGCTTAGAGGACCCCTTTCAAGATTTCTTGTAGGGCTGGTTTCGTGTTTGCAAATTCCTTTAGTTTTTGTTTGTCCTGGAAGCTTTTTATCTCTCCTTCTATTTTCAATGACAGCCTAGCTGGATATAGTATTCTTGGCTGCATGTTTTTCTCATTTAGTGCTCTGAATATATCATGCCAGTCCTTTCTGGCCTGCCAGGTCTCTGTGGATAAGTCTGTTGCCAATCTAATGTTTCTACCATTGTAGGTTACATATCCCTTCTCCCAAGCTGCTTTCAGGATTTTCTGTTTGTCTCTGAGACTCGTAAGTTTTACTATTAGATGTCAGGTTGTTGACTTATTTTTATTGATTTTGAGAGGGGTTCTCTGTGCCTCCTGGATTTTGATGCCTGTTTCCTTCCCCAAATTAAGGAAGTTCTCTGCTATAATTTGCTCCAATATACCTTCTGCCCCTCTCTCTCTTTCTTCTTCTGGCATCCCAATTATTCTAATGTTGTTTCGTCTTATGGTCTCGCTTATCTCTGAAATTCTGCCCTCGTGATCCAGTAGTTGTTTGTCTCTCTTTTTCTCAGCTTCTTTATTTTCCATTATTTGGTCTTCTACATCACTGATTCTCTCTTCTGCCTCATTTATCCTGCAGTTAGCACCCCCATTTTTGATTGCACCTCATTAATAGCCTTTTTGATTTCGACTTGGTTAGATTTTAGTTCTTTTACTTCTCCAGAAAGGGTTTCTCTAATAACTTCCATGCTTTTTTCAAGCCCAGCTTGTATCTTTAAAGTCATGATTCTGAACCTAGATCCAACATCTTACTAATGTCCGTATTGAGTAGGTCCCTGGCAGTCAGTACCAACTCTTGTTCTTTTTGTTGAGGTGATTTTTTTTCCGACTTGTCATTTTGTCCAGAGGAGAATAGATGAATGAGAGAACAAAATGGTAACAGGGTAACAACGTCCCCAGAAAATATACTCTAAACAAATCAGAAAAGACCTGAAGCCAGGGAAAAAGAAAGGGAAAGAAAGAAAAAAGAAAAAGAAAAAAAAAGGAAAAAGAAAAAGAATAAAACAAAAACAAAAACAGAACAAAACAAAACAAAACAAACCAGAATATGATCAAATATGATCAGGCTGGTGCATAGATCAGTGCCACACACTAGATTTTGGGCATATTTTGGTCTGTTAGAAGAAAGAGCTTCCCAAAATTTTAAAGAAAGAAAAACTTATATATGTACAAAAATAAGGGTTGGTATGATGAAGGGATGGAATATGACTGTAAAAATGAAATTTATAAAAAATTTTATAAACGGAATTGATAAGAAGTTGTTTGAAAAAAGAAAGAAGAGGATTAAAAAAATAAAAGAAAAAAGAAGGGAGAGAATGTGATCAGGCAGAAGAGTAGAACAAAGCCATACACTAGAGATTTAGGGTATATTTTGATCTGTTAGAAGAAACTATCTCAAAATTTTAAAGAGAAAACAACTTATGTATATATGAATGGCTCCTCTACTTTTGAGTTGGACTCTGGCTATTCCATTATCTGATGTATGGCTCAGGAGCATTATTGTGCATGGTTTCCAGTCCAACTACAGGTATTTAGCAGGATTTTTCTAGCAAGGCCCAGGGCACTTGAATTATTGTCTCCTATGTTGATGATATTTATCTAAACTCTGAACTAGTGGGTGCCTTTAAAAAACAATCAGCCATCATCATGACTCCACATATTCATAAAATATTTTTTTCTAGGAATAATACCTCCAAATACTTAACACAGTGCTTCCACTTCCCTCAAGGGTCCTATTATTTGTTATTTTCTGAGGGCATGTAGATAGATGGGATAAAGTTTGAGAAGCATCTAGTCAGCCTCTAAAATAATATCCATTTTCAGTTTTTCGATTTGGTACAGCCTGATCCAGGGAGCTTTTAGTGAGAAATGCAAAAAGAAAGTGTTTTGTTAGTTAATGTTGTGGTGCAGTTACCTGGTATCCCCTTTAGGACAGACGAAATCTTTCCCAGCTGTTGGGAGTACTAACTGCTGATGATGCAAGGTCCTCACTGTGAATTATCCATCACCAAAGAGAGCTGAACCATCAAAGGTTAAATACACTTCCTGGGGACTGATTAATGTGGGGATGCAAAGGACCTGCTCCCAGTTGAGAAGATCTCTATGGAACTGTCCAAGCTTCAGAGCTGATAACTAAATCATAATTAAACTTCCTCCCTAGTCTAAGCTTGTTCATTTCCTTGTAGGTGTTGCTCCTAAGAACTCTTCCCAATAAAGCTACTGCATGTAAATTTCCATTCAGGAAAACCTGACTTTAAAAGTCTTCTTGCGTTCTTTCAGCTGGTTAAGGTTATTTTATTTCTAGAGCCAAATTGATGTTTATATCACCATTTCTTTTCCCTTAAGTCCTGTTCTATTGTTGCCATTTGTGAAACTTTCTCCGAATCTCTGGTGATAGGCGATCTTCTTTTTTAAAAATTTATTTTATTTTTTATTAAGTGGTAAATTTTAACTCCAGTATTGTTAATGTACAGTGTTATATTCATTTCAGGTGTACAATATAGTGACTCAACAATTCTATGTATTATGGTGATAGGCTATCTTCTGCATTTAGTTTTTACTCTTTGAATTTTATCCTGCTCATAAGCCTTCAAGGTTGATGAGTGGGATGCTAGGTGAGGCTGCTTCAGGCACTACTAGCCTTTTACCATTTCAAGCTCATCATTACCAGTTCTTGCATCATTGTTCAAATGGTACAAACCATGTGGAGACTCATGGCAGTTTAACACAAATGGAAGAGTTGAAAAATCCTAGCCAGATGTTAATTTTAGTCTTTACCCTCTGTCCTCCTAAATTATGCATATTATCTCAGAATAATATAGGTTATTGTAGACAGTCCTTTTACTCTGGCTGGCCTCATTATCTTCATCCTTATACAGGGGGGATTAGGGAGTGATTTAATGATCTTTTAGGACCTTTCTAGCTATAAGTTTCTGTAAATATATGATAATTTAAATACAACTAGACCCATTTTGCCAAGGTGACTGATAAAATGAAAAAGCCAGGTGAGGGGTGCCTGGGTGGTTCAGTTGGTTAAGCATCTGACCCTTGGTTTCAGTTCAGGTCATGATATCAGGGTCCTGGGATTGAGCCCCGCATCAGTCTCCCTGCTCAGTGGGAAGTCTGCTGGAGATTCTGTCTCCCTCTCCCTCTGTTCCCCCTCCCCCAGTCTCTCTCTAATAATAAATAGATAAATCTTAAAAAAAAAAAAAACAGGTGATTTTCCCATAGTCACACAAATAGAAAGTGGCAGAGCTAGAGTTCGAAGCTAAGTCTTTGGGCTTCAAGTCTCAGTTCTCTACAATTCACCTTGTTTGGTTGGTGTATAGATATATGATATATGATATTTTTAATGAACAGATCCTATGGGTTTGGGTTTATTTTTGATTATTTATTCATTTGGTTACACAGACTTTCAGTCATGCACATTTACCTGGAAGACTTAGCGACAGTGAGTACAGAATCTCTTCAAAATCAGGGACCCTTGTTTCTTTGTTCTCCAAAAGCAGACCATTAAAAAATGAAGCTGCCATCCTATGATTTTACTTATTTCCCAATGTGTCAGTTACATGATTTTCTGGGTCAGACAGAGCTGTAAGTGACTTGCCTGATTATGTTTTATTCTGGGATGACAGTCAAGGATCAATGGAGTTTGAAAAAATGAGGCAACATACTTAAACTTTTCTTTTTCACCATTTCATTCTTCACTTCTGGTTCATTTCATAATTGTACAATACAGGTTTATGTGATTTGGGGGAGTGGTATTTAGCTGATGTAAACTTTGATTTCACATTCTGAAAACAGAGATATTAATTAATACCTAAACAATTTACCCTGACATCATAAAACAATTTTTCCTGTTGATTAATGCAATTGGTAGAATGCTGAGTTCATTTCTTTCAACAGTGTTCCATTTTTTTCCCCCTCAGAATAAAGATCAAAACTCTAAGAAAAGCTTGAAAAGTAGGGCTTAATTTGGTCCCTGCCAGCTTCTGTAGGCTGAACATGGCCATCTTTACCGTCATTCACTATGGTTCAGTCACAGTCACCTTCTCTTTGGTCCTTGAATACCGCAGACTATCTCTACCTTCTGCATCTCTACATATATGTTTCATCTGACTGGACTTTCCTGGCCCCTTTCCTTGCCAAAACCTATTCATTCTTCTCGACTTACCCATTTGCGGGGATCTTCTCCGAGCACTGAGACTAGAGTAGGTACCCATTTATAAACTCCCAAAGCACTCTGTAACTCTTCTTCATAATATTCATAGCACTTTAGTTATATTTTCTGTGACTATCTTCTTAGCTAGCTGTACACATCAGATTGTAGACAGTAAGTGTGACTTGTGCATCATTGCTTTCTGGGTGCCTTTCATGGTGTCTGTTATGTAGTGGCTATAAATATTTGATGGGTGAGTGAATAAATGAACAAAAGCACTTTGGAGGAAAAAAAAACAGTAGAAGAAGTAGAGAATGAAGCTAAGTCCCTCAACCACCAGCATTTTCAAGGAGATAGTTGGTTTATATTAACTGAATGACAATTCTTTAGATAGTTTTTTATTTAATTTCATAATAACTGTGTGAAATGGGTAACTAGCACCATTTTACAGATAAAGAAAAAAAGTACTCAAAGATAATGTAACTCACTTGATGTCACACAGCTCCCAAGTAGCAGAGATGAGATTTCAGTACAGTTTGGCCAAATGGATGAATTGAATGAGGGTGTCGTGGGAATCACTACTCCAGCATCTTCAAGTCCTTGAGGGTACTATCTGTGCAATTCCTCCAAGAATATGGTATTGCCTTTATTTTACTTTTTTTGTAGGTAGAGGCAATTCTACCTGGCCTCTCCCTATAATAGCCTTCACAACACAAATCAGAGAACCAATGTGGGGATTCTGTCAGTGGCTGAGTATGTCTATCTATTATGCATCCTAAGACTGGGGAAATAAACTTGGGATGGGGTCCAGGACCCACTAGCCTTATTGTGAGATGATCTAAGCTGAAACTCCATTGATGGCCAGACTTCCATATGCTCTTACTCTGAGCAGTGGACAACAGTGATATTTTGTGTCTCCTGGAATTAGTGTCAGTTCAAAGACAGTGTCTAGTCATCACCGAAAGGCCTATTTGCCTTTCTCCAAAGCACAGTCACCCCAGTAAATGATCTGAGTTTTCACTGAGTAAAACTTAGAAAAAGATTAGCAGGATAAATTTTTGGTGGTGTTCCAGGGTCCTTCCTCAAGTGGACTGTACTCAATTTGAGGGAATATGAGTCTGTAAGCTAGATCAAGGGGCTGTGATTCTCTGTTTTGTTTATTCAAATTAAACTTCTGTTCATAAGATCTGGAACTGATTTTCTTTTACAGATCAAGTAAGAACTAGTATATTTCCCATCTATTTCTTTTCTAGGGACACTATGATCAACTAGCTAATGCCATAGGTCTCTGTGAGTCAGAATATTCTGATGACTTGCTTTGGTTTTGTTGTTATATCTCTTTTCAAGTTTACATGGAAGAAAATATGAAAATAAATGTAAACAAATCAGCACCATACAAACTAAATATTCTGAGTAGATTGGATTAAAATTAGAAATCAAAATAAAATAGAAAATAGAAAGTATCACAGATTTAAAATTATGCCTATATATTTCTAAACAATTTGTAAGTCAAAGAAGAAATAATACTAAAAGTTACAATCTTTTTAGAGCAAAATAACAATGAGAACAATTTATGTCAAATACATAAATTGGTTTTTTTTTTTTTTGGAAATTTGGAAACAATGCAAAGAAATTGAAGATGACACAAAGAAATAGAAGAACATTCTGTGCTCATGGATTGGAAGAAAAATATTGTCAAAATGTCTATACTACCCAAAGCAAACTACACATTTAATGCAATTCAAAATACCAACAGCATTTTTCACAGAGCTAAAACAAACAATCTTAAAATTTGTATGGAACCATAAAAGACCCTGAATAGTCAAAGCAATCTTGAAAAAGAAAAGCAAAGCTGGAGGCATCACAATACTGAACTTCAAGTTGCATTACAAAGCTATAGTGATCAAGACAGTATGGTACTGGCACAAAAATAGACATATAGACCAATGGAATAGAATAGAAAACCCAGAAATGAACCCACAACTATGTGGTCAATTGATCTTTGACAAAGCAAGAAAGAATATCCAATGGGAAAAAAGTCTCTTCAACAAATGGTGTTGGAAAAACTGGACAGCAAAATGCAAAAGAATGAAATGGAACCACTTTCTTATGCCATACACACACAAAAAAAATTCAAAATGGATTCAAGACAAATATGTGAGACTTGAAGCCATCAAAACCCTAGAGAATACAGGCAATAACCTCTTTGGCATTGCCCTTAGAAACTTCTTTCTAGATATGCCTCTGGAAGCAAGGGAAACAATAGCAAAAATGAACTATTGGGACTTCATCAAGATAAAAAGCTTCTGCACAATGAAGGAAACAGTCAACAAAACAAAGAGGCAACCCACAGAATGGGAGAAGATATTTGCAAATGACACTACAGATAAAGGGCTGGTATCTAACATCTGTAAAGAACTTCTCAAACTCAACACCCAAAAACCAAATAATCAAGTCAAAAAATTGGCAGAAGACATGAACAGGCACTTCTCCAAAGAAGACATACGAATGGCTAACCGACACATGAAAAAATTTTCATCATTATTAGCCATAAGGGAAATACAAATCAAAACCACAATGAGATACCACCTTACACCAATTAGAATCGCAAAAATTGACAAGGCAAGAAACAACACATCTTCTTTATCCATTCATCTGTTGATGGACATCTATGCTCTTTCCATAGTTTAGCTATTGTGAATGGGAGAAGATATTTCCAAATGACACATCTGATAAAGGGTTAATATCCAAAAAATATATAGAACTTATAAAACTCAACACCTGAAGACCAAATAATCCAATTAAAATGGGTAAAAGACATGAACAAACATTTCTCCAAAGAAGACATAAAGATGGCCAACAGACACATGAAAAGATGCTCAACATCACTCATCATCAGGGAAATACAAATCAAAACCATGATGAGATACCACCTCATACCTGTCAGAATGGCTAAAATTAACAACATGAGGAACAACAGGTGATGGTGAGGATGTGGAGAAAGGGGAACCCTCTTACACTGTTGGTGGGAATGGAAACTGGGGCAGCCACTTTGGAAAACAATATAGAGTCTCCTCAAAAAGTTAAAAATAAAACTACACTATGATCCAGCAATTGTATTATGAGGTATTTACCCAAAGAATACAAAATTGCTAATTAAAAGGGATACATGTACCCCAGTGTTTATAGCAGCATTATCTACAATAGCCAAATTATGGACACAGCCCTAGTGTCCATCGACTGATGAATTGCTATCTATCTATACCTATCTATCTATCTATCTATCTATCTATCTATCTATCTATCTATCATCTATCTATCATCTATCTATCTATCATCTATCTATTATCGGTCTACCATCTATCTATATCTATTATATATCTATTTTATTATATATCTATTTATATATATATAATGGAATATTACTCAGCCATCAAAAATAATTAAATCTTGCCATTTGCAATGATGTGGCTGGAACTAGAGAGATGCCCTTTATCAGTATTATGCTAAGCAAAATAAGCCAGTCCAAGAAAGACAAATACTGTATGATTTCACTCATATATGGAATTTAAGAAACAAAACAAATGAACAAAGGGAAATAAAAGAGAGATGGAGACAAACCTAGACACAGACTCAACTATAGGGAACAAACTGGTGGTTACCAGAGGGGAGGGGATGGAGGTTGGGTGAAACAGGTGACTGGGATTAAGGAGTGCACTTGTCATGATAATCTCCAGGGTGATGTATGGAAGTGTTGAATCACTATATTGTACACTTGAAACTAACATTACACTGTATGTTAACTACCTTGAATTTAAATAAAAACTTAAAAAGATAAATGCATACACTATAGCAAAGACTGAGAGATAATAAATTAATGAGTTAATTCACTAATCATCTAGTTTGGAAGTAATAGAATAAAACCAAAGAAAGTAGAAAGATGGTAAATAAAGATAAAAGACACAAATAAATAAAATAGCAAATAGAAAAATTGAAAAGATAAAGAAAATCAAAAGCTGTATTGGTCATTTGTTTTTTAAACATAAGAATGAAAAAAATCAGGTAAAATACTACTAGTTGTTGAATATATGTGTTTTGTATATGGGCATCTGTTTTATTATTTTTTTCATATTTCAATGTTTGGTATGTTCTAGAAAAAATTTTTAAATGAAGAGATTAACCTAAAGATTTTCCCTTGTTCTTTTTCCCCCATCTTTAACATAATAAAGAACTAGGGAAAATATAGAAACATCAAATAGGCTATCCTCAGTGAAAGGAGTGTTTCTGTATATGGTTAGAAAAAGACATGAGAGAGATCTGACAGAATAGTATATTTTAAAGCAGTTTTCTTTTTGCAATGGAAAAAAAAATACCTTTGAATATCTTTGTCACTGTATTCCCCTTTGTCTCTACTTAGGAGAAAGAGAATTTCTTACTTTGGCAGATTGTATTGTGTTTATTATGAACTGCTTTTCTATCTGGTTTGATGGCTAATTATCCCTTCTATTCAGGGTATTCTAACTTACAGTCCATTTACCCCCCATCTCCTGGCCCCAATGGGAACAGCTAAAATAAGGCAGTCAGTCATGGACCAGCTCACTTTTCTTGACTTCAACTCTGAATTTTCTCCTTATACAATTATGGCAAGCTCAGGATAATTCATGCCATGCACAGAGGGGTCTTGTTAGTCAAATTATTATCAACTGAAGTTGATTACATCTATTGAAAAAAATTGTATTGAATGCTTACTATATGTCAGACACTGCTAAAAAATCTGCCAGTGCTTCTTGTATTAATATTTGATACAAGGGGATTAAACTAGCCCAATGTTTCTTTGGTCAGAACAAAAAATTCTTCTTTGGAAAGAATTTCAGTCTTCCCTCCTTTCCCTCCTTGCATCTTCCTCTATTTCTTCTCTGCAGGCTTTTCAAAGCACAGATGACCTAAAACTGTCATTTTTAAAAGAGAAAAACTGAATATGAAGAAGTTCCATCTCAAGTACTACGAAGAAGATAAATCTAATTACTAAAGTATTATGAGGTCCTTGTTACAATGCAGTTTCACTCATTTTAAAGAATATTTATGTATTGTTTTATGGTTTGAAAAATGTTTTCACATATTTTTTATCATTTAAATTCACAGAGCTTTGGAAAGCAGATATCATATCTCTTTTACAAATGAGAAAATTAATGTTCCATGGTTTAAAATGTGTAAGTTTATATTGTTATCAGTGGTAGAAACAGGACTCAAGCCCCAGGGTTTCATTCCAGGTTCTATGGTCTGTCACACATGCTGTTGCATGTTGGTGACCTCATGGTTGGGGGGTTTGGGGGCTGGGGGCTGAGGAGCTAGGGGGCTGGAAGGGAGAAATGTTTCTTAGAAGCTTCTGTCATGTCCTTAGTGATTTCCCCAGGTGAACCTTCATATTAAATAATGATTTTTAAGGGCTTTAAGCTTCTTTCATCTTTTATTTTTAACAGTACAAAATTTTATTATGGTATAAATTTTAAAAAATCTCTAAATCCACTACCAAGAGATCTACTTACCTATTCAAGATTTAAAAAAGATATATATTTAAGTACATGTGCATTCTAAGACCATTTAAATAGAACATGAACATATGAAATGGAAAATAAAAGCCTTGGTCTTCACATTAATCATTCTTTCCCCATTAGTTTAATCACATTAACAATTTCTGGTATGTCCTTCTAGAAGATGTATCTATCTATCTATCTATCTATCTATCTATCTATCTATCTATCTATCTATATCTATCATCTATCATCTATCTATCTATCATCTATCATCTATCATCTATCTATCATCATCATCTATCATCTATCTACCTATCATCTATCTATCATCATCTATCATCATCTATCTATCATATCTACTCTCATCTGTCTAACTATTCATCTATCCAACTATTTTTAAAAATCTATCACATGTGTGTGAATATATACTTGTGGTTAATGTGAGTATATTTATTACATGTTATTTGTATAAAAGAAGTCATATGTCACATACTGTTTGCCACCTTTTTTTTCACTTAAGATATCTTGAAAATCTTTCCATGTCGGGCAGTGGTTGTTGAGGTCAGTATCAAATCACTATTGTAGGTTGTCTTGTTCTGACCTTAGTCTTCCTTATTATGTAGCAGTGGCATTTGATATTGTTATATTTGGGTTCTTTCTAAGATGTCCCACTCTGGAGAGCAAGATTGAGTTCTTTCCAAAATGGCCTCTGGTGCATCCTTGGTAGCATGTGTTTGTGGGGTTATTCCTGGCACTTTATACTCAAGAAGAAGAGTGTCTCTCAGCTCCTCAATGGCAAGTCATCTATTTATAGTTCTGATTGCTCAATATGAGTAAGAGTCTTGGGTGGAGGAGCTGTTACAGGTACTATGGACTGAATTGTGTCCCCCCATAATTTATATGTTGAAACCCTAAACCCCAATGTGACTATTTCTGGAGATAGGATCTTTAGGAGGTATTTCAAGTTAAATAAGGTCAGAAAGGTGAAATCCCAGGCATTCTAGGGGAAACCTGGAAGCATAAGTCTTTTATGCATGGTGGAAATTTTAATCCTTGTATATTTATCTTAATATGTGTATAATTTACATTCTACTTCCTAATATATCTACTTTTATTTTTACATGAAATAACACTAAGTTTAATTACCAAGGGATACAATTGGTGCTCCAAAAAGATGGAGAAATAAGTTATGCTTATCTTTTAACTTTATTAATGGCCCTCTGTTGCCCCTATCCTCCCCACAATGTAATGTTGCATACCTGCTAAGGATATACATCCTGCCTCAAGAAACCCTGTAAATGAACTGCAGAAGGCCCAGAGGACAAAAGGAAGGCCTTTCCTCTGCATAGAAGGGCATTTTGCTGACATCTTACAAAACTCAAACAGAAAATAGATCACACTACCTTTCTAGATTTTGCCAGAGACACTTCTTCAAAATTCAGTTCTGACTTTTGTCTTAATGCAGCAATCACAAAGATAGAACTTAAATTTAAACAGCCCCCTGAGACAAAACACTGCTTGAGAGGGATGGAATGAAGAGAACTCAAACACAGAGAAATTATCTGAAGCCCTGAAGCTGTTGCTACTAGTCTCCATCAGTTTGTAAGCACAGATTTTGACAGAAAGTTCTTTCTGTCATTTGAACAAGAGCTAGAAAATACTGCCTTCAACTGAACTAATGCCATTCATCTGGTTTTGAAACTTCCACTTCACAGTGGCTTTTCAGTATTGATGTGGTGGTGTGTATGCACAGGATTTAATGCGATCAGAGGGACTAGGATGATTCACTCAAGTAATGCAATACATACTCTTTGTCATTGTATAACCTTCACACAATCTTTTTATCCTGGAAATGCAATGTTGCATATAGCCTTATAGAAAAGCATTCACAGTAAGTGGTATAGTGCATTCTTAACTATTTTAGTTCCATCAGGTTTATGAAAGTTGTGTCTGGTGTTTTGCAGAATTAAAAACAATGATAATTTAGCACAGCTAATTTTTAATTAAGTACGTCAGAAAAATAGGCACATTCTCAGGGTTCTGAGGGAAATGTGCGTGGTGCTATTGTGATGGTGATGGGTTGTGGAGTTCCCTGTAATTCATACCCAACTTCAAGTGTGAATGAGGATTTGGGGTCAGAATTATATAGTCTATAGGGAATTATGAGTCATGCTCAGATCTTATCTGATTGTTCCTGGGTCTTTCAGTTTGAAGGACATATAGGAAAGGAGCAATTTCTGATTTGCAGAGAAATTAAAAGGTCTAGACACAGCATCCATCCATCCACCCATCCATCCACTTATTCATCCATCCATCCATCCATCCATCCAGGCTTCCATTAATTTATTCTTTCATATTAAATAGTTTATAAAGGTCAGATAAAATTGCTCATTTTCTTTTACATAATCTAAACAACTTTGCAGGCCAATTATTGCCTTTAAAAACCACAAGGTATGAAGATCTGTTAGTTGTCTGAATTCAGATTGAAGTGATTTTTTTAATAAGCAAAGATAAAATCAGTAAAATCACTGAAAATAGAACTAATTTTTGAAATAAAACAAAAATGATATCTTAAATGTGTTTGCAATGAAAAACAAAAACAACCAAAGACAAACACACAAAACAAAAGATCATTACAAAACTGTGTGTCTTAAAGATAATTATTTTCAGAATTGTTTATATATGCACCATGCATTTAGTACTTTAACAGTGGTTGTCAAACTGTGTTTCCTTGAAACACTGATATTCGGCCAGCTGGACTGAGGTCATCTATTCTTAAATCATAACTGTCATATTTTTCCAACCATGTGAATTATTTGTCAACAGTACACAAGAAGATAACGACAGAAATTGAAAGTAAGTAGTTGGAAACTTTGATAGCAAAGTAATTTAATGTCTGTTTAATCTAGTAATAAAATTAAATGGGGTTTATATTTTATCTTTGCTTTTTACTTCATTTTTCTAATAATGCATTTATATTGCATTTTACTAAAATATCAGTCCATGGTGGACTAGGAACAAAACAAAATAAAGCAACAATAACATCAACCAAAAACTGCCTATCACGTTAGTTAGAAAAACATTGTTCTAGAATTCTTTGATTAATCTGCAGTTTGGAAAACAAAAGTACATTTTCCAAAGCTCCCCATCTTCATGACACATACTCATATTCATTCAGCGCATTAACTTATTTCAGTGCAAGGCCAAGGGTAAAAGTCCCTCCTCTAATATGATCTTCGCTTTAATAACATTTTATATCTTCACTTAAAAAAGGCCATTTAATTTTTTGTTTTTTTATAAATGAGTTTATATAAAGAGAACATACTTATTTAAAAAACACTTTCTTCTAACAAAGTGTAACTGACCCTTGAATTGACATTGTACTGCAGCCCATAAAGCATAATGATGATAATAATTTTTAATAAAAAATATCTTCCATTTTTCCTGACAGAGTAACAATATCTTTACTGACACTCATGACATACTATCTTGGTGATGCCAGTGAGGGGGCTGCTTGGTTCAAACTGCAGAAAAATCTGCTTTACCGCCTGCTCCTCTGATGGGCCAGAGCTCCCAAAGGCTGACTCATCATCTATTAGGAGAGGTATCTGAGGGCTTGTCAAAGCTTTTGTCACATTTGGGGTGCAGAGAGCCTGAGTCCCCTGAGATTTGGAACCAGAGCTTCCAGCTGGCCTATTAGAAACAGCATCCCCTCAAGATCCGTATTAAAAATCACACAGGGAAGCTTACAAATAAGGTTCTTGGGTATGGTCATGATAATGACCAGACTCCAGGCTGAATTTGGGGTGTTTCAGCCAAAGAAGTCAGGATTTTTCTAATAAGCGTTGGTGAGAGTCAGCTGGAAGGAAATTCAGCTGTGGGGGTGCTGGAACCTCTGTTTGAAGTCGTGGGTAAATCCAGCCCATCTATGTCTTCTCCTCATCCTGTAGAGATCTTCTAAGGGGAAGACCCCCTTTGCAATTCACAGGAGTTTGTCTTTTTGATCAGCTTAATAGGGTGTGGGACAATATAAAAGACAGGATGCCAGCAGAGAACAGCAAGCAAGGAATGGAACCAACAAAGTACTGTTCTCCACACTTGATTGAAGAGATTTTTGCTTTCTTTCCTGTTATGGACTGAATTGTCACCCCTCAAAATTCATGTGTTGAGGCCTTAACCCCAGTACTTCAGAATGTGACTGTATTTGGAGATAGAACCTTGAAAGAGATAATTACATTAAAATGAAGTAGTTAGTGTGGGCCCTAATCATATCTGACTGGTGTCCTTATAAGAAGAGGAGATTAGACAGAGACACCAGGGATACTTGTGCATAGCGGGTGAGCATGTGAGACACAGGGAGAAGACAAGGAGCGAGACATCAGAAGAAACCAAACCTGCTGACTGGGTGGTTTAAGCCTCTAGAATTGTAAGAAGTAAATTTCTGTTGCTTACCACCCAGTCTGTATTTTGTTATGGCAGTCCTAGCAAATGAATATGCTTATATATGCTGATTGCAGATGAAACTATGCTCTACTTTTGTGTCTCATGTTGTTTGATCTGAAGATGAACAATAGATAAACACATTTAATGATATGAATACATGGGCATACATGTGATGTGAGAGTTAACTATTGTGACTGGGTCTGCAGGCCACCAAATTCATTCCACATAGCTCTCCTGTGTAGACAGACTAGTCCACCTTTGTAGACTGACTTGAGGTTGGTGGTTGAAATTAGTACCCTAAGCGGCTGCCCTTGGATTTCAAGTCTGCCATGACTTGTGAAGAACCACATGCACATAAGAGAACTGATCTGTAGGGATTTTTCCAAAACGGGTGGCAGTGAAGAGAGTAAGTTTTTAAACTCTGGTCATTGGATACAATTTATGTCAGAGGCTATGACCTGCACAGAACCTAAAAGATGATTCAATATGCCCTCAAAATAAAGAGCCTCCCCCTCATTGGTGAAATCATCTTCCCATTTTCATATTTGGGCTGATAGTTTTCTTCCTAGTTTTGACTTTGGAATAATGAAAAAAATGTGTCATAGTTATTATTACTGTAGAAGAAAATGTCCAGTTATATAAATTTCAGAGGCTAGCTATATATTCATTTATTTGTGGATTCAACAAATATTTATTTAGTACCTACTATTTTAGTACCATACCATTTACTATTACTTTAGTACCAACATTATGGTAAATTCCTGGGAACATTGTTTATGTTTTTCTGAAATTAGGATTTCTAAAGTGTCTGAGAGGGCTATGTGGGCAGGGGAATGGAAAACTGGTAAGCAATCCATCAAATAAACATGAGTATAGTAGATTCTCTAAAAAGAGAATATTGGAGGATGAGGGCTTCTTACAGAAGGTCTAAATGATGAAAATAAAAAGCCCTGTGAAGAGCTAAGGCAAGGTGGTGCCACAAGGGGAAACGTAAAAGAAATAAGATGCAGATGCATTTGTTCAAGGAACAGAATGGGGAGAGCAATGTATCTGAAATAAAGAAGATGGAGAATGATAGAAGGTGAGGTCAGCCTTGTCAGACTGAGCCATAGAGTTGGAATTATTCTGAGAGCATTTAAATGCTATTGGAGGGTTTTACGGAAGGAGATAAATATTTTTAAAACATTTTTTCATTTGACTAATACTTTTGACATATTATCTCGGTGGTGATCTTTCAAGGGGGCTGCCTGTCTTAAACGGCAGAAGAATAATTGCAGGAGATAATGGAAAAGCTCTAAAGGAATGGCATGGCCATGTTAAGGAATTTAAACTATTTTTAGTAGTTTCAAGGGAGCCATTAAAATTTGCAAGTGGAGCAATAACATGATCAGAACTATTCCCTGGGAAATAAATAAGGCAGAGGAGAATGTGGTATACTAGATTAGACTATCTTGGGCTTGGAGAGTCAAGTCAAGAGGTTCTTTCAGTAACTCTGGAGAGGAAGTGAAAGGTGTTTTTGCCATAGTCTCAATGGGGAACAAAATGAGAATGTGGGTATTAGATTAATTGCAAAGGTAGTATCTGTGTGATTAGTAACAGGCTGGTGGGGTAAGAGTGACAATGCTGAGTCCAGTCTGAGAGCTTCTGGATGGTAATATTATTAATACATGGTGGGACAAAAAAAGGAGGGGCAGGTTTGAAGTCAGAAAATCTAACATGGAATTATCTCTACTTGCATGTCAAACACACACAAATAGTGACTGATTGACACAAATATTTGCTCTATATGAGAGTAGGATGGGCTTCCTTACAAAGCAAGGGTATTATAAGTGTTCACACCCTCCATCAATGTATCATTAATAAATATTTATGGACCACCAACATGGTGCAGCCACTGTTCTCTGCAGGTAAGTAGGGAGTTGAGATGCAAGGAACACTAAAAGTAATGTTTTACTATTTTTATAATTTTTAATTTTTATAATGTAGGTAATGTTGGCTAGTTGTTTACAAAAATGACCAGAATTATATACCTCCCCTTATATCCATGACCCTTTGAAGTGGAACTGTGGCTTCCCTCAAAAAGAAGTAAAATCTATTTCTCCACCTCATGAATTTGGGCTGGTTGTGATTTGCTTTGACCAATAGAATGTGGGAGAAGTAACTTTGTAACAGTTTTGAAATGAGGCCTCACTCTTTCTCAAAACTATTCCCCTGACATGTGAACAAGGCTGGGTCAGCTTATTGAATGATGAAGGATATGATGGCCAGACACATCTGGGGGCCATTCAAACATCACACATGTATAAAACTACTTTAGACCAGGAAGACTCAAACAACCTGTCAGCTGACAGCCCACAGTTAGGAATCCCAGTCAAAATCAGCCAAGTCTGCCTATAACACCATAATTGCCCAGCTGGCCTATAGATTGGTGAACACTAATAATACATAGCTATTGTTTTAGGTGACTAAGTATTGGAATGGCTGTCATACAACAATAGATAACTAATACAGGGTGATAAACTGTAGAAAAGATTTGAAATACAGATTAAAAGAAAAAAGATAATTAAAATCATGCATATTCTTGTTCAGTTATCAGTTCTATTATGGTATGATTAAATTCTTTCAGTTATGTACTCACAATGCTATGTTGGACTGAATGTTTGTGTCCCTGAAAATTCATATTTTGAAGCCTTATTCTCAATATGATGATGTTTGGTAGTGAAGACTTTGGGTGGTAATTAGGTTTGGATGAGGTCATAGGGGTGGAGCTGCATGATGGGATTGAAGACCTTATAAGAGAAGGAATGGAGCTCTCACCAAAACCCAGGTATGCTGGTATCCCAATCTCAGACTTCCCAAACTCCAGAACTGGAAAAAAATGAACAATTTTTTTCAAGCCACCTAGTCTATGATATTCTTTTTATAGAAGCCTGAATTGTCTAGGACACAAAATGAAAATGTGTTAAGACTCTCAATACTTTGTTTGAAATCAACTTTTCTACATTAATAAACAATATGCATCTTTCCATGAGAAAAAATCCACTTCTACATGTAGTTTATCACTTATACTCTATCCATAACCTATAAATTGACATCTGGAATTCTCTGTCTTATTCTACACTTAGTATAATTACTAAGTTAAGTGGCTTCTTTGACAGAGAAATGAGGGCCAGATAAAATGGTACATTTACTAGGTAACTCATACAAAATATCCAACTTCTTAGCAGAAACTAGTACACAGTTTTGTCTGGAATTGCTGTGAAATTAGAAGAAATGCTTTTAATAGAAGGAAAACATGACCTAAGTTATAGTAAAGATGTCAAGTTTGGTGAATTGTGATCTAATGAAGGTCATGAGCTATAATAACTAGATAGTCCAGAGGAAGCCAAGACCTGAGTTATCAGTATTTTTCATTTGTCAGATCAAAGGCAAAACGTTTTCTTTTTATTTTATTTTATTTTTTTGTTTTCTTTTTTAATAGGAAAAAAATGAGTGGCAATGTTAATTAAAAAAAAAAAAACACACCTACATTTTCCCATTTTGGGATGGTGGTGCAGGCAGCGTCTAAAAGTTGTTGTATGATGTTACAAAGAGATCCAATTTATTTGATCTTCTATAAAGGATAGATTTGACATAGTCAAGAAGAAACTGTTTTCAGCAAGTATTTATTAAACACCCTAATGTTTAAGGTATTGTGTGACGCATGTATATTGCACAATAACTGCATAGTTCCCTTACTGTATATCAGCAATTATGCATTTACAAATCTCTGATTTTTTTTTCTCAGACTCCAGTGCTCAAGGTTTCTTTCATAGTAGACACTGATAATCTAGTTACTGTTTTCACATTGTTATTTGGTGAGAATAGAGTTCCCAAAGAGAAAAATCAGCCAATAAATAAACCTTTATTGGGTATACATTTTTAGTGAGACATTAGGAGGAATGGGAATTCACAAAGTACAAAGAGCATGTGGGCCTTGAAAAGGTCCCCTGTTTTTGAAAGTTTGCAGGAGTTCAATCAAGACATATGCAAAACTTCAATATGCAAAACTAACAGGAAAACTGAATAAATCCCTGGGGCTGTAGAAGGTTTGGGGGCCAAGTGTGTGGGAAATTGCTTCTCTGAGGGGAAGAGTGCCTTCATTAAGGCTTGGAGAGGCAGGGGGGATTGCTTCAGTTTACAGGGGAGCACTTCCTTTGCTCCCCACCCCATTCCCTAGAGGAACCACTGTTAACACTCTTACACAAAGAAAATAACAAAAGAGCACCAGCCCAGCACGGGCTCCTGAGCAATCTGAATCCCAGATGATACCAGTATGACAGTGATTAGAGATGAGAGAGAGAGGTGAGAGTGTGCTAGTACATTGTGTGGTCCATTGGTATGCCTGAATGGCTAGCATGTGTCTGAGATGATGGTATTTCTGCCCTACAGGAGAGGTGGCAGGGGTTGCTGTAGCCAGTCCCTGAAGAATCATTTCCAGCTGAAAATGGGATTAGCCTCATACATTTACCCCAGGGGTCTAATAATACTTCCTAGTAGATTATGACATTGAAATTCTAATTCGACTGAGGAGGAAGATATAAGAATTGATCATCTTAATAAATGTATAAAGTTAAATAAAAAATGTGTCTTAAATAATTTATGGAGGGTCACAAGAAGAATGAATTCAATCTTGACAATGGAAAGAAAGGCAAGAGAAAAAAAAGCACCCATGAAAAATTATTGTGGGAAAAAACAAAACAAAATAAAGTACCTAAAATATATTCAAATTTATCAGTTATAATAAATATAAATATATATTGTATATAATTGTATATAAATAAATTGTATATAAATTATTGTATGTATACAAATAATATATATTGTATACATATAAAAATATATAAAAATAATTGTATATAAATAAATATAAATGTAAATGGGATTAACTCAATGATCAAAAGATAAAGAGTCGTCAATTAAATATAAAAGGATCCAATAAAAGCAGGTCCACAAGACACATATATGTCTTTTATATGTCTTTAAATATTTAAAGTAAAAGTATAGAAAAGCTTGAGAATAAAGGAAAGAAAACATTATGCCAGAAAAATATGACTGCAAAATTAGGATTAGTAGCTTAAATATGAAACAAAATAGACTTTAAAGGGATATTTTTAAAGGACAGTTGAAGTGGCTGTTAAGTGGCTTCATTGACAGAGAAATGAGGGCCAGATAAAATGGTACATTTACCATTAAATTAAAGGGAATAATAAGTTAATGTCACATGCCCATTCTTTAAAAATGTCAGTAAGATACACACACATCTGGAAAGACTGAACAAACAAAAGAGAGAATGGCAACACTAAAATGGTATTTGAAAAATAGTAAATTATCACTATGAATAACTATATGTTAATATATTTTAAAATCTAGATGAAATGTTTCTGGAATAAACGTAAAATGTCCACATTGATGATAAAGAAAATAGATTACTTCAATAGAAAATTAAATATTAAAAAATCAGAATATTATCAGTCCCCTTCCACATACACATACAAAAAGTCCTGTATCTTATAGACTTTATAATATTTTTGTCTATCAAACATTGAAGGAATAGTTAATCCCTATCTTATGTAAATTGTTCTAGAAAAGAAAAAGAGAGACATTTTCTTTTCTTATAAACTGGATTCCAAAAGTAGATAAGAGAAGGACAAGCACAGATAATTTAATTTATTATCATAAAGCCATAAAGTCTAAATAAAATGTATCACCTAATTAAAACACTCATTAAATAATATTTTAAGGTAGAACAGAGTCTTTCCCAGGAACAGAAGGAACAATTTAACAACAGAAAATATATTAGTGTACCTTACTATATAAAAACAAAACAATTTATCTTAATAGATTGGAAAACACATTTAATATTGTTCAGCATTTGCTAAGATAAAAGTGATCAGAAAACTACAAGTAGAAGACAGCTTCCTAAATTTGAAAGTTATGGATCAAAACCTAAACAGACATCTTACTTTATATAAAACTTTGGGTGTATCTGCTTTAATGATGAAAAGCTGACAATTTTGTTACCACTATCACTGCTCAATATAGTTTTGCAGGTAACAACCAATGCAATAGGACAAGAAAAAAACAAAATGAACCCCCATAAATAAATTAATTGAAAGTATAAGATGAGGAAGGAAGAAATAAAATCCTCATTTATAGCAGAAAATATGATCACCTATATAGAAAACTCAACAGACTCCACATACAAATTATATAATCAGTAAGAAAGTCCAAAAAGATCGAATTACAAAATCAATAGCATTTTTATATACCAACAAAAATAAATGAAAAGTTTAGTTAAAAAAATGTGATATAATTTACAATAAAACAAAACTATGAATTAATTAAAGAATTAACTTATCAGGATTCTCAAGGGTCTATAAAAAATTAAATATACACTTTGAATTAACAAGGAGAAAGTCTTAGAGAAATGTGAAGAATTACCTCATTCATGAGATGATTTAAGATCATAAAATGTTAATTTACATTGAGAGTATCTACAAACTCAATTTAGATTCCCAATTTCAAAAGTTTTACTGAGGAATTTGACTACTTTTTCTTAAGTTTATATAGAAGAATATATTTCTATAGAGCTACTACAATTTTTAAAAATAAAAGTATGAAGGTGAAATCCATTATTTCAAAGTTAAAGACACTCTATAAAGCCAAAGTATTTTCAAGGGGTGACATTGTTGTGACAACATAAAAACAGACCAGTGGAAAAGATTAGAGAACCTCTCAAAAATGCATATGGCAAATGACATATGATAGAGTTGGCAACACAAACCAGTGAGTAAACAATATATTATTTAAGCAGATGGTATTGGGAAAACTGAGACACTACATTGGGGAAAAATACAGTTTTATTCCTACTTCACAAAACATAAATGGGGAGCTAAAATTACAAAACTAATAAAATAAAAATGTTAAGGAATATCTTTAGAATCTTAGGATGGAGAATGAGTTCTTAAATAAAACACAAACACAAAAATATACAGAAACTATTGATTTCTATAGAGAATATTCAAAGAAATATTGAAAATCATTATAAGAGATGTATAACACACATCCACTCACACATCTTCATCTTCCATCACACATGTACATAAAATGATACTAGACTATTTATAAGAGAGGAAACCTGAATGACAAGTGAGCGTTTAAAGACATCCTCTGTCATATTAATCAGAAGAACAATAGTTAAACAATAAAAGATATGTCAGATTGGCAAATAATAAATTATTTAATTATTATTGTAAATATTGATAGGTTACTGGGATATAGGAACTTTTAGTAGACTTCTGATGTTAGTTCCTTAGTGACATTGTGAGTGTTCAGTAACATTAAATTCTCACATGACCTATTACCTGAAATCCACCCAAGCAAGATCAAATATGTGTCCTTTTGAGGAGATGTATAAGGATTTTCCTCACTACATTATTTGTGGTAGTGGAAGAGTTGGAGGCTGACTAGGATAATAGACATATGAAATATGGTAAACACTTCTGTGGAATACTCTGCAGCAGTCAAAAGCAAATTACAAGTACATACCATAATAAGATGGATCTTAACAGCATATTTTTTAAGTAAAAAAGTCATGAATAACACAAGATATATAGTGTAATAATATGTACATGAAATTAAAACACACACATATTCAAAATGACACTGTATATACTTCATTTTTTAAAAAAAGATTTTATTTATTTATTTGAGAGAGAGAGAGCAGAGAGAGAGAGAATGAGCAGGGGTCAGGGACAGACGGAGAGGGACAAGCAGACTCCCCGCTGAGCAGGGAGCCTGATTTGGAGCTTGATTCTAGGACCCCGGGATCATGACCTGAGCCAAAGTCAGATGCTTAACTGACTGAACCACTGAAGCACCCCATCACTGTATATTTTTCAAAAATGCCTGTCTAGCCAAGCATTTGTACCAAACACCTATGACATAAATTTAAAAGAATGAGATGAGCCTCAGAATAAAGTACAAGCAAATAAGAAAGGAGATGTGGCAAAAAACAGCAAATATCTACTAAGTGGGAAAAGTGCCTGAAACATGTACAGGGAAAGGTCATTGATAATCATATTTGCTTTGAGTCATATCCATCCCACATCAAATTAAATCCAGTTTGTCCCTCATCTATTAAAACTGGCAGAAAATCTAATTTGAGTTATTTTTTAAGGTGTCATTCTTGTCCCTGTTGATTTTATAATAACCCTTTAGGCTTTTATGATCCAACAAATTTTCTAGAGGTTCCCACGACTTAAGCTTGCCATGGTCACTGATGCCCTTCCGCTTGCCACCCCTCTCAATAGCTACACTTTATTTTTGCTTTGTACTGTAGCTCCTCTGGGTTTGTTGCAGCAACACCTGCTTTCTCTAGCCTGCCTTACTATTGTAGACAGTCCTTAATGTGGCCATTACACTTTTCTCCCCGTGAGTTTAGGCTCTTTCATAGAGTTGGGTACTTTTTTATCCTCCATCTTCCCAACCAAACTCCATTACTTTCCCTTCCAGGGTGGCTCAGGTCAAGTAATGATGAAACCAACCTTTGGAGTTGTCAAGAACCTGAACCATAAAACAGAAAAGCCCACTCTTTTTTGAGTGAGGAAAGGGTGGAGTCAAAGAATAGGAGAATATCACCATTTTCCATAGGTGTACCTTATAGCTACCAGAACCTGGTACAAATCAATGTCTTTATGGATCAACCAGGCATAGATGTGAACCTGGCTTCTTTACCTCAGGACTTCCCATACTATTTATTATGTTAAAGAATTACAAGGGGCTCTATGCACAAAATTTCATAAATTTATTTGCCCTTGGATTTTTGTTTCTTGGAGTACAGTATAAAACACTATTTGGGAGAGTCCAATTTGGGAAATTCTAAACTAAGGAATTGCTTTATCTCATTAGAGGTTGTCATTGCATGGCTAACTTCAACTCAGAAACTGAGCTACACATGTTATTTGATGTCCCAGAATTCATGCAAGCCCAGAACAGAGTTGTTATTTCTAATGTCCTTCCTATATCATACATCTTCAATGATGAAATAGTGACATCTTCCAGTTTTTCCAGATACAGCAGAAGAAATTGATTCTGTCACATGGCTAACTAGGAATCAATACTGTTTGATCTTATGTAATTCGCTGGTGATTTGCTCAATTAGTTCTTACAGAAGCATGCTATTCACTCTGTAGGATGTAGTCATTTTGTGTTAAGTACAATTTGAAATAAAAACTGGGGTTTCCTTACAGGTAAAAGTGTTTTTCTTTTGTTGTTATTACTATTATTTAGTATAATAATAATTATTATTATTTGAGTTATTTTTTAAGGTGTCATTCCTGTCCCTGTTGATTTTATAATAACCCTTTAGGCTTTTATGATCCAACAAATAATAATAATAATAATAATAAATATTATTATTACTAATAATAAATGTTATTACTATTATAATTATTACTATTATTACTATAATATTATTACTATTATTACTATTATTACTATTACTATTATTACTATAATACTATTATTATATTACTATTATTACTATAATACTAAGTGACAGGATCCAATATTTGTCATTGATAAGTTAATATTAAAGAACTTTAAAATTATAGTTTTCTTAATAAAGAAATAGGCTTTTAATTGTTAGATTCTTTATGTCTTCATCAAATATGACCCATCTTAGCAACACATTGGAGAAGTAAAGTGAAAGTGGATACACATCTTTTTAAATTTAACTTTTTTGGTGATAATTTATGTTTACATAGCATTTAAGTACAAAACAAAATTTTTATAGAATTCTAGACTGAAGTAAAATATGAGCCTAATTGCAAGGAGAAACATGTAAAAGACATCAAAAAGTGTTTTGGATGCAATTCATGGAAAGATGAGAACCTAAGAGATGTTATGAACCTATTTTTCTCAATTTGTTTTGCCAGTAGGCTAGAAATTGTAACATCTACCCCGTTACTTTAAGTGTGTGTAGAGGAAGATAAAAAAGTGACAACTATATATATATATATATATATATATATATAAAACAAAACATAAACCCTCATTAAGCATAATTCCTCATTAAACATAAACCCTCATTAAACATAAACAACTCTGACAAATGACAAGATCATACATTTACATATACACCAAGAGATAAGTACAAAATTGAGCAGACTAGTACAGTTATGTATATATCAGCATGCACAAATTTCACAGACATAATATTAGGCGAAATGAGTCAGCCACAAACAACTACATTTTATGTGTGTTGTGTGTTTGTATTTCCTTTATTATAATTTACATAGGCAGGCATAAATAATGGCATTGGAAATAAAAATACCCTATAACTTTGGGGAGAAGGGAAGGGTAATGATTTAGAGAGGTTACAGATGGGGATGTCTTTTGAAATATTGGCAATATTCTCTTTTTTGATCTGAATTGTGACTACAAGTGGATTGCCCATTATAGAAAATCCATTCCGTTTTACATTTATTTTGTGTACTTTCCTTAAAAATGTAATATATTTTATTTTTTATGACAAGTGATGATATTTTTAATATTAAAAAATTTAGCCCAATTTAAACATTTGACTTATCCGAATCTTGTTCCCTTTCTATGAGCCATGTACTTATATTTATTGATGACTCTCAAGGTATATTTACATAAAGGGAAGGTCTGCAAAGCTTTCTTTTCCTTTATTTTTAATTAAAAAAAAATTAAAGATTTTATCTATTTATTTGACAAAGAGAAAGAGCACAAGCAGGGGGAACTGCAGAGGGAGAGGGAGAAGCAGACTTCCCCTTGAGCAGGGAGCCCAATGTGGGGCTTGATCCCAGGACCCTGAGATCATGACCTGAGCCAAAGGCAGACGCTTAACTGACTGAGTCACCCAGGTGCACAAATTTTTAAAATTTTTTTAAGATTTATTTATTAGAGAGAGAGAGAGAGAGCACAAGCAGGGGGAGAGGTGGAGGGAAAGAATCTCAAGCACCCTCCCCGCTGAGCACTGAGCTTGATGCCACCATCCTGAGATCATGACCGGAGCTAAAACCAAGAGTCAGACTTAATCGGCTGAGCCACCTAGGTGCCCCTATTTTTAAAATTTTTTTAAGTTTTTATTTAAACTTCAGGTAGTTAATAGACTGTGTAATATTACTTTCAGGTGCAGAATTTAGTGACTCAACACTTCCATGCAATACCTGGTGCTCATTACAATAAGTGCACTCCTTAATCCCCATCATCTATTTCACCCATTCCCCCCATCTCCCTTCTGGTAACCATCAGTTTGTTCTCTATATTCAAGAGTCTATTTCTTGGTTTGCCTCTCTCTTTTTTTCCAACAGACACATGAAAAGATGCTTAACATAGCCCATCATCAGGGAAATGCAAATCAAAACTATAATGAGATATCACTTCACACCTGTCAGAATGGCTAAAATTAACAACACAAGAAACAACAGGTGTTGGAGAGGATTTGGAGAAAGGGGATCCCTCTTACACTGTTGGTTGGAATGCAAACAGGTATCTCTACTCTGGAAAATAAATAGAGGGTCCTTAAAAAGTTAAAAATAGAGCTACCTTATTATTCAGCAATTGGACTACTATGTATTTACCCAAAAAATACAAATATACAACCCAAAGGGATACATATACCCCGATGTTTATAGCAGCATTATCAACAATAACCAAATTATGGGAAAATGTCATATATTTTTAAAAGAGTTTAACAATCCCACCTAAAAAAAACATGGAAGGTGGGGATAGACCATTTTGATTTCAAATCCTGAATCTGCCACCCATTATTGTCTGTGGCTTTGGGAAAATGTTGTTTAACTCTTAGAATCTTGGTTTCCTCATTTGTAAAATGGAATTTATTATAACTACTTGGGATTGTGTCATAGGATTTAGTGGGATTCCATGTAATAAGTGCCTTTGCCTCAGTGGGACTTTAATAAAATTAATAAAAGTTAGCCACCCACTCTCAACTTTGAACATTCTATTTCATGACAGTATGCTGACAGTCATGAGGAGGAAGACTATATGGTCACACTATTCTGCCATATGAAAAACTGAGATTCTAAGCCAATTGGTCTAGGAAAACAAAGTTCACTACATGCTTGTTGATACCCATGATTGCTTGACTATTGTCAATCTATCCTGCATTAGCCCATCAGAAGGCACAGCGAGGGACCTGGTTACAAGACTAGGCAGATTAAGAAGTCTTGGCTGAAAAAATCAATTTAATTCATAGACCAATATGGATCTATTAATGAGCTAAGACTCCATAGCTTCATTTGGATCAAAATCCTCACTCTTAAGAAAATCCACTGGGGCACCTGGGTGGCTCAGTCTGTTAAGCATCTGCTTTCAGCTCAGGTCATGATCCCGGGGTCCTGGGATCGTGCGCTGCATTGGGCTCCCTGCTTGGTGGGAAGTCTCCCTCTCCTTCTGCTCCTCCTCCTAGCTTGTACTCTCTCACATGCTCTCTCTCATTTGCTCTCTCAAATGAATAAATAAAATCTTTAAGAAAAAAAAAGGAAAATCCACCAAATTTGCTCTTTTTTACATGTTTACATCATGCACTCAGTGGCAACTATGCTGATTACATCAGGTTTTCCAGTAATTTTTTTTTTTTCTGTTCTAAGGTTAAAACTAAAACCCACATTGCATTTAGTTGTTATGACTTCTTAGTCTCCACCAAACTGATAATTTCTCACTCTTATCTTTTATGACTTTGACACTTTTTCAGAAAACAGGTCACTTGTTTCTCTCTCTCACCTCAATTTGGGAATGTTATGATTAGATTGAAATTATGCTTTATTGAGAATTATTCCTCAGATGCAATATGTTCTTCACTGTACGTCGTGCCAGTGGGTACATTACACAGATATATCTTATTCCTGATGATGTTAACCTTGGTCACATGGTTAAGGTGGCATCTGTTGCCATGCTTTCCACTGTAGAGTTCCTGTTTTCCCTTGTAATTAATAAATATTGGGGTGGGGATAATATTTGGAGACTGCAAATATCTTTTTTCTCCTTCCACTTTTACCTACTTAGTTTTAGCATGGGTCCTGAGTGCAGCAGTTATTACCATAGTGTTCTAAAGGTGCATTTCTGTTTTTTTTTTTTTCCATTTCTTCTACATTTAATCATTGAAATCTGTCCTGAGATGATCTTTTCTTTCTTTCTTCCTTCCTTCCTTCACTCTTTCTTTCTTTTTCTCTTTCTTTCTTTCTTTCTTTCTTTCTTTCTTTCTTTCTTTCTTTCTTTCTTTCTTTCTTTCTTTCTTTCTTTTTCTTTTTTCTTTCTCTTTCTCCTTTTTCTGTCAAATTTCTCTTTCTTTCTTTCTCCTTCTTTCCTTCTATCAAATTTCTCTTTCTCTTTTTTTCTTTCTTCTTTCTATCAAATTTCTCTTTCTTTCCTTCTTTCTAGCAAATCTTTTTCTCTTTCTTTCTTTCTTTCTTTCTTTCTTTCTTTCTTTCTTTCTTTTCTTTCTTTCTTTCTTCTTTCTTTCTTTCCTTCCTTCCCCTCCTGTCTCTCCCTCTCTTTCTTTCTTTCTTTCTTCTCTTTCTTTTTGATGGTATGGGCTCATGAATATTTCTTTTATTCTTTTTATAATAATCTATTACTAAATTTTTTCTTAATTTTCCATGATGTGGCTATTGGAAACTCTTTCAGTTTGACTCTTGTGTGTTTTGACTCCTATTTTTGTTTGTTTGTTTTTGAAATGCCTTATTTTCTCCTTCCTTTCCTATTTTTCTTCTCCTTTTTTTTCTTTTTTCCCTATATTCTGGCACCAGCAATCCTCTAAAATTTCTGTCGGACTTTTCCTGCCTGAGAGTTAGAATCTGCTTAATCAAGAATCTCTGGCCCCTTTTACTGAAAAGCATTTAGAATCCAAGATCCAGCTGCTGAGTGCACTCATTAATAATTGGATTTCATTGTTTCATGACCGACTCAGCAGACACGTGCAAGCATACACACACACACACATAATTTTTATAGTCATAACTTTGAGTCTGATCTAGCAACAGAGGGCTCTAGCTTTCCTCCTTTCTTTATAACTTGGTTTTTTTCTGACAATGAAAAGCCTGGTTCTAATTATCTGGGCTGTATTTGTGTATATGTGCAATTTTAGTATACCCCAGAATATTGCTAACTCATACATCTTTGAAAATCAATTTACCATCTAGAGCACAATGTTGATGTAGTGTTACTTTTTTGTCTTTACCTTTACAACATCCAGTCAAAACACTGTTCTTTAAAGTTAATTAGGTCAGCTCCTTTCCTCCTTGCCTCTTTCAGTGTGGCTTATACAACATTTTTGTCATACATTTAAGATTCATTGTTTAGAATGTGCAGTTTATCTTGGGACTCCCCCACATCATGGTTGCTACTTTAAAAGGTATGTATAGTAAAACTCACTATTTTTTTGGTATAAATTTGTGTGAATTTTCACAAAAGCACCATCATTTTTCTATTTAAAAATGTTCCATCTCCTGCTAAGCTCTCCCAAGGTGACTTTTTGTAGTCAACCCAACAATTGGCAACACTGACCTGTTCTCCATCGGGGCAGTTTTGTTCTTTCAAAAATTCTGTATAAGTAGAATGATATAATATGTAACATTTTGATTCTTCTCACTTTCACTTAGCAAAAAGAATCCAAGTTTCATTTATGTTGTTGCATGAATCAATATTTTATTCCTTTTTATTGGTAATAGTATACCATTGTGTTGATGTACTAATTTGTTCATCCATTCACTCCTTGAAAAATATCTGGGCTGTTTTCAGTTTTGGGAGTTTATAAAAAATTGTTATAACATTTATGTACCATTTTTTTGTGCACATAAGTTTTCATTTCTCTTGGAAAAATACCTAGGTGTGAAATTGCCAAATCACATAGTAGGCATATATTTAAATATATGAAAACTTCAAATTGTTTTCCAAAGTAGGAATACCATTGCAAATTTCCTCAACAATGTATAAGATACCAGTTTCTCTACACTCCCATCAATATCATCAGGATTTTTTTCTTCTCTCTCTCGTGCACACACGCTTTCTCTCTCTCTCTCTCTCTCTCTCTGCCATTCCAATAGTTGTGGCATCTCATTGTATTTTGATTTAAATTTTTCTAATAACTAATGATTTTAAGCATTGTTTCATATGTTTATTTGTCATCCACATTTGTTCTCTCATGAAGTGTCTTCAGATCTTTTGCCCATTATTTTAAAATGAAAATTTTTTATTTGAGATAATTCTACATTCATATACAGTTGTAGGAAATAATGCAGAGAGATTTCATATGCTTTTACTCACTTTCCCCCAATGGTAACATCTTGTAAAATTATAGTACAACATCACACCAGGGTATTGACATTGATAGAGTCAAGATACAGAACATTTCCAGAAGCACAAAGATCAGTCATGGTACCCTTTTAGCTATATCTACTTCCCTCCTACCATTATGTAGAGCTCTCTCTGCCTCTGGTAATTTTCTTTGCTCTGAGTTTACTTTATCTGATATTAATGTAACTATTCCTGCTTTCATTTGATTAATGTTTTCATGACATAGCTTATCCCATTCTTTCACTTTCAACCTGCTTATATCATTATACTTAAAGGGAGTTTCTTGTAGATAGCATATAGTTGAGTCATATTTTTATTTACCTTGTCAATTTCTACTTAAAATTGTCAAATTCTGCCTTTTAATTATGTAGGGCATTTTCATTTAGTGAATGTATGGATATATTAGGGCTTAAGTCTTGCATTTTGTTTTCTTTTGTGGTCTTTGCTTTTAATCTTCTTTTTCATGCTTTTCTGAGGCTTATTTATTATTTTTTAAGCATTCCTCTTTATTTATGTATTTTGACTATATTTCTTTGTGTATCTTTTAAAATGGTTTTTGTAGGTATTATATACATAAAACTTATCACAGTCTGCAATGTCACTATTATACCAGTTTGGGTGAAGTGTAGAAATCTTCCTATCTTTGGGTCCATTTATACTCCTTTATAATAAAATTACCTTAAATATTTAATATGTTTAATACTTACTCTACATACATTTACCTTCAGAATCACATCAGGCAGTGTTATACTGTTACTTCAACTATCAAATAATTTAGGAAACTCAAGAGGAGAAGGAATATGTATTTCACCCAGATTTTTTACTCTTTCTGTCATTCTCTCTCTTCCTGATATGCCCAGATTCCTTTTTTTCATCACTTTCTTTCCTTTTTAGAAAACTTCCTTCAGTCATTCTTTTAGGGTAGATCTTCTAGTAACAAATTCTTTTAGTTTTGTTCATCAGAGAATATCTTTATTTGCCCTAATTCCTGAAAGAACTTTCACTGATTTACAATTTTGAGTTGACAGTTCTTTTTTCTCTTCATTTGAAAAATGTGCACTTCCTTCGAGTCTCCATGGTTTCTTTTTTTTTTTTCATTTTTTTTTTATTATACTTTGTTAGTCACCATACAGTACATCATTAGTTTTTGATGTAGTGTTCCATGATTCATTATTTGCGCATAACACCCAGTGCTCCATGCAGTACATGCCCTCCTTAATTCCCATTACCTGGCTAAACCATCCCCCCCACTCCCTCCCTTCTAAAACCCTCAGTTTGTTTCTCAGAGTCCATAGTCTCTCATAGTTCATCCCCTCCTCTGAATTCCCCCCCTTCATTTTTCCCTTCCTTCTCCTAATGTCCTCCATGCTATTCCTTATGTTCCACAAATAAGTGAAAGCATATGATAATTGACTTTCTCTGCTTGACTTATTTCACTTAGCATAATCTCCTCCAGTCTCATCCACATTGATGTAAAAGTTGGGTATTCATCCTTTCTGATGGCCGAGTAGTATTCCATTGTATATATGGACCACGTCTTCTTTATCCATTCATCTGTTGAAGGGCATCTCGGCTCTTTCCACAGTTTGGCTATTGTGGACATTGCTGCTATGAACATTGGGGTGCATATGGCCCTTCTTTTCACTGCATCTGTGTCTTTGGGTAAATACCCAGTAGTGCAATTGCTGGGTCACAGGGTAGTTCTATTTTTAATTTTTTGAGGAACTCCACACTGTTTTCCAAAGTGGCTGTACCAACTTGCATTCCCACCAACAGGGTAAGAGGGTTCCCCTTTCTCCACAACCTCTCCAACGTTCATTGTTTCTTGCCTTGTCAATTTTTGCCATTCTAACTGGTGTAAGGTGGTATCTCAATGTGGTTTTGATTTGAATTTCCCTGATGGCTAATGATGATGAACATTTTTTCATGTGTCTGTTAGCCATTTGTATGTCTTCTTCAGAGAAGTGTCTGTTCATGTCTTCTGCCCATTTTTGACTTGATTGTTTGTTTTTTGGGTGTTGAGTTCGAGAAGTTCTTTATAGATCTTGGAAATCAGTGCTTTGTCTGTAGTGTCATTTGCAAAAATCTTCTCCCATTCTGTGGGTTGCCTCTTTGTTTTGTTAACTGTTTCCTTAGCTGTGCAGAAGCTTTTTATCTTGATGAAGTCCCAAAAGTTCATTTTCACTTTTGTTTCCCTTGCCTTTGGAGACGTGTCTTGAAAGAAGTTGCTGTGGCCAATGTCGAAGAGGTTACTGCCTATGTTCTCCTCTAGGATTTTGATGGATTCCTGTCTCACATTGAGCTCTTTCATCCATTTTGAGTTTATCTTTGTTTATGGTGTAAGAGAATGGTCAAGTTTCATTCTTCTGTATATAGCTGTCCAAATTTCCCAGCACCATTTATTGAAGAGACTTTTTCCCATTGCATATTTTTTCCTGCTTTGTCGAAGATTATTTGACCATAGAGTTGAGAGTCCGTATCTGGGCTCTGTATTCTGTTCTACTGGTCTATGTGTCTGTTTTTGTGCCAGTACCATGCTGTCTTGGTGATCACTGCTTTGTAATATGGCTTGAAATCGGGCAACGTGATGCCCTCAGCTTTTTGTTTTTCTTTTTCAACATTTCCTTGGCGATTCAGGGCCTTTTCTGATTCCATATAAATTTTAGGATTGTTTGTTCCAGCACTTTGAAAAATGCCATTGGTATTTTGATCAGGATGGTGTTGAAAGTATAGATTGCTCTGGGCAGCATAGACATTTTAACAATGTTTATTCTTCCAATCCATGAGCATGGAATGTTTTTCTATCTTTTTGTGTCTTCAATTTCTTTCATGAGTGTTCTGTAGTTCCTAGAGTATAGATCCTTTAAGTCTTGGTTAGGTTTATTCCAAGGTACCTTATGGTTTTTGGTGCTATTGTAAATGGAATCGTTTCTTTAATTTCTCTTTCTACAGTTGCGTTGTTAGTGTTTAAGAAAGCAATTGATTTCTGTGCATTGATTTTGTATCCTGCCACATTACTGAATTGCTGTATGAGTTCTAGTAATTTGAGGTAGATTCTTTTGGGTTTTCCACATAAAGTAGCATATCATCTGTGAAGAGAGAGAATTTGACTTCTTCTTTGCCAATTTGAATACGTTTTATTTCTTTTTGTTGTCTGATTGCTGTTGCTAGGACTTCTAGTACTAAGATGAACAATAGTGGTGAGAGTGGGCATCCCCGTCGTGTTCCTGATCTTAAGGGAAAGGCTATCAGCATTTCCCCATTGAGAATGATGTTCGCTGTGGGTTTTTCATAGAAGGATTTTATGAACTTGAGGAATATTCCCTCTATCCCTATACTCTGAAGAGTTTTAATCAGGAAAGGATGCTGTATTTTGTCAAATGCTTTTTCTGCATCTATTGAGAGGACCATATGGTTCTTCTCTCTCCTCTTATTAATGTGTTCTATCACATTGATTGATTTGTGAATGTTGAACCACTCTTGCATCCCAGGGATAAATCCCACTAAGTCATGGTTCATGATCCCTTTATTTTATTTTTTTAATTTAATTTAATTTTATTATGTTATGTTAGTCACCATACAATACATCATTAGTTTTTGATGTAGTTGTCCTTTGAATGTACTGTTGGATCCTATTAGCTAGGATTTTGTTGAGAATTTTAGAATCTATATTCATCAGGGATATTGGTCCGAAATTCTTCTTTTTGATGGGGTCTTTACCTGGTTTGGGGATCAAGGTAATGTTGGCCTCATAGAATGAGTCTGGAAGCTTTCCTTCTGTTTCCATTTTTTTGAAACAGCTTCAGGAGAATAGGTATTATTTCTTCTTTGAATGTTTGGTAGAATTCCCCAGGGAATCCAACAGGCCTGGACTCTTGTTTTTCTTTGGGAGGTTTTTACTCACTGCTTCAATCTCATTACTGGTTATTGGCCTATTCAGGTTGTCAATTTCTTGCTGTTTCAGTCTTGGTAGTTTATAGGTTTCCAGGAAGGCATCCATTTCGTCCAGGTTGTTTAATTTGCTGGCATATAGTTGTTGATAATTTCTAATAATTGTTTCTATTTCCTTGGTGTTAGTCATGATCTCTCCCCTTTCACTCATAATTTTATTAATTTGGGTCCTTTCTCTTTTCTTTTGGATAAGTCTGGCCCGTGGTTTATTGATCTTATTAATTCTTTTAAAGAACCAGCTTCTAGTTTCATTGATCTGATCTACTGTGTTTCTGGTTTCTAATTCATTGATCTCTGCTCTAATCTTAATTATTTCTCTTCTAATGCGTGGCTTGGGCAACATTTGTTGTTTTTTCTCCAGTTCTTTAAGGTGTAAAGTTAGTTGGTGAATTCGGGATTTTTCTATTTTTTTGAGTGAGGCTTGGATGGCTACGTATTTTCCCCTTAGTACCGCCTTGCAGTATCCCATAGGTTTTGGACCGATGTGTTTTTGTTCTCATTGATTTCCATGAATTGTTTGAGTTCTTCTTTGATTTCCTGGTTGACCCAAACATTCTTAAGCAGAGTGGTCTTTAGCTTCCAAGTGTTTGAATTTCTGCCAAATTTTTTCTTGTGATTGAGTTCCAGTTTTAAAGCATTATGGTCTGAGAATATGCAGGGAAAAATCTCAGTCTTTTGGTATTGGTTGAGACTTGATTTGTGACCCAATATGTGGTCTATTCTGGAGAAAGTTCCATGTGCGCTCAAGAAGAGTAAGTATTTTGTTGTTTTAGGGTGGAATGTTCTGTATATATCTATGAGGTCCATCTGGTCCAGTGTGTCATTCAAAGCTCTTGTTTCTTTGTTGATTTTCTGCTTAGATGATCTGTCTATTGCTGAGAGTGGAGTATTGAGGTCTCCTACAATTAACATATTATTATCAATATGTCTCTTTATTTTGGTTAACATTTGGCTTATGTAGTTGGCTGTTCCCAAGTTGGGGGCATAGATATTTACAATTGTTAGATCTTCTTGTTGGATAGACCCTTTAAGAATGATACAGTGTCCTTCTGTGTCTCTAACTACAGTCTTTAGCTTAAAATCTAATTTGTCTGATATGAGAATTGCTACTCCAGCTTTCTTTTGAGGTCTGTTGGCATGAAAGATGGTTCTCCATCCCTTCACTTTCAGTCTGGATATATCTTTAGGTTCAAAATGAGTCTCTTGTAGACAACATATGGATGGGTCCTGTCTTTTATCCAATCTGCAACCCTGTGCCATTTTATGGGAGCATTTAGGCCATTCACGTTGAGAGTGATTATTGAAAGATAAGATTTTATTGTCATCATGTTGCCTGTGAAGTCCTTGTTTCTATAGATTGTCTCTGTAAATTTCTGTTCCTTATCTCTCTGGGGGTCTTTCTCCTTTTATAGAACTCCCCTTAATATTTCTTGCAGGGCCGGCTTAGTGGTCACATAGTCTTTCCGTTTCTGCTGGTCTTGGAAGATCTGCATCTCCCCATCCATTCTAAATGACAGCCTTGCCAGATAAAGTATTCTTGGCTGCATGTTCTTCTCATTTAGTACCCTGAATATGTCTTGCCAGGCCTTTCTGGCTTGCCAGGTCTCTGTGGATAGGTTTGACGTTATTCTGATGTTCTTCCCTCTGTACGTAAGGAATCTCTTCCCCCTAACTGCCCTTAAGATGGTTTCCTTTGTTCTAAGATTTGCGAGTTTTGCTATTACATGCCGGGGCATTGTTCTGTTTTCCTTGATCTTGGGAGGGGTCCTCTCTGCCTCTAGGACATGAGTGTTTGTTTCATTCCCCAGGTTAGGGAAGTTCTCAGCTATGATTTGCTCAAATATATCTTCTAGTCCTCTCTCTCCACTCCCTCAGGGATCCCAATAATTCTGACATTGGAACGTTTCATGGCATCACTTATTTCTCTAATTCTGTTTTCACGGATTTTAAGCTGTTTGTTCCAGGCCTCCTCCTGTTCCTTCTCTTCTATCAGTTTGTCTTCTAGATCACCAATTTGTTCTTCTGCCTCATTTACTCTAGCTGTTAGAATATCTAGATTAGATTGGATCTCATTGATAACATTTTTAAGTTCTGCCAGATCAGCTCTCCTTTCTGCCTTTAGAGGGCCCTTAGGGACTCTATGTTGCCATTAATTGATTTCTCCATTCTAGCTATTGTCTTCACAACTACTATCTTGAATTCCATTTCTGACATCTTGGTTATATCTGTATCCATTTGTAAATCTGTGGCAGAAGTCACAGTCTGTGAGTCTTTCCTATTTTGGAGGTTCCTCCTCTTAGTCATTCTGTTGAGGGGTGGTTGAGAGAATGTACGGAGTCCAAATTATTGACCACAACCCAAGCAAAATGCACCTATTTTATAGGGGCCTTAGGGTTGCCAGTCTCTTGTTCTCCCAGCCTGTCTTCTGGGGGAGGGGCCTGCTGTACTGTTACTCAGGCAACCCTCTTTGGGCAGAGTTGTCCTGCCCCCTGTGGGGGAGGGGCATGTGCTCAGTGAAAACCGGTTTTGGGGCTTTTGTTCTCTGGCAGCTTTCCCTGGCGGCTTATCACGTCTCTTCCGAGAGTAAGAGCAGAAGTGACCATTTCCAAACCTCTGCCTCAGAACAGAGATATCTCAGTCTGTTCTTCAGTGAGCTCTCCAGGCCACACTGTCTCCGTTTCTGTCTGCACTGCTAAAACTGCAGCATCCTGGGTTGTGTGTCCCACAGCAGCACTCCCAGTCCTCACCTCCAGGTCGGGGCACGTCTCTGCCCTTTGTGCTTCTAAAACTGCCAGCTTCCCCCAAATCACATGCATGCCCATACAGCTCCAATTTTCAGTCCAGGGGGCTGCCCTAATGTCCTTTCCCCACTGCTACTGGTCTGCGCGTCTGTGCTCCGTCCGCAGCATGGGAGACTTTTGCACTCCCGTGATGCAGGATCCCAGAGGCTCCCTCCCCTTTATGTTCATCTTCTGATATCTGGCCACAGAACCACGGCTCCCCACTTCATACCTCGAAACCAACCACTGGGGATATTCTGTTTGTAGAGATCCAGATATATCTTCTTACATCTCAGGCTGATTTCATGGGTGTTCAGAGTGGTCTGGTAGATGTCCAGCTCAATTCAGGGGACCGGTTGAAATACGGTCCCATACTCCTCCACCATTTTTTCCCATCCCCAGAATTTGCATTTTAACATGACTTCTAGGTGATTTATATACACACTGTATGCATAGCTTGATCTATTCTGTTTGCCCTTCAGATCCTCTTCCAGCCTGTTCTTTTCCCTGGGAGACTAGCCTATGTGGACTGCAGCAAGCTTCCACCTGGGTTCAGTAAACCTTTTAGAAAGGATATGCATCCAAATCTTAAGCCACTCTCTCCAGAAGTTCTATAACTTCAGACAAGTTGTTCAATCTTCCAGAAAGTGGTCGCTTTTCTGTTCAGAGAATTGCTGCTATTCTTTTCTTTGATCTCCTGTTGAGTTCGTAGGTGTTCAGAATGGTTTGATCCCTATCTAGCTGAATTCCTGGGACCAGACGAAATTTAGGTCTCCTACTCCTCCGCCATCTTGCTCCTCCCCCCAGTCTCCATGGTTTCTGACAAGATATATGCTGCTACTAGAATTGTGTTTTTTCTATAGTTAAAGTGTCATTTCTCTTATTGTTTTCAAAATTTTTACCTTTTTTTTTTTTTCAAAAGTTTGACTCTTATGTGACTTGGTGTGTGTTTGTTTTTTCTTTCGAGGTTTTCCTATCTGAAGTTTACTCAGTTTGAATCTGAAGGCCTTTTGTCAAATTTGGGAAATTTTCAGGAATTATCTTTTTGAGTATCTTTTCTGTTTCACTTTCTCCTCTCTTTCTGGAACCCTGAAGAAGGAATGTTAGATCTTTTAATACAGTCCTATAGATCTCTGAGGCTCTGATCATTTTTTTTGCCCATTCTATTTTCTCTCTGTTGCTCAGATTGAATAATTCCTATAGTTTTATCTTCCAGTTCACTGACATTTTTATCATTATTATCCCATTTTATCTCTTTATTCCCTCTTCTTTAGTTTATTTTTTCTGAGATTTATATAGTCACTCTAGCTTTCTTTTGGTTAGTGTTGCACTGTGTATATTTTCTAATCATTTACTTATAACTTATCTATGTATTTATAATTAAATTAATTTACTGTAAATGACATATAGTTAATTGTTGCTTTTTTTAAATCCTATCTGAGAGTATCTGAAATATAAGTAGGATTTTAGACCACTGAAATGTTGTTATTCATATGCTTGGATTAAAATATGCCATCTTATTAGCTACTTTCTATTTGACCATCTCTTCTTTTCTTTCTCTGTCTTTTTTTTTCACCTTGTATTTGATTAAATAAGCATGTTTTCATAATTCAATTTTATCTTTTGTGTTGACTTATTATACCTCTTACTGATTTTTTTCAGTGATATCCCCTAGGTTTTACAATATCGATCTTTAATTAATCAGAGAATAGCTCCAAATTATATTGTAGACTTAATGTGTAAAGACCTTACAGAAGTATATTTCCAATTATTTTCTTTCATCCTCTGGGCTATTCTTGCCATACATTTCAGTTTTTCATATGCTATAAGCATGTAGCACATTGTTATTAATTTTGCTTGACAGTGAGTTACCTATTAAAAATTTTACAAAAATATATTATTTCCCTTCATTTATTGCACTTCAGTTTTTGTATAGTTTTTTTTGGCCTGATATCAAATTCCTTTTGTCTGAAAAATATTCTTTAATGTTTTTTGTAAGTAGGTCCTCTGTCAATCAATTCCCTCAGTTTTGTTTGAGAAAAAGATTTATTTATCCATTATTTCTGAAAGATGGTTTCACTGGATAAAAATTCGAGGCTGACATTTGTTTTTCTTTCTGTAAAAAAAAAAAAAAGTGATGCTATTCAATTGTTTTCTTGCTTACATGGTTTCTGATGAGACAAATATTATACTTCATTTTTTTGACCCTCTCTATCTAATGTAGCTTTTATCTCTGGCTGCCTTCAAGATTTTTTTTCTTATTATTTTAGCGGTTTGACTGTGTGTGTATGTGTGTGTGTGTGTGTGTGTGTGTGTGTTATTTATTCTGCTTGGATTTCTCTGAGGTCATATCTCAGACCTCTGGTTTGGTGTCCTTCATAAATTTTGAACATTCAGCCATTGCTTCTTCATATCTTTATATATGTTTTATACTCTGTTCTTTCTTCTATTCCTAGTATTCCAATTTGCAAATGTTAAGCCATTTAATATTGTCTCACAGCTCTTAGGTGCTCTGTTCTGATTTTTTTTTTTTTTTACTTATTTTATTCATATTTGAGTAATTTCTAGTAACTGTCTTGAAGTTCACTGATTTTTCCTCAGCTATGATTGATGAGTTCATTAAAGGCATCCTTTATCTCTGTTACTGTTTCTCTTTTTTAATATTCCCATTTGATTTCTTATAATTTTTATCTCTCTGAGGAAATTACCCATGTGATCTTGTAGTCATACACCTTTCCTGTTTGAACAGAGGTTGGAAAATCTTCTCTTGTAAATGGTGAAGTAGTAGATATTTTAGGCTTTCCTGTCTATGTGGTCTCTGTCATTACCAACCTTTCTGTTGTAGCAGAAAAGCAGCCACATATAATATGTAAATGAGAATGATTGTGTTTCAATCATTTTTTTAAGGATACTGAACTTTGCAATTCATGTAACTTTTACATGGCTTGAAATATTATTCTTCTTTTAATTTTTTTTCTCCAAATCTTTAAAAATCTAAAATCTATTCTTAGCTCATGGACCATACAAAAGCATGTTGGCTAAATTTTGTCTTAGGGCCATACTTTGCTCACCCTTGTATTAGAGCCTTTAACATATTAATCATCATAATTTTAAATTCCCTGTTATCCTAATTGCTAAGGCCACAAGGGTTTCTCTGGTCTTTACACATTTGGTCTATAACAATTTTCCAGACACTGTGGCTAAGCTCTTCCTACCAGTGAATGGTTTCATCCACCCCAGGTAAGACAATGCTCACATTTCACCTTGTGTCCTCCTGCAGACACCTTTCTCTTCCTAGACTTTGATTGCCCCATGATCTTAGCTCTTATAGTTACAAGAGAATTCATAAACCTACAGTTTGTCCAGCTCTTCTGTTGTTGTAAATGTAGAGGTGATGTTTCTTCCAGCTCTCTACACCCATAAGTGTAAAGTAGGCATTCCCAATATTCTTTTAACTTTAACTTTCTGATAAGATCTAAATCGGGTAGAGAATGATTCCCAATTAACTTAATTATAGTCATTTGAGGTGACGTGGTCCAAAAATGATTTATGATAATACATGGGCTTTATGTCAGCCTTTTTGGGCCAGGATAGACTCTTCATCAAGGTATCTCCTCTTCAGAGGGGAAGAGAAGTGAGAATAAATAAGAACTGTTAGTTCAAAGATTCTATTTGATTCAACTTTATGAATAGGGCCCTTTAGAGAATTGCAGAAACTTGATATGGTGTGGGTATAGGGCCAACATTCAAATTATTAAAAGCTAGAAGACTTCTGTATCTCCTTTGTTAGTCTTTGAATCTGGTGAGCTACGTCTTCAGCAGCTATTCACTCTTGGGGCTCTGAGTCTAATTGTGGGTACATACAGCAAAGTAGCAAAAAGACAAACTCACACAACAGATGAGGACCCTTCTGTAAAAACTTAGCAGAGTATTTAGCACATAAGGAACATCTGAGAATATTAAAGAGTAGAACTCTCAGAATGCAGTTGTCTACCTGTTTTTGTGTTTATCTCCTCTATTAAATGGCTAATTCCTTGACAAAAGGGATTGTATCTTAATTATTTTTGGATCCAAAATACCAAGTCAAGGCTTTGTACATAGTGAGCATTTGATAAATATTAGCTAACTCCATTTTATTTATTTATTTATTTATTTATTTAAAGATTTTATTTATTCATTTGAGACACAGAGATACAGAGAGAGAAAGAGAGCATGAGCAGGGAGAGAGGCAGAGGGAGAGGGAGAAGCAGGCTCCCTGCTGAGCCAGGAGCCCGATGTGGGGCTCAATCCCAGGACCCTGGGATCATGACCTGAGCCGAAGGCAGACGTTTAACCATCTGAGCTACCCAGGCACCCCGCTAACTCCATTAAAAAAAAAAATTAAATGATTGCCACATTCAATTTATGTTTGTCTCTCTTTCCCTACTGAAATCTCCATGAAGGCAGAAATCTGTCAGTCTTTTTCATTATTTTAGTCAGGTATCTAAATATGGATAATTGTAGATGCGTAATAAATATTGATTGTTGGAAATAGTTTCTTTTGACAAATTTCCTCTGCTTACACATGTCTAAAATGGTCAAATAGTCTCTTTTGACAAATTTCCTCTGCTTACACATCTTTCATATGGCCAGTGTTTGAGCCTGGATGGTATTTCTATATCCATCATCACCTAAAAATATACAACTCTCATTTGGATTTATTTGCTGTTAAAATGGCTCTCTGTTCTTTGGACAATGTATTCTTTCTACAGACAGAATTACTTGTTACAGATCAAATATGTAGAAAGTCTCAGAATAGTTCACCCAAGAAGGGGAACTCTGGACAAGGCTAAGTAAGTCAGAATTCTCAGGAAGAAGTCATTTACAAGTTTCAAATATGCAGCTATATAGTCTCATTAAATGTAATGTTGGCAGTAGTCAGTTCCACTTCACTGAACTTTTCCAACAATCTAATTTGAAGAGCTCATAAGAATAATTGATGCCCAACTCATTGATGACAAATATTAGAGAAGTTGAAGAACTTAGCATTTATTTTAGATGAGTTTATAACCTAGTAGAAAGAACAAGGAGTATACCCTTGAAATGATATTACAGACAAAGTTCCATGGAGTGAACATAAACAAAATTTGAACTGTATCTAAAATGCCCATGTGTCTCCAGTTCAGATAGCAGGGGTAAGTTGGTGCAAACATTTTTTTGCAGTATAGAAACAAAAAATGCAAGCAAATATGAAAGTATAGGATATATGAAATCATTTGCAGGACTGATGGGATTTGGACTTCTTCCTTTCCTTTGATATGTTTAATAAATTATGCAGTAGATACTTTACTTTTGAAGGAATAAAGTATGAAAGATTAATAAATGTCCAAAGGAATGACTTTCTAAATTAAGAGTATTTGGGGTAGATTAAAAGCATCTTTCTTTTATCAAGCAGTTGCTCTATGGTAAGTATTCTCCCATGTTCTTTGTAATTATCTCTCCATTTATTTCTTGGAAACATTATAAGTTGAAGCATTTATCATCATCATTTTAGACGTGAGGAGACGGAGACATGGAGAAGTTTGGCAAGAAATAAGTAAGGAACCAGGGTTTTCAGTTAGTAACCTGAATCTAGAGTCCATAGCCCTCACTATAGGAGTATAGAAGGTTGCCAGAGCCCACTCCCAGGCCTCAACAGATGGTGGGAGATAATTTCATGAAAACTAACTCCTGAAGAAAGAGAAGAGATAAGAAGGCACAGAATTAATGTAAAGCTTATGAAAAGTGGAGGACAAAAACAAACCCCCAAATAACACTTTTTGAGCAAAGGCCACTGTCATAGTGATTCAGAGGGAGAAGGTAGGGTAATTCCTGTAAGATCCTCTAGTCCAACAGGTGCAGAAATTCAGGCTTTGAGTGGGAAAGGTATTTTGGAAGTTCCTACTACTTTGGAATATAGAGATGATGCTGGATCCCGGGTAACTCCTTGTTTAACTCATTAGGTTCAGGTATGTTTTGTGGGCCAGGGGTTGGCAGATTATCATAACAAGAAACCTTTAGGAGCAGGCACAAACACTTAGGTATTAAGGGGGTTGCAACTG
This sequence comes from Halichoerus grypus, assembly GCF_964656455.1. Taxonomy (NCBI): domain Eukaryota; kingdom Metazoa; phylum Chordata; class Mammalia; order Carnivora; family Phocidae; genus Halichoerus; species Halichoerus grypus. The sequence continues at coordinate 151,295,754 of NC_135712.1, read as the reverse complement.
GAAGCTACAGTTATGTCAGTCACACATCACATCATTTCAAATTTAATGTTCAGTTTAAGATATTGCTTACTGTGCCAACCTAAAGTCTCTGGAAACAACTGTGACTAATTAAAGAGATTAGGAATATGATTTCAAAAGATACATGCTCTGGAATCACATAGCTGAAAGTAAAAATTCAGTTTGGTAAATACCTAATATGTTGATTTACCTAAATTGCTAAACAAGATCATTAACAAAAAACAAAGCTAGTTGGACACTTGAGTAAATAGAATTGGTTGTCTATCCTGTTTTCATTTTTGGGAGATGTTAAGTATCTTCTCACTATAAAGTTGTATGATTTTATGCACCACTCTGAACCTTCCTTAACATTTGCAGGAAAAATTAGCTTGAATCCTGTATCTGCTATCTATCATGGAACCTCATTACTACATACCTGGCATTCTAACAGAAGCTGAAGAGAATTAGTCCCAATAGTTTAACAATGCTTGCATTTAAGAGGCCATACCAAGGTGTTCTTCCTACCATCCTGATTCCACTTACATTCCAAAGGGAGAACAATGCAATCTATTTGTGGCTCCATAAACTGCATGAAATACTGCAGTAAAAAGATTCCTTGCTCCTTACAAAACAAGCTTGAGACTAGTGTTTTTACGGAGTAAGGGGGCATGATTATTTCACAATGTGTTTGTTTACTAAAACAATTTTTGTGAAGGGATAATTCCCCTATGGAACCAGCTCCTAAAGAAAGTTCTTGATTCATGCCCATTGATAAAGCTGTCTTATGTCTTCTGCATGACACTATAGCTTTGCAACAAACTTCATATTTTATGACTAATTTGCAGCTGTTTGATTCAAATACTGCTGAGCTTAGTAGCTTTTTTTCCTCTGATCAACCTGCCCCCTTCCCTTTAAACCTGTCAAATTGAAAGCTATCATGAAGGTGTAAATAATTACTGGTTGTTATATTTATTTAAGTGGAATCTTTCTTTAGGAGTCAGACCACATGCCTGGAATTTCACACAGTTTCTACTTTCAGATGAACCTTTCAGAGAGTCTTAATTTGGGATGAAATGATGAACTTCAGGGGAAGACAAATCTTTGAAAATACATCGGGAATATCTTTCAATGAAAAGGGTTAAAAACAAAGAGTCTACCAATTTTGGTCCTAAGAATAAAATGAACTTTTCCTAGCTGGGGAGTTTTAGGCAAAGGTTGAGGTTTACTTAGCCTCAATTTGCTTTACTGCTTTTTTTTTATAAAAGGAGGCATAACTCTTGTTATTAAATGATGTTATGTATTAACTTTCAAGTTGTTATAAAATGCTGTGCTATTATTACTGCCGTATCTTGCTCAATTATTTTCCATTGCATATTATATGCATTGCATATTATTCAGGTCAGAATGTCACAGTGATGCACTCCTTCTGTAGTTATGTACACAGATTTGAACCCAACATTGTTCTAGGTTCTGTAGACAAAGCAATTGCAGGTGCAATCGCAGCTCCAATGAGAGAAGCAGATGAAAACACAATATGTCAGGTGCTGTCAAATGCTAAAAAGAAATAAAAAGAGCAAAGCAAGGAAAAAGCAAATGATGAGAAAGCGTGCTATTTTGGATTAGATAAATGCAAAAGTCTTCTCTGATAAGGTCCCATTTGAGAATAGATCACAACTAAGAGAGGGAATAAGTTAAATAATGGAAGAATGTTGCTGAAGAGGGCATAGAAAGTGCAAAGGCACTGAAGCAGGAGCATGCTTTGTGTGTTTCAGGAAGAACAAGGAGGTCACTGTAGATAGAACAAAGTAAGCAAGGGGCAACTTGGTAGAAGATGAGGTTGGAAAGCAAGGGGGCAAGATGATGTAGGGACTTGAAGGCTGTTAAAGAGTTGAGATTTTATCCTGGGGCAGATGTGAAGCATTGGAGAGTTTTGAGCAGAGGAGTGATATGATCTGACATTGATTTTTCTATCTATTTTCTGGAGAAAAAACTACAAAGGGGCAAGAATGGAAGCAATTATGAACAAAAGACCAGATGGCAGGTGATAGAAGTAGTGACAAGTGATCAGATTCTGAATACATTCTGCAGGTAGAGCTGACAGTGTCCTGAAAGACTGCACTGAGGTGCATGAAAGCAAGAATAGTCAACTTATATTGCTGCCTATAAAAATTATGGCTAATTATTTGAAAGCTATGTTCCCAACCCACACAAATATTTGTCCTAAGATGCATACACAGTTTAGTTTACCTCTATTTTACTTGATTTTTATTTTACTTCTACTACATTTTCACTTTAGTTTTACTTTGTTTTAGTATTTAAGAACCTCAGGAGCATATTATTGAATTAATTATGTGTCTTTGTTTCTGGAATATCATTATCCTTAAGGCAGGCAAGCTCTATTTTACCTTATTTAACTTTATTTTAATATTTTAGCCCCTTTCATCTGTGACTGTTGTTTTCTCTTTTACCTTTTCCTCTAGTACACAGTAAAATAGATTTGATATTTGTCCTCATATATTTAATCTTTGAAAAATATGTGGTGGCGTTTGCAAATCTATGATATCATGCTATAGATTGTGTTTTCTTATTTCTTTTTTGAAATAGCACTATATTTTTAATAATTTACTTATGTTGCTCTATATGCTTTTAGTACTGTTGTTTCAGAGTGCTGCAGAGCACTCCATACAGCGTTGTGTATCAACTCTGCTTAACTCATCCATTTGCCTAGTTATCTAGTGCTTTTTACAGCTAATGGTGCTGTAAGGAATATTCTTTTACATGCTTTTTTATAGTCTTAGATGGCAATTTCTCTGGGGTATATGACCAATATTTAGTTTTAGTTTAAAAAATATTTATCGGGGCACCTGTATGGCTCAGTCGATTAAGACTCTGCTTTTGGCTCAGGTCATGATCCCAGGACCATCCTGCTCCTTGCTCAGCAGGGAGCCTGTTTCTCTCTCTCCCTCTGCCTGCCGCGCCCCTTGCTTGTGCTTTCTCTCTCAAATAAATAAATAAAATCTTTAAAAAATTATCAACACATTCATAATAAGTTATGCACAGTCAATAATCATTTCACATTGGTCAATTTTTAAAGGATAAATAAGTAAATAAGTTTATTTTTATTGCTATAAGGACAGTTTAGAAGATTATAGAATGCTTCAATACTCAGCTTTGGAAATTTAAAATTGAGATTAAGAATGCTACCTGAGTATAGAGGGAACATATCTCAATATAATAAAGGTCATTATATGACAAGTCCATGGCTAACATCATACTGAATGGTGAATAGCTGAAAGCCCTTCCTTTAACATCAGGATCAAGACATCTTACCATTTTTGTTCACCATAGTATTGGAAGTTCTAGCCAGAGCAATTAGGCAAGAAAAAGAAATAATAGGCATCCAAACTGGAAAGGAAGAAATAAAACTGTCACTATTTGCAGATGTTATGATGTTACATATAGAAAACCCTAAAGACTTCATAAAAAAAAATGTTAAAACTAATAAATGGATTCTATAAAGTTTCGGGATAAAAAAAAGCAATACACAAAAATCTATTGTGTTTCTATGTACTAATAACAAATTATCAGAAAGAGAAATAAAGACAACAAATTCATTTACAATTGCATCAAAAAAATAAAATATCTAGGAATAAATTTAACCAAGGAGGTGAAAGACCTGTATGCTGAAAACCACAAGATGTTAATGAAAGAAATTGAAGAGGACACAAATAAATGGGAAGGTGTTCTGTGCTCATGAATTAGAAGAATCAATATTATTAAAATGTCCATACTACCAAAAGCAATCTACAGATTCAGTGCAATCCTTATCAAAATTCCAATAACATTTTTCAAAGAAGGCAAATAATCATAAATTTTTTGGAATCACACACACACACACACACACACACAAAACCCAAATAGCCAAAGCAATGTTGAGAAAGAAGAACAAAACTGGAGACACCACACTCTCTGGCTTCAAACTATACCACAAAGCTTTAGTAATTAAAATAGTATGGCATTGACATAAAAACAGATACATAGATCAACAGAACAGAATAGAGATCCCAGAAATAAACCCACACTTATATGGTCAATTAATTTATGACAAAGAAACCAAGAATATACAATAAAGAAAGGATAATCCTTCAATAAATGGTGCTAAGAAAACTGGACAGCCACATGCAAAAGAATGAAACTTTACCACTATCTTATACCATACACAAAAATTAACTCAGAATGGATTAAAGACTTTAATATGAGACATATGGTTTCAACCATAAAAATTCTAGAAGAAAACATAGGCACTTGACATAGGTCTTGGCGATTATCTAAGTTTGCCCTATGTTGTGTTTGCTCACAGAGAGTGCAAGCAGCAGACCACTTCCCTGAAGTCCAAATCTTTGATAATCCTGAGTGCCCTTCAATATGGGCCATGAAGAGGCAAAGTCTGAGATTCTACAGGATGCTAAGGCAACCAATCAAGATGACTAGCATTGCTGGGTGTACCAATCCCCTCCTCCTCACACTGGTTATACAGATTCTTAAGAGAAAATGCGATGATGGAAGTTGATGAAGATGATACGGGCAGATGGAAATGAAAATGCTCACCCAGCCAATGAAGACTCAGTCAAGGAATCCCTGAGGAAAGGCAGAGTCTTTCTGATGCTAAATTTCTTCAGATCTCCCAGCCAAAGGAAAGCTCATGCATGGCATTAACATTTGGACTCACCAACCAGTTAACTGTCAAGATTATGATTTAATGTCTTTCTGTTAGCCTTGTGGTTAACACAGGGAATAATAGAAAAATTTTTAAGGGGATTGAAATTTGGAATAAAAATACTAAAATGTTAAAATTTATTCTCATGTCCTAATGAAGTGGTGGCTGGTTTCAGCTGAACAGAATTAACTGCTTCCAGATTAGCTGTGTTGTTACACAGTGATAGGCAACCCAACAGTGGTTGGGAGAGTGCATTCTGGAGCCAGACCACCTGGACTTACATTTTGATTGTGTCACTGTTACCATGTCCTTGGACAAATTTTTTAACTTTTTCATACCTCTGTTTCCTCATTTAAATAATCAGTAAAATAATACCTGCCTTGGTTTTTATGAGAATGTGATAATGTATGTCCAATGGCAGCTCCCCAAACATCACTAATATAATCAGTTGATATGACAAACTGAATTTATTGATCCTGTGAAAAAGAAGACACCACCTCCACAAAGGTGCGGTATTAGCTCATCACAAGGAAAGCAATATTGCGGGCGCCTCGGTGGCTCAGTTGGTTAAGCAACTGCCTTCGGCTCAGGTCATGATCCTGGAGTCCCTGGATCGAGTCCCGCATCGGGCTCCCTGCTCGGCAGGGAGTCTGCTTCTCCCTCTGACTCTCCCGACCCTCCTGACCCTCCCCCCTCTCATGCTCGCTCTCTGTCTCTCTCTCTCAAATAAATAAAAAAAAAATCTTAAAAAAAAAAAAAGGAAAGCAATATTGCACATATATCGAGAACTTGAGTTTGATTGAAGGCAGGAGCTTAGTCACGTTTGGGTGAAGATCATGCTAATACTGTTTAGCATGGGTAGAAACAGCAAGTTCAGGGTTCTGAGACATAAACTGTCCATTGATGCTTCTTATTGAAAAGTGGGTGGATTGTTCTGGAAGTTCTTATAATGAACAATCACGTTATTGGTCTGGGGAAGAATGTCCCAAAATGGTAGTTGTACTATTGCAGACAGTAAGATGTGTGTGTGTGTGTGTGTGTGTGTGTGTGTGTGTGTGTGTGTGTTGGGGGGGTGTTTAAATAGGTTCTAGTTTTTAGTTAATGTGTGTAAAGAACTTACTCCCTTATTTAGCATATAGTAAAAGCTCAAAAAATATTGACTCATATTTTCTTAGATATATTTCAACTGCATAGAAAAATTATGAATTTTATAATTGATAAAGCTAAGGCTACTATATACCCAATTTTATCCATATAATTGACAAAGTATGTGACAAGTGTTCAAGAATATGGTAAGGAGGTGAGGGGTAGTAGATTAGGAATCAGGAAAACTGACTCTAGCACCATCTTCACTACTAATGATTTGTGTGACCATAAACAACTCATTCACCTTTTTCTCAATCTAGTATTCCCTCTTAATAAGGGTGGAAATGATACCAGTACTGATATGGTGAAGGAGTTTGATTATATGATGTCAAAGCCCTGTCCATTTCTAAGAGTCTAAGAAATATTGTTTTTATTTATGTACTATTAAAATTAAAACTTACCAAGCTGAAAATGACTAAGAAGTGTAAAGAAATAAAACATTAAGTGAGCCACATTTCCTGGTGTGTGAAGTCTCCAAACAACAGGGAAGATGTTGCTCAAAGTGTAGGCCCTTCTTCTAATTGCAAGGGCACCATTTAATGTAAAGTGGACAAACTTAAGAAATGTCCTCCAGCTGGTTCATGTTGGTTGAAGTTAGAATGTAGACATCTCTTACTAATAAAAACAAACTAATTTATAGATAGAATTTACTTAAGCTGTTACTCATTTCTTTAGTTTAAAAAAATGTTTCATAAATAAGAATTCTTTTTTCTTACATACATTATGTAAAAGTATTTTATCCATTCAAATTATCTGTTGAAGGTGTACTTTGTACCAGATACCCTGTAACTAACACAAAGTCCATGCCTTGAATGTATGTATATTTAGTAGAGAAAATAGACAATAAAAACAAGCAAATGGATTGATCTATATTATAATTTCTGATAAATATAAGTGCTATGAAGAAAAATTAAATAGAGGTCTTATAAAGCAGGTTTACAGAGAGGCTGAGGTCAAGGAACCATTTGAGGTTGGAAGATAGGGTCCCTTTTCTAAATAGTCAATGTTTGAATAGAAATCTAGTAAAATAAGTGTGAGATGTGAAAATCAGGGTAACAGCATCCCAGGCAGAAGGAACAAGTAAAGAATCTCTGAGGAAAAATAAACTTGGCATACTCAAGAACAATGAAGAAGTTAGATGTTAGGGGCTAGGGTGGAGTGACTGAGGTAGAGCAGAGGACAGGTAGCCAGGATCCCAGTCATGTAGGGACATTTAGAAAAAGGAAAATGGATTGTAATCCAAGGCTATTAGGAAATGTCATTTGAGGTTTTAACTAGGAGTGTGAGATAATCAATATAAGTTTTAAAGGGGTCATTCTGGTGGTGTAGAACACAGATCATAAGGGGAAATGCAGAGCTAGGAGGTCAGTTAGACCCTATTGGAGCTGCAGGGCAGAAGTAGAGGCTTGGACAAGGTGACGAGGTGGAGATGGGGAAAAGTCATGGGATTTGGGCATCTGCTGGAAATAGATAAATGGAATATGCTACTGGGGAAGTAAGAGGAATCTTGTACAACCTGAGGCTTTGGGCTGAACAGTTAGTTGAAGGGCACTGGTACTGACTTTGATGATAAACTGAGGGAAGGACCAAGGAAATCTTTGGCGTAAGAGAGGGTGAAATTTGTACAACCTTTTTCTTTGTGTCTGCTCTACCTTGCTAGGGTCTGGTCATAGCACCCTACACCTGGCCTCAAGATGTTATTTTGTGTAATTACAAAGGCTATTCTGCTCCCCAATTATCTCCTCAGAGTGCCTAAAAAATCTTCAAGTGCTAATACACACACACACACACACAAATGCCTATACACACACACACACACATCCCTTATATCCTTGAAGTGGTGAGAAAGGGAACAATAAGGAGAAAGTGGGAAAGTGGGAAAATCTAAATATATGAAGATAAACATATATCTACCTCAAAGTTTTGCCTGAAACAAACCCAAGTATAATCTACCAAAAGCAAAGCTTTGTCATCTACTTTGTCATAGCAACCCATTAGGGGAAAATGCCCTTTTTAATATCATATATTCTGTTTCAAATTGATAGTGAAAGGTAGAAATGTTCCTTTAGTTGAACAAATTTTATTTTAGTTCTAATGTGGAGAAAAGGTCTTCACTTTTAGTAGCATTGTGACATGTAAATAATTAGAAATATTAGAATTCTTTGTAGAATATACCCAATAAATGTTCATTTTCTTCCTTTGCACCTTCCTTTGTTCAAAACATAGTCAGGTCTTAGAATACTGCTTCTTCCATGAAGCTGTCCCTTGCTAGTTGGGTGTTTTCTGACTCTCTGAAGGGACTATTAAGCAACTCAAATGATTAAGTTTTTCCCTCAGAGTGCAGCAGATAATGGCTTTGTACAGGTAAGAGAAATCCCTGACTTTAATAGGAGAGTGGACGATGGTGACATTCTGGGGAAGTTCAGAGAGTTGAAGATTTGAAGCTTCCTGTTGCATCTGGAATTTCTGAAGCTGTTTCAAATAGTCACATGAGTCTGTATGTCTAGAAAGAATTGTACAAGATGTATTGTTGAGCTCTTTTGAACAAAGAAAAAGTCTGTGAAAACAAACTTTTACCTTCAGTATTTAGTCCATTAAAAAAAAATCGTATCTCTATAAACATTCCACAGTGGGTCATTTTACAACTGACTATCAAGTTCCTTCAGAAACAACAACAACAACAAAACAAAACACTTTTTTTTTTTTTTAAACACAAGCAATCCTGTACCTTATTCATGCTCTGGTAGAACATTTAAGACTGTGTGGTCTCACTAACCCTAAACTCCTCCATGAAGCAGAACACATCTAGAGATTAAGATAAAAGAGCACAAGAGCTCAGAAGGTACCTCCAAAATTTAAATTTGTCAAAAGAATTTTGTGCTAAGTATTACTGTTTTTTTTTGTTTGTTTGTTTCTCTTTTGGTTTTCTTTTCATAAAATAGCAACTTTTCCTCCTCCCCCCCCCAAAAAAAGACAGAGAAAGAAAAGAAAAGACAAATATTGCTGTCAGAGACACAAACTTCTTTTTCCAAACAATGTGAAAAACCACAAGCTACTGCATGAAGACAAAGAAATCATAAGTCAGATTGTCTCAAGTAGTTCATATTTCATTCAGCAGCAGTACTTGAGATACCAGGTCCAATGACCAACCACATCCCCAAGCTCCTGTACATTCCTAATGCCGGGAAATCTACAGCATGATTTTTGACATTTCCTGAGTAATTTCTCAAAACTATTCAGTATGATATAGAAAAGTAGCTCTTCAAATATACACTATAGGAAAATAGTTCTTCAAATATACTCTTGCTTTGTGAGGACTTGTGTATGTAAAGAATTTTTAATTACATTATTCAAATTATTCTTGTTAGTACTAGCTCAGTTTTGGGATAAATTCACCAGGTCTGTATAATTTTCGCTAATTGCAGAACTTATTTCTATATATGTTCTAGCTAAATGTTTTCATTAAGGAAAAGCAAGACTTCCTTTGAATCTTTTACAAAATTCTCCTACTAGCCACTGGATAAATGTCTTTGTGAAAGCTTATATAAACACGATACCATTAACAAACAATTTAGAAATTCTCTGTGAAAAAAATTTTTCTTCTTAAAATCTATATTATAAAATATTTTAAGTTTTTTAGAATTTGAGCTTGTCATCTACTTTTATCAGTCATTTCAATTATCTGAGTTATCAGTATTGTCTTATATAAATAAAGGAGATGAAGTTCTTTCTTTCTAAGTAGTCACATCCAGCTGAGTATTTGAGATTATTATTGGAAAATACGAAATATTTATACTTTTTCAAATAATTCAAAAGATAAAGTATTGTCATAATTCAACAAGAATAAAGGAGTTTTTGAAGAGTCCTTTTTTTTGGTAGGGACCTTTGTTAACTATGGGATTCCCCCTGGAAATGTATCATACCTTCAAATCTATGTCACCAAGACATAGCCCATCAGAATACCAGGGTGTTTATTTCAATACAGGTCAGCCAGGGTCTCCACATAATTGAATATGTATCTTTAGTTCAATACAGATATTTATAAAGACAGCAAATACATCAATTTGAGCTTAAATATCAAAATATTTTCAGTTTTCTAATAGTTAAGCATACAGAGTTAGAGGATATATTACAGCATATCTCACAGCTAAATAGTAAATCCTCTTCATTAAACTATCTGAGATATCTGGCCAATTGTGTCTCTTTCCTGGTCATGGTTCCATCTTTGCTTATTCTGATTTGTCTAATCTTGTCTTAGGTGGGATTTCTTGGAAGCAGAGCCTGAGATGTAGGTTCTGGCTCATATAATTTATTGTGGGAGTGCTCTCAGGAGAAGCAGAGGTGAGAGAAACAAGAAGGGGCAAGAGAAAGAGCCTCTTGAGGACTAGGTTTCCTGATCCTAGATCCAATGGAGCCCAAAAGCATGAATTGTCCCACTTTGATACCCCTGGATCACTCACTCATTGCCATGAACTATCCTTTGGGAGGTTGCAAGGAGTAAGCTGCTGAGTAGCTTCTGTTGACCTGGGGCAATTTTTCCAGGCAAGGGGGCAGCTTGGAGATGGATGCAACAGTCTGGTAAAGGAGATCTGGGCAGTGCACCAAGGGTGCCTACTACAGGTTTGCCACCTACATCAGCTATTCCAATGCAGCAAGTCTGCTCACATCAGGCAAAGCTGTGAGTTTCCTATCATCTAGAGCACAAAGCCTTGCAAAGCAAGAATGAAAGATAACTCATGCTTGGGGAAATCCTCCAATTGCCCTAAAATGTCTGGGAAACATGACAACCATTGTAGCAGGAAGGGGCATCTCTGTTATAGGTACAGGCAAAGAAAACAAAGTTATCTCAGCTGAATACTTCTAGGAAAACTTCTATATTTCAAACACTCTTTCCTTGGTGATTCCCAACTTTCATATAAAAAAAAAAAAAAACAAAACCCACAACCTTCCTGGATTTAGTAATTTGGACTAAAAGATTTTCCTTTGCCAAATTATAATAATAATTGATATATATTGGGTACTTAAAAGATTCTGAATCCTGCTCTGAGCAATATATGTGCATTGTTTCATTTTATCTTCAGTTCAGCACATAAAGTTGGTAATTTAATTATCATCTGCAGTTTCCACAGGAAGAAACTGAGGCAAGGGAACATTAATCAGCTTTCTGAAAGTCACCCAGCTGGGGGTAATAATCTGAACCTAAAGTAGTGCTGCTGAAACTTTAATATGCACCTGAATTTCCTGGGGATCTTATTAAAATGCAGATTCTGATTTAGTAGATTTGGAATAGGATTGCAGAATGGAGATTCTGCATTCCTAAGAAACCCCAGATTATGCAGCTACTTAGCTAAGATCATGATCCAAGGACCTCATTTTTACTAAGAAGAGACTAGAACATTGTATCATGCTGCTTTCCAAAATTACTTTCTATGAGGATGTGCCCAGCAGTTCTGTTTTTGTTTCACGCTTACTATAAATAAGTGAATTTTATTTTGTCTCAAAATCACTCACACTTGTCATGATGTGATACTGTGGATGTTTGTATTTACCTAAAAATTGTTGTTTAGCCCTAAATTTTAGGATGAACGAAGTATCCTTAAGCAGTTAAACTTCACCAATAGGTTGAATTCATGAATTTTTGATGATCCTGTATTTGGCTGCCTGAGACAGGGCTTAATCCTCCAGAAAATATCTAATTTGGAGTCTGAAGCACTAAGCTGCAAATAAGAGATGGCTGCTTGGCTGCTTGTTGCTTGCTCTTCCTCTCATCCCAGAGGACCCAAACTGCAAGGGAATGGCAAATGCCTTCTATTTACACTGTATGAATAGAGCAAGGAGCCCCCATGTATTTTGCTGGAAGTGGCTATGATATGGAGGCTTCTCCAGTATGATATAATGGGGATCATTGAAAAAACAACAACAACAACAACAACCCTCCAACATGACGTAATTCCTCAAAATATGTTGGGGATGTCTACACGTGCACAGCAGTTAATTCAACTGCTAATTGCCAAGTGTCTACATGTGTGCCAGACACTGTGCTGGATGCTGCAGATTTGATAGTGAACAAGGCCACAGTGCCCAACAATGTCTGATGAAGTTAGCTTTAGCTTTGGCGGTGGAGGATGTTCCCAATATTCCTAGGTCTAATACCTTTATTGGCCAATTATAGAAGCTTAAGGAAGGAAGTCCTTCCTCAGCCCCCAGCTACATCCCTAATCCTGGCCAGCTTTGTGTTACTGTTGGTATTAGCCTGGATTCTAGCATTGCCATACACAAACAAATATCATCAGGATATTTTCCAGCTTGACGTAAGACTAAGAAAAACCTGTTCTTCCATTTAGAAATATGGGAGATAAGTGTGGAATTAGTGATTACAGCTTTGGACTTGGTCGTTCAAGCTTTGAGCTAGGTTCCAGCACACTGATGGGCTCTGCTACTTATGTAACTCCCAGCAGCTCCATCCTGTCTTCTCTCTGAGGGACCTTACAGCACACAGGCTCCCAGAACCTATAAACAACCCACCTAAGTCTGTGAGTCTTACTCAGATACACGTGAGGTTTTTCTCTAGCGTTGAGGTAGTGGAATTTCATTCAGTTTCTAATTTAACTACCCTATCCCCCAACACACACACTCTTTCCAGCAGGAGCTATAGAGATACTGATTAAGCAGCAATTAAACATCCTTACACTGTCATTATCTTTCCTTAAGTAGCCACTTCAGCCATGAGGAGAGCATTAACTAAATCAGAATTTAATTTTCCAAGGGTGTAGGTAAGCTTTCAGTTTTCTTGATTCTGGGTTTGTCAAAAGGAACACAGAGCCTTTTGTTTATCCTAAGAGACCCTTCAGATTGAATTTTGCATTCATGGGGATGATTTCTGTCTTTAGATCACAATATTTGTAAAATATATTTCCATCCAACAGTAAAGCTGTGTCTGCAGGGAAGAAACCACATTTTGAATGGTCTATTAACGCTCTGTCAGGTCAGCATTGATTGGGCAAGCAGGTGGCCCATTGATCAGCAGTGAATCTGCCAAGGCCCTGACCTTCTCAGGATAGCTTCTGTTTGTTCCTTAACCCATTGTGAATTGTGGGCTCAGAAATCTAAGACCTTCTGCAGACTTCTCTAGAGAGAGAGATCTACTCAATTGTCTATTCTTTTCTAGACTGAGTCCCCATTCTAGTTATTCCTTCATGCTGCTCCCAAATGGGTCTTCTTTTTCAAGATGTTTAATGGTTACACTTCAATGTGGTAAGGTTATGACTAATACTAGGACCCACTTTCCACAGGCTGTGACAATTTGGGAGGTTGAGATACTCTGTAAGCAAAATAGAGGGCAGTTTGATTTGCTGAATGTGATGTGATTTTGTTCTGTGGCATGGTTCCAGCTACCATTCCAATTCACCTTGTGCCTCTGATCTACTTGCCAGCCAGCATCTTCTAGTCTCATAATATTTTTTGTCCCTGTAACTGACCAGGATGATGGTTCCCACAGAAGGGCCTCTGTAGACTCTGTTCTCACTACTTGCTGTTCTTTATTCTGAACTTCCCACATCTGGCTCGTTTCATTCATTGAACTGTCAGCTTAATGTCTTCTTAGTGATATTTTCTGAGTTTCCAATGAAAATCCCCACCTAGTTATTCCTTTCAATTTTTTTGGTATGTTTTGCATGAGTAACTTTTAATTTTAGTTTCATATTTTGATTTTCATGCTGAAAAACAAAATAATTTTCATCCTGGATTCATTATCTGCCCTTATTTTCTTCTGTAATAATTTCAATATAAGCCTAGGACAAGGGGTTTCCTGGGTTTATTGGCAAGGCTCAAACAGACCTTGAAGAAGTCATAGGTTATTACAAATGCTTTTGGTAATTGAATAAGGTGGGAGGTCTCTCCCCAACCACCATCACTACTAAGAAAGCCTGGATTCTCAAAGACCAGACTTTCATGTCCAGAAAAGCCAGATTGCTTATCACCAACATTATTTTTTAAAGAGTATGACCTGAAAGAGCCCCAAGGCACTGGTAAATGGTGCCTAAGAAAATTTAGATTATCTTGGTCACTGGGAAAATCCCTGTTGGGTCCCTAAAAAAAGATTAGAGCCTCAAGGTTGGTATTATTATCCCTAGGTGTTTCCCAGGGCCTTGTCCAACTCACAAGCCTGAGATCATTGAGAAAGCTTCTAAAGAACTTCCATTATGCAATTCAATACAATTCAGCAAACATTCATCACATGAGCAGTGTCCTGTGGGACAATACAAATAGGAAGAAGACAGCCTCTGCTTCAAAAAGTTCACAGTCTAGAGGCGCCTGGGTGGCTCAGTCTGTTAAGCGTCTGCCTTTGGCTCAGGTCACGATCCCAGGGTCCTGTGATTAAACCCCGCATCGGGCTCCCTGCTCAGCAGAGAGCCTGCTTATCCCTCTCCCTCTGCCCGCTGTTCTGCCTACTTGTGCTCTCTCTCTATCTCTCTGTCAAATAAATAAATAATATCTTAAAAAAAAAAGTTTACAGTCTAATGCAAGAGACAGATACATAGATTTATGATTGGGAACACTAGGCACATTACAGAACAAGAAGTCTAACCAAAGAACCAAGGAAAGACAAAGAAGAGATGAATCCCAGATGGTGCATCTGGCAGGCACCACACTGTTCATCACATAATATATTTAGGGAAAGTGGCTTAAAATAAATGTCACTCATGTGCCAGTGTTGGAGAGGTTGTCAGTCTCTAATTCAGCATTTCAAATACTCGTAGCTTCTGATGAGCTTAGCATTCTTAACATTAGGCTAAGAACAGCAAAAGGCAGGCAGTGATGCCTGAGATCAGCACTCTGATTCGAGAGAGCAGGGGAGGAATGAGGTGCTCCACGTTGTCCTCAGAAACTGATAATTCAATACTGCTTCATTTGAAAAGCTGTTTACAATTGCCATCTGTAAAACAACACTTTTATATCATTCAACAAATTTGGAAAAAGTGGGCTTTATCCAAATTTAGTTTACTCTCTCCACATTCTTATCATTTCTAGTTTCCAAAGTCCCAAAGTATTGACTAAGAATTATGTTACTAAACTAATTTTGTGGTTATAGTATATAGTCTTTACTCAAGGAAAGCATCAAAAGTTGTTTCTACTTGAATAGCACACATTAAGGTCCTTCACTCCATACTATCTCCTGGCTTTTATCAAGGGTAAATCTTCAGAAATAGCATAATTCTTTTTTAAAGAAGATATTATTTATTTATTTTAGAGATAGAGAGTGTGAGTGGGGGAGAAGGCAGAGGGAAAGAAAGAATCTCAAGCAGACTGCACACTGAACATGGAGCCCATCATGGGGCTCGATCTCACAACCCTGAGCTGAAATCAAGAGTCAGATACTAACTGACTGAGCCACCCAGGTGTCCCCAGAAATAGTATAATTCTTTACAGCAGTTTTTAGATAGTTGTCCTTTACCCAAGCGGGTTTTGTGTCTTTTTTTCTCTTTTTAAAGATTTTATTTATTTGTTTATTTGAGAGGGAGCACAGGCACCTATGAGTGGGGGGAGGAGCAGAGGGAGAGAATCTCAGGCCAACTCCATGCTGAGCATGGAGCCCAACATGGGGCTTGATCTCATAACTCTGAGATCATGACCTGAGCTGAAACCAAGAGTTGGTCGCTTAACTGACTCAGCACCAAGGCACCCCACCCATGTGGGTTTTGTGTCTTTACTTTCTCAGCTGACTATGTTATAAGCTTAGAATCCAAACAGAAAAGTGGTTTTGGGTGGCAGTTACCTGAGAACAATTTCCTTTCTAATTAGCCACTTTCTTCTACATGTCTATCTCTTAGTAAGATATGACATTGCAGAAGTCCAAAATGTCCAGTGGTGGTGTCCAAGGGTGCTCATGGTGTCTAAGAATAGAAACAACTGGTTCACCATATGTATCTCTATGGAGAAAATGAGCCCAAAGTCCTTGTGCCAGAGTTGAGTTAGGGAAAATAAAGTAAAATTGTATATTTCACAGTAAAAAATTTGGAAAATAAAATTATTGCTTATATCAACAAGTTAAATGAAAATTTTTGATTATTAGTTCTCATGTTAAGAGTTTGTTTAAAACACATTTAGTAGGATATTTAAAGTGAAGTTATCTTGATGTTATATCCCTAGATTCTATTGAATTTTACAACCTGCTACAAAATATTTTTCATTACCATGTTTATCTTCCCTAAAGGGAAATATTGTCATTATCTTGTAGGACCACAGTGCTCAGGCCTGTTTCTTATGTCACCAGACATATTTTGGGTTCTATGGTGATCAAGTATTCTACAGAATGCAGAAAGACATAAGACTGTGTATTCAATTGATCTGAGAGAATAATTGGGACAATATTAATCAGAAGAACTTTGAGCATGGTCCCCTCTTTCATTTAAGTGCCCAGTGCAGCTTCACCAACTGTAGTTAAAGCCACAGTCAAAGCTAGGGAACATAAGGCTCTTGGTAATCTCTTCTTAACTGACCTTTAAGCTCTGATCTACTAGTGGACTGAGATGGCACATTCTCCCGAATCTTGCCTTAATGAAAACTTGCCATTACAGATTTAAGCCATGTTCTTTGGTTCTCCTGCAATTTTTGTTCATGTTCTTTCTCTACTTTGAATAAGTTTCACCATTTCGTTTGTTTTTTCTTCAAGGTATAGTTCCTTTGACATCTTGGTAAAACTTTCCTCTAATGATGCCAGGCATTTCTACTCTGTTCCAGGAGTACTTGACTCAAACTACTGTCATTAACGCTTACCTCGAGAAATTGGTATTAGTTTCATATTATCTTTTCTGTCTCCTTGTTAGTAGCTTCCAAATCTCATACATTTTGTATTTTTATGCTTCACAAAACAGGTAACATCCAGTAGAACTAACAACAATTCAATATTAATTCAACTAATATATTATTTTTAAGAAAATATAACCTATTATGGAAAAATAATGATCTTTATCAAAGTGAGTAACATTTAATACATTTTTTATATCTGCCCATATGTATATATAATCAAAGTAACAGTAGTCAGATAAATGATTTTCATAGTAAAAAGGTAAGCATTTCATAGAATAAATGATATTTCCAGTTATTAATAAAATTATTCGGTACTACCTTAGAGACTGCACAGGCTGAGCTCCATGTCTTTCAAGAAAGAAACTCAGGTTAAATGATATATGATCTCATGTATGTTCATGATCTTGATTACCAAACGAATGCCAACAATTAAAAAACAGCTGTGGTTTTAGAAGTAATTTCTCTATGTCACAGAAATTTCTATCCAAGTCCTTTGTGAATATCTCCATCAGGATTTCCAAGGCGCTCTCAAATAAATGCCTAAAACTGAACTCAATATCTACTACTATATTCAAAATCTTATGCTTCTTATATTTGATCATAGCAATTGTTATCCCAATAATATTTACACTCTCAATCCAAAAACCGAGTTTTGCCTCTGAATCATCTTTTTCTGTGTATCCAATGGATTATCAACCTCTTCCAATATTCTCTGCAAGTATTTCTCAAATTTCTCTTTTCAATCTCCATTCATTCAAATTAATTTACTCCTCCATAATATGGGTTGATTTGATAACTTCTTTATTTTTTCCCTTCATTCAAACTGTCCCATCCAGTCAATTCCATGCATTGCAACATGAATGATCACTTTGTGACTTCCCTTTTCAAAAATAAGGGCAAAATTCCTTAATATGATTTTTCATGATATTGCTCTACCCCACATTATATCCAGAGCCTTTTCTTATCCTTTGCCTATACTATCCTCATGACATCCTGACCTACCAGTAGTTTTTCGAACATGCATTCCCAGTCACACATTTCTTGTTAGGATAATTTTTGAGTTTTATTCATCATTCTATAGTAAGTCCGTTCATCTAATAATATAACACATGATAGTTTCTCAATAGATATTTGTGGAACTTAAACTAAATAAGGAACAGAAAACATGTCTTGAAGAGCATAGCTCTTTCCATTATATTGTGTTACAAACCTAGCTGACAGAGGTGTTTGCAGTCACTTATAAAGACCATTCAACTCAACTCTATGGCATTCGATTTTTTGAATCATCTAGATCATTTTGTCTCTTGTGCCTCACTTAATCATACTTTTCTGTGGGTATTGTATAGTTAATGAGAGAAGGCATAGTAAAATATAATATATATTATATTTTTATCACAACGCATTGGTTCAAACCTCAGTGCTCAGACCTATAAGCTGTGTGATCTTAGATGTGTAGATAAACACACCTGAGTGTTAGTTTTCTGATTAACAAAGTGATATAATGATAATTACCTCATAGAGTTATTTAAAATTATGGATAATAATATATGTAAGGCATGTAGTATACCAAGTAAACTCAATAAATGTTTGCTTTCCTTTTTATTGTTTTGTGGCCATAGTCTAGTTTGGTCTGAGATGTATTAGAAAATCTGAACCAAGTTTTATTTGAGAAGATGTTTGAACAACTGCCAAAAGCATAATATCAAAATATATAGCTTTCAATTATTCATTCTCTTTCATCCTCTACATTGTTTTAGGTATTCAGATATTGTCTGCATTGTCAAATACACATTAGGGTGATAAATGGAGAATGAAGGAACACTTTCTAAAGTAGCCTGAGAAAGAAATGTTTGGTTTGCTGTAGCATATTGGGAAGAGCACTGAATGAAATTATGGAAACTGGAGGTTTTATCCCAGCACTATTATTATTTGAATTTGGACAATTTGCCCATTTTGTGAGGGTAGATTATTCATCTGTACAATAAGACAATAGAGTAGATAACACTTGGTAGGAGGGGTCTTATACAGCTCAAACTTTTAAAAACTGATTCTCTCAATGCTTGTCAAATAAAGTCAACCATAAGGGCCATAAACAGATAATTAATTTTTAAATGATTAGAACATAATAAGATAATCCTATAGTAGGTGATTTTCTCTCTCTTTGTCAACACAAAAGTATTTTAGCTTACAAGGAATACTTTATTAGAGTTATCCTTTATGTATCTATCATCACTGATGTTAAACGAATTAAAAAGTGACAGTTGGGGGAAAAGTTTCCCAGGAAAAGATGCTGAGTGAATCAGTTTTTAATGTGACTAGGAAGAAATTTTGCAGTGTAATTAAGAAGACAGTACTTAATGTAGAATATTTTGCCACAGCTTTATTTGGTCAATTTTCTAATTTTAAAAAGGAAAACACTTTAGGGGCGCCTGGGTGGCTCAGTCGTTAAGCGTCTGCCTTCGGCTCAGGTCATGATCCCAGGGTCCTGGGATCGAGCCCCGCATCGGGCTCCCTGTTCGGCGGGAAGCCTGCTTCTCCCTCTCCCACTCCCCCTGCTTGTGTTCCCTCTCTCGCTGTGTCTCTCTCTGTCAAATAAATAAATAAAATCTTTAAAAAAAAAAAAAAAAAAAGGAAAACACTTTAAAAAGGAAATGAATGGACAATAATACATGTCCTTTGCCAGCTGGAATGATGGATGGGCTCCAAGAAGAAATAGCCAATGTCCACAATAGGCTTGTGATAATAGTGAGTCCTTGTTTCTTTGTAACAAACAGAAGTGAAAGTGTTTAATGATCCCCTCCAACAAATGAGTAACTTCCATTATCTATCAGTATTCTTTTGTTTTCATCTCTTTACATTATTCTATTCAACTTGGTTTCCTAGTTTTATAATTAGAAGTCCTTGAATATGAGTAGAAGGGAAAGAGAAAAATCCTAAAGGGGAATAATTTTGTAAAGGGAAGAATTGCCTTTCAGAAAATTTAGGAAATGATCACTCTTTGCAATAGAGAAGGAAAATATTTTGATTGAGTAATGATGGATCTGTCTGAATGTAATGAAAAATATTTATTTTTTTATTAAACAACGCAGCTTTTTGGAGTTTTAAATGTAACTTTTGATGCCCTTTGGTCAACAAAATGTGTCAATGTACTATATGTGGCTGGCAGTAAGCTAATTCCCAGCCAGTACACAAAGCAAAGGAGCTCTGATGAGGCAGCCCAGGTAGATGAAAGAGGAAGGGGACCTGGTCAAATGGCTTTCCCTGAAGTTGTATAGCCACTGGGCCAAAAGCAGTAACCTAAAGAAGTATAGTTTTGTTGGGCTTTTGGAGGGGTACAAAAGAGATCCAGCCTGGATCAAAGAGGTCCAGGGCATTTTCAGATAGAATCAATATTTGAAGTTATTAGGTAATAATGTCATGGTTCTGAGTGTTCTAATTAATTACAGTAGAGCCCTATCCTGCACCAAAGTGGAGGAGGAGAATACATTCCCATGGAGATGTGCTGGTTTTTAAGCTATTTTCTTTCAGCCTCAGAACCATCCTTCTATAATTCTGCTAAGAGTTTGTAAAGCACATTTCTCCATTGGAAACTATGTTTATGTTGGATTCTGCCAATAAGGGTTTAAGGGGAAGACCAAAAGTCTGACCAAATTAAAAGGATAAATGTAGGATCACCAATAGGAATATTAGATGCTTTAGCTTGAGTTAGATGGTACCATGACGAGACTTCTACTTTTTTTTTCCACTTGGGAGTTAAAATTATGTTGTACAAATGGAAGAGAGGTATATTGTTTTGTATACTCATTTTTGACTAAATAACCTTCTAGCCTGTTTCTTACTCCTGCTTCCCATCATATATCCCTCTCTGGGTCCAGAGACTCTCTTAATCCCAGATTAAAACATCTTATACTTCTTTTGCAGCTTCCTCATTGTTGCATTCTTCTTTCAGTCAACTTTCTTCCATTCCTTTTTCTCTATATAGTCCAGGATTTTCATGAAGTGTCTCATCTGTTGCTGATTCCAATTTTTTTTTTTTTACCTTTATGGGTTTGCCCCTTTTGAGAACTCTAAACTTTTTTTTAGAGAGACAGCACGTGTGTGTGAGCAGGGGGGAGGTGCAGAAGGAGAGGGAGAGAGAGAATCTCAAGCAGACACCCCACTGAGCACAGAGCCCCGAGCCCAATGTGGGCCTCAAACTTATGACCCTGAGATCATGACCTGAGCTGAATTCAAGAGTCAGACACTTAACCGACTGAGCCACCCAGGTGCCCTGACAACTCCAAACTTTTATTTCATTTGAATCTGGGTGTGAGAAAGAAGTGAATATATATATGTTCTATCCTCCATCTTAGACCTAAATGTTTTAATTTTTCTTAACTAAAACCTTAGTATAAAACAAATTATAATTGCCATTGATTTTTGCCCATGTCTCATTGATTCAGTAGAGAAGCAGTTTGATGATGTTTTCTTTAAGTTTTCAATGTTATTACATTATTTTCAGATAAATTGTTACTATTATTCAGAAATTGCAGATAGGATTTATACTCTGTGCAAGAAAACATATGTGAAGAGAGTGCATGGAATAAACTGTAATCTCAGTTATATCTTCATATCTGAGATTCACTTCTTGCTTGATATTTGACCTTAGCAAGTCACTTAACCTTTCTGAGCCTCCAATTTCTTCATCTGTAAATGAGGATAATAATACTTATCACATAGACTTATCATAAGAATTCAAATAGTTAATGTACCCACTGAAGCAAATAAATTATCAGGAAACCAAGGAATTTTGAAGGAGAGTATATTATTAAGATCATACAGGCAGACTATATTCATAGTCTAGTTCTAGATATAAAGTGATAAATGTGGTCTGAACCATACATACTCATTTTTTTATTTAAGAAAATGAAGGCCTAGAAAATTTAAATGCACTATTTTCCATATATAGCTGGCATTAATTCAGAATAGAAGAAGCAGCAATTGACTGAGAAGGTTGAAAAGGCATTACCTTTGTGATGATTTTAGAAAGTTCTGTAGTTTACGAAGGAGGGATGAGTCAGCAACATACATCTAACTGCATGACTGTTGTTGTCAGAATAACCCTCCAAAGACGGCCATGCCCTAGTCTCTGAAATCTGCAAATATGTTATGTCACATTCCAAAGGAATCTTTGCAGATGTAGCTAAGGTTATTGGTCTTAAAATAAGGTGATTATTCTGGATTAACATGGTTTACCTAATCATATGAGACCTTAAAAACAGGTGTCTCCTGGCTGAAGTCGGAGAGATGTAGCATAAGAGGAAGGCAGAGAGAAGATGGAGATAGCCTAGGATCTCAGTCCAACAAACACAAGGAGCTGAATTCTGCCAACCACCTGAATAAGCTTGGAAATAGCTTATTGCCTGGAGCCTCCAGAAAGGAATGCAGCCCTCTCAACACCTTAATTGACCCTTCAGATTCTAAGTAGAATACTCAGCTGAGCCTGTCTGAGCTTCTGACCTACAAAAACCATCAGCTAATCGATGGATTTTGTTTTAAGCCAATACATCTCTGATCATTTGTTATGCAGATTAAGAAGACTAATATAACAAAGAAATGGACAGAATGTGTATGGCAGTTTCTGGGTCAGTAGAGGAATAGGTTAGGTAGAACAGTGGGTAGAAGGAGCAATTTGAAATGATTAGACATATATGTAAGGGAAGACTCTTCTCATTCTCTTCTTAACAATGGAAAATTATTACAGAATTTTAAAAGAGAGGAAGGATGAGATCAGAACTCAGTAAAAGAAAACCGTATTGGCAATGAGTCAAGTGCTATACAATTTTCCAGAAAATAAATTTTGGGTATGACATGAAAATGGAGAAGTGAGATTTGGGGATGTGATGAATGTTAGGGGAAGATAAGAAAGCTGGTAGATTTCTAACTTGGTCTCGGTCGATAATGAGGTGGTTGAACCAGATAGAAAATGCAAAAAAGAGCACAGTCTTTGTGGTAAACTACACTAAATATTTACTCACTGTGGACCTCAGTTGTCATATCTGAAAATGGGTATTATAATAATAATGCTGAATTCTAGGGTGATGATGAGGATTTCATGATATGATGCATATTTGTCTTTTAGGGTTATTGTATCATTAGATAAGATGACACATGCAAATCTTGTCTCAATGTGCTGGCACCTAGAGAGTACTAAATTAAGATAGGACATAATAATCTTTATTTCAACAACTTCTGTAGATAATTAGTGGCAAAGCTATGGCTACAATCGGCTCTCCTGGCATGCTATTGCAGTCTTTCCCCACCTATGATTTCCTGCTTCCGGAAGAGGATGGATTAACTGTCCTTTTCTTTCTTAAAATAGACTTTTCTTAAAATAGATTTTCCAATTATTCAAGTTGTCTCATACTCAGAGATTTTTCTTACTGAAAATCTAAGGGTACTGGCTAAGTAAAGTGATGGCAAATTCTTTTTCAAGTAAGAATAACTCCGTAATATTAAACAATTGACTCACTTTTTAAAAATATCTACTTTTCTGCCATCCATAGGCAAATTTGCATCAAGTCTTACAGTATCAATTAAAATATCTTTGCCAAATACCCTTTTTTTAATGAGCTGTTTTTCAAATTCAAATAGTGGAGTTGTTACCATCAGAGAAGCCAGGCTTAAAACCACAGAGGCTCTATATGAAAGGGAGCAGATTCACAAAGACACATAGCTCTTACTACCGGGAGTTTTAAACATACTGTTTTCAGGAAAGAAAAATATCCACAATATGGACCTTGAAATATATATTCAAAATATTTCCAAGTCATTTTCAGCTATTTTAAACATATTATTTTCAAGATGTTAGTCATAGATTTCATTTCTTAAAATATAAATTTGGAAAAGGGAATGACAATGCTTACTTTAAGATAAGGAGATAATTTGGAATGAGTGGTACATTCATCCCTTGGATATTGATGCTTTAAAAAAATACCAGGAGGGGGCGCAGAGTTTTATAAATGTAAATCTTAACAAGCTTTAAGAAGTTCCCAGGGATGTAAATTTTCCTAACATAATAAATTCAATTTTGGTCTCATTTGCTTGTCTATTTTTATTGTATTTATTTATTCATAACCTGGCTTGTTCAAAAATAATGTGAAGTATCTTATAAAGAAGCATGTCTTCAAGCAGAATTAAAGAAGTGAAAAAGTTTGAAATAAAGGAAGAAATGCAAAAAGTAAAGCAGAACCAGCTGATAGATAAACAACAATTTCAGAGCTTCCATACTTTGCTCAAGGTGCCACACATTTGAATCTAAGCTTTCCTCAGTGAAAGCACAGCTCCTTCTTGTTTTGAGACAATAAGTTTCTTCTGTTGGTCACCCTGAATAGAACACTGCATAAAATCATGAGCACCATCCCCAAAAATCCCACATATTAAACATAGCTGTAAGTTAAATAGCATTGCTTCTTTCAACTTTCTTGAATAGAAGCAGCTGGCATGGTATCAATACACATTTCAACAAACATGATTTCTTTAATGATCTGATATTATTCTGTCCATATTATTCAGGGGTATATTTTAGAAGAATTAGGAGATTGAATGGTGTGTATTTTTCAAACTCATTCCCCATTAAAACACTTCTTTAAGATTAGTTTTCTTGAGCAGTTAGGGGTTCAATATTATCTTCCCTGAGGAGTTCCTGAAGTACAGCTACTCTGTTCCTGCTTTAAATCATCTGAGCCAGGGGGAGATTGACCTCTTGATAGAAGAGAAGGAGGACACAAGGGGAACACAGGAATCTGTGTTATGACTATATTATAGTTATAGTATGTTATAACTATATAACTGTTATAACTATAACTACATTATTAAATTCATGGTTTTCTCTCCCTACTTATATAACAGAAAGTTTCTTTATAAATCAATTCATTTATTAAATTCATTTATTAAAAATAAATATTTATTGAGGCTCTGTTAGGCCCCTAGGCAGTTTTTCTGGAGGTCACAATGATTGTAAAATAAATCAAATTTAAGACCTCAAAAATTGTATAGTCTTGGAAGAGACTGTACACAGAATGAATTATACAAGGAGAAATTGATGACTGCCAAAAAGGAAGGGTGGGTAAATTGTTTTGTAAGTTCAAAGGAGAGTTCAAAAGAACATGGCATGCATATATTTAGGGACCAGAAGGAGGATAATCTATAGAAGAAGACAGACAAGTTGAATAAAGAAGAAGGGCAAGGACAAAGAGATTGTGATGTTTTGGATTATAGGGCAATGGAAACTTTTGAGAAATAGGCAGAGTCATCTGTACCAAAAAGCTGCAAGGATATAAAGAGGATGAACCATGAGGAGCAGCCATTGCCTATGATGATAAGGGATTCACTGGATGTCAACATTTAGCATTGGAATAGCTAACAAGAAGGAATGTTTGCCATCTTAAAATGTTATTCTATTTCTTTAAAATAATTAATGATTTCATCATAGGCATTTAATGAAAATCAGTTTATTGAAAAAAGAATTTTAAGTTCTTAAAGAGTAGACTCAGACTTTTTTGTAAAATAGAACCAAAAAAATATTGCAGATCTAATTTAGAATTGGCAGCAGTGCTACAGAGCATCACACGGACATCATTCCTCTTTGACTTCTAATACTGTCTTGCAACTCCAGGCTTCCCTACTGATGTGCCCAGAACACCAAAGTTCCAGATATGGGACTCAGGTATGCCATGAGACAAGAATATCCTCTCAGGTCTCAGAACTGTTTGGTTCTAACAGAGAGAAAGCATGATGTGTAATATTCAGATATTGCTATCCTGGTGCAACACTGGGTGCATGCCCAAAGGAAGGATCTGCCATTGTACCTGTGGGAGTGCTGTCAACTCTGATTCTGTCTTTGGCTTTCCATCTTGTTCTTGCCTGCACAGTGACCTCCCTTGTGGCCATGTGTTCCAGGCCTGGTGGAGGTTAATGTATGCCCTGACCAGATGCAGGAAAGCTTGTTCTGATCTTCCCTAAAGTGACCCACAGATGGTACCACTCAAGATAACTACCCTTTAACCTTACCCCATGCCCCTCATGCTATAAAAGCTGTGGGTTAAGTTCTGGACTGGGTAGAGAATGGGGGCAGAGAATAGTTGCATAGCTGCCTGGAATGTCAATCCATGCAATCCCCTGTCAGTAAGTTACCCTGAAAAAAACTCTGTGTAAATGATATGGAGTGACTTGTGTTGTTCTTCAGTATTAAAGTGCCTTCTCAGTAGAGGATACATTACTGACCCTCCCCTACCTTCTAACTATGTCCCTATTTTAACAGCCTGCAGTGAGTCCTATGAAGCATGTGGACATAGGTCTCATGGAACTGCTACATGAGAAGTTCATGGTTACAGTGTCCAAGGTACAGCCAGGAAGGACTGAAGATAATTCCTTTCAACCATGAACATAAATTAACCCAATATCTCCAATTTTTTTTTAATTTAAATACAATTAGCCAACATATAGTACATCACTAATTTCAGATGTAGTGTTCAATAATTCATCAGTTGCAAATAACACCCAGTGCTCATCACAACACATGCCCTCCTTAATGGCCATCAACCAGTTGCCCCATCCCTCCCTTCAGCAACTCAGTTCATTTCCCAGAGTTAAGATTTTCTCATAGTTTGTCTCCCTCTCTGATTTCTTCCCAGTTTTCCCTCCCTTCCCTATGATCCTCTGCACTATTTCTTATATTCCACATATGAGTGAAACCATGTGATAATTGTCTTTCTCTGAATGACTTATTTCACTTAGCATAATACCCTCCAGTTATACCCATGTTGATATAAATGGTAGGTATTCATCCTTTCTGATGGCTGAGTAATATTCCATCGTATATATAAACCACAGATCCTTTATCCATTCATCTGTTGAAGGACATCTCCGCTCCTTCCACAATTTCACTATTATGGACATTGCTGCTATCAACATTGGAGTGCAGGTGCCCTTTATTTCACTACATCTGTATCTTTGGGGTAAATACTGAGTAGTGCAGTTGCTGGGTTGTAGGGTAGCTCTATTTTTAACTTCTTGAGGAACCTCCATATTCTTTTCCAGAGTGGCTATAGCAGCTTGCATTCCCACCAACAGTGTAAGAGGGTTCCCCTTTCTCCACATCCTCACCAACATTTGTTGTTTCCTGCCTTGTTAATTTATGCCATTCTAACTGGTGTGAGATGGTATCTCATTGAGGTTTTGATTTGTATTTCCTTGATGGCTAGTGATGTTGGGCATTTTTTCATGTGTCTGTTAGCCATTTGTATGTCATCTTTGGAGAACTGTCTGTTCATGTCTTCTGCTCATTTCTTGACTGGATTATTTACTTTTTGGATGTTGAGTTTGAGAAGTTCTTTATAGATCTTGGATACCAGCCCTTTACCTTAAGTGTCATTTGCAAATACCTTCTCCCATTCCATAGGTTATCTTTTAGTTTTGTTGACTGTTCTCTTTGCTGTGCAGAAGCTTTTTATCTTTTTTTTTTTGCCTTTTAACTTTTTTTTATGTTATGTTAATCACCATATATTACATCATTAGTTTTTTTAAAATTTTTTTATTGTTATGTTAATCCCCATACATTACATCATTAGTTTTAGATGTAGTGTTCCATGATTCATTGTTTGTGCATAACACCCAGTGCTCCATGCAGAACGTGCCCTCCTCAATACCCATCACCAGGCTAACCCATCCTCCCATCCCCCCCCCAGAACCCTCAGTTTGTTTTTCAGAGTCCATTGTCTCTCATGGTTCGTCTACCCCTCTGATTTCCCCCCCTTCATTCTTCTCCTCCTGCTATCTTCTTCTTTTTTTTTTTTTTCTTAACATATATTGCATTATTTGTTTCAGAGGTACAGATCTGTGATTCAACAGTCTTGCACAATTCACAGTGCTTACCAGAGCACATACCCTCCCCAGTGTGTATCACCCAGTCACCCCATCCCTCCCACCCCACCCCCCACTCCAGCAACCCTCAGTTTGTTTCCTGAGATTAAGAATTCCTTATATCAGTGAGGACATATGATACGTGTCTTTCTCTGTTTGACTTATTTCGCTCAGCATAGATGGCAAGATGTCCATCAACAGATGAATGGATAAAGAAGATGTGGTATATATATACAATGGAATATTATGCAGCCATCAAAAGGAATGAGATCTTGCCATTTGCAACGACGTGGATGGAACTGGAGGGTATTATGCTGAGTGAAATAAGTCAAACAGAGAAAGGCATGTATCATATGACCTCACTGATATGAGGAATTCTTTTTTTTTTTTTTTTTTTTTAAAGATTTTATTTATTTATTTGACAGACAGAGACACAGCGAGAGAGGGAACACAAGCAGGAGGAGTGGGAGAGGGAGAAGCAGGCTTCCCGCGGAGCAGGGAGCCCGATGCGGGGCTCGATCCCAGGACGCTGGGATCGTGACCTGAGCCGAAGGCAGACGCTTAACGACTGAGCCACCCAGGCGCCCCTGATATGAGGAATTCTTAATCTCAGGAAACAAACTGAGGGTTGCTGGAGTGGGGGGTGGGGTGGGAGGGATGGGGTGACTGGGCAATGGACACTGGGGAGGGTATGTGCTCTGGTAAGCGCTGTGAATTGTGCAAGACTTGAATCTCAGATCTGTACCTCTGAAACAAATAATGCAATATATGTTAAGAAAGAAAAAAAAAAGGAAGAAGAATGTAGCAGGAGGGGAAGAATGAAGGGGGGGAAATCGGAGGGGGAGAAGAACCATGAGAGACGATGGACTCTGAAAAACAAACTGAGGGTTCTAGAGGGGAGGGGGGGTGGGAGGATGGGTTAGCCTGGTGATGGGTATTGAGGAGGACACGTTCTGCATGGAGCACTGGGTGTTATGCACAAACAATGAATCAGGGAACACTATATCTAAAACTAATGATGTAATGTATGGGGATTAACATAACAATAAAAAAAAATTAAAAAAAAAAAAGAAAAAAAAAGAAGTTGCTGCAGCCAAGATCGAAGAGGTTGCTGCCTGTGTTCTCCTCTAGGATTTTGATGGATTCCTGTCTCACATTTAGGTCTTTCATCCATTTAGATGTTTATCTTTGTGTATGGTGTAAGAGAATGATCCAGTTTCATTCTTCTGCATGTGGCTGTCCAAGCTTCCCCACACCATTTGTTGAAGAGACTATCTTTTATCTATCAGATATTCTTTCTTGCTTTGTCAAAGATTAGTTGATCATAGAGTTGTGGGTCCATTTCTGAGTTCTCTATTCTGTTCCATTGATCTATGTGTCTGTTTTTGTGCCAGTACCATGCTGTCTTGATGATCACAGCTTTGTAATAGAGCTTGAAGTCAGGCATCATTATGCCCCCAGCTTTGGTTTTCTTTTTCAACATTACTCTGGCTATTCGGAGTCTTTTCTGGTTCCATAGAAATTTTAGGATTGTTCCAGCTCTGTGAAAAATGTCGATGTATTTTGATAGGGATTGCATTGAATGTGTAGATTGCTCTGTGTAGCATAGACATTTTATTTTATTTTATTTAGATTTTATGTATCTGTCAGAGAGAGAGAGAGAGAGCGCACAAACAGGGGGAGGGGCAGGCAGAGGGAGAAGCAGGCTCCCCACTGGGCAAGGAGCCCAATGTGGGACTCTATTCCAGGACCCTGGGATCATGACCTGAGCCAAAAGCAGCCACTTAACTGACTGAGCCTCCCAGGTGTCCCTAGCATAAACATTTTAACAATGAAAGAGAAGAGGTCACGACCAACACCAAGGAAATACAAACAATTTTAAGAACATATTATGAGCAACTATATGCCAACAAATTAGGCAATCTGGAAGAAATGGATGCATTCCTGGAAACTTATAAACTACCAAAACTGAAACAGGAAGAAATTGAAAATCTGAACAGACCAACAACCAGCACAAGTTTGAAGCAGTAATCAAAAACCTCCCAAAAAATGAGAGTCCAGGGCCAGATGGCTTCACAGGGGAATTCTACCAAACATTTAAAGAAGTAATAATACCTATTCTACTGAAGCTGTTTCAAAAATTAGAAATGGAAGGAAAACTTCCAAACTCATTCTATGAGGCCAGCATTACCTTGATCCCAAAACTAGAAAGAAAACCCATCAAAAAGGAGAATTACAGACCCATATCCCTGATGAACATGGATGCCAAAATACTCACCAAGTGACTAGCCAATAGGAACGAACAGTACATTAAAAGGATTATTCACCACAACCAAGTGGGATTTATTCCCGGGCTGCAAGGGTAGTTCGACATCTGCAACTCAATCAATGTGATACAGCACATTAATAAAAGAAAGGACAAGAACAGTATGATGATCCTCTCAATAGATGCAGAAAAAGCATTTGACAAAATACAACGTTCTTGCTTGATAAAAAACTCCCTGTTGAGGGGTGCCTGGGTGGTTCAGTTGGGTAAATGTCTGCCTTCAGCTCAGGTCATGATCTCAGGGTCCTGGGATTGAGCCCTGAATTGGGCTCCCTACTCAGTGGAAAGCCTGCTTCTTTCTCTCTCCTTCTACTGCTCCCCCTGCTTGTGTTCTCTCTTTCTCTGTCAAATAAATAAATAAATAAAATATTTAAAGAAAAAACTCTGCTGAGTAGGGCTTAGAGGGAACATACCTCAATATCATAAAAGCCATATATGAAAAACCCACAGTGAATAGCATCCTCAGTGGGGAAAAACTGAGAGCTTTTCCCCTAAGGTCAGGAACATGACAGAGATGTCCACTTACCACTGTTCAACACAGTACTGGAAGTCTTAGCCTCAGCAATCAGAAAACAAAAATAAATAAAAGGCATTCAAATTGGCAAAGAAGAAGTCAAATTCTCCCTCTTTGCAGATGACATGATAGTTTATGTGGAAAACCCAAAACACTACTCCCAAAATTTCTAGAACTCATACAGCAATTCAGCAATGTGGAAGGATACAAAATCAGTGCACAGAAATCAGTTCCATTTTTATACACTAACAATGAGAGTAAAGAAAGAGAAATTAAGGAATCTATCCCATTTACAACTGCACCAAAAACCATAAGATACTAGGAATAAACCTAACTAAAGAGGTAAAGGATCTGTACTCTAAAAACTACAGAACACTTGTGAAAGAATTTGAGAAAGACACAAAGAGATGGAAAAACATTCCATGCTCATGGATTGGAAGAATAAATATTGTTAAAATGTCTATGCTATCCAAAATTGTTTGAACATCCTTTAGGATAATATACCCTAACTTCATTTTCATTGCATTAAATTATAGAGCAGAAATGTTAAAATTTTAGTGTTTTAAGATGTTCAAAGTGGTTTAAGATGTTTAAAGTGGTTTAAGCTTTCCCTTCCTCCCTATTTGGTTCTCTATGTGCTTTCTCTCTATGTATACCCATATGTAGTATATGGATATTCATTCTACATGCATGTGTATTCTATATTAAATATATTACATATAATTTGTATATGTATATTTTCCAAATACATAGACTATTCAACACAAAATATTAGAAAGTAAATATATTAGAATCTATTTTATAGGATATTTAAAATAGTATTTTTTTTAATTTTAAGTTTTAATTTAAATTCCAGTTAGTTAACATATACTGTAATATTAGTTTCAGGTGTAGAATTTAGTGATTCGTCAGTTCCATACAACAACCAATGCTCATCACAAGTACCCTCCTTAATCCCCATCACTTACTTAACCCATCCCCCTACCCACCACCCCTCCAGCAACCCTCAGTTTGTTCTCTATAGTTAAGAGTCTGTTTCCTGGGGCGCCTGGGTGGCTCAGTCGTTAAGCGTCTGCCTTCGGCTCAGGTCATGATCACAGGGTCCTGGGATCGAGCCCCACATCGGGCTCCCTGCTCAGCGGGAAGCCTGCTTCTCCCTCTCCCACTCCCCCTGCTTGTATTCCCTCTCTGGCTGTCTTTCTCTCTGTCAAATAAATAAAATCTTAAAAAAAAAAAAAAAAAAAAAAGAGTCTGTTTCCTGGTTTCCTTCTCTCTCTTTTCTCCCCCTATGTTCATCTGTTTTTTTTTCTTAAATTCCATATTTGAGTGAAATCATATGGTGTTTGTCTTTCTCTGACTTATTTCACTTAGCATAATACTCTCTAGCTCCACCTACATCATTGCAAATGGCAAAATTTCATTCTTTTTTATGGCTGAATAAAACAGGAAAATATGGGAGGGCATGAGAAGAAATAGTAAGCAAATTGATCCATTCTACTTTTAAACCATTTGGTTACAGGAAACTTATTATAAGGTCAAATTCCAAACATAACTTTTTTAATATCTCAAAATTATCATATGTATATAGATAGATGCACTGAGAAGATGATACTTGTGAGTCCTATTGATTTTTTATGGACTCTTATAGCCACACTAACCTCTAAATGAATTTGAAGTCTTTTTTATATAAATGGAACAGATTTTCTGATAAAAGGATTTTTTTTTAGATAATACTTAATTTTGTAGAACTGATTTATGTTTATAGAAAATTGACCCCAAAGTACAGAGTTCCCATAAAATCCCTCTCCCCCCAACCCACACACAGTTTCCACTATAAATAAGATCTTGCATTAGTGTGGTACATCTGTCACAACTGAGGAACCAATATTGGTATATTATTATTAACTGAAGTCCATAGTTTACATTAGATTCATTATTTGTGTTGTCAGTTCTATGGGTTTAGACAAATGTATAATGTCACATACCAACCATTACAATATTGTAAAGAATAGTTTTACTGCCATAAAAATCCCCTGTGCTGGAACTATTCATCCCTCTCTACCTCCTCACAAGCCCTTGACAATTGATGGTATTTTTTTACTGTTTCTATAATGTTTCCTTTTCTAGAATGTCATATAGTTACAATTATACAATATGTAGCCTTCGCAGG
The DNA here is from genome assembly GCF_964656455.1 of Halichoerus grypus. Lineage (NCBI taxonomy): Eukaryota > Metazoa > Chordata > Mammalia > Carnivora > Phocidae > Halichoerus > Halichoerus grypus. The sequence continues at coordinate 151,263,173 of NC_135712.1, read as the reverse complement.
CAGCTTCTTTTCCTTTAATGATATGCATTTAATGTTCCTCCCTGTCCTTCCATGGCTTGACAGCTTTTTTTTTTTCTTTTTGTTGCTGAATAATATTGCATTGTCTGGATGTACTATAGTTTATTCCCTTACTATAAGACTTCTAGGTTACTTTCAAGTTTGGGGAACTATGAATAGAGCTGCTATAAACAGTGTGCAAGTTTTTGTGTAGACATACATTTCCAAATCACTTAAGTAAATATCAAAGAGAGTTTAAGGTCCTTTGTATACTTTGAATGCAAATCCTTTATCAGATATGTGTTGTGCAAATATTTTCTCTAGTCTGTGGGTCTTGTCTTTTCAATCTCTTAACAATGTCATTTGCAGGGCAGATTTTTTTTTAAATGAAGTTTAACTTGTCTATTATTTTTCTTTCATAGATCAGGTGTTTTAGTGTTGTATCTGAAAAGTCCTAGCCTAACCTCTCTCTTAGGTTTTCTCATATATTATCTTCCAGAAGTTTTATAGTTTTGCAGTTTCCATTTAGGTTTCTGGTCAATTTTGAGTTAATTTTTGTGACATGTATGTACTCTGTGTTAAATTCTCTCTCTCTTTCTTTGCATATGGATGACCAGTTGTTCCAACATTATTTGTTGAAAAGATCTTTTCTCCATTTAATTGCCTTTGCTTCTTTGTCAACAATCAATGGACTGTATGTGTGGATTCATTTCTGGGATCTCTTTTCTGTTCCATGGATCTATTCATGTATTATTTTCCAATGTCACACTGTCTCTATTACTGTAGCTTTATAGTAAGTCTTGAGGTTCAGTACTGTCTGTCCAACTTTGTTCTTCTTTAGTATTATGTCTTTTGCTTTTCCATGTAAACTTTAGAATCTCAATATTCAAACAATAACTTGTTGGGATTTTGATTAGAATTGCATTGAATCTATAAATCACAGGGGGAGGGGCGCCTGGGTGGCTCAGATGGTTAAGCGTCTGTCTTCGGCTCAGGTCATGATCCTGGAGTCCTGGGATCGAGCCCCATATCGGGCTCCCTGCCTGGCGGGGAGTCTGCTTCTCCCTTTCCCTCTGCCTCTCCCCCTGCTCATGCTATCTCTCTCTGTATCTCTGTGTCGCAAATGAATAAAACCTTAAAAAATAAAAAAAATAAAAATAAATAAATCACAGGGGGATATCTTAATGATGTCAAGTCTTCACAATTTGGGATCTAGACTAATTATTTGAAGATATAGTAACTGAAACACAGAAGTTATTTTCAGGAACTAAAGAACAGATCTGTCTGGGCTTATGCAGATTGTAGTAAAATTAAAATCTATAATCTATTTTGCTTCTGAAAATACATTGACATATATCAACCTCGAGAGGGACATCACCATTAGTATCTACAAGATCATGGAAAACTTGACCAGAGTCACATATTATAGTATGAAATGCAAAAATCTCATTTCTTTTGGAGGCTGAAAAATGGAATAATGGATTATAGAAGCTCACAGAACTTGCTCTGTACTCTCCAAAAACCCCAGGCCTTTACACACAATAATCATAAAAATTCCATCACAAGCACATTTAACCTCCAAAAGGTGATGATGGTATTGCTTCCTGGCATTTATTGAAAAGACTTTAACAGGTTTCCAAGTTAGTCAACTTTTATACCTCTGTCAAAGAAACTCAACCACCAGGGTGATGTATGTTAAATATTCTGTAACTATTCTACATTAGCAGTTGCTGCTTTATTCACATTTCTATTCACAATATGGAAGGAATCCTTATTGTCTTTTCTGTCAAAATAAGGGTTGATTTATTTTTTAAAAAGATTTTATTTATTGGGGCGCCTGGGTGCCTCAGTTGTTAAGTGTCTGGCTTCGGCTGGAGTCATGATCCCAGAGTCCTGGGATGGAGCCCCCCATTGGGCTCCCTGGTCCAGGGGAAGCCTGTTTCTCCCTCTCCCACTCTCCCTGCTTGTGTTCCCTCTCTCTGTCAAATAAATAAATAAATAAAATCTTTTTAAAAAAGGATTTTATTTGTTTATTTATTTGAGAGAAAGATTGAGAGAGAGCATGAGCAGAGGGGAGGCAGAGGGAGAAGCAGACTCCCTGCTGAGCAAGGAGCCCGATGTGGGACTCGATCCCAGGACCCTGGGATCATGACCTGAGCCAAAGGCAGATGGTTAACCAACTGAGCCACCCAGGTGCCCTGAAATAAGGGTTGATTTAAAACTCGTTCTTATTACTAGTCTCCAAGACACCAACCTCTGAATAACAGTAAGACCTCCCTTTTGGGTATCATAAAATGGGGTGGTAGAATATGTGTCAGTGGAAGGAACAATAGATGGTGTACTGGATTTTATTTACCTATGACCTGCCTTCTCTAAGGCAGTAAGTAGTCTAACATTTTTGCTGGTAGACCCATCAAAGCATTTTGAAATAATATTTATTCTCTCCCATATTTAGTTAATATTTAAATTTGTTATCGTAAGTACAAAGAATTTCAAGTTTGTTGTTTCTGTTGATTTATGAATATTAGCTTTTAAAATAAAGCCACTACATCACTCTTATTTTTTGTATTCTTTGAATTATAAATACAAATTTTATGTAATAAGAAAACAAAACATATTCAATATATTTTTTTTTTTTTTAGAAAAACTTGTGGTGGGGTGCCTGGGTGGCTCAGTCGTTTAAGAATCAGACTCTTGATTTCAGCTCAGGTCATGATCTCAGGGTTGTGAGATTGAGCCCTGTTGGGGCTCCACACTGGGAGTGGAACGTGCTTGGGATTCTCTCTCTCCTTCTCCCTCTGTCCACCCCCCTAAAAAAAACAAAACCAAAAACAACAACAAAAAACTTGTGGAGAGCAAATTTATGAGATGTGGAATATATGAAATTGTCCTATTTTGTCTTCCTACTTGATTTGTAGTTTGTCTTTATTATTTTTTTAATTCTGCTTTAAAACAAATTTCTACTGAGAAATTGAATATTGCACTATATTTTTCTCAGAACTCATCACATTCTGATTCTTTCTCAAATGTCTCTAAGGAGTCATTTATTTTTCTTGTTCCATGATACTTTTAAGATTTTTCTTATGCTCTTTTAAACAGTGGAGTATGTTATTTCATTATTTTTTTTTTTTCTCTATCCAATATTTATGTTTTATCCTTTGGGAACTCACAATACACACACGTTGGAGCTTCCAGATGTACATTTTATGTTTGTACATTGTTTCTGCCATATTTTCCATTTATTTATTTCTTTTATACTTTATTCAAGGATGATCACTGGGCTCAGCATTCCAGTTCATTAATCCATTTTTTATCTTATTTTTTTTTTGTTCCTCCACAATCTATTTAATTTTTTAGTTTCAATGTCTCTACTTTTATAGTGTATGATCATTAATTTATTTTCCAGAGATGTAATAGTCTTCTATTATCTCTGTGAATATGCAGTAAGCTCACTTTTTTATTGAAAAAATTTGGTGTGTAACATTGTATAAAAGTAAAGGCAAGAAAGTAAATTTTTGACTTGGTGGGACATAATGTCTTTGTCAAAACTCTAAATGAGTGTCAGTGGCTGTATTCTAATAAAATATTATTTATTTTAAAAAAAGTAAGGTTTACAGCATGTTACTTTGATACATGTGTATTTTATAACTGCTGATGTAGCCATATTTATCACATTACATAATTATAATATAATGTTATTGTCCATATTCATTATACTATGCCTTAGATCTCTATGGCTTATTTAATACTCATAAAATTTGTGCCCTGAAATACCATCAGTCTTATCCACACTTCCATTCCTGGTAACCACTATTTTATTCTGTTTTTTATGGGCTTAATTTTTTTTTTAGATTACACATATAAATTATATATATGGTATTTGTCTTTTTCTCTCTGACTTATCTCATTTAGCATAATGTGCTCAAAGTCCATCCATGTTGTCACAAATGGGAGGATATATTCTTTTCTCATGGCTGAATAAAATTCCATTGTGTATACATTCCATATCTTTTTTATCCATTCATCTCTTCATGGGCATTTGAGTTGTTTCCATATCTTGGCTATTGTGAATAAAGCTGTGACAAATGTGGGAGTGCATATATCTCATTGAAATCCAACTTTCATTTCCTCTGTGTATTATGCCCAGGAGTGGAATTGCTGGATTGTATGGTGGATATAGTTTTAATTTTTTGAGGAACCTCCATAGTGTTCATCATAGTGATCAGACCAATTTCCATCCCCACCACATCCTCACCAGCACCTGTTGTCTCTTGTCTTCTTGAGTCTAACCATTCTAACAAGGGTGAGGTGATATCTCATTGTGGTTTTGATTTGCAGTTCCCTGATGATGAGTGATGTTGAGTATCTCATCATGTGTCCCTTGGCCATCTTGATAACTAGTATTTCTACCCATTTTTTTATTTGGATTCTTTTTGTTGTTGTTGTTGTTATTGAGTTGACTGAGTTCTTTATAATTTCTAGATATTAACCCCTATCCAATAAGTAGTTTGCAAAATTTTCTCTTATTCTGTAAGTTGTCTTTTCATTCTATTAATTTTTTCTTTTGTTTTGTGTAAGCATTTGAGTTTTATATAGTCCCATTGGTTAATTTTTTCTTTTGTAGTTTGTACTTTTGGCATCTTGCCCCCCAAATTATTGCCAATCCCAATGAGTTTCTTCCCCAGCTTTTCTTCTAGGAGTTTTATGGTATTAGGTCTTAAGTTTAAATCTTTGATCAATTTTGAGTTAATTTTTATGAGTGGTATGACACAGAGGTCCAATTTAATTGTTCTGCATGTGTTTCTTTAGTTTTCCCAGCACCATTTGTTGAAGAGCCTATTCTTTTCCTATTAGGTATTCTTGGCTCCCTTGTGGAATATTAGTTGACCATATATGTTAGGGTTTAATTCTAGGCTCTCTATTTTGTTCCATTGGTTAATGTGTTGTTGTTGTTGTTGTTTGTTTGTTTTTTGTTTTTTGTTTTTGCTTATACCATAGTGTTTTTTATTACAGTGTCTTTTAGTATACTTTGAAATCTGAAAGTATGATACCTTCAGCTTTGTTCTTTTTTCTCAGGATGACTTTGGTTATTGGGGGTCTTTTGTGGTTTCACACAAATTTTAACCTATTCTATTTCTTTGAAGAATGCCTTTAGTATTTTGTTGGAGATTGCATTCGATCTGTAGATGGCTTTGAGTACTATGGCCATTTTAACAATATCAATTCTTCTAATCCATGAACAGGGGATGTCTTTCCATTTGTGTCTTCTTCAATTCCTTTCAGCCAATTTTGTAGTTTCCATTTTACAGATCTTTCACTTCTTTGGTCAAATTTATTTCTAAGTATTTTATTGTTTTTGATACTTATTGTAAATAGGATGGTTTTCTTTATTTATTTTTCAGATGTTTCATCATTAGTGTAAAGGAATGGAATTAATTTTTGCATGTTGATTTTGTATCCTGCCACTTTACTGAAATTGTTAATTAATTCCAACAGTTTTTTGACTAATTTTTTGGGAGATATATATATATATATTATATATATAATATATATATATTATATATATAAAATCATGTCATCAGCAAATAATGACAGTTTATTTCTTCTTTCCCAATTTGGATGCCTTTTATTTCAATTATGCCTAATTGCTCTAGGTGGAACTTCCAGTACTCTATTGAATAGGAGTTGTGAGAAACAGCATCCTTGCCTTGTTCCTGATCTTACGGATAACACTTAACTTTTCTCCAGTGACTATAAAGTTAGCTGTGGGCTTGTCATATATGGCCTTTATTATGCTCAGATATGTTCCTTCTATACTCAGTTTGTTGAGGGTTTTTATCATGAAAAAATGTTGCATTTTGTCACTTTTTCTGTACATACTCAGATAATCATGTGGTTTTTATCTTTTATTTTATTGATGTGACATATTACATTTATTGATTTGTTTATTTTGAACTATTCTTGTATCCTAGAAATAAATGCCGCTTGGTCATGGTGTATAGTCCTTTCAATATGTTCTTGAATTCTGTTTGCTAATATTTTGTTGAGAATTTTTGCATCTATATTCATCAAGGGATATTGATGTCTATCATGGTATATACTTTTCTTTTGGTGTGGTATCCTTACCTAGTTTTGCTACAAAAGTAATGCTGACCTTGTAGAATGAGTCTGGATGTGTTCCTTCCTCCTTGATATTTTTGAACAGTTTGAGGAGGATTGTGTTAATTCTTCTTTAAATGTTTGATAGACTTCTCCAGGGAAGCTGTCTGGTTCTGGAGTTTACAGTGTTGGGACTTTTTTGATTACTGATTCAAATTTTTTACTTGTAATTGGTCTGCTCAGATTTTCTCTGTCTTTCTGATTTAGTCTTGATGAGTTGTGTATTTCTAGAAATGCATCTATTTCTTCTAGATTTTGTAATTTGTTGGCATATAATTGTTTATTGTAATCTCTTATGATTCTATGTATTTCTGTAGTATCAGTTTTCATATCTCCTCTTTTATTTATATTTTTATGTGTTCTCTTTTTTTTTCTTAGATAATCTAGCTAAGAGTTTGCCAATTTTGTTTATGTTTTCAAATAGCATTTAGTTTCTTTGATCCCTTCTATTGTTTTTCTGGTCTTTATTTCATTTTATTTTTTAAGATTTTATTTATTTATTTGACAGAGAGATAGACAGCACAAGCAGAGGGAATGACAGAGGGAGAGGGAGAAGAAGGCTCTGCACTGAGCAGGGAACCCGTTGCAGGATTCGATCCCAGGACCCTGAGATCATGACCTGAGCTGAAGGCAGATGCTTAACCATCTGAGCCACCCAGGCGCCCTGGTCTTTATTTCATTTATTTTCACTCTGATCTATATTATTTCCTTCCTTCTGCTAACTTCCAGCTTAATCTGTTGGGAGTGTATATATTTCTGATTGTTATATCTTCTTGATGTAGTGAACCCTTATCATTATATATAATGAACTTCTTTGTCTCTTTTTACCGATGACTAAACTTTAGGTCACTGTTTTTTTAAAGTTGTATTTTAAAAAAAAAATCTTTAATTGAAGTATAGTTGACACGTAATATTATATTAGTTTCAGGTATAAGCTCACTTTTAATTATTCTGTTTACTCTATCAACTGTTTCTTTTGGTGTTCCTCTATTTATGTAGATGTCCCCTTTCCAATGTTTTGTCTTTCTGCTTTTGAAATTACCAGTTGTTTGCTCATATTTGCATTTTAGATTTCCTGATTTATTTATTTTTTATTTATTTTTAATTTTTTTATTGTTATGTTAATCCCCATACATTACACATCATTAGTTTTAGATATAGTGTTCCATGATTCATTGTTTGTGCATAACACCCAGTGCTCCATGCAGAACGTGCCCTCCTCAATACCCATCACCAGGCTAACCCATCCTCCCACCCCCCTCCCCTCTAGAACCCTCAGTTTGTTTTTCAGAGTCCATCGTCTCTCATGGTTCTTCTCCCACTCCGATTTCCCCCCCTTCATTCTTCCCCTCCTGCTACATTCTTCTTCTTCTTTTTTTCTTTCTTAACATATATTGCATTATTTGTTTCAGAGGTACAGATCTGAGATTCAACAGTCCTGCACAATTCACAGCGCTTACCAGAGCACATACCCTCCCCAGTGTCCATCACCCAGTCACCCCATCCCTCCCACCCCACCCTCCACTCCAGCAATCCTCAGTTTGTTTCCTGAGATTGAGAATTCCTCATATCAGTGAGGTCATATGATACATGTCTTTCTCTGTTTGACTTATTTCGCTCAGCATAATACCCTCCAGTTCCATCCACGTCGTTGCAAATGGCAAGATCTCATTCCTTTTGATGGCTGCATAATATTCCATTGTATATATATACCACTTCTTCTTTATCCATTCATCTGTTGATGGACATCTTGGCTCTTTCCACAGTTTGGCTATTGTGGACATTGCTGCTATAAACATCGGGGTGCATGTAGCCTTTCGGGTCCCTACTTTTGTATCTTTGGGGTAAATACCCAGGAGTGCAATTGCTGGGTCATAGGGTAGCTCTATTTTCAACTTTTTGAGGAACCTCCATACTGTTTTCCAGAGTGGCTGCACCAGCTTGCATTCCCACCAACAGTGTAGGAGGGTTCCCCTTTCTCCGCATCCCCGCCAACATCTGTCATTTCCTGACTTGTTAATTTTAGCCATTCTGACTGGTGTGAGGTGGTATCTCATTGAGGTTTTGATTTGGATTTCCCTGATGCCGAGCGATATTGAACACTTTTTCATGTGTCTGTTGGCCATTTGGATGTCTTCTTTGGAAAAATGTCTGTTCATGTCTTCTGCCCATTTCTTGATTGGATTCTTTGTTCTTTTGGTGTTGAGTTTGATGAGTTCTTTATAGATTTTGGATACTAGCCCTTTATCTGATATGTCATTTGCAAATATCTTCTCCCATTCTGTCAGTTGTCTTTTGGTTTTGTTGACTGTTTCCTTTGCTTTGCAAAAGCTTTTTATCTTGATGAAGTCCCAATAGTTCATTTTTGCCCTTGCTTCCCTTGCCTTTGGCGATGTTTCTAGGAAGAAGTTGCTGCGGCTGAGGTCGAAGAGGTTGCTGCCTGTGTTCTCCTTTAGGATTTTGATGGACTCCTGTCTCACATTGAGGTCTTTCAACCATTTGGAGTCTATTTTTGTGTGTGGTGTAAGGAAATGGTCCAGTTTCATTCTTCTGCATGTGGCTGTCCAATTTTCCCAACACCATTTGTTGAAGAGACTGTCTTTTTTCCATTGGACATTCTTTCCTGCTTTGTCAAAGATTAGTTGACCATATAGTTGAGGGTCCATTTCTGGGCTCTCTATTCTCTTCCATTGATCTATGTGTCTGTTTTTGTGCCAGTACCATACTGTCTTGATGATGACAGCTTTGTAGTAGAGCTGGAAGTCTGGAATTGTGATGCCGCCAGCTTTGCTTTTCTTTTTCAACATTTCTCTGGCTATGCGGGGTCTTTTCTGGTTCCATACAAATTTTAGGATTATTTGTTCCATTTCTTTGAAAAAAGTGGATGGTATTTTGATGGGGATTGCATTGAATGTGTAGATTGCTCTTGGTAGGATTGACATCTTCACAATATTTGTTCTTCCAATCCATGAGCATGGAACGTTTTTCCATTTCTTTGTGTCTTCCTCAATTTCTTTCATGAGTATTTTATAGTTTCCTGAGTACAGATCCTTTGCCTCTTTGGTTAGATTTATTCCTAGGGATCTTATGGTTTTGGGTGCAATTGTAAATGGGATCGACTCCTTAATTTCTCTTTCTTCTGACTTGTTGTTGGTGTATAGGAATGCCACTGACTTCTGTGCATTGATTTTATATCCTGCCACTTGACTGAATTCCTGTATGAGTTCTAGCAGTTTTGGGGTGGAGTCTTTGGGTTTTCCACATAAAGTATCATATCATCTGCAAAGAGTGAGAGTTTGACTTCTTCTTTGCTGATTTGGATACCTTTTATTTCTTTTTGTTTTCTGATTGCTGTTGTTAGGACTTCCAATACTATGTTGAATAGCAGTGGTGATAGTAGACATCCCTGCCGCGTTCCTGACCTTAGGGGGAAAGCTCTCAGTTTTTCCCCATTGAGAATGATATTCGCTGTAGGTTTTTCATAGATGGCTTTTATGATATTGAGGTATGTACCCTCTATCCCTATACTCTGAAGAGTTTTGATCAAGAAAGGATGCTGTACTTTGTCAAATGCTTTTTCTGCATCTATTGAGAAGATCATATGATTCTTGTTCTTTCTTTTGTTAATGTATTGTATCACGTTGATTGATTTGCGGATGTGAGCCAACCTTGCAGCCCAGGGATAAATCCCACTTGGTCGTGGTGAATAATCCTTTTAATGTACTGTTGGATCCTATTGGCTAGTATTTTGGTGAGAATTTTTGCATCCATGTTCATCGGGGATATTGGTCTGTAATTCTCCTTTTTGATGGGGTCTTTGTCTGGTTTTGGGATCAAGGTAATGCTGGCCTCATAAAATGAGTTTGGAAGTTTTCCTTCCATTTCTATTTTTTGGAACAGTTTCAGAAGGATAGGTATTAATTCTTCTTGAAATGTTTGGTAGAATTCCCCTGGGAAGCCATCAGGCCCTAGGCTTTTGTGTTTTGGGAGATTTTTGATGACTGCTTCAATTTCCTTAGTGGTTATAGGTCTGTTCAGTTTTCTATTTCTTCCTGGTTCAGTTTTGGTAGTTGATACATCTCTAAGAATGCATCCATTACTTCCAGGTTATCTAATTTGCTGGCATAGAGTTGCTCATAATATGTTCTTAGAATTGTTTGTATTTCTTTGGTGTTGGTTGTGATTTCTCCTCTTTCATTCATGACTTTGTTGATTTGGGTCATTTCTCTTTTCTTTTTGATAAGTCTGGCCAGGGGCTTATCAATCTTGTTAATTCTTCAAAGAACCAGCTCCTAGTTTCGTTGATCTGTTCTACTGTTCTTTTGGTTTCTATTTCATTGATTTCTGCTCTGATCTTTATGATTTCTCTTCTCCTGCTGGGTTTAGGCATTATTTGCTGTTCTTTCTCCAGCTCCTTGAGGTGTAGGGTTAGGTTGTGTACTTGAGACCTTTCTTGTTTCTTGAGAAAGACTTGTATTGCTATATACTTTCCTCTTAGGACTGCCTTTGCTGTATCCCAAAGATTTTGAATAGTTGTGTTTTCATTTTCATTTGTTTCCATGAATTTTTTTAATTCTTCTTTAATTTCCTGGTTGACCCATTCATTCTTCAGTAGGATGCTCTTTAGCCTCCATGGATTTGAGTTCTTTCCGACTTTTCTCTTGTGATTGAGTTCTAGTTTCAAAGCATTGTGGTCTGAAAATAGGCAGGGAATGATCCCAATCTTTTGGTACTGGTTCAGACCTCATTTATGACCTAGGATGTGATCTATTCTGGAGAATGTTCCATGGGCACTAGAGAAGAATGTGTATTCCGTTGCTTTGGGATGGAATGTTCTGAATATGTCTGTGAAGTCCATTTGGTCCAGTGTGTCATTTAAAGTCTTTATTTCCTTGTTGATCTTTTGCTTAGACGATCTGTCCATTTCAGTGAGGGGGGTGTTAAAGTCCCCCACTATTATTGTATTGTTGTTGATGTGTTTCTTTGCTTTTGTTATTAATTGCCTTATATAATTGGCTGCTCCCATGTTAGGGGCATACATATTTACAATTGTTAGATCTTCTTGTTGGATAGACCCTTTAAGTAGGATATAGTGTCCTTCCTCATCTCTTATTACAGTCTTTGGTTTAAAATCTAATTTGTCTGATATAAGGATTGCCACCCCAGCTTTCTTTTGGTGTCCATTAGCATGGTAAATGGTTTTCCAGCCCCTCACTTTCAATCTGGGGGTGTCTTTGGGTCTAAAATGAGTCTCTTGCAGACAGCATATGGATGGGTCTTGTTTTTTAATCCAATCTGAAAGCCTGTGTCTTTTGATTGGGGCATTTAGCCCATTTACATTCAGGGTAACTATTGAAAGATAGGAATTGAGTGCCATTGTATTGCCTGTAAAGTGACTGTTACTGTATATTGTTTGTGTTCCTTTCTGGTCTATGTTGCTTTTAGGTTCTCTCTTCGCTTAGAGGACCCCTTTCAAGATTTCTTGTAGGGCTGGTTTCGTGTTTGCAAATTCCTTTAGTTTTTGTTTGTCCTGGAAGCTTTTTATCTCTCCTTCAATTTTCAAGGACAGCCTAGCTGGATATAGTATTCTTGGCTGCATATTTTTCTCATTTAGTGCTCTGAATATGTCCTGCCAGTCCTTTCTGGCCTGCCAGGTCTCTGTGGATAGGTCTGTTGCCAATCTAATGTTTCTACCATTGTAGGTTACATATCTCTTCTCCCGAGCTGCTTTCAGGATTTTCTCTTTGTCTCTGAGACTCATAAGTTTTACTATTAGATGTCGGGGTGTTGACCTATTTTTATTGATTTTGAGAGGGGTTCTCTGTGCTTCCTGGATTTTGATGCCTGTTTCCTTCCCCAAATTAGGGAAGTTCTCTGCTATCATTTGCTCCATTATACCTTCTGCCCCTCTCTCTCTTTCTTCTTCTTCTGGGATCCCAATTATTCTAATGTTGTTTCGTCTTATGGTATCGTTTATCTCTCGAATTCAGCCCTCGTGATCCAGTAGTTGTTTATCTCTCTTTTTCTCAGCTTCTTTACTTTCCATCATTTGGTCTTCTATCTCACTGATTCTTTCTTCTGCCTCATTTATCCTAGCAGTTAGCGCCCCCATATTTGATTGCACCTCATTAATAGCCTTTTTGATTTCTACTTGGTTAGATTTTAGTTCTTTTACTTCTCCAGAAAGGGTTTCTCTAATAACTTCCATGCTTTTTTCAAGCCCAGCTAGTATCTTTAAAGTGATGATTCTGAACTCTAGATCCGACATCGTACTAATGTCCATATTGAGTAGGTCCCTGGCAGTCGGTACTACCTCTTGTTCTTTTTGTTGAGGTGATTTTTTCCATCTTGTCATTTTGTGCAGAGGAGAATAGATTAATGAGAGAACAAAACGCTAACAGGGTAACAACGTCCCCAGAAAATATACTCTAAACAAATCAGAAAAGACCTGAAGCAGTGGGAAAAGAAAGGGAAAGAGAGAAAAAAGAAAAAGAAAGAAAAAAAGAAAAAGGAAAAAGATAAAGATGAAGATAAAAACAAACAAAAGCAGAACAAAACAAAACAAAACAAAAACAGAATGTGATCAAATATGATCAGGCTGGTATATAGATCAGTGCCACACACTAGATTTTGGGTGTATTTTGGTCTGTTAAAAGAAAGTCCTTCCCAAAATTTTAAAGAAAGAAAAACTTATATATGTACAAAAATAAGGGTTGATATGATGAAGGGATGGAATATGACTGTAAAGATGGAAATTATAAAAAATTTTATAAAAGGATTTGATAAGTTGTTTGAAAAAAGAAAGAAGAGGATTAAAAAAAAAAGAAAGAAAGAAAAAAGGGAGAGAATGTGATCAGGCAGGGGAGTAGGAAAAAACGATACACTAGAGATTTAGAGTATATTTTGATCTGTTAGAAGAAACTATCTCAAAATTTTAAAGAGAGAACAACTTATATATATATGCCAAAAATACGGGTAACTACTATGAAGGGATAGAATATGACTTTAAAAATGAAAAATAAAAATGTTTTTTTTAAAAAGGGATTGATAAGATGTTGGTTGAAAAAGGGAAAAAGAAAAATTCAAGAAAAAAGAAAAAAAGACAGTTAAAAAAAAATAATTTTCTTTGAAAGACTAAAGAATCATGGTAAAAAAGCCATGAATTCTACGTGCATTATTCCCCTAGCGCTGGAGTTCTGCCGTTCTCATTGATCGGTAAACTTGGTCTTGGCTGGCTGTTCTCGCTGATCTTCTGGGGGAGGGGCCTGTTGCCGTGGTTCCCAAATGTCTTTGCCGGAGGCAGAATTGCCCCGCCCTTGCCAGTCTGGGCTAAGTAATCTGCTCGGGTTTGCTCTCTGGAGCTTTTGTTCCCTGCAAACTTTCCGTACAGCTTTGGAGGCGGAGAGTGAAAATGGCGGCCTCCCAGTCTCCGCCCCGGAGGAGCCGAGAACTAGGGGTCCCGCTCCTCAGCGAGCCTCCAGAGAAAAGCAGTCAGTCACTCCCGTCTCCCCGGTCTCCGGCCACACTCCGCGCTCACCCGGCCTGTGACCGCGCGTTTCTATCTCTGGCACCTGACCCCGGATGGAGTCTCCAAACCCAGCAGATCCCCGCGGTGCGCTCCCGCACCTCTCCTCCCGGGGGAAGAAGGTGAGTCTCCCCGGATCTGCCACTTGTTGGGTCCCTGCTGGAGGAGCAGTGGCCCGACTGTGCCGCGGATCACGGTCTATGACAACCCCGAGCTGAGAGCCCGCTGCTCGGCTCCATCTCTGCAGCCGGCTTCCCTGCTCCGATCCCTGGGAGCTCTGCCGCACTCAGGCACCCCCGGTCTTTCTGTGACCCCGAGGGTCCTGAGACCACACTGTCCCGCGAGGGTTCCACCCCCCACTTCGCCACCAGAGTGACGTCCCTCAGCGGAGCAGACTTCTATAAGTTCCGATTTTGTGCTCCCCAGCTCTATCACTTGCCAGAAGTGGCAGATGGAGGCCCCTCCCCCGCCGTCTATCCTCCTGAATATCGCCTCTGATTCACTTCTCCGCACGTCCTACCTTCCAGAAAGTGGTCGCTTTTCTGTTCAGAGAGTTGTTGCTATTCTTTTCTTCGATCTCCTGTTGAGTTTGTAGGTGTTCAGAATGGTTTGATCCCTATCCAGCTGAATTCCTGAGAGGAGACGAAATCCAGGTCTCCTACTCCTCCGCCATCTTGCTCCGCCCCCCACCTGATTTATTTTTTAAACATTGGTTCTGATTATATAGTGATTTGTCCTTGGAGATTTTAGTTGTAATATAGGGGTTATGGGCATAGTAGTCCCCATAGGACACTCTGTCCTGCCTCTCCAATTTGAAGACAAACACTCCTTGCTTTAGTCAGAGCTCATGAGTCCCTATAGCCTGCAGGTGAGTGTGGGAAGATGGTAGTGTACAGAAAGCCCATCTTTCCTGAAAGCTGTTCCACAAGATATCACCTAGAGGGATACCCAGCTTCCTCCTTTGCTCCATGAACTAACTCATATTCTGAGCCTGAAGATTACGTAGAACCAACCATGCTTCTCTGCACAGCAATCTTCTGAACATGGTTTCAGCTCAGATCTGTTTAAGTCCTATTTCTCCAAAGGTATAACTCATTATGCTTTCAGTCTTTTAGGAATTCTTCAAAATGGCAGGCCCACTATTGCATTCCTGTTTTGTTGTCCAGCTTTATAACAGATTTAAATTCCTGTGAAGTACATTTTCTGTCATTTCTCATGCTATTGTGTGGGAGGTAGGTAGACATGTTCTCAGTTTTCTTGATCCAATTTCCTCTTTATTCTCCAAAGAAACTCATGTCAAATTAAAATGCAATTATTTTCTTATCTTGATAATACCCTGTAATTTCTCTACTGCAGTTTCAGAGGAATGATAAAAGCAAATGGGTATTGCATCTCCTAAAAGAGCCATAAACCAAGGGGAACAGAGTTGCATATGTCAAGGATTTAACATTGATACATTTTATGCCATCTTGAACTCCACCAGGAAGCATCATCCTTCCTCAATGAGTTTCTTGGGACCAGCCATTTCAATTAAGTTGTTTATATTACCAAGCCCATTTGTACAAGCACATGCTTAGCTGCCCTGCATGATAGCATAATGGACGGGTTAAATGATGGAGATAAAGCATTCTATCTAACTGAAGTCCTTGTGTTTGTGCATTCACATGTAGACCTAGGCACACATAAATTTCTTCTCAAGACCAGACACATTGCACACACATTCCTTCCGGACTTAACATAGTATCTCATACTATATGAAGCTATTTTGATCCCTTTAAGATTGGATATGTGTTCTGCCATTGTGCTGCAAGCACTCTATTATTCCAACGTCTGTGCTCACATTACCCTGTACTGTAATTTTTTTTCTCTCTTTGACCTTCCCCAACCCCTTACCTTCCATTGAATCTGAGCTCTTTGAGTACAGACTGATGGATACCCTATTCGTCCTTATCTTTCAAAGATGATTTAATATAGTCTGTCACATGGTGAATATTATGGGATCAAAAAATATATTTTAAAGATTGATACACATAGACATATATACACAAAGTTAGATATTTATATATAATGTCAATCATATAGACAATAAATGCAATTGTTATAATAAATAATTCTGTCTCGCTTTAGCTACTTGACCATATGTATACTCAAAAGCTATTTGTTTCTAAATATGATCAGTACATATTTACATAAATATATCTACTCTTTCCTCATATAAAGCATATATAGACTTAAGCTACCCAGGTGGTTTTATCTTAATAATTTTATATGTTTATAATATAAATTTTATAGTCTCTGTAAACATGCACACAAATATGTTTGTATATATACACAAAATATGATATTTTCTTTTCTTTTTTTTTATGTTCAGTTAGCCACTGTATAGTACATCATTAGTTTTTGATGTAGTGTTCAATGAATCATTAGTTAAATATAACACCCAGTGCTCATCACAACACATGCCCTCCTCAATACCCATCACCCTGTTACCCTCCCCCCACCCTTCCCCTGCTCTGAAACCCTCAGATTGTTTCCCAAGGTCCATAGTCTCTCATGGTTCATCTCCCTTTATGATTTCTCCCCCTTTGGATTTCTCTCCCTTCCCCTATGGTCCTCCGTACTTATGTTCCACATATGAGTGAAACCATATGATAATTATCTTTCTCTGATTGACTCACTTCACTTAACATAATCCCCTCCAGTTCTATCCATGTCAATGCAAATGGTGGGTATTCATCTTTTCTGATGGCTGAATAATATTCCATTGTATATATGTGCCACATCTTCTTTTTTTCTTTTTGAGCTTTTATATTTGAGTTTATTCTTCATTTAACTTTTAAAACACTACTATAGTTGAATATTAAAACAAAAACAATAGCAAGTAGTGAGTTATGATTATAGTCCTTCACTCATTCACTACTACATATAAAATGCCAGCGGTGGTATTCACTGGCCCCGTTAAGAGGTCTGACACTGAACACCACCCCTGGGATGATGTTCATCATCCTCATAGCCTTCCCTATTGTAATGGCGCCATCTTTCCTGATTTGGATCAAAGTCTACCAGTTCTACCTGGTCCATTTCATCAGTCTCTTCTACTTCCTTCCTCTCAGGTAGGAGTTTTTCCAGCAAAGAGAGTTTATCAGGAGAGAGAAATCCATTCTCAGGAAAGTTTACCTTAAATTCAGTGATTAGGCGACCCTTCTCATATGGTCTATGATAAATTGGCATGCCTTCATTTAGCACACACTTGATATCTCCATGCTTGACAATTTGACTTGGTTGAGAGGTGATGACGATGGTTTGGTTGTCAAGAGTAGATACTGGCTTTTGAAAGCCGCACAGTGCTTCAGCCAGCTGTATGTCCATACACATGAAAAGGTCTTCTCCTTGCAGAGTAAAAACAGCGTGGTCCTTCTGATCTAAAACAATGATAATATCTCCTGGTTCCAGTCCTGGTTCTTGGTCTCCTTCACCATGGAATGTTATCTTCTGGCCATCCTTCATGCCTTTGTCAATATGAACTTCTAGAATCTTCTTCTCTCAAACTATCTTCCTCCCATTGCAGCTTTTACATCTATCTTTGGGACTGATCCGTTCCCCATGGCCCTGGCACTCCATGCACAGATTGAATTTGCTGAACCATTCCAGGTCCTATCTGATGAATTCTTACTTGCATTCCAGTACCTCGGCAATTGGGACAACATTCGACTGCTCCTTTCTTACCACCTCGGCCTTCACATTTATCTCAAATCACATTTTTCTGCAGAACTAGTTTTCTTTTTGCACCATTATATAAATCTTCTAAGGTTACTGAGAGCTGATGCACACATTTTTACCTCTCCTTTCTCTCTGCATCCTTCCTTCTCCTCCAAAAAACATATCAAAGACGTCCATGAGGGAGCCAAAACCACCACCAGCTCCACCTTCTTTAATTGTCTGTTCTCCTCCTTTGTCATATAATTCCCTTTTCTTTGCATCAGAGAGTACTTGGTAGCTTGAGAAATCTGTTTAAACTTCTCTCCTTCATTTGGATTCTTATCAGGGTGGTACTTCAAGGCCAGTTTCCTGTAGGTCTTTTTCAATTCCTCTTGGGTGGCATTGGGTTTGACCCCCAAAACATCATAGTAAGTGGTTTCTTTCACCATTTTCTACAGCTGGTGAGAGGGCCAAGGCCGGTGTGGGGGAGCGGGAAGGAGCGCATTGCTGGGTGCAGCTCGGGCAGCCGCCGCTGCTCCGTGTCTCACCCAGCGTTCTGGAAAGTCGCCTGTGCCACATCTTCTTTATCCATTCATCTGTTGAAGGGCATCTTGGCTCCTTCCACAGTTTGGCTCTTGTGGACATTGTTGCTATGAATATTGGGGTGCATGTGCTCCTTTTCACTACATCTGTATCTTTGGGGTAAATACTGAGGAGTGCAATTGCTGGGTCAAGGGTAGCTCTATTTTTAACTTCTTGAGGAACCTCCATATTCTTTTCCAGAGTGGCTATACCAGCTTGCATTCCCACCAACAGTGTAAGAGGGTTCCCCTTTCTCCACATCCTCACCAACATTTGTTGTTTCCTGCCTTGCTAATTTTTCCTATTCTAACTGGTGTAAGGTGGTATCTCAATGTGGTTTTGATTTGAATTTCCCTGATGGCTAATGATGATGAACATTTTTTCATGTGTCTGTTAACCATTTGTGTCTTTGGAGAAGTGTCTGTTCATGTCCTCTGCCCATTTTTTGACTGGGTTATTAGTTTTTTGAGTGTTGAGTTTGAGAAGTTCTTTATAGATCTTGGATATCAGCCCTTTATCTATAATGTCATTTGCAAATATCTTCTCCCATTCTGTGGGCTGCCAGACTATGGTATTTTCAAAGATAAAGAGTGATTAGGAGAGGAAAAAGGGAATAATTGCTTTTTACCACTTTAATACTATGAGAAATTGGATGTTGATGACTTGGGAATTTGGTGTTTTTGGTTGTTCTGTTGTTTTATTTTATTATTTAATTTTATTTAATTTTATTATTATTTTGTATTTCCTTTCTAGAATTAAGAATTGACAGAGTGGGAAAAAATGTTCTGGACTTTGAGGATGTGGGATGCTTACATGCATTGTGAAGTATTACATGTATTTACACATAGTGTGTGTGGTTTGGTACATTTTTTATCAAGTATTGTTCTGTTTTAGGCATGGGAACCAAGTGCTTTATTAAAACAAGTCCAAAAAGGGATCATTTTGTGGTATTTGCTAACTGGTCTCCAAAAGTAAAAACAACAAAAGTATCTTACATCTACATAAGAGTTGAGAAGCAAATGAGAAGAATCAAAAGAAATGGGCAAGAGTATTACTTGAGAATCAAAGAGGAAAAGCTACCTACACACATTTGGCCTTTGAAAATATACACTTCAAACAAATATACCTGGATCTGTTTATGTTGAGTTTAAACAATTATACCTATAATCTCTGAATCTGACTCAGATCATGCCTCAGAAAAGGCTCAGTGACACTGAAAATGCATGACAGAGAGTTGACTTCAATCGACATCTCAGTGCCTTTTTTATGGGATGGATCTCTACTGTTGGGTTCAACTGTCTTGATATGAAATATAAATGAGTCTCTTGTTTATAGATAAAAACATCCAGTAATTTTCCCAAGGTTCTCCAAAGTTTTTGACAGTTACCATGATTGTCCATTCAAATAGAGAGGTTGCATTCATGCTTTAACATTAAGGTTTCAGGGACCCACGAATGATCTGGAGGGTAGTGTGTATCATAACCATATTCTTATGTGTGTAATAAGAGCTATAGAAATTGCACCAGCTTGTGATACAAAACAAATAGAACCTTGAAAGTAAAGCCATCTTTTTAACAGTGCTTCAGTTTAACATACCTCTTACCCTATTTTAGATCAAAAAGTGTTTGTGAGGAAGGATTTTGAAACCAAGTACTATAAACTGAGCACTATATATTTCTTTGTTCTTGGGTTGAGTTCTTAGTTCTTGGGACACTGTAATCAATTAGCCAAAGCTAATAATCCCTTCAGGTTGAGCAAAATGTACCTCTCCTTGTTATGTATTACATTATTCATCCTATGTTGTATCTAGCAGTTAAAAGTACCTGAGGCCTCTGCCACTCCTGGATTCCATCAATGCATTAAAATGAGATAGTTGACTTCAATGGCGGTACCTCTTAACATCATCTCCAGTCTACGGAAGATAGGCACCACGCTTGATTTACAAAGATGCTGCTGTTCCTTTTGTTAGTGCATTCTTTGCTACTTTTGTTATGGGAGAATCCTCTGAATCCTCTCGTGGGACATGTTGGGCAGATGGGTATGTAGGTCTCATATAATAAATCCTCTCCAAAATTGCTATTATTCTGAACCTTCATATTCCTTTTTCTGTCTCTCTCCCCAACTCCTCCCCCTCCCTCCTCCAACCCCTCCCCCTCCCTCTCTGCCTCCCTTCCCCCATCACCAAAATGGTGGCATCTCATCTTTCTTTAATGTAGGAAACCATTTTTTAGTCAACTAAGCAAACTGTTAGAGCTAACATTTATTTTAAGTATTTCTAATATGTAATCCCATTTCTGTACATTCATCCCAATCCAACATTATATCTTCTTTGACATAGTATCCTAGAATATATTTTCAAACATATATCCCAAATTTCTACAAATATAAATTAACACAATTTTGTAATTCTTTTGATATTCAAGCTCTTTCTAGTACAGACTTTGTATATTTTCCCTTGGGTTTGCTAGAATCTGCCTCAGATTAGAATCTGAAGACAATGATGGGTGCCAGAGGTTCACTGTGAGGAGAATAGACATTTCTTCACAAATTATTTGCTTCATACAAGGTTATCACAGGACAAGAGAAGGCTGTTTAATTCAGACATGGTGAGGGAGGCTCAAGGGGGATTTAGGGATTCAAATTTTCCCTTTCCAAATCTTCTCAATCAGTGCCACAATTTTCACATATAAGACTCATGAGCCTGGGAATTCAATAGGTACTTAAAATTTAAACATGCACTATAAAACTTGTGGTCAGATTTTTAGCTATGTGTGCACTGTGTGAACTACAAATATGGTATTATTTGGAGGATTCTGGAGAAGCTCTGTAGTTTTCTGACCATGCTTTGAGCTCATTCTTGTTATTGCCTTTTTATAAACTTATTGGTTAACCAGATACAAAAGACCATCACAAAAACCTTGTAGTCAAAACATAAGAATTGAGGATAAAAAGTAGTTGGTATTGCAGTTTTTTCTCAATGTGCACTTTATGTCAAGTGTACACAGGTGACAATTTAACTGTTATGTTATTGCATCTTGTGAATTACCCTAGTATCCCATTTTCTAATGATGACTGGGTCATGCTTGGATTTATTCTCAATCATTTCATTATCTAATCAGTATTCCATCTTTGAAAGTCTGCTTCCTGGTGCCAAGTAGTATATCAATCGGGGTCATGATCAATGCAGAAACAACTTCATGTATTTCAAACAGAAGAAATTTAAAATGTGGAATTCATCAGATACCTTTTGGATATATTGCAAGAGGAAAGGACAAAAGCAAAAGCTGGAGAAAAACAAAATAGAAAAAACAAAAACAAAAGGAAGAAAGGAAATATCCAGACATCAAAATCTTCACATACTCTCATTTTCATTGTTGTTCATAACATTGACTTTTCCACATTTGCTGTAGTTATCAGAAGTTAACTGAGGCTCTGCTTTTTCTTTTTTTTTTAATAATCATCAACAACTTCCTCACCATAAGCCCTTTTCAGCAATGTTCCTGCTTACTTTAACAACATTCCCAAGTTAAAAATAAGTATCATTTTTAGTTCTCCATTGTACTTCCTGAATTTCAGTGGTTGTATCAAACTTTTCTCTCAACTTCCTTATTGACTGCAATAGCTTGTAATGCCAGATAGTCTTTGGGGGTGCAGGGTTGTTTTGGATTAATGACTTTACAACTGTTTTTCACCTGTTTCTCCTTCTGGTGGCATATAGGAACTTCTCATCAGGGCTGCATGGTTTATATGCTAATTTTGAGTCGGCAGTTCTGAGACAGGGGAGCAACAGTTTTCTTAGGTGGGCGTACTACTGATTACTTCCTCCAGCTTGATTTTTAGTTGACAGAGGATTCATAACATGCCATTCTGTGTGCACCAATTTTATACTTACAAAGCAGGATTGTTTGAGAGTTTTCCTGTCCCCAGACTTAGACTGGAATAATGCACTCTCCACTTCAGTGTTTTGACCTTAAAGGTGAAAAACTAGACAATCGATGTGATTTGCTGTTATGTCTCTTATTTAATGCCCATGCATTGTTTCTGTTTTTGGTTTTGTTTTTTCCTCCGTATTTGGTTAGTTGCCATGAAGACTAGATCTTTAAAATCTCCTTCTCTGTTATAATTTGCAAAGACAAATCACTGAAATATTAGGCTATGAATAATAATGATGATAAAATACAAATAATAACTAACAGTGAATCATTACTATATTTGAGACTCATGCATTACCACATTAATTCTTATAACAATAATTTGACAAAATAATATGATGGTCCTTATTTTACAGATGAGGAATCAAGGCTTAGAGAAATTAGGTATACTTTTCTTGTGCTAGGTTTCACGCCTAATAAGCCAGGTTACTTCAAATAATGTCATCATCCACTTTTTTCCAGCATGAAGGTGCATGTGCACACACGCACACACATTTCAGTTGGGACTTAGCATAGAAAATAGTTACATCCAAGGCTTTGATGACTATATTAAGTTGGAAGTCTACAGATTCGCTACTAAAAGTATTTACTAGGTAAATATAATAGGGTTATGTATATATTTCAGAAGGCAAAATAGAGAATAATATAAATGCACATATGTTTATAAGTTCTGTTTATTAAAATGACTCTTGGATAATACTGATTAGAGGCATCAAGGAATCCTGGTTTCCATAAAATTTGTCTCTAGTCAGTTGACATTACAATAGTTATTTGAAATGCATAAAAATATTTTAAAAATATTCCTCCTTCACTCAGTTATTGACTTATGTATGCATATATATTTATTTGGATGAATTTTTATATTTAAAGTGATATATAAATAAATATGTATGTTAATAATTGTACCTTCTCGGAGATAAATATCAATTATTGCCATAATAGTTTGCCAAGCTGGATATTTATGATTGTATATAGCAGTTTTCTTACTATAAATATAAGGCAACTAGTCTTGTTGTAAATTAAACCATTCTAAATTCAGTTCTTCTTCTGGGGGAAAAGAAGTATATATCGTGTGTCTTCTGGGGGAAAATTCTCATTTCTAGATGACTAAATAACCTTTAATATTTTGGCATTTCCATCTAGCTAGTTATTATAACTTATGATCTAATTAGCATTTGGTATTTGATATCTCCAGTGACTAACAAGACCATCTAAATTAAAGCATTTCAAATCCTAATGTCTTGTTAGAGAATTCCATTAAAATAGAAGAGCAACAGTGGCTTCTTCCATTCCTCACAGTTTACCTTCAGGTTTATTGGTTAATGTTTAATTCTCCAATGAAAACTTAATGATCTTGGAATGTCACGTATTATGAAATCCCACGTTCCTCCTTGCTGGGTCTCATCTCTCAACTGAATTCTCTAAAGACTTCAAGACTCTGAAAATTTCAGTTTCAGTTGTTAGGAAATTTTTTAAAAACCTCAATATAATATCCAACAATGAATCCATTTTTGTATATTTTAAAACCACCATTATATAGAAAGCAGTTGAAAAACTTCCCAATTATTGTAGTCTTTTCAAACTTTAATTCTTTCACAGTAATTGTACATAGCATTTTTTTCAGAGATTTCACGATGCATTCAGACCACACACATTATGAAATATTGTCTAAAGTTTAATTTGTTACATTTTTTAAAAAATTGTTACAATTTTTTAAAAAAATCTAGATTTTTAAAAGAATTGGTACAAAATCCAGTTGCTCTGGAGGATACCTAGAGAGACAAAGCAAAGTACTATAAATAATTTACTAGGTATCTACATATTTAGTTTCACCATACACCCTATAACACATGCACACACACACACACATGTGTGCACAATATGGCCCCAAAAGAGAGTAAGGAATTATCATAAGCAGATTTTTAAAATTATGAGATCTTTTAAAACTCAGTTTAGATCACAAAATTGCCCTGGAATCATCTACTTAGATCTATACCACAACTTCTCCTGGCTGAAACATCCCCAAATTTCTTCAGTGCATACACAGAAAAACCACAACAATTAAGTGCATATAGAAAATGGTATATAGAACAATAGGTGTTGGTTGTGAAAAAGAAAGGGAACAGGGAGCACACAGATTTAAAAACAAGTCCTTGCCTTCAGAGTGTAACATCTATTGGGAAAGGATACAGAGATAAAAAGGTTATCTATATAAATAAGCATTAAAAAATTCAGTGGAGCAAACTTTCCCTTCAAAAGAATTGCAAATTAATGATTTAGCTCCACCTAATTCAGCAAGAGAATTGCCATTGTAGCAATAGAAAATTCTGAAGGCATACTTCAAGAGCAATGGCTCTGAAAGGTGTTTTTCTTTTCTGCAAAATTAAGGTGGTCATTCCACAAGGTGAACTAAGGTGTGCTTTAGGAATTCACAAGTGACCAAATCAGGATGCTTACACAATTAAGTAACCATCTTTTGCAGAAATATGTGTAGTAATAAATACGATCAGATATATCACATGCCATCCAAATTCTTTGTGAAGATTCTTTTCTTTCGCTGAGCAATTCCACCTAAGATTTTTTTTTTCCCCTGCAATGAGCACAGTAGCTGTGGCTGAAGGAATTTTTAAAATTCATTTTGAACTAGCATTAGACAGCACAAGACATCAGCACACACAGATCAGAGAATGTTATTGAACCATGGCACAAAGCAAAAGAAGAAATTCAGTCTGAAACATGCTTTAGAAACTCCTGGCTAACGCTACAATATCCCAGGAAGAAGGAATTAATAATTCTAAAGCCATTCTTTGGTTATAGATCTTGCATTTACAACCGCACATTTGCTTATATTTAAATTAACAATGAAAATATATTAGTATAAATGTATAATCTATTAAATGAGGGATATTTATTTAGTCATATCCTACTTTTACTCAGTTCTCAAGTAATCCTGTCTTAGTAAAATGAAAAGGTTAAATCACACCAAAAAATGTGGGCTTTGGAGTATAAAATATCTAGATTTAAACTGCATCACTACCACTTACAAGCTGTGTGACTTGGGGTAAGTCTTTGTCTGTTTCTGACTCAGTTTCATCAACCATAGAGATAATGGTACTATCAGCAGTATATGATTTTGCACTGAGTAAACAGGGTTATCCCTGTATGTTATACTTGCCAAGTGGCTGGTATGAGTAAGAACTTACTAAATGTTATCTATTACCATTATCGTCAGGATTTGTCTTATTATTCTCAAATTTTATGCAAATTGGAAAGGTATTTGAGGCATATGATCCTATAATTTTATGAGACAAGAGACTCATCTATCTTTAGTGAGAAAGGAACAAACAACTTTCCTTTCAGAATTTCTACCCAGTTATACCACCTGTCACAAACTCATAAAAACAATAAAAATATCCCCACGAAGACAAATATAAGGACTATGTGAAAAAAAAAAAAAAAAAGCAAATAAAGGGTTGGGAAAGCCAGAGGAAAAAGCAAATAAGGTGTTGGGGAAGAGGAAGAATGTCTTGAAGACATAGCATTTGAACAAGGCCTTTCAGAGAAGTAAAATTTAAATGTAAGGAGTTGGAGAACCAGGCAAGAAGCCACAAAGGTCTCACAACTGCAAGATGTCAGAGATATATCCCTCATCCTGGCATCTACAATGGCTAATGAAATATTAGTAACAGGTATTACTGCTGGGAAGAGGCATTTAAAAGCCATGTGCAATTCTTCATTCTCTCTTTTGTCCCTTTATCATTTCCTCCATTGTAAATAGCGGAGCTCTGTCAGCCTGGTCTTGGAGAATGAATGGGCCCTACTCCTCTCCCAGGCAAGGAGCAAAGACACATAAGGGAATGAAGGGTGAAATACATCCTCATTGGTTAAGCCACTGAGAATCGGGAGTTGTCAGTAACCCCAACAAACCCAGAGCATCCAGACTGACACAATGAGAGTTCAAATTAAAGGACTGAACTAGAGAGGGCATGGTTTTTTCTTGACAATCTTTTCCTCTCCCCCTCTACACTTGCTCCTTGACCTCATCTTTTAGGTCAAAGATATGAGGGTAAGATTTCCAATTCTTTTACTATCATCAGAGGCCAAACAGTGAAGGCAGAACTTGTTTTCTGAACCAACGCCCAATGCACATCTAACAGAAATTGTTTTATTTTCATCAAAGCAAAACAGTTTTATCCCCTATTACACCATACTTACATGAATGTTAAGCAGAAATAGGTGCAGAACTAAGTTAATTTTTCAGAAGGTAATGGACTCTGAAATGTATTTAAATGTATTTCTTGTATATTACTGTATTCCAAATGGAAATTCAATCTTTCCATTAATTGTTTCTTTTGACGCTATTCAGGGTTAACTCAGCTAAGTGATCAAAAATAGTTTTCCTTCCATCTTCTGTGTGGAATTTACTGATTCAAATTCAAAATGACCAAATCTAAAATGAATATTATAGGAAATCATGATTGAAACAATGGGCTGTTGTTTTGATATCCTCTTATTTTACTGGGCCAAAAATGATATAAGCTACCCAAGAAAATGATGATACACAGGTGTTGTTATTGCCTCTACAGCCCAGTGTGGCTTTTAAATCATGTTGCTATGGTAACATGATCATTTATAGACTATAATCCCATTAGGAGAAACTGGTGATAAAGTAAGCTCATTATAACAGAACTTACATTGCTTCACTTCCGGTTGTGTCTGTTTTATGGCAAATAACACTAGTCAAGCTATTAAATAAAAAACACATAAGAATGCACACTTAGTCATAAAATGTTTTGGACAGAGGAAATGGGGATTTTGAAAATTACTGCAGACTTTTTTTAATGTGAGCAAAACTTTACCAACAAATACAAATTGTTCAGTTTTAAAAGACTATTAGAGTAATGAAATCCATAATACACAGACACAATAAATATATAATATTATAAAAATATACACATTTATAATAAAAAATAATATTACGTGTTTCACTAGTTTAACATTTCAGTCCTTCCTCCTATGATATGCTCTTAGAATCACATCTACAAATATACTAGTAGGTTATCTATACACAAGGAAACAGATCCAGACAGGATGCGTGACTAGCCCAAGAAGTCAGTGGATTGACTAGCCAAAATTTTAGAAAGGGCAACTTTACTTCTAATTTCTTCTTTCTCTTCATTTTATTTTATAATTATTTCATTGCTCAGAATTATTCCAAACGGTTCCTGTTTTTAATTTAGAAATACGGTTTCCACTAAGTGAAATCAGATTCCATCTCCCATCTTGGACTGAGCATGCACATATCCACATAAGATGATATAAAAAATTAGACATCTGGTTAAGAGGCCCTGTGGAGATAGAATTTAGTGAATTAAAGATTTGGGTTAATTCCAAATGCCAGGATGATGAAGTACTTCTCCCGATTTCTCCCACTTCATACAAATAAAAGCTCTGGACATTAGATATAAAACAAACACATGATAACATTGTTTCAGAGGACACTGAAGGCAGGTCAGTCAGGGATTTGGGGATGAAGGAACACACAATGGTGAATTTCCTCAGTTTTCATTTTTCCCTGTGTCTGAGCCTGGAAGTAGAAGAAGCCAGCACCTTGGAAATACAAGTGCATATGCGCCATGCCAGCCCCAAAGTCGCCCGCTAGCTCCAGCCACAGAGCCAGAGAAGGGGCATCTGCTAAGGGAGAAAAAAGTAGATAGTAATTGCTCTTTTCTAACCAAACAATTCAGGAAATACCGTGGACCGATGCCCACTCCTGCCAGCCAAGACTGAATAGGGAACCTAGACTCCCACCATCCCCATCACCAAGTAGACCAAGTAGGGAGTGAGAACTCTCAGCTCTCCTGGGTAATAATGAGGCCCCAGTACTGCAGTATTGGTGGAGACCACTTGGGGAGTCTAGACTTTCACCACAAACTGGAAGTAATGAGCGAAAATGGGGAAAGGTCAGAGGAGGCCAAGTAGAGAGTCAAAACTTTCACCACCCGGGGTGCCTGGGTGGCTCAGATGTTAAGCCTTCGGCTCCGGTCATGATCCCAGGGTCCTGGGATCGAGCCCCGCACCGGGCTCCCTACTCGGCGGGAAGCCTGCTTCTCCCTCTCCCACTGCCCCCTGCTTGTGTTCCCTCTTTCACTGTCAAACAAATAAATAAAATCTTAAAAAAAAAACAAAAACCTTTCACCACCCCACAGTGTCAATGAGTCCACCTACTTGTGCTATCGGTAAGGCCATGTAAGAAGTAGAAAGGTATCCTTGTCTTTTCTAGCCAGAGTAACAAAAACCAAAACTTTCATCCTTGCCCAGTACCAACAAGGAACCCTCTCCCTGTCAATGGAGGGCATCATTAAAGATGAAAAGGGGAAACTGGACTTCCACCACAAGGGATAGTGCCAGGGTGATGGCCTTTTACCTACCTGGGGAGAGGATGGAGATCAATTCCAATGACAGCAGGTTTCTCATCAGAAACAAAGGAAGTTATAAGGAGGTGACACGACATTTTTCAAGCGCTGAAGAAAGCCAGACTTTTTTTTTCTTTTTTAGAGGGGGGAGGGGGAGAGGGCAAGGGGGAGAGAGAATCAAGCAGGCTCCATGCCCAGCGCTGAGCCCAATGCGGGGGCTCAATCTTACAACCCTCAACTCATGACCTGAGCCGAAATTAAGAGTCAGAGGCTTAACTGACTGAGCCACCCAGGTGCCCCAAGACAGAATTCTATGTTGAGTGAAATGTCCACTTAAATGTGGAATCTAAAAAAACAAATGAATAAACAAAAAGTAGAATCAGGCCTATAAATACAGAGAACAAATGTGATTGCCAGAGGGGAGGGTTTGGGGGATGGGCAAAATGGGTGACAGGGAGTGGGAGGTACGGGCTCCCAGTTATGGAATAAGTAACTCATGGGATTAAAATGTACAGAGTAGAGAATGATACTGTCATAGCAATGTATGGTGACGGGTGTTAGCTACACTTGTGAACGCAACTTTACAGATAGACTTGTCCGATCACTACGTTGTACAGCTGAAACTAATATAACATTGAGTGGCAACTATACTCAATAAAAAAATTAAAATGAAAAAAGAAAGGAAAGGGAAATCAAGGCTTTCTCAGATGAAGAAAAGGTTACATGTTACATACTGTATGATTTCATTTATAGAACATTTTTGAAACGAGAAAACTGCAGAACTGGAGAGCAGATTAGCAATGGTTGAAGGAGGGAGTGGGAGGGAAGTGGTGTATTTAAACAAAGTCAATGGGAGGGAACCTTGTGCTGATGGGACTATTCTGGATTTCAAATATCCTGCTTATGATGGTTGTGATATTATACTATAGATTTACAAGATGATGCCATTGTGAAAACAGGGTAAATGGTGCACGGGAGTTCTCAACATTATTTCTTACAAATTGCATGTAACTCTACAGTTATCTCAAAAAGAAAAAAAAAGTTTAATTAAAGAAAAAAAAACCTTATAGAGTCTTAATCTCTTCTTTTATCCTGGGACAGGGAGGTATTGCTACTTCTGTGACTGGCAAGGTATATGTACATTCTATCTGGATTTAAGGCTCACTTTGAAAGCAGAACATTTCAGCCTTATTCTCAAAAGTATCCTTGTACTTTAGTAGAGTACTCCTGACAGGCATATAAGTATTTGTTGAATGACTGAATTAGCAAATGGATTAATGACAAAATTACTCTCTATAACACCTTTGAATAGGATCTGTTATTACATAGACAAATCCTTCGAGCTAGACAGAGCCAGCTTATTCCATCTTCCAATGGACAGCCCTCTAGGATTTACAAGTGTCATTACTCCTTCCTCCTCTCCAGAGTTTCCTTAACTCTTGCTTCTTTAGCCATTCCCGACATGCAAGAGATTTTTTTATGCCACTAGAGAATTCGGTAGTCTTCCTCTGAAGGTGCTCTGATTTGTCAAAATCCTATATAATGCAAGACTCTATAACTAAACATGGTAAGTGAGATGTAGTCTTACAATATGGGTAGGATTAGACCATAGTTTTCTTTTCATATTTTTAAACTATATATTTATTAATATTTGAATTTCCAATAGCACAAAGAAGCACTTCTTAAAGACTAAATTGACTCATGATTTAAGAATTGAGAAGCCTCTTTGATATCAAAAAAATGAAAATGGTACAATTACTTACAATATTTAAGTAGCAAAAACTCCATGCCTAAACGTAAACACTCAAGGTTTCTTGTTTATCCTTTCAGAAACTAAGCGTTTATACGTTGGTAAATGTGTGTATCCTACACCTATATACAACATATATATATATATATATAATATTCATCTATACTTATGTTTATATTATAGACTTATATAACATATAAATATAAATATTATAAATTTTCTCAAGAGCCCTATGAAAAGGGTATAATTAAGATTTATTCTTCCTGCAGATGAATGAAGTAAGAGTAAGAGAGATTAAATAGCTTGTTCACAGTGGCCTATGTCACAAATAGGCTTATGAGAATAGTCACTATATTAATCCCTTCTAATAAGTTGAGAGAATGATACAGAAGATGAAATGATATAGAAACATGTTCCAAAATGAATAATCGAAGGCAAGCTTGTAAGTAGGTAGTTCCTATTTTTGTAGTATGTAAAATTATTGAAGGACATTCACAAGTATTTAATGTGAGACGGGCTCAGGAATTTTAACTATTTTTACTTTTTTTTTCCATGTTCATTTGTATAAAAAATTTTACCATATATAGGTACTAGTTTTCAATAAAAGAAGCCTGATTTGGGGCGCCTGGGTGGCTCAGTTGGTTAAGCGACTGCCTTCAGCTCAGTTCATGATCCTGGAGTCCTGGGATCAAGCCCCGCATTGGGCTCCCAGCTCAGCAGGGAGTCTGTTTCTCTCTGACCCTGCCCCCTCTCATGCTCTCTCTCTCTCATGCTCTATTTCATTCTCTCTCTCCCTCTCTCAAATAAATAAAAATCTTAAAGAGGCCCGATTATATAAAAATTAGAATAATCATAGATTTACACAAAATTGTATATATGAGTTAGAGTTATCATCAAATGTAATAGTGAAAGCTCAAAAATATTTTAAGTGCATAACAAAATGAGAATTATAAAATACATCCTGAAAGTTTCATATGAATGCCTATTAAGTAGCAATTCAAAGGAAATGTAAAGAAAATATTACTGACTGATAAAAAACTTAAAAATAAAGTACTTTAAGCTGTCAAAAATAATTTCTACTACTTGGCAAGTTTTTGTTGTGTATAACTTTAATATAAATACATAATAGAATATAAATACATAATATTATATAACTGTATGTGTTATAATGTATACATATGTATTAAGGATGGATTCATAGGTTTGAGCAGCTAATAGTATAGATTATTTTGTTTTCTTTTATATAATATTCTATTTTCTGTTGTTTTGTTTCATGAGTGTGTATTACTTGTATATTCAAAAAACCAATCATAACCATAAGCTAATATCTCCAGTAACCAAATATATTCATAAAAATGTTATTTTAATAGAAATGAAATTATATTCTCTATAGCCTATTTTTTCTGTGCATTATTATTGTTTCACTTTTATTTGCAAAATGTCTGATAATATGCTATTTTCTGTGCATATTTTTGTTGTTTCACTTTTATTTGCAAAGTGTCTGATAATATGCTATTTTCATAGTAATTCATACTGTATTATACTATACTGTTTTCACGCTAATGCATACTATTTTGTAGTATACTTTTTCATACTATCATAGTTTCATACTATTTTCATACATATTTCAGAACTGGAGAAGTAATATCCTTCTTTAACTTAAAAAACTGCTGTATTTGAACTTCTAATCATCCACTTCAGTCTCATATGTAGGGAAGCATTTTTTAACTATAAATTTTTCTTGGGAATTCTTTCATTTTTTATTTTGATTTTAACATCTCCATAGTGGACATACCATCTACCCTGCTGTTAGGAGACTTTGCTGCTGTTTTCTAATGCTCTCTTCTTCTTAACACTGAAATCCTTGAAGATCAGGGGTGCTCATTAAGACTGAAACAGAAAATGAATGTGCTCTGCTTGCTGAACAAACATGGCATCTCTTTGCAAGGATTTTTTTTTTTAATAGAAAAGACATACATACATTTACCTCCTTCAGCTAAGTGAAAAAAAGACCCCCAATTAATATAAAAAAAAAATCCTGGAAGTAAATACTTCACTAAGCTGTTCACATTCCAAATGAAGATCATCTGTTAGCAGATATTAATTTCCCACTATTCCCTGGCACTAGAGTAGATTATTTGATTAATTACCACCCTACCTGAAAGACAAATGCTTTGCCCTCATCCAAGCCTCTCAAGTCCACTCTGTTAATTTCCATTTTTAAGATCAAACCTGTTTACTAAATTCATCCTTATGAACACCCTTATGAACATTTCCTGCCCTCCACACACTAGAAAGTCAATGCTAGATGATCACGCCAATAGAAAATAAAATTATTGTCTACAAGTACATATAAAGGAGTTTATACAACCTAGATATGGTCAATATCTAAAAAGGGCAATATTGGAATGGAGCAAGTTTCTCTATACTTGCTATTAAAGACAAGTATACTATTGGAAGGATATTATTGGAAACTCCAGTGGCCTGGAGGATATCCTCCCTTCTTGTATTTTTATGTGTGAGAATAGAGAATGTTCTGTTTTATAATCTTGAATATCTCATGAGACATTTTATCGTTGCATTAAGAAGTCATCTTATTTTGGTGTGAGATATGATTCAATGTTCTACAAAGTGGGTTCCACACTAGCCTAGCATGCTGCTCTAAGGAAGAAGTATCCCATGGCGACATAATTTAAGAAGACCTTTACTCTATTCATAACCTCACACACACGTACACACACTTGAAAATTCGTAACACATATTCAGATATGTTTGTGACTTTAAGAGGTTTGGTAGTAAAAAAACCTATTTAACTTATTTTATCATGTTCCCTAAATTCATTCAAACACAGACCCTATTTGGAGTATTATATTTTTATATCCTGAAGAAGAAATATTCCTTGGCACACCATTTTGAGAATGTTATATTAAAAATTTCATAATCATGGGGTACCTGGGTAACTCAGTCAGTTGAGCCTCCAACTCTTGGTTTTGGCTCAAGTCAGGATCTCATGGGTTATGAGATTGAGCCTCATGTCAGGCTCTGTGCTCAGCATGGAGTCTGCTTGGGATTCTTTCCCTCTTCCTCTTCCTCTTCCTCCCCCTCTTCCCCTCCCCCTGCCTGCACTCCTGTGCTCTCTCTCTCTCTAAAATAAATAGGCAAATATTAAAAAAAATTAAATAAATAAAAATGTCACAATCAGGAGTATACAAGCATCATATGAAATCTTGGTCCACAGCATAGACCTTGACACCACTTTGTATATAACAGTTTCTTCCAAATTCTCACATTAAAAATTTGCACTGTAAAAAAAAATTGCTTTGTAATATTATTTTTTCACCATTTACTTGACAATCTACCCATTTCAGGGGATATTACTAAAGTGTATCCTTTCCTCCCACACCTTCAATTTCTAAAGCACATTACCAAGAAAAGAGCATGTGATAAGGTAGAAAGTATATCAAACATAGATTCAGATGTTAGGTTGAAGTTCTGGTTGTGCCTTGAGATGTTGAGAAAATCTGTGTTCTTCGGCTCCTTCATCTGCAAAGTGAAGATAAGAACAATTGCCTTATAAGATTTGCTAAGATTAGAAGGAAAAACATCAAGACATTACTACATTATGGGCAATTAATGCAAAACTGAGTTCTATTATAATTGCATTTCTACAAAAACATGATTGGGCATGAAGCCTCAGTAACTAAAGGAAGAGAAGGTTCAAAGTTCATGTTCTGTACTAACTACATTTAATTGGATGCAGGTGTAAGATGAAGATATATGCCAGTGACCACTTTGAGGGTACCATGGGAGCTAGAAAGGGACTGAGAGTACTATAGAACCAAATATCTGTGAGTATGTTATTATATCTTCTACATGGCAGCATTTCAATCCACATCAACAACTACTGTCTTACCACTAACGGTAAGGAGATGAATCCTACTGCTCAACCCTATCCTGAGTGGAGAAATATCTCCTTGGCTATGTATAAAAATTAAAAAAAAAAAAAAAAAAGAAGAAGAAGGGGGTTGTGCCTGGGTATCTCAGAGATTGAGCATCTGACTCTTGGTTTTGGCTCAGGTCATGATCTCAGGGTGGTGAAATAGAGCCCCACATTGGGTTCCACATTCAACGGGGATTGAATTGCTTGAGATTCTCTCTCTCTCCCTCTCCTTCGGCCCCTCCCCCATGTGCTCTCTCTCTCTCTCTCCCCAAAATAAATAAATAATTCTTAAAAAGAAAGAAAGAAAGAAAGAAAGAAAGAAAGAAAGAAAGAAAGAAAGAAAGAAAGAAAAACAGAGAAGGGAGAGTAAGAGGATATTAGATCCCAGAAACAGTAGACTCCAGATGGTGAGAACAGTGAAAATGAATCTCAGGTTCTGTGCTCATTTCTCCCTCAACAAATAATACAGTTAACAGAATTTGATGATCTTAGTGAAGTATACATATAATTCATCTCTCAACAAGAACAAATGCAATTAGAAACTCTATGTAAAAAAGCTAGACAAGAGTGCAATGGCTCAACTATGGAGAAAACTAAAAGGTGGCATGATCTTGAGCAAGTGACAGAGAAGAGAAAGAAGACATGTGACCTCAACACTCGGAAAAATTTTCCTAGAACACAATGTTGCTGTGAAGGGATCACTGATTTCCTATGAGCCTAGCGGATTGCCGTGAATGATATTCATATATTTCTAACAACATAAAGATCACTTATTGACTTTCAACTTTTAAGGTTGAAATAGAGGCAAGCACTGAAAGTTAAAGTAGAATTATAGTGTGGAAAATAAATACTGTAAACTGTGAAGTTGTAGACATAATGGTGTAGCTCAAAGAGTTTAGGCATTAGAAGGAAGTAGAGAAATGAATGAGTGTAGTGATTCTCCATTACTTATTTTTTGTAAACAGGGAATCGATTATACTGTCTAAAAGGTTAATAGACTTAAAAATAAATGTGACTAAGTATGAAAGGAAAATTATAATGAAACCTGGGAAGTGGTTGGGGGAGAAAAGCAAGACCAGGGGAAGTGATCAAAATTCCTCATCTTAGAGCAGGGAGTAAATAAGTAGGTTTAAATGTGAGAATATTAATAGATGGAGTGAATAAGCATATTAGCAAATTGCCAGAAGAATGAAAACAGAAATTCTAAAAATTAATTACCTCCGAACGTGGGTTAAGGATAGAGGATTTTTCATTTCCTACTCATCTGTACTGGCTGAACATTTTATACAGGCTTAACTTTTTAAAAAAAAATTGTTTGTCCATTTGCAGATTTGGATCACTTGAGGTGAATGTATTTTTATTTCCTTCTTCTCTCCCCTTACTGAAATATTTTCCTAATTACCCAACAGTCTCAACAGACTGTTTTTATTTTGTTTTGTTTTGTTTTGTTTCACTTTAACCATCCTGCATAGGTTTATCGACCTTTACCTAGCATTGAACTGTATCAACTGATGCTCCTTGCCCCTGCTGAGGGAGTTGCTGTTTTCCAGTTTTGCACATTCTAGGGCATGTGGCATTGGAAAGTATCAGCAAACCTAGCAGAATCCCTCTGATTTCTGCTGGGATTCAGGAAGATACTCTAGGGCAAAGGGACACTTTTGTGTTCTTGATCAGAAATAAGAGAACAAAGGCTAACAATCACTGGATAATAGAAAACAAAAATCTCCACCAGAGTAAATCGGAACATAACAGCAACAATTTACAAACTAACAACAATAACTACAATTATAGCTATCATGTATTCAACCTTGCACTTTGTCAGGTAAAGGAGAAGACTTTTTCATGTGATGCATCACACACACACACACACACACACACACACACACACACATGCGCACACACTCACCTTTAATAAATTCCAGGTCTGCCTGTTTCTGTTAGAAGCATTCAATAGGATTGAAAAGAAATGGGGCATCTGGTCTATGATAAAGAGAAATACCATCATCACCCACTCAAATGCTTGGCAAAAACCTGGGACCCTGACTTATTTCACTCTGTTCTTCACACTCTACATCTCATCAGAGAGTCCTCCGAATTTCACCTCCAACAATAGAACTGAAACACTGCTCCTTCTCACACCAACACTACAGTATCTTAGAGAAGCTGCCATTGTTTCCCTCTCTGGCTGCAATGACACCGCCTTGTTCCCCTGCCTTCATGTCTGCCTCCCTTCCCACCCATTCTTCTAGAACATCCAGAATAAATTTTTAATTGTGAAAATCACATCAAATCACTCCTCTGCTTAAAATGGCTCAAGGCATTCTTTCCACACTTGGACTAAATAAAATCTTACACTTTACCATCATTTGCAAAGCTATATGTGCTCCAATACATTTTTGCCATCCTCCCCCTTGCTCACTAAGACCTATCCACTCTGGCTTTTGCATATTTCCTCGAAAAGGGCTAGATATCTTTCCTTGGGGTTTTTGTAGTTGTGAATTTCCATGTCGAAGGGAAGCACCAGCCAAAGGCAACCACACTGTGGAAATCCAATGTCACAAAGAAGCCTGGTTGACCTTTACTTAACTCTGAAAATCTAATTTTGAACCTGAAACAGGTACTGAATTCTTACCCCGAGTCTGCTTTCCAGTAAGTACCGTTCAGTGGAGGATATAGAATCTTGCAGGGCTAAAACCATTTCGTTGCAATTGTAGGCTTAAATTCTTTCTTATCCCTGCATTTATCATGTTCCTGCTATGACAATATGTCCATCCCAGAGAGACTCTAGAGAACTCCTGGAAGGGTGTTGTTTTTTTTCTGGGTATTTTTCGATTGCAGGGGTCCTACCCAGAAACTAAAATAGAGTGCCTTTCAATTCACTTTTTAAAATTAGCCAAGTGTTCCAGTAATTTAGATCATGGGCTACAAAGGAAATGAAGAGGAAGTTATAACCAGAGGGGTCTTCCCAGAAAAATTCTTCCAAAAGATGAATTCTAAGCCATACCTGCCTGGTTCTTAATCATTTTATAATACTAAGTAAGGATAGTTACAGTGTCCTTAATGAACCTTTGGACTATTTTTTGAGTCTGGTTACTCCTAAAGTATACCTGAATTTACTTTTACCAAAAGAGTTTTTTAAAAGTATTCTCCTGGTACTCAGTTTCTCTGACATCCCATCTTCAACCATGAATATTAAGATGATGTTGACAAATGTGATTGTTTTATCACAGCAGTCTGTAGTTCCCTGCCCTCAAATGAATCATGTGATTCACTGGTCATGCTTAATCTCCTTACCACTTTCAGATCATTTATCAAATTTACTTTTTATATTATTTAAATGTTAATCACCACCCCACACTTCAGGCCCTCCTAATCTTGCTCTATTTTTGTTTTTGTGTTCCATAGTAATTACTGTTCTGTTTACTGTTTGTCATCCTATTCTAGAACCTAAGCTCCATGAGGCCATGGATCTGGATGCATTGTACTCTGATGTGTCCCAGGTGACTAAACCACTATCTGACACCTGGAAGATCTTTAGTAGTTACTTGTTAGGAATAATAATAATAATTAGTAAGACAAAATTCCAGACTATGAGAAGTTTCTTAAACAGCAAATTATTTTAGAATTCTTGTTGTTGTTGTTGTTGTTGGTGGTGGTGGTGGTGGAATCCATTTTATTTATTTATTTATTTATTTATTTATTTATTTATTTATTCCTATTTTCTCTACTCCCCAACCCCGGCACCTAACGAATATATTTCCCTAAATA
This sequence comes from Halichoerus grypus, assembly GCF_964656455.1. Lineage (NCBI taxonomy): Eukaryota > Metazoa > Chordata > Mammalia > Carnivora > Phocidae > Halichoerus > Halichoerus grypus. The sequence continues at coordinate 151,225,405 of NC_135712.1, read as the reverse complement.
CAAACAGAAGATTAATTTGTACAAGATTGAGACACTCCTGATTTTAAAAATTGGTATTTAAGCTCTAACTTCAATTATTCTCACACAGAATTTCAATTTATAACATATTTGTCATGGAGCATCTGGTCACTGTCTCCTTCTGCTGACCTATCTCCCAGATACTCTCCTAATTGATTTATGATGTTCCCCTGAAGACCTTTTCCTGATGAGGGTCTATAGTAGATTACACTAACACCTTGGGCCTCCATGACCTGTTTCTCAGCTTTTTTTACAGGGAACACCCAGGCCTTCAGATTTTAAGTCTCCTTTCCTGAATGTCATCTTCACCAGATAAAGGTCATGATCAGTCTAGCATCTAACTTTGTATGAAGCTCTTCCTTTCCTTAAATGTTCTATAAGTTCTGTCATTTCCTCTACCTCTCTGTGCTTGAATTGTGGTCCTTGTTACAATGTTCCATCGAAAACCCATAGAATTAGGAAGAGGGGACTTGGCTCTTTGCATTTTAATATGTTCCCCAAGGAAAAAGTACACTAATATTTCAGAATCAACCACTATATTGATATATTCAAAAGAACCTAGAGTCCAGTAAATATGAAATTAAATGACTTATAAATCTTATATTAAAAATAAGTGAATTTTTTTCCAACTCAATATAGTTTTAAAATGCATGTGTCATAATTTGATTAATCCAATTTCTATGTAAGAAAGGAAACTTCATTGAGGAAAATAAATCAGAAGTAGTGAAGGTCAAATGAAGTACCTCCAAACCCTGGGAATTAAAAATAAATAAATAAATAAAAATAGAAATAAAGGTGTTTTTAACTTTAATTTTTATAAGAATTTAATGATTTTAAATGGTTATTTTAATTTTTACTAGTGATTTTTTAAAAAGATTTTATTTATTATTTTTTGACAGAGAGAGAGAGAGAGACAGCGAGAGAGGGCACACAAGCAGGGGGAGTGGGAGAGGAATAAGCAGGCTTCCCGTGGAGCCCAGAGCCCAATGTGGGGCTTGATCCCAGGACCCTGGGATCGTAACCTGGGCTGAAGGCAGACAGTTAATGACTGAGCCACCCAGGTGCCCCTTACTAGTGATTTTGAACTTCCCTATGATTATTGGCATGTTATAACGTTTTAATTTTTTTTAGAATAGTTTTTTTTTTCATTTTTCTGTCTTTATTTTCTACTTTTAAAATTACATTTTGAAGAGATTTTTTTGCATATTCAGAATACTGTTTGTTTTTCACTGTTTGTACTATTTACCTGGGTTTTATTTGTCACTTGAATTTATTTAGGTTGTTTGTGAATACTCAACATTTTAAACATTATAGAGTCTTGTTTACCAATACATTGCTTAATGTCATCACTTTTAATAGCTTGTTAGCAAAATGTCAGTGAAGAACTTGACAGGTAGCTCTGAATTTCTCTCTCCCAAGTACCATCATTGCCCTGTGTTACCAATGTTCATGTGGAAAATTCCTTTTATTATTATCTGTAGCCATCTCAATAAGCATATATATTTTTAAAATTATTTTTTAATTCCAGTATAACTAAATACAGTGCTATATTACTTTCAGGTGTACAATATAGTGATTCAACAATTCTGTACATTACTCAGTATACAGAAATCCATTTCATTTCTAATAAAGTAATAAAGTGGCAGAAAGAGAAATTAAGAAAATAATCCCATTTATAATTGCACCAATTATAATGAAATAGCCAGGAATAAACTTATCCAAGGAGGTGAAAGGCCTGTATTCCAAAAACTATAAAATTTTGATGAAAGAAATTGAAGATGATATAAACCAATAGAAAGATATCCCTTGCTCATGGATTGGGAGAATAAATATTGTTTAAATATCCATACTACTTAAAGCAATCTACAGATTTAATGCAATTCCTATCAAAATACCAACAGCATTTTTCACAAAACTAGAACAAATAATACTAAAATTTGTATAGTACCACAAAAGACCCCAAATAGCCAAAACAACCTTCAAAAAGAATTAAAAAACTAGAGGAATCACAACTCCAGGCTTCAAGTTATACTACAAAGCGCTGGTAAACAAAATTGTATGGTACTGACACAAAAAATAGACACTAGATCTACAGAACAGAATAGAAAATCCACAAATAAACCCGTAATTGTATGGTCAATTAATCTACCACAAAGAAGGCAAAAATATGCAATGGGAAAAAGTCTCCTCAACAAATGGTGTTGGGAAAATTGGACAGCTACATGCAAAAAAAAAAAAAAAAAAAAAAGAAAAAAGAAACTGGACCACTATTTATACCATACACAAAAATAAATTCAAAATGGATTAAAGACCTAAATGCAAGACCTGAAACCATGAAATTCCCAGAAGAAAACATAGGCAGTAATCTCTTTGACATCAGCCACAGAAACATTTTTCTAGATATGTCTCCTTTGCCAAGGGAAACAAAAGCAAAAATAAACTAGTGGGACTATATCAAAATAAAAAGCTTTTGCACAGGAAAGGAAACCATTAACAAAACAAAAAGACAACTCACCTAATGGGAGAAGATATTTGCAAATGACATATCTGATAAAGGGTTAATAATCAAAATATATAAAGAATTTATACAACTTAACACCGAAAAAAACTACAAATAATCCAATTAAAATAAGCAGAAAACATGAACAGACATTTTTCCAAAGAAGACATACAGATGGCCAACAGACACATTGAAAGATCATTAATCATCAGGGAAATACAAATGCAAATCAAAGCCAATAAACATATCTTTATCCTTATTCTCACTTATAAGGTGATTCTTTCAGTTATCCTGATAAAAGCTTCCTTTTCATAATTTCATTTGAATTTCATTTTCTCACACACTTCCATATAGAAGATGGATCTCCAGTATGTAGGGATATATGGATCACAGCCCTCCTGTTTTTGTTTTGTTTTTTGAGCCCACCTGTATTAGTTTGCTAGGGCTGTTATAACAAAGTAGTTTAAGCAACAGAGGTCTATCTTCTCATAGTTCTGGAGACTAGAATTCTGAGATCAAGGTGTCAGCAGGGTTGATTTTTTTTTGTGAGGGCTGTAGATGACTGTCTTCCTGTGTCTTCACATGGTTTTTGCTCTGTATATGTCTGTGACCAAATTCCTTCTTCTCATAAGGATGCCAGTCATGTTGGATTAGGGCTAACCCTAATGACATCATTTTAACCTAATTTCACCATGTCTCCACATACAGTCACATTCTGAGGTACTGGGGGTTAAGATTTCAACATATGAATTTGATGGTGTGGGGGGACAAAATCTGCCCATAACACTACCACACCTTTTGCTAACAATTATGCAGTGATTCGTTTGTCACTTCACTCTTTTCCCCCCAATTTCTGTACATTTTTTTCCACTGCCTTACTATCATAATGACCTGGAAAAATTCTAACTCTGTATGAATTCAGCTTTCTGCTTCTGACTGGACTGCTTCCAAGTGGCTCAGTGATTTGGAGCAAATTTTGACAAGAACATAAATTGGTACCATGATGAATTATCAGATTAGAATTCTTGCAGCCTTCTCCTGTAATACTTACAAACTTGCTATGTTCTACACCTATTCTCTTTTCATATTTTTATCATAGAAGAACTACATCTTTATGTCTAAAGCTAATAGTTTTGTGTTCTTGATCCTAAACTCTCATGTCTTTCCAATGACCTCATTCTTATTTATGAATTTTGATCCAACATTTCTCCATCTAGCATCCCTTTTCATCAGGGATTTCATATGTAAACATGTTTAAGTTCCTTTTATATTAGAAATACGTGTGAATATTTAGCAAACATGTATTTGGCACTACATGCCAGACACTCTTTCTGGCATGACAATGTACCAGTGTGTAAGACACAGTCTCCACTACCAAATAATTTATAATCCAGTAGGAGGACACAGCTAATTTTTTTTGAAGTTACATATACCAAAATGTATAACAAAGCATTGACTAATGCTAGAGAGGAAAAGAAACGTGGATAAGGAAAGAGATGATGAAGTTTCACTATTAGAAAGGATAGTTAGAAATGTTCTCCAAGGATGTGACTTTTTAAGAGAGTGTTGAAATAGTTGATGGAATTAGCCCTGTAAAATATAGGAATATTCTGGATAAAGTAAATAGTAAGTGTAATGTCCATCAGGGAAAATTCTTAGGATGTTTGAGGAACAACAATAAGCTATGGAATTGAATTTGAGAAAATTACATCAGAGAGATAATTAAGGATCAGATAATATAGGGCATTATAGGCCGTGGTAAAGATTCTGGATTTTGGTTCCATGTGTGATGGGAAGCCATGAAAGTTTTGACCAAGTCAGATAAATGGTATAATTTATGTTTTAAACATATTTCTGGATTGTTCTGTGGAGAAGAGACAGAGAAAGACAAAGAATTAGTAGAAGTCAGTTTAGCATCATTGCCCCAGTTCTTGTGAACAGATGAGGCAGCCCAGACTATTCATAGTGGTGGAGTGGTGATAGGAGAATCAGGAGAATCAGGACCTATTTTGAAGGTGCAGTCAATATATAGATTCATGAGAGAAGGAGAGGGATAAAAAATGATTCTAAACATGTTGGCCAGAACAGTGGGGTGTTCATGCCCTTCACTAGAATGGGGGATACTTTGGGAAGAGTAAGCTTGAAGAACAAAGTCAAGAGCTCCATGTGGGGCATGTTGTGTTTAAGTATATATGTATTAGATGTCCAATTAGAAAAATTGAATAGACAATGTATAAATGGACCCAGAGTTAAGTGCAAAGATTAGGATTATTATTATTATTAAAGATTATTATTATTAAAGATTATTAAATATTATCCCCTATCGATAAGGGGATTGCTATTAAACAGATCAGGCACCATTCAAAGACAGTAACTGCTTAAAATTTGTATTATTGGATACTAGCAAGATCACACGATAGTCAGGTGTGGTGTTTTTGATACAAATGTATCGATTTGTGATAGATTAGGAAAAAAAAACAAGAAAAAACCATTTCATCTCAGAGAGTTAAATAAGCACTGATATAGATGCTATTGAACTCTAAGGGGCTTTGTGTGATCTTCTGGGATTAAGCGCAGATAGAATAAAGAAGAGAACCAAGGACTGAGCCTTGAGGCACTCCAAATGTTAGAGGTCAGGTTGAGGAGGGTGGACGAGCTAGATATTGGAAAGGAATGGCTTGAGAAGTAGGATAATAAAGAGAAGCCAAACAAAGAAAATGTTTCAAGGAGAGAAGGTGTGATCATTTTGTCAAATGCAATCAAAGGACTGAGTAAAATGAAGACTAAACTTCAAGTACCTATATCTGTATATCCGTATCCATGTCTGTATCTATATCCACACCTGCATCTGTATCATCCACCTCTACATCTACCTCTCCTGGACTTTCCACCTTTATCAGCATAGGTGATTTTAACTCTTACTTACATCATTTTGGTCATCTCTTAATGGCTCTCTTTTCTTCCACGATCATGCTTCCTTCTATTCATTGCTTTGTTCTCTACAAGGAAGCTAAAGTGTCTTTTCTAAAGTTGAATATCAATCCTGTTTCTATTTGTCTAACACAAATGCTATGCTTCATAACATTGTTAAAATATCCTTTTATAATTGTCATATTCTTCTCTTTCTAGTCCCAATGCTCCACCAGACCATGAGGGTGATGGCCAGTCACCCATCTATGGAAATCCAAGCAGCAGCCACAGCTCTGCACACTGAAAAAAGGCAGCATCCCCCACAGATATGGTGACCCAGATTGCCTATTACCAAATGCAGGGCAGGGAAAAACAGCTCTGCAGGACCCAACAAGGTTCTGCATCTGCAGGCTTTGCTCAATTTATTCTTTCTTACGCCCCAACCAAGTTCCTTCTCCAGCTGTCTCCCTCATTGTGAGCTACCCAAATTCTCCACCCCTGGCTATCTCCAGATAGCCCCCTAAGGAAGAGTGAGCTGGCTCATGTTTTGCTCTATTTCGGGTTTTTATTTATTTATTTTCTATTATGTCCTTTCCTCTGTAATATCATAATTCAGTTGTGCTTGGCTCAACTTGGTTCATTTCACACTTGTATTTACTGTAATTAAAATAGTGTTTATCTATACAATCTCTGAATCCCCATAATACTTTGGGGATCTGTTACATGCTCCCATAAATTTACTGGCTATGTGGTTTAGATGTCTACCGAAGTAAATCTATTTCATCACTTAATATATTTTCTTTTTGATAATTATCACTCAACATCAAGAAACGGAAGTATCGGGATGCCTGGGTGGCTCAGTTGGTTAAGTGTCTGCCTTTGGCTCAGGTCATGATCCCAGGGTCCTGGGATCGAGTCCGGCATCGAGGTCCCTGCTCAGCGGGGAGCATGCTTCTCCCTCTGCCTGTCACTTGCCCTGCTTGTGTGCGTGCTCTCTCTCTCTCTCTGACAAATAAATTTAAGAAAAAAGAAAAAAAAGAAAGGGAGGTATCAAATCTCTCATGGAAAAGGTTGATTATAACCTGAGCATATTATCTGCCTTAAACCTAGTGCCAAATTAAAATTATTCTTTAAGAAGAAGTTGCTGCGTCTGAGGTCGAAGAAGTTGCTGCCTGTGTTCTCCTTTAAGATTTTGATGGACTCCTGTCTCACATCTAGGTCTTTCAACCATTTTGAGTCTACTTTTGTGAATGACATATCAGATAAAGGGCTAGTATCCAAAATCTATAAAGAACTTACAAACGCAACACCCAAAGAACAAACAATCCAATCAAGAAATGGGCAGAAGACATGAGCAGACATTTTTCCAAAGAAGACATCCAAATGGCCAACAGACACATGAAAAAGTGCTCAGCATCGCTTGGCATCAAGGAAATCCAAATCAAAACCTCAATGAGATACCACCTCACACCAGTCAGGATGGCTAAAATTAACAAGTCAAGAAAGGACAGATGTTGTTGGGGATGCAGAGAAAGGGGAACCCTCCTACACTGTTGGTGGGAATGCAAGCTGTGTAGCGACTCTGGAAAACATATTGAGGTTCCTCAAAAAGTTGAAAATAGAGCTACCATACGACCCAGCAATTGCACTATTGAGTATTTACCCCAAAGACACAAATGTAGGGATCTGAAGGGGTACGTGCACCCTGATGTTTATAGCAGCAATGTCCACGATAGCCAAACTATGGAAAGAGCCAAGATGTCCATCAACAGATGAATGGATAAAGAAGAAGTGGTATAGATATACAATGGAATATTATGCAGCCATCAAAAGGAATGAAATCTTGCCATTTGCAATGACATGGATGGAACTGGAGGCTATTTGCTGAGTGAAATAAGTCAATCAGAGAAAGACATGTATCATATGACCTCACTGATATGAGGAATTCTTAATCTCAGGAAACAAACTGAGGGTTGCTGGAGTGGTGGGGGGTTGGAGGGATGGGGTGGCTGGGTGATAGACATTGGGGAGGGTATGTGCTATGGTGAGCGCTGTGAATTGTGTAAGACTGTTGAATCACAGACGTGTACCTCTGAAACAAATAATACATTATATGTTAAAAAAAAAGAAGAAGAAGAAGAAAATAGCAGGAAGGGAAAAATGAAGAGGGGGAAATCAGAGGGGTAGACGAACCATGAGAAACTATGGACTCTGAGAAACAAACTGAGGGTTCTAGAGGGGAGGGGTTGGGGGGATGGGTTAGCCTGGTGATGGGTCTTAAAGAAGGCACATACTGAATAGAGCACTGGGTGTTATGCACAAACAATGAATCATGGAACACTACATCAAAAACTAATGATGTAATGTATGGTGATTAATGTAACAATAAAATTAAGAAAAAATTATTCTTTAAGTAATTCTTTTTAATTTTTTCCCATTTAAACAGAAAACCAATGCAGAATTTTATTTAAATAATGGTTTGAAAATTAACTTTTCTTTTTTTTTCAAAATGGTAAATTTCCCAATCTCATTTAATAAACACAGCATCTTTCCCCAATGAATTGAAATGCCACCTTCAATTTATTAAAAATGTTAAAACCATCTGAGCTTCTTTTGGGTGTTGATATATTTTACCAGCCACATTCTGGCACAACATATTTCTGATTTCTTGAGCTTAACATCTGATATAACAAGTTTATCTTTTTTTTTTTTTTTTTTTTTTTTTAAGATTTTGTTTATTTATTTGAGAGAGAATGAGAGCGAGTACATGAGAGGGGGGAGGGTCAGAGGGAGAAGCAGACTCCCTGCCGAGCAGGGAGCCCGATGCGGGACTCGATCCAGGGACTCCAGGATCATGACCTGAGCCGAAGGCAGTCGCTTAACCAACTGAGCCACCCAGGCGCCCTCTTCTTTTTTATTAAAATATATGAATTATATGTTTCTTCATATTTTTAGTTTGGATATATGAATCATATAAGTTTCTTCACGTTTTTAGTTTGGATATTGTAAGTTACCAGAGTGTATATCTGTGTTATGAAAGTTAATAAGATAAAGTTTCCTTTCTGTTCCTTATATGTAGGGAAGGTGTTGGTGTGTTAATAACTAGGTATCTTTTCTAAAATCTTTTATTTTAAAATATTTTAATTTCACTAGTTTAACTTAATTTTTAAAAATTATTTTAATTTAAAATATTTAAATTTTATTTAAAATATTTATATTTTATATATTTGATGGAAAAATATAAGACTTTAATATAACCATATCACAAATATTTGTATATATTTCCTCTGTTTTTCAAATGAGTATCTTCAGCATTCAAGTCAATATTTTGTGGAGTTTTTTGTTTTCTTTTTTTCCTCTTTTAATATTTACAGTTCTAATATACTTTTCTTCAGTGAGAGTGGGAAGTCCTGCCCCTTTTTCTGAATTTAGTGGAGATTTTTCTACATTTTAATGATTACATATGATAATGGTATTTTGAAACACATAAAAGAAATATTTGCTTCTTGTTATAATACACACATATATGTATATGTGTATGTGTATATATTTAATTGTACAAAAAAGCTTTTTTTTTACATTTGTTGGAATGACATTATTTTCTTTGTTATTTATTTGAAGAATTATATTAATCTATTTTTTAATATTTGTCTATCCAAGCATTCTTGAAATACTTCCTATAAAATCATGGTATATTTTACTTTAATATATTTGTATTCCATTTACCACCCTCTTTTTTATTTTTCAGTGTATATTTAGAATGCATTCTTCCTTTTTATTTGGGCCAACATTCATTTCATACTCTTAAACTTTCTCAAAGAATTCCTGCTAAACTATTGTTAAACAGATTTTTATGATTCTCTATTAATCAATAGAACAAAGCATTCAAACATTCATTAGAGAATTAATCCATGATTCAATGCAATTTTGCTCTTCTTAAAGGCTTATTTGAGATAATAGAAGGGAAAACAAATCCAAGGTAGATGTATTATCTATTTCTGTTGATCCTTTAAGTTCACTCCTTGTATTTTTGGTTATTAGAAATCAGCAGACATTAACCATATTCTCTTGGCTTCCTGAAGATTGGCATTCTTATACCATTTGGTATAAGAAATATCCAATTGACATGCATTATTATTGACATCAAAAATAAGTTTAGGGGTGTTTGGGTGGCTCAGTCGTTTAAGCGTGTACCTTCAGCTCAGTCATGATCCCAGGGTGCTGGGATCAAGCCTCATGTCAGACTCTGCTCAGCGGGGAGTCTGCTTCTCTCTCTCCCTCTGCGCCTCTCCCCCTGTTTGTGCTTGCTATCTCTCTCTCTCTCTTTCAAATAAGTAAATAAAATCTTAAAAAAAAATAAATGAGTTTAAAATAAGAAACAGCCTTTTGGAAAATAAATATGCATCTTCTGAAAAGTGTACCTGAAAACATTTTACATTTTATTGAAAAAATATATAAGCACCCACATATCATGTTTTTACAGCACTTAGAGTAATGAAATATTTTTATTCTCAAGATAGGCTTGAGATTTCCTAAAGCTAAATTGATATTCTTTATTTGTCAGATACTCAGGATATGTATTCAATGTCAAGTTCAATAACCAAATTCTTCCAAGTGGTTGCTGATGTCTATTTTACAACTTGCTCTGCTTTATTTTTAATTAATTATGTAATCTGTTTCAACTCACTTTTGAAAATTAATGAAAATATCCCCAGGAAGATGGATTAGTAATATAGTTAGATTACTACCCGCTAACTGAATTCCCAATACTCAAAAAACAATCATCATGTATATATAAATATATATAATAAATATATATATATTATATAAATAAATATAATTATTATTATTATTAAGAACTACCATGGACTTCATAATGTTTGATATATTATGGGAGAGCTTGTAAATAAACTGAGATTTATGTCTTGCCTTCAAGGAGCTTCAAATAATTATATGATAAATGTAATTAGATGTCAAGTTACATGATATAATCTCTAAGTATTGAAATGTTTTGAAGAAAGGAGAGATGACTGAGGTCTGGGCTTGTCAGGAAACTTTCACAAAGCAAGGAAGAATACAGTTTGGCCCTGAGGAAAATAAAATAGAATTCAGATAGGTAGAAGATATTCTTAGTAGCTGAAACCACAGAAGGAAAACAAAGTCTATGTGCTATTTGACAGTGTGGACATGGAGGTGAATATTTGTATCTGAGTGGATCTCTAATGACCTGAGGAACTGGGCCTTACTCCGAAGGCTGCCTCTGACAAACCATACTCTATTCTATTCTGGTTCAAATAATGAGCTTGTGGTTTTTTGGGTGTTTTTTAAGATTATTGTATGTCAAAAATCTTCACATACTGCAGAATTCAAAGTTCAAACTGACTTTGGTTTTAGTTTCACCTTAAAAAACAAAACAAAACAAACAAACCTGGGGGTAATTCTAAAAGGACTAGATCCTACAGGTAATAAATATGGCTTTTCCTACTGCCAAATTTTAGTATTCAATGGAAAAATGAGTTTCATATGCTGTCTCTATGAGTGTCAATACTGGGTAAAAGGTCACGGGAAGCTCTAGAAATTTAATCTAGAAATGGGCATAGCACAAAGAAGTAGAGGGAACCAATATCAGCTGGATTTGAAATGGCTCCCAGTTGAGCTTCTGAGTGTATTCAGTTTTGCTTGTGATGGCACTTATAGGCTTTCATATAATATTTGTCCTTCCCCTATTGTCCCATTCTCCATGACAGATACCAAATAGCATAGGATCATTTGGAAGAAAGAATAAGTCTTTTGTTTCATAACCAAACATGAATCTGCAAATTACAGCATTTGTTTTCTATGTTGGTTCCATAAGGAATACCCTAATAGACTCATAATAGGCTGTCATTATCACATCAGCGAAAAGTAAGGTGCCTTCAGTAGTATAAACAATTATATTACAATTAAATAAGTCCAGTGGACTCATTGGTACTTTCACAAAATTATACCCAAATGTTTGATTATGAAAATCATTAAAAGGGGGACCATAATTAAAATATCTCTCTGTGTCTAGCAAAGAGAAATGCTTCAAAAAAAGCAATATGGTTTTCATATGTAAACTTTTTATGATTCAAAAAGTATTCTTTTCTCAAGGGGGGAACAAACAATTTTGAGTGCTTACTATGCATCAAGCATTTATAAAACTTAAAATATAAATAAAATTAGAAACAAGGTAGTGTTCATTTAGGAGAGATGCTTTCAATGATGGCAGCTAAATGAACATTTACTATTCACTCTTTGTACCTGGTTAGAAGTAGGTACAGCGTCCTGACAGATCCCTTAGAACCTACAGAGATTAGGAAGTGTAGGTTAGGGAAGACATTCTAGAAAGAGCAACATATAAATATATTAATATATGAGGATGTGCAAGGATTTAATCAGGCAAAAACACATACAGTGGTAATGTTTGCTGGTTAAGAGAGTGGAGCCCAGTATGTTTCAGGCAGAAGAAGTGAGACTCTCAAAGGTACATGGGAAGGACATGGCGTAATAGGGTTAGTAACAAGTACTCCATGTGGTAAGTGTGGAGTGTCACTGACATCTGGGCAAAGAGGCTCTGGAATTACCAAACAGGAGTTTTTGAAGATAAGGTTCCAAGCTAGAATAGGCAATGGGGCTCACTAAAGGATTTTAAGCATAAGAATGGCAAAATCAGATTTCTGTTTGCAAAAGCAGATTCATAGTCCCTTTTCGAGTGGAATCTTTCCTCACTAATCTTCCAAGAAGTAATGATTGACTTTCTAATTACAGTGACTCTCCTTGTAAGAGTGTTAGCTTCTTTCTTACTGGTTCAAAAAATCTAATGGATATTCTGGCCTAATTTTTCTTAAACATTATTATGAATTCAACCACTTTGCTGTGTTTTTATGCCTTCAAACTCATGACTCTTGCTGTATTTTCTGCCAGATATACAGAAATTGCAGGATTTGCAAAAGAAGAGTATTTCCAAACTTGAAATAAAATACTCACTGGATTTCCAAACCAAGTGTTTTCACGTAATTGCCAAATTGCCTAGAACTCAAGATTAAAAAGGAAAAAAAATCAAGCCACTTCTTTCAAAATCTGTGAAGAGGTACATTTAATCAGACTTCTCCAGTACCTGTGCTTTTGAAAATACTCTATTTCAGGCTCATACTTTACTGATTCGACAATTTACAAATCAGCTTTCAATAAGAAAGAAAGAGACTGTATTCTTCTGCCCTTGCTTGCTCTGTGTGTACTTCACATAAAATAGCTTAAGTTGCTTATGTAATGAGATGGCGCAGAGATTCTGTGATGCCATGTGATTTTACAAAAAAAGTGAAAATAAACATTCAAAAGGATCATTCTTTTTCATCCCATTTTACCAGCTATGTCTATTATGTTTCTAAAATACAAAATATGAGTGTGGTTTTCTTGGTCAGAGTTAATAATTTCCTTCTCAGACACAGTTACTGGGTAGTGTTTGTTTTTTTCTCTACTAAAACCTTTATTCGTTGCCCATCATCTTCTGGATCCATTCCTTTCTATTTCATTTTCTCCGCAGTTGGTTTGATTACAACGTCCACTTCAAATTACACTTAAGAGTAATTCCCCCCAACAAGGAAATGAGGATGGTCTTGTGCTGTGGGCTTCAAGCTGTTTGAGGTGGGAACTGTAGTGTTTTGTTTCTATTTGCTCTGCTATAGACAGAAACCAGCCTTTAAAACTGTAACATTTCACAAATAAAGTTAGCAGCTAAACTTGCTAGTCTACATTATGTATTGTCTGCTCTAAACCATATATATATATATATATATATATATATATATATATATATATATATATACATATATATACATATATATATATATATATTAACCTGCCTGATCTTCCCAGTGACTCGTGAGGTGAAAATTGAATCAGTGCAAGAAGTTCAGTAACTTCTCCAGTTTACACAGAGTGAGTGGAGAAACTTAGAATGATGGCCCCATAAACCTGTGTCCTAAACCACTATTCTAACACTGGAAAACAAACCTATTGTTGCTTTCTTTCTCTCAGATATGGCATCCATCTGTTGAAACAGTATGTAATTCACATTTGCACTAACATGTAAGGTGGTAACCCTGGTGACGTGATCCTGATTTTACTGATAAGGAATATGAGATTGTTCCATTTGTATGGGCAAGAAACCCCACATTTGCAGTCAACAAGGACACAGTGCTGCCTCACAGGGTTCTACATCTGTCCATCAAGTACCATTACTTGACCTATGAAGGTGGATTATGTTGGAAGCAAACAAGCATAAAATATCACTGTACATGTCAATATGCTTTTCAACCAGACCCCTGGTAAATCCATGCCTACTGCCAGATATACACTGACTAGGATTTAAAAGGTAAATATTAGAAATGAGTGTGGTTCTCTCTACACTTCTCTACACTTTTTCCCAAAAGTAATTTATATGCAAGCTCTTTACTCAAGTCTCCCCATAGAATCTTTGTTCCACATACAACAGTCCCTTCAATGTTCCCAGATCTAGGAAATTAGACTATTTTTCCCTTCCATTGTCTGAAACAAATTCATTCTTTCAATGCTCGTTCCTTGAATCCTTGATCCCTTTGTGCCTGGTAAATTTCTAGCTGCTGGGGGGAAGGGAGGACAACAATGAAAATAATTAGATAAAAGTTCTTTTCCTCACTTCTCTAAAAGGGAAGGAGGTGACTGACAATAAACAAATAAGTAAGACACATAATAGACCACTTAGTGATAAGTGCTAAAGAGAAAAATAAAAAATAAAAGAAAAAGAATGAGAATAGAGAATGATGGAGGGGGCCATTTTAAGTATGTTGATCAGTGTATATACCATTGAGAAGGTGACTTTGAGCAAAGACTCCAAGAAAGTGAAGAACAGAGATATAGAGGTATCTGGCAAAAGAGCATTTCAAGTAGAGGAGACAGGATGTGTGGGAGCATGTTTGTGGGTTCCGTGAGTAGCAAGTAGTCTGGTGTGGCTACAGCAGAATGATCAGGGGCAAGAGTAAGAGTGATTAAAATGGGAACCTATGGGAAGATTTAGAGAACAGGAGTGATATGACTACAGTTTGGAAGGATCATTCTGATTGTGAAGTGAGAACATTCTGTAAAGGGACAAGAAGGAAGCAAGACCATCTTTCAGATGAGGCTGTTACAAAATCCAAATGAGAGGTGATGGTGGCTTGGGCCAGGTGGTGGCAGTAGAGATGGTGACAAGGGTTAATTTTGGATCTACGTTGTGCAGAGAACAAACATTCTTCCTTTTTTTTTTTAAATTTTTTATTGTTATGTTAATCCCCATACATTACATCATTAGTTTTAGATATAGTGTTCCATGATTCACGTTTGTGCATAACACCCAGTGCTCCATGCAGAACATGCCCTCCTCAATACCCATCACCAGGCTAACCCATCCTCCCACCCCCCTCCCCTCTAGAACCCTCAGTTTGTTTTTCAGAGTCCATTGTCTCTCATGGTTCTTCTCCCCCTCCGATTTTCCCCCCTTCATTCTTCCCCTCCTGCTACATTCTTCTTCTTTTTTCCTTTCTTAACATATATTGCATTATTTGTTTCAGAGGTCCAGATCTGAGATTCAACAGTCTTGCACAATTCACAGCGCTTACCAGAGCACATACCCTCCCCAGTGTCCATTGCCCAGTCACCCCATCCCTCCCACCCCACCCCCCACTCCAGCAACCCTCAGTTTGTTTCCTGAGATTAAGAATTCCTCATATCAGTGAGGTCATATGATACATGTCTTTCTCTGTTTGACTTATTTCGCTCAGCATAATACCCTCCAGTTCCATCCACATCATTGCAAATGGCAAGATCTCATTCCTTTTGATGGCTGCATAATATTCCATTGTATATATAACAAACATTCTTTCTTGATGGATAGTATATGGTACGTTAGAGAACCAGAGGAATAAGGATGATATCAAATTTTTGGCATTACGTGGTGAGAGAGGAAAATAATAGAAAAGTGTGTTTATAAAGGAATAACAGAAATTACCTTTGGAAAATAAATAAATGAATTATTTGATGAATAAATGAACCAGCTGGATTCAGGTTCAAACAGAACAGCCTATCAAGGCAAATAATTTTCTGGAAGATAACATAAAAGTTATATGTTGATGAAGACAGGTACTATCTAGTTTTATATTTATGATAACAGAGACTTTTAAGGTTAATTAGAAAATCATTTCAGGTTTTATTTTTTTTTAGTCCTATTTGCCAATATACGTTTTTCTGTCCACCAACATTTAGAATTTTTCCTTTTTCTTTTATTTCTTAAATTCAGCAAGTGATACCAAGTAGAAAAACTGTGGTCTCATTTTCCACAAGACAAAAAACTGCATGTATCATTTTAAACTGATTGGACCTAAGGCAAGGAGTTAACTTGGTTTGAATGTCTTTTTCTTTCCCAGAGTGATAGCTTAGTGCATATATAAAATCCCTTATCTAATTCTTGGAAATTTCACAAGACATGAGTAGAATTAAATCAATTTGGAAATAGGAATTTATTTGGAAATAGGAATTTGGTCATACTATACACACAATGACCTAAGCATGAGATCACCATTAATACTTTACATACACATGCACACACACACACACACACACACACACACACACACGTACATAATATAGAACTATTTATTTGCAGTAAAATGTCCTATGTACTTTCTGAGGTCATGTTATCAATAACCAGTTTGAATAGATAGTGCGGTTATTATCATCTTCCTTTTATATAGCTGGAAACTGAAGTTCAAATAAAGGGACTTTTCCAAGGTCACCCATTAAGTTTCTGAGGAAAGATTTGAACCCCAACATTTTAGGTGCTAATTTACTCCTACCACCACCAGACATCTCCCCTACATATAAATTCTATAACCTCTCATTCTTTTTGTTACATTCTCATGAATTTACTCCTCTCTTTTCTTAGCTCAAATATTTAAAACCTATCTAGAAGCTCCTCATTGTGTTGGTTTTATCTGCTCCAGCGGCCATGCCTGATCATTGGATTTTCATAGAGGATTTGAAGATTATGGCATTTGAAGCATTTAAATTTAAATTTTTATTGTTCTGAAGATATATTTTCCCTTACCTGTTATCAAAACCTCATATACTAATGCTTCACATTCAGATTAAAATCTGCAACATTTAGATTATTTTGACAATCTTAATTATAAATGATCAATACCTATATAGGTTACACAAGTGATAATAAAGAAGTTGTGATTCTGTATTCATCATATCTTAGAATCATTAAATATTGTCTAACTCATGTTTACAGACAAAAAAATATTTCCTGATTGCTTCATTAGTTAGGTTTCCTTTAGCTTCATGATTCAGTGTCCTGTGGTCTCCTATTAATTTCCTTTATTTTTTTGGGTTATTCCTCTGGAAAAGCGAAAGTACTATGAAAATATGCCATTAAGACTGTAATCCACTTAGCTTATTTCTCTGCTCAGACAACCCTTATGGGAGCAGACACTCAGCAGACTGATTATAGAGATGTTTCCATATGCAGTGACTCACCAAGATTTTAAAAAATTCAATACATTTTTTCATACCATAAGCATGTTATCTTATTAATAAATTTTTGTATCTTTTGTTACCAGGACTGTTCAAGATTTTTCCTGAAAAATAAGTGTAAGTGTTTGGCACAGAAATGAAAGATGCACTGCATTGGGCAAGGGGTATCATAGCAATGTGCACCAGAATAGATTGGGGTTTTATTGCTCCACATTATTGAGAGGGAGTGACAAGGCGCTGTGGACCATTCAGGCAGGGTTCTACCCGTGGGTAATGAACACAGAATTCTCTTCTTTTCCTTTCTTTCCTGAAATTTGTCACTGAGGTATTTTTAGCTCAACAAGAGTAAGTGATCTGAGTGAATGCCTCACACTCTATACTGTGGAAAATGCTATTTATTATTGATATCGCTATGCATATTCTATGGAATGTAAAACACTCTAAATTCTCTACTGGTGCCTTTGGCACAATGGAGAAGAGAACTTTTTGAAAGGAAAACATTGCCTCATCTATAATAAATTAATAACAACTCAATGTGTGGTTTTTAAAAGTAACTAAATGCATTCTAGCTATTTTCGAAGGGATTTTAGGCTATATGCAAATACACAGCTCTAAAAATTTCAATTTGGGGATTAGCATTTTGATGCTTTCTCTCCCTTAGGTTATGCTTGCCCTACCTAATGTGTTTGTATTCTTTCTGGAATTTTGTATATGAACAGACAGTAAATAATTAACTCTCATTTGTGAAGTGTTTTATAATTTACAATTTGGTGTTTTGTTGTTTATATCCTTTTTCTCTTGCTAACTGTGGAAAAATATCACAGGATGGGTTATTATTAGTCCATGTTCCAGATGACAAAACTGAATTTTGGAAAAGCTGTGGGTCTGGTCATGGCATGTGCTGGTTTGCTGAGAATTGAAGTCTTCATTTATGGCCCAGCCCCTTCAAGTATTTTTGGGTTTTGTTTTTTTTTTTTTTGGCCCTAACTTTCATCTTCCTATTGCCTCCCTGCACAATCTCTTTAGATAGATGTTTCATTCGGCCCATCTGTTTCTTAAACTCGCCTTCTGAAACTTTGCTGTTGCACTATTTCTGTGTCTCCTATTTGCACTTAGCTTCTGGAACCCCATCCGTAGTCTTTGGTCCTCAAAGTGAGTTAGACAGAAAATCAGACATAAAACAAGTAAAGGAAAAGTAGTTCTCATTTCCCATAAGGTCTGTTTATCCTCAAAGTTTTAGAGAAAAGATGGAGCTGTGGTTCCTATGCCTGTATCTGCTAGGTGAGATGGGGTTCCAAAGCCTTGGGTTTCTGTCACTTTTTTGGCATCTGCAGGATGAGTTACCATTTGCAAATCATATTAACCACTCTGGTTCTCAGTCTCCTGATAGAAAATGTTAATAATAATCCCTCATTTTCTGACAAAGCTATTATGAGGAGCAAATGGTCTGTGAAGTATTTTTTTTGCTTTGTAAAGCTCTGTGTAAGGGTATATCAGCTACTATAATTGTCATTACCATAGACTTCCTCAGAGCAATCAGTGGCTTACTGCTAATGAAAAAAAAATTGAAGCCACAATGAGTATTATGCTCTCTCTGTGAAGGTATGAACCTTCAACAAGAAACTCAGATATATGAGTTTAATGTGTCTTTATTTCCTTTAAAATAATTTTAGTTTAAATCTGTCTCTCCTCCCTCCAGATGGGCAGGATGTACAAAAATACAAAGTTTTGAGACATGCCTAAGCATTAGAGTGGTCTCTCTCATGATTGATCTATTTGCGTTTACACCAGTGAAGTACCTGCTGTTCCACCACTCATGAGGTAGGTCAGGTTGAGGTACAAGATTCTTTAAGATGCCTGAAAATCTAAGCATCTTGGACCTAGTTGTTCTAGATGCAGTAAGCAGTTAATCCCAACAGATCTTAACATATCCCGGGGGCAGGGGCTGCCCAGGTACTAGGCTAATTGCTAGTCTATTGATCTCCAGAACTTCCCAGCTTTTCCCAGAGTTAAAGTTCTCTTCCTTTCCAGACTACTCAAAGACACCCCCCTAAATTCTCTATCTTAGAACTCCCACATCCCTTTAACTATTCATTCTATCCCATTGAATCAGGTTCTGTTTTTGTTTTGTAAAAAACACTGAGGAAAGGAAATAAAAAGAATCTGACTACCTTTTTATAATGATGGAAGAGAAAAATACAGGGAAGACGAAAATAAATTAGTATGTCAGTGATTACACATGTAATTAACGATTCAGGTATAAATAGTTAAAACACAAAATGAGGCTGTCTGACTGCCATCCTGGTTTGCAGAAAGGTTTTAACCAAGAAATTGACTTGATGTTATTATACCAGATTTTCCCCAAATTTTTTGGTATAAAAAAGAGGTTAGTATCACATGCAATGATTTCAGCAGTGTGGGTGAGAAACTTCAGGATGGGAGAGAGCTAGGGAGAAAGAGAAGAGGGAGGGAAACACAGAGAACCAGATCAGTAAACAGGGAAAACAGGTTACGGTTAGGGAAAACGGGTTCTGTTTAGTCTTCAGATGTGGAAAAATTTTGTTTCATAATTCAAATCTTTCACTGAAATAATGAAGATAAAATGTAAGAAAAAAGTAATGTGTGACTAAGACACAGCAAATCTTAGAAGGTTTTTTTTAAATTTTTTATTGTGTTAATCACCATACGTTACATCATTAGTTTTTGATGTAGTGTTCTATGATTCATTGTTTGTGCATAACACCCAGTGCTCCATGCAGAACATGCCCTCTTTAATACCCATCACCAGGCTAACCCATCCTCCCACCCCTCTCCCCTCTAGAACCCTCAGTTTGTTTTTCAGAGTCCATCGTCTCTCATGGTTCGTCCCCCCTCCGATTTCCCCCACTTCATCCTTCCCCTCCTGCTATCTTCTTCTTCTTCTTCTTCTTTTTTTTTCTTAACATATATTGCATTATTCGTTTCAGAGGTACAGATCTGTGATTCAACAGTCTTCCACAATTCACAGCGCTCACCATAGCACATACGCTCCCCAATGTCTATCACCCAGCCACTCCATCCCTCCCACCCACCCCCCACTCCAGCAACCCTCAGTTTCTTTCCTGAGATTAAGAATTCCTCATATCAGTGAGGTCATATGATACATGTCTTTCTCTGATTGACTTATTTCGCTCAGCATAACCCCCTCCAGTTCCATCCACGTCATTGTAAATGGCAAGATCTCATTCCTTTTGATGGCTGCATAATATTCCATCGTATATTTATACCACTTCTTCTTTATCCATTCATCTGTCAATGGATATTTTGGCTCTTTCCATCGTTTGGCTATTGTGGACATTGCTGCTATAAACATCGGGGTACACGTACCCCTTCGGATCCCTACATTTGTATCTTTGGGGTAAATACCCAGTAGTGCAATTGCTGGATTGTACGGTAGCTCTATTTTCAACTTTTTGAGGAACCTCCATACTATTTTCCAGAGTGGCTGCACCAGCTTGCATTCCCACCAACAGTGTGGGAGGGTTTCCCTTTCTCTGCATCCCCAACAACATCTGTCCTTTCCTGACTTGTTAATTTTAGCCATTCTGACTGGTGTGAGGTGGTATCTCATTGAGGTTTTGATTTGGATTTCCCTGATGCCGAGCGATGTTGAGCACTTTTTCATGTGTCTGTCGGCCATTTGGATGTCTTCTTTGAAAAAATGTCTGTTCATGTCTTCTGCCCATTTCTTGATTGGATCATTTGTTCTTTGGGTGTTGAGTTTGATGAGTTCTTTATAGATTTTGGATACTAGCCCTTTATGTGATATGTCATTTGCAAATATCTTCTCCCATTCTGTCGATTGTCTTTTGGTTGTGTTGACTGTTTCTTTTGCTGTGCAAAAGCTTTTTATCTTGATGAAGTCCCAATAGTTCATTTTTGCCCTTGCTTCCCTTGCCTTTGGCGATGTTTCTAAGAAGAAGTTGCTGTGGCTGAGGTCGAAGAGGTTGCTGCCTATGTTCTCCTTTAGGATTTTGATGGACTCCTGTCTCACATTTAGGTCTTTCAACCATTGTGAGTCTATTTTTGTGTGTGGTGTAAGGAAATGGTCCAGTTTCATTCTTCTGCATGTGGCTGTCCAATTTTCCCAACACCATTGGATTGGAAGAACAAATATTGTGAAGATGTCAATGCTACCTAGAGCAATCTACACATTCAATGCAATCCCCATCAAAATACCATCCACTTTTTTCAAAGAAATGGAACAAATAATCCTAAAATTTGTATGGAACCAGAAAAGACACTGAATAGCCAGAGGAATGTTGAAAAAGAAAAGCAAAGCTGGTGGCATCACAATTCCGGACTTCAAGCTCTATCACAGAGCTGTCATCATCAAGACAGTATGGTACTGGCACAAAAACAGACACATAGATCAATGGAACAGAATAGAGAGCCCAGAAATGGACCCTCAACTTTATGGTCAACTAATCTTTGACAAAGCAAGAAAGAATGTCCAATGCAAATCTTAGAAGTTTTAATTACAGTATTTTAACTTTTTTTTCCTGATGATGAAAATGATAGGGAACCATTGTAGAAAATATGTAGAAATAAGAAAATCATCATTGCTCATAATCTATTGCACAAACATACATATGTAGTAAAAATAGCTTCATCACTTAACTTTATATAATTTGTTCATGCCTTAAAAATTATTTGAATAGGTCATTTTAATAGTTATTAACATTCCCTTCTATAAACATATCATAACCTGTTTAATTACTCTCCTTTCACTGGAGCTTTAAGATGTTTTCATTTCTTTGATATTACAATTACATGGAATTAAAAATCCATGTACATAAATTTTGTTCTCATTTTAATCATTCCATTGTAAAGACTCCAGGAAATTAAATTATTTAGTCAAAGGAATAAATGTATTTATTACTCTACATGGGATAGTTTTTTTTATTATTGATGAACTTTAAAACTAATTTTAATCATTTCTTCCTGATTGTAAAAATACAAAACAAAACACAAAACTTGTTTCATTAATTTATTTATTGATAGAAAGCCACTTTATCCTCCAAATGTAATCTTTATGAAAACGTGGAGACCTCTGGAATTAGCCATGTCTTACATTTACTCATAGTATTCTTCTTTCCTCGTTTTTGTGAGTAAAATGGATAAGCAGATATAAGGATTACATTCTCCGGACTTGAATAAAATTCAGTGTTCTCTCACTTGCTGCTAATGCACCATGAGTGGAGACAGTATTATCCCCCAATCCTGAGTCACATCCCTCTTGGAAATGTGAGTTCCAGTGACAGACCAGCTAGCTTTCTGACACACACCAAAGCTCACAGTTGGTTAAAGCCTGGTTGATGTATATTGAAATCCAATATTTGGAAACAAAAAACTTAAAGCTTTGGTAGTGACCATATAGGTCAGTTTACCCTACATACCTCAACTCCAGCATCATGATTTTCTCCAAATTGTGCAGGTATTGAAAATAAGCCTGTTAATTCAAATGTGAAGAATTCCTAATAAGATCTCATGTGTGATCTCATCTTGCTGGGGACCCACAGAAAGCCACTTGAGACTATCTATCCAGTCCTTCTTGTACCATACAGTAAGTGAAATAGCTGTTCTTAGCAGGTGGGACTCAACCTAAATAAAACTCAAAAGACTCTAAAAGTAAAGGAAAAGACCAAATGTTCAACCCAAATTTTACTTTATGAGTCAGAATCTGAAGCATTTTTCTTCATGGGATTTGTTTCCTGAATATTATAACCTGTCTTAAACAAAAGAAGAAATTGTACCTGCATGTGGTGGAAGATTCTCAGAAAGGCACTGAACTTGTCAAAATAATTTCATTTTAGATATCTTTTGGCTGTCCCCTAGCATTGTGGCCGTGTCATTTAACCTCAAATGCCTGAGATGAGATTTCCTCAGTCTCATTCTTTAGAATGAGATTTCCTCATATGAAAACTGGTTGGAGTTACATCTGATGTGAATTAAATAGATAAAAAATATGATAGCGTTCTGAAATTTGCAAAGTACCAGAATATAAAAGCATAAACATGCAAAAAATAAACTTTGGAATAAGAGTCTAGCTCCTGGCCAGAAGACCGGTCTGTAATCTTTCAGGCTTGACCATCTGCAATTACAAAGGCTTTCTAACTGGAAGGTCTCAGGGAAGAAGGCCACCCTCTGCATCTCAAACTCGGGGCACAGCCAGGGCACTACAGTCTCTGAAGGCAGTTGCAGTCAAGGACTCAGGGCTCCCTGGTAGCCATAAGCTTATGCATATGTGTTTTCCTCAGTATCCTTAGCCCAAGCACCTCCTTTTGGGTACTTTACCACCCCCAGCCCTCCACCATCTCTCTCTCGCTGCACCCTAGGTTAGGACTATTCATCCTTCTTTAGCCAGTGACCTTGTGGCTGAGCTTGCCTGGTGAGTCAGATTATATATCCACCAGAGGGGTTTCAGACCATTTAGAGCTTTAAAATGCTGGTCTAAATGCAGAGTCATATTCTCCTGGACTCTAAAATAGAAATAATTTTGTGAGGGTTTTTTTTTCTATTTTTTTATATAATTATTGATCCATAACTCAATCGCCTGTTCCAAGTAATTTCACTAATGGTGAGAATCTTTATGCAGGGTTTTTTTGTTTTATTCTTTAGATGTTTTAGATGTTTCGATTTTCTTTCTGACATTTTTTTACGTGCTTCATTTTTATTTTTTTCTCTATGTTTCATTTTACTCTTGTCTTTATGGCTTTGTTACTTTGTAGAATTTTCAATTAATCTTTTACTTTCTGGGATTCC
Source organism: Halichoerus grypus (assembly GCF_964656455.1). Lineage (NCBI taxonomy): Eukaryota > Metazoa > Chordata > Mammalia > Carnivora > Phocidae > Halichoerus > Halichoerus grypus. The sequence continues at coordinate 151,201,602 of NC_135712.1, read as the reverse complement.
TTTTTATTAAAAAATAATATTTTAATATAAAATATTTACCTATTTTCCATCCATGTTTAAATCCATTTTGTATGTGTTTTCTTCTGTGGTGCACATCACATACTTTTTTTTTTAACTTTTCTCTTTCTCTTTTTTTTTCAATTTTATTTATTTATTTGATGGAGAGAGAGAGAGAGAGAGAGCAAGTACAAGCACTGGGAGTGGCAGGCAGAGGGAGAAGCAGGCTACCAGCTGAGCAGGGAGCCCAATGCAGGGCTCGACCCCAAGACCCCAAGATCATGACCTGAGCTGAAGACAGATGCTTAACTTACTGAGCCACCCAGGCACACCTTCTTTTTTATTAATGTGAAATGCATCTACTATAATATTATACATTTTTAAAAAAATTTTTATTGTTATGTTAATCACCATACATTACATCATTAGTTTTTGATGTAGTGTTCCATGATTCATTGTTTGTGTATAACACCCAGTGCTCCATGCAGAACGTGCCCTATATAATACCCATCACCAGGATAACCCATCCCCCCACTCCTCTCCCCTCTAGAACCCTCAGTTTGTTTCTCAGAGTCCATCATCTCTCATGGTTCGTCTCCCCCTCCGATTTCCCCCCCTTCATGCTTCCCCTCCTGCTATCTTCTTCTTCTTTTTTTTTTTTTCTTAACATATATTGCATTCTTTGTTTCAGAGGTACAGATCTGTGATTCAACAGTCTTCCACAATACACAGCGCACACCATAGCACATACCCTCCCCAATGTCTATCACCCAGCCACTCCATCCCTCCCACCGACCCCCGACTCCAGCAACCCTCAGTTTGTTTCCTGAGATTAAGAATTCCTCATATCAGTGAGGTCATATGATACATGTCTTTCTCTGATTGACTTATTTCGCTCAGCATAACCCCCTCCAGTTCCATCCACATCGTTGCAAATGGCAAGATCTTATTCCTTTTGATGGCTGCATAATATTCCATTGTATATATATACCATTTCTTCTTTATCCATTCATCTGTCGATGGACATCTTAGCTCTTTCCACAGTTTGGCTATTGTGGACATTGCTGCTATAAACATTGGGGTGCACGTACCCCTTCGGATCCCTACATTTGTATCTTTGGGGTAAATACCCAGTAGTGCAATTGCTGGATCGTATGGTAGCTCTATTTTCAACTTCTTGAGGAACCTCCATATTGTTTTCCAGAGTGGCTATACCAGCTTGCATTCCCACCAACAGTGTAGGAGGGTTTCCCTTTCTCCGCATCCCCGCCAACATCTGTCGTTTCCTGACTTGTTAATTTTAGCCATTCTGACTGGTGTGAGGTGGTATCTCATTGAGGTTTTGATTTGGATTTCCCTGATGGCGAGCGATGTTGAGCACTCGAGACCTTTCTTGTTTCTTGAGAAAGGCTTGTATTGCTATATACTTTCCTCTTAGGACTGCCTTTGCTGCATCCCAAAGATTTTGAAGAGTTGTATTTTTGTTTTCATTGGTTTCCAAGCATTTTTTAAATTCTTTAATTTCCTGGTTGACCCATTCATTCTTTAGTAGAATGCTCTTTAGCCTCCATGTATTTGAGTTCTTTCTGACTTTCCTCTTGTGATTGAGTTCTAGTTTCAAAGCATTGTGGTCTGAAAATATGCGGGGAATAATCCCAATCTTTTGTTACTGGTTGAGACCTGATTTGTGACCTAGGATGTGATCTATTCTGGAGAATGTTCCATGGTCACTAGAGAAGAATGTGTATTCCGTTGTTTTGGGACGGAATGTTCTGAATATGTCTGTGAAGTCCATTTGGTCCAGTGTGTCATTTAAAGTCTTTATTTCCTTGTTGATCTTTTGCTTAGATGATCTGCTTATTTCAGTGAGGGGGGTGTTAAAGTCCCCCACTATTACTGTATTGTTGTCAATGTGTTTCTTTGCTTTTGTTATTAATTGGCTTATATAATTGGCTGCTCCCATGTTAGGGGCGTAGATATTTACAATTGTTAGATCTTCTTGTTGGATAGACCCTTTAAGTAGGATAGAGTGTCCTTCCTCATCTCTTATTACAGTCTTTGGTTTAAAATCTAATTTGTCTGATATAAGGATTGCCTCCCCAGCTTCCTTTTGGTGTCCATTTGCATGGTAAATGGTTTTCCACCCCCTCACTTTCAATCTGGGGGTGTCTTTGGGTTTAAAATGAGTCTCTTGCAGACAGCATATGGATGGGTCTTGTTTTTTAATCCAATCTGATAGCCTGTGTCTTTTGATTGGGGCATTTAGCCCATTTACATTCAGGGTAACTCTTGAAAGATAGGAATTGAGTGCCATTGTATTGCCTGTAAGGTGACTGTTACTGTATATTGTCTCTGCTCCTTTCTGGTCTATGTTGCTTTTAGGCTCTCTCTTTGCTTAGAGGGCCCCTTTCAATATTTCTTGTAGGGCTGGTTTCGTGTTTGCAAATTCCTTTAGTTTTTGTTTGTCCTGGAAGCTTTTTATCTCTCCTTCAATTTTCAATGACAGCCTAGCTGGATATAGTGTTCTTGGCTGCATATTTTTCTCATTTAGTGCTCTGAATATATCCTGCCAGTCCTTTCTGGCCTGCCAGGTCTCTGTGGATAGGTCTGTTTCCATTCTAATGTTTCTACCATTGTAGGTTACATATCTCTTCTCCCGAGCTGCTTTCAGGATTTTCTCTTTGTCTCTGAGACTCGTAAGTTTTACTATTAGATGTCGGGGTGTTGACCTATTTTTATTGATTTTGAGAGGGTTTCTCTGTGCCTCCTGGATTTTGATGCTTGTTTCCTTCCCCAAATTAGGGAAGTTCTCTGCTATAATTTGCTCTAATATTCCTTCTGCCCCTCTCTCTCTTTCTTCTTCTGAGATCCCAATTATTTTAATGTTATTTCATCTTATGTTATTGCTTATCTCTCGAATTCAGCCCTCGTGATCCAGTAGTTGTTTATCTCTCTTTTTCTCAGCTTCTTTATTTTCCATCATTTGGTCTTCTATCTCACTGATTCTCTCTTCTGCTTCATTTATCCTAGCAGTTAGTGCCCCCATTTTTTATTGTACCTCATTAATAGCCTTTTTATTTCGACTTGGTTAGATTTTAGTTCTTTTATTTCTCCAGAAGGCGTTTCTCTAATAACTTCCATGCTTTTTTCAAGCCCAGCTAGTATCTTTAAAATCATCATTCTGAACTTTAGATCCGACATCATACTAATGTCCGTATTGAGTAGGTCCCTGGCAGTCGGTACTGCCTCTTGTTCTTTTTGTTGAGGTGATTTTTTCTGTCTTGTCCTTTTGTCCAGAGGACAATAGATGAATGAGAGAACAAAATGCTAACAGGGTAACAATGTCCCCAGAAAACATACTCTAAACAAATCAGAAAATACCTGACACCGGGGGAAAAGAAAAGGAAAGAAAGAAAAAAGAAAAGAAAAAGAAAGAAAAAGAAAAAGATAAAAACAAACAAAAACAGAACAAAACAAAAAAAACAGAATATGATCAAATTTGATCAGGCTGGTGCATAGATCAGTGCCACACACTAGATTTTGGGTGTATTTTGGTCTGTTAGAAGAAAGTGTCTCCCAAAGTTTTAAAGAAAAAAAAAAAACTTATATATGTACAAAAATTAGGGTTGATACGATGAAGGGATTGAATATGACTGTAAAGATGAAAATTAAAAAAATTTTATAAAAGGAATTGATAAGGTAAGAAGTTGTTTGAAAAAAGAAAGAAGAGGTTTAAAAAAAAAAAAGAAAAAAAAAAGGGAGAGAATGTGATCAGGCAGGAGACTAGAACAAAGCCATACACTAGAGATTTAGGGTATATTTTGATCCGTTAGAAGAAACTGTATCTCAAAATTTTAAAGAAAGAACAACTTATATATATATGCCAAAAATAAGGGTAACTACTATGAAGGGATAGAATATGACTCTAAAAATGAAAAATAAAATTTTTTTAAAAAAGGAATTGATAAGATGTTGGTTGAAAAAAGGAAAAAGAAAAATTCAAAAAAAAAAAAAGACAGTTAAAAAAAATTAACTTTGAAAGACTAAAGAATCATGGTAAAAAAAAGCCATGGATTCTATGTGCACTATTCCCCTAGCTCTGGAGTTCTGTGGTTCTCATTGATCGGTAAACTTGGTCTTGGCTGGCTGTTCTTCCTGATCTGGGGGAGGGGCCTGTTGCCATGGTTCCCAAAGGTCTTTGCCCGAGGCAGAATTGCCCTGCCCTTGCCCGGTCGGGGCTAAGTAATCTGCTCGGGTTTGCTCTCGGGAGCTTTTGTTCCCTGCAAGCTTTCTGTACAGCTTTGGAGGACAAGACTGAAAATGGCGGCCTCCCATTCTCTGCCCCAGAGGAGCTGAGAACTCAGGGCCCCACTCCTCAGTGCACCCCCAGAGAAATGCAATCAATCACTCCCGTCTCCCCAGTCTCCAGCCGCACTCTGTGCTCACCCAGCCTGTGACTGAGCGTTTCTATCTCTGGCATACGACCCTGTGTGGAGTCTCCAAACCCAGCAGATCCCTGCGGTGTGCTCCTGCGCCGCTCCTCCCGGGAGAGGAAGGAGAGTCTCCCCAGATCTGTGGCTTGTTGTGTCCCTGCTGGAGGAACAGTGACCCCACTGTGCCGGGGACCATGGTTTATGGCAACCGCGAGCTGAGAGCCCACACCTCGGCTCCTTCTCTGCTGCCGGCTACCCCGCTCTGATACCTGGGAGCTCTTCTGCACTCAGGCACCCCCAGTCTCTCTGTGACCCCAAGGGTCCTGAGACCACACTGTCCCAATGCGGGTTCCACCCCCTGCTTAGCCACTGGAGCTATGTCCCTCAGCGGAGCCAACTTCTAAAAGTTCCGATTTTGTGCTCCGTGGCTCTATCACTTGCCAGAAGCAGCCGATGGAGGCCCCCTCCCCCGCCGTCTATCCTACCAAATATTGTCTTGGATTCACTTCTCCACACGTCCTACCTTCCAGAAAGTGGTCGCTTTTTCGTTCAGAGAGTTGTTGCTATTCTTTTCTTCGATCTACTGCTGAGTTCGTAGGTGTTCAGAATGGTTTGATCCCTATCCAGCTGAATTCCTGAGACCAGACGAAATCTAGGTCTCCTACTCCTCTGCCATCTTGCTCTGCCTCCAAAATTATCCATTTTAAAGTATACAATTTAGTAACATTTAATGTATTTACAATCTCATGCCACTGTCACTCTATCTAGTTCTAAGTCATTTTCATCCCCAAACAAAACTCTGTACCCATTAAGCAGTCACTCTTCACACATTATATGACCTTTCATATCTGGTGTCTTTCACTTCACATAGTGTTCTTGAGGTTCATCCACATTGTAGTGTACATCACTACTTCTTTCCTATTTATGGTTGATTGATATTCCATTCATGAATACACCACAGTTGATTTATCCATCCATTAATTCATTAATGGACATTTGGGTGGTTTCCACCTTTTGGTTATTTTGAATAGTGCTCCTATAAACATGTATGTACGCATATTAGTTTGACTATCTCTTTTCAATTCTTTTGGGTATATACCTAAGTGTGGAATTGCTTGATCATATGTTTATTCTACATTAGATTTTTAAGGAACTGACAAACTTTTTTTCCAGAGCAGCTGAACAATTTTACTTTCCCATTAGCAATGCCCAAGGTCTCTAATTTCCCCACATTTGCATGAATGCTTGTTATTTTCTGGTTTTCTTATTATCACCATTCTAGTGGGTATGAAGAAGTATCTCCTTATGATTTTGATTTGCATTTCCCTAATGACATTAAGTGTATTTTCAGGTGCTTGTTGACCACTTTTATATCTTTTTTGAAGAAATGTCTATTTAAGCCCTTTGCCTTTTTTTCTTTTTTTGATTTGAGTTGTTTTTCTTTTTGTTGTTGAGTTGTAAGTGTTCCTTGAATAGTGAAGATACTAGAAACTTATCATATACATGATTTGCAAATAACTCTTACATTCTGTAGGTTGTCTTTTTGCTTTCTTGGTGATATCCTTTGATGCACAATGTTTTCAATTTTGATATAGTCCAATTTATCTATTTGTTGTTGTTGTTGCACTATCATATATTTTTTGTACTATAATTTTCTTGGTTTCCTGGTACCACATTGCCATACAATAGCCTGAGAGGTCTTGTGTAGTTTTACTTTTTGAAAGAGATTTCCTTTTCTTTTTCCTTTTCTTTTTCTTCTCTTTAAACATAGCAGCCACATTTGTTTTCATTGTTTTCCTACTTATCGTTCTTACCTATCCTCCTCTTCTCTTTTTATTTTAAACATTATCCTCTTTTTATGTTTACCTAACCAAGGTTCGTGTGCTTTTTTCATTTTTAACAGTTTGAAAGAATCACCTTAATCATAGCATTTTGGAGGTCTGTGTTACAGAATAATTCATGATAGAAAACTAGACCGACCCAAGTTTAAAGAAGGTCCTGAACTTAATTTCTCTTGCCCATGACAGTTTTTTTTTCTCCTCTCCTTCATGACTCGAGGTGACTTTCCTGAGTACTGAACGAGGGAGATAGGGAAGTGAGCAAGAAGGGAAGAAGAAAGAGAGTTAAATAGCCCAGTTCGAATAATGTGGTATCCAAAGAACTTTAACCAATATATCTGAAACCACTGAATTTATGACAATGTCCTTTGAATCTAAATTTAATTTTTAAAATACATTAGGGCAGTTGATTAGCTTAGAAGGACAGAGGCAGTGTGGGACTGTAGTGGAATGGAATGGGCTTTTAAGCTAGAAGTGCTTTTGAAACCTAGCTCTGCTCTTTGGAGCAGTGTGCCCCGCCACATACACGTATACACTTTCATAACCTTTCCAGCCCTCAGTTCTCTCAGCCATGTTTTTTGTTTTTCCCTCAGCTGTGGCATTTTATAAGGGCAGAATGAAATAATAATTGTGAAGCTCTGCATGTGGTAAATATTCACCAAATGTTAATTCCATTTTATTATTTTATGATTCTTACTGCAAAGGGAAAGATCAGTGTATAATGTGATAATCATAACATTGTTGAGGTCAGACATATTTATATTAGGGTTCTCTAAGATTCAGACATAAAACTTCCAAATGCAGAATATCTAGCTCACTGAATACCACAGCAAAGCACAGGGTAACCTATAAAAGTAGCCCTTTCAAATGGCACAACCTAATAAATTTCCCTCATTATTTCAAACAAATCAAAGCTGTTTTCTCTGCACTTCCCCTTCATTTTTGGGTGAGAAAACCTGGAAGTTTTTCTGTACTTGAAAAGAATTAGAAAAGAAAACACTCAGGGCTCCTGGCTGGCTCAGTCAGTAGAGAATGAGACTCTTGATCTTGGGGTTGTAAGTTTGAGTCTGATGTTGGGTGTAGAGATTGCTTAAAAATAAAATCTGAAAAAAGAAGAAAAGAAAAGAAAAGGAAACACTCTTAGAACTCACTTTAAAATATATGAGACCAGGAAAGCAAGCACAGAAAGGCAAGAGCTATCAGAGTGGGGAATTAAAGGTGGCTGGCATCATAAAATATTAAAACATGGCTTAATCAGGAGTCAGATATGTAAGCAGGCTTAATTAGAAATACATATTATTATTTGACTTAAAAGTATAAAATGAAAAATTAAAGCAATCTTATAGGATATGTAATCAGTGAGGAATAATATGTTGTAAAATGAGTCTGATGTTGTAATTGGTGTATGTAATTAAAATTAATTAATTTTAATTAGCATACATACATGCAAATATGAAATCAACAAATTTTAAATATTAAACCCATAATTATAGTGACACTGGTATGTTGCTATGAAGAAGCAGGAGAGTACTCTATGGCATTTAGTCACCCTCAGCTATAATATGCTGTTTCTGACCAAATCAGGGAGGTATTCTGTCTACAGGATGTTTGGGCAATTGTGATTATGTGAAGTGTACCCATTCCTAATTTTTAAATTAAAATTCACAGTGATGTTTTGCCTGTGTCAAATTTTCTTTCCTATCACATCTTAAATGAAAAAGGGACTTAATTTTAATTAACACATCATTGCAGGTACTATAATATTAATGTTCACTAAGCCCTTTAGAAGATTCATTAACAACCATTTTGTGATGAAAGTACCCAGGAGGCAGATATAAAGTTGGGAGGCTGTTTTTTAGTGATTTCACTATTGATTTTGCAAAATGCTAAAGACAGGAGTACAATGTTTCAAGAGTCCATAGTCAGGTAGGAATAAAGTCATTCTAAGAGGTAAGAAGAGATAGAGGAAGAGAAAGGAAGAGAATAAGAGAGTATCTATCTAACATGTATCTATCTATCATGTATTTATCTATATCTATCATCTATCATCTATCTATCCATCATCTATCTATCTATTATCATCATCATCTTTCTATTTATCATTTATCTATCTATCATCTATTTATCTATCATCTATTATCTATCTATCATCTATCATCTATCTATGATAGATGACAGAGACAGAGAGAAATAGAGAGAGAAAGCATTGTCTGAGCCAATGTTAATATTGGTAGACTCCAACAAAGTTGTCAAATAAGCCAAACACCAGAGTGGGAACAAAACCATGATAATCAGAATGAAATTTGGACCTATTATTTAAAATTGATTCCAGATCTGTAGATTACATAAAAGAAGATGAATTAATATGTCCTTGGCCTTTAAAACATGTAGTGTCTCCCATGCATTATCCCCAGCCAACAGCAGTCCATAAAGCAATCTGAAACTTACTAGGCCATTTATGTACACCTGTCTTTTGGTGCTACTGTCTACTTCTATTATCTACTACATCTCTGCTTCTGAAATATTCTACTTGTTGCTAGATCCCATCTTCTTGGCTCTATTCAGGTTAATTTTTGCCTCTGGTTCACTGGTAAAACTTTGTACATGCTACTAATTCCCCACAATTTCCCCTGTGCCCTATGAAGGACTGAGCAAAAGCTTCTCTCCAAAGGTAAACTCATGGGGGACATATGCCATCAACTTTAGCAACATCTTCCTCACTGCAGCCTCTCTGAAAGATACCATGAACAAAATGAAAGAGGAGAAAACAAGCAAGAGGAAGGAGCTCAAGGAGAGACAGCAGGGTTTAAGAAAAACAATAACAACAATAGCAACAACAAAACAATGGAGTAATTTTCCAGACATATTACTCAATGTCAAAGAATAGGTATAAAACTAGTTTTCCTTTGGAATATGGTTGTCTGAAATAAACACGGAGAGACTGTCTTCTTGAAGCTTTCTTCGTGACATTGTAATATGGTTCTCTAGAGAAACAGAACCAATAGAATATGTATGTATATATGTTCATGTGCACATGTACATGCATATATAGATATATGATATATAGGTATAGATATAGATATGTAGATATAGAATTAAATGCAAATAGAGATATATATGCTGCCAAAATCTCAGCAAGATTTTACTTGAGATATAGACAAAGTTATTCTAAAACTGACAAGTAACTCCTATCTAAAGATTATAAGGAATTCTCATGTATTATCATTAAAAAATAAACAATCCAAAAATGGGCAAAAGACATGGACATTTCACTGAATAAGATATATGGTTGGTGAAAAATACATGAAAAGATGTCTAACTTTACCAGCCAACTTCTGATTGAGATATATGCTTTCTACAGCCTTTATCAACAATGACAATTAGATGTAAGCTTAATTTACAGCACATGAGCACAATCAATCAAAATTACTGAAAATATTTCTAAACCTATTAATATTATTTCTCTCAATGAATTTTTCTAGGGAAAAACATTCAAAAGTGAAATTTCATGGTGACCACAATCAGCATACTAGTTCAGGTGGTCTCTAGACCTAAGCTTCTATAGTGTGTGTTACCCACCTACTTGTCCTGATTCATTTTATCAAGTGCAGTAGGAAATGTTAATTAACAAACTTGAAAGTCCTTAGAATGTTATGCTACTTAGGTAAGAGAGTTAATTTCTACCTAGAAGTTTTATAAAACCCCCAGTGTTGTATTTTTTAAGACATTTCTATTATTCCAAAAATATTCTAACGGTCAATGTCAGCTCTTTTATTTTGAGGTCAAGATAAAAAACCATGCAAATCATTTCATTATGTTTCACTTGTAATTTCTAGAACTCAGATTCCCCAAATTCACCAATGTTCCTAGACTGCCAGGGAGTGACATTCTTCACCTCTGTAAAGATGAGATCATCATAAATCAGGTCCTACCCTACTTCCCTGAAAGGGATTTCTAACTATTGTTTCCAACACATAAGTAACATATAAATAAATAAAACATTTAAATTAAATTGATCTTTAAATCTTCATTTTTGTCATGATCATGGTTACTAATAAGATTGCTGAGATATAAAACTAAATAATGCCCTAAATAACATATACAATGTAAAAACATAACTTTTGACTTTATCTTTTCTACCGGACAGAAAAAAATAATCATGGTTATGATTTATTTTTTTATTTTTGTCATTCCAAATTATCATCTAAATTTACAGAACTGTAAAACATCTGGGCCCAAATCAGTTGTGCCTAGTGAATTGAACAAATTTATACTCATCAAGAAAGAATGGTAACCCTTGTTGGGCATATTAGAAGCTCTGACATAATATTAGTCACATAATTATCATTTTGCCTTACTCCCAATTTATTCTGAACACAGTCCCTAAATGGTATAAGTTTATGTGTTTTTGACATTTATGTAAATGGTACCTTCTGTAAATACTCTGTGTCTTGTTCTTCTGCTCAATATTGTGTTTGTGTGATCTATGTTGTTGCTTAAGCTCCTGCATTTTTTATTTCATTTGATTGCTGTATTGTATTCCATTGTGCAGATATAACCTATTTCCTATCGTACTGGTGAACAAGTTTAGAGTCCTTTTGCTATGTAAATTGTATATACATATGTATGAGTTATCTATTAATGCATAACAAATTACCACTTTTGCTGTATTCTATTTGTTAGAAGCAAGTAACTAGGCCAGCCAACACCCAGGGGAAGGGATGACTCAAGCATATGCATAACAAGAGGTAGGTCTTATCAGAGGTTGCCTAACACAACATATTATATCTATTTTTTTTTTAATAAATGGAATCTCAGTATACAAATGTCTCTGCAAGATTTAGTGACTGCATAGTAGGAGTTCTGCAATAGGAACTTTGCTTAGCACTGGAAGCAAATAATCTCTAATCCTCTTAACTGTCCTGTATTTTTATCCTCTTCTTATAATTTAGGGAAGTGTGGCTCAGCAGGGTTGGATAATTTGCCTTTGGAAGGTCTGGTGTGTGAGAGAGAACATATTGTAGGCTTCAGAACCAATGTTGTCAGCATGCTGTTTAAATATAATAATAATAAGCATTGGTGATTATAGAAAATAAGTATTCTTGTTGCTCATCTTAATTATGATGGCCAACTCTTATCTCCACCAAACACAAGATACAATTTAGTGACTTTCCTCTAGAAATATACTAGATGTATTCCCAAGGTAAAAATTAACAGTGTAGCTCTACTTCATATTGCCATATATGAAATATTCTATAACCTTTTGATTCTTTGAAATATCAGCTTGGAACTTCTAATTCAATAATATGTAGGTACTCCCTGCCAAAGTTAGTGCAGTTATATGATTTATTGCCAATAGCAACACCACTAGTTCTCTGTAGCATTGGACCTATCTAGGTGCAGATGATATTGGCAATAAGTCTTATCAAACACTTAGATGGAAAAAATGAATTTTATCTCATTGTGTTTTACAGTTAGAATGAAGATAAAATTTCCTTTTATTTTCTATTGCCTTTTTTCTTGTATGTTTTTTTCTCTTTTTTTCTGCATTAAGTGGTAGGTTCTCTCCATATACAGGCATTCTTTAAAGGATGGTATGGAAAAATCTGGAATTGACAGTCATGACTGGCATTCCCCACCTCATTTCATTGCTGATTGAAGGCCACAAAAGATTGTATATAGATTTCATGATGCATAAATAGATACTTTTGAGAACATTTTTCTAGCTCTCAACATCTCTCCCTTGAACAATTTTAATAATCTCTTAGCTATGCTCTTTGTTTTCCCTCTTATTCCTCCAATTATTTATTTACTCAACCAATGAATATTTATTAACCTTCCAGGTATTCCCAGAAATCTTTTTAAAATGCACTTCTTTTTTTTTTTTAATTTTTTTATTGTTATGTTAATCCCCATACATTACATCATTAGTTTTAGATATAGTGTTCCATGATTCATTGTTTGTGCATAACACCCAGTGCTCCATGCAGAACGTGCCCTCCTCAATACCCATCACCAGGCTAACCCATCCTCTCAACCCCCTCCCCTCTAGAACCCTCAGTTTGTTTTTCAGAGTCCATTGTCTCTCATGGTTCTTCTCCCCCTCCGATTTCCCCCCCTTCATTCTTCCCCTCCTGCTACATTCTTCTTCTTCTTTTTTCTTTAACATATATTGCATTATTTGTTTCAGAGGTACAGATCTGAGATTCAACAGTCTTGCACAATACACAGCGCTTACCAGAACACATACCCTCCCCAGTGTCCATCACCCAGTCACCCCATCCCTCCCACCCCACCCCCCACTCCAGCAACCCTCAGTTTGTTTCCTGAGATTAAGAATTCCTCATATCAGTGAGGTCATATGATACATGTCTTTCTCTGTTTGACTTATTTCGCTCAGCATAATACCCTCCAGTTCCATCCACGTCGTTGCAAATGGCAAGATCTTATTCCTTTTGATGGCTGCATAATATTCCATTGTATATATATACCACTTCTTCTTTATCCATTCATCTGTTGATGGACATCTTGGCTCTTTCCACAGTTTGGCTATTGTGGACATTGCTGCTATAAACATCGGGGTGCACGTAGCCTTTCGGGTCCCTACTTTTGTATCTTTGGGGTAAATACCCAGGAGTGCAATTGCTGGGTCATAGGGTAGCTCTATTTTCAACTTTTTGAGGAACCTCCATACTGTTTTCCAGAGTGGCTGCACCAGCTTGCATTCCCACCAACAGTGTAGGAGGGTTCCCCTTTCTCCGCATCCCCGCCAACATCTGTCATTTCCTGACTTGTTAATTTTAGCCATTCTGACTGGTGTGAGGTGGTATCTCATTGAGGTTTTGATTTGGATTTCCCTGATGCCGAGCGATATTGAACACTTTTTCATGTGTCTGTTGGCCATTTGGATGTCTTCTTTGGAAAAATGTCTGTTCATGTCTTCTGCCCATTTCTTGATTGGATTCTTTGTTCTTTTGGTGTTGAGTTTGATGAGTTCTTTATAGATTTTGGATACTAGCCCTTTATCTGATATGTCATTTGCAAATATCTTCTCCCATTCTGTCAGTTGTCTTTCGGTTTTGTTGACTGTTTCCTTTGCTTTGCAAAAGCTTTTTATCTTGATGAAGTCCCAATAGTTCATTTTTGCCCTTGCTTCCCTTGCCTTTGGCGATGTTTCTAGGAAGAAGTTGCTGCGGCTGAGGTCGAAGAGGTTGCTGCCTGTGTTCTCCTTTAGGATTTTGATGGACTCCTGTCTCACATTGAGGTCTTTCAACCATTTGGAGTCTATTTTTGTGTGTGGTGTAAGGAAATGGTCCAGTTTCATTCTTCTGCATGTGGCTGTCCAATTTTCCCAACACCATTTGTTGAAGAGACTGTCTTGTTTCCATTGGACATTCTTTCCTGCTTTGTAGAAGATTAGTTGACCATAGAGTTGAGGGTCCATTTCTGGGCTCTCTATTCTGTTCCATTGATCTATGTGTCTGTTTTTGTGCCAGTACCATACTGTCTTGATGATGACAGCTTTGTAGTAGAGCTGGAAGTCTGGAATTATGATGCCGCCAGCTTTGCTTTTCTTTTTCAACATTCCTCTGGCTATGCGGGGTCTTTTCTGGTTCCATATAAATTTTAGGATTATTTGTTCCATTTCTTTGAAGAAAGTGGATGGTATTTTGATGGGGATTGCATTGAATGTGTAGATTGCTCTACGTAGGATTGACATCTTCACAATATTTGTTCTTCCAATCCATGAGCATGGAACGTTTTTCCATTTCTTTGTGTCTTCCTCAATTTCTTTCATGAGTATTTTATAGTTTTCTGAGTACAGATCCTTTGTCTCTTTGGTTAGATTTATTCCTAGGTATCTTATGGTTTTGGGTGTGATTGTAAATGGGATCGACTCCTTAATTTCTCTTTCTTCTGACTTGTTGTTGGTGTATAGGAATGCCACTGATTTCTGTGCATTGATTTTATATCCTGCCACTTGACTGAATTCCTGTATGAGTTCTAGCAGTTTTGGAGTGGAGTCTTTAGGATTTTCCACATAAAGTATCATATCATCTGCAAAGAGTGAGAGTTTGACTTCTTCTTTGCCAATTTGGATGCCTTTGATTTCTTTTTGTTGTCTGATTGCTGTGGCTAGGACTTCCAATACTATGTTGAATAGCAGTGGTGATAGTGGACATCCCTGCCGTGTTCCTGACCTTAGGGGGAAAGCTCTCAGTTTTTCCCCATTGAGAATGATATTCGCTGTAGGTTTTTCATAGATGGCTTTTATGATATTGAGGTATGTACCCTCTATCCCTATACTCTGAAGAGTTTTGATCAAGAAAGGATGCTGTACTTTGTCAAATGCTTTTTCTGCATCTATTGAGAGGATCATATGATTCTTGTTCTTTCTTTTGTTAATGTATTGTATCACGTTGATTGATTTGCGGATGTTGAACCAACATTGCAGCCCAGGGATAAATCCGACTTGGTCGTGGTGAATAATCCTTTTAATGTACTGTTGGATCCTATTGGCTAGTATTTTGGTGAGAATTTTTGCATCCATGTTCATCAGGGATATTGGTCTGTAATTCTCCTTTTTGATGGGGTCTTTGTCTGGTTTTGGGATCAAGGTAATGCTGGCCTCATAAAATGAGTTTGGAAGTTTTCCTTCCATTTCTATTTTTTGGAACAGTTTCAGAAGGATAGGTATTAATTCTTCTTGAAATGTTTGGTAGAATTCCCCTGGGAAGCCATCTGGCCCTGGGCTTTTGTGTTTTGGGAGATTTTTGATGACTGCTTCTATTTCCTTAGTGGTTATAGGTCTGTTCAGGTTTTCTATTTCTTCCTGGTTCAGTTTTGGTAGTTGATACATCTCTAGGAATGCATCCATTACTTCCAGGTTATCTAATTTGCTGGCATAGAGTTGCTCATAATATGTTCTTATAATTGTTTGTATTTCTTTGGTGTTGGTTGTGATTTCTCCTCTTTCATTCATGATTTTGTTGATTTGGGTCATTTCTCTTTTCTTTTTGATAAGTCTGGCCAGGGGCTTATCAATCTTGTTAATTCTTTCAAAGAACCAGCTCCTAGTTTCGTTGATCTGTTCTACTGTTCTTTTGGTTTCTATTTCATTGACTTCTGCTCTGATCTTTATTATTTCTCTTCTCTTGCTGGGTTTAGGCTTTATTTGCTGTTCTTTTTCCAGCTCCTTTAGGTGTAGGGTTAGGTTGTGTACTTGAGACCTTTCTTGTTTCTTGAGAAAGGCTTGTATTGCTATATACTTTCCTCTTAGGACTGCCTTTGCTGTATCCCAAAGATTTTGAATAGTTGTGTTTTCATTTTCATTGGTTTCCATGAATTTTTTAAATTCTTCTTTAATTTCCTGGTTGACCCATTCATTCTTCAGTAGGATGCTCTTTAGCCTCCATGTATTTGAGTTCTTTCCGACTTTCCTCTTGTGATTGAGTTCTAGTTTCAAAGCATTGTGGTCTGAAAATAGGCAGGGAATGATCCCAATCTTTTGGTACCGGTTCAGACCTCATTTATGACCTAGGATGTGATCTATTCTGGAGAATGTTCCATGGGCACTAGAGAAGAATGTGTATTCTGTTGCTTTGGGATGGAATGTTCTGAATATGTCTGTGAAGTCCATTTGGTCCAGTGTGTCATTTAAAGTCTTTATTTCCTTGTTGATCTTTTGCTTAGACGATCTGTCCATTTCAGTGAGGGGGGTGTTAAAGTTCCCCACTATTATTGTATTGTTGTCGATGTGTTTCTTTGCTTTTGTTATTAATTGCCTTATATAATTGGCTGCTCCCATGTTAGGGGCATAGATATTTACAATTGTTAGAGCTTCTTGTTGGATAGACCCTTTAAGTATGATATAGTGTCCTTCCTCATCTCTTATTACAGTCTTTGGTTTAAAATCTAATTTGTCTGATATAAGGATTGCCACCCCAGCTTTCTTTTGGTGTCCATTAGCATGGTAAATGGTTTTCCAGCCCCTCACTTTCAATCTGGGGGTGTCTTTGGGTCTAAAATGCGTCTCTTGCAGACAGCATATCGATGGGTCTTGTTTTTTAATCCAATCTGATAGCCTGTGTCTTTTGATTGGGGCATTTAGCCCATTTACATTCAGGGTAACTCTTGAAAGATAGGAATTGAGTGCCATTGTATTGCCTGTAAAGTGACTGTTACTGTATATTGTTTGTGTTCCTTTCTGGTCTATGTTGCTTTTAGGCTCTCTCTTTGCTTAGAGGACCCCTTTCAATATTTGTTGTAGGGCTGTTTTCGTGTTTGCAAATTCCTTTAGTTTTTGTTTGTCCTGGAAGCTTTTTATCTCTCCTTCAATTTTCAATGACAGCCTAGCTGGATATAGTATTCTTGGCTGCATATTTTTCTCATTTAGTGCTCTGAATATGTCCTGCCAGTCCTTTCTGGCCTGCCAGGTCTCTGTGGATAAGTCTGTTGCCAATCTAATGTTTCTACCATTGTAGGTTACATATCTCTTCTCCCGAGCTGCTTTCAGGATTTTCTCTTTGTCTCTGAGACTCATAAGTTTTACTATTAGATGTCGGGGTGTTGACCTATTTTTATTGATTTTGAGAGGGGTTCTCTGTGCTTCCTGGATTTTGATGCCTGTTTCCTTCCCCAAATTAGGGAAGTTCTCTGCTATCATTTGCTCCATTATACCTTCTGCCCCTCTCTCTCTTTCTTCTTCTTCTGGGTTCCCAATTATTCTAATGTTGTTTCGTCTTATGGTATCGTTTATCTCTTGAATTCTGCCCTCGTGATCCAGTAGTTGTTTATCTCTCTTTTTCTCAGCTTCTTTATTTTCCATCATTTGGTCTTCTATCTCACTGATTCTTTCTTCTGCCTCATTTATCCTAGCAGTTAGCGCCCCCATATTTGATTGCACCTCATTGATAGCCTTTTTGATTTCTACTTGGTTAGATTTTAGTTCTTTTACTTCTCCAGAAAGGGTTTCTCTAATAACTTCCATGTTTTTTTCAAGCCCAGCTAGTATCTTTAAAGTGATGATTCTGAATTCTAGATCTGACATCGTACTAATGTCCGTATTGAGTAGGTCCCTGGCAGTCGGTACTACCTCTTGTTCTTTTTGTTGAGGTGATTTTTTCCGTCTTGTCATTTTGTGCAGAGGAGAATAGATTTATGAGAGAACAAAATGCTAGCAGGGTAACAACGTCCCCAGAAAATATACTCTAAACAAATCAGAAAAGACCTTCCAGAAAGTGGTCGCTTTTCTGTTCAGAGAGTTGTTGCTATTCTTTTCTTCGATCTCCTGTTGAGTTTGTAGGTGTTCAGAATGGTTTGATCCCTATCCAGCTGAATTCCTGAGAGGAGACGAAATCCAGGTCTCCTACTCCTCCGCCATCTTGCTCCGCCCCCTCTAAAATGCACTTCTGATCATATTACTTCTGATGGTTCTAAAATGCACTTTTGATCATGTTACTTCTCTGCATGGTTTTTTATCATCTTCAGGACATAGTCCAAAGACTAGAATAGAGGGCTTCAGGCCTCCCTGCTCACCCCACTGGCCTTTGTAAAAACATTATCAGGGTGTACCAACCAACTTTTCTATTCCAACTACTCTATCCTATTTTATTCATCCATGCTTTTATTGTAATATGCTTTTATTACATTGCCACATGCCAATTTTTAAATTATATTTTAAAGTTCAGAAAAATCCTTATTTCTTTTCTAATTCTTTTTTTTTTTGTTCCCGTGGTATTTTGTATATTAACACTTTTTTAACTTTTCAATTTTTATCTATTTTAATTATGCAAATAACCATGAACGTATTCCCACCATGAAAGATTAAAATAACAGTTCCAAAGATCACTTGGGTGATTTACGGGGGCACCCAGAAATGACATTAAAGTTCTATGGGTCCCCACACAAATCCCAATCATTTCAACACAATCTTCCATGTGTAACAACAATGTAATTTGCCTTTGGCAAATGGAGCTTTTCACTTCAGCTTTCCCCTATGCTTTTCAGTTCAACAGCACATGTAGACCAAATTAGCAAATGGATATTCTCAGATTCTAATTTTGAGGGACCATGGATATGTTCTTTTATAAAAATATTCCTCTCTTAAGAACTCTAAATTAGCCAAGTTCATAGTTTTAGGGACAAGATACAAAAACTCTGTTAATGACTTATTAGTTGAGTAGAACCCTCCTATATCCACCCCAAATTCCTGGACTCATGTATTCTGATTATAGGGAAATGCCTTCATATCTTGGCCACTGGTTTAAAAGACTACCTCACATCCTTTAAATAGTATCTGGATCTTATATGGTGGTATCTCTCAGTTGGTAGTACAACTCTTCTTTTTATAGGCCATTTCACTATTATAACAAGTTGATTGCTTTTGGGTGATGTGACAAACAGTAAACAGTAAATGACATAGGTATTAAGCTCATTGTCTACTTTCATGTAAAATGAAGTTCCCACCATGGAAAAAATGGTGTGTGATGCCATGTCAGAGAATAAGTCATTCCATCAGTCTAAGATGGAGCTGATAGAAGAATTGAGGACAAGGAAGACAAATTTGCATTTATAATATGTATCTCTCTCTATAAGGATAGATTGCTATTCTCCCCAAGATGGAAAATTTCCAATGCAATCAACCTGTCACTAGGTGACTGACTAATCCCTTCTACCCATCAATTCTGGGAATGGTGCCATGTCAGTGCTTGGGTTTGACCTCTGTTATTGCCAATTTGCATATTTGGTAGATATAACAGTCAGATCAGCTATGTGAGGGAGATTTCATGTAGTTGAGCCTACATGGAAACTTCATGGCTGACAAAATGGCTCATGAGTCCATTAAGCAAAAACTGGGATAACTGGAAAGACAGACTTACTGATAGCTCCGGGATAAGTTCTCTTGACCACCTGGATATTGGCAGTCTGAGTCACAGTGAATGCAACCTATAAGCATTTTCATGGAACACAAATATATTCTTATTCTATTTCCATTCTGAGAGGAATATCTACATTCTTCTTTAGACTTCCCAGGCACTGATTTTCCAATCTTATTCAGTGACTATGGGAACTCAGATCAGATTTATCTCCATTGATCTACAATTTATCTGATTACATAAATCAAGTAACACCTTAGTAAACTGCCCAACTATTTGATTCCTATGAGCTCTGTGAAAAATTAGTCATCGTCATATATCCCTGAAAGTCAAAACACTTGGATTGTGACTGTGTCCCTGTGGATTATTACAGCAATTGCATCTATCTGTTAAGAATGATTAAATGTCACCATGTGGCATTTGCCACTGCAGGATCATATTATTCTCACCAAATTCATAAGGGTGAAATGGGAGCCCCAAAGATACCCTTTTGTCTTCAGACTGAAGAGACTACAATAGACACCAACTGTAACAGAGGTTCAGAAGGATGCATTTTTTTTAATTGTTTATTTATTTTGACACAGAGAGAGAGACAGTGAGAGAGGGAACACAAGCAGGGTGAGTGGGAGAGGGAGAAGCAGGCTTCTCGCAGAGCAGGGAGCTTGATGTGGGGCTCAACGTGGGGCTCGATCCCAGCACCCTGGGATCATGACCTGAGCTGAAGGCAGACCTTAATGACTGAGCTACCAAGGAGCCCCGCATTTTTAATAATTTAGTGGAGTTTCCTCTGAGTCTCCTGAGGGCTGGCATCTATTCCAACATTCCCATATTCCAGAACTTTCAATCCCTTTTCTCTATTGTGTACCAGAGAAGTTCTGGATTTCAATCTTACTGAATTTAGTGCACCGATGAACTCAAGTTTCAATATACCAACTAAGAAAGCTTTTAGATCCACTCTTAGATCATAAATCCCTGTACTTTGACCACCTTTGTCTAAAACCCTTAGAATCTCAATTCCACCATTGTTTTCCAGATCACTCCCAGAGCAGAATATAATGTAAAATGTAAATGTAGAGAGTAAAATGCAGGATTTAAATCTCCTCCTAGCATAGATCCTTGGCAAAGGCAAGATTATATAGATAAATTAATCTTCAAAATAAACATATATATAATATATAAATATAATTATATAATTATATAAATTAATCTTCACATATAAATTAATGTATTAATTTATATTATATTATATATATAATCTCTCATTTATATATATATATAAATCTCTCATTTATATATATCAAGAGAGAGAGAAGTTCTGAAGGCCAATTAATGATAATTCACAAAATTACTGTCAACATAATAATCTCATGGGAAAGGAGTAGAATGGCATTTTGGATGAGAATAAACGATAAAAATAAAACTGGGAGGAAAAGTATTTTTGAAAAGTGAAAGATGGGGGTCAGAAGTGGTTTGTGTTAATAGAGTGATGGTCTTTTCATAAGTCAATGATTAATTGTCTATATTCTATGTCCCTTTTCTATTCTTTATTCCCAAGAGAGATCTTTTAGTTGCTTATGAATATGGATTTGTATTTTGTATCCATGTTACAAACAAGTTTCCACATCTGTCACATGTCAAACTCTTATGGTAATTTCTACAATTCATATGATATGTGTGAAATCAATTCTGTCACCATTTTATTTTCTGACTTTTAGATTTTGCATCTGGAAGGATTTTTCTATCACCAAGTTACATGTACATTATCCCATAAAATATTTAATACTACCATATATATTCATAAAGTATTACCTTTCTTTGTAACAGCCCCTTAATCTCTCTTTCTCCCTCTCTTTCTCTATCCCCATCTTGCTATCTTTTTTACTTACATGAAAAAGTAGTCTAACTTTGTGTCAACAACATTTACTGACTTCTCATATTCCCAATAGTTTGAAATTCCACCTCCATTATAAGTTAAATTTATATAAATCAATGGGCCTAATTCTGAACTCTATTCTGTTCTATTGATCTATTTTTTCAAAAGTACATACATTCTTTTCATTACCATCCCATTGGAGTATATTTTAAAACCTGAAAGTTCTGTCCTAGCTCTCAAAATTTTATCCCATAATGTAGGTGCTGTTTTTTACATTGTCTTCTAGATAAAATAGTCCAGGTTGTTGTTGAGTGTCTAACACTTATGGGAGTTTTGAATGTATAGAGGTTATTAAATACTCCATTTCAAAGTAAAAAAAAAGTAATGTGATAGGAATCATTCCTATATCCTTCATCTGATTTTGGTCAGAATGTATAAAATATTTTATCATTAAAATTTTAGCTCATTAGATTTCTGGTAGAAAGTTCATGATATTAAATAAGATATAAGATTTTCTTCCATTTTTAACTAATATGATATTTTTGGCTCCAAATGCTGAATATTTTACTGCTTTTGGCATCTGATTGAGATCATCACATCATTTAATCTCTGAATCTCTTCAAGTATTAGAACAGCTTAATATTTGCTGGAAATTAAACTATGTCTGCTTTCCTAGAATAAACCTGCTCGGCGTAGTAATCTTTTAATACACTTATAGATTTGTTGATTATATGTCTATTTCAATTATTTATACTGTTTATACCTTTGTTGTGTATACAATATAGTTTTTTTACCACCCCTATAATTTGGCATATGATAGACATCTAAAACATCTAAAATTAGAAGAGGTTTCATCATATTATATGATTTATGACACGTTATAAAAGTGAGATATTTTATGTTCAGGTGTGTATTTGCCAAACAACGCATAATGTATGTATACTCTATGCCAGTATCAGATTGAGATTCGATATGGACTAATTTAATCAACTTAAAAGAAAAAACTTGATGCTGTTATTATCTGCAATATTAGAGATAAGGAAATTGAAGAATAGAGAGCATCTGTTATTTATACATAATATCCTTGGTAGTGCATGAATTAGAAATCAGACAACTTAAACTTATGTTGTTGCCTTAAGCAATCTTGGCTCCCATTTACAACTATTTAAAAAGTTATATTTAAGATACATGAAATATTCATTTATAATCTCTAATGCAAAAGGCATAGTTTAAAGAATAACAATTAAATCATTGCCCATGTGTCCAACACCTTGTTTAGGAAATGGAATAGTAATACTAACTTTTTTTTTTTTAAGTTTTCATTTAAATTCCAGTAAGTTAACATATAGTGTAATATTAGTTTCAGGTGTACAATATTCAACACTTACATACATCACCCTGTACTCATCACAGCAAGTGCACTCCTTAATCCCCATGACCAATTTCACCTGTCCTCCCTACCCTCTGGTAACCATCAGTTTGTTCTCTATAGTTAAAGGGTTTGTTTCTTGGTTTGTCTCTCTCTCTCTCTCTTCTTTTTTTCCTTTGTTTGTTTGTTTTGTTTCTTAAATTCCACATATGAGTGAAATCATATGGAATTTGTCTTTCTCTGACTGACCTATTTTACTTAGCATTATATGCTCTAGCTCCATCCATGTCATTGAAAATGGCAACATCTCATTCTTTTTTATGGCTGAGTAATATTCTAGTGTGTGTGTGTGTGTGTGTGTGTGTGTGTGTGTGTGTGTGTGTGTGTGTATCTTCTTTATCCATTCATCAATCAATGGGCACTTGGGTTGTTTGCATAATTTGGCTATTGAAGATAATGCTGCTGTAAACATCTGGGTTCATGTATCCCTTTGAACTAGTATTTTTGTATTCTTTGGATAAATACCTAGTCATGCAATTGCTGGATTATAGGGTAGTTCATTAACTCTTAAAGTCTCTGTGCTTCTTCTTTTATGTCCTCCCATCTCTTCTCCAGAAATAAATTACTCTCCTGAAGGTTAATCAATCCTATACTTATCTTCACAGTTTTACCGCTGTTTATTTATTCTAAAATATTTATCCACTTGTTTGCATATTTTGGCTTTTGTATCGGTAGAATCAAAAACATGGATTTGTTGGGGATTCTGCCCCTTGTTTTCAATGCCACTCAGTAATTGATTATTAACTGAATCACATTTATGCTTCCATTCTTCTCCAGATAAGCATTTGGGTTCTTAACAATTCCTTGCCCTCACAAACAACACTGTTTTGAATATTCTTACACATGGGTCCTAGTGCATATATGCAGACCTTGTCTAGGATATATACCTAAGAGGTTTACTGCTGGGTTAATGGATATGAAACTTGTAACATTTTCTAGGTAATGCCACATAATTTTCCAAAGTAATTGTTTCTGTTTACAGCAGCACATAGGGATTATACTACTTCACATTCTTGCCAAAACTTGATTTTTTTTCAGGATTTTGCAAAATATAAATATATTTTATATATTTTAGTACATAGCCAATACTGGATATAAAATGCTTTAATTTGCACTTCCCTGATGATATTGAACATTTTTCCACAGCTATATTGGCTCATTTTCTTTTTAGATAATTTGTTTTATTGCAGTATTTAGATAATTTAGATAATTTGTTTTATTGCAGTATTTATATATTACAAACATCAGTCTTTTGTGTATTTTTCTTTTTTTTAACGATTTTATTTATTTATTTGTGAGAGAGAGAGAGTACACACAAGCAGGGGAGAGGGGCAGAGGTACAAGGAGAAGCAGGCTCCCCTCTGAGCAGGGAGCCCAACATGGGGCTCCATCCCAGGACCCTGGGATTATGACCTGAGCCCAAGGCAGACTTATGGACTGAGCCACCCAGGAGCCCTTTTATGTTTTTTCTTGTGTGAAAATATTTTAACTAGAATACAGTCAAGTTAATCCTGCACTTCTGGAAAACAGTAATGGCCTGAGGCAGTTGTCATGTGAGACACTGCTGATTCCTGTCAGAACCCACCCCAACGACCACTGTCTTGGCTTCTAGACCCATAACTAGACTCAAATCCCAGCAGGCCCCTAAAGGTGAAATACAAAGTGTGATCAATGAGGAGGTGTACTTCTCTTAAAGGACTTGAGTTTTCTATTTCTACCAGTACAAATCCAGGGAACACATGTGTGGTTGGATACTAGGTGTGGGGAAATGGTGGAAGGAACATAAAGTTGGATCAGGCCAAATTTATTGACGTGGACTCACTAAGCAGAGATTCTGCATTTGATGTTGCAGCCTGGGTTGTTAGATAGACTTTTAACAGTTTGGCTATTGGCTGAAACATGGATTGAAGATGGCCCACAGTGAATTAATTTGAAGTGCCAGACATGCCTTCATTTAATGCAGAGGAAGGGTCCAAAAGCTCAAGGGCATTGGAATGTTAAACTGAGTTGGCTATTTAAGGCCTATTCACCCTCTTGGGTGGGTCTGTAAGACACAACTTTCACTTATCCTGTGAGAAATAAATTTGTGAGGGGAGCCTGGCATCCTTGAAGAACTTTGTGATGACCCTTCTTGCAGGCCAAACCTCAGTGTGGGAACTGCTATCACTGCACTGGGAAACCTAAGTGCAATGGGAGTAATGGATCCCAGGGCATCAGGGGTCAAACTGCCACATTCAGTCACCAAAGGTGAGGTGGACATGGTTACCCTAATAGATAGCAGAGTCAAAGCAGCAATATGACATTGGCTAATTGACCAGTGTTACCAGGTGTGAAATAGGAAGTTTACTAAATTCCTACTTGATCTCTAAACTCTGAACTGGCTCCGAACTGACATGGAAAATATCACTGTGGTCCACAAGTCAGAGTAGGGGTTTCAGGAAGTCAAGTGATCAATGGAATTTTAGCTCATGTCCAGCTCACTGTGGATCCAGTGGATCCCCGAGGCTTTCCTATGGTTATTTCCCAAATTGCAGAATGTATAATAAGAATACAGAATAATAAGAACAGACATACTTAGCAGCTAGCAGAATCTCTGGTTCCCTGACCTGTGGAGGGTGAGTCACCCTGGTAGGAAAAGCCAAATGGAAGCCACTAAAACTGCCTCTACCCAGAAAAATAGGGAACAAAACAATACTGCACTCTTGGAGGGATTGCAGAGATTAGAGCCACCATCAAGGACTTTAAAGATACAAAAGTGGTCATTCCCACCACATCCCCACTCAACTCACCAATTTGTCCTATGCAGAAGACAGGTAGATCTTGGAGAATGACAGTGGATGATCATAAGCTTAACCAGGTAGTGATTCCAACTGCAAATGCTGTACCAGATATAGTTCCATTGTTTGAGCAAATTAACACATCTCCTTGTACCTAGTTTGCACCTATTAATCAGGCAAATGCTTTTTTCTCCATCCCTGTCCATAAAGTTCAGCAGGAACAGTTTTCTTTCAGCTGGAAAGGCCTTCATTGTCCTACCTCGGGGATAATTATTCTCCAGCTCTGTGTCATAATTTAGTTTGCAGGGTCTTGATTACTTTTTCTTCCATAATTTTTCATACTGGTCCATTACATTGATGACATTATGCTGACTAGACCTAGTCACCAAGAAGTAGCAACTATTATATACATATTGTCAAGACGTTTGTGTGTTAGAAGGTAGCAGATAATAATAATAGAGAGCCTTCTACTTCAGAGAAATTTTAGGGGACGAGTGGGGTGGGGCATTTTAAGATATCCCTTCTAAGTTAAGTTGTATCTGGCCCCTCCTACAATCAGAAAAGAGGCATAATGCTTAGGGGACCTCTTTGGATTTTGGAGGCAACATATTCCTCATTTGGATGTGTTACTCACACCCATTTACTGAGTGATCCCAAAGCTAGTTTTCAGCGGGGTGCAGAACAAAGTAAGACTGCAACAGATCCAGGCTGCTGTGCCAGCAGTTCTGCTCCTTGGGCAGATGATTCCGGAAGATCTCATGGTGCTTAAAGTGTCATCAGCAGATAGGCATGCTGTTTGCAGCTTTTCATAGGCCCCTATAGGTGAATCATAGTGCAGATTCTTATGATTTTGGAGCAAAACTCCACAGTCCTCTGCAGGTAACTACTTCCCTTTCGAGAAACAGTTCTTGGCCTGCTACTCAGCTTTAGTAGAGATTGAACAATTAAACACGAGCCACCAAATTACCATAGGACCTGAGCAGTCCATCATGAACTGGGTGCTATCTGACCCACCAAGTCATAAAGTTGGGCATGCGCCATTATCATATGGAAGCGGCACACATGTGAACGAAGGCACAAGTAGTTACATGAAAAAGTGGACCAAATGCTCATGGCCTATGCTCCCACTACATTGTTGTCTCTCTCCCAGCCTGCACCTGTGGCCTCATAGGGAGTCCTCACAATCAGTTAACAGAGAAAGAAAAGACTTGGGTGTGGTTTACAGATGGTTCTGCATGGTACACACGCACTTCCAGAAAATGGACAGCTGAAGCACCACAGGCCCCCTGGGCCATCCCTGAAGGACACTGGTAAGGGAAATCATCCCAGTGGGCAGAACTTTAAGCACTGCACCTGGTTGTGCACTTTGCTTGGAAGGAGAAATGGCCTGGTCAGACTTGCAGCTCTATATGGATTCAGAGAATAATGAACTAAGGAAATAAAAGGAAGTGACCTCTATTAGAGCCACACTGCATCACATTCCCATTCTTAATTTGTAGACTTGAATTGTAAAATTCTTCTAATCATAATTCTCTTCAAATCTACAGTCAAAATTCCCTTGTTACATGGACAGATATAGAGTCCTTTATCTGCCAACCCCACAGCTTCCTGAAAGTCTTTAAATGCTGTTGACAAACCTTCTGTGACTGAGTAAGTGTGGAGTCAGGGGGAAAAGAAACCAAGTATTTAAGCTGCCTCTCTGGGCAGGTTCCCATGGCAGGGGTGGGCTTTGAGCTTCTCAAAATCCATCTGCATGAGGAACACCTCTATCCTTCCCTCTCCTTCTGTTCACTCTGCAATAACACTGAACTGAACAGGGCTCTCCATGAGTTCACACTGGCAGGCTCAGAAGCTTAACACATTTGAAGTCTGTTACCTAATAAAACATTTTTATGTGGGGATGATTGCATTGAGAGAGAATGTGTAAGTGTGTGTGCTTGCCAAAACATGGTGGAAATTTATAATATTATATTTTATTTGTTTGTTCAAGTAAAATGTCACCCTTTTATGAAATGCCTTAGGGTTATATGCAATAAAATTGCATTAATTGGAATATGTAAAGCATATGAAACAAGTGACAGCTATTCAGCTATACAGAACCACATGAAGGCAGCAAGAAAAAAATAGTACTTGTTTACTGCAACCCCAAGGGGAAGCTGGATTTTAAAATACTGCATATCCTCCTGGAAAAGATTCACCTCCCCCACCATATAAAACACAGGTGGTATTTTTGAGACTGAGAGAATGCAGGGGCTTACTGAACTCCAAAGCTACAGAGCTGCAAGTATGCTTATGGTGCATTTATCCCAAGAATTCCAAACTGAGTCCTTAGGATTTCCTGAGCTGTTTGAAACCACACAACCATAGAGACAAAACATTAATTCAGTAGATCTGAGTGGGTTGAGGGTAGGGGCCAAGGTTGGTTGTTGTTTATTATTGTGTGATATTCATATATGTATTAAAAGTTTATAAAGTGGTTTTGTCAATTCATATGTGAAAACATTATAATTTGAACTCTCATTTTTCTGAGACAGTGGATTCCTATGGCATTGACATTAGTTATACGGCACTGAGTTATGTTGACAGTCTATGAGAAATGCTCATCTTCCATATTCTTGAAATAATACTGTTACTTTTCCAGAAATCGTATGTGTGTGTGTGTGTGTGTGTGTGTGTGTGAATGATGCAAATTGAAAAATACTATCATGTTAAATGTTTCCAACAGGAGATATTTAATATATGTGATTGGTTATCTACCTCCAGAAAGCTGAAGGGGAAAAAAAAACACCAAAATAACTTTAATAACTGGTTGGGGAACAGGAAGAGATGACCTTCTAACTAAATGTAGAAGCTCAGTGAAGGGACCCTGTGGGATTGATGCTCATATTCTCAAGTAAGGCTTTACCTGGCTTCTGATGGTAAAATAGGGCCTTGGAGGGGGATCCATAGTTCATACTCAGACCTCTAAGGAGGTCACATTGGCTGGTTGACACTAGCATCTCTAAGAGATTGTGATGAGGCTGGGTCTGAGTGTTCCAAAAAGAGGCTGGGTCTTGAGCCACCCACTCCTTCTGGGACCAACCACTGTAGCTGGGTCATGCTGACAGCACCACTCAGACAAGAAAGGAGTTTCTTCTCCCTCCTTGCACCCATAGACTTTACAACACCACTGATGAGTCTTTGGGGGCTCTGTCCTTCTGGCACCAAGCTTCATCTTCATCTGTAATTCCAACTAGAATACCTCAATTACTCTAGACTCCAGACACACTGTCTCAAGGAAATGACTGCATAATTAACCAACAGCTCTTTTCTAAAAATTTCGTTTATTTAATTTATTTTTTAAAAGTTTTTTTAAAGATTTTGTTTATTTTGACAGAGAGAGAGAGAGCATAAGCAGGGATAGTGGGAGAGGGAGAAGCAGGCTCCCCACTGAGCAGGGAGCCTGATTCAAGGCTCGATCCCAGGACCCTGGGATCATGACCCGAGCTGAAGGCAGACGCTTAACCAACTGAGCCATCCAGGCGCCCCATTTTTTAAGTTTTTATTTAAGTTCCATTTAGTTAACATACTGTGTAATACTAGTTTCAGGTGTACAATATTGTGATTCCGTATTTCCAACAACTCCCAGTCCTCATCACAGCAAGTGCCCTCCTTAATCCCCATCACCTATTTTACCCATACCTCCATTCACCTTTCCTCTGGTAACCATCGGTTTGTTCTCTATAGTTAAAGTCTCTTTCTTGGTTTGCCTCTATTTTTCTTTTCCCATTTGCTCATTTGTTTTGTTTCTTAAACTCCACATATGAGTGAAATCATATGATATTTATTTTTCTCTCATTGACTTATTTCACTTAACATAATACTCTCTAGATCCATCCATGTCATTGCAAATGACAAGATTTCAACCTTTTATATGGCTGAGTAATATACATACCACATCTTCTTTATCCATTCATCAGTCATTGGATACAGGCTGTTTCCATAATTTGGCTATTGTAAAAAATGCTGCTGTAAACATTGGGGTACATGTATCCCTTTGAATTAGTATTTTTGTATTCTTTGGGTAAATACCTAGTAATATAATTGCTGGATCATAGTGTAGTTCTACTTTTAACTTTCTGAGGAATCTCCATACTCTTTTCCAGAATGACTGCACCAGTTTGCACCTCTTGATAGTTAATTTTATGGATTAGTCAGAATGCACCTGGAGGACATTCAACATTGTGTGTGTGCAGAAAAGTACACATCTATGCTTTACTCATCCTGTGTCTATTCTGTGGTCCTTCTGTCTATGCAAAATACCGTGAACATCTAATAAAAACTACCACTATAATTCTCTGTTCATCGTAGCTTTAATATTTCTATCATTTTTCATAAATGTGTATGTTTGAGAATAGCGATTAAAGCAATTTTGTTTTGAAATAGGAATTCAATATAGTAAAATAATTTTATAGGAAAATAGAAGTGTTTTTAAGTCATAAAACTGAACAAAAGTAATGCAGCAGAAATACTTTCATTTTTGTTGCCAGTGTATATTTTTACTTTCAAGCACAAAGAACTACTTAGATCCATTGTGTTATATATTTTTTCCACAAAAAAAGTCATATTGGTGTATTTTCTCAAATTTTATATATTTATACTTATAATTGTAGAAATTAACAGTGCCTGAAAATATCAGGCAGGAAGTCATCCCCAGAAATTTTATTTTTGATGTAATCAGCATTAATATTTTCATAACTATCTTGTCATATGTCTTTTTAGAAAAAGAAGCTTATATATTATTTATGAACATGAGATCTTATTTTAATTTTTTTGTGGGAGTGGCTAACCTCCCCCCTTCACTTATAATGCTCCTTTTTTCTACACCTAATGGTAACAACTTGGTATATCTCTCTACACATCTAAGTCTTTGAATGTTTATTTCATCATATTTTAATGTGTGCAGGGAATTTCACATTGTTTAGTTAGGATCATGTTTTTTTTTTCACTTTTTATAAAAATTCCAGTATAGTTAACAAACAGTGTTATATTAGTTTCAGGTGTACACCTATATTCAACAGTTCTATACATTATTCAGTACTCATTGTGATAATTACTCCTAATCCCCTTCACCAATTTCACCCATTCCCCTCAACCACTTCCCCTCTGGTCACCATCAATTTGTTCTCTGTATTAAGAGTATGTTTTTAGGAGGGAGTTGAGATGACTGAGGAGTAGGGGACTCTAAGTTTGTCTGGTCCCTCAAATACAGCTAAATAGTTATCAAATCATTCTAAACACCTGTGAAATCAATTAGAGATCTGAGAAAAGAAATGCTGCAATTCTACAAATAGAAAAGCGACCACTGTTTGGAAGGTAGGCAGTGTGGAGACTTGAATCCAGGGTGATTTATTAGAGGATATGGTGGAGAGGAGGGAGCCTTCTTAAGGAGGCTACTGCAAAGTATTATAAGCAGTGGAGCAAAAGTCTGAACTTTTAGAAGTCTGCCACAGTGAGGTACGTCCCTGGCTTAAAGGTGCTCAGGTGGTGAAATGGGGCAGAATCGCAGGTGGAACAGCACTGTCTCAGGATCCCCAGGGTCACAAGAAGAACAGGGGTGCCTGAGTGCAGCAGAGTTCCCAGGCATAGGAGTGGGGAAGCGAGCTGAAAACAGCAAGTCCAGGAGCTGGCTTTCTGCTCAGTGTTGCCATAAACTGTGAACTGTGTGACTGCTTGCCTGGCAGGGGTCCAGCAAAAGTCAGCATCCTGGTGAGATCCCTCTCCCTCCCCCGGGAGGAACAGTGTGGGTCCATGCCACAGAAGTCTGTAAAATTTGGAGTTTTGAAACTCAATTGCATGCCTGAGATGAAAATGCTCAGTCACAGGCTGGGTGAACACAGAGTTTGGACAGAAACTGGGTAGGCAAGAGTGATTGACTGTTTTTTCTGTGAGGGTTCACTGAAGAGTGGAGGAGGGGTGCAAACTTCCAGCTCTGGGGCTAGAGAGCAGGGGGCCGCCATTTTCATCCCATCCATCAGGGCTGAAAACTTCAGGGAACAAAACAGCACAATATAGTGGAATCTGGAGCCACTTACACTGAGTCTGGCCCCCCTGGCAAGGGAGGTGCATTTCCACTAGGGCAAGGACACCTGAGAATCAGTGCAACAGACCCCTCTTCCAGAAGACCCGTAGGAACAACTGGCTCACACCAAGATTATTGATCATAGAGGGCTGCAAAGCTTCAACTCTTGGGGAAAACAGTATATAGCATTCATGTTGTTTTTTGTTTTTTGTTTGTTTTTTTTATTATTATTCTTTAGTCTTTCAGTATTGTTTTTTCAGTTATTTTATTATTTTTCAATTATTTTTTATTCCTTTTTTATTTTTATTTATATATATGTTATATATATTATTTTTTGTTTCCTTTCATTGTGTTTTATTTCATTTTTGTGCGTATAAGTTTTTCTTTCTTATTTTGGGATCTAGCTTCTTTTAATAAGCAGACCAAAACACACACAGGATCTGTTTTTTTGTTTTGTTTTATTTTGTTTCTTGGTTTTTTTTCTTGTTTATTTTTTTTTTAATTTTTTTCTTTCTTTTCTTTATTTGTCAGAGAGAGAGAGCACAAACAGGGGGAGCTGCAGAGGGAGAGGGAGAAGTAGGCTCCCCGCTGAGCAAGGAGCTCAATATGGTACTCAGTCCCAGGACCCTGGGATCATGACCTGAACCAAAGGCAGACGCTTAACTGACTGAGCCACCCAAGTGCCCCCAAAATGTTCTATTCTAATGTTCTGTTTCTTGATTTTGGTGATGTTTTGCTGGTAAGTTCATTTTGTGATAATTCACCAAGCTCTACAATTATAATTTCATACATTTTTCTGTATATAGATAGTAAAAAGTAAAAAAGAAAAAAATAATAAATTAGAAGAAAATCAATGTAACCAAGCAATATATTAAACAGTATTCTACAGACAGTAATTTTAAACACATGACTCCTAAATAACTTGTATATATACGTATCTCCTTCCTTTTCCCTTTCAATACTTGCTAATTTGTATATGATAATTATATATTATTTTTATAATTTGTAAATAAGTTACTAACAACAGACATATATATGTACATATACATTGCATTATTGCTTCTTTTGAATACTGAAAGAGGGAGTCATTAGTGAATACTCACCCTCTAAGGTTTTAGTGAAATCTGTTGGAGGGGTATCATTCTAAAATTAAGGTATTTATAAGAACCAGATATTTGTATTTCTTTCTAAGCCAATAGTTTTAGTCCAGTTATTTATTTAATCTCTTTAGTTTCTTGTGTTTATTATTTCTGTTTCTAATTTTCTTTGCCTGACACAACACTCAATAGAATTTAAATACCTTTCCATATTTACCCATCTCTTTCCTTGACAGGAATGACAGTTGCTAACTCTGAAAAACCACATGGCCAGGGCATTGGGCTATATTTTAATTTTAATCAAAATTCAATAGACTACATCTTGGTTTATTTCATACAACCATTATACACCTGCACAGGAGCCTGAGATCAAAATGGAAAAAAATGGGCTTATAGAACATTTATTATCACAAGGAGCTCAAGACACAAGTAGGCTGAAAATAACCATTCTCCACAATCATCAAAACTCAACACAGCAAATCAACATGCCCTTTCAAGGCTTCTTTAAAAGGAAAATTGTTAAATGGAGTTCGGGAATTCCAAACTTATGGCAACATCAACAATTTGTCACTAAATCTTAAAAAGCAAGTGGTTAGATAGATGATGGATACTTATTTCAAAGAGACACATTTTGAACTCCACAATGTATTTAAAGCCACTGGGAAAACACTCTTGTATCAAGTTTGTTTTGCAGAAGGCTTTATTTCTACTCTCTCTTAGGCTTTGGGGATCAGGTCTCATTTCAAAATTCAAGTTGGCAACTCAGTGAAAGGCAAGACGTCAGCACTTCTGGATACACCTGAAGAAGACTGAAGCAAGTGGAGGAAATTCTCTCAAGGCTTCACTTTTCAGTTTGCCTTAGATAATCCTTGAAAAGTTCAGATGCTTACCGGAGATTTATCTGAGGGACCTCCAGGGACTCCAAGATTTCTCTGTAAACTGTTTTCTTCAAGATGTTTAATATTTTCTTTTTCTCAACACAAATAACACCAAAACATTTTTTATTTTTTCTTCTCAAACAAGTTCTGTTGCACTTTTCTTTACAGATAGATTCTGGAAGGGTGAGAAAACATTTGAACAGAGTGAAACTTGAGACAGTGTGTGAATTTTTAAATAATTTAATTAGTGTGTTTTGCAAACAAGCTATGAGTTAGAAAGAGAATTTTTATAATTGCATTCCGATGACTACATTCTTATTTATAACTTTGGAGCCTTTTACTAGAGTTATGGCACCAGCAAGGCATGAAAAATGGAAGCAAGCAATATTCTAGATCATATCATGAAAAATATTTTATTCTTGAACTTTTTAATATAGTCTTTATTATTTGTTTTCATAGATGAGCACATTTTTTAGGAGGACATTATGACACGATGAAGAGGTAATTGAGCAAAAAAGATGACATATTTCCTAGAATAAAAGTCACTAAAATGTTTTGACCTATTTCATCCCTATCACCTGTACAGGCTAGAATAAACTTATTTAGATCTAGAAATATAAAACATTGTGATTTTATATTTTATATGATCCAAGATTAACATAGACTTATCATCTAGTCTATACCTATATAGCTTTTGTTGCATCACACAATATCACAAAACTGGTCTTAAAACAGCCTTTTTATTTAGCTCACAAGTGTGTTGGTTGGGTGGCTTATTCTTCTGGTCCAAGCCACTTGGCTATTTCTGCTGTCCTGTGGTCAGCAGGTGAGTGGGCTCGTGACAGAATGATTTGGGTTGGCTTTAGTCATATGTCTGGTGGTTGAGAGGCTATTAACCAGAGTGATTTGGTTCTCCTCCTTATGGTCTTTTGTATTCTAACAGGTTAGCTCAAGTTTATTTACACAGTGTTCTCAAAGAGTATCAAGAAAAAGGGTCCAAAATGAAAAAGGACTTTCAAGTATCTACAAACCACATGGCCAAGCCCAGAGTCCATTTGTGAGGGATTATAGAAGCAGGTGCTTACAGGGAGGTGTAAATGAATTGAGAAACATTACCGAAATATCAACCACATAGTTCTCTTGCTTCATGTCATAGATAATAAACTAAGATCCAAAATTCTTACACAATTTGGAAGACACAGTCCCATGATATCTTTGCCTGACTACTTCTTTCCACCTCTGTCCTGGTCTAAGTTGCTCAGTCTTTGTACAACTCCAAAACTCTTGCATTTCTTTTATAGCAATTGTTTACATGTTTGTCTTCCTTATAAGACTCTGAGCAATTTGAGGAAAAGGATTTAGTTTGGCATACAATAAGTATAACATCAAGTACATGAGTAAATGTATGAGCAAAGGGGGAATTAGTTGATAAACAATCTTCTCAAAGGGATTTCTGTGTGCAAAAAGGACATGCATATGTTATCATTTAATTTTTAGAGTTACTGTGCAGTAAAGACTCAACCATACCCAAAGGAAGTTCTGACCTTTGTCCTCAGCTTCTGGGAGGTGATGTCCTACTTAATAAGAGTATATTTACTTGCAGTCCTTGGGCCACACTGCATAGTCAACAATTTATTATGGATTCTTTAGGCCATGAATTATCTGCTCTACCTCTGGAAGAGCTGGAAACTCAACCACATGGAAAATTAACCATGTTTATTATGTGATCAATCCCCAGTAAAACTTCTGGACACCAAGTCTCAGATGAGCTTCCCTGGTCAGCAATACTTCATGTGTACTGCTACACATCATTGCTGGGGGGAGTTGATGCTGTCTATAACTTCATAGACAAAAGACAATTGGAAATTCCATATTTGGAATTTTCCTGAACTCTGCCCCACATTAATTTCTCCTTGGTTAATTTTAATCTGTGTTCTTTTACTGAAACAAAACATAACTGTAAGTATAACAGCTTTCAGTGAGTTCTGAGAGTATTCTTTGGCAAATTATTCAATCTTGGGGACCTCTGAACTCAGCAGTCATTGCCAGAAGTGAAGGTGGTCTTCTGGACTGCTCCCTAACTTCACAGCTACATGTCAGAAGTTAAAGCACTATTTTCCCATCAAGTATAGCCAACATTTCCTAAATCCTATTCTAAATAACTAGTGTCCCATGATCTGCCAACAGATGTTCTTTGAAAATAAGAGACTATGTCCAAATTAAGCTTTAATGACATAGCATTGAAAGACAGATAAGGTCCCTGCTCTCACAAGGATTACTTTATAGTGAGATTGGCAGGAATTAAATAACAGAGTTATAATTTCAGAGTTATAATTGCTATAAGTTTAATAAAACAGGGTGATATGAAAAAATCAATTGCCACAGGCTAAGATAGGAGGAAAAAATTAAGAACAGTGGTCAGGAGATGTGAGTCTGAAGATGTGATATTTGTCCTTCAATCTGAAGGCAGAAATCAGCCATGCCTATGTGTATGACAAGAGATTTCAGAAGAAAAGTATGCTTGAAAGAAGCTATATGCTGGGTCCTAGTGACAGGGGGGCAGAGTTTGGGGGACCAGGTCAGAGATGTAAAGAGGGACCCAATCATATGAGAAAAGTGTTTCTGAAAGTGTGGTTCCTTTGCCAGCATCATCAGCATCGCTTGGGAGTTGATGACAAATGTAAATTCTGAGGCTGATCTAGACTCACAGAGTAAGAAATTTTGGTGGTGCAGCCCAGAACTCGTTTGAACAAGTCCTCCAAGGAATTCTGGAATACTCAAACTTGAGTACCATTGTTTTGTGCCTCAGTCTATCCATAGTATTGTTATGTGCTAGAAATATCTAGAGGTACTCATCTAGGCCCCAGTGAGCTTCCCACAGACATCTCCTCTTTCCAAACCAATGTTACCACTTGATCAACCTTTGTGGTTCTTATGATTGCAAGATACCCTTCAGAAACAACCATCAGGAAACTTAGAAAAAAATAAAGGTTTATTACATATAAGACCTGGAAACTACATAACACACAAGGGACCTCACAGCAAGGTGAGGGTAGAGAGAAATAGATTAAGCATGGTCCTGGGGCCCGCATTTTATTGGGATTGAAGGTGGGGGCCTAGGGTTTTGTGGGCTTTCTTTCTGTAGGTTAATTTAAAAGATAAGAGTGGGAGTTTAAAGTGTGAGAAAAAACAAGTGGCCCAAGTGGTCACTTATCTAATCTAACCAAGATCTCTGAGAAAAAGGAGCCTCAGTGGGAGGAGGTAGCCTGGCTCTTCATCTAGTTGTGGCTGGTAACGGGTTATTCCAGATAGTTATCTTTGAAGTGGATATCTAGGCAATCAAACTTTAAGTCAGACATTTTTGTTACAAAAAAGGAAAAGAAAGAAAAATCAGAACTTACATTATAACCACTGATGCAGATTCTTGAAGACCTAGTGAAGATACAGTTTTAGCTGAAATACAATGAAAAGTGCTTGAATTATTAAATGGTTTTAAGTAAGGAAATGATGAGATTCGATTTATATTTTAAAATGGCACATCAATAGCTGTGTAGTGGATAGTAGGGAACCTGAACAGAAATAGAGAGATCAATGTTAGTGGTGCTGCCGCCATACGGGTGTGAAAAGATACAGATAAAAATGTTGAGGAATAGTGGAGGGATATGGGATATACTTTGGATTCAAATAAAATCAGTTGGTTTTAAATGAAGGACATATCCAAGCTTCTTTAACTTTCAAGTGCATTATGAATCTCGAAAAGAATAATATAATATGGAAGTCTTCCTCAATTTGATCATGGCATCTTTTTTCTTTTATGCCCCTATAAATTTAAGAAAATATCCCAGGTTTATAGTCTCCGTGGAAAAGAAACACAATTTGGAAAACATTGCATTATAGCTAAAAGTGAAAGAAGTTAAATACTTTCTAATTTCTAATTAATTAAGTTGTAACTATATAACTTACTTTAAAAAGAAATGCAGTTTTTAAGAATACTAAGCAGTACATCCTGGCTAACCAAGTGGTTTTCTAATAAAAGTCCCACTTTGGTAAATAGGTAAGAGCAATTTACCATTTTAAGAATTTCTCCAGGAGCATTGTCCTCTTTGTGAATCATGATTAGAGCTATTCTCTGCCTAAGTGGTCATTTTAAAACGTGCAAGAACATTATAATTGAATTAGAAAGAATTGTATTTACTTACATATTTTTTTTAATAATTTATTTAGCAAATCCCTCAAAAAAAGTAGAAGGAAGTGTTTGACCCGGGATCTATGCAAATTCTAATTTTTAATTTAGTAAGTTATGGTTTTGAAACCTTTTATTATATAAATATTCAGGAATTGTTACATTTCCTAGCAAGATCCAGGTTAACATAATGCTTTCCTTTTAGGATAGATGTAACATTCAGAATCTTTCTTTTAACACTAACGAACACAACAACAGAATACATTTGATTTCTTCATTCTAGAAGCAGAAAAATTTTAGAATTCATGATTTTGCTTATTTTTTTTATTTAATGTATATACTCTGTGGTCCAAAATTATCCAGAAGAGACTAATAAAATAAAACTTAGACCAATATCCTAGTTTTTAGTAAACAAATCCTTGCCTGTGCTAAGCCTCACACTTTCTACTTACAAAGTGAAGGTTTGGGCGCTTACACCAGTGTCAGTATTTTTAGGAAATGTGCATATTTCCCCAAGGTCTAGAGATTCCTTGCAAATGGGACCAAGGAAAATTTAATGCGGCAAAGAAAACTGACTTTTCATATCCTCCATATACTATTTTAATCTTCCCCATTTCCATTTACTTGCTCTATGTAAGATAATTAAGTGTTCTCTTAAAAGTTGTATATATCCATGCAATCAAAAATGCTCACATATTATCCTGATGCTGTCAGCCTGGCCCACTCTACCAGTCAGAGCCTGTGTAAGTCCCAGGTTCCCTGTATCCAATTAATTGAAAGGAAGTTTATGTGACACCCAAGAATTCTAGAGTGCATCAGGCACTTCAGAGATTAATGTGTTCTTTGTGACTCTTTCGGAATCACTGGCAATACCTATGTCTTTTATTTTTTTTTATTTTATTTTTTTTCAATGGAGAAACATTCAAATAGTCCCATAGCTCTTGAAAGAAGCTGAGCAATTTTCAAAAAACACCAAACAACTGTTTACCTTGTAGGATCTGGTTCTTCCTATTTAAGAAGATAATATACCATAGCTATCCCAGAATTCCAGAAGACTTTCAGATTTATCTTCTACTATGAAATGTAAAATATGCAATTGACCATGTTTTTGGGGAGATCAAATCATATAACATTTACAAATATGAGGCATTATGCCTGGCATGTTTTGCAAAGTCTTAGTTGATAATGGTTTAAATGAATAGATAAGTCAATCGATCCATCCATCAATCACCAAGCCCTAAATTTATATTTTATTTTATTTTAATTTAATTATATTTTACATATTATAAATTATATTTTATATATTTTATTTTATATTTTAATTTAAGTGGCTTGAAATATGAAAGAATGCTTAATTATTAAGTCACTCATAGTATAAAACAAAGACTGACAACTCTGAATTCATAAAGCAAGGACTCTATGAGACCTTCCTGTGGAATGTGGAACCTTTCGGATTTGGCCTGCCCTTGACAGACTTCAGGTCTATAAAAAGAGTCCTAGATTATATCTGGACCTGCCTGAGACATGCCACACAGACCGTGAAATTTTTCTTTCTTGAGTCAATGGATTTGACTCCCTATGCTACCTCCCACCAAGAGGAAAAACAAAAACAAAATTCTCTAGAAAGGCCAGAGTACTCTGCTCACAAGGTTATCTGAGGATGACAGCACAAGATACAAATGATATTATCATCATTTTCAGATATAGAAACAGTATCCTAAGATTTTAAGTGATTAAGTCACACACTTAGTGGCAAATCTAGGGTTCACTAGATTCACTAGCAATATATTTCCTTCCCAACTCCTTATCTTTCCTTGCCATACACTACCTTCCCAGTTAACTATGGAATTTCAATATCCTCAAGTGTAAAATTGGTTAATAACACCTATCATCTAATATCATTGTGAAGATCAAACAAGATAGCAAACATGAAAATGCTTTATGAATAATAAAGGGCTACACGATGTGAAGCATTACTCTTTGGGCATTGTTTCTATATGGTTGCTGCTGTGTCCTCAGATCATGGCTGTTCCTTGTGGTGTCTCCAATAGTGAAGGCTCCCTTTTGAAACTGGTGCGGTCTAATGCATGCCATTTTCTCTATTATATCCCTCTACGTCTGTTCTGGAGATAGAAAAATACTTTTTTAGTAGTTACTCAATGTCACAATTTTTAGTCCCAAATCTCTATGAAGTACTCTTAGTCAAGCCATCATCATTTCCTGTGCCTCAATGTTACCATTCATCATTATGAGTAATTAACTTCTAACTCTCAAAATGAGTGTTGGGAGTTTATTAGAAAGATATATTTGAAAGATCATGGCCTTCACAGTCGACAAGGGAAACCCTGTTTTGGGTTTGTTTGTATCCACTTTGATGCAGGGGACAAAAAAATAGCCTTACAAAGGGTATCCATGGAATACAAGACTCCTTTGATCCAGTTATGCTTCCAAGAATATTTTTGAGAAGCGAGGATGTTAGGTCACCATTTTGTGACTTTTAAATGCCCCACAGCTTCACCTGTTGTGTAGAAGCTACTGATCACAGATCTGATGAGAGCTGGCATTTTGGATTTTTAATCTGGTAGAATGCCTGAAGATTCTAATGAATGGCACTAGCAAAGCAATACTGCATATGCTCCAAAATTGGCTGGAATTTATCCTCTTTTAAATGACACTGAATATAATTTAGAAGTGTCAGACTCATAAAGTTCATGTTCTCATGAAAGTTCACTATGAAAAAAAGGTATGTCCACTCAGGATTTCTTTGGCAGAATGTCTGCAACATCATTGTTTTGCTTAACTTGTACGAAGGTATTTTTAAAAAACCTGTTAACAACTTCAATATTGTGGTCTTTTCTGATACTCACTTTTATATTGTCAACAATTTCATCTTTCCTCCATTCAGCACAATTTTTTTTTTCTCTTTGTGAATTTTCTTTTGAAAATGCTGAGCTATTATTAAGGTACAGTAAACAGAACTCTTGTATAAGAATGCCTGTTTCAAGTAGGCCCTTAGGCCTTCAGACAGGACAATGGAACAGAATCCATTAATTATCATTTCCCAGAATGAATGGGGTGAACTTTGACAAAGCATACCTTGCAAAAGCTATCAGCACCAAGCACTCCTCTCCGTGGTTAGGGTATTTGACCCCAGGGAATGACACAAACACTGAAGGTATTTTTTTCTTCTTTTGCTTACATTTTGACAGAAATTTAAAAATAGATTACAGAAAGATTTAATACCCCAGAGTGGTTTGCTTTCTAGCAGAGCTCTTAAAAGCACTCCTGATTGTTAACAATTATAATTGTACCTTCACTCCTGGATACCAGAAATAATAGCACTGCTACTGCAATGATATCCTTTTAGTTCAGACTGACACTTGCACCAAAATGTGCAAGGTTAAACTGCAACTTTAAAATGGGCATTGATGATTGTTGTGTTGAAATTGACAGACAATATTGAACATTTGTAAAGTAAGAACCTGTTGTCTGCATGCAGAAAAATTTAAGAATCAACTGTAAACAGGGCTGGGTACTCATGAGTAATGATCTAATGATGCAGTTAACCGTACAGGAAACTAAAATTTTAGGTAAATGTTTAGATAATTCAAACATAAAGAGAGCTTTCTGTTACTTGACTATCTGAGATGGGTGTTTCAATTCCTCTTCACCAAATTTTTGTGTTCTCAATACTTATATGTTAAAAGAAAAAAATCATAAATATTTAGGTTTCCTTAAATCAAAATCTATACTTCTCTTGGTGTGTAAATAATTTGGGACTTAAAAAAAAATAAGTTTGTAATTAGCCTGCTCTTTGGATCACAAACTTAGAAGTGGTTGTAGCGGGTGTTTGTTATTTGATCTTAACCCCTCTCATCCTCCACACCACACACACACACACACACAAACACACACGCACACACACTTGTTCACACAATCACACCCATACACACATATGCTCCTTTTGGATTTACTCATCTCTGCTACAATCATTGAACCTACATTACTGACCTGTTGTTTGGTGTACAGGTGGCTACAGCACCAGTAGGATTTGGAAATGTTCCCCAGGATTTCCCAGATTGGAACTAGGGCTAGAGATGCTATTCTTCTCTAGTGATAAAATCTGAAGCATGAGCTTAATAACTCTTTTTTTTTAAAGTCCATTATTATTTGTAAGAAAGTATTCCCAGATATTTAAATGGACCCAGGTTAAGATGGCTTTCTGTTTATTACAAACCAGAGTCCTCACTAATGAATCCAGTAAGAAAGGATGATTATTTATGAATGGAAGAAAAGTGTATTTTCTGATGGATCTGGATTTAAATTCCAGGTCAATAGTTTGATTGGTCATGTGTCCTTAGGTAAGTTACTTGTCCCTCTGAATGTCAGATTTATCTTCGATTAAGGGAAAATAGGCATAATAGTACCCTATTTACTATAAAGACTAATATCTTACAATGCATGAAAATTTGAAATAATGGTTCCCTTTCCCTTCTTATCCAGGTATTTCTAAAACAAACTGGAAAAACAACAATAAAAAATTAAACTAAGCAAAACACATATTTATGGTAGAAGAAGAATGAAATGATAATTTTACATCTATTTTTTATTGATTTTAATGATTGGACATTTTTCTTATAAGTTGACAAACACCTATTAGTATGCTTCCAACGGTAACAATATTGTTTACTCAAAATTAAATGTCACTGGGTGCAAGTTCAATAAAAGATTGAAAATATCATATTTAGGGACACCTGGGTTTCAAGTTAGTTAAGGGTCCAACTCTTGGTTTCGGTTCAGGTCGTGATCTCAGGGTCGTGAGATCAAGCCCTGCATTGGGCTGTATGCTCAGCATGGAGTCTGTTTGAGATTTTCTCTCCCTCTCCCTCTGCCCATCCTGCTTGTGCTCATGCTCTCTCACTCTCTAAAATAAATAAATAAATAAATAAATCTTAAAAAAAAGAAAGAGAAAATATCATATTTAGATAAACAGAAGTCAGTGCAATGACACTAAATGAACCAGCAATAAGTAAGGGAAGAAAATCCCAGGAAAAATTAATATCCGTAATATTTTAGAAAAGGAAAATTTCAAAGACAAAGTGAATGAATGATCATGTGTGAAAACTTTGTTTCACATTGAGTTCCAACTTTCTGTTTTGTGCAGCAGTTTCTCAGATTAGTGTTTTCTGCTACTTATGACTTGTAGAGTGACCGTGCATATTTTATTTACTTTCTCCTTTACCTTCCTGGGAGGTATCCACAGAACAGAGAGAGAAAACTGCACACCACCTGGTAACATGAGTGAGATGGTATGTTACCTTCTCTGTCAGACAAGGCTGTGTGAAAGGTGGGGGGAGCTCCAGTAAGTACTTGGCTTGAAAGACAAAAGAATTGATTATGATGATTATGATGGGGAATGGACTTTGTTTGATGACAGAAAAGCCTTTTTTTTTTTTTTTTTTTTTTAGATACAGAGCATTCATCAGTGGGTGTCATAGAGAGCAGGGACCTTAACAAACTGATAGCTGCTGTAGAGTGTGATACAATGTCAATTGCAGGTATATTAACTTACCTTAGCACTTCACTTTACAGTATGTAAAATCCTTTCTCATACAAAATCCCCACACCTCCAGCAACCTGCTGTAATAAGTCAGTCAGGAATTAAAGCCTCAGTGATCTTATATGCTTTGCTCAAAGAGATAGCCAGCGAGTACTGGAGCAGGTTTCAAGGCTAGGCTTACCAGATTCAGCCAAATTGTGTTATCACCTCCCCATGCTGTCCATGCACCCATTCACCTGTGAGTTAGGCCACTCCAACAAATCTTAAGGTGGAGTAATTGTAGTATTCTTTCTTCATCATGGTGTTTATTTTTTTCTCTCTCTCTTAATTTCCTTTTTTCTTTCTTTCCTATCCTCATTTAATTCCCATTCCTTCTCTGCCTTACTTCCTTATTTTGTTGCATTTTTCTCTATTTTGAAGATCATTTTCAAAGTATTTTAACAAACATAACACCACTGGTTTACTCAACAATCCCGTAATGGAAAAATGCAGTTTTCAGACTCCTTTACCTGTGAGAAAAGCTGATGTGCAGAGGTGTTCCATGGTCATGCATGGCATGAAGGCAGTATCAGGATCAGGTTTCCAGATGCATGAGGACAGGCAGAGCCTTAGTGCCTTTCACTGTTTTAAAGCCTTGATAAAAAACTAGTTTCACAGCCAGAAAGCAGGTTAAGAATGCTGTCAAATTCATCCATCTACCCATCTATCAACCTACATATCTATCCAACAAAGTATATTATTCTTGACTCTGAAATGACAAAGGTAAAAATGGACAATCGCTGCTATTAAAGGACTCACAACATGTTATGTGAGAAACACCTTGGTGGATACATGGTGGAAATAATGAGTGAGCCCCTATTCTAAAGAAGTGTACCTCCTAAGGAGGAGATATATAGATGCACTTATACATAGGGAGGATATTCAAGTTGAAAAAGCAGGTAAAGGGTTTAGACTCTGCAATTATCTAGCTGTGTGACTTTAGGTAAGTTATTCTCCCCCAATATTTTAGAAAGAGGAAGTAACATTGGGCAGGGGGAGGGGTATTTGGGTCAACAACCAAATTAAATACTGTGAAAGTTCTAGTTCTTCGATTCTTGTCCAAATGAAGTTAGATAAATTCTCCAACCTAGTTTTTAACTACAACCCCAACAGAATATGGAAACCGACATATTTTTATATTAAGTTTACATGAATAAGTTCTGCAAGAAAAGCTATTAAGATCACTGAATTCAGTATTCCCAGATAATTTTTATATTGCCCTTTCTACTAATTGGTGCCTAAGGAAATGCATGTGACACAAGGCTTGGAGTATATCATACAAAACCAAACAAAACTAACTGCAGCATAAAACACTGTAAATAAAAATTTAATTATCTTGCAGAGTCTTCTTCCGGCATGCTACATATATTGGCATGTTAAATGAGGCTAAGGTAAGCAAGGGAAATACTGATTAAGAACAGAATTGAATTTTAAATTCCAATTAAAAAAATTAAAAAAAAGAGCTAATAAGAATCAATGGTGTTGAAGAAATCAATAAGAACTAGTACATTATTTTTAAATAGTGCAAAACAATATGACCAAGAATCAGATTGCTCTAAGTGACCAAATAAATAAAAAATGCAGTTTACATTTTCTAGGAAATTGTAAATCTTGAAAGTAAGTTTCAAAGAAT
Source organism: Halichoerus grypus (assembly GCF_964656455.1). NCBI lineage: Eukaryota > Metazoa > Chordata > Mammalia > Carnivora > Phocidae > Halichoerus > Halichoerus grypus. The sequence continues at coordinate 151,156,926 of NC_135712.1, read as the reverse complement.
AGTTCCTCCAAAATGTCTACCTTATATATTGGCGTGTCACATTTTTGCCCACCCTCACCCCTATCTAAGCATTCTACTCTATCTATTGCCACTTTGGTTTTGGTCATGGTTACTACCTGGAAGATTTCATCTTCTTTATTGATAAGAATATAGGACATTTTCACTAGGGTTTCCTACAAGTGTAAGTAGTTCTGTCCAGGCATTAGGAGCAAGTAAGAAGCTAGGGATATTTGGCCTGTAAAAGAGAACAATTAGGGGGATATAGTACCTGTGTTTTTAAAAGTGAAAGATTAGCCTGTGGAAGAAAGATGAGTTTTACTACCAGAGCATTCAAAAATAGAATCAGTACCAATGGATAAAAGTAGAGAGCACTATTTGGTTCATAATAAGAAAAAACTGTCTAAGAATTAAGCATGATTGAAGTTGAATGGCAAGGAGGTGGCTAGTTCCCAGGTCTTGGAGGCATTTTTGCAAATGCTTAGTACCTACTGAGTTTGAGTGTATGAAACGGGATTAAGTGGCAGATTGAAGATTGAAATAGAGCAGTTTTTGAAAACTCTGCTTCACACCACATTAGCAGAACATGAAATCAAATTAATGGATCTTGACCAGCATTTTTAAATGAATATGTTAATTTTTATACAAGTAGTCATTCATGTTTATTGCAGAAATATACAAGTATAGGGAAATCAAAAGAAAAAAAACAGAAAAAATATCACAGAGATATTCATCTTAATCATTGTACTTTATTCCACACATCTTTGTCTGTAGATATATATTTAAACTCATTTATTATCTATCAATACATGTATGTGTGCATATTAAATGCATATTTAAACATATGTATATATTTGTATATGTACTTTAAATATATCTATACATACAATGGGATGCATTTTTTCTCACCTGTGTGGAGAGCTAAAGAGCCCTATACAACATTAAATTAATGCCATTATGGTAAAAATGTGGCAAGCCCTGTGCTTTGCACTCTCCATGTATTAGTTTGCATAGCCCTTATATCCACAATGAGGTAGATGTTATTATCAGTACACAAAAATATGTTATATATCTATACACTAATAGTGGACTATCAAAAATAGAAATTAAGAGAACAATCCCATTTATAATTTCACACACACACACACAAAACAAACCTAGGAACACATTTAATCAAAGAGGTAAAAAACCTGTACACTGAAAAATGTTAAGATAGTCATAAAAGAAATAGAAACAACACTAATATTTCATGCTTATGAAACTAAAAGCCTTACCATCCAAAGGCTTTGGATGTCCATACCATCCAAAGAATCTACAGATTCAATATAATCCCTATCAAAATTCCAGTGGCATTTTTCACAGAAATGGAACAATCTTAAAATTTGTATGGAACCACAAAATGTCCTGAATAGCCAAAGCAATCTTAAGAAAGAAGAACAGGTTGAAAGCATCATGCTCCCTTATTTCAAACTCTATTACAAAGCTATAGTAATCAAAACAGTATAGTACTAACATAAAAAATAGACACATAGATCAATGGAATAGAATAGAGAGCCCAGAAATAAACCAAAACATGTTTAATCAATTTATGACAAAGGAGCTAAGAATATACAATGGGGAAAGGACAGTCTCTTCAATAAATGGTGTTGGGAAAACTGGACAGCCATATGCAAAAGAATGAAACTGGATCGTTATCTTACATCATACATCATACACAAAAATTAACCCAAAATGGATTAAGTACTTGAATGTAAGACCTGAAATCATAAAAATCCTAGAAGAAAACATAGGGGGTAACCTTCTTGACATGGGTCTTGGTGACAAATTTATGGATTTGATATCAAAAGTAAAAATAAACAAGTATAACAACATCAAACTAAAAAACTTCTGCACAAAAAGGAAACCATCAACAAAATGAAAAGGCAACCACTGAATAAGAGAAAATATTTGCAAATCATATTTTGATAAGGGGCTGATATCCAAAATATATGAAGAACTCATACAACTCAATAGCAAAAAAAACCCCAAACAATCCAATTTAAAAAATGGGTAGAGGGTCTGAATAGACGTTTTTCCAAAGAAGACATAGAGATGGCCAACAGGCACATGAAAATATCTCAACACTGCTAATCATCAGAGAAATGCAAACCAAAACCATGAGATATCACCCACACCTGCTATAATGGCTGCTATATTAAAAAAAAAGGGGGGGGGCCCTGGGTGGCTCAGATGGTTAAGCGTCTGCCTTCAGCTCAGGTCATGATCCCAGGTCCTGGGATCGAATCCCACATCAGGCTACCTGCTAGGCGGGGGGCCTGCCTCTCCCTCGGCCTCTCTCTGACTCTCATGAATAAATAAATAAAACATTAAAAAAAAAAAGACAAGAAATAACATGTGTTAACAAGGATATGGAGAAAAGGAAACTCCTATGCACTGTTGGTGTGAATATAAATTTATGCAGCCACTATGAAAAATAGTATGGAGATTTCTTTAAAATATTAAAAATAGAACCAGCATATGATCCAATAATTTCACTTCTGGGTATTTATCCGAAGGAAATGAACACACTAATTCAAAAAGATATCTAAACCTTCATGTTCATTGCAGCATTATTTACAATAGACAAGGCATGAATACAACCTAAATGTTCATCAGTGGGTAAATCAGTGGGTGAATGGATAAAGAAATTGTGGTATATATGTATAATGGAATATTATTATATTATATGCTGTATTATATAAAAGGGGGATAATATTCAGCCATAAAAAAGAATGAAATCTTGCCATTTGCAACAATATGGATGGACCTTGGGGCTATTATGCTAAGTGAAATGAGTAACACATTGCTGCTATAAATATTGGGGTGCACGTGCCCCGTCGGATCACTACATTTTTGTCTTTGGGGTAAATACCCAGTAGTGCAATTGCTGGGTCATAGGGTAGCTCTATTTTCAACTTTTTGAGGAACCTCCATACTGTTTTCCAGAGTGGTTGCACCAGCTTGCATTCCCACCAACAGCGTAGGAGGGTTCCCCTTTCTCTGCATCCTCACCAACATCTGTCATTTCCTGACTTGTTAATTTTAGCCATTCTGACTGGTGTGAGGTGGTATCTCATTGAGGTTTTGATTTGGATTTCCCTGATGCCAAGTGATGTTGAGCACTTTTTCATGTGTCTATTGGCCATTTGGATGTCTTCTTTTCAGAAATGTCTGTTCATGTCTTCTGCCCATTTCTTGATAGGATCATTTGTTCTTTGGGTGTTGAGTTTGATAAGTTCTTTATAGATTTTGGATACTAGCTCTTTATCTGATATGTCATTTGCAAATACCTTCTCCCATTCACAATAGCCAAACTATGGAAAGAGCCTAGATGTCCATCAACAGATGAATGGATAAAGAAAATGTGGCATATATATACACACACACAATGGAATATTATGCAGTCATCAAAAAATGAAATCTTGCCATTTGCAACAATGTGGATGGAACTAGAGGGTATTATGCTAAGCGAAATAAGTCAATCAGAGAAAGACAAGTATCATATGATCTCACTGATATGAGGAATTTGAGAAACAAGACAGAGGATCATAGGGGAAGGGAGGGAAAAATGAAACAAGATGAAACCAGAGAAGGAGAAAACCATAAGAGACTCTTAATCTCAGGAAACAAACTGAGGGTTGCTGGAGTGGAGGGGTGGTGGGAGGGATGGGGTGGCTGGGTGATGGACATTGGGGAGGGTATGTGCTATGGAGAGCACTGTGAATTGTGTAAGACTGATGAATCACAGACCTGTACCTCTGAAACAAATAATACATTATATGTTAATAAAAAAAAAAGAAGTAAGTCACACAGTAAAAGATAATTATATGTGATCTTACTTATATGTGGAATCTAAAAAAAAAAAAAACAAACACAATAATAAAAAATAAACATTGAAACCAGAAACCAAAAACCAAAAAACCCCCTGACCTTATGTATATAGAGAATAGAATAGGTGGTTGCCTGAGGTGAAGGGTGGGGGGGGCGAGGGGTGGGAAGTGTGACGGGAGTCAAAAGGTACAAACTTCCAGTTGTAAAATGAATAAGGCATGGGGCTGTAACGTACAGCATGCTATCTCGAATACTGCACATTTTAAAGTAGCTAGAAAAGTGGATCTTGGAAGTTCTCATCATGAGAAAAAAAAATGTTAATTATGCATGTGACACATATTAACTGGACTTACTGTGGCACCATTTTGCAATATATACAAGTATGGAATCATTATGCTGTACATCTGAAACTAATGTTATATCAATTATATCTCAATAAAAAGGGGTGAGCTTAATTACTTTTAATGAGTAATACTTTCTCCCCTTTTCCCTAAAGGCCTCAAACATGGCAAAAACTTCCTTTTATGGAATGACCTTTCAAAGATGATATGGCTTTCTAGAAATTAAGAAATGACCAAAGGGTGTATTCGAAAGCTTGTCCATAGCTTAAAAAAATAATAATTGACAATGGCCTATTGAAAAATAGGACTTACCACATGTTATTATTTCTAGTTTTTTTTTTCTTTCCTCCCCTCCCCTCCCCTCCCCCCTCTCCTCCCCTCCCCTTTCTTTTCTTTAATCCTGGTGGGTGGAGTGCTGGGTTTGCCCCAAAGGGAAACAGAGCGGGGCTGGAAATTGCAGGGTGCGTTTTGTGGCTTGGGTATATGCGTGCATGTATGGGAGAGTAAGTGCAATCTACAAGGAGGGGCAGGAAGAGGATGGGCTGGGATATGCTGGGCATCTGGGGCAGCTCTGTGGAAGGTGCATTCAGGCAAGAGAAGCTGCTGCCACAACCCCTCTTCTCAGAGGAAGCCAAATCCCTTGGAATGTCGGGAGGTCTACAGCGGCAGCAAGAGAGTCCTGGGATGGGAAAGGCCTACATGCCCTGGAGCCTGAGGGCTCTCCTCCTAGTCTCTTCAGTAAGGAGTCTGGCTCACGCCACAGACCCAGCAAACGCAAATCCTCATTGACTCCTCCTCCCCTGATCAGAGTCCCAGGGCAGGGGCAGCTCACCGAAGGGGCTTGGTCAGCTGTTGGGAAATGGCCTCTGGCCCAATGGCAGTGAAGAGGCTGAATCACCAGAGGCCATTACCAGGGAGTGAACTGCACATGCTCAGGCTGCAAGCCTGTCCACTTCCCAGAGTCCCAAGACTGGGAGGCAGCTTGGGCTTCTGGTATAGGACCTGAGGTTCCAATCCAAGTCAACCAAGGTCCACTGCTGCAGCAAACCAAAGGCACCATTCCACTATACATCCTCGGGGCCAGTTATTCCTCTGGGCAGTGTCTAGAAGTAGGAAGGGACCTGGAAAGTCACTCTGGGTGACCATAGCTACCTGTTCCCCAAGACTTCTCCGGAAGGCTTTCCGCCTCAGGCAATTGCTCTGTCTTTCTGGAAATGTAAATTGGTTCAGTCACTATGGAAAACAGTTGGAGTTTCCTCAAAAAATTAAAAATAGAACTACTATATGATCCAGCTACCCCACTTCTGGGTATATACACAAAAGAAATGAAAATAGGATCTGGAAGAGGTATCTGGACTACCATGTTTATTGCAGCATTATTCACAATAGCCAAGATATGGAAACAACTTAAGTGTCCTTCATCAGATGCATGGATAAAGATGCTGAATATTATATATATATTCAGCCATGAGAAAGAAGGAAATCCTGCCATTTGCATAACATGGGTGGACCTTGAAGGCATTATGCTAAGTAAGTCAGAAAAAGACAAATGCTGTATGATATCACTAATACGTGGAATCTTAAAAAGCTAACTGGTAAAGAACAAAGTAGAATGGTAGTTATCAGAGGTTGGGGTATTGGAGATATGTTGTTTAAGAGTACCAACTTGGACCTTGTAGATAAGTAACTCCTGGAGATCTAATGTACTGCATAGTGATTACAGATAACAATACTGTAATATAAATTTCAAAGTTGCTAAGAAACTAGATCTTAATTGTTCCCACCACAGAAAAATAAATTATAATTATGTGAAGTGATAGAAGTGTTAGCTCAGGCTGCAGTGGTAATCATACTGCAGTGTGTAATTGTATCAAATCAACATGTTGATGACCTTAAGCTTATACAATATTCTATGTCAATTATATATCAATAAAAATAATTTTTAAAAATATTATATATAAAACATATCATGCATCACAAATATAGTCAACCAAATCTGAACTTGCATGGTTCTCACCACCTCAGATTTAGACTTTTCTCGCTCCCTGGCTTCTCACCAGTGGTGGGACCTGAGATAAATCACTGCTGAGGTTTCCATGACAAACATGAAAATACTGAATAAGATTCCTCTTTCTGCCCTCTCTCAAGATTCCTGCCTGAGTGGTATTGAACTTGTCCTGGCTCTTCCCTCTCACCTGTAAATACACATTTTTGCATGAAACATCAAAACAGCTGAAAGAATTTATAAGATTTTAAGAATACTTAAGATCTGCTCAATTATGACTGTATATTCATGTAGAAAATCCTTCCCATATTTTGCCTTAGGAAAATTGCCTCATCCCTTTAATTCTCTCCCTTTTTTTTTTTTTTTTTTTTTTACAGTAACTGACTACATAGCTAGGCATATGTCTATTTAGAAAAAAATATATATATATTTCTTGCAGCTCTTGCAGCTACATGTGCCAGTGTGATAATGTTCTTACCAATGGGATTTAAGCAGAAGAATCATGTGGCAGATTCAGAGAGCTTTTTAATTTAATTTATTTTTTCCCTGAAGGAAGTGCTGTTATACATACTGTGCCCTACTTCATTCTTTCCTTTTTAATCTTTTCTAGTGACTGAAATGAGCATGCAAACCTGCAAATTTGAAGATGAAGCCCCCACCCACCAATGCTAAAAGGAGTCTGAGTTGCTGAGAATTTCAGAATGAGGCTGTCATTTCAACTGTAGGCAGCACAACGCTGCTCATTTAGGTAAGGAAGACTTGACTTGAATCTTGTTGTTGTTAATTTAGGTTTTCCTGTTACTTAAAATGACATGCCATCATTCCCTTGACAGTACTTCTGATTTTTCCACACCACTGTATGATCCTAATGTCTTCCTATCTTTATAAATCATGATACCACATTGCTATTGGTTTAGACCAGCTGAACTTGGGAGTCCTTTGACTCTTTATTTTATTTTATTTTATGAATAATGATCGTTTTAAAGTTTATTTCGTTTACAATTTAACATACATTTTTTTTCTTAATGCACTAACTAGGAACTCTAGCACAATGTTAAATAGGAGTGATTAATGGTGGACACCCACGTCTCAACTCAGGGGGAAAGCATTCAGTGCTTGCTATTACTTATGTTGTTAGTGATGGGTATTTTTTTTTTTTAATTTTATTATGTTATGTTAGTCACCATACAATACATCATTAGTTTTTGATGTAGTGATCCACGATCCATTGTTTTCGTATAACACCCAGTGCTCCATGCAGTACATGCCCTCCTTAATACCCATCACCGGGCTAACCAATCCCCCCTCCCCCCTCCCCCCTCCCCTCTAAAACCCTGTTTGTTTCTCAGGTCCATAGTCTCTCATGGTTCATCTCTCCCTCCAATTCCCCTCCCCTATTTTTCCCTTCCTTCTTTTAATGTCCTCCATGTTATTCCTTATGTTCCACAAATAAGTGAAACCATATGATAATTGACTTTCTCTGCTTGACTTATTTCACTTAGCATAATCTCCTCCAGTCCCATCCATGTTGATATAAAAGTTGGGTATCCATCTTTTCTGATGGCTGAGTAATATTCCATTGTATATATGGACCACATCCTCTTTATCCATTCATCTGTTGAAGGGCATCTCAGCTCTTTCCACAGTTTGGCTATTGCGGACATTGCTGCTATGAACATTGGGGTGCATATGGCCCTTCTGTTCACTACATCTGTGTCTTTGGGGTAAATACCCAGTAGTGCAATTGCTGGGTCATAGGGTAGCTCTATTTTTAAATTTTTGAGGAACTCCACACTGTTTTCCAAAGTGGCTGTACCAACTTGCATTCCCACCAACAGTGTAAGAGGGTTCCCCTTTCTCCACAACCTCTCCAACATTTGTTATTTCTTTCCCTGTCCATTTTTGCCATTCTAACTGGTGTAAGGTGGTATCTCAGTGTGGTTTTGATTTGGATTTCCCTGATGGCTAATGATGATGAACATTTTTTCATGTGTCTGTTAGCCATTTGTATGTCTTCTTCAGAGAAGTGTCTGTTCATCTCTTCTGCCCACTTTTTGACTTGATTATTTGTTTTTTGGGTGTTGAGTTTGAGAAGTTCTTTATAGATTTTGGATACCAGCCCTTTATCTGTAGTGTCATTTGCAAATATCTTCTCCCATTCTGTGGGTTGCCTCTTTGTTTTGTTGACTGTTTCCTTTGCTGTGTAGAAGCTTTTTATCTTGATGAAGTCCCAAAAGTTCATTTTTGCTTTTGTTTACTAGCTTTTGGAGATGTATCTTGAAAGAAGTTGCTGTGGCCGATGTCAAAGAGGTTACTGCCTATGTTCTCCTCTAGGATTTTGATGGATTCCTATCTCACATTGAGGTCTTTCATCCACTTTGAGTTTATCTTTGTGAATGGTGTTAGAGAATGGTCGAGTTTCATTCTTCTGCATGTGGCTGTCCAATTTTCCCAGCACCATTTATTGAAGAGACTGTCTTTTTTCCACTGCATGTTTTTTCCTGCTTTGTCAAAGATTATTTGACCATAGAGTTGAGGGTCCATATCTGGGTTCTCTATTCTGTTCCATTGGTCTGTATGTCTGTTTTTGTGCCAGTACCATACTGTCTTGGTGATCACTGCTTTGTAATATAGCTTGAAATCAGGCAACGTGACGCCCCCAGCTTTGTTTTTCTTTTTCAACATCTCCTTGACGATTCGGGGTCTTTTCTGATTCCATACAAATTCTAGGATTGTTTGTTCCAGCGCTTTGAAAAATGTCATTGGAATTTTGATCGGGATGGCATTGAAGGTATAGATTGCTCTGGGTAGCATAGACATTTTAACAATGTTTATTCTTCCGATCCATGAGCATGGAATATTTTTCCATCTTTTTGTGTCTTCAATTTCTTTCATGAGTGTTTTGTAGTTCCTAGAGTATAGATCCTTTACCTCTTTGGTTAGGTTTATTCCGAGGTATCTTATGGTTTTTGGTGCTATTGTAAATGGAATCGTTTCTTTAATTTCTCTTTTTACAGTTGCGTTGTTAGTGTATAAGAAAGCAACTGATTTCTGTGCATTGATTTTGTATCCTGCCACATTACTGAATTGCTGGATGAATTCTAGTAATTTGGGGGTGGAGTCTTTTGGGTTTTCCACATAAAGTATCATGTCGTCTGCGAAAAGAGAGAGTTTGACTTCTTCTTTGCCAGTTTGAATACCTTTGATTTCTTTTTGTTGTCTGATTGCTGTTGCTAGGACTTCTAGTACCATGTTGAACAACAGTGGTGAGAGTGGGCACCCTTGACGTGTTCCTGATCTTAAGGGAAAGGCTCTCAGCTTTTCCCCATTGAGGATGATATTCGCTGTGGGTTTTTCATAGATGGATTTTATGAGCTTGAGGAATGTTTCCTCTATCCCTATACTCTGGAGAGTTTTAATCAGGAAAGGATGTTGTATTTTGTCAAATGCGTTCTCTGCATCAATTGAGAGGACCATATGGTTCTTCTCCCTCCTCTTATTAATGTGTTCTATCACATTGATTGATTTGCAAATGTTGAACCACCGTTGCATCCCGGGGATAAATCCCACTTGGTCGTGGTGGATGATCCTTTTAATGTATTGTTGGATCCTATTAGCTAGGATTTTGTTGAGGATTTTGGAATCCATATTCATCAGGGATATCGGTCTGAAATTCTCCTTTTTGATGGGGTCTTTGCCTGGTTTGGGGATTAAGGTAATCCTGGCCTTATAGAATGAGTTTGGAAGTTTTCCTTCTGTTTCTATTTTTTGAAACAGCTTCAGTAGAATAGGTATTATTTCTTCTTTGAATGTTTGGTAGAATTCCCCAGTGAATCCATCAGGCCCTGGACTCTTGTTTTTTGCGAGGTTTTTGATCACTGCTTCAATCTCGTTACTGGTTATTGGCCTATTCAGGTTGTCAATTCCTTCCTGTTTCAGTCTTGGCAGCTTATAGGTTTCCAGGAAGGCCTCCATTTCATCCAGATTGCTCAGTTTATTGGCATATAGTTGTTGATAATAATTTCTAATAATTGTTTCTATTTCCTTGGTGTTGGTCGTGATCTCTCCCCTTTCATTCATAATCTTATTAATTTGGATCCTTTCTCTCTTCTTTTGGATAAGTCTGGCCAGTGGTTTATCAATCTTATTAATTCTTTCAAAGAACCAACTTCTAGTTTCATTGATCTGATCTACTGTGTTTCTGGTTTCTAATTCATTGATTTCTGCTCTAATTTTAATTATTTCTCTTCTAATGCATGGCTTAGGCGTCGTTTGTTGCTTTTTCTCTAATTCTTTAAGGTGTAGAGTTAGTTGGTGAATTCGGGATTTTTCTATTTTTTTGAGTGAGGCTTGGATGGCTATGTATTTCCCCCTTAGGATCGCCTTTGCAGTATCCCATAGGTTTTGGACCGAAGTGTTTTCATTCTCATTGATTTCCATGAATTGTTTAAGTTCTTCTTTGATTTCTTGGTTGACCCAAACATTCTTGAGCAGAGCGGTCTTTAGCTTCCAAGTGTTTGAATTTCTGTCAAATTTTTTCTTGTGATTGAGTTCCAGTTTTAGAGCATTGTGGTCTGAGAATATGCAGGGAATAATCTCAATCTTTTGGTATCAGTTGAGACCTGATTTGTGACCCAGTATATGGTCTATTCTGGAGAAAGTTCCATGTGTGCTCGAGAAGAATGAGTATTCTGTTGTTTTAGGGTGGAATGTTCTGTAAATATCTATGAGGTCCATCTGGTCCAATGTATCATTCAAAGCTCTTGTTTCCTTGTTGATTTTCTGCTTAGATGATCTGCCCATTGCTGAGAGTGGAGTATAGAGGTCTCCTACAATTAACGTATTGTTATCAATATGACTCTTTATTTTGGTTAACAGTTGGCTTATGTAGATGGCTGCTCCCATGTTGGGGGCATAGATATTTACAATTGTTAGATCTTCTTGTTGGATAGACCCTTTAAGAATGATATAGTGTCCTTCTGTGTCTCTTATTACAGACTTTAGTTTAAAATCTAATTTGTCTGATATAAGAATTGCTACCCCAGCTTTCTTTTGAGGTCCGCTGGCATGGAAGATAGATCTCCATCCCTTCACTTTCAGTCTGGATGTATCTTTAGGTTCAAAATGAGTCTCTTGTAGACAGCATATGGATGGGTCCTGTCTTTTTATCCAATCTGCAACCCTGTGCCGTTTTATGGGAGCGTTTAGGCCATTCACGTTGAGAGTGATTATTGAAAGATATGAATTAATTGTCATCATGTTGCCTGTGAAGACATTGTTTTTATAGATTGTCCCTGTAAATTTCTGTTGTAGATCACTCTTGGGGTCTTTCTCCTTTTATAGAACCCCCCTTAATATTTCTTGCAGGGCCGGCTTAGTGGTCACATATTCTTTCAACTTCTGCCAGTCATGGAAGCTCTGCATCTCTCCATCCATTCTAAATGAAAGCCTTGCCGGATAAAGTATTCTTGGCTGCATGTTCTTCTCATTTAGTACCCTGAATATGTCTTGCCAGGCCTTTCTGGCTTGCCAGGTCTCCGTGGATAGGTCTGACGTTATTCTGATGTTCCTCCCTCTGTACGTAAGGAATCTCTTCCCCCTAACTGCCCTTAAGATGGTTTCCTTGGTTCTAAGATTTGCAAGTTTTACTATTACATGCCAGGGTGTTGGCCTGTTTTCCTTGATCTTAGGAGGGGTCCTCTCTGCCTCTAGGACTTGAATGTTTGTTTCATTGCCCAGATTAGGGAAGTTCTCAGCTACTTTTTGCTCAAATACATCTTCTAGCCCTCTCTCTCTCTCCACTCCCTCCGGGATTCCAATTATTCTGACATTGGAACGCCTCATGGTGTCACTTATTTCTCTGATTCTATTTTCATGGATTCTGAGTTGTTTTTCCCTGGCCTCCTCTTTTCCTTTTTTATCTATTATACTGTCTTCCAGATCACTTATTCTCTCTTCTGTCTCAGTTACCCTAGCTGTTAGATTATCTAGATTGGATTGGATCTCATTGATAGCATTTTTAAGTTCTGCCAATTCCCCTTTTATTTCTGCCCTTAGAGACTCTATGTTGCCATTAATTGATTTCTCCATTCTAGCCATTGTCTTCACAATTGCTAGCCTGAATTCCATCTCCGACATCTTGGTTATATGTGCATCCATTTGTAAATCTGCAGCATAAGTCATAATCTCTGAGTCTTTTCTGTTTTGGGGGCTCCTCCTCCTAGTCATTCTGTTGATGGGTGTTTGAGGGAATGTATAGAGTCCAAATTATTGACCAGAACCCAAGCAAGATGCACCTGTTTTCTTGGAACCTTAGGGTTGCTGGCCTCTTGTTTTCCCAGACTGTCTTCTGTGGGAAGGGCCTGCCGCGCTGCTACTCAGGCAACCCTGTTTGGGCGGAGTTGCCCTGTGCCCCTGTGGCGGGGGATGGGCTCAGTGAGAATCAGTCTTTGGGGCTTTTATTCTCTGGCACCTTTCCCTGGTGGCTTTCCGCGTCTCTTCCGTGAGTCAGAGCAGAAGAGACCGTTTCCAACCCTCTGCCTCAGAGCAGAGAGACCTCAGTCTGTTCTTCAGTGAGCTCTCCAGGCCACACCGTCTCTCCGTTTCTGTCTGTGCTGCTATAAACTGCAGCGTCCTGGGTTGTGCGCCCCTCCGCAGTGCTCCCAGTCCTGCCTCCAGGTCGGGGCACGTCTCTGTCCTTTGTGCTTCTAAAACCGCCAGCTGCTCCCAGTTCGCGCGTGCGCGCGCGACTCCACCGCTTGGGGTCCTGTCCCAGGGACTGCAGTTTACGTGTGCGTGACTCCGCCGCTCAGGGTTTCCACCCCGGAGGTTGCAGTTCACCGGCGCAACCCCGGCGCACCGGGTTTCCGTCTCGGAGGCTGCAGTTCGCGTGTGCGCGACCGTCGCTCCGGGTTTCTGTCCGGGCGGTTGCGGTTAACGTGTGCGCGACCCCTCCGGTCTGGTTTTCCACCCCGGGGGCTGCCCTAAAGTCCTTTCCCGACGCTACCGGTCTGCGAGTCTGTGCCCGTCTGCAGCGCGCGAGGCTGTCACTCACCAGCGGTGTAGGATCCCCACGTCCAGGCACCCTCCCGCTGCCGTTTATCCTCCAATATCTGCCCGCAGAATCACGGCTCTCCGCTTTGTACCTCACAACCAACTGCCTGCGATATTCTGTTTGTAGAGATCCGATCTTCTTACATCTCAGGCTGGTTTCATGCGTGCTCAGAGTGGTCTGGTAGATATCCAGCTCAATTCCGGGGACCAGTTGAAATAGGGTCCCCTACTCCTCCGCCATCTTTCCCCCTTCCCAGTGATGGTCCTTTGACTCTTTTTATCTCTTCTCATTCAGTCCATCAACAAATCCTATTTAACCTTCACAGCAGTTACAGGAATCACCCTCTTATCATTTGAACCTGGTCTGAGCCATTGTCATCTGTCCTGTGGACTGTTACAATTACCCCACCATTGGTCTCCCTGCTTCCACCTTTGCCCCCTTCTTCATAACACCCAGAGGGAGGCTATTTGAAATGTTATATCTCTTTTTTTTTTTTTTAAGATTTTATTTATTTATTTGACAGAGAGAGACACAGCGAGAGCAGGAACACAAGTGGGGGGAGTGGGAGAGGGAGAAGCCGACTCCCCACTGAGCAGGGAGCCCAATGTGGGGCTCGATCCCAGGACCCTGGGACCATGACCTGAGCCGAAGGCAGACGCTTAACGACTGAGCCACCCAGGCGCCCCTGAAATGTTATATCTCTTAACCCTCTGCTCAAACCCTGCCAATGGACCCTATCTGAGTAAAATCCAGAGTCCTTATGACATCCTTCAAGGCACTGGTTTTTCTGACTTTAAGTATTTATCTACTGTCTTCCCTCTGTTCTCTCTTATTATTGGATTTCCACCCACCCTGAACTGCATGCTGTTTTCTCTGCCAGATAACCTCTTACCCCAGATAACCTCATAGTTCACTCCTTCCCTTCAGTCCAGTCTCTGCTCAAACATAAACTCATCTGAGAGGTTTTTTTTTTCACTTACATAAAATATTATTCTTTCCAATACTTTATGTCTCCCACACTTTGTTTCATATTCTTCAGATCACTTAGCCTCACAGACATTAGCTTTTTAAAATTCATCTGTTGACTCTCTTCCTTCACAGACATGAACCAGGGCTTTGTTTTGTTCACCGATGTCGCTACAGCATATATATATGTTAGTGTATATGTATACATACACACACACACACACACACACATATACATATATATGTATATGTATATGGTACTCACTCAAAAAATACTTGTGGAATGAATGAATAAATGGATGAGAAGAGGAGGATGGGATGTCGACTTTTGAATCATGACTGTGATACTTTCTACTCATAAGATCTTGAGTAACTTATCTTTGACCCTCTCTTAGTGAGCATAATAGTATTTACCTGAGGGTGTTGATGTGAGGGTTAAATAAATTATCCTAGTAAAAAAAAGGTCCAGCACAAAGTCCTTTACAAAGACGGCTTCAATAAAAGTTGAATAAATCACTGCATGTTGGGAAAAAAAAAACAAAAAATGTAACCAAAGTAATCTAATGATCTTGAGGGAAAGCATCTTGCAAGATTTTCCAGGCTAATGACACGAGTAAATTCAGATAATCTTCAAGCATTAAATAGAATTTACAATGCCTTAATTCAATTCTCCAAAGCATTGAACATCCATGATTAAGAAATATCTGTGTATTTTATGACTTGTAAAATGAATGATATTTATTATAAATCTGAAGGGTTGGTTGGAGGCTGGGGAATCTCTGTGGCTTTTGGCTAACCCTCTGAGAGCAATGGTGGTAGAGAGAGATTGGCATTTTCCAATGAGTACCTTGTTCCCCAGGAAAGGCTGCTATAGTTTTTAACATGCAGAGAGGGCCCTCGTATTGCTCTACTCACACGGAACACACCTTTCTTAAGAGGGCAAGCAGTTCAGACCTTTGTTCCCTTACTACCAGAATAATCCTCAAAAAAAATTAATTTGGAAACTTTCCTGTCATCCCCAACATATTTGTCAGTCTTCATCTCTTTTGGTGGACTCTCTTCTCCCTCACCTCCTTGCCCATCTATCCTTCTAGTCTTCCTATCCTGTGTTCCCTGTTCTGTCTATTGTGTTCCCTCCCAAGGCTTTCCACTGTGCCCAAAGAAACCCATATTTCCTCCTTAACAGCTTGAAATGTCCCTTCTTCTGGCATTAATATATATTTTTTTCTTCTACTGAAGACATTTGCTCCTGGAAGTTATCTGAAGGTTGTGCTGTTTATGCTTTTGTACTTCATATAGTTCATGCTCTGGAGGTAGATTAGAATTTCTCATCAGTTCTATGCCATAGGACTTTGTGCAGTGATGGACATATTCTATATCCATGCTGTCCAATGTGGTAGCCACTAGCTATCTGTGGCAATGGAACACTGGAGAAGTGTTTAGTGTAACTGAGGAAGTAATTTTTATTTAATTTTATTAAATTAAATTAAATATTCAAGTGTGCTAGTGTCTATGATATTGGATCACAGTTCTTGACCTTTCTCTTCTATCCTCAAGGAAAAGGATACTTTTGACTCTAAAGATACCATTCTCTACCATTCACCCTTTGACTAATTCAGTTAATCAGTTAATTGATCAATTCTATTCTTTGTCTTCTGGTTTGCTGGCTTGTATTCCATTTCAAGCCCTACCATTACTCTGGGTAACTTCAGCTTACTTACATGTGACATTTGTTTAACATTTGACCCTGATGCCTTAATTCTTAGTATTCTTACATTTAATATAATTTGCTTTATCCAATAAGTTACTCATACCTTAATTATTAAATTCACACCCTGCCACTGTCTAACTACACCATGCTACATAGCTGAGAGGAGAAAGGTTGGATAATGTTCTCCTTTGTCTCTTAGATGGTCATCTACTACAAAGTGTTCCCACATGCTTTAGTTTAGACTTAAGAGTGCTTCTCACCACCCACCCCCATAATACCCATAACATAATACCCATAACATTGTAGCACTTAAAACTCTTCCAATATAATGCATTCTAGTACTTAACAGCACTTAATGTAACCACCTTTTGACTTCTCTCTTTCCACACAAATATATGTGGAAAAACTTTCTTATTTTAGGATTTTATTTATTTATGTGTCAGAGAGAGAGCATGCACAGCAGACAGAGGAAGAAGCAGGCTTCCCCCTGAGCAAGGAGCCCAATGTGGGACTCAATCCCAGGACCCTGGGATCATGAAAGCAGCCACTTAACCAACTGAGCCACCCAGGTGTCCCCAAAAAACTTTCTTATTTATATAATGCTATAGAACAATCAGATAGTAGCAAACACATATATGAGTGAATGATAGAATGAATGAATGAATGGACTCATTTTATTTGCTGATCAGAAGGGTCACAACACTTTTATAAGGAGATTCCTAACAACTACCCTAGACTCAGGAATTATTGACAAGGCTCCATCTCCTGGTAATCACAGAGAGCCAAGCTGGATCACAGATGTATTAAGTTAGTCTCTTCTTGATGAGGATTTGCATTTCTAATTAGAATTTAATCTACCTAGCAGGTCAATTTTGTGGGCGATAATTAGGAATTTCTTCATAGATTTGGAGCTATCACAGAGTTCTTAATGCAAGTTTCACAGGTTTTATTGGAGAGAGCTCACACTTTGGGATTTTCAGTGTTGATTTTTTGTTTGGTTATTTTTTAAACCATTTTCTTGAGGTATCGCTGATATATAGAAAGCTGTATATGTCATATCATAAACATCAATGTGTTTTTGTTTGCATGTGTTCACATTATGTCCTCTGGGTTCATTCATATTGTCACAAATGGCAGGATTTCCTTCTTTTCAAGACTAAATAATATTTGTATGTAAATGCAGTATTTTCTTTGTTCATTTTTTGAGGGACATTTAGGTTGCTTCTATGTTTTTGCCATTGTGAATAATGCTGCAGTGAACATGGTGTTGCAGAGAGTTCTTTGAGATAGTGATTCATTTCCTTTGGATATATATGGAAGTGGGATTTGTGGATCATATGGATCAATTGGTGGTTCTATAATATTTTGAGGAATCTCCATACTGTTTTCTATGGTGGCTGCTCCAATTTATATTCTCATCAACAGTGCACAAGGTTTACCATTTCTCTACATTCTTGCCAACACTTGATACACACACACAAATACATGTATGTATTTATATACATATATATACATATATATACATGTGTGTGTATGTGTGTGTATATATATATATGTGTATATATATATATGTGTATTAATAGTCTTCCTAACAGATGTGTGGTAATAGTTCATTGTGGTTTTGATTTGCATTTCCCTGATGATTAACGATATTGAGTACTGTTTCATATACCTATTGACCATTTGTATGTCTTCTTTGGAGAAACGTGTATTCAGGTCCTTTGACCATTTTTTAATGGGTTATTTGGGTTTTCTTTGTTTTCTTTTGCTATTGAATTGTATGAGTTCCTTATGTATTTTAGATGTTAACTACTTATCAGATATATGATTTGCAAATATTTTGTCATATCCAAAATATTGTTTTTCAAATGGATTATTTTGTTTAATCAAGCACAGTGGAACAATGCCTCATTCCTACCAGGAATTTGATATGATTTCTTTGAGGGAAAGCAAAATCCAATTTCAGATGATAGTTATAACATCTTTCATTCACTCTCTCTACTTTTACATTATTAATATGTTAAAGTTTTTTTTTTGCTTTCTTTTTGTCTGAAAGAAGAAAAACACATACTTATTGAAGTCTTGCATTCTGTGAGATGAAAACAGGCACTCTGGTTCTTCCAGTGTCATCTCTCTTTTCTTGTACTTTATGGATGATGTGTTTTGAAGTTCTGTGGAAGAATGCTATAATTTAAAATATTTTAACATAGAAGTCTTTCATCCATCCTCGGGAGGAAGATGAAATCTTTCCAAGCTGTAAGAGTTTCTGAAGAAATTTTGAAAATTACTTTTGCTCTTTATACATAATTATTACTATATTTTAAAAGGAAATACAATGATCTAACTTCAGTTCTAACTCCATTGTTTCAGAATACCATCTTTATCAAATAATAAGAATTGTAAATCATAATAGCCTAGTATTTTGAGTGTTTCCCTTGGACAAATCTCTGATAAATGCTCTAAGTAACTTGTCTAACTTAATAGTCACATCAACACATAAGTTAAATATTTATATAAGCATTTTGCAGATGAAGAGGCTGAAGCACAGGAGTGTAAGTAACTTTACTACTAATAAAAAAATACATTTTTGTTGTGAATCCATTCAATTTGTTTCCAGCGCCCATTCCATCAAGCACTGAGCAAAATTGCCCTGCTCCTACTGTCTCCTATATGCGATTACATAAGTCTCAGATGTCGTTTTCCTCTAGTATAAATATTATATTATTTTAATTACCATTGATTTGTAGAATATGAAGCTAGAAATCTGGTCTCTCATTCTTCTTTATTATTATTTTAAATAATATTCTATACTGTATATTACTCATTGATTGTATATTATCAATATAGTAATTTTGAATCAGAGTATCAGGTTTCATAATATACCTCATAAGGATCCTGATTAGTATTATATTGAATTTATGATTGTTTTAGGAAAAATGTTTTTTATATAATTTTGAAGCTTTATATACACTAACATGGTGCGTCTCTTTATTAAGACATTTTACATGCCTTTCATAAAGTTTATACTCTTCTTTATTTAGATCTTCAATATTTCCTGATAGCTATGTTTCAAAGGGATAAGGAGTATTTTTGCTATTTTGAATGGCATTATTTTTCTTTAAAAAATCAATGTTAAAAAATACATTATCGATAGTTTATGAAGATTCTTGATTTTTTAGATTTAGTTTTAAAATAACATTAGATTTTTTAAAAAATTGGTATCCTGTATACCCTTCACCTAGCTTCCCTTAATGTGAGCATCATGTATGTCAGTGGCATAATGATAAGAACCAGGAAATTAATACCCATGCAAATACTATCAACTGAGATAAAGATGCTATTTGGATTTCACCTGTTATTAAGGTCTCTTTCTGTTCCAGGATCCCACACCGAATTTAGTTTTCTCCTTCAATCTGTGACATTTGTTCAGCTTTTCATTGTCTTTCATAACTTTGGCATTTTTAGAGTACTGAACAGTGATTTTTTTAGACTTTCCCTCAATTAAGGTTTATCTGATATTTTTTCATGATTAGACAGACATTATGCTTTATTAAAGAATAGTACAGAAGTGACATGTCCTTTTTAGTATTTTATATCAGGTTACACGATGTCAATGTATCTTGTTACTGGTGATATTACTCTTATCACTTGGTAAAAGTGGAGTTTGCTGGGTTTCTCCAATGTAAATTTCCTATTTTCCCCCTTTGTAATTAACAAACATCTTGGGGGCTATACTTTGAAACCATGCAAATATTGTGTTTTTCCCAACCTTTGGCTCTCTAATTTTGTCATCCATCATTAAATCTTGCCCATAGCCGTCATTAGTGAGAACTCTACTTGTCATTTTTTCATTCCTTTTACATTTGGAATTCTTCTTTAAGGAAAAACTTTCTGTCTCCCTTGTTTATGTATTTACTTACTCAAGTATTTATATCCATTTAGAATCATAGATACTAATTTTATTCTATGGTTTTTAATCCAGTACTATCCTTATTTATTTTGTTGCTCAAGCCATTCCAGTTTTGTCTCTTGGGAATACTTTCTGGTTGTCCCCTGTACAGTTTTTGACACGTCCTTATCATTTTCATAAGCACTTTCTTACTTTCTGGCACAAGAGGTTCCAGGAGCTCTGCCTCTTCTCTGGGGAGCTCTGGTTCTGATTTTTGTGAGCTGATACTGAGTTTTAAAGTATGTAAAAGGCAGGATATTTTCTATTCTGAAGTATATGGGAAAATATTTCCCTAAATATTTTTCATCTTAGTTTATTATTATATGTCTCTATCATTATATGTTTCTATTTCTATTTTATAGATAATCTAGGAACATTGGTGTGATTTTTTTTTTTTTAATGACCTAGATCTCATAGCTAGGGAGTGGCAAAAATTTGAGCTTGGTACAGTTCTTCTGATTTCAGTATTCATACTCTCTGTCCATACCACTGAGCCTATCATAGGTGGAGAAATGTAACACTCTTATCAGAGTGTTAAGCATGTAAGGCTCTGTTCTTATTAAACCATGGTGTTTATAGCTTCTGTAATTTTCCTGAAATCTCCTGCTAGGCAGCTCTGACACTGTACTCAGCCTGTTCAAGGTCATATACCTGGTATCTAGTAATGAGATTTACACTCAGGTCACCTTGATTTAAACACTATCCTACCCTGCATTCTTGAAAAATGAGCAATCTGATGAGATATTAAATTTCAAAAACTTTTCTGATGAAAAATATTAATTAATGGCATCACAAATCTTAGAATTTTGTATATACTTTGATCAGTCAATAACTTCAAGAATTTGCTTGAAGAAATATGAATAATACATTTTGATTAAATTATGGATACAAATGGCAATCTTTTGTCTGTGGCTGTATATTATCTTTGTAATTTCAAAATAATAGTAAAATGGATAGTTCAGTGCTAAAGATCTATGAGTAAGGGGACACACACACACAAATTTATTGTGGCTCTTAATTATTTTTTTAATCATAATAGTTCATATTCTGGCAAGTGCGACCTTTTTGCAGGGGCAGTTTTTGTATCTGTTACTCGCAGGCCACCTAGGATGTAGTTCTCTATAGCAATTTCACAGAAATGGCGCTAAATAGGAGAAAATAATCAATTCTATAACTTGTCAAATATGAGAGAAATACAAAATCCCAATGTACTTCAACAGCAGCATGAGTTTGGAGCATGAAATTTCCCACAGATTTCATAAGTGACAGAATATTTTTGATTTTGGTTTGCTCATCTTTGAAATAGTTTTGATAATATCTACCCATGAAGGTAGTGCAAGGATTAAGTCAGATACTATAGGTAAAGCCATCAGCGCACTGCTTGGCATGGATGAGCTGCTCTGTTAATGGTGGGTGTAACCGATGGCCTTATCGTTGTAGTCATGAATATTGATTGTTGTCATTACTAGTATTAAGATTAATTACAGTCTCCCATGCATGTGCCTATATTTAGTCTGGAATTAGAACTTTTTTCCTTCTTTATAAAACAAGTTTAACTGACCTGGTGCAGCTACACTAAGAGATCCCTGCAAGTACTTTGCTAAGAACTGAATTTGGGAACTCTGATCCTGGCAAAGACTGAAGAGAAGGACAAGAACCCACTTCACTCAGCAATATTTTATAACACAGTCTCAGAGAGGACAATTGCCTTCCTCACGACAGTTTTATTATTACAGCTTTCATCTCAACAGGCAGAATAAATACAACCTTCATAAGATGTGCTCCAGATAGGCCAGCAAATATTACACTGACTTCTAACACAGGAAACACTGCTATTATGAATGTAATATTGTCATGTTTGTTTTGTGCTTTGGAAAACCAATAGCTAGACTATTGAATATAAAACTGTTTTGTAGAAATGTTAATCATCTGTTAAACTATATTAATATGAAGCAGTTTCTCTTTCCACTTTCCAGATCTTGTACTCTTTCTATTTGACATACAAACATTCAGGTTATAGATTAATTGTTCTTTATATTAAGGTACATGTGACTTCCAGATGAGATTAGAAAACATGCTGAAGTCTGCCTTAAGATATTTGCATTAAAAACACTCAGGGTAAATGCTTTTATTTTTGAAACACTAAGGTAACATTTTCATTGAAGAACATTTTCATTGAAGAAAAAAGTTAAAACAGGCAAAATAAAAATTATTCTTATTCTAGCCTAGTTTGTTCCCATCCTCAATTCTACCCTAAGGATATAATCCTAGATTTAAAATTGCTGATTTTAGGGATATGCATTTTGAGACATATTAGTTACTTGGGTAATCTTTGAGCTCTAAGTTGGGTCTGCCTGAGTTCATATTCTGCATTCTTAGATAAATTTCTCTATGCTCCATTCTTATATAAACTTCTCTATGCTCCATTCATTCAACAGATATTTATTGAGCTTCAACTATGGGCCATGCATCATTCTAAGTTCTGGGGACACAACCAGCATTCCATGAAAATGATAAAAATCTGTACCCAAGTAATGCTTACATATTAGAGGAAAATCAAATTATAAAGAGATGTATGTCAGATGGGGCCTCATGGTTCTGTGTGTGTGTGTGTGTGTGTGTGTGTAGAGAGGAGAGAGACAGATAGACAGACAGACAGAGACAGAGGCACAGAGAGACAGAGACACAGAGATTTATTTTTAAAGAATTGGCTCATGCACGGGTGCCTGGGTGGCTCAGTCTGTTAAACATCTGCCTTTGGCTCAAGTCATGATCCCAGGGTCCTGGGATCAAGCCCCACATTCCACATTGGGCTCCCTGCTCAGTGGGGAGTCTGCTTCTCCCTCTCCCTCTACCCCTCCCTGTGTTTGTGCACATGCATGTGCTCTCTCTCTTTTTCTCAAATAAATAAATAAGATCTTTAAAAAAAAACACAACAAAATAATTGACTCATGCAATTACAAAGGCTGGCCACTCTAAAATTTGCAGAATAGGCTGGCAGGTTGAAAACCCAGAGAATAATTGACGTTGCTGTTTGAGGCCAAAAGCCATTAGGGGAGCAGGATTCCTTCTTTTTGAGAGGGGAAGTCAATCTTTTTTTCTTAAGGCTTTCAACTGAATGGATAAAGCCCACCCACATTATGGGGGGTAATTGGCTTTACTCAATGTCTACTGATGTAAATGTTAATCTTATTTAAATAATACTTTCAACACATTTGACCAAATGTTGGAGCCCTGTGGCTTAGCCAAGGTGATGCATAAAATTAACTATCACACAAGGAGACAAAATAAGGCCACTTCATAATTTTAATTAAACTAAGTAAAAAACAAGGTCAATGTGCCATCCACAAAATATCAAACATATCCTTTCTTCCAAAATAAAAGACCACTAACTACTTCTTCACAAAGTAAAACTTTATCCTCATTTTCTTTCTCTATAGGTAAGATTTATTGAGATATCCAACCATTGAAATGCCAATGTTTTCTGAAAGTACCCAATCTAGAACAAACTCCAATTTCCTTAGTTCCTCAACCAAATCCCTCAACCAAAATCTAAATCCTATAATAGGTTCTGATACCCACTTAATGAAATGTCACATGATTCCCATGGTACATGTTCAATCTGTGCAAGGAGTAATAAAACCAACTTGTTCAACTGTAGATATATTCCTGATGGACACTCTGGCTGTAAGGTATTGACATGGATAACAGTGCCATGTAAATTCACATATTTGATGGCTTAAAAATAAAAGATGTATTAGGATATAGTCTATGATTTACAAATAGTGTAGTATGATCTGTTTAAGAGGATGTAATGTAAGAGTGGTGGGGTAAGGTTAGTGAAGAGAGTAGGCTTGGTACCTCATGCCTAACATGGATATTTTATACTAAGGAAAAGGAAGCCAGAAGGAGTTAAAGAAGTAGCAGAATCAGATTTTAGAACACTAAGACACCTGATATTAGTTACTTTCCATCTGTCTTAGGTTGGCCACCTCAGGACTGATTATCTTATATGAAGCATGGAGGCCAAGACTTCAGTTTTTATAGAGAGAAGCTGAACCCAGTCAGAAAGCCTGTTCCCCATTAAATCCATATGAATGAAATTTATTTCTTTAATTTTTTTCAAGTTTTTATTTAAATTCTAGTTATTTAACATATAGTGTAATATTGGTTTTAGGAATAGAATTTAGTAATTTATTACCTACCTATAATACCTAGGACTCATCACAAGAAATATCCTCCTCAAAACCTATCATCTATTTAGTCTGTCCCCCACCCACCTCCTTTCCAGTAACCCTCAGTTTGTTCTCTATAGCTGAGTTTCTTTTATGGTTTGCCTCTCTCTCTCTCTCTCTTTTTTTTTTTTTTAGTTTCCCCTGTGTTCATCTGTTTTATTTTTTTATTTCTTAAATTCCACATATGAGTGAAATCATATGGTATTTGTCTGTCTCTGATGGACTTGTTTCACTTAGCATAATACACTCTAGCTCCATCCACATCATTGCAAATGGCAAGATTCCATTCTTTTGATGGCTGAGCAATATTCATATATATATATATATCTATCTCACATCTTCTTTATCCAAATGTCAAAATAGCCAAAATAGCCAGGAATATATCTACAGTTGAACAGGTTGGTTTTATTACTCCTTGCACAGATTGAACATATACCATGGGAATCATGTGACATTTCATTAAGTGGGTATCAGAACCTATTATAGGATTTAGATTTTGGTTGAGGGATTTGGTTGAGAAACTAAGGAAATTGGAGTTTGTTCTAGATTGGGTACTAGATTTGGGCTCTTTCCATAATTTGGCTATTGTTGATAATGTTGCTATAAACATTGGGGTGCATGTGTCCTTTCAAATCTGCATTTTTGTATCCTTTGGGTAAATACCTAGTAGTGCAATTGCTGAGGTGTAGGGTAGTTCTATTTTTAACTTTTTGAGGAACCTACATACTGTTTTCCACAGTGGCTGCACCAGTTTGCATTCCTACCAACAGTGTTGAGGGTTCCCTTTCTTTGCATTCTTGCCAATATCTGCTGTTTCTTGTGTTGTTAATTTTAGCCATTCTGACAGGTGTGATATCTCATTGTAGTTTTGATTTGTATTTCCCTGATGATGAGTGATATTGAGCATCTTTTCATGTGTCTGTTAGCCATCTGGATGTCTTCTTTGGAAAAATGTCTGTTCATGTCTTCTGTCCATTTCTTTTTTTTTTTTTTAAAGATTTTATTTATTTATTTGAGAGAGCGAGAATGAGAGAGAGAGAGCATATGAGAGGGAGGAGGGTCAGAGGGAGAAGCAGACTCCCTGCTGAGCAGGAAGCCCGATGCGGGACTCGATCCCGGGACTCCAGGATCATGACCTGAGCCGAAGGCAGTTGCTTAACCAACTGAGCCACCCAGGCGCCCCTTCTGTCCATTTCTTGACTGGATTGTTTGTTTTCTGGGTGTTGAGTTTTGTATGGTATTTATAGATTTTGGATACTAACCCTTTATCAGATAAGTCATTTGTAAATATCTTCTCCCATTCCATAGGTTAGTTTATGCATGAAATTTAGACCAGCAGGAAGAGAGTGGGGCAATGTGAGTTATGTGAGTTGATTGTATGATCCCATTACTTCTTTCAGAGAATGAAAACTGAATCTATAAAAAGCACTTCCATATAGCCTTTAATGACGGAATATCAAGTTATTGGAGGAAAGGGAACATTAGAACTATAGATCTTATTTTATTTATTTTATTTATTTATTTATTTATTTATTTATTTATTTATTTATAATTTTATTGTTATGTTAATCACCATACATTACATCATTAGTTTTTGATGTAATGTTCCATGATTCATTGTTTGTGTATAACACCCAGTGCTCCACGCAGAACGTGCCCTCTTTAATACCTATCACCAGGCTAACCCATCCTCCCACCCCCCTCCCCTCTAGAACCCTCAGTTTGTTTTTCAGAGTATAGATCTTATTTTAAACAAAGAAACCAAATTTCCAAAAATTAAGAGTGTGTGTTTACTAAGAATATTTTTTCTTAATTTGTTTTCTCACATTCCAGACCTTACAGGTGATCTCCTTAATCCTTACAAGTGCCCTTTTTAGTTCATCACATTCTCTTTCTTTCCAATTGAATGTGGTTACATTTCTTCACTAAATCCCTGTTTCAGAGAGAAACTCTCAGTATGTCCTTGACTTCATCTTTTTGTCCCTTCTTTTGTACTTTGACCAATCATTTATCCCACATTCCTTTTCTTTTGAATTTTGGCATGTTTACATCTGAGAAGATAGAACCAGCTAAGTGATCAGGAAAACGTTATACTACTATTACTAAGCAATTTTTATGGCTGAGAGAAAGCCCTAAACTGTGGAGGGTAATCCTGGAAATCAGTGTAGCATAATTATCACAACAAGTTATAGTTGTTGAATGACAGTAATATGATCAGATTTGTTTTTAGTGTTTTACATTAAATGTTTCAATAATTACAGCTATCAATATATTTTCTAAACATATGATTTTATTTTTATGTTTAGTGCTAAGGAACTTAGATCCTGAATATTAAAAAATCAAAAGTTACATAAGAATCATGTAAACATTTAATAAATTCCATAACAATTAAATTCTACTCTATCAATCCTGCTAAAACAGCAATGAACTAGCACACTCATTTTAAAATACAGTACAAAGGATAATTATGTACTATTACAGGGTCCTCTATCAAGGGTATAGAAAGGGGGTGAGTAGGGTGGGGAAGAGAAATAATAGAAAACTAAATCATTTGGGCCAATTAAGGATGGGTAGGAAGACATACTTCGAAGGACATAGAAGGTAATCATGCCATTCTGGCTACCTTATATTTCAAGAACTGGTACTGAAGATAAAAGATTGTTCAGATTCTCAGATTTATTGATAAAAACTGGGGGACCACAGGCAAATTTTTTTAACATCTCTGTTACTGAGTTTTATCATCTGGAAAATAAGATAGTAATAGTAACTATTTCATGGAATTGTTGCCACATTTTCAATTAGAAAATCTGTGTGATAATCACCCTGTTGAATGACAAGCACTAAATGTTACTGTTGTTTCTAATATTAGTGCAATTAAGTGGCTATTGTTAAGAACATTTATAAAGATATTCAACCTCAGGAGTTGTCAAATACCCACTGTAAATGAGGCACTATTTAATAAAAGGAAGACCAGTCTTTATTTCTACTACTGGTCAATCAAGAAAATAACTCTTCAAAAGCATTAAATTAAAAAAAGATTGTCATATATAATTACTTTAGAAAATTGACAAGTAGAATTAAATATATTATATATTTTTAAAATTATTTTTGAGTATAGTTGACACACAGTGTTATATTAGTTTCAAGTGTACAGCATAGTGATTCAACTTCTCTATGCGTTATGCTATGCTTACTACAAAAGTAGCTACCATCTGTCACCATACAACACTATTACAATACCATTGACTACATTCCCTATGTTGTGCCTTTTATTGTCATGACATATTCATTCTATAACTTGAAGCCTGTATCTTCTACTCCCCTTAATCCATTTTACTCAATCCTCGAAACTACTCCCTCATGCAACCATCAGTTTGTTCTCTGTATTTATAGGAATGATTCTGCCTTTTGTTTGCTTATTCATTTTTTAGATTCTACATATAAATGAAATCATACGATATTTGTCTTTTTCAATCTGACTTATTTCACTTCACATAATACCCTATAGCTCATCTGTGTTTTCACAAATCGTGTGATCTCAACCTCTTTTATGGCTGCATAATATTCTATCGAATACATATAGTACATCTTCTTTATCCATTCCCTATGGATGGACACTTACATTGCTTCCATATTTTGGCTATTGTAAATAATGCTGTAATAAACATAGGGATGCATGTATCTTTTCAAATTAGTGTTTTCATTTTCTCTGGGTAAATACCTAGTAGTAGAATTACTGGATCATTTCTAGTTTTAATTTTTTGAGGAACCTCCATACTCTTTTCTCCTGTGGTTATACCAATTTACATTTAATATACTATATATATTTCTGTGTGTGTATTGCATTGCATAAAATTTTTAAAGTTGAAGCAATGCAAAAGCTAGTATATACATATATAAATATATTTGAAATGAGAAAGGTGACATAATGAAATACATCAAGGAATATATTTCAAATAAAAAATGCATAATTAAACAGTATAATTAAAGGACAATATACCATGACTTTCTTCCAGAGTCATGGACTTCCTTCCAGAAATGCAAGGATAGAACAGTATTAGGAAATCTATGAATAAAATATACCAGATAAATGGATTGAAGGAGAAAAATTGCATGAAGATATATTATATATCTTGAAAAGACATTTGAAGTGACAATATCAGCCCTTCATAAAATATCCTAATAAAATTCATAATATGAATATTACCTTAGCATGAAGAATATAGTGGCTATTGGGAAATATTATATTAATTTCTAATAAAGTCAGAAGGCCAAAAAACTATTCTAAAGGTCTTATCCAACAGAAACATAAAAAAGAAAGAAATGGTCCATGTAAGTACTGGAAAAGAATATTTAACATGATCACAATTTTTAGCTGATTTAAGTGTTTTCTAATGGGACCCAACAAACTCTCACAAATGATAGAAAGTTTTAAAATGTTGTTGAGTAAAAAGTTAATATGTATTAGAGTTTTATATTTAACAGACATATAATAAAGAACACATTTGGCAACTGCAACAAAATAAAATACCTAGTAATAAATATGCAGTACCAAGAAAACTGTATTAAAAATATGTAAAATCTCTAGAAAGAAAACCTTAAAATGCTACCATGGGATACAAATGAAAACAAACAAAAGGGAGCATAGAGCATGATAAAAAGAGTAAGTATCATAAAAAGATATCAGTTCTCTATAAGTTAACAATTATCACAAAACCCACAGAAATTGTGAGCGATTTTAAAAGTTGATATGAAAAAAAACTAACAGGCATTTTACCAGATCCTAACCTGCTGAAGTTTTATCAGATCTTGAGAAAAGGAAAATACCCAAATACCCAAAATACCCTCTAGACATTCTTCTCACCTAAACAGGAGGAAAATAATTGAGAAAAACTGGTGAAGTTCACAGTCCAGGGGCACAGGCTCACTTAAAGATAATCCTAATCATAGGACTATAGAAGGCTCCCCCAACCCACACCACTACATTACTAAAGGCCTATTTACCACAATTCTTTTTACCCAGTACATCTTGACCACTTTTCAATAAAAAACTACAAGGCATATTGTACTAGAAGGCAAAAAGTGCATTAAAGGGACTGAAGAGGCATGAAAACCAGACTCAGATATGGTAGGGATGTTGGAACTATAGAAAACTCCTAGAAGATAACAAAGGAGAAAACCTAGATGACTTTGGGTTATGGGGCTGTCTTTTTAGATAAAACACTATATCTTTTCAAATTAGTGTTTTTGTTTTATTTGGGTAAATACCCAGTAGTGGAATTACTTGATCATATGGCATTTCTATTTTTAGTTTTTTGAGGAATCTCCATACTGTTTTCCATAGTGGCTGCACCAATTTACATTGGTATATGAAGGGTCCCTTTTCCCACCAAAAGTGTGTGAGGATTTCCTTTTCTCCACATCTTTGCCAACACTTATTTTTTAACTTTCTGATACTAGCCATTCTGACAAGTGTGAGGTGATATCTCATTGTGGTTTTGATTTGCCTTTCCCTGATGATGAGTGATGTTGAGCATCTTTTACTGTGTCTGTTGGCCATCTGTATATCTCTATGGAAAAATGTCTGTTCAGGTCCTCAGCCCATTTTTTAATTAGATTGTTTCTGTTTTGGTGTCGAGTTCTTTATGTATTTTGGATATTAACCCCTTATCAGAGATAGCAAAAATATTATCATTACTGTATAATGTCTGCAGGTAAGCAATTAAAATTATAATAAATTTTATTATAGTCTTTGGGTATAAGATATACATACACCTAAACACCTGCAACATCTAATTAGAAATAAAAAAAAAAAAAAAAAAAAAAAAAAGAATTCCTATTAGCAACTATATGTATATATATGTATATAATGCTTAGAAATATGTTTTTCAAAAGATATTAAAGAATTTTATAGAGAAAATAGTTAAAATATTTAGGGACATAGGCTAAAACTTAAATAGAGGGAGATATGTTTTCTCTGTCCTAAAAAAAATGGTGATTTAATCCTAATTACTATATGAATGATTGATCATTTTGTCACATTCTCACAATAATAGTTTATGTGACAAGACTAGATGGTCTTTGAAGTTAAGTCACTAAGCAGCAGATCTGTAATTCATTTTCTTTTCACTAAAGGATACCCAGTGAAAGAAAGAAAGAATTAAAAGAAAGAAGTAACCAGGTCAATATCTTCGTAAACTTTGTAGTAAAAACGCACTTGAAAAGAAGATAGTAGTATTTGCTGGCAAAGAATCCTTTATTATGCAATTCTATTTTCAGGATATCTAGGATATTAAGGATACCTGTTTATCTAGGATTTCTTTTGGTAAAGAACCTGTAATTTAGATCTATAGCATATGGTTCCATGTAAACTATGTATCTGGGTAAACATGGAGATGTTTCAGGAGTGTACACCTTGTTTAGAGAACTTGTATGTTTTTCTGGGACCATACAGTGTCTTGATTCTGAGAGAAGGAATCTGTATGGCATTGGAGGTCCTAGATTTCTCCCTGAATTACCTGTACTTTAAGATTATTTGTATCCTTGTAATTAATAGTCAAGCTTGATGATGGGTAAGGTTTCTGATTCATATTAGCTGATGTGGCAATTTGATCCTTTGTGTTATCTCAAATACAAAAATTAATATGGAAGAGTAAAAGGGAAACATAGTACATGATTTATTATTTAAAAAAAAAAAAGAATTAGGGCGCCTGGGTGGCTCAGTTGGTTAAGCAACTGCCTTCGGCTCAGGTCATGATCCTGGAGTCCCGGGATCGAGTCCCGCATCGGGCTCCCTGCTCGGCAGGGAGTCTGCTTCTCCCTCTGACCCTCCTCCCTCTCATGCTCTCTGTCTCTCATTCTCTCTCTCTCAAATAAATAAATAAAATCTTTAAAAAAAAAAAAAAAAAAAAAAGAATTAGAAGTATTGACTTGCTATGCCAGATATCAAAGCTCACTTTAAATCCATTGTAATGAAATTGGGTACTTTGGGTGAAACTAACACACTAGAGCCAAAAATGGTATTTTAGACTACGTGTAAATCAATAACTTCTGTTATAGAAGATACCACCCAGAGAGTAAAAGGTAAACTTCAGGATGGGGGAAAATATTTGCAAAACAGCATATTTTATTTTATGCATTTGCTCACTAAGAAAATTATTCTCTTTGGAGATTTGATTAACTAGTTCATTTTTGGTGAACACCATACTTGATGGTATACTCTTTTATGGTATACATTTATAAAACATTTTTTAAGAGCAGATTGGAGAGTCATATTCAATTTATTAGCACATTAGAAAAACATCAAATGGATTTTTAAAATAATTTATAATCCTTCACTTAAAATATTTATGATAAATCATTCACAATTACAAAAATAACTCCTTGCTATGAAGATGGGATTTTAAAAGATTTTCATTTCTCCCAAGTAGTGTGTGTATCTCTGTGTTCTTTAAGGCATACTTGGTTTAGTGCTTCCATGCTATGCCACATTTAGATGGTTTCCATGGAGATAATTTCTGCTTAAGCTTAGGTGAGAATTTAAGTTAATTTTTTTTAAAGTTAATTTTAAATGAGTTGAAGTGGAATTTTCATGAAGTGAATGGTAACTATATTTATCTAGCTTATCAGTTTTAAACCCCCAAATCGGTGAAGTTTTTTTTTTTTTTTTTAATCCATAGGTTTTCTTCTCCTTTTTAGCCTGTGCCTATTTCCTCCTCTACCTCCTCCTTCCTCCTTTCTCCTTTCCTTTTTTTTTTTTTTTCCTACCTCATCCCACTTTTTGGACATTATCTTCCTTACTTCACCTTCTGCTTCCTCCTTCTACTTCTTAATGAAAATAATAATTTTTTAGTGTAATTGTAGCAAATAACTAGAAAAATAATTTTACTTTTTAAATTGAGTATGCTCTTGTTTTGATTATTTGGTTGTCTGTAACATTTTACAATGTCTACAAATACAGATGATCATTGAGCATTGAGATTACTTTTTTTCAGGGTAGGGAGTACTTCTCTCTTAACTCAGCCCAGAAGGAGAGTTTTCAAAGATCTGCCTGGAGAGCTTGGTATGTGTGTGTTGAAGTTGGTGGGACATTGCAGAGTCAGACCCACACCCCTGTAATAGGAAAGTAAGAGGCTGGCTGCAGTAGTCTGTGGAGCAGACGTGAGGTCTGAGATTTGGGAAATGCTCAGTCACACCAATAACAGAAGGAATGTGCAAGTTTCCTATGGAGCAGAGGTGGAGGAAAAAGACTGTATGGTTACTAACATAACATAAAAAAAAAAAAAGATTGGGTCTAAGACAGAAAAAGAAGTAAGACTCTGTGGGCCATGGAACCCCAAGGGAGAGAGAGCCTGTGAGGAGGAGAAACTGTAGATTGAAGGGTGAGTCCTGGGTGGACAAGCAAAGAATCCGCACATTAGAGGATTCCTACAACAAGGGGAAGTCTCCCAAGAATCTGTAAAACCATCCCACAGGAAACAGATTCAACTCTAAATGTGCCTCAAGAGGATATGAGACACATTTTAAAGGGAACTCATGAAGGGAGACATGTGTCCTTATCTATCTCCCTTCCCAGGTCAGCAGTGGAGGGTTCAAGAACTGAAGCTGAGTTAGGAAGTTGGGGGAAGCAGGGAAAATCACAAAAAGGTCAACCAAACTTGTCCCCTCCTCTCAGTAGACTTTCCACCATTGGTGGGCCTGAGCTGATTGAAAGGAGAAGCTTTAACTTTAAATTATTTCAGAGGACTGGGCATCTGAATTATTAAATTAACATCATTCTTGTGTATAGGGACCAATGGCCTTTTTCTTTAGTTACCTAAGAGTAAATAGAGAAGTGATGTTTCTTAGCTAAATAGTCACTTACAGGCAAAGGAAAAACTAATCTGAGAGGGAAGGTCACAAAGAACCATGAGGTCTGAGAGAGATGGGGAGTCCTTTGATGATGATTTCCTCCTCATTCTGTTTTTAGATTCATCAAGCCCACTAAATAAACATTCCATTTCAAGTCATCAATCTTTTAGCCATCTTTTAGCTTATCTGTTGTCTTAGAATTCAGTGGTTTGTTTAGCCACCCCCTAAATTTGGGGTCCCAGTGATTTTTCTAGCATTTTTTTTTAGTATCTCTTAAAATTTTATTTATGGTAAAATTGTTTTTACTTTGCAGATGATGAAGTATCAAGCACTGCTAAAAGGACAATTATAGTAATCTACTATTTCTATAAATATGGGTTTCTGGATAATATTTAAGTGTTAACTTACTAACACAGCTGACATATATGATCAATAGACTAGCGTGTTACTGTTATGCTGACAAAGGGAAGTGCACTATTTGCAAAAATTCTGAGTAAAATCACTAGTCAACATAAGAAAGGCCACATTTCCAGGCTGATACTTTCAAATTAGTATTTGCATTATAAAAGAATCATTGCTCTTCATAAACAAACAGCAGATCATTCAGAAAGTGTCTAATGGGGCGCCTGGGTGGCTCAGTTGGTTAAGCGACTGCCTTCGGCTCAGGTCATGATCCTGGAGTCCCTGGATCGAGTCCCGCATCGGGCTCCCTGCTCGGCAGGGAGCCTGCTTCTCCCTCTGACCCTCCCCCCTCTCATGTGCTCTCTCTCTCTCTCATTCTCTGTCTCAAATAAATAAATAAAATCTTTAAAAAAAAAAAAAAGAAAGTGTCTAATGAATGTGGAACACATCACTTTTATAGAATACATATGGTGAATAAATCAAGGTTTAGCTTGATAACACAGCAAGCAATCTGGTAAGCAACAGTTAGTGTATCATCTCTGTGTTGGCTAAGACCCTGTTGATATGACAAATTTTCATTTATTTTAGATGGAGAGAAACAAAAAACTTAAACTTTTTGTGCACTAGATGTATAAATAGTGTAGGTCTTCTCCTGCCTTTCTTTATTTGATCTTCCTAAAACATGTCTCTAAAGGAGTTATTATTATTTGCCTTTGACAAATAAAGAATAACTGATCACAACAAATTCTTCAAGTCTTATTTTGCTTGTTATCTCTTCAGATCTTAAGAAGTACATCTTTAGCTCCCTAAAATCACTCCTTCCTTGGCTTTGGAAATACTGCTCTCTCCTGGCAATTTTACCTCTCAGGGTCTTCCTTTTCCCCTTCAGTCTGATTCCTGTTAGGTGCATAATTAAAAGATTTCCTAGAGAGACAGGGAAGAATAACAGAACATTTATTATCATTACTTCCATGTCATTATGCTACAGGCCCTAGCTAGTGCAATATGGCAAGAAAAAATATGAAATATATAATAATTAGGAAAGAATATATGTTATTTTTGTCAGATAACATTATTGTGAACACAGAAAAATAAAGAATCAATGAACTATTAGAATTAATAAGTAAGTGTAGCAGGTTTACTACATGCAACTTGCTATAAAATTAATTATAAATTGCATAAAAATATCATTACAGTAACATCAAGTATCTCAAATAAAAGAATAGATCTAATGAAAATTGAACAAGCTCTCTATCCTAAAAACTACAATCATATTAAGAAAAATTTAAAAACATCTAAATAAATAGATGGTCATATCATATTGGACAACTCAATATTGTTATGATGAGCTCTCCTCAAATTGATCTATAGATTCAGTGCAATCTCAATCAGCATCCTAGCAAAGCATTATTGGAAATTAACAAATCAATTCTAAGCTGCAAAATGGAATACAAAAGGCTAAGAATTTTCAAGGCAAACTTGAAAAAGTAGAACAAATTTGGAGTGGTTACATTATTATATTATATTATATTATATTATATTATATTATATTATTATATTAATTTAAAACTAAAATTTTCACACCTTTTTTTGTCCATTTAATTCTCACTCAACTTTCAAATCTGACCTTAAATTCTAGCCTTTTCAAGACCGCCAAATAATTTGGTACCATAATCCTATATTTTCCCCTGTGCCATTAATCATCCTTTTTATAATTTCACTTATTTATTTGTTGGCTAATTGAACATAATATTTAAAAAAATCACTTATTATTTGTAATGCTTAAAAAATTATAAATATTTCAAACATATAGAAAATATTGGAAGCACTCAGTAACCACTTTAACTAGTATTCATATATGTTAATACTAACTTTAATATTAATACTATATTCTAATGATGATTTACATGTAATCATTATACCTATATATGTATCTGTATATAGTCACATCTAGTGAGTGGATCCTGAAGATGATGTTGAGCATCCTACAATGCACAAAACTGCCCATTAGACAGAGAATTATCTGATGAAAAATTACAATTGTGCTGTTGAGAAAGCTTTTCACACAGACACATATATCCTCCAATTTTATTCCTTCTTCCCTCACTAACCAGAAACAGCCATGTTCCTGAAGTTAATATGTACATTTATTGGTTTAAAATACTTACATTCTTTGCTGGATCATGAATCCCTTGAGGGCTGGGATTGTGTCTCTCTGTCTTTGGTATACTCCAGTATCTAATATACAGCATCTAATGTAACATGTGAGTTCCAGGCCCATATACTTAATATGTTTTTTATCTGATTGTCTACATTTTTAAAATATTTGTCAGTATTCCATTTTACTTTATCTGCTGGCATCCTGGCTTCATCTTTTTGTATTATTGTTATGTGTTATTATCATGCCTCTTCTGGGAATTGCACTACATATAACTTTTCAAAATCATTAACCTCTTCAAAATGTAGCACTTCAAAATGTAGAAACCTTTTGTAGGACTATATAAGCTCCTTTGACCATCCCCAGTGTAATTCATGTTATAGTTTTCCATATACATTATATCTACATATATTGAAACACAAAGCAGGCAAATTTTGCTCTAAATGGTCATACCTATATTAAAGAAGGTAAGAAAAAATATTTTATATTTATCCAGATATTTACCATCTCTACTGCTCTTTATTGTTGAAGATGCAGGTTTCCCGTTAGTATTTTTTCTCTTAAGCCTAAAGAACTTTCTTTAGTATTTCTTATAAAGCCTATATGCTGGCAAACAATGGTCTCCTACTTTCCCTTCACTTGAGTATCTATTTAATCTTCATTCACCATGAGCATTTCTTCTTGAAGATCTCACCACAGTGGAATGGTGATTCCATATTCCCCCAGATTTTTTATAATGCACTAATGATTTGGTTATAGACATCTCTTCTGTTAGGATGTAAAATCCTTGAGAGTAGAGTCATAGTCTATTTTCTGTCTATGTCTCTGTTGTCTAACACAGTGTCTGATACTTACGTGGAATTCAAAATATGTTTGCTGAAGAAGTGCGTGAATGAGGCTTTGAGAATTGAGATATTTCTAACTTCAAGGCCTGGGATATTTCTAATAAGCCAGCTTCTGTTTATTTAACATTTTACCAAAAATTATTTTATTTGCTAGAATATAAACACACACACACACACACACACACAAAGCATCTCCCCAAGTAGTTCTTCTACAATTTTTCTGGCTTGAGAAAATTCTCATTCTCACCCTTTCTGCCCTCATTCTCATTGGATGGCTTTATTATTACCATCTTTACAAGGACAATGGGATATTGAGTATGCATTCTCATTTTTATCTTTTTCCTTGTCTCTCCTGTATATAATGCTCACTGCAAAAGGACTCACCATTGCAGATTTCCTTTTACTGAATAGTACAAAACTCAAAAAGAAGGGGAAATTGGTATTATTTAAATATCTAGTTGTTGTCAAATGCTTTACTTAGCTTTATCTCATTATATTTTCAAAATCCTATAAAATTACCAATATCCATTTTCTAAATGGGAAATTGAGCACTGGGTGTTATATGCAATTGTTGAATAACTGAACTCTACATCTGAAACTAATGATACACTATATGTTAATTAATTGAATTTAAATAAAATAAGATTAAAAATAAATGGGGAAATTGAGGTCAGGAGGATTTAGTATCAGAGATAAAGTGAGTATCAGAGTTTTATGATTTGAGTCTACAAATGCCTGCTTCCCAGGTTTGCCCTAGTTCATCATGCTGTATACCAAAGGGGTATGGCAGTGAAGATTTACTATAATTCATTATGTAGATGTATTACTCTTACAGGAAATTAACCAAAATTAGAAATTAGAGATCAGCCCCAAAAAAGAGAAATGTGGACTGAGGACAAGGGAGCAATTGGAAGAAGAGAACTATTTATGGGTAGTGCGACTGAGGAATTCTGGGAAGGGAATCAGAAGAAACTCAAGTCACTACTTGTATCATTTTGTTCTTTCCACTCTTGCTTCTTTGGAATTTTGTTCCATCAGATATAGTTTCTGTCTTTTCTTCTGGCTCTTGCCTATCTATCTTACAAGGCTGTCCATTAAAAAAAGAAAAAAAAAAAGAAAAACATATCTCCCCTTGTGATACCTTCTTAGTTCCTGTCGTCACATTTTTATTTCATTTTCAAATATTTTGTAAGTATAATTTTTCACATGTATGCCCCTATGCTCGAATTTTGAGTTCAAACTTTTCTTTCAGCCAGAACTTCTTGGGAAAGGCATCCAGAATTGGATGATCACTAAATCAAATGTTCTTCCATCCTTTTCAGCAACTCAACAAGATCTTACATGATTAACACATGTCTTTCTTTGAAAATATTCATTTCTTAGACTTCTCTGTCTGGATCTTATCTTTCTCTGACCCTAACTTTCCTGTCTTCTTCTTAGACATTTTTTTTCCCTCCCTTCCTTGCAACATGGGTGTTTCCTATTCCCCTGTCTCTACTTTCCTTTTCCTCCCTTACACTATCACCACACACAAGTTCCTTCTATTCCTCTGGCTACTATATTGTCTCTGCTATCTGTATGACTCTTAAATCCCTTGAGATGGCTCCATACTTCTGATAATAAAATGATACATAACAAATTCTGATTGGCTTTTCCCTCACTCCAGAAACCATAACCAAACCTCACTGCACATCTTAATCTCCAGTTTCACAGTTGCAGTGGTTGTCCTCCTAGATATCTCTCTGACAGTTCAGATCAAAAGTACCCTAAACAGGACTTATCCTCCTCCCCCTTACAGTTCCCCAATATCTCTATTGTTAATGGCAATAAAATGACTCATGTCATCCCATCTTGAAACTTCAGATTTATCTCGGTTTCTTTCTCTCCTTTGACATTTCCACCTGCACTTAAGAGGCATTCTTTGATAAATTTATTCCTGAAATGTTGTATTGCTTGAGATGCCATAGGTATTACTTTTAGGAGGCAGAAGTTGGGATTGACCACCTGATCTTGGATCTTAGTTCTGCCACTTATTGGTGTATGAGATTACATAAATCACTTAATCTAGACAATTGGGATAATAAAATTTCATAAGATGGCTGAAAAATCAAATGAATTCATGTGTATAAACCACTTGGCAGGACTCAGTAAAAATTAAGTTTTATTACTGCTCAGGCAATCTTTATTAGTTTTTTTTTTTTTTTCCTCCAAAATGAAGACCTATACAAATTTGCTATATATTTTTAGGGAAGGATAATTATTTTTAATTCCTGAAATTTCTTTCCATGTGCCTGGAGCCTTCCTTTTCACTTATCTGTGCCTATTTCAGTGTAGGTAGGTGATATGAATTATCTTACTGAAAAACACACAGATAAACCCATCTTGGAGACTCAGATCAACCACTCCTCTTTTGCAATGAGCTGACAACTAACCTGCCCTTATTCAGGGTTGTAGGACTGGCTGGGTGTGTTAGTCTAGTTATGAAGTTCAGTTAGTAGGCTTATTCACACTGAACTCGAACTTAGCTTCTATCAACATTAATGACCACAGTCTGGCCAATATCTGTTCTTCCATTATCTTTCTTCTCAAAAGCTGAGAAGATGAGTTCCTCTTCTGATGCCACTTGGAAAAACACACATACCACTACCAAAGCTCATTCCTATCATGCCATTCAAAAGAAAAACTATGTATTTATTTAGATATTCATTTAACAAATATGAGCTCAAGAGAGGGATTGGGTAGTTGGAGGGGGGTGGCAGCATCTAAATAATGTTTTGGTGCATGTTGAAAGAGAGAGGAAGTAAAACCACTGGGCTGTGCTTACACTCTTCCTCATTGATTTTTCTTTTAATGCTTAAAGCCTTATAGGGACTCTATAATGCTGAACTTTGTCATACCAGATTGATCAGATAGATGCAGAGCCTTGGTCTTTTGTGCTTCTACTACATTTAGTTTATACAGCTCTCATCATATTTATCACACCCCTCCCTGTATTATACTTGCATGAATTTTTACTGTAACTCTTCAATGAGAGAGCAAACTTGTCCATGAGAGACACTGTATTTCAAACAGCTATACCAAGAACTATTGTACCAAGAAGAATGTCAATAAATATTTGATGAATGAACTAATATATACCAGTAGAAACTGTATTATCTTTTCAATCAAACAGACATAAATTTAATATCAACTTTTTCTCTCACTAGGCACTCTTCTTTCTCATACATAAATTGGAATAATAATACCGAAGTGATCTTACAATTAAATAAAATAATGTATGTGAACACACAAATCACAGTACCTGGAGATTGTAAATGGTCAATACATGTTAATGTGCTTACACATTGCCTAAATATTGGGGAAATATGCATAACTTGCAAGAACATTTCCTTCCATGAAAAGTACAGGAGTCAATTGTCTTTCATTACCAATTTCTTCAAATTGCCCAGCATAAGTACTTGGGGAAACTACTTTGATATTGATACTCTATTTTCTGTCTAGTGTGTATTTTGTAAAAGTTAATATCTGTACTGCACAATTTGCATACTTGGAACTGTTGGTTTATCAAAGAATTCAGGATGGCTGACAAATGCCCAAATAACTGTAATGAAGGCTATATTAGAAGATATGTCACCACCTAGCATTAATGACCATTAGTGAGGCAGTAGGGGAGCTCAGTGTGTTCTAAATCTTACTAACAAGATGACATTATTTAGATTTTTGTTTCAGTTGCTTAGTTACCAGTCTCTAAATCTTTTCATGCTGCTCATAAGAGTTAAAAAAAAAAAAGGAATGCCCACAGTTTTTCATTTTTCTTAAAAAATAACACACACATACAGATTGAAAGAAAACATCTCTCTTCTTAAGGAAGTCATGATTGGAGAATTGTAGGTGATTAGAGGGAGTGACAGTCCCTAGGTAAAATTCTAGGGAAAGAAGAAGATATTTTGGAAGAGAGATGAAGCAAAACTGAAGCAGGCATTAACCAGCAAAAGAATATGGACTGATATATTCTAACATTAGTACAAACAAAGCTGGTGTCTATTCATTAACAACAAAAAAGATAAACTGTGATTTGGGGCACTTTATTTGGACCATGACTGTTTACTTGATGTTTGTTTAGTGTTTTGTTTTGTTTTTTTTGACTTGTCTGAATAATTGGTAAGGACATGTCTGTCTTTTTTTTTAAGATTTTATTTCTTTATTTGATATATATAGAGAGAGAGAGCACAAGCAGTGCGGAGGAGCAGAGGGAGAAGGAGAAGCAGGCTCCCCGCTGAGCAGGGAGTCCAACATGGCTGGATCCCAGGACCCAGGATTATGACCTGAGCTGAAGGCAGACACTTAACAGACTGAGCCACACAGGTGCCCCTGGACATGTCTGTCTTCTGAGCATCAGTTAAGTCATGTTTGGTCCATGGACATTAGAAAGAATTCAACTGATACCTCTGACTTCATATTTTACTCCTGTAAAACTGAGATTGGAATTAAAGGAGATGTTAATTTAAGAATATATTTATTGTAGTAAATTATACAAAGATTAATAAAGTTGATTATCTTAACCATTTTTAAGTGTACAGTTCAATGGTATTAACTACATTCATATTATTCTGTAATTGTCATCACTATCCATTTCCAGAACTCTTCTCATCTAGAAAAACTGAATCTCTATACCAATTAGATAATGGCAATTTTCCCCTTCTCTCAGCTCCCGGCAAC
Organism: Halichoerus grypus; assembly: GCF_964656455.1. NCBI lineage: Eukaryota > Metazoa > Chordata > Mammalia > Carnivora > Phocidae > Halichoerus > Halichoerus grypus. The sequence goes on along the minus strand of NC_135712.1, from coordinate 151,115,824 downwards.
CACCATTCTGCTTTAGGAATTTGGCTGCTCTAAGTACCTCATATAAGTGAAACCATAGAATGTATATTTTTTATGATTAGCTTACTTGACTTAGTATAATGTGTTCAAGGTTCATCCATGTTTGTAGCATATGTCAGTAATTTCCTTCCTTTTTTGAGCTTGAATAATACTCCATTGCATATATATATATATATATATATATATATATATATATATATATATATACACACACACACCCCATTTGCTTATTCATTCTTCTGTCAAGGGACACTTGAGTTGCTTCCACATATTAGCTAATTGTGAATAATGTTGCTATGAATGTGGGTGTACAAATATCTCTTTAAGACCCTATTTTCACTCCTTTCAGGTATTCATCTAGAAGTAGAAATGCTTAGTCATATAGTAATTATGTCTTTAATTTTTTTGAGGAGCACCATACCGATTTCCACAGAGGCTGTACCATTTTATATTCCTGCCAGTAGTGCACAAGGGTTTCAGTTTCTCCACATTCTCACCAATGCTTGTCATTTTCTGTGTGTGTGTGTGTGTGTCTGTGTGTCTGTGTGTCTGTGTGTTTCTTTCTTTTTTCTGATAGTAACTACCCACATGAGTGTGGGGTGGTATCTCATTGACTGTAGTAGTTTTGATTGGCATCCCTTAATGATTAGTAATCTTGAATGTCTTTTCATGTGATTATTGACTATTTGTGTATCTTCTTTGAAAATATGTCTATTCAAGCTCTTTGGTCATTTTTGAATTTTTTTTGTTATTGAGTTTTATGAGTTCCCTATATGTACAGGATATTAATCCTTATCAGATGCACAATTTGTAATATTTTCTCCTGTAGGTTGCCCTTTTACTTTGTTGATAGTATATTCTGATGCACAATTTAAAAAATTAATGAAGCTCAATTTTTCTGTTTATTTTTCTTTTATTGACTATGCCTTTGTTGTTATAGCCAAGAAATTATTGCCAAATCCAATGTGCTTAAGCTTTTCCCTATGTTTTCTTTTAAGAGATTATTAGTTTTACACCCTGTATTTAGATCTTTGATCCATTTTGAGTTAATTTTTTTTATGTGGTGTTAGGTAGGATCTATGTTTATTCTTTTGCACGTGGTTATCCAGTTTTACTAGCACCATTTGTTGAAAAGACTGTCCATCCCCCACTGAATGGCCTTGGCCTCCTTGCTGAAAATTATTTAACCATATATACGAGGGTTTATTTCTGGGCTTTTTATTCTAGTCCATTGATCTCTATGTCTGTCTTTATGCCAATACCATATGGTTCTGATTACTGAAACTTTTGTCAGTCAGTTTTGAAATTTGAAAAGTCAGTCTGAGTCCTGCAGTGTTGTTTTCTTTTTCAGGATTGTTTCGGTGATCTGGAGTCCCTTGTGATTCCATGTGGATTTTAGGAAAGATTTTCTATAAATGTGAGACTTGAAAATTTTGATAGAGACTGCATTGACTCTGTAGATTGTTCTGGGTAATATTGCCATTTTAACAATATTGACTTCCAATCCATGAGCATGGGATGTCTTTCCAGTTATTTATGTCTTCTTAAAATTCTTTCAGCAATTTTTGATAGTTTTCATTAAATAAGTCTTTCACCTTCTTGACTAAGTTAATTCCTAAGTGTGTTATTCTTTTGATGCTACTGTGAATGACATGGCTTTTAAATTTCCTTTTCAGGTTGTTAGTATATAGAAATACAACTGATTTTAGTGTGTTGATTTTTAATTTTGCATTTTGATGAATTTTTTATTACTTTTAACAAATTTTGTGCACTATTTAGGTTTTTCTATGTATAAGATCATAACATTTGTAAACAGAAAAACCTTTTTCTATGTAATTTGGAAGCCTCTTGAGTTTTTTTTTTTTTTTTTCTTGCCTAATTGTTCTGGCTAGTACTTCCAGTATGACGTTGAATAAAAGTGGTGAAAGCAGGCATCCTTTCCTTGTTCTCGATATTAGAAGAAAAGCCTTCAGTCTTTTATCACTGAATATAATGTTCTTTGTGTATTTTTCACATGTAGAATTTATTATGTTGAGGTAGTTTCCCTCTATCCCTAGTTCCTTTTATTCTAAATACTAATAATATGAAAAGATGTTGAATCTTGTCAAATGATTTTTCTGCATCAATTAAGATGATCATGTTTTTTTCCCTCTGTTTTACCAATATAGTGTATTCTGTGGATTTATTTTTATATGTTGAACCATCCTTGCATTTCAGGAGTAAATACCACTTGATCATGATGTACAATCTATTTGATATGCTTCTGAATTCAATACGCTGCTATTTTGTTAAGAGTTTTGTACCAATGTTCATAAGGGATATTAGTTGGTAGTTTTATTCTTTAGTGTCTTTGGTATTAGGGTAATGCTAGTTTCATGGTATGAGTGGGAGAAGGGGCATATTCTGCTCAATATGCTTTTGCTAGGTGAAAAAACATTAGAACCAAACATTTACTATTTAATCTAGCAAAATAGTGTTCATTCATGGCCTGGCCTTAATAGAATAAATTTCAATAGAATTGAAGATGCAAACCTGATTGAAGTGGCTTCGAAAGAGAATGGGAAAAGAGAAATGGAAGACAGTCATGATTTCTTTCAAGGAATTAGTTGTAAGGGTAAGGAGAGAAATGATGCCATATTGAGGGTGAAGTAAGTCAAGAGGGGTTTGTGTTTGCATGTTTGAAGGTTTGTTCAAATGGAGAAATAAGAACTGGTTTTAATGCTGATAGGAGTTATTTAATAGTGAAGAAAATCATATTTCAGACCTAGTGCTCAAATAAATGAACTGGCCTTCAGTAGGAACACTGATACTCCTCTTGGTGATGGAGGAGAAGGTGAAGCATGTGGACCCCAATATAAGTGGCTGAGTTTATATGGTGGGAACTTGTGGATATGTTACTTTGATTACTTCTAGCTTTTCAATAAAATGTAAACAAGGGCATCTGCTGGTAATTAAGATGGAGAGGAAGTAGTGGTGTTTTAATGTGTATTTTTGTTTGTTTTAGATTTGTCTTTAAATATATTGTGTCTTGGAAAAGCTACCTATTAATAAAACTCAGATGTGTGAGATGTGATTGATACTTTTCAAGAGAGCATTTCTGCTTTTGTAAAAGTCTTCTTCAGATTCCGCTGTTCTTAGACTGAGCGAATACGTACATATCAGCTTGGGAAAGTTTGTTTGTTTGTTTGTTTGTTTGTTTGTTTATGATGACTGAAGACTGGACCTACCAGGCAGAAGACACCAGGAAACATTCAAACCCAGTAATGCATTTTCCAGCACGTATACATCCCCTCACATTTACAGAGACAGGAGAGAGAAAATAGCCAGCCACACAGTGTTTAATAGCATGAGAACAAGTATGAAACTTTCCAGAGCATACAATTTCCCAGCTAATAACAGGTTCATTCAATTTGTCAGGGATGAGCGTTCATCTATCTCAGATGATAAAAGATCACAAGATCATTTCCAGGCAGAGAAATGTTTCCATTTAAACAATAAACTCCAGATACTCTTTCTAGGTAAATGACCTGAAATCTATTCTGTAATTATGACAAATAGGAGACAGCAGCACCACACATTGAGCTCATCAGCACCCTGCATCTCCACTGGAGACAAAATTCAAGTGATCATTCATCATTTCAATTGTATTAGCCACCATGTGCCTGCATTATTTTAGCATTAACCTTTCTCACCTAATATCTTTCAACAGAATTTACTTTAAATTGCTCAGAGAAAAGGTGGCTAACTTCTTTCAATTTGTGCATTTGGTTGGGGGTGGGAGGAGGTACATCTACAAGGATACAAATTAAACAAATTTTTATTTAGGTTAAAAGATAACCAATCAAAACCTGAAGATTGTTTGTATCTGGTTGATTTATTTTAGGAGGGGATAAGAGAGACAACTATGTCATATATTTTATGAGATGCTTGTATATGTGTGCATATATGACATATGGATTCCAATGTGCAATATAAAGTATGCAAAATCAACACAAATGTGGATGCAAGGGCCAAAATGTAGCCATTTATCATTCTTTTTCCCAAACATAAAATTGGTTTCTTTTCCCAAAATAAGAACATTTATTTAATCCTTCAAAACCTCTTCTTATTGGTTGGGAAAAGAGTAGCAAATTTACTGTTTCTTAAAATACCTTTAGGGAGATACTAGTTAGTAGGTGGTACAGGTACCCACTTGATTCCTTACTTGGGAATATGTATGGTGATTAACATAACATAATAATAATAAAAAATCAGTCAAAAGAAACAGAGACTCTAAAAGTTTTCAGAGTCCTTAGACGGTCAATCTTCTCTCTCAGGGTCTGGCAACTTTTTATCTAAAGTGACAAATAGTAAATGTTTTTGGTTCTATCGGCCATAGTATCAGCCACATCTACTCAACTCTGCCCTTGTAGCTCCAAGGAAGTCATAGGCAATATATAATGAATGGATATGGTTGTGTTCCAATGAAACTTTATTTACAAAAACAGGGGATGGGCAGGATTTAGCCCGTAGGTCAAAGTTTGCTCACCTCTGCTCTGTCCTACGGGCATGTCTCTTGTTTCTCTGCTAAAAAAAAAAGTAGTTATTATTTTTCACCACAGGAAACAGGCAATAAGTAACGAAATGAATCTAGTTGGAAATACAGAGAAGCTTTAATGATGTAGGTATAAAGTTTCTTAGTAAAAAAAAAAATCATTAACTTCAACTTACAAAATGAGAGTTTGTATGAAAGTATGGTTTCTTTACTAGCACTAAGTGCAATGTAGCAATGTATGTCAAGGTGGTTAAGAGGGTTATTGGAGACTCAAACACTGAGCATACCCCTTATCCCCTACTGGGTTCACACTTAACCTATATTTGTGATGGGCCTTAGGACAGGATGCACAAGATATTAATTCTCTAGTGGACTCAGTGTCTCTTGGAGGGAAGGTCCAAAGGAGAAGGTACCACTGTTTCCAGGCTCGTGGTGTCATCTGTGACTTTGTTGTGGGGATGGAGATGCTCAGAATATATATATTTCTGCTATAATGCCATATATGCATGTATGAGTGTATGTGTATCTATATCTATATATTTGTGTGTGTGTGTGTGTGGGTTCCAGAAAAATTTCAGTAACATAGCACACCAAAAATTACAGGGCTTATGGGGAAAATAGAGTAGAGGAAATCATTAAAAACTTATGAAACTTTATAACCATAACACTGGAAAAATATTAAAAATCAAAACAAGCAAACGGAAAAAAAAGATGAGCATGGTTAAATCTCCATTGTCATCAACATCATTATCACAAATATCTTAGCCAGCTGATTCTTTACAGCCTTAAACTGGATCATGTGCTCCTTCCTTCCAAACGAGGCTCTTGAGGTCATTTGCTTATAAGAGAGAAAGGTTCTTTAAAACTGAAAATCTAATCTAGAGTGTAGAAGTCTTCACATTCAATTATTTTAATCTTGGGGGAAATGTCTTTGTAGCTCTTTCATCTATATCCCCAGGTTCCCCATATAATTTAACATGATGGAAATATGGCAGTTTTTCAATCGACTAAAACAATTGTATTATTTTTCTATTGCTGTATAATAAATTATCACAAGCTTAGGGACTTAAAGTAAGGCACATTTATTATCTCACAGTTTCTGTGGGTCCAAGTCTGACCAGCTAAGCTGGGTCCTCTGGTCAGAGTCTCATAAACCTGCAATCCAGATGTCAGCCAGACTGCATTCCTTTTCGGAGCTTGCAGTCCTCTCCCAAGCTCACATGGTTGCTGGTGGAATGTAGTCTCTTGCTATATTGCAGGACTGAGATCCCCCTCTTCTTGCTGGCTGTTAGTGGGAGCTATTCTCAGCTTCTAGAGCTACCCATAGCTCCTCGCCATGTGACCTTCTCACAGGCTCTCACTTAACCCTCTCATAGCACTGCTGCTACTTCTAGGCTATTAGGATAGTCTCTAGTCCAGTCTGCTGAGACGAAGTCTAAAGTAATATAACTTAATCCCTGCAGTACCATTCCCATCACCTTCATGATATTAGGTTTGTTTGAAGAAAGTTGCAGGTTCCAACCACATTCAAGAGGAAAGGATTATATAAAGGTGTAAGTTATCAGGGGCCGTCTTAGGGTGTATCAGCCACACCAGCCAACCACTACTTACACTAAACAAAGGTATTTTTATAAGACCTTCACCTTTTAAAATTTGCCTTCGTTTATTGCTAAGTCTTACTCTTTACATGTGAGAACACTTAGCCCAGAATGTTTCAAATCATTAATGTATTGAGGGAAATCTTATATGAACCAATATAATTTTCATGTTATTATCATATCACTCCTCTATTTACCAACTGGATTGAGAAACTTTGGGTTAAAAAATAAGTTGTAGTCAGACAGTGGTATTTGTTTCATTTTGTACTCCAAATAATTTTGAGCCTTAATTATAAGACAAGGTGACTGAAAAAACTGGGGTAGCAGACAATGCATATCATTGAGTTAGATGGGGTACAGTGGGATTTGGCTTAGGCTTCACTGGTTTGACTGGTTGGGAACTCCTGTTATTATAAGGATTATGAGGATGGGTGGAATTTTTAGACTCAAGAAGGTATGTTACAGGACGTGAGGTCTTATAACAGATGAAGGGTGAGCAAATTTTAAATATAATGTATCATTCCCCTTGGCAACCACCAGTTTGTTCTGTGTATTTGAGTCTGGTTTCTTATTTGTTTATTTGTTTTGTTTTATTTTTTTTTAGGTTCCACATATAAGTGAAATCATATGGTATTTGTCTTTCTCTGACTCATTTTACTTAGCATAATGCCTACTATGTCAATCCATGTTGTCACAAATGGAAGATCTCATTCTTTTTTATGGCTGAGTAATATTCCATTGCATATATACACACCACATCTTCTTTATCCACTCATCTATCTATGGACAGTTGGATTGCTTTCATATCTTAGCTATAGTAAATAATACTGCAATAAACTATAGGGGTACATATATCTTTTCAAATTAGTGTTTTTGTTTTCTTTGGGTAAATAGCCAGTAGTGGAATTACTGGATCATATGGTATCTCTATTTTTATCTTTTGAGGAACCTCTAAACTTTTTCCACAGTGACTGCACCCATTCACATTCCTATGAACAGTGCACGAGGACTCCTTTTTCTCTACATCCCTGACAACTTGTTATTTCTTGTTTTTCAGATACTAGCCATTCTGACAGGTATGAAGTGGCATCTCAGTATGGTTTTGATTTGCATTTCCCTGATGATTAGTGATATTGAACATCTTTTAGAAGATGGTCAGTTTTCCTAAAAAGTTTTTTTGCTGGAATCAGGGGCCTAGAATAGAAATACAGAGCAAAGTCTTTCTCAGAGTCCCGGTATGAAGGACACCAAGCTTCAGTAGAAAGAGGAATCTAAACTAACATATCACAGTTTTTCTCTGGAGAGATAAAATCAAAGGTGAAGTGAGTCCAAATAAACCTGCAACCTCACATCATGTGGCTAAACTGTGGAATGGATGGAGGTGAACCACCACCAATCCTCTCCACTCAATGGAGGAAATGATAAGTCCTCTAGGGGGAAATCATGCTGAGCATTTTCTCTGACCACAGCGAAATTAAACTAGAGATCTGTAACTGAAAGTAAGTTTGGAGAGTAAGAAACATTTCTAAAAAGTCTCTTGATCAAAGAAAAGTTCATAGGGAATTCTTTTAAATATTGAATAAGGGAAACTTTTTAAAACTATGTATCAAAACTTGAGGAGTGCAAATAAATTCATAACTATAAATGCATATATTAGAAAAGTGGAAACTAATGATGAAGATTCCAATTTAGGAAGCTGGAAAAATAAGAGCAAACTGAACCCCTAAAACTGAAGGGAAGAAATAAGAAAGATAAGAGCAGAACACAGACATGCAATTTAGTCAACAAAGATTAAAGCTGGTTCCTTGAAAAATAATAAAATAAGTACCTGGCAAAATTGATGAAGAAAAAAAAAAGCACAATTTTCCAGTATCAGGAATAAAAAAGAAAACATCATACTGCAGATCTTCCAGACGTTAACAACGATAATTAGCATATACTATAAAGCATTTGTATTTATTATTCAAAAATTTAATGAATTAAAAAATCTTTGAAAAAACTGAACTTATACCATTATGGACACAAGAAGAAATAGAAAATATGAATATTCTTATATTTCTTTTTATTTTGCCTACAAAGAATATTTCCAGACATTTAAAAAGAAGTAATACCAAATATCTCATAAACTCAGGGAATAGCTGGAGAGAGCACACTTTCCAACTTACTTTGTAAATCCAACAAAATGCAAGGATAATGCAGAGAAAAAATGTATAGGCTGATAAATCTGAGGAAGACAGATGCAAATACACTAAAACAATTTATCAAGTTATAATGAAATTTAAGCAAAATATTATAAAAGCTATATATAAAAATATATCATGACTCAAGTGACATTTATTCTAGGAATTCAAGATTGATTTAACATTTGAAAAGCAATCAATGGAATTTACCATATTAACAGAATAAAAGAAAAATAAATATAATTATCTCACGGTTCAGACTAAGATTTATATAATTCAACACCAATTCATGATAAAACTCCTAGCAAAGTGGTAAAATTAAAATGAAAAAAAATCTTATTTATGTAACACCTCAGGCCCCTTGAAATTCCTCTTTATTCTGGTGGAGTTGCAAGCTCATACTATGCATACTATGTGATCTTTGATCTTTGCTCAGTTCTTTGGTTGCCTCAAATGTCAGAGGCCTCATTGGCCTATCCCACAGAATCATCACAGCATTCATGCAAGTTTGTCCAGTTCATATGTGGAATTTAAGAAACAAAACAGATGAACATAGGGGAAGGGGGAGAAAAAAAGAGAGGGAGGCAAACCATAAGAGACTCTTAACTATAGGAAACAAACAGGGTTGATGGAGGGAGGTGGGTGGGGGATGGGCTAAATGAGTGATGGGGATTAAGGAGGGCACTTGTGATGAGCACTGGGTGTTATATGTAAGTGATGAATCACTAAATTCTACTCCTGAAACTAATATTACACTGTATGTTAACCAACTAGAATTTAAATAAAAACTTGAAACAAGCAAACAAACAAAAAAACCCCACAATTCAGTTCAATTCAATATGAGTGCTTGCTTATCACCTAATGTGCCAGCACTGAGCTCCTAAGATACTTGTTATCAGCAGGGAAGGGGTCAGGAAGCAAGCCAAAGAGATGAATAATTTAACAATGAAAATTAATTTTTTTCTTTAAAGTACACTCTAAAGAAAATGAAAAGATAACACACAGAATGGGAGAAAATATTTGCAAATTATATATCTCATTAAGTACTTATGTCTACAAGATATAAAAAAATGCTTACAACTTGATAATATAAAAAAGACAAATAATCCAATTTAAAAATGGGTAAAGGACTTGAATAAACATTTCTCCAAGGGAGATATACAAATGGCAAATAAGTACATGAAAAGATGTTCAACATCATCATTAGTTATCAGGGTAATGCAAATCAAAACCACAATGAGATACCACTTCATACTAACAAGGGTGGCTAGGATCAAAAAGTCAGATAATAACAAGTGTTTATAAGAATGTGGAGAAGTTGGAACCCTCATATATTGCTGGTGGGAATGTGGAATGATGAAGATGCTTTAAAAAACAGTCTGGAGGTTCTTCCAATGATGGAACTTAGAGCTACCTTATGACCTAGCAGTCCCATTCCTTGGTATATGCCAAGATAAATTACAACATATGCCTGAACAAAAACTTGTGTACGAATCTTTATAGCAGCATTATCCATAGCTAAAATAAGAGCTGAACGGTAGAAACAACCCAAATGCCATCAACTGTTGAATAGGCAAACAAAATGTGATCTGTCCTTAAAATGAAATAGTATCCTAAGTGAAAGGCAGTTACGTTAGTCCATATATTATGTGATTAAATTAATAAATGTCCAGAATAAGAAAATATATAGAGACAGAAAGTAGATTAGTGGTTAGTTAGGACTGGAAGAAGGTGATAGTCAAAGGGCTTCTTTCTGAAGTGATGAAAATATTCTAAAATTATATTTTTTACTGCATATATCTGTGAATAACTAAAAGCCATTGAATTATTCACTTTAGTAAATTGTATGTTGTGTGAATTATATCTCAAGCTGTTAAAAAAAAGGATGTCATGTAAATGAAATCTTCAGGGAAAAAAACAAGAATGATATTTAATATAAAGAAAAAAAAACTAAATCAATACAAGTGCTATTTAGTTAAAGAGTACAAATCCTAGCATCTTAAATGAGCTCTCTTGTGAACTCCCCTGCTCACTACCTCTATGATTTTGAGCACCAGAGGCTGTTGTCTCATTTGGATAATAGAGATATCATCACCTACTTTAAAAGTTGTTTTTAGAATTAATTGAGAAAATGTGTGAGTATCATTTGCACAGTGCCTGGCACACAGCAAGATCTCCCCAAATGTATAAATTTCCAATTCCACCTCCTTGTTCTATTATAGTGGAGTCCCATTAGAAGTGCCATGGAATCACATGAAAGGCAAGAACAACTGCCAAGTGGGGACTAGGAGTGTTTCCAAGGGGAACGAGCTCCGAGATGGGTTGAAGAATGCTAAGGATTTTACCAGGAGAGACTGGTTGGGACATGGAGAGGGAGATGAAAAGTAAAGTACAAGGGGCCTATTTCTCCCAGAGCAATGGAGTGGAAGTGTGTGATAGATATTCATGGTTGTACATTTCAATTTTAGAGGCAAGTAAACTGAGGCTTAGGAGGGTAAATGACAGATCAAAGTGCCCCAGCTGGTATGTGGCAAGGTGAGACATGACCACAGACTTTTGACTCCACATCTGAAGCATCTTTACCGTGAAAAATGGAAAAGTAATTTCCTAAGTTTCTATAGGTGGAATTAGCTGTCATTCACGACCCCAAGCCCCCCAGTATCCAGATTCTCAAGTTATCCCATTTCAGTCAGGGTTAGTAGTCCTCGCCGTATGTTCTCTCTCGGATCCTACTACTATATCTCCAGTGAGACCGTGAGTCTCAGAGCAGGAACCGTGTCTGGTTCTGTATCCAGCAAGACAAACATATTCATGATTAGAATAAAATGTGTCAGTGAAGTACAGGCATCTTCCCCTTTCTGAAGGTTCATGCTATGGCACTTTGCTTATGTGAAAGACCTACATTAGTCCCTGTTTTTTTAATTGAAATAAATCTGAAAAGGATTTTCACATATATGAAAAAAGAGAAAAAGCAAAAATAGCACTCAGCATGTGTTTTGTCCTGAGCAGGTATGGAGGCAGTGTGACCCCTGAGCAGTGAGAGTGACATCACCAAACTCCTTTCCCGGGATCTGCGCTCAGCATCTCAGCATCAGGCCCCCATAGCTTTGACTGGTGCGTGTGAGCATCTGTGTTGTATCTCGATTTATTTTGTGCATCTCTTAACGAGAGGTGTCCTAAGGTATCAGAATAGCTCAAGAGAAGTTATTTTTGGGGGTCTGGGAATGCTAAAATATTTCCATATAAATTAATGTCAATTGCTTCTTTGCTTTATGCCATTTCGGCTTATGAAAGGTTTCACAGGGGCCCCACATTTTCAGATAGCGGGGGGAAACCTGCAAAATATATTCAATTGTAGAAGGTGTAATAATAAATCTGAGTGTTTTTGAACTGTAAACACCCTGAATTGTCATAAGGAACAAATCATTTTTTTAAATGACTAGCTGGAACTCTACGGAAAATCAGGGTTATTTCTAAATATTTTGGACCAAAAGTGTATAGTTTTTGATGCATTTAGAGAGGCAAAGAATGAAAAATAAGTGTTGGTATCAAATATTCATTGAGATATGCATTGCAAAGATTTCTTTTGCAGCAGAATAATATTGTAATTCCCCTCCTGTGACTACTCAAAATATAAAATTCTGCAGCAATTCCAAGAGAAGCTCCTTTATAATAAATAGATGATGTCTGTGCTTGCCTTTGTAAGAGCGCCTAATGGTAGTGCTTCAGTTTTTATTCCTCTCTCCTGTCATAAAAGCATATTTCAAACCTTTTTGGGCTGCAGTGTTCAAAGACACCTAACATCTTGATGCAAACATATTTAAAAATTATTCCCAGTAATAATGAAATCCCAAGCACAAGGTCAAAAACAATCTGTAAAAGTTTTCTGCGAGTTTATTTCACAGCTCACGCAGACATCCACAGATGAACACTAGCTGTGATTGCACTCAGTGGAATATTAAAAGTACATTATCCTTTACATATTTCAAAACTTTCACTTCAAAGGTGTTGTCTGTACATATTTTGAAGGTTTTGTGCTTCTGTTGTGTGTGTGTGTGTGTCTGTTCATATGTGTGTATGTGTGTGTGGTGTTTGGTAGGGGATGGAATCTTTAGTTTGTTTTCTCTGACTAGCTCTATGTTACTGTTTTTTTCTTGCCAGTTTTTTATCTCCTTCTCCCACAGTTTGATATGCTTAGCCTACAGTATTTAGAAATAAGTTACATTGTAAATGTATATTTCTATCTTACATTATATTTTTATATTATATTTTAGTGGTATGCTGTATTTTAATATTATGGGTTTTATCTGTAGTAGATGTGATTGGTGGCCTGTTTAATCCCTTTTACTTGACCAATGCACCCATCCCTCTCCTACTGTGTGTGGTGGACTGCTGATGACTCCCCTCAGCTCCTACCTTTTTTTTTTTTTTTTTGAGACTTGTTCTCATGTGAATGGAAATGTATCATGGCCCTCATTCACCTGGGAAGCCAGTACCTGCCTCGTGTGTACAGAAGCCTTTCTCTCTACCTAAAGGCAAGGACAACATGTGGCAAAATTTATGTTCAGAGTGCTTCCTGGATTAGGCCAGGGATAGATTTAATCCGAGATGCCCTTGTTCAGTCCTTGCCTTGTTTCTATCCTAAACCTTTCTTGGAGTTTTTCTGAGGCGCAGCTCATCAATAAATCATTTATAAGCAAATTCCTGTTTTAGCCTCTGTTTCTAGAAAAACTGACCTTAGCTGCAATCCCTGTATACCACTATATCTATCTACATATATAGTTATTCACTATTCATTGAGACTTTATTCTGGGTCCAAGGACTGCATTAAAGACTTCACTTAATCCTGACAACAATCCCATGAGGTAAGGTAAGCAGTATTTTTGTGTTTCTTTACATTCTCATATCTTTTGAAATGGAACCAGATAGGGACCTCCAAACTAATGCAACAGTTATGCATGAGAATTCATGCAGCCATTCCCTCAGGAAATACTTATTGAATGTATAGAAAATACAAACATAAGCTAAAATATAACATAATGTTATATAACATAACATAAAAGATTATAAACTTTTTCATAGTGCTAAGGATAAAGTCCTGAGCAAGATCCATTCCCTGCCCTCACACCTAGGGGATGGGGGTAAGGAATGACAGGTATGGAGAAAGTATGTATACAAATTATTGATTATATTGTGTTTCTGAAATTTTCCAAGCTATAAATGTAAAGGATTAATAACATTAAATCAACATTACTGGAGAAGAATTGGAATGCTGTTGGTAAAAAGATAAAAATATGGGCGCCTGGGTGGCTCAGATGGTTAAGCATCTGCCTTCGGCTCAGGTCATGATCTCAGGGTCCTGGGATCGAGTCCCGCATCGGGCTCCCTGCTCCTTGGGAGCCTGCTTCTCCCTCTGCCTCTCTCTCTCTCTCTCTCTCTGTCTCTCATGAATAAATAAATAAAATCTTTAAAAAAAAATAAAAAGATAAAAATATATTTGAAATATATATATTATTAAAATAAGGATTGTTTATATAAATGTCCATTTTTTTCTCATGGGCCCTGTTAATATAATTGCATTTTGGAATTACATTGAATAACTCCAACCCTAGAGGAAATTCTTAGAGCTGATGGAAATGTAAATTAGTGTTTCTCTAGGAGGAAAATTTGAGATATCTATCAAAAATCAAAATAACATGCATATTGACCCAGTAATTTTACTTTTAGTTTTATGTCCCAGAGAAAACTCCTATGTGTACACAGAATAGATTGTACAAAGAGTTTTTTAGGGCACCATATATAATAGAAAATCAATGGAAATCACCTAAATATCTTTCAATAAATAAATTATACTATACTCATATTATATTATGGAATACTCTGCAAAGTTTCACAGGTAGGAAATATGAATTGTCAAGAAAAGGGATATGACACATTAAATTAATTAATTAATTTTGGAGAGAGAGAGCTGGGGTAAGGGGGTGCCAGTGGAGGGGCAGAAGGAAAGGTAGAGAGAAAATCTTAAACAGCCTCCATGCCCAGCACAGAGCCTGAGGCAGGGGCTGGATCTCAGGACCCTGACATTATGCTGTGAGCTGAAATCAAGAGTCAGATGCTTCACCGACTGGGCCACCCAGGCACCCCGAGACATGACGTATTTTAAATGAAAAAATAAGTTGCAGCAAATGTGCAGGATATATTTTTCTTTATGTTATAAATGTAAATATAATATATATTTGTAAATGTAAATACATAAATTTATATAATTATACATCCAATGGATATTACTTACAAGCTCATAAGCAATATACTAATAGAGGTTAACAAAGTTAAGAGAAGAATTCAACTTTCTACCTTACATATTTTCTAATTACTTGAATTTTTAAAATTTGTTCATATTTGGTATTTTATAAACTTGAAAACAATAAATAAGGAGGAATAATTTGTGCTAAAGAATTTTAATTTAAAGTAAAATTATTTTGTGGAATCTCTGAAACATCCCAATGTATACTCTTTGGATGCATCAACCACCTTTTGTCCAAAATTAATTTTTCTCTAGCCTTTTCAAAATGTTGTCCAAATCTTGCATTACTCATTACAGAATTATTTCCTCTGAGTATATAGCTAGTTATATAGGAGAAAAGTTGGACAATATATATGCTTTTATGAACAGACTTGGGAATCTAATACTCAGAACTACAGGTCCCCAGTTCAATTTTATTTCAAATTAATGAGATTATGCACCCGATAATTACTTTCATTCAGGTCTCTCTTCACCATTACTCAAAGCTAATTTAAAAATATGAGTTACTTTTCCTCTCCATTCTGAGGCAGCAAGAAAGGTGGACTCTGTCCTTTAAAACACACTTAAAATCTTCTTTCTAAAAACATTTCAGTTTATTTAGACGTGTCAGTGGAATTTCAATTGTTCCCACCTGCTTTGTGAAAGTGACAAGGTCACCTATTTATTTTGTAGAATGTAATTCTTAAGAATTATTATGTGGCTAACCTTCTACTTAGCTCTCCTTTTGGATGGAGGGGTAATAGTTCATTTTCAAAAGAGAATCTTAAAGTCTTTGGGAATAAAAATTAACCAACAAGAACTATTACAAAATAAAACTATTTTGGAATTTTACAATTTGAGATATTATATTATGTATAGCTCTTGCCAGAGGAATGTGTTTATCTATACATTGAAAGGGGGCCAGTGAGGTTAACCCTAATCAACAGAATTGACTTTCTCAAAGTTTAAAATTCCTAAATTGTTGGTTGGGTAAAACATTTTTACAAATATTTTCACTGACTTCTGCTGTAGACAGATTGTTTTGGCCAATAACTTTTTTAAAAAAGATTTTATTTATTCATTTGAGAGAGAGAGAGCACAAGCAGGGAGGGGGAGAGGCAGACTCCCCTTGGAGCAGGGAGCCTGATGTGGGGCTGGAACCCAGGACCCTGGGATCATGACCTGAGCAGAAGGCAGACGCTTAACCGACTGAGCCACTCAGACGCCCCTGGCCAATAACTTTTTATGGTTGAGGAATATACATGTATTTCAATGATCCCCTCAACAGGGTTATGTACGTGTGTATGTATGCACATATTTATGTATGTGTGTATTTTTAGGGATTTAGTATATTTCCAAGATTGATTTATTCTATGCTGTGAGACAGTAGAAAAAATGTTAAGCATGGTGACTCTCCTCTAGGGCAGGGCAATTAACAAACAATAAAAGAAGATATTGATCAATGTTAAACTGTGATTATTAAAAAAAGTGTCTATAAAGCAACTGATATGAATTATTTATGCTATCATTCCCCAAAGTAATTTATTAGGTTTTATGGAAAATTAATTATGAAAAGAAGCTTCAAAAGTCAAATTACTTTGACAAGCTCTTGGATTAATAAACTCAAACAGGACATAAAGGGTTCTTTAATTCAAGAGTGTACAACATCTAAATATTGCGATATTTTTGGTATAATTAAAGAAGGGATAATGCAGTATTTGACAAACTCTGTAGAAATCTTTCCACAGAGCACTGATTGGAGCAGAATCTGGGAATCATAGGTAGATAAATAGGCACATAAAAAAGAGATAAATGGGACTTGTGAATGTTTAAATAATATGATCCTATAAGACATTTTTATATTAAGGCTTGATATACAGAAATCAAACAATAATAAATAAATAAAGCCACAGAAAACAGTATCTTCATTTCAAAGTATTTCAATTTTATTAATCAGTGGTCACTTTTTTTTTTTTTTTTGCACAAGCATTAACTCATTTAATTCAAACATATTATGGGCTTTAGGTGTACTAGAATTCCATTTTTTAAAATTTTTTGTTATGTTAATCACCATACATTACATCATTAGTTTTTGATGTAGTGTTCTATGATTCATTGTTTGTGTATAACACCCAGTGCTCCATGCAGAACATGCCTCTTTAATACCCATCACCAGGCTAACCCATCGTCCCACCCTCCTCCCTTCTAGAAATCCTAATCAGTGGTCACTTTAAAGTTCCATATGATAAACTTACTTTGAAATTTTGTATCAAGAAGAAGATAGCTCCCTGATTTGTTGTTTTATTTTTTCTTTGAAATGAAATTTAGGTTACTTTCTTTACAATGTCTTCCAGAAAACTTAGAACTAGATTTAATATTCATTCACATTAACTAGATTTGCTTAGAAGATGACTGGATTTGACTTCTGCAGTTTGGATTGGATATGTTTGTGTGTGTCATTGTGTGTGTGTGTGTGTGTGAGAGAGAGAGAGAGAGAGAAAGAGATGCTCATTATATACAATTACGTTTTAAGACACTTCAAATCCATTTGAAGAAACTTGCTGCCAGATGGAAATTTGGTTCTTCAGGTAGCAATGAAAAATATCAGCTATGATTTTTTTTTAAATTGGGTGAATATAAAAGACTATCTTTTTTCTATTAGACATTTTCAGATTTACATGACTATTTAAAGCAAACATTTAATATTGCCTTGTGGGATTTACATTATATGTTGATATAATATACTACTGTAGCCTAAAAGCCTCTGTTTCTAGGTAAAATGACAAGGCTTGTAGAAGACAAGTAGCAACAGCTGTATAAATTACAAAAAAACAAACAAACAAGCAAACGGTTTTTCAAATTTGTTTTTGGGTGGGGATTAGGTTTATGCCTAGCATAGGGCCTCTTCTGGATAAAGAGAAATCAGCACTGCATTTGGCCATCTTGCAGAACTGGTGCAAAAATTTGGAAACTGGAAGGGTCCAAAAGCCTGGCTGGTTTTTCTCTGTGAACATCTGCTAAGTTATGGTCACTGTGGGAGCCTGGGGAACCTGGCTGGAAGCTTCTAGAAGACAGAATGACATCTCCTTTAGTCTCATAGTATTTAGGATATGGAGGCTTGCTAGAGGTGAAGCCTTGCCTCAAGTACACATCAGCTTTTCCACCAAAGATTGTATTAGATTGGGTTCCTCAGAACATAACCTGAAATAGGAATTCTTATGAAGTGATTAATTTGGGGGATGGGTTGTTCTCAGAAGGGAAGGGAGGGAAACAAGATGAGTTTGGGAATCAGCTAAGGGCATGTTCTTGACTGTGCAGTCACCTTCACCTTGATCTCACAGGAGCCCTAGAGCATGAATTGTACCATAGAGTTGTCCCTTCTTGACATGGGGCATGTTTTTTACACCCTCATGTCAGCCATCCATTGATTGCTGTCTACCCCTGCTGGAGCTAAGGGAAACACCCACCCTGCCTTTCATTCCTAGGGAGAGTTTCTGTGGGCAACTTTGAGCCTTTAGAAGACAATAGCCAAATAGCCAAATTATGGAAAGAGCCCAAATGTCCACGGACTGATGAATGGATAAAGAAGATGAATGGATGAAAATACACACACACACACACACACACACACACACACACACACACACTGGAATATTACTCGGTGATCAAAAAGAATGAAATCTTGCATTTACAATAACATGGATGGAACTAGAGTGTATTATACCAAGCAAAATGTGTCAGTCTGAGAAAGACAAATATCATAGGTGGAATTTAAGAAACAAAACAGATGAACATAGGGGAAGGGAAGGAAAAATAAAATAAGATAAAAACAGAGGGAGGTAAACCATAAGAGACTTAAATATAGAGAACAAATTGAGGGTTGCTGGAGGGGAGGTGGGTTGGGAGGTTGGGCTAAATGGGTGATGGACATTAAGGAGGGCACTTGGGATGAGGACTGGGTTTTGTATGTAAGCGATGAATCACTAAATTCTACTCCTAAAACCAATACTACACTATATGTTAAGTAACTTTAAGTTAAAAAAATAAAGAAAAAAATTTTTAAAAAGAAGACAATACTCAGCAGCTCCTGGGGGATGGATACCCTGCTCTTGTGAAGAAGATCTCCACAGAGCATTGCAGCATCTTTTGGAAATGATGATCAGCATTTCTGAGTGTGTCCTTCTTTGGGTGTAAGAAGAAATTCTCTATAAATGCTCCTATTTCCTTCCTTCTAAACCACGGGTGACCTTGGAGAAGCACTCACATTTCCAATGCACTTTCTAAATATCAAACACTGTAAAGGAGATTGAAAAGATTATTATGAAATTAATAGCCCCCAAAGTTGAGGCAGGGTTTATATTACAGGCTAATTACATGTGAAACTACTCTCTTTCCTCTTTTATTTTTTTTCCTTTGGATACCTCCAAATCACACATAAACTACTTTAAAGTAATAAAGTAATCAGACACACATCCAGCTTTCAATACATCATACAGTATTAACATTCTAATTATATGGGACAGTTGACTGGGTATGTGTATTTCTGTAAGCAACTGTAAAGAAAATGTCTTATTGGTTTGTTTCACTGCTCTTGGTTTTCAATGATATTGTGATTTTGCTGACAGAAATTTTGAATTGATTGAGGTATTACGGTTTACACACTTTCATGTGTAGTTTTATTTTCTTTTTTATCCAGTAATTCCATTATGAATTAATTACTTTTTAAGTATGTGCTATATTCATGTAGCATTTTTCTAGGAGCTCTTCAACTCCCTGCCTCCAACTTTTTCACACCAGGATTCTGGTGGCACAGCTTCAGAAAAGAATTTTATTTAAATAGTGATTTATAAATATGAGGAGTTGATAAGCATATCTGAAGGCTCACAATGTAGAAAAATATAGGTGTTCATTTTAGTAGAGGAAGATTGGTGGTCTGCAAGATGATCGTGAACAAGAGAAGGTGAACAAGTTCAGCTCTTATAGCAAAGACATTTCTTTTTTTTTTTTTTCTTCGAAAACTGGTTTCAAAACAGCAGCAGGATTTTATGTGATTCTTGCATTTATATGTCCTGTTTTAGCTATCTGAAGTTCAACAAATATAATTTTGCTCACATTTTAATTATGATTCAATGTCTCAGAGCCTCTCAATTATGTTTTTTACTTAATAACTGCTTAACTCAATTTATTTCACATAATGACTCAAAGGATTTATCACTGAAGTGGAGTTTGGAGTTTGGACTCTCCATTTTGATATTCTTTCATTTAGTAAGAAATGGTGGCATTGGTGTCAAAGAAAACTGCTTAATTAATATTTAGTACACAGGGTTATAGTTCAGTTTTGTATATATTAATGGCATAATTAAAACTTCCATTCGCATTACATCACAATTATTGGAAACTGCTAGGATCACTGAACTCTGATTGGGTGTTCTAAATTATAATTTTCACCTAAAATTTGCAGTTCCTGCTATGAGACTTTAGGCCAGTCCCTTACATGGTCTTACCATCATCATTCTCTGTGGAAAGGTCTGCTGGATTAGGCAAAATCTCCATCTAGTTCTAATATTTATCTTATGATGTTCTTCACATAGTAGACGTTGAGTTGTGTTTAAATGCAATGAACTTTGTCCTAATGAATAAAACTGATGCAACAGTATATAAAACTGGAAGTTTAGAGGTGGTGCATTTGTAGACTGACTACGTATTTCAACTAAATCATCAGTCATCTGAGGCTTTGTGTCTCTCTTCTCTGCCCAAACATCTGGATTAAAGTATCTCTAATTGAAATCTAGAAGAGATGCCCCGACTTCTCACAGGTATTCCAGAATAGCAGAAATCCATGTTTGCAAAGTCCCCATAATTCTTGCCACAGTGATTATTGACTTAAACTAGGTACATAATTAGAACCGGTTCTTGAGCCAGGTAAATGCAATGTGTTGATTGTTGTACGATTAACTGAGGAAAACTTGTTTTGAAAGGCAAGAAAACTAGCAAAGACTACTGGGACTATATCCAAAGGACACAAGAACTGATTTGAAAATCTCTCACTAGTCAAAGATGTAATAATTTAAGCATAATTTAAGCACACCAGAAGGTGGCCCCCAGACAGCAGACACCGGACATGCTGATATTGGGTGGTAAAATCTGATCTGTGGAATTGCTTTTTGCTTCATGTATTTGGAGGCTTTGTTTTTTCAGGCACATATTCATTTACATTGTTATGACTTTCTGATAAAAATTACCTTTTTATTGTTTTGAAATACTCCTCTTTATCTGATAATATTCTTTGCCTAGAAGTATATTTTATCTGGCATACCTCGTAGATAGTTCTAGTTTGGTTCCAGACGACCATAATAAAGCAAATATCACAATAAAGTGAGTCAAATGAGGTTTTTTGGTTTCCCAGTGCATATAAAAGTCATGTGTACACTATACTATAGTCCATTAAGTGTGCAATAGCATTATGTCTGAAAAAATAATGTACATACTTTAATTTAAAAATATTTTGTTTTTTAAAAATGTTAGCCATCACCTGAGCTTTCCGCAAGTCATAATCTTTTTGCAGGAAGAGAATCTTGCCGCGATGCTAGTGGTTGCTGACCCATCAAGGTGGTCTCGTTGCTGAAGGCTGGGGTAGCTGTGGAAATTTCTTAAAATAAGACAACAATAAAGTTTGCTGCGTCGATTTGCTCTTCCTTTTACAAATGATTTCTCTGTAGTATGAGATGCTGTTTGATAGCATTTTACCCACGGTGGAAATTTTTTTCAAAATTAATCAATCCTCTCAAGCCCTGCTACTGCTTTGTCAACTACATTTATATAATATTTTAAATCCTTTGTTGTCATTTCAACAATCTTCAGAGCATCTTCACCAGGAATAGATTCCATCTCAAGAAACCACTTTCTTTGCTCATCCATAAAGAACAACTTCTCATCATGAAATAGCAGCAATTCAAATAAAATAATAATGAAAAAAATTGAAATATTGCAAGAATTACCAAATTGTGACACAGAGACACTAAGTGAGCAAATGATGTTGGAAAAATGGCGTCATCAGACTTGAAGCGGGGTGCCACAAACCTTCAATTTGTAAAACATGTAATATCTGCCAAGTGCAGTAAAGCAAAGAGCAATAAAACAAAGTATACCTGAGGACCCAATTCAGCTGTCTTTTTTCTTCCATTGTTTTTAGCCAATATGTGTCTTTATATTTAGAATGTATCTTTTATAGACATCCCATTACTGGATCTTGTCTTACACACTGACAATCTCTGTCTTTAAATTGGAGTGTTTGGACCATTAATATACAATGTAATTATTCATTTGGTTGGAATTAGGATGTCATCTTATATTTTTCTCTTTATTCCCCTCTGGTTTTTGTCCCTCTGTTCTCCATTTCTTAACTTCTTTGTCATGATTTAAATTATTCACTTTGTTCCATTTTAATTTACCTCTTGGCTTTTTGGCTATATACCTTTATATTACTTTTTCAGTAGTTTTCTCTAGGAATTAAAATATGCTTTCCTGAACTTTCAAAGTCCTCTATCAGTAACTATCATACCATTTTACAAAAACATGCAATAAACCTATAGCCATACATGTTCCTTTAGCTACCTCCTGATACCCTTTATATAATAGTTGTCATATGTCTTACATTTACTTACAGTAAACATTCAACAAGACCATGTTATAATTTTTGTCTTACATAATTATTTATATCTTAAAGAACAAAATGAAGAAGATAATATTTTACATTTACTGAGATATTTACTATTTCTGATGTTCTTAATTTGTTTTCATTTCTCTCTTTTTAAGGTCTTCCTTTAAATTCCAGTATTGTTAACATACAGTGTTATATTAGTTTCAGGTGTACAATATAGTGATTCAACACCTCCATACAGCACCCACTGCTCATCACGACAAGAACACTCCTCAATCTCCATCCCTTATTTAACCCATTCCCCCCCCCCCCCACTCCTCTGGTAACCATCAGTTTGTTCTCTAAGGTTGAGTCTGTTTCTTGGTTTGTCTCTCTCTCTCTCTCTCTCTATTTTTTCCCTTTGCTTGTTTGTTTTGTTTCCTAAATTCCACATATGAATGAGATCATATGGTATTTGTCTTTCCCTGACTGATGTCTTCCACTTTGCATAATGCACTCTAACGCCATCCACATCCTTGCAAATAACAAGATTTCATTCTTTTCGATGGCTGAATAGTATTCTATTGTAAATATATATCACATCTTCTTTATCCATTTGTCAGTTGATGGATACTTTGGTTGTTTCCATAATTTGGCTGTTATAGATAATGCATTTCTTTCTAAAAAATATTTCTTTCTGGTAATTTCACTTCAGCCTGAGGAACTTCTCTTAACACTTTTATCCTCCTAATATAGATCTGATGGTTGAAAAGTGTCTTGATGTTCTTTAATTTAAAGTGTCTTTATTTGGCTTTTATCCCTGAAAGATATTTTTACTAGATACAGAATTCTGACTTGCCAGTTTTTCCTTTTCATTTTATTTATTTATTTATTATTTATTTATTTATTTTAACATATCAACTGTTTTATTCTTAAGGATATCTGCAAGGTCACAACTTAATTCAATAATACTTATATTTCTGAAGCTCTTTCAAAACAGGTATATAGGAATTGCCACCATACAAAAAAAGAAGCAAAATTAATCTCACTGTTTTTTTAAGTAAACAAATCCCAATTTTGACAAAATATTCTTATCTTGAATATCAACCCCCATGCAATCTTTGAACCAATATTTATTAAGCATCTATATTTCAGGCACTAAATATATAGAGTACAGCACAAACACACATACATTATCCCTGCCTTGTAGAGCTTACATTTTAACAAGACTTGGTGATCAATCACAAAAAAAATCTAACATACAAGTGGGCTGTCAAGATGTTCTGTTTTCTAGTTCTTATCCTATAACCAACTAACATGATGCTGAACAATTATTCAAATTATATGGTCCTAAGTTTCCTATCTATAAAATAAATCTGCTATAATCTCCAAGGATACTAAGATTCATGAGAGTATCTAAGTCAATGTGAAATGAAATTGGGTACTGCCTGAGGCTAAGGGGTACAGTACTAACTGATGGATTTTAATTGTGCTAAATGGCCTCAGAATGTAATACAGGTGACTAAAGTTATGATAGAAGTACCCATCACAATCAAATACAGCTATTTTAATTTTTGCCTTATAATGGTGATGACCTTTTTTAAAATTTTTTTGTTAATATATAATGTATTATTTGTCTCAGGGGTACAGGTCTCTGATTCATCAGTCTTACACAATTCACAGTGCTCACCATAGTACCTACCTTCCCCAATGTCCATCACCCAGCCACCCCATCCCTTCTATCCCCCACCACTCCAGCAACCCTCAGTTTGTTTCCTGAGATTAAGAGTCTCTTATGGTTTGTCTCCCTCTCTGGTTTCATCTTGTTTCATTTTTCCCTCCCTTCCCCTATGCTCCTCTGTCTTGTTTCTCAAATTCCTCATATCAGTGAGATCATATTATACTTGTCTTTCCCTGATTGACTTATTTCGCTTAGCATAATACCCTCTAGTTGCATCCATGTCATTGCAAATGGCAAGATTTCATTTTTTGATGGCTGCATAATAATCCATTGTGTGTGTGTGTATATATATATATATATATCACATCTTCTTTATCCATTCGTCAGTTGATGGACATTTAGGCTCTTTCCATAGTTTGGCTATTGTGGACATTGCTGCTATAAACAATGGGGTGCAGGTGCCCTTTTGAATCACTACATTTGTATCTTTGGGGTAAATACCCAGTAGTGCAATTGCGGGATCGTATGATAGCTCTATTTTCAACTTTTTGAGGAACCTCCATACTGTTTTCCAGAGTGGCTGCACCAGCTTGCATTCCCACCAACAGAGTAGGAGGGTTCCCCTTTCTCTGCATCCTCGCCAACATCTGTCATTTCCTGACTTGTTAATTTTAGCCATTCTGACTGGTGTGAGGTGGTATCTCATTGAGGTTTTGATTTGGATTTCCCTGATGCCAAGCGATGTTGAGCACTTTTTCATGTGTCTGTTGGCCATTTGGATGTCTTCTTTGCAGGAATATCTGTTCAAGATAAAAAGCTTTTGCACAGCAAAGGAAACAGTCAACAGAACCAAAAGACAGCCAACAGAATGGGAGAAGATATTTGCAAATGACATAGCAGATAAAGGGCTAGTATCCAAAATCTATAAAGAACTTATCAAATTCAACACCCAAAGAACAAATAATCCAATCAAGAAATGGGCAGAAGACAGTTTTTCCTTTTTATTTAAGCACTTTAAAGTTTGTGTTCCACTGTCTTCTGGACTCTGTGATTTCTTATGAAACATCCATGTTCATTAGATTTATTGTTGCTCTGTAAATATTTTTCATTATTTTTATACCTGCATTTAAAAATTTTGAAGGGGGGAAATCGGAAGGGGAGACAAACCATGAGAGACTATGGACTCTGAAAAACAAACTGAGGGTTCTAGAGGGGGGGGGTGGAAGGATGTGTTAGCCCGGTGATGAGTATTAAGGAGGGTACGTTCTGCATGGAGCGCTTGGTGTTATATGCAAACAATGAATCATGGAACACTACATCAAAATCTAATGATGTAATGTATGGTGATTAACATAACCCAATAAAAAAATAAAAGTAAAATAAAAATAAAAATAAAAATAAAAAAATGAAAAAAAATTTTCTTTATTTTTTAGTTTTTTTTTTAAGTTTAAGTACCATGAATTTGGCCCCTTCCTTCCTGCCTCTCTCTTTCTTTCTTACTTTTTCTCTCTTTATCTCTCTCTCTCTCTCTTTTTCTAATCTTTCTGTGTATTTATCCTATCTGGAATTTGCTGAAATTCTTTATTCTGAGAATTGATGTCTTTCAACAAATTCAACAATTTTTGACCAAAATGTCTTCAAATATTTTTCCTGTCCTACTCTTTCTCCTTTTCTTTCTAGTATAACAGTTGCACGTGTTAAAACTTTAATGTTGCCCCCACCCTGTCCTTAGCTTATTCATTTATTTTCAGTTTCTTTTTTCTTTTTCTTTCTTTCTTTCTTTTTCTTTCTCTTTCTTTCTTTCTTTCTTTCTTTCTTTTCTTTCTTTTCTTTCTTTTTCTTTCTTCTGCAGATTGTATAATTCCCATTGATTAGCTTCCTTTGTTTATATGCTACTAGTAATCCCAGTGAATGTTTTATTGAATATACTAATTTTCAGCTGTAAAATTGTCGTTTCTCTTTATTTGCTCAGATTTCTCATGATTTTATTTACTTTTAGTGCATTTCCTTTTATTTTACTGAACATTGTTATAAGAGATATTTTCAAGTCTTTGTCAATTGCAACATCTGGATTATTTTGTGGTTGTATTCCTCTGATTGTATTTTCTGTTGAGAGTGGGTCACACAAATTTTCCTGGTTCTTTGCATGTTGAGTAATTTTGGGGTTGTTCCTGGATATTATTAATGCTCTGATGTGAATATTCTGAATTCTCTTACATTCTATCAAACAATTTAATTCTTTTTGATTGTTGTTTTATTGGGCAATTAATTTATTTTCATTTAAGCTGAACACTCTGACTCTTGAATCACAATAAAATTCTTAGCGCAGGTCATTTATTCTTTAAAGGATGCTTTGAATCTATCTGGCTTAGGCATTATTTAGTGGTCATCCAGGTACTTAGACCTATGCACAGAATTAAAAGATCTCCTTCTGTGGCTCTCCTTCATGGAATTACATATCACTTTTCAAATATCTAGACTTGCTATGCATTATTTCTTCTTGTTTTTCAGGTCAGAAAGCATAATTTCCATTAAAGTTCCAGCAGCTTTTTGCACTAAGTGCATTCTATCCTTAGAGCAAAACCTATAGGATACTGGAAAATCATTTTGTGGCACTCCTTTATCCTTAATGTCAACCTTCTACAATGTTTACCTGCTTTTTACATTTTCCCGAGCTTCTGGTAGTTCTTTTAAAAATATTTTTTATAGAGTTTAAATTTCTCATTTCAGATCCACCGAAAAAGTCTTGGATATTATAATTTTTATCAACCAGAAAAATCTGTAAAAACTAAAAATCAAACTAATTTTTCTGGACCATCAGAGAAGTTAAGCTGTAGGATAAGCTATCACCCTGGTGTATTCAGGGACTCAGGAACTAAGATTGCTCACCAGGAGCAGAAGCTGCTGAAGCCATAAAGTAGTAGGAACACTTCAATAGTGATGTTGATAAATTTCTGGAGGCTGAGGGAGGACTAGCAAAAGAGGGAGAAACTCTTGGGTGCCATGGTCTTTGGGGAGTGTTTCTACATTCTCTGGAACTTTCCATCCAGAACTCAACCAAGTTCTCATGGTGAAAATTAAAAATCTTCTCAAATACCTTTACTCTTCCATTTCCTTCCAGGCTTTTGGTCTCACCTAGAGAGAGAAAAAAAAATCAACAGAGACAGGCTTCAAGGAAATAGGTTAGGGGTGCTTTAACCAGGGAAAGGAATAGCAGGAAAGAGAAAAATAGGCCATATCACAAATATAAGAGAAACAGAACACTTGAGAAGGCCATAGCCGTGAGACTTGGCTAAAAAAACCAAAAGACACAGACTAGGAAGATTATAGAGCACTCCCCCTGTGCTGCATCCTACAACTACACCAGAAATCCCCACTGTAACGACAGTAGGTGGCAGTGAAAGAACCACAACACATAGACTTTCTCCAGGGAGCACTACCTTGAGAATTCCTCATACCAAGAAGGGAGGCAACGGCAAGGATAATAGATGAACTTGAAGCCTCTAATAACTATTGCTATAACTAACATTAAACACAGCTCAACTCCTAGCTAGATTAAAATAAATCAACCCACTAAAGATCTGTTTACACTAGTTCACATTTCTCAGTACAGGATTTTTGTCAACAACAACAACAAAAGAAAATACATGCAAAAAGACAAACATAATCTAAAAAGTTAAAGCAGGCATCAGAACCAGTCTCAGATATGACACAAATACTGGATTATCTGGGTATTTGAAATAACTAGGATTAATATGTTTAGGGATCAATAGAGAAAGTAGAAAACATGCAAGAATAGATGGGTACTGAAAGCAGAGAGATGGGAACTCCAAGAAAGAACCAAAAGGAAGTGTCAGGAAAAAAAAAAAAAAAAAAAACCACTGTAACAGAAATAAAGAATGCCTTTGATGGGCTCATCAGTACACTCAAGAAAGAATCAGAGGACTTGAAGATAGGTCAAAAGAAATTTCTCACATCGAAAAGCAAAGCAAAAAAAAAAAAAAAAAAAGATTAAAAAAATACCAAACAATAGCTATGGGACAGTATCAAAAAGTGTAAGGTATATATAATTTGAATAACAAAGGATAAGAAAGAGAATGAAACAGGACTATTTGAAGGATTAGTAGCTGAAAACTTCCAACATTAATTATGAAAAGCAAACCAGAGATCTAGAAACACAGAAAACACCAAACAAGATAAATTCAAACCAACTAAGCAAACAAAAACCAACTAGATATATCATATTCAAACTACAGAAAACTGAATAGAAAAACTTGAAGGAAGACAGAAAAATCCTAGAATTCTATATCAAGTGAAAATCCTCCTTTAAAAGTGAGGAAGAAAAAAAGGCTTTCTTGAAAATCAAAAATTGAAGGAATTCATTGTCAGTAGATCTGCTTTAAAAGAAATGTTAAAAGAAATTCTTAAGATGGATGTAAAATGATATAGGTCAGAAACTGGTATCTTAATAAGAAAGGAAAAGTGCAGGAGAAGGAATAAGTGAATATAAAATAAGATTTTCTGTGTTTCTTATTTTTCACTGATATAAAAGATAACTATCTGTTTAAACAATAATAATAATATTATATTGAGTAGCATATGTAGCATGTGGATAAGTGAAATGAATGATCATAATATCACAAGTGATGGGAAGGAGGAATTGGAAATAATCTGTCATAAGGTACCTGCACTTGGAGTGGAATTATATAATGCTCTTTGAATCAGAGTTGGGCCATTTTAAAAAATGTATATTGTAAACTCCAGGGCAACCACTAAATTTATTTAAAGACAAATGTCATTATGTAGGAGTCATTCTCTAAGAAGACGAAAGAATCCTTAATGTGTATAAACTTGACAAAACTTCAAAATACATGGGGCAAAAACTGGTAGAATTGAAAGGAGGAATAGACAAATCTACTATTAGAACTGGAGTTTTCCACAGTCTTTTTTCAGCAACTGATAGATCAAGAAGGGAATGCAAGCTGGTGCAGCCACTCTGGAAAACAGTATGGAGGTTCCTCAAAAAGTTGAAAATAAAGCTACCATATGATCCAACAATTGCACTACTGGGTATTTACCCCAAAGATACAAAAGTAGGGATCCGAAAGGGTACGTGCACCCCGATGTTTATAGCAGCAATGTCCACAATAGCCAAACTGTGGAAAGAGCCAAGATGTCCATCGACAGATGAATGGATAAAGAAGTGGTATATATATACAATGGAATATTATGCAGCCATCAAAAGGAGTGAGATCTTGCCATTTGCAATGATGTGGATGAAACTGGAGGGTATTATGCTGAGTGAAATAAGTCAAACAGAGAAAGACGTGTATCATATGACCTCACTGATATGAGGAATCCTTAATCTCAGGAAATAAACTGAGGGTTGCTGGAGTGGGGGGTGGGGTGGGAGGGATGTGGTGACTGGGTGATGGACACTGGGGAGGGTATGTGCTCTGGTAAGCACTGTGAATTGTGCAAGACTGTTGAATCTCAGATCTGTACCTCTGAAACAAATAATGAAATATATGTTAAGAAAAAAAAAAAGAAGAAGAAGATAGCAGGAGGGGTAGAATGAAGGGGGGGAATCGGAGGGGTAGATGAACCATGAGAGATGATAGACTCTGAAAAACAAACTGAGGGTTCTAGAAGGGAGGGGGGTGGGAGGATGGGTTAGCCTGGTGATGGGTATTGAGGAGGGCACGTTCTGCATGGAGCACTGGGTGTTATGCACAAACAATGAATCATGGAACACTACATCTAAAACTAATGATGTAATGTATGGGGATTAACATAACAATAAAAAAAATGCCAAAAAAAAAAGATTTTATTTATTTATTTGACAGAGAGAGAGAGACAGGGAGAGAGGAAACACAAGCAAGGGGAGTGGGAGAGGGAGAAGCAGGCTTCCTGTTGTGCAGAGAGCCTGATGTGGGGCTAGATCCCAGGACCCTGGGATCATGACCTGAGCTGAAGGCAGATGCTTAACTGACTGAGTCACCCAGGCGTCCTGGAGCAGCATATCTTAATTGCACATAAATCTGTCTGCATTGAATCATGTGGTTGTTGATACTGAGGAGGCAAATAAGACTTTACATATCCTCACACATTAATTCAGGTCACATTTTGCTGTCAAATTAGTTTTATTTCAAATTGAGGGGAAATATTTAAAAAATAACTTTCATAATTTTTCATATTTCAGAATATCCCAACAAAGGTTAGACACCTGAATCTTCATCCTGCTTCTGTAGTAACACGGACAAAAAAAATGTTTTGATTAGAGTCTCCTACACCCATCATCTTCTATGTTACCCTTTATCAATATTTTAGCTCTATTTTGAATTTAAACTCCCCAATGTAGTCATCACTATGTTTACAATAACATTTCATTTAGATTTAGCAATATGTTGCCTCTTGTTCTGCTTACCATTATTTCTTGAGTCTCATTCCCTTCTTGTGTGTCTCCTTTTGTTCTAAGAAAAATGCTTTAGTATTTATTTAGTTAGTCTATGATTGGTAAGCACTCCCAGTCTTTGTAAGTCTGAATGTATTTTCTTTTTCACCCTCACTCTTGGATGACAGTGTAGTTGTGCATAGAATTCTAGGTTTATATTTTCTCTAAATGTTTTAAACAACAGTATAATGGATTTCTGTTTTTGTGGCCTTTGATTCATGATCTTTCTTTTATAGAAAGTTTGGGTTTTTTTACTGATAACTTTTAATATTTTCTCCTATACTTTGAGCTCATGTGCTTGTGTTTTCAATTTGAAAGATGATTTTTCATGTCTAGAGTTTCTATTTGGTACTTCTTAGGATATGCCTATACCCTTCTATGCCTTACCCTTCTATTCTTGCTTTTGATCATCTTTATGTTTTACCTCTTGATTATCTGAAACTCTCTTTCAGATTGTGTTATTATTTCAAGAGCTCAGAATACCAATTCTTATGTTTGTAAGGGTTGTCATCTCTTTCTTGGCGACCTCTTCAGATATTCCTTGGGAGCCTTGGGGGTTGTCTTGGTGGGTACATCAGTCCAACCTGTGCTGCCCTATTATTATCCCTATACTGAGTCTGCAACTCTGAGTACAAGTTCGCTGGTATTACCTCCATGGTCAATGACATTCAGCATCAGCACCATTTCCCTTCTGCCATGACCACCACCATTACTGCCAGACATAGAGGCTCTGCAACCCCTTCTGATAATGTCAAACATGGATTCAGTTATATGTAGACCCCTCTGACAGTGATACTTTCCCAGTTCACATTATCATGGGTGTCTCATGATGTTATAATAAATTCTATTTTCAATTTCACAGAAAGACATTTTTTTTTTCTCCAAGAAACACATATGGAATTTCTTGAAGATTCCTAGGTCACAAAACTTTCAATTAACACCTATCATGCTCAGTCCAAGATTACTATTAACCTTTGAAACATTCACTCTCTTGCTCAATTTGGCCTTATTCTCAGAGGCTATGGAAAACTCACTGCAAATGAACATTTGTGCCCCCCACCCTTCAAAACCTCAGATCAAAAGATGTGCTTGTTTGTTTCAGAGCAATTTTTACATAATTGAAATTCTTATCTCAGAAAGTGTGTCAAACTCTATATATGTACTGGAATGCAAACAAGGGTTATTTTGACAAATCTCTACAGGTCAGCAGTACGCTGATATGTCTCTGATATCCCCCTACACATGGGCAAAAGACATTTTCTCTCCTAGACTTGCTCAAAATCTAGTAGTGGAGGTAGATAGAGGAATAGATCATCACAGTACTATGTAAATGCCATTGTGAAGATAAATATTACCTCCAGTCAGATGTGTTCAGAGTACAAAGGACTCACTTTCTTGCAGGACACGTCTCAGTGAGTTTAATGTTATATTTGCATTTGTTTTGTTTAGTAGCTGCATCAAATGACAGACTCCTTAAGCTAAAAACTCAAAATAATTTGTTTGTGAAAATGTTTCACTACTC
This sequence comes from Halichoerus grypus, assembly GCF_964656455.1. Taxonomy (NCBI): domain Eukaryota; kingdom Metazoa; phylum Chordata; class Mammalia; order Carnivora; family Phocidae; genus Halichoerus; species Halichoerus grypus. Next base: position 151,083,915 of record NC_135712.1, on the reverse strand, counting down.
TACTGTGTACCCATAGTAGTTTTCAGAGGGAAAAGGAGTAAAAGAAAAAACAAAATAGAAAATTGCAATAGAAATTTCTAACAAGATTTCTGCTATCCCGGTTCAACTGTTAATTTAGTTTCACACTTTCTTTTTGGCTTTTATTAGCCTTAGTAGTGAAACTTAGAAAGTGGAATGAGTAATGTAAATTTTTATTAATAGCTGGAGCTTTGTTACAGCTATAGTTGAATATAGATGTGCATTATAATGAAAAGCAAAAATAGATGTATCTAATATTTTCTGTATGGAAGAAAAAAGGTCTTATTAAAGAAAAGAACGTGAAAAAGAGCAAGTAGTAGGTCTGGATATTCCAATTGAAGTCTTCATGAGGGAGAAAATCCAATAGCGAACATTTATTAATTGATTCATTTATTCAGGAAACATTTATTAAGTTATCTACTATTACAAGCTCCTGTTCTACATGCTAATGAAGGAGCAGAGAGCAAAATAGGTAAGAATCTATGTTTTTCAGGGACTTAGGTTCCAGTGTGAGAGAAAATAATGAAATATTAACTACAAAATATGTAGATTATGGAAGTGGCCAGTGCTATGGAGAAAAATAAAGCAAGGAAGTGGGAGATAGTGTCAGAGAACCATGATTTTATACTGGGCACTGGACAATTCCTTGTGGAGTAGCTGATGTTTGAGTAGAGCCAGTGGGGGCAAGGGGAGCAAGTCATAGGTCCATCAGGAGGGAGAGCACTTACTTGCTGTGTTTTACAAGCCACATGGAGAATAATGTGGCCATAAGTAAGTGAATGAAGGGAAAGTAGTACAGCTCAAACGTAAAACCAGAGAGGTATTTTTTTTTTTTTTAATATCATGGAGTCATTTCTAAAATGCATTCATTACCATCCCAAATGCTTCTGTTTAAAAGGGTTAAAATGAAGCTTCCATCTTACCATGGAAACTAGCCTCATCTTACCTTACTAGCTCAGTTTCTTCCAATTATCTTCTGAGATATCAGGGAGATATCCTGCCATCTATCCATGCTCTGAGCTTATTGAATTCTTGCTATCCTTCCTCCATAGTGTTCGTGTTCTTTCCAGCCTCCAAGATTTTCACAAAGAAATTCCTTTGCTCAGATGTTTTCCTATTTTCCCTCACTTTAGCCCCAACACTATACTTCCTCAAGAGCTTAAATGTATAATCGTTAGATCTTCCTTCTCCCTAGAATTGGTTAGGCATGCCTCCATGTGCTACCATATTACATTGTGCCTAACTCTTACCACTTATAATCACACCATGTATTAAATGCTGGTCTGCCTACCTCTCTCTATATATCTTTTTAAGTGCAAGGACTTTGTCTTATTTACATATATTTTCCCTATATCCAGCTCAAGTCTTGGCACAAATACTTGTGAATAAACAAAAATTCATTCGGCCTCGAAAATGATTACCACGATTACTTTAACCTCAAAAATCACAATAATCTTGCTTTGTAATGTTTTCACTCCGAACATGGGGATAAGATCATATTTTTAGGGGCGCCTGGGTGGCTCATTTGGTTAAGCGACTGCCTTCGGCTCAGGTCATGATCCTGGGGTCCTGGGATCGAGCCCCGCATCAGGTTCCCTGCTCAGCCGGAAGCCTGCTTCTCCCTCTCCCACTCCCTCTACTTGTGTTTCCCCTCACGCTCTATTAAATAAATAAATAAAAATCTTTAAAAAAAAAAAAGATCATATTTTTAAAAAATGATTCTGAGTTTACTTCATTAGCATTAGAAACAAAAAATACACAAAAAGGGGAAATCTAACCACTGAGAAAAATCTTCTGAAAATCAAGGAAAGCAAAATAAGTTGCGTTGGTATGATTAGTTTCACTCTTTGACACATGTATCTCAGAGTAAAAAAAAAACAACAACAAAAAACCCACTTATGAAGGAGATTAGGCAGTTGATTAGCCTCTAATATGAGAGCAATATTTCTTATGTATTCAAAATATGTCCTATGCTTTCCTGAGTGCTTGCGCTTCCAAACTGCCAACACTATTCTTTGTTTGAAGTACTTGAGTTTTTAAATTACACAGATAAGGATCCTTAAAAAGTAATGTCAGGCAAAAAACAAAGTAGCTGTGATACTTTAATATTTTTGTTAATAAAATGTTTCAGGTAAAACTTACCCTCTTGTTTTTCTTTATTTCAGTATTTTCAGGTATAGTTATATAGTCTTGTTGGTTAATGCTATGAAATGGTATTCTAATAATTATAGCCAGAAGGCTTCTGTTGGTAAATGTGTATCATGCTTTCACTTCCTTCCATGTCTTGTTAACCTGGGCAAAGGTAAAATTAACTCCAAAATATGGCTCCTAAAATTAATCATGTTAGTACAGACTCAAATAACTTATGCCAGAACATGTTGATTACTCACTAAAAATATTACCTAGCATTAACAAAAATATATTGTCTAGGCAAAACATACCACTGATATGAATAAATATCTCAGTGCAAACTTGCATGAATAAAAATATAGACACATTTTTTCCCTGATGGTAATCAAATAAGAATGGCTTAATATGATTCCCTTCACATACATGTATATATAATGTAAATTTATCTTTTCTTTCTTTCTTCTTTCTTTCTTTCCTCTTCCTTCCTTCCTTCCTTCCTTTTCTGCTTGCTTGCTTGCTTTCCTCCGTGAAAGTATGAGTGACCAATTTAGTTTTGAACTTTAAACCCTGTATTCCTTCCTACACTGTTTTAGCTGAGCTAATAGTAAGATTTGTAATAACTCCTATGAAGTGTGATTCCAAGTTCTCTCAATTTATTTCTAGAAAGAGCCATGAGGACAGTGAATAGTTTCCTAAAGCCAGGTCTGGAAACAGCAGGGTATAATCAAGAATATCATGTGGATAAATATTCCTAAAGTCATCTCTAAATGATGAATCCTTACATGGATCTTGTACCTGGCATTCAAAGTAGTGCCTAATATCACTTGAAAAGTGTAAAGGATCTATTTTTGAAACACTCAAAATATGGGAAATAATCATTATACATCCATTTTGCTTACCTCCAGCAAAATAATAGCAAAGAAACCCAGCTTGGAAGTTTTGGGTATCTTTCTTTTTATCTTTTTGTGTACTCAAATTCAGGCCTGTTCAGCATAAACTGACCATGATGAAAAGAACTGTCCCAAGAATCAGTCATGGTCAACACAGTTCACTTCACACCAGAAATCTAAAAGCTGAATGCAGATAGGTGCCTTCAAATGTCTATAAGGTATGTCAGATTTCATTCTTTACCCTGGGAAGTCATTAGATACAACACTGAATCTATATCTGGACTTATAAAAACTTATTAACTCTAAACTCATCAGAATGGATAAATTAAAAAGACTAATATTACTGTGTGTTGGTGAACATACAACTATAAAGGAATGCTCATACATTGCTGGTACGACTGTAAATTGGTAAAAAAAAAATTGGTGAATTGGTAAAAATAAAAAACACTTTGGCCCCTATGTTTATATGTTTATAGCAGAATTATTTAGCCAAGATATGGAAGCAGCCCAAGTGTCCATCAATTGATGAATGGATAAATAAGATGTACACACACACACACACACACACAATGGAATATTATTCAGCCATAACAAAAGAATGAAATCTTATTCCCATTTGCAATGACATGGATGGAGCTAGAGAGTATTATGCAAAGAATATACTAATCTTGATGAGCACTGAGTAATGTATAGAATTATCAAATCACTATATTGTACATCTGAAACTAATATACCACTGTATGTTAACTAACTGGAATTAAAATAAAAACTTAAAAAAAAACACTTTGGAAGAAACCTTTGGCAGTTTCTACTAATGCTAAATATATAAATTCCCTTTGACCCAAAAATTCTACCCCTGAGCATATAACCAAAAGGAATTGCATGCTTATGTATATATATAAAAAAATAAACATGTACAAGAATTTTCTTAGATGCTTTAATAATAACAGCTAAAGGCAATAAAAAACCCCACATACCCACTGACAGTAGAATAGGTAAATACATTGTGACATATTGAGAGAATATTACAGAGCAATGGAAAAGAATCAGCTCCTGATACACTGAACATCATGGATACATTTCATAGACATAATATTGAGTGAAATAAATCGAACATAAAAATAGTACATTCTATATGATTCCATTTATACAATGTTCAAAAACAGAAAACTAATCTAAGGTTATAAGACTTAGAATTGTAATTACCCTTGAGGTATATTTATGTGGATACTGTAAATGATCTATACCTTGATTTGGATGGTGTAACATGGATGGTATTTTGTGAAAAAGGCATCAGACCATATAGAGTTAGGATTTGTGTATTTTGTATTTGTGTATGTAAGTTTTATGTCACATCAACTGTTTTGGAACCCAGAGCTCCCTTCTATTTGCTGGAATTAGGAAGAGAGCTCTGGGCTGAAAAATAGGTTGATACAGTTATATTTTGTTTTTGTTTTTTATTTTGTTTTTTTTTTTAGATTTTATTTATTTATTTATTTATTTGACAGAGAGAGACAGATGCTTTTCTGTCTCCTCCATCAATGACAATTTCATTTTTGTACTTTGCCATGTATTCAGTGAGTGTTTGCTGAGTGAATATGTGTATCATTGATTTAAAAGACTGGTTATTTCTATAGTTTGGTGAAGTAGAAAGTAATATGAAGGACTAGTATGGCAGAGGTTTGCCTGGATGTATCACAAAGCTGGCTCGGGAGAGCAGTAGTTCAAAAATGCTAAAAAAACAAGTGACTGCCATGGGCAGCAAGAAGAAGCATTTATTAGCTAAATACATCCTAATTCAGGAAATAAAATCTCTCTTGGATATTTCAAGTTATGCTAGGTAAAATTAATAATCAACCCATAGTCATTTATCTATCTCTTTTCAAAAAGAGGCAGTTATACTGTCAAGTTCAGGTCAAGTAGCTTGTTAGGTAGAGTTTATCTGGGATGGAAGTGTGGAAGGAGGAAATCATCCATCACTTAAAGCTATATTAAGAAAGTTAAGCCCTCACTGCAAGTATGTGCTTCATCAGCATGATTGCATATTTTCGTTAACATTTTTAGCTTCAAAGTCTCTTCTTTTAATTGAAATCCAATATGTGTTTATTGCTGACATAGGTTAAAAATCTTGCTTATACAGTACATAGATCTCTCTCCAAAGCCAATAGTCCTACATTGTTTGTTTCCTAATTAGCACAGATACTATATGAAAAATGCAAGAGACATCTGCTAGGTGAAGATGCCTATCAGTTTTAATTGATTTTTTTTTGTTCTGGATAGTCCAGAGGCACTGATGATCTTGGCTCATCTTGAAGGTTCTTTTTTTTTTTTTTTTTTTAAAGATTTTATTTATTCATTTGACAGAGAGAGGCACAGCGAGAGAGGGAACACAAGCAGGGGGAGTAGGAGAGGGAGAAACAGGCTTCCCCGCAGAGCAGGGAGCCCGATGTGGGGCTCGATCCCAGGGTCCTGAGATCACGACCTGAGCCGAAGGCAGACGCTTAACGACTGAGCCACCCAGGTGCCCCTTGAAGGTTCTTTTAATGAGCACATTTTCCAGGTGCATTTAACATAATATTAATTTGGAGGTATTTTAGTAAGTTCTAGGTTCATCTCACACAGTGTTTGGTGGAAGCGTTGAACAGCAGCCATCATATTTTCTTGTCTGGAATGATCCAGAGTTTGAAATGAAGTCAAGTAGTGTCCTAAATGTCCTGATATCAGAATTATTTAAGCTGCAGAGGGATAATTGTAATATGTGCTATTTACTTCGAAGTTGTTTAAAAAACTCAGTACCTAATCTGCAACAGAGCTTGAGGAATAGACTTCAAATCACCTATAAGATTATTATTTTTAAATAAAATACAGTTGTTCCTGTGTTCTGGCCACTGCTAGACTATGAACCTATGAACTGTATTTGTGGTTCCATGCAATACCCTCCCTGTCTCTAACCACCCCCCCCCACACACACACTTTACAATACACCAGCCTTACACCCATAATGAACTTTGTGCCCCTGTGCTAGCATTGCACACTGATTAGTTATTTACTTTCTGTTTAGCATCTGAAATCAGGGCCATTCCTCCTTCATTTTTGTATTCCTAATACTTGGTGCATTATCTGACACACTTAAGGAGCTCAATAAATAATTGATAAATGAATAAAATCTTGGGCAAGCTATGAAAAGCTTGTGTCCTCAGCTATAAGATGGAGATAATACTATCTAACCCATATTTCTAATGTGAAACAGATACCTCACACAAAATATGAAATTCCACATCTAAAATATAAATAGTGTATCAGAGAATTAAGAGTTATATTTTTGAAATAAATTAATATGATTTTCTTTTTGGCACTTTCTTGCATATGAGTATCTCTGAATTTGTCCAGGAACATCCATGGTCTCAGAAAGGATTAAGATTATTATAGCAGGAATGCAAAGAAGAAAAGAGAGCTGCTCATTTAGTTAAAAGGAGTTTTTCATTGGTGGAAGACGGTAGTGGTGGCCGTGCATTTGCACACAGGTCAAGACTAAATGAGTTCATTCCCTATATGTGACCAATGTCAATTAGAGATGTATGCTGATATATATCGAGAGTCAACTCCATTCCTGTTACAACATTATTTGATTTACAAACATCCTGTCCACTAGCCATCACAGCAAACTCTGAGTTTGAAATTATTACCTACATTTTTTAAAAGATTTTATTTATTTATTTGACAGAGAGAGACACAGCGAGAGAGGGAATACAAGCAGGGGGGAGTGGGAGAGGGAGAAGCAGGCTTCCCGCTGAGCAGGGAGCCCAATGCAGGGCTCAATCCCAGGACCCTGGGATCATGACCTGAGCCAAAGGCAGAAGCTTAACGACAGAACCACCCAGATTTACAAACATCCTGTCAACTAGCCATCACAGCAAACTCTGAGTTTGAAATTATTACCTACATTTAACAAAGGAGGGCACGAAGGTGAGAGAAGAACTCGTGTGCTGATGACAGATTGGTATTCAAAATGCAGCTCTCTCAGAATCATGTTCCTTAGGTGTCCAGCAGACTGAGATAGAAGAAAGGGGAATGTTCTAGGCATGGGAGAGTGCTGAGGGAGCGCATCATGAAACTCCTGGAAGCGCCTGTGAATTGTCTTTTCTACTTTATGTTCTCTACAGTCTTTAAATCAGAGCAAGATAGAGTTAGACAAGACTTCATCAAATTTGATCTAACTCCCCGACCTTATTTATGTCAATGATGAACTATTCAGTGGCATTTTTTCTCTGTCCTTTCTTCAAATTTCTCGTCTTCACCAAGAAAACCCTCAGGTCTCTTAATCCAAAAGGCAGTAATAACAATCAGGAGTATGGCTACCATTTGCTTAGTAGTTTTTCTAGTAGCAGCCAATCTTCTAAATGCCAAGCCTGTAAGTTAATCTTATTCTAATTTTACAGATGAGTAAGCTGAAGCCCAGAGACATTAGTGGTTTATTCAAGGTCAAAATTTAACAGGGGGCAGTCTCTCCTCTCTGACTCTAACATCTCTTTTCATTACATCATGCTTCATCTTAGATTGAAATCATTCAACATAGCATAGTCAAAAATCAAACCAAACCAACCAATCAACAAGCAAGCAAACAGAATGAGGCTGGAAAATCTTGTGACAAAAAATAAGAATGTATTCCAAAATAAATGGAGATGTGTCAGAAAGGACACAAGAGTTTGAGAAGTCTCCAGCTTCTCTGTCACTTCACTTCATTCTATTGTTGCTACTTATCATTACCTCTCCATATAATTAATTACTTCTGGCCTTTAGAGCATATATGTTCTCTCCTATTTCTTTGTTTTTACATACTTTCAACTGCTATGATGTAATTCATGATCTGGTTATAATACTCATCTGTCTACTGAGTGCCTATTTAAACTCTAAATCTTAGATTAAGATCTTTTTCCTCCTTGATATCTTCCTCAACTACCTTGCAAGGACTTAAGGTTTTCTCTTCAGTATTCCCATAGCACATCCCAAGTGCTTTCATTCCAGGTATAATTTACCTTTGTATTAACTCAGAGTTATTTGAGAGTTGTGATGGTTGCTTTTATGTGACAAACTGACTAGGCCCTGAGATGAAGATATTTGGCCAAATATTATTCTAGATTTTTCTAGATGAAATAATTTTTGTATGAGATTAACTTTAAATCACCAGACTTTGAGTAAAGCAGATTATCTTCCATGCTGGTGGGCCTCATCCAATCAGTTGAAGGCCTTAATAGAAAAAGACGGCCTCCCCTGATGAGAAGAAAATGTCGCTAACAGTTTACACTAGAACTGCAGTATCAGCTCTTTCCTGGCCTCCAGCATGCTGGCCTCTCCTGTGTATTTTGGACTTGGCAGTCTCCACAATTACATTAGCCAATTTCATAAAATAAATCTCTCAAGATAGATAGGCAGATAGATAGGCACATAGGCAGATAGAGAGATGATATAGATATAGAGATAGATATAGATATGATTTCCTGTGGGTTCTGTTTTTCTGGAAAATTCTAACAAGACAAAAACCCTATCTTATCATCTTTGTATTCCTAGATATTAGAGAGAGTTTAGCACATAGCAAGTTGTCAAAGAATGAAAGAATGAGATTTCATAAGAAAGAAAAAAATGGGATGGATACTGGGTGATATGGAAAATCATATATATATTTAGAATAAAAGGGCAAGTGATTAGATTTGTTCAGGTTATATGAGAGTAGGTTTAACATAAAATGGTTTAAAAAATTCTGTTCTACACTGTGTTGACATGTTGTATATGCTGGCCATTAAAAATTTTTTCTGTTCATATGTGGAAAAAGTAGATGAAGTTTCTAAATAACTACTCAAAGAACCTTGCAAAAGAAAAAGAAATCACAGAAATCTCTAGGGGATTAGGTCTATGGGATAATTCAGTGGTGTCCCATATGGAAAGCCAGTTTGCAATAGAGAGTTGGAATCTTGGTCTGGCTAGCCACCTGGAAAGAATTGTGAAGTTATCCAGGGATCCTGCCTGCACACGTTATGTTGTATTTACACAGAGTATAAAAACCATGATTGCTGGATATATGGAAGACATATGAATCAGAAAAACTGTCTTTTTTCCCTAAATTGTGAATTCATATATATGAAAAGTATTCTTAAATTATATGAAAAATATAACATGTCTTTATGCAAATTCTAAATTACCCTTATTATAAAGAAATAAATTACACAAAATTGATACTATATTAGAAAATTTGAGACCTATAATCATATTAGCTTAGAGTGTAAAACACTCTTATAGAATTAAAGCACCTTAAAGAGGAAATAAGTTCAGAATTCTTATAAGACAGTTGTTCTCACCTAGTGTGTGATTTTGTTCCTCCTGGGAGATATTTAGCAACATCTGTAGATATTTTTTGATTGTCACAACTCGGGGGGGTGGCATACTACTAGTACCTAGTAAATAGAAGCCAGGATGCTGCTAAATATTCCACATTATGCAGGAAAGCCCCCCACAATGAAGAATTACCCCATCCAAAAGGTCAATAGTGCCAAGTTGAGAAATCTACCCTAGAGATTTTGGATTTTCTTTGAGGTGATCTGGAGCCATCTGAATAATTAATATCAGCATCTTCAAGTTATTTATAGAATCAGACCTAAACAATGCCTACCTCCTTGATGCAGATTTTATGATTTCCTTTTCTCACTTGTAGCAATAAACAAAGGCCACCCAAATGAAAACAAGTGAAGGCTATCTTTATATATAGTCTGGCCATCATCAGTTTGTGTATTTGGTCTCTTACAGTCTTCACCCACAGACATAACTGCATTGGTTCTAGTACTCACTTGAACTTAGATCTAAGGATATCCACTAGTAGGCATCTGTGGCCCAACCCAGAAAGCAAAATTGGAGAGGAAGGATTATACAAATGAATTTCCAAGTAGGAGATGAGATTTTCTGTAACTATTAACTTAAAAAATTTAAAAAGGAGAGCGCCTGGGTGGCTCAGTTGGTTAAGCGACTGCCTTCAGCTCAGGTCATGATCCTGGAGTCCCTGGATCGAGTCCTGCATTGGGCTCCCTGCTTGGCAAGGAGTTTGTTTCTCCCTCTGACCCTAACCCCTCTCATGTGCTCTCTCTCAAATAAATAAATAAAATCTTAAAAAAAAACACAAAAAACTATTAAAAGTTTAAAAAGGGGGTCCTACTATCTTTATAATTCCGTGATAGTTTATATATCTGTTATTTTTTCATGTGCACACCCAACTTTATGCCCTGCTCTTTTCTGCTGGGACTACATATTTCTTATTTCCTTGCCTGCCAACTCCAGGTCAGTCCCTTCCAGTACAGAGCTCACAAAAGAGATCAGAATATGGGAATAAAATTAAAAACAATGAAAACTAAGCCTTCCTGTTTCTGGCATCAACAGGGTAGCAGTTATTAACAATTCTAGGAACAACGTGGAAAAAGTGTAATCCCAGATTCTAGCTGCCCAGGAGGAAGCAGTCTTAAAAAAGGCATCTTCAGTTCCACAGCAATACATGATACGTTTTGGACTCTGATTCAGACACATCAATACTTTTCTTTCAGCCATCTTCTTCACTCCTGTGCCCCTAGTCTTCTTGCACCAGGTCCCTATACTATTTTTTTTCTGTATATATATATATATATATATATATATATATATATATATATATAATATAATAATCATATATATATATGAGATATATATGAGATATATATATATCAAGTAAATCATATGTAGAGAGATATCTATCATCTATCTATCATCTATCATCATCTATCAAGAGAATTACTTCTATTTACAGGATTCTAATCAATATACTTATAGGTAATGCTCTGGGAAAAATGTTAAGGTTTTGAAAATGAAACTTTAATTTCACTTAATATAAATAGAATTTATTAATATCTGATATTTATTATGACTCTGATTGAACTTAATCTTATCAACAGTGTATTGCTCAAGTATCCATTACTTGTTCAATTACCTGAAGACTCTTAGCTCTTCACTATTACCTCTGTGATGAAAACCATTGTCTGAGCTGTTTCAAATATGTTATAGAGAAATTATTTCCATTAATTTCTAAAGTATTGGTTTACAAAAAACCATGCTTGTTCAGCAACGCCATCCATGATATTCACTTGGCTTCCTTGAAAAACAAATTATCTCCTTTGTTTTTTGATCATGTTCCTTGTTGATAAACCAAATGCAGTTTTAGAGGATGAAGGGTTGTGCTGCTACATGAGCTTCTTTTTTTTTTAATATTTCTTATTTTTTATTTTTTTTATTTGTTTGACAGAGAGAGAGAGACAGCAAGAGAGGGAACACAAGCGGGGGAGTGGGAGAGGGAGAAGCAGGCTTCCAGCTGAGCAGAGAGCCCGATGTGGAGCTCAATCCCAGGACCCCGAGATCATGACCCGAGCCTAAGGCAGCTGCTTAACAACTGAGCCACCCAGTTGCCCCCATTAGCTTCTTTTTAAAGCCACGTCTATATACAGATAGGGTTCTTCCTGAAAGAAATGTGCCTTGCAGTGAAATATTTAGGTTTTCTAGTTGCTTTTCCTTTAAAACTATCTCTTGTGTTAAAGAAAGGAAAAGAAAAGAAAGGAAAGAAAAGAAAGAAAAGAAAAAGAAAGAAAGAAAAAACTCCCCCCAACACAAACCCCTTTACCTCATTACATAAGGCTTTCTTGTATTTATAAGTTTTCCTGATTTTATTTACATCAGAATATAGATTCAGAGTTCAATTCTAATAAGATTGAAACAAGGTGTGAGTAGAACCTAAGATGGCAAATTGTGCAGTAATCTTTCCATTAATAGAATCCAATCTCTGCACATATTGTCTTAGAAATAAAGCTGGAATGACAGCAAAAGAAAAAACAACTCATTCTTTTCAGCCTAATTGATTTAGGGAAAGCAATAATCCTTTGCTAATTTCTTCCATCAGAGCATATGTTGTAAAGAATCACATTTAGAACAAAAGTAAGCTACATTAAGTGCCAAGAAATAATGCAAAGAATGGTTTGCTTTCTGAGTATGTCAGATTTTCAAGGCTAAAATAAAGGGCCTTTTTCTATGGGATATGCAAACTCTTTCTAAGCAAAGGCCACAAATTCTTGTGGGATCCCAACCTTGTTGTTTCAGATTATTTCAATGTAATACTGACTTCTTCCCTCATGGACCATGTGGTTTGAAAGTTGCAATCCAAGTCAAAGTAATTTGTATTGCAAAAACACCATTTTGAGGAAAAGTGTATTTGTTCTAAGAGATAGAAGTATCTCACAGTGTATCTACTGGCTTCTACCGAAAAGCACACCATCCCAAACATAGTGCCTTTGTCTTAGTCTGTTTAGACTGCTATAACAACAACAACAAAAAATATTCTGGATAGCTTAAACAAGAAGCATTTATTTCTCACAGTTCTGGAGCCTGGAAGTCCAAATTCAAGGTGCTAGCAAATTCAGTGTCTGGTGACAGCCTACTTCCTGGTTCATAGATGACTATTTTCTTTCTGGTCCTCACATGAAGGAAGGAGCAAGGAGCTCCCTGGGGTCTCTTTTATAAGGGCACAAATCCCATTCAAGAGGGCTCCACCCTCTTGACCTAATCATCTCCCAAGGCCCCACCTCCAAATACCATCACATTGGAGATTAGGTTTCGACATGTGAATTTGGGGAGGACACAAACATTCAGTCTTTAGCAGACTTAAAACAAGAAACATTTATAGACAACCAAGGGTCAACCAATTATGGCTCATGGGCCATGTCTGACCAGGAGCCAGTTTTAGTACAATTCAAGAGATAGGAATGGTTTCCACATTTTTAAAGGATTATAAACAAAGAAGAATATGAGACAGAGAAGGCATATGGCTCACAAAGCCTAAAGTATTTATTATCTGGCCCTTTCTAGAAAAACTGTGCCCACCTCTGATTTATATCATGCTTCTGTTGGTCGGAAACTTACTCTGGGCTCAGCAGTGTGGTTTTTTGTTTTTTTGTTTGTTTGTTTGTTTGTTTTTGGTCTTCACTAGGCTCTGTCACTCACCTGTGGTCAGCAACCTGTCAGTTAAGAGGCTCTGCTTGTGGGATTAATGGCTGTTGATAGGGGAGTTGGGAGTAACCCAGGCTTATCATCCACTAGGTAACCCAGACTTATTCACATGGTGGCTCCAAGAGGGAGTACAGAAGTACACAAGGCTTCTCCTTCACATTCTATAGGCCAAAGTAAGTCACAAGACTGGGGGTGTGGGGGGGTGGTGTGTAGCTGTGTTTATAAACTACCACACACAGAAAACAAGGGCTTCAAGAGCAGTGGAACTTTACTTGGAACTGTAATGAGGAAGTGGAGAGCTATCAGCCACCTACACTGTGACCTCCATCTTGGGGCTCTCTTGCTTTCAGATTCCCATTTCGCTTTCTCTGTCTTTTTATATCTTGGTCTCTTCTCTCTGGTATGGTCTCCATGCCTGCTTCATTCTTAGCCTTCTGTGACCTTCTCTGCTTCTCTTTACATAGATGCCAAATGTGTGTATCCCAGCCACCATGAGCTCATGTAGCACTTCTAGGATAAATAGGAAAAGGTATCCTTTTCTCTGTCAAACACACTTGGCAAGTGAAGCACAGGTTGGATTTCAAGCAATGTCATTTCATGGGTAAAACCTACAAACTCATTTTCAGCAGCCCTCGTCGCAGCCTGGTTTCAGAGGCCTGTGTGTCTGCTCACTTTGAGGATCAACTGAGACTGACTCCAGAGAGAATCTGACTATGTCTTGTTTCAAATACTTTCCTGGCCTGACTATTTGTAACTCACAGGTGACTAGTGGCATCCTGTGTCCCAGCACCTACCCTGGGAGAAGGCATCAGTACAAGCTCTGAGAAATAGGACTGGTCAAATTTTTAAAAGAGGATGCAGAGAGGAAATGATTAGGGTTAGCCTGGTGATGGGTATTAAAGAGGGCACGTATTGAATGGAGCACTGGGTGTTATACGCAAACAATGAATCATGGAATACTACATCAAAAACTAATGATGTAATGTATGGTGACTAACATAACATAATAAAAAAAAGAATGAAAAGAAAAAAAGAATGGCTTGGACTCATGAATATATTTTGTGCTGGAAATTGGAAGAAGGCTGATCTTTATTTTATATTTACCTAGAGATTGTAAATAACACAAGAATACATTTCTATCTCTGCTGTATATTATATAAAAATAACATATGCCTTACCTAGTCTATAATAAGCTGATTAAAGAAAAAGCTTTTGCTTTCATAACTTTTTCTCAGTGGATGTCTGAATATTGATGTAAATTTTTAAATAGGTTTTCTCAACCCATGTATCATTACCTCACTATCTGGAGGGATATAATGCCTGGGAAATTTAATAAAATAACACAAAGATGAGGTAAATATTACTAGATAACACTTTGCAATGAAAACTATGTAAAATTTACTAGACAGTTTACTCAAGCATAATTGCATATAATTAAAACAGGCTATGAAATCTGTTATGAATTTTCAACTAATGAAATCATTTAATTAGTTCTGAGTAAGAAAAGAAGCTATATAATCAGTATAGATTTTCTTTATTGTCCAAATTCTACTCTTCTTGATGATCCATGCTCTATTTATCCCCTTCCCACTGGTGCTGAGAAATCAGTATCTGCTCTTTTTTTTTAAGATTTTATTTATTTATTTGAGAGAGAGAGAGAAAGAGCATGAGTGAGGGGGAGGGGCAGAGGGAGAGGGCAAAGCAGACTCCCCGTTGAGTAGAGAGTCCAATGCAGGGCTAGATCCCAGGACCCTGGAATCATGACCTGAATTGAAGGCAAATGCTTAACCAACTGAGCCACCCAGGCCCCCCTCAGTATCTGCTTTCTACTCTCCTATTCCTTTGGCCACATATTACTATCCTCAGTTTCTAAATGTATTAGCAAACCACATTATGTAACTTTAAATTATAAAGTATTTATCTAGGGTGTCTTGTTTCTGTAAGAAAACAGGGATACCTTCTCCTTCTACTTACTCAGTACATATGACTTGCTGGGTGGGGAGGAGGGGGAATATCTGCATTTGACTATCTTTTTAGCAAAAAAGATCAGTGGGTACTCCATGCCCATTTCTATAGTTTTGTACCCCTCTATCATTGGTACAAAAACTCAGAGGTCTTACTCTGATAGCATTCCATGTCCTATGTTAGGGGGCACTGGCTCATTTTCATTTTCACTTTTACAATCTTTTCACTTTAAGGGTAAACTGAAAGGTGAGTTTTTTGGGCAAACACAGCTGACTCTGAATCCCAGTTCCATAACATATAGCTGGGTAAGGCTTATATAAGACACTTACATGTTCTAAGTCTCCATTACCACATCTGCAAAATGGAAATAAAAATTTGTGTCTCATTATACTGTTGGGAAAATTAAAAAAGAAATACATATGTGTCTGGGATGTTTTTCAATTACTGGAAACTATGTTATTTTGTATTTTTAAGTCTAAGTGAGAGAAACTCTTCTCCTTTCTCCCTTTATCATCTTCACAGAAGTTAACCAGTGACTCTGCTGCTATTAATATGCTCTAACAGAGACTTACTGTATGAGCATTTTATACTAAATGAGGGATTAACCTCTTCTTAAATGTTGCACCTTTAGGATTCAGCCACATGGAAAAGAAATCAACACATGTGGTTCAACTATGTTCAGATTTCATTGATTTTTTTCCCTCACATTACAAAGCATCCAAAGGTAGGAGGTCTAGGATTAGTACAGTAGCTTCAATAATACTCCATTTATCATTCTGCTCTGCCATCCTGTCACAGAATGGCTGTGGAACTTCTGGGCATTGAGTCTGCATTGTAGGCTGAAGGAAGGGGTGAGGCAGGAAGCAAAGGCATGGCACCCGAACCTGCCACTATTTATATGTGCAAAAACAGCCTTCTTGCATGTCCTGGCCAGTCAACTTCTGCTCATGTCACATGACAATGCCTATACATTTTGTTGTTTGTTGTCTTTTTGTAAGACAAGCATATTGCTTTACCAAATAACAGTGGAATTTTGTTAGCAAGTGGACAATGGAAAGTGGTTATTAGTGGGCACCTAGCAATTTTTGACACAGATGCCTACAGGCACTTCAAAGCCAGCTTCCCCAGAAAGATTTTTAGATCTCTTACAGATCTGATGAAGGTGTAATGGAAATATTGTCCAAGTAGAATAATTCAGACTTTGGTAAATACAATGATAAGTAAAGCTCTGTCCATGGACTGAATTGTGAAGGGAAAGATAGGGATCACCCTCTCTAGGTGAGGGATGGTGTTCCCCTAAAAACGATGGGACTATTCCCACACTGTAGGTGTAAACTAAAAAGTATGGCAGAGTATCCAGTCTTAGAACTGAAACATATCTACAAAGGAAACCATTTGAGATGGTCTTAAATTTTGGGGCATTTTTTCCCCTCTTGAATTGTGAGGAGGAGCAGAGTAGGTGCACTATTTAACTTTTTTTTTTAACCCTCTTAGTTTTCTTTACTCTATCCTATATATCCTTAAAGTATTAAGCACTCAGAGGACCTAATCAGATGGTGTGGGGGATAAAGTCCTGAAACAGTAAAAGGAATCCTGGTCCATTGCAAGTCTTGTACCCTACTGCCTGCCGACATTTGGGATGAATTAGCAGTGATCTCCCAAAGGAACTGTGCAAGTAAGTGCCTGGTGTTCAAGTCTGAGGTGGCTCGCAGGAAGGAATGATTATGAAGAGGTTGCAGTTAGGTAGGCAGTCCAAGGGCGGAGACTGCTCCATCCTTCCTAAGATGGACTAGAGGAAGAGGTTTCTTGACAAAATGGAAGCTGATATTGGCATACAAGGAAAAGAAGAGTACAGTCTCAGAAAGAATCAAAACTGAATACCAGATCCTATCCTGCCACAATAAGAAGGTGACATCATGTCTCTTGGTCACAGTTTCTACTTGTGTTAAATCAAGGCATTATGCCAGATTAGCTCCAAATTCCTTGCCTGAAAAATTATTCTGGGAATCTGAATTTTAATGTAGATCTGATGACTTTGGAGAGGGGCCAAAATGCTTTGCAATAATCGAGGTATGGAATGAGCTGCAGATCAGTTGCTCCCATTTGCTCTCCAGCATGGTTTTGAATCAGTTCATCTGGCAGCAGGAAAGAACACTGCATTTCTGTGCACCTGTACTGTAAGGAGTGCTACTAAAAATGTCATTATCAAGTACTTTGTCAGTTTCCCAATGGAGACAACATTTTCTCCATTCTACAACTATTCATAAAGAAATATTCCATACAAAATAATGTATACATGGACTGCCAGAAAAAACTGGCTGGGAAATCATTAGCTATGGTGTAAATAATAGAAAAATTGCTACTAAAGTGTTATTAAAGTGCAGATGAAGGAAAATTTTGTTTATCTAGGGAGCTAAGATGTCAATGGGAAAATGGCCTTTGAGCTGAGCTTCAAAATATGTGCAGGGTTTAATGGGTGCAGAAAGTGAGGGTGGTGCATTCCCAGTTGAGAGAAGAATAATAGAAACACATGGAGTTATAAATCAAAAAGTTAAAACAGAGAAGTGCAGTGGTAGATCCATAGTGTTAACTGGAGGAAGACTTAGAGAGAACTAGTTATTTTTCTTCCTTCCTCCCTCCCTCCCTCCCTCTTTCCCTCCCTCCCCCCCCTTCCTCCTTACTTTCTCCTTCATCCTCCTTCCCTTCCTTCCTCCCTCCCTCCCTCCTTTCTCCCATCTTCCTTTCTTTCTCCCTCCCTCCCTCCTTCGTTTTTCCTTCCTTCTCCCTCCCTTTCTTTCCTCCCTTTCTCCCTCCCTTTCTCCTTTCCTTCTCCCTCCCTCCCTCCTTCCTCCACGCTCCCTTCCTTCCTTCCTTCTTCCCTCCCTCCTTCTTCCCTCCTCCCTCCCTCCCTTCCTCCTTCCCTCCTTTCTCCTTCCTTCCTTCCTTCCTCCTTCCCTTCCTCCCTCACTTCCTTCTTCCTCCCTCCCTCCCTTCCTTCCTTCCTTAATTTTCTTTTTAACAGATCAGTAAGCTGATTCAAAGAAGGAGAAGGGATTTATCTAAGGTCACATTATTAGCAGCTAGGTATTGTGACATCTGAAAAATGTTAAGGAGTCAGATCATGAAGCACCTTGAATTCTACAACAGTTAGACTTACGCTTAAGTAGTCAGAGGTCAAAAGAGTAACACAGCCTAGCTTGGGGTTTAGAAAAATAATTCCAGAACTGGTGGAAAGAATATGATTAGAGTTGGGACAATCAGTAAGAAAGTGGTAGTAATTTCTAGGTAAGACCTGAGGAATATCACTATAAAGGGTTGAGAGAAGTTGGACATGAACACAATGGAAATTATTTAAATGTTCACATGTATGAGACTTGAGAAGCCTTACAATATTCCATTCTTTACAGATCTGATTATTTGTGTAATTCTACAGTGACATGGTGGTGACTATTTATAAGATGCTAAGAACGTAGATAGTTGATGTTTCATCTTCCATTCCCATTTGTGGGAGAGAAGGTTGGCTTTACATCTCTTCTTGTTCTATTGGCAGAACTTTGGCTGGGTTAGACAGATCCATGACTGCTATTTCTACTGCAACAGTTACTATAAAGTACCCATCCCCAGCATCTGTGCCAGATTGTTTACTTGTCCCCTATCTCCTTCTCTCCCTACTGTCAAATATATAAAACTTCTCAACTCCACTATCATCCCTAACAACCCAAACATCTTTTTTTTGTTGCTGTTTCTTCTAAGTTTCATCTCAGAAAACATGTATATTAAGAAAAAAAGGGGCACTTGGCTGGCTCAGTTGATAGAGCATATGACGCTTGACCTTGGGGTCATGAGTTCAAGCCCCACACTGGGTATAGAGCTCACTTAAAAAAATAAATAAAATAAAATAATGATACATGTTACAATTTGGAAAAAAAAAAGAGAGAGAAGCAATTGAATCATATATCTAAAGAGTACTGGAGACTGTGCTAATTGCTCAGATATGTCCTACATCATTTTATAGCCTGTCTAGCATGTTACCTACAAGTAATTTCCCCAATCATGTTTTCTATCCTTCAATAACTAGTACCATGCTTCTAAGCTTCTGTTTTCTAATTTGGATGAATGAGTGAGCTTGGCTGAGGGGATGCGTTGTCAAAGCTGATTTATGTTGTTGTCAATCCAAACTGCTTAGCTCTGCAGCTGAAATTATCCTTTATATGCCCATTGTTCAGAGTTCACCGTCTGTTCTATTGTTCAGCCATAGTCAGGATACAGATTTCCTGTGCTGCTGTTGTTCTTTTCCCTATGCATCAAGCTTTCCTACAATAACAGATGACTTTACTGCAGAGGTTTTTGGAAGCCTCACAGGAAAGGAGAGAGCAGTTTTACAAATGGGCTGCAGTGTGCTGTAGGTGATATAAAAAGAATATCCGAAAGCCTGAATAACTACCAGCCAATTTTATTTTCATAGAATACATTCAAGCACTAATGAGAGAAACCAGTTTATTTTTTCATTATAGGATAAGCCATCGAAACCATAGGTCTTTCTTAGAGAAGACAAAGACAACAGCATATCTGAAGTATACATGGAGTGTGCTCAGTGATTATCTGTGGGAAGCCCTGAGTGATTTCTCCAACAGTAGAGAATGGGGCTTTTCTATATATGCCTTTCCTTGATCAATCAGAATCCAAATAGAAAACAAAAGCTATACTCAAATTAGAGTAATTTGAGAAAAGTTTGTTTGTAAGTGAATTGTAAAAGGTAAAACAAAAAGGAGCCTGCACTGATCTTGGGAAAACTTGCTATTCTTACCACCCTAGAACTGAGTGAATTGAGTGGTTATTGGAATCTAGAACTAGAGAGCTATACAAGAGCTACTTTGAGAGAAGGAGTGGCTTTTGGTCATAGGGACATGGCTAGCCTCAGCTGTATCTCAAGGAGGAAGCTAGAGGAACATAGATGTACCTCTTCTCCTCCCTTCCTCACATCTATTGGAGCTCCCCATTGGCTAACCAGAACTGGAAACCAGAGAGCAAAGAATTCCAATGCTACTTCTGTAGGTTACAAGTCAACCTCCTAGACAAAAAAAAAAAAAAAAAAAGGGTGGAGTATGGAGAGGGGCAATCTGTAGACACAAACAAAAGATATCTGGTAAATTATTTGTTACAATTTCCATTACTTATTTTCTCCTTGAAGTCACCTTTTCTTAAGGTTAACATCTTAGCCTATCAATCAATCACTGCATTTTGTTCAAGGTCAAACTGATTTATATCCAGTACTTTTTTTTTTCTCTCCATACTTGGTGTTTTTAAATGAATGTTTAGGAAATGGCCCAAGGCTTTGCCTATGACAGCACACATGGTCAAGGAATCAGCTCAGAGAGGCAGAAAAAGGATCTTCACCAACTGTTTCACCTCTCAGCATGGTTACAAATGTTTTCCAGTTCTTTACCTTATCCAGTTCTCACAAGACCATGGCAATTCTATCCCTGCATCTGAGATGAAAAAGCTGAAGCCAAGAAGCTGATTTTTCTTGGGTAGCATAGTACTTCTGCTATGGGTTCTACATGCTTAGTTCTGGGTCTCTGTGTATTCCTTGGGTCTGGAGAAGTTGCTATCAGAATGCAGCTTCTAAGGTATGCTACTATTTAGAAGACTTCATAACTTTGAAAAAAATTATACAGATCTTGCTTAGATATACCAATTCAAATTTTGAAAAGTGAGTCATTTATAATAAACAGCAAGCATCTGAACAGTGGCATCTGAGTTGTTCAGAGTTACAATTACATCTGTTGGACTGGAATGATTTATCTTTAGCCTCAGCATTATTCAGAGATTTCATATTACATGAGAGCCAAACTGTCCTTGGAATGGTTTTGGATGAATCTAGCAACAGTTCTGCAACTCACACCCTTATGCATAAAGACAGCCTTAGGAATTCTCTATCCCACCTTTGCTGAAGGAGAAGGAACTCTTTTTTTCCAAGTGAAGTCAACTTCTCCTAAGATCATCATTTTATTATTATATTATTAGGCTTAAAATTCCCTTTTTTCCCCACAAAGGATTGCTAACACCACATATATAGCTTGTCAAGAATTTTGGAGATCTTCCCTTGGTTAAGGACTTAAAATTATCCCCGGACCTAAGATAAGGGTCTCATTTTCTTTCCTGATTTTAATGACAGCTAAAATCACTTTTGCTTTCAGCAATGCCTGTATTCCCAAAGTGAGATCCTGTGTTTCCCCCACTGTGTATGGAAAGGTTAGACTCAAATTGGAAGTGAGCATTTTGTTAGTTTTAATTTAAGCACTTTGTAAAACATCAAATATGAACATTCATCTGGAGATGGGGAATATATTGTAAGAATGGTCCTTTTCTTTCCGTTTTATAATGTAAATCAAACTGAAGAAATTCATGGACTTTTCCATTTTGCAGTTAGTTAGCTTTCAATAGTTTCTTAGTAAAATGCATTTCAGAAAAAAAAATTCAATGAAGTCGTTTTTTGAACTTCTTTCTTCCCACATTTGTGCTAACGAACAAGAAACAATCACGGCAATGAATTAATTACTCTAATAACATCTCTCATAATCACGTTCTTTCAAGAACAAGGGTCTTTTTCCTTCTTGTATTGAAGAACAGCCAATCAAAATACAGAGATAATTGTTCTAAAACCTCCTTGCTCTCCTTTTTAATATAATTATTTTAAATATCTAGGGAGAAAAACTAAGGAGGCACAATCAGAGGAGGAATTAATTACTCTATTAACTTTGGTTTTACTCAGTTTCATTTATTCACAGTTCTGGAAGGGGCCCTCCAGAGGTCATCATTCCATGTATCTGCCACCTGTCAGGGATGCTTCTAAGCCATGCAGACAGATGGGTACCCTCCTAATGTTTTTGTTCCACCATGTAGGTTTCATTTTTTTTTTTCTTTCTCTCTCTTTCATTATTTCTTTTTCTGTGTCTTCTGGGCTATAATTACCCAGAAGAATAAAATATATATATATACTTCCTCATTTTTCATTCTTTTCCAGGACCTTCTCCAATTTCTTAAAGATAATACACTATGTCAAAAGCATACTTCATTAAATCTAGAACTTATTTTTGGAAAGGTAGCATGTCTTTAAAAATCTGTTTCTATTTTGAAGATATAAGCTGAAATACTGTAAGATGGATAATGATGCACTCAGGAAACACTCCAGGGAGTAGAAAAAGGAAAAAGAGACATGTTGGGAATACTGCCTCATTCCTACTACTGGCCATAAATTACATTTTGAACAATGACTTTTATTGTTCAGATTCTCTTTAGGCCCTCATATTTATCACCTTTTAAACATTCCCCTAAACATTTTAAAGATAATAAAAATAAATTGTTCAAAATAAAAGTGATCATGTTTTTGTGTTTTGTTTTAATCTAGTGCGGTTATGTTCTTTTGAAAAAAAAAATTGTAAAATAATTGAAAGAGTCTGTTCTGGGGAATATTAGAGGAAAACTCCTTTAACCTTGTCCCATAAAATGCATGACCATTGCAATGAGTCCTATTCTCATGCTTCTTCCTTCTCAGCATTTGGGAGTCCAGAATTTGAGTTAAAAACTGAGTAGATGTAAGTTATAACCTTTGAGTCTGCATCTAGAGTCATAATGATTCTGATTTTGAGGAGTTTTGGAACAGAGAACAGGTAATAATAGTTCTTTGTCCAGAGACAGCATGTAGCCAGGAGCTTCTGTGGAACTAAATTCAAAGGATTAGATATTTCATACATCAGTCCGGATTCATGTTCAAAGATGCCTAATGATCTCAGGTATTATATTTCCTCTATGTATCCTTTGCTCCCATGTGATTCTTCTGAAGGGTTAATTAGCAATACTGCAGTATCTTCAGCACCGGCTTTTATTATATTCTTCTCTCTGTGCTCTGTAAGGAGGATGTTAATGATCTTGCAAAGAGAAACAGACTAGAGTTATGTTTTATCTGTTGATTTAAGTTGATTTGACATCAGACTTGCTCCCAAGATAATGAATATGGAAGGCAGCATTAGCTTTTGCTATGAACAAACAAACATCTCAAAACAGTGGCTTAAAGCAACAACCATTTTCTTTAGTTCCGTTGTGAGTTGGCTTGATGTTTCTCCTCATACATCTCTGGTCATCTGGTGAATTGGCTGGTGGTTGGGTAATCCATCTATATGACCTCATTTGGAAGTTTGGTGGTTGGAAGTCTGATTGGTCTATAGGGGTCTCACATGGTCTCTTGTCTTCCAGCAGGTAATCCTAAAGTTCTTTACATGGTGTACTGTGTTCAACTACGCTCCTTCAAAATTTGTGTCCACCTGGGACCTCAGAATATAACCTTATTTGGAAATAGGATCTTTGCAGACACAATTAGTTAAGATGAGGTTATAATGGATTATGGGTAGGCCCTAGAAGCAATAACTGGTGTCCTTATAAGAAGGCAAGAGGACACAGAGACACACACAGAGAAGGCCGTGTGAAAATGGAGGTAGAGATTGTAGTGATACAGCTATAAGTCAAGGTAAGCCAAGGATTGCTCGGGGACACCAGAAGTTAGGGGAAGCATAGAACAGATTTCCCTTCATGACCATCAGAAGGAGCTAACCCTGTATCACTGTGATTCTAGACCTCTAGCTTCCAGATGTGTGAGAAAATAAATGTTTTTTGTTTTCAGTGCCAATTTGTGGCACTTTGTTATGGAAGCTCCAGGAAACTAATACATGGTGATTTCAGGATTCCAATAAGAGAAAAGGTAAGTAAACCTAATGTACAAGTGCTTTCTAAGTCTTTGAGTCACATTTGCTAGCATCTCATAGGCCAAAGTAAGTCATATGGCTAACCAGAGTGAAGGAATGAAAAATAGTCTCCAGTTCTTGATAGGAGGAGCTATAAGTCACACTGCAAAGAGCCATGGGCACATATGAGGATAACATCTGGCTTTTTTTTTCATTTCACCTCTGCACACTTGAGATGTGGCTCCTACACCATGTCCACAATCTAGCATATGGCTCAAGTATGCCCCTAAGGGGCATGTTCTTTTGAAAATGCTAAGGACATTATTTGATTGATAAAAAGACCAGCTTGAGTTGTGCATCTAGGTTCTTGGATTCACAGACCAGAAATACAGCCTCTTGCTGAGAATGAACTGAAATTTAGATCTCAATTGGACATTTTGACTGGACAATTACAAAGCAGAAACTTGCATAGTTGCCCTATTAGCATAAAGACCTCCTAGAAGACAGATTCGACCAGGAAGTTTCCTAAGGTCATATTCTATTTCTCTACTTTTTTTTTTTTGTCTTCTTACATGGCTGCATCAGTTTCATGAAAAGGCATAAGTGACTGGTAACATAGCATCTTTGTTATTGTCAATTTCTTTTGGTGCACTGGAACATTAAGAAAACAATTCCCTGCAGTTTCTCATATATGTTTGTTCAGATGATGTACTCCTCACTAAACTTAAATTTCAAACGACTTTGTTCTTTTGAAAATGACATAAGGAGGGGCGCCTTGGTGGCTCAGTTGGTTAAGCGGCTGCCTTCAGCTCAGGTCATGATCCCAGGGTCCTGGGATCGAGCCCCGCATCGGGCTCCCTGCTCAGTGGAAAGTCTGCTTCTTCCTCTCCCCTTGTCTGCCGCTCTGCCTACTTGTGCTCCCTCTCTGTTAAATAAATAAATAACAATCTTAAAAAAAAAAAGAAAATGACATAAGGGACATTACTAAGCCAACTGACAAAATTTTTATGTGGGTCTTAGATTAGAAAAAAATACTGTATCAATGTAAATTTATAAATACTCACTGAATATTAAGGGTATCAGGGACATGTATACAGCTTACTTTCAAATGGTTCAGAAAAAATTATGTAAACATACACATAAGACATGCCATAAAATATTAAAAATAAGTAAACAGAAGTAAAAACAGGTGTTCTTTTTACTTTTTTTACTATTTTAATTTTTGCAACATTTTTAAATTTGAAATTACTTCAAAACATAAAACTTCACATTAAAAATATCTTATTATTTTACAAAATCAAATGGCAATCAAGTCACATCAATTCTAATTTCTCATGTTTCCTCTCTAACACAGTTTTTTGTTTTTTGTTTTGTTTTGTTTTGTTTTTACTACTGGGAAGGAGGTGACATTGCCTTATGTGGGAAGATTTTTATCAGGTCAACTCAACTTTAGAAAGGCCAAGTTCTTATGATTTTTTTATACTCATGCAAAGGGTCTAAGTAGGCAGGCAATCTGTCTGTCAGGCTGTACCAGATGTCCCAGCTATTAAGTTGATCTACTACCCAGTGCCCACACTCTCTCAAAGGCAGGTTAATGGGGGAGAAAAACAGGTAAGTGAAATGTCAAGGAGAACAGCAGTAAAAGCTCTGAATTGTATTCTAGTCTGCTTTGTAAACAGGAAGATGGATAGAAAGTAGAAGCATTATGTTCAATGGCCCTGCTGAACATGAAAAAATTTTTTTTCTATATTAATAAATGGCATTAGGTATATTCATGCCTCCCTTTTATTACAGCCAACATAGTCATGCAGTCACAAACCCAATGATGAATAAGAAAAATAGTCAGTGTCTTAAATATCATTTATTCAGTAACCAGTTTTTCAAGAAGGCTCAGTTTGGTGGGGTTTAAAGGTGAAATGGCTTTATTTTTTCCATCACGGCTTTGTCGAATTTCACATTGCTATCCATTAAAGATATGTGAATTCCACAGCTTTCCATTCACTCATAGTTATTAGAATTTGGACCATGTTAAAGCTCTAAAAACCAAACCAATTCACTGGCAGTTATTAAAATTTGGTCCATTTTAAAGCTTCAAAGTCAAACTCAATTTAAAATTCATTTCCTCACTGTACTCTACGTAATCCCCCATTCTCTTCCCAGCATCACTGGCGGCCAATGCAAGCTTGAGCTGGGATGCTGGCTGTAGAAAGAGGGTAAGATTTCTGACTCTGAGACCCACACACCTCTTCTAGTCCAGCTCATCCAGAGAGCTGCAGAGGAGAGGGGAGGCATAAGTAAAATTTCTCCTTTATTCACCAGACAAAGTTTTAATGCTCTTGTATGGACCACTCCTGTTGCTTAGCCAATACTGGCTGATCCTAGTTGTCTTCTAAATGGCAGACTTGCAAGTCTTGCTTTTCTCATGCATCTCATGTGATGTATGTTTAACTTATCACATTGTGAGGTCTCCCCTTTTTTACCTCTCCCTGCTCCTGAGTTTGGAGATCTTAAATGGGACCAGATAACTCAAGCTCAGCTGCCATTTGACTCATGGGAAACTCATATATTCCTCCGAGGTGCCCGTTGTCCACGTCCCAGTTCACTCTAATTCTCTTCTTATGTCCTCAAAAAGACTCAGTGGATTTATGGGTCCTTTGCCCAAGCAAGTGTCCAACCAAACAATGGAAAGCTAACCTCTCCCCATCTGGTAGCCATTCTTAATCACTTGTAAGTCACCTTTCATTTTCTTTTACAAGGAATAGCTGCTTTATTTTTCCTATCTATAAAACTTGAAAGACTTCAAATCCAAATCAAATGTGACATGTTTATATTCACCAGATTTCTGATACAAATTTTTTTTTTCTCCATGTTCTAGTTCAAGTGTCCTGAAAAAAAAAAAAAAAGTATCCTGAAAATTTCTCATAAGGAGCCTGGAATTCCATCATCATTAGGCTATAACAAGGCACTCCATCTCCACCCCACTCTCATCAGGGGGATGATAGAGTAGGGAAAAAATGGGGAGCTGGGATTGCCATCCATGCTGGGTAATAATGAACCCACTTGCAATTCCACCCCTTCCAGTTCTCTATCCCCCACATGCGCATGACAGTGGAGGCTTCTATCCCCAGCTGGTGGTAATGAGTATTGAGTTGCTTCTTCCTTTCCCCAATGGGTTGATGTCAGAGGGGTTCTAGTGGAGAGTTAGGAGTTTTATAGTCACTCTGCAGTAACTAGAACATTCACAACATGATATACCAAACGTCCTGATCCCACATGGAAACCCAGTATCCCCAGTCCTATCAGCAGTAATAACAAAGCTCTTTACCTGCATATTAACAGAGTTTGCTTGGGAAATCTAGACTTTCACCTTTAGCTGGCAGTAATGAGATAGCATTATTCTTTTCCTAATGCAGTAGTATCAAAGGAGTACCACTTAAAAAAAGATTTAAATAAGATTCCGGTAATACCCAAAATTCCAGGTTCAAATTAAAAAACAATCACCTGTCATATCAAGAACTGTGAAAATAACTTGATTGAGAAAAAGACAATTAACAGACACCAAAAGAAAGATGATAAGAATATTAGAATTCTCTGACAAGGATCTTTTTTAGAAGACTTTAGAGCACTTTTTGATTTACAGAAAAATTAATACAGTATAAGGAGTTCTAATATATCCCACCTCCAGTTTCTCCTATTATTATTATATTAGTATGGTATATTTGCCATAATAAATGAACCATTACTATTACATTGTTATTAACTGAAATCCATACTTTAATCCAATGTTCTTATACTTTGCCTGATGTCTTTTTCTTTTTCAGTATACTTTCTAGGATTCCACATTACATTTGGTTTTTGTATCTCTTTAAGCACCTCTTCTCAGTGACACTTTTTCAGGCTTATTTTTGATGACCTTGACCATTTCAAGGAATTCTGGTCAGTGTTTTGTAGGATTCCCCTCTATTGGACTCTGCCTCATGTTTTTCTGACTGGTGCTATGACTTTCTGAGAGGAAGTTCACAGAGGTAAGGTGCCATTTTCATCACATTGTTACAAGAATACCTACTATCTACATGATGTATTGCCTTTAGTATTGACTTTGATTAATTGGCAGAGATCATGTTTGATATCTCCACTGTAAGGTTACTCGTTCCCCTTTCCATACTCTAGAAATGTTATATGCAAAACTGAGACATAAAGAGTGGAGACTTATGGTTTCTTACCAGAGTATCTACATAAATTATTTTGAATTCTTCTGCAAGTGAGATTTGTCTCTTTTATTAATTTATTAAATCATTGATTTATATCAATATGAATATTGATTTTTTGCTTTGGATTATGATCCAATAATACTTTATTTATTTTGTTGCTCAAATTGTTCAAGATTGGGCCATTGGAAGCTTTTTCAGTTGGCTTCTGGGCCCATTCTTTTTCAGCTTTTTCAGTGAGCAGAGAAAATAAATATATGTGTTTACACTAATCTGTGTATATACAAATATTTATTAATATTTCTATGTTTAATTATCTCTATAGTAAACAAAACATAATTTTTTACTGATGTCTCTAACTCTAAACCATTAACATATGACTCATTCTTGCTTCTGGTCCTTGCTTACATGTGAATTCCATTCCAATGATAAAAAAGCCAGCTACCACTATCCACCATCCATTTAATTAATTGTTCAATCCTAGTATACATGTATAGTGGTTTTCAATGTAAAGACAAACAAACCAGTGACAAAGGATCTAGCTCAGAAATAAACCTATGTAAATATGTTCAATTGATCTTCAACAGAGGTACCCAGAATATACAATGAAGACAGGATATGTATATAATGTTAACTGAATACACAATAGAGAAAGGATAGTGTTGAGAAAAATGGATATCCATATGCAAAAGAATAAAATTGGACCCTTATCTCATGCAATACACACACACAAAAAAAACATTCAAAATGAATTAAGGACTTAAACATGAAACTTGAAACTATGAAATGCCTTGAAGAAAACATAGGTGGAAAACTTCATGACATTGGTCTTGGCAATTATTTCTTGAATATGACATCAAAAGCACAAACAAGAAAAACAAAAATAGACAAATGGGACTACCTCAAACTTAAAAGCTTCTGTACAGAAAAAGGAACAATCAACAGAATGAAAAGGCACCCTATGGAATGGGAGAAAATATTTGTAAACTATATATCTGATAAGGTGTTAATATCCAAAATAT
Source organism: Halichoerus grypus (assembly GCF_964656455.1). NCBI lineage: Eukaryota > Metazoa > Chordata > Mammalia > Carnivora > Phocidae > Halichoerus > Halichoerus grypus. Next base: position 151,054,876 of record NC_135712.1, on the reverse strand, counting down.
ATAAGGAGTTTCTATAGCTCTATAGCAGAAAAACAAATAATCCAATTTTAAAAGTGGATGGAGGACTTGAATAAAAATATTTCTCAAAAGAAGACATATAAATGGCCAATAGGTCTTTGAAGGGTGGTCAGCAACACTTATCATCAGGGAAATGCAGATCAAAACCATGATGAGATATTACTTCTCACCTGTTATAATGGCTAGTATTAGAACAAAACAAAACAAAACAAGCATTGGAGAGAATGTGGAGAAATTAGAACCCTTGTACACTATTGGTAGGAATGTAAAATGGTGTAGCTGCTATGGAAAACAGTATGGAGGTTCTACAAAAATTGAAAATAGAGCTACCATATGATCTAGTAATCCCACATTGGGGTATTTATCCAAAAAACCTGAAATCAGGATCTTGAAGAGATATCTGCATTCCCATGAGGAATATCTGCATTCCCATGAAGCATTATCCACAATAACCAATATATGGAAGGAACCAGAATGTCCATCAATAGGTGAACGGATAAGGAAAATGTGATATATATATATGATATATATGTGATATATATATATGTGAGATATATATATATATATATATATATATATATATATATGGTTGAAAAAATTGTTTTGTGTATATATATATTTTTTTCAGCCTTAAAACAAACAGAAATACTGCCATATGCAACAACTTGGATGAACCTGAAGGACATCACGCTAAATGAAACAAACCAGTTACAGAAGAACAAACACTGCATGATTCCTCTTAGATGAGAGATCTAAAATAGTCAAACTCATAGAAACAGAGACTAGAGTAATGATAGCCAGGGGATAGGGGGAAGGGGGAGTGGGAAGTTGATGTTCAATGATTATGCAAGATGAGTAAGTTCTAAAGATCTGCTACATGACATTGTGCCTGTAGTTAATGTTGTATTGTGCACTTAAAATTTTGATAAAAGGCTACATCTTATGTTAAGTGTTATTACTATGATATACACATGCATACATACATAAGCAATTAAAATTGAGACTGACCAAAGGAAAGAGAGAGAAGACAAAAATTACTAATATCAGGAATTAATTGGAGTATATTAAAAACTCTACAGAAGTCAAAAAGATTATAAGGTGCTACTACAAACAACGCTACACACGTAAATTTGGCAACTTAGATAAAATGGATCTAAACATCAAAAACCACAAAGTACTACCACATGGTTAAAATAGATAATTTGAATAGTTCTACAACTGTTAAGGGAATTGAATTGTTTTTCCTTTTTTAAAGTTTTTATTTAAATTCCAGTTAGTTAACATATAGTGTAATATTAGTTTCAGGTGAAGGAAATTGAATTTTTTTTACATTTATCAATATTTATTATGATCTGAAAGTTAAAACTATTTAATAAGACAAACACAGGGTGCCTGGTTGGCTCAGGCGTTTAAGTGTCTGACTCTTGATTTTGGCTCAGGTCATGATCTCAAGGTCATGAGATGGTCCTGTGTTGGGCTCTGTGCTGGGCATGGAGCCTGCTTAAGATTCTCTCTCTTCCTCTCCCTTTGCCCCTCCCCACTTTCTCTAAAAAACAAAAATAGACAAACACAGAGATCCTCCTCTCTGCTTCATCCATCCCATTTCCCTTCTTTCTGTAGGCAACCATTCAAATTGCTTTCTTATTTATCTTTCCAGCTGCTTTATGCAAATATATGCATATTTTTTCTTTTTTTTAATTAGTTTCAGAGGAAGAATTTAGTGATTCATCAGTTGCATATAACACCCAGTGCTCATTACATCAAGTGCCCTCCTTGATGCCCATCACCCAATTATCCCTTCCTCCTACTCACCTCCCCTTCAGCAACCCTCAGCTTGTTTTCTAGAGTTCAGTGTCTCTTATGGCTTGCCTCCCTCTCAATTTCCATCTTATTTTACTTTTCCTTCCCTTCCTTTACATTCAATTGAAAATCCTATGAAAAAGAAATCTCTAGGATTAAATGTTTTTACTGTAGAATTCTATCAAATATTTAAAAAGAATTGTCAATACTACATCATTTCTTCCAAAAAATAGAGGAACAAAGGATATTTCCCATCATTTTATGAGACCTTTTGTTACTACCTTGACACCAAAACCAGAGAAATTTGATACAAAAAGAAAAAGAAAGAAAAAAGCAAAACAAAACCTACATATCACACATGAACATGAATCAAAAATTCTTAAGAAAATATCACCAAATATAATTCAGCTATACATAAAAAAAAAGAAGAAGTGTATATCATGACCAAGTAGGACTTCGTCTCAGGACACTAGAAATAGAGAACTTCTTCAATTTGAAAAGGGAAATCTTCAAATAACCTATAGCTAATATAATACTTAATAATGGAAGACTGAACATTTTACACCCAAGATTAGAAACAAAGCAAGGATGTCCACTCTCACCACTTGTATTTGACATCATATTGGAGGTTTTAGATAGAACAATAAGACAAGAAAAGGAAACAAAATGCACATAGATCAGAAAGGAAAAAGAATGACACTTTCTCTATTTGCAGATGACATAAAAATCTTCACAGAACATCCCAAGAATCTAACAACAACAGCAACAACAACAAAAAAAAAAACTGCTAGAACTAATAATTTAGTTCAGCAAAGAAATAGTGTACTATATAAGATCAACACATAAAACTCAATTGTATTGGAGGAGGAGCAAGATGGTGGAGGAGTAGGAGACCTAAATTTCCTCTGGTCCCAGGAATTCAGCTAGATAGGGATCAAACCATTCTGAACACCTACAAACTCAATGGGAGATCAAAGAAAAGAATAGCAGCAACTCTCTGAACAGAAAAGCGACCACTTTCTGGAAGGTAAGACGTGCGGATAAGTGAATCCAAGGTGATATTCGGGAAGATAGATGTGGGGGAGGGGGCCTCTGTCAGCTGCCACTGGCAAGAGGTAGAGCAGCAGAGCACAAAAGCAGAACTTTTAGAAGTCTGCTCCGCTGAGAGAAGTCACTCCAGTGGCTAAGCGGGGGGTGGAACCCTCACTGGGACAGTGTGTTCTCAGGACCCTCAGGGTCACAGAAAGACCGGGGGTGCTTGAATGCAGCAGAGCTCCCAGGTATCAGAGTGGGGAAGCCAGCTGCAAAGATGGAGCCAAGGAATGGGCTCTCAGCTCAGGGTTGCCATAAATCCGCGGCACAGTCGGGCCACTGCTCTTCCAGCCAGGACCCAACAAGAGACAGATCTGGGGAGACACCCATTCCTCCCCCAGGAGGAGTGGCATGGGAGCGCACCACAGGAATCTGCTGGGTTTGGAGATTCCACACAGAGTTGTATGCCAGAGATAGAAATGCTCGGTGAGGTGACCACGGAGTGAAGCCGGAGACTGGGGAGATGGGAGTGACTGACTGCTGTTCTCTGGGGCGCACTGAGGAGTGGGGCCCCGAGTTCTCGGCTCCTCTGGGTGGAGATTGGGAGGCTGCCATTTTCAATTTCGTCCTCCAAATCTGTATGGAAAGCTTGCAAGGAACAAAAACCCCTGAGAGCAAACCCGAGCAGATTATTTAGCCCGGCCCCAGCAAGGGCAGAGCAATTCCACCTCTGGCAAAGACATTTGAGAGCAACTGCGACAGACCCCTCCCCCAGAAGATCAGCAAGAACAGCCAGCCAAGACCAAGTTTACTGATCAATGAGAATGGCAGAAGTCCAGCACTAGGGAAATACAACACATAGAATGCGTGGCTTTTTTCCCCCTGATTCTTTAGTCTTTCAAAGTTAACCTTTTTAATTTTCTTTTTTTTTTCTTTTTCTTCTCTTCTTTTTTTTTTTGAATTTTTCTTTTTCTCTTTTTCAACCAACATCTTATCAATCCCTTTTTTAAAAAAATATTTTTTATTTTTCATTTTTAGAGTCATATTCTATCCCTTCATAGTAGTTAACCTTATTTTTGGTATATATATATATAAGTTTTCTCTCTTTAAAATTTTGGAATACGGTTGCTTCTAACAGACCAAAACGTACCCTAAATCTCTAGTGTATGGCTTTGTTCTAGTCTCCTGCCTGATCAAAGTCTCTCCCTTTTTTTTTTTTTAAATCCTCTTCTTTCTTTTTTCAACCAACTTCTTATCTTATCAATTCCTTTTATAAAATCTTTTATAATTTACATCTTTACAGTCATATTCCATTCCTTCATTGTATTTACCCTTATTTTTGTACATATATAAGTTTTTCTTTCTTTAAAATTTTGGGAGGCACTTTCTTCTAACAGACCAAAATATACCCAAAATCTAGTGTGTGGCACTGATCTATGCACCAGCCTGATCATATTTGATCATATTCTGTTTTTTGTTTGTTTGTTTGTTTAACTTTTTCTTTTTCTTTTTTCTTTCTTTCCCTTTCTTTTCCCCCGGTTTCAGGTCTCTTCTGATTTGTTTAGTGTCTATTTTTCTGGCATCATTGTTACCCTGTTAGCATTTTGTTCTCTCATTCATCTATTCTCCTCTGGACAAAATGAAAAGACGGAAAAACTCACCACAAAAAAAGAACAAGAGGCAGTACCGACTGCCAGGAACCTAATCAATACAGACATTAGTAAGATGTTGGAACTAGAGTTCAGAAGGACGATTTCAAAGATACTAGCTGGGCTTGAGAATAGCATGGAAGATATTAGAGAAACGCTTTCTGGAGAAATAAAAGAACTAAAATCTAACCAAGTCAAAATCTAAAAGGCTATTAATGAGGTGCAATAAAAATGGAGGCTCCAACTGCTAGGATAAATGAGGCAGAAGAGAGAATCAGTGACATAGAAGACCAAATGATGGAAAATAAAGAAGCTGAGGAAAAGAGAGATAACTACTGGATCACGAGGGCAGAATTCAAGAGATAAGTGATACCATAAGATGAAACAATATTAGAATAATTGAGATCCCAGAAGAAGAAGAAAGAGAGAGAGGGGCAGAAGGTACAATGGAGCAAATGATAGCAGAGAACTTCCCTAATTTGGGGAAGGAAACAGGCATCAAAATCCAGGAGGCACAGAGAACCCCCCTCAAAATCAATAAAAATAGGTCAACACCCGACATCTAATAGTAAAACTTACGAGTCTCAGAGACAAAGAGGAAATCCTGAAAGCACCACAGGATAAGAGATCTGAAACCTTCAATGGTAGCAACATTAGATTAGCAACACACCTATCCACAGAGACCTGGCAGGTCAGAAAGGACGGGCATGATATATTCAGAGCAGTAAATGAGAAAAATATGCATCCAAGAATACTATATCCAGCTAGGCTGTCATTGAAAATTGAAGGAGAGATAAAAAGCTTCCAGGACAAACAAAAACTAAAGGAATTTGCAAACACGAAACCAGCCCTACAAAAAATATTGAGAGGGGTCCTCTAAGCAAAGAGAGAGCATAAAAGCAACATAGACCAGAAAGGAACACAGACAATATACAGTAACAGTCACCTTACAGGCAATACAATGGCACTAAATTCCTATCTTTCAAGAGTTACCCTGAATGTAAATGGGCTAAATGCCCCAATCAAAAGACACAGGCTATCAGATTGGATAAAAAAAAAAATATATATGCTGTCTGCAGGAGACTCATTTTAAACCCAAAGACACCTCCAGATTGAAAGTGAGGGGGTGGAAAACCATTTACCATGCTAATGGACACCAAAAGAAAGCTGGGGAGGCAATCCTTATATCAGACAAATTAGATTTTAAACCAAAGAATATAATAAGAGGAGAGGAAGGACACTATCCTACTTAAAGGGTCTATCCAGCAGGAAGATCTAACAATTGTAAATATCTATGCCACTAACCTGGTAGCAGCCAATTATATAAGTCAGTTAGTAACAAAAGCAAAGAAACACATCGACAACAATACAATAATAGTGGGGGACTTTAACACCCCCCTCACTGAAAGGGACAGATCATCTAAGCAAAAGACCAACAAGGAAATAAAGACTTTAAATGACACACTGGAACAAATGGACTTCACAGATATATTCAGAACATTCCATCCCAAAGCAACAGAATACACATTCTTCTCTAGTGCCCATGGAACACTCTCCAGAATAGATCACATCCTAGGTCACAAATCAAGTCTCAACTGGTACCAAAAGATTAGGATCATTCTCTGCATATTTTCAGACCACAATGCTTTGAAACTAGAACTCAATCACAAGAGGAGAGCTGGAAAGAACTCAAATACATGGAGGCTAAAGAGCATCCTATTAAAGAATGAATGGGTCAACCAGGAAATTAAAGAAGAATTTTAAAAAAAATCATGGAAACAAATGAAAATGAAAACACACTGTTCAAAATCTTTGAGATGCAGCAAAGGCAGTCCTAAGAGGAAAGTATATAGCAATACAAGCCTTTCTCAAGAAACAAGAAAGGTCTCAAATACACAACCTAACCCTACACCTACAGGAGCTGGAGAAAGAACAGCAAATAAAGCCTAAACCCATCAGGAGAAGAGAAATAGTAAAGATCAGAGCAGAAATCAATGAAAGAGAAGCCAAAAGAAGAGTAGAACAGATCAACGAAACTAGGAGCTGGTTCTTTGAAAGAGTTAATAAAATTGATAAACCCCTGGCCAGACAAATAAAAAAAAAAAGAGAGAAATGACCCAAATAAATAAAATCATGAACGAAAGAGGAGAGATCACAACGAACACCAAAGAAATACAAACAATTCTAAGAACATATTATGAGCAACTGTATGCCAGCAAATTAGATAATCTGGAAGAAATGGATGCATTCCTAGAGATGTATAAAATACCAAAACTGAACCAGGAAGAAATAGAAAACCTGAACAGACCTATAACCACTAACCACTTTAGTAGGAAGCAGTAATCAAAAATCTCCCAACAAACAAAAGTCCAGGGCCAGATGGCTTCCCAGGGGAATTCTACCAAACATCAAGAAGAATTAATATCTATTCTTCTGAAACTGTTCCAAAAAAATAGAAATGGAAGGAAAACTTCCAAACTCGTTTTATGAGGCCACCATTACCTTGATCCCAAAACCAGACAGAGACCCCATCAAAACGGAGAATTACAGACCAATATCCTTGATGAACATGGATGCCAAAATTCTCACCAAAATACTAGCCAATAGTATCCAACAGTACATAAAAAGGATTATTCACCATGACCAAGTGGAATTTATCCCTGGGCTGCAAGGTTGGTTCAACATCCATAAATCAATCAATGTGATACAATACCTTAATAAAAGAAAGAACAAGAACCATATGATCCTCTCAATAGATGCAGAAAAAGCATTTGACAAAGTACAGCATCCTTTCTTGATCAAAACCCTTCAAAGTATAGGGATAGAGGTTACATAATCTCAATATCATAAAAGCCATCTATGAAAAACCCACAGTGTATATCATTATCAATGAGGAAAAACGGAGAGCTTTCCCCCTAAGGTCAGGAACATGGCAGGGATGTCCACTATCACCACTGCTAATTCAGCATAGTATTAGAAGTCCTAGCCACAGCAATCAGACAACAAAGAGAAATCAAAGGCATCCAAATCAGCAAAGAAGAAGTCAAACTCTCACTCTTTGCAGATGATATGATACTTTATGTGGAAAACCCAAAAGACTCCACCCCAAAACTGCTAGAACTCATACAGGAATTCAGTAAAGTGACAGGATATAAAATCAATGCACAGAAATCAGTGGCATTCCTATACACCAACAACAAGACAGAAGAAAGAGAAATTACGGAGTTGATCCCATTTACAATGGCACCCAAAACCGTAAGATACCTAGGAATAAATCTAACCAAAGAGGCAAAGAATCTGTACTCAGAAAACTATAAAATACTCATGAAAGAAATTGAGGAAGACACAAAGAAATGGAAAAGCGTTCCATGCTCATGGATTGGAAGAACAAATATGGTGAAGATGTCAATGCTACCTAGAGCAATCTACACAGTCAATGCAATCCCCATCAAAATACCATCCACTTTTTTCAAAGACATGGAACAAATAATCCTAAAAATTTGTATGGAACCAGAAAAGACCCTGAATAGCCAGAGGAATGTTGAAAAAGAAAAGCAAAGCTGGCGGCATCACAATTCCGGACTTCCAGCTCTATTACAAAGCTGTCATCATCAAGACAGTATGGTATACTGGCACAGAAACAGACACATAGATCAATGGAACAGAATAGAGAACCCAGAAATGGACCCTCAACTCTATGGTCAACTCATCTTCGACAAAGCAGGAAAGAATGTCCAATGGAAAAAAGACAGTCTCTTCAACAAATGGTGTTGGGAAAATTGGACAGCCACATGCAGAAGAATGAAACTGGACCATTTCCTTACACCACACACAAAAATTGACTCAAAATGGATGAAAGACCTAAATGTGAGACAGGAATCCATCAAAATCCTAAAGGAGAACACAGGCAGCAACCTCTTCGACCTCAGCCGCAGCAACTTCTTCCTAGAAACATCACCAAAGGCAAGGGAAGCAGGGGCAAAAATGAACTATTGGGATTTCATCAAGATAAAAAGTTTTTGCATAGCCTAAGAAGCAGTCAATAAAACCAAAAGACAGCCAATGGAATGGGAGAAGATATTTGCAAATGACATATCAGATAAAGGGCTAGTGTCCAAAATCTATAAAGAACTTATCAAACTCAACACCCAAAGAACAAATGATCCAATCAAGAAATGGACAGAGGACATGAACAGACATTTTTCCAAAGAAGACATCCATATGGTCAACAGACACATGAAACAGTGCTCAACATTGCTTGGCATCAGGGAAATCCAAATCAAAACCTCAATGAGATACCACCTCACACCAGTCAGAATGGCTAAAATTAACAAGTCAGGAAAGGACAGATGTTGGCGGGGATGCAGAGAAAGGGAAACCCTCCCACACTGTTGGTGGGAATGCAAGCTGGTATAGCCACTCTGGAAAACAGTATGGAGGTTCCTCAAAAAGTTGAAAATAAAGCTACCCTATGACCCAGCAATTGCACTACTGTGTATTTACCCCAAAGATACAAATGTAGGGATCCGCAGGGGTACGTGCACCCCGATGTTTATAGCAGCAATGTCCGCAATAGCCAAACTGTGGAAAGAGCCAAGATGTCCATCGACAGATGAATGGATAAAGAAGAAGTGGTATAGATATACAATGGAATATTATGCAACCATCAAAAGGAATGAGATCTTGACATTTGCAACAACGTGGATGAAACTGGAGGATATTTCCTGAGCGAAATAAGTCAATCAGAGAAAGAAATGTATTATATGACCTCACAGATATGAGGAATTCTTAATCTCAGGAAACAAACTGAGGGTTGCTGGAGTGGTGGGGGTGGGAGGGATGGGGTGGCTGGGTGATAGACATTGGGGAGGGTATGTGCTATGGTGAGTGCTGTGAATTGTGTAAGACTTTTGAATCACAGACCTGTACCTCTGAAACAAATAATACATTATATGTTAAAAAAAAAAAAGAAGATAGCAGGAAGGGAAAAATGAAGGGGAGGAAATCAGAGGGGGAGACAAACCATAAGAGACTATGGACTCTTAGAAACAAACTGAGGGTTCTAGAGGCGAGGGGGTCGGGGGATGGGTTAGCCTGGTGATGGGTATTAAAGAGGGCACGTACTGAACGGACCACTGGGTGTTATATGCAAACAATGAATCATGGAACACTACATCAATAACTAATGATGTAATGTACGGTGATTAACATAACATAATAAAAAAAACTCAATTGTATTTCTATATACTCACAATATGCATGTGGAAACTGAAATTAAAAATGCAATATTATTTAAAATATTAGATGTAAATCTAATAAAACATGCACAGGACTTAGATTTTGAAAATTAGCTCTATATTAGTAGACATAATATTGTATTTAGTTGTTTATATACCTCTCTTTCCCAGACTATAGTTCTTTAGTAGAAGTCATATTTTATGTCAGTATTAAGCATTCTTATTTTGTAAATGTTATGTTTTACGAAGAGACTCTTAAGTAGATCAAAGAGTGACAAGCATGTATTTGGAGGTTTGAAATGTAGAACTTAGTTTGGTAGTTAAACATCTTTTAATTGTTAAGTCCAGGCAGTGGTAGTTAACACTGCCTCATGACTTCTGTGTCATTGTGAAGACTAGACTTCATTGCGATTAACATCTTCAAATTGCCTTACACCTTTCTCTATGATACTTCCCTATTCTCTCCTAAACATGCTTGAACTTTAGCTCTGCTAAAAAGGCAAGGAGGGACTGATGTAAGAAGATTAAAAAAAATAATTTGGATGTGTAGGAAGCCTGTGGGAGGAAAGTTGGTTGCTCAGATACAGAGATGTGTCTACTGACTCATTACTTGCCTTTTTCCAAGAGAGCTACCTGTTCACCCTAAGGACAAAGAGCAGTTAGTTAATTAGGGTCCTTAAAATCCCTCAAGGAAAATATTCCAATGACTGTGACCTTTGTTTCAGTTCAAGGTCTCGATCTCTCCCTCTCCTGTGACTTCAATTTTTGCTTTGTTTTATGACAATTTATATAATCTCACCTTCTAAATTAAATGATCTTTAAAGCAAGAGCATGGCATTATACATCTTTATACCCTTTATGGGTACAAAACAGCCATGAGGCTTTGCTCATATTAAGTACCCAAAAATATTTGAAGAAAAAAGAACAACTATTTATTTATTGCCTATATGTAAAGCACTGTGTTACATCGTGGAACATACCGGTAAATAAAACAGGCACTTAAGGGTAGGAAGCATACATTAAAATGAATAATCATATATGCACCTGTAAACTTATATAGTATTATAACTAATATTAAGGGAGATTATTGATTAATATAATATGACTGTGGTGGGAGTAGAAACTACGCCCAGGGTCATAAAAAGACATCTCTGAATAAGTGATACTTAAGTTGACCTTTGGGCTGAGGTGTATGCCAGGTAGAAAGCAAAGAAAAGAGCAATTGAGCAAGAAGGAGCAACTTTTATGAAAGGTAGGCAGGTGTGCTTGAAAAACTGAAGTAAGTAACAGAATTGCAGCTCTCCGTCTCTCTCTCCCCTGACTCCATGTTCCTTCTCCACTTTTCCTCCATGTAAAAAGTAAGAAGATGCCTATCCCCCCCAAAAATAAGCTAGTTCACTAGAAAGCAGCTCCTTCTCACCTATATCTAAGATCTATAGCAGCTGGGGCTTCTATTCACAGTGAGAGACATGAACATGTATCCCCCTGATTATCTGGTGTAATATTTCTTTCTGTTAAAAACAAACAAAGTCTTACTAATCCACCAAGGTTGGGAGACTTACATAAATAGCCAGGGGACTTTGACATAAAAAATACTGAGTGTCTTCCTTATTCTAATGGTTTTTGTCTTTAGTTAGTGACGGCTGAATTTTACTAAGCTAAGCTACAGCCTAAATATTATTTCATATCTTTTTGAGAAGTTCATTTTTCTCATTTGACAATTTTAAATCAAGTGCATTAAAACACTCTTTAGATTTGTTTGAAGTAGAGATATAGTTAACAAACACACCACATCAAATTGTAGGAGACTGAATGAAATATGAATATAAAAAGATTTATTATGACTGAATTTTATGTGATTTGAAATTATTGATAGATATACAGTAAATTGCAATTTTTTCCACATCCTTGATATTATCAAAACCGGTTCTCTTTTAAATGACATTTGAAAAGCTGTATATTAAGAAAAAGAAAATTTTGTTGAAACCCTAATCAACCTTGATATATACTATAATAGCCATGCCTGCTATTATTGTTAGCCACTGATGTTCCAAATAATTTGAAAGCATAGAGAAGACATTTTTGTCACAGTGGAGGTCATGCCAAGTAGAATAAACAGTAGGCTAAAAAATTAGCATGTTCTAGAGAATTCTGGTAAGAGGTAATTTGTACATTTCCCTTTTATTTCTTTTTGTTTTCTTTTTTCAACTTGGGAAATTATCTAGACCAGTCTTTTGCATTTGCTTTTCCAGTAATTGTCAAGTAAGGCCCATAGCTTAGTATCCTCATAGAAACCGCAGCGTCTACTAACCGTCTGTTGTTCTTTTAATTATGGTTTACTCTGATGAGTTTGAAAGAACAGAAATGAAAATTAGAATGGGGAAGCCCTAGACCAGACGCATGCATGTCTGTTAGCCTGAGAGAATATTTCTATTAGACATCTTTTTATTCCACATTCCAAAGCCCATCAGGAAGTTATATAAGATGGAAGACTGATCTATTTGACACTGGTGTTATTAATAAATGATGCATTTCAGTAATGTTTAGGTTTAGAATAATTTATTTTTTAAAGATTATTTATTTATTTATTTATTTATTTATTTATTTATTTGACAGAGAGCACAAGCAGGGGGGAATGAGAGAGAGAGAAGCAGGCTCCACGCTGAGCAGGAAGCCCTACATGGGGCGGATCCCAGGACCCTGGGATCATGACCTGAGCAGAAGGCAGACATTTAACTGACTGAGTCACCCAGGCACCCCTAGGTTTAGAATAACTTAAAGGAACCTCACTCACACAGGAAGAATATGGTAAATTGATAAAAGTGCTTTGTAAATAATAAGCATAACTCTTTGGATCTCAATATTTAATTCATTTCTACTTTACATTATTAGAAGATATACAGGTGAATTATTCTTTCCTTTTTACAGCCAAAAGAAATGGAAGTAGAGACAAGGTGGATAAATAGGTACACCCAGAATATTCCTGATACTACCATGAACATTCAATATCTGAACATATGATTTGAAAGTACAAACTGGGCCCATACTTTTTGTTTTTTAAAGATTTTATTTATTTATTTGACAGAGAGACAGAGACAGTGAGAGAGGGAACACAAGCAGGGGGAGTGTGAGAGGGAGAAGCCGGCTTCCCACTGAGCAGGAAGCCTGATGCAGGGCTCCATCCCAGGACCCTGAGATCATGACCTGAGCCGAAGGCAGACACTTAATGACTGAGCCACCCAGGTGCCCCTGGGCCCATACTTTGAAAGTATTCCATTTCACAAGGAAGAATAGGAAAATAACTACCATTGTAATCGGTACTTAACACTCAGACTGAATAAACCAGCCATACATTTGAACTTCCACTTCATGTTTTTTTATTCAAGAAATAACTTTTTAGGCAATGAGTTATGATAGATAGATAACTGGATGAAAATAATATAACTGTGAACTGTGCCTGAAAATTTTGATGGCTATGAGACACTGGAAGTTATTCATGTCTTTTGGGTCAAGGTTTTCTCAACAACTAAAAGCTTGCATATTATACAAAACAATTAAAAGTTGAATATCATGCCTTCAAAATAATCTGTATTTTTCTCTCTTCTAACTTCTTTCAAAATGTTCTTGTCTTTGGTAACTGCAGTTTCATTATGATGGGTCTAGCTATGGTTTTCTTTTTTTTTGCATTCAATGTGGGATTTGTTGGCCTTATGAAGTCTTTCTACTGGTGTTGTCATTTGTTTTTGGAAACTTCTTTGCCTTTTGCTCTTAAAATATTGCTTTGATCACATTTTATTTCTTATTCCCTGCTAGAAATCTATTTGGATTTATACGTAACTGTCTATCACTCTCCTTTACTCGGGTATTCTTGGTCATTCTATCAGCTTTCTTTTTGTTTTCATATATACAACTTTATTGAAATAAAATTCACATACCACAAATGTTGCTAATTTAAAGTGTGTAATTCCATAGTTTTTTAGTACATTTACAGAGTTGTGCAAACATTACCATAATTTATTTTAAAATATTTTCTTCAAACCAAAAAGAAAACCTGTAATTATTAATCATCACTCCTCATTCCCTCCAAACTGACCCCCAGTCACAGGCAATCAGTAATCAACTTTTTGTCTCCATAGATTTCCCTATCCTGGACATCCAATAAAAATGAAATTAGGCAATATGAGGCCTTTGTGACTTCTTCTTTCACTAAGCATAATGTTTTCAGTGTTCATCCATGTTGTATCATGCATGAATTTTTCATTCCTTGTTATTGCCAAATAGGATCCCATCGTATGGATATACCACTTTTATTTATCCGTTCATCAGTTGTTGGACCTTTGGATTGTTTCCACTTTTGGCTATTATGAATAATGCTATTATGAATATTTGGTATGGGTTGAATTGTGCCCCCCAATTCATATGTTGAAGCCCTAGCACCCAGTATCTCAGAATGTGACTCCATTTGGAGATGGGGCCTATAAAGAAGTAAACATGTTAAAATGGGATCCTTAGGGTGCGTTCCTGGTGTCCTTGCAAGAAGAGAAGATTAGGACACAGACAATGCAGAGGGATTAGCAATACTATATGAAAATTCCCGAAGAAGATGATCAGCTATGAACCAAGAATAGGGGCTTCAGAAACAATCTGACTTATACCTCACTCTCAGATTTTTAGCTTCCAGACCTGTAAGAAAATAAATTTCTATTAGGTAAGTCAGTTAGTTTTAGTATTTGTTATAGCATCCTTAGAAAATGAATATAATATACATATATAAGTTTTTGTGTCCATATGTTTCATGTCTTTTGGTTACATACATACCTTAGAGTGAAATTGTTTGGTCCTATGACAATCCTGTGCTTAAGCTTTTAATGTATGGACAGACTGTTTTTCAACATGACTGTACCATTTAAATCCCCATCAGTAGTGTAAAAGGATTCCAATTTCTCCACATCATCAACAAAACTTGCTCTTTTCTGTCTTTTTAAATTATTGTAGACATCCCAGTAAATGTGAAGTGGTATCTCATTATCATTTTGATTTGCATTTCCATTATGGCTAATGATGTTGAGCACTTTTTTATGTGCTTACTGTTGTTTGTATATCTTCTTTGGAGAAATCTCTATTCTCAAGTCTTTGCCCATTTTTTATGATTGGGTTATGTATCCTATTATAATTGATTAAAATTTGTCTTATATTCTCTAGATACAAGTCCTTTATCAGGTATATATTATCCAAGTATTTTTTCCATTCTGTGGGTTTCCTTTTCACTTTCTTAATGTTGTCATTTTTTATGTTGCTGGATTTGGTTTGCTAATACTTTGTTGAGGACTTTTTCCTCTATACTGATGGCAGATACTGATCTGTAGTTTTCTTTTGTTATAATAATGTCTTTGTCTTGTTTGGTATCAGGATAAGACTGCACTCATCAAATGAGTTGAGAAATTTTGCCTCCTCTTCTATTTCTTTTTGTAAAAATTTGTGAAGAAGTTATTAATTCTTTACATATTTGGTGGAAGTCACCAGTAACACCATCTGAGTCTGGGCTTCTTTTTGTTTGTTTTTCTCAAGAATTTAAAAGGTCTGTACTTGTTATAGAACTATTTATGTTTTGTATTATTTCTTGAATCGGATTGATCATTTGCATCTTTCTAGGAATTTGTTTTTTTAACTAATTTTTCCATTTTTTGGGGCCTTTGTTCATGGCATTCCTTTATTACTTTTAAAATTTAAATTTTATTTCCTTAAGTTAGGTATTAATGTCCCATTTTAGTCATCTGAGTCCCCCCCCCCCCTTTTCTGGAGAGTCTAGCTGAAGGTTTATCAATTTTGTTGTTCTTTTCAAAGACCCAATTTTTGATTTTGTTGATTTTCCCTACTGTTTTTTTTCAATTTTCTACTTTATTAATTTCCACTCTACTCTTTATTACTGGCTTCTTTCTGCTTGCATTAGGTATAGCCTCCTCTGCTTTTTCAGTGTCTTGTGGTAGAAGGTTAAATTATTGATTGGAGTTCTTCCTTCTTTTTATTATAGGTATTTAGAGCTTTTCAATTCCTTGTAAGCACTGCCTTAGCTGGATCTCATAAGTGTGTGTGTATGATTTAATTTATTTTTTTTAACTAAGACTTTATTTTTAGAGCAGTTTTTGGTTCACTTTTAAAACTGAGAGGAGGGACGCCTGAGTGGTTCAGTTGGTTAAGCGGCTGCCTTCGGCCCAGGTCATGATCCCAGGGTCCTGGGATCGAGTCCCACATCAGGCTCCTTGCTCAGCAGGGAACCTGCTTCTCCCTTTCTCCCTCTGCTTGTGCTCTCTCTGTCAAATAAATAAAATCTTAAAAAAAATAAATAAATAAAACTGAGGGGAAGTTACAGAGATTTCCCATATACCTACTGACCCCTCCCCAAAATGTACAGATCCCCCTTCATCAATATTCACCCCCAGAGAGGTATATTTGTTACAACTGATAAACCTTCATCATAATCACCCAAATTCCATAGTTTACATCCAGTTCACTCTTGGTGTTGTGTATTTTATGGGTATAGGTAAACATATAATAACATGTATTCATCATTATGGTATCATAGAGTATTTTCACTGCTCTAAAAATTTTGTGTGCTTTATCTAGTCATTCCTCTATCACCAACACCTGACAATCACTGATCTTTTTACTGTTTCTATAATTTTGCTTTCTCCAGAATGTCATATAATTGGAACCATATAGTGTACGGATTTCATAGTAACTTGTTGCACTTAGTAATATGCTTTTAAGTTTCCTCCATGGCTTTCCATGGCTTGATAGCTCATTTTTTTTTTTTTTAGCACTGAATGATACTCCTTGTATAGATGTAGAAAATTTTTTTATCCATATACCCACTGAAGGACATATTTGTTGCTTTCAAGGCTTGGTAATTATCAATAAAGCTGTTATAAACATCCGTATACAGGTATGTTATAACATTTGTATGAACATAATTTTTGTTTTTGTTCTTTTTGTTTGTTTGTTTTTATATAGAGATTTCAATTGCTGTCTGGTGTTACTTGATTTCATTCTGAAGTATTTCCTTTTTCATTTTTCATGCAATGGGTCTGCTAGCAGTGAGTGCTATTGGTTTCATCTGGGAATGGATTCATTCTGCCGTTATGTTTTTCAGTTTGTTTTGTTAATGTCAGACGTTAGTATGATATTTTCTTTACAATTAATAAACCAATATTAATATATATTACCTATATAGATATTAACTAAATTCCATAATTTATGAAGATTTTCTTAGTTTTTAACCAAATGTTCTTTTTTCTGCCCAGAATCCCATTCAGTATATTATATTACATAAATTTTCATGTCTCCTTAGGCTCTTCTTAGTGGTTACTATTTATCAGAATTTTTATTTTTTTATTTTTGATGACCATGACAGTACGGGGAAGTAATCATCAGATGTGTCAAGGGATGTACCTCTATTGGAATTAGTCTGATGTTTTACGCATGATTAGACTAGAGTTACATATTTTGTCTTCATTTTTTCTAGACTTTTTTAATTGTTATGTTAATCACCATACATTATATCATTAGTTTTTGATGTAGTGTTCCATGATTCATTGTTTGTGCATAACACCCAGTGCTCCAAGCAGAACGTGCCCTCTTTAATACCCATCACCAGGCTAACCCATCCTCCCACCCTACTACCAGCCAGAACCCTCAGTTTGTTTTTCAGAGTCCATCATCTTTCAGAGGGTTCGTCTACCCCTCTGATTTCCCCCACTTCATTCTTCCAGTCCTGCTATCTTCTTCTTCTTCTTTTTTTTTCTTAACATATATTGCATTATTTGTTTCAGAGGTACAGATCTGTGATTCAACAGTCTTGCACAATTCACAGCGCACACCATACCACATACCCTCCCCAATGTCTATCACCCAGCCACCAGATCCCTCTCACCCCAACCCCCACTACAGCAACCCTCAGTTTGTTTCCTGAGATTAAGGATTCCTCATATCAGTGAGGTCATATGATACATGTCTTTCTCTGATTGACTTATTTCGCTCAGCATAACACCCTCCAGTTCCATCAAGTTGTTGCAAATGGCAAGATCTCATTCCTTTTGATGGCTGCATAATATTCTATTGTATATATATACCACTTCTTCTTTATCCATTCATCTGTTGATGGACATCTTGGCTCTTTCCACAGTTTGGCTATTGTGGACATTGCTGCTATAAACATCAGGGTTCACGTACCCCTTTGGATCCCTCCATTTGTATCTTTGGGGTAAATACCCAGTAGTGCAATTGCTGGGTCATAGGGTAGCTTTATTTTCAACTTTTTGAGGAACCTCCATACTGTTTTCCAGAGTGGCTATACCAGCTTGCATTCCCACCAACAGTGTGGGAGGGTCCCCCTTTCTCCGCATCCCCGCCAACATCTGTCATTTCCTGACTTCTTAATTTCAGCCATTCTGACTGGTGTGAGGTGGTATCTCATTGATGTTTTGATTTGGATTTCCCTGATACTGAGCAATGCTGAGCACTTTTTCATGTGTCTGTTGGCCATTTGGATGTCTTCTTTGGAAAAATGTCTGTTCGTGTCTTCTGCCCATTTCTTGATTGGATCATTTGTTCTTTGGGTGTTGAGTTTAAGAAATTCTCTATACATTTTGGAAACTAGCCCTTTATCTGACATGTCATATGCAAATATCTTCTCCCATTCTGTCGGTTGTCTTTTGGTTTTGTTGACTGTTTCTTTTGCTGTGCAAAAGCTTTTTATCTTGGTGAAGTCCCAGTAGTTCATGTTTCCCCTGCTTCCCTTGCCTTTGGTGATGTTTCTAGGAAGAAGTTGCTGCGGCTGAGGTCAAAGAGGTTGCTGCCTGTGTTCTCCTTTAGGATTTTGATGGACTCCTGTCTCACATTTAGGTCTTTCATCCATTTTAAGTCAATTTTTGTGTGTGGTGTAAGGAAATGGTCCAGTTTCATTCTTCTGCATGTGGCTGTCCAATTTTCCCAACACCATTTGTTGAAGAGACTGTCTTTTTTCCATTGGACATTCTTTCCTGCTTTGTTGAAGATGAGTTGACCATAGAGTTGAGGGTCCATTTCTGGGCTCTCTATTCTGTTCCATTGATCTATGTGTCTGTTTTTGTGCCAGTATACCATACTGTCTTGATGATGACAGCTTTGTAATAGAGCTGGAAGTCCGGAATTGTGATGCCGCCAGCTTTGCTTTTCTTTTTCAACATTCCTCTGGCTATTCGGGGTCTTTTCTGGTTCCATACAAATTTTAGGATTATTTGTTCCATGTCTTTGAAAAAAGTGGATGGTATTTTGATGGGGATTGCATTGAATGTGTAGATTGCTCTAGGTAGCATTGACATCTTCACTATATTTGTTCTTCTAATCCATGAGCATGGAACGTTTTTCCATTTCTTTGTGTCTTCCTCAATTTCTTTCATGAGTATTTTATAGTTTTCTGAGTACAGATTCTTTGCCTCTTTGGTTAGATTTATTCCTAGGTATCTTATGGTTTGGGGTGCCATTGTAAATGGGATCGACTCCTTAATTTCTCTTTCTTCTGTCTTGTTGTTGGTGTATAGGAATGCCACTGATTTCTGTGCATTGATTTTATATCCTGTCACTTTACTGAATTCCTGTATGAGTTCTAGCAGTTTTGGGGTGGAGTCTTTTGGGTTTTCCACATAAAGTATCATATCATCTGCAAAGAGTGAGAGTTTGACTTCTTCTTTGTCGATTTGGATGCCTTTGATTTCTCTTTGTTGTCTGATTGCTGTGGCTAGGACTTCTTATACTATGTTGAATAGCAGTGGTGATAGTGGACATCCCTGACGCGTTCCTGACCTTAGGGGAAAAGCTCTCAGTTTTTCCTCATTGAGAATGATATTCGTTGTAGGTTTTTCATAGAGGGCTTTTATGATATTGAGGTATGTACCCTCTATCCCTATACTCTGAAGAGTTTTGATCAAGAATGGATGCTGTACTTTGTCAAATGCTTTTTCTGCATCGATTGAGAGGATCATATGTTTCTTGTTCTTTCTTTTGTTAATGTATTGTATCACGTTGATTGATTTGTGGATGTTGAACCAACCTTGCAGCCCAGGGATAAATCCCACTTGGTCGTGGTGAATAATCCTTTTAATGTACTGTTGGATCCTATTGGCTAGTATTTTGGTGAGAATTTTGGCATCCATGTTCATCAAGGATATTGGTCTGTAATTCTCCTTTTTGATGGGGTCTTTGTCTGGTTTTAGGATCAAGGTAATGGTGGCCTCATAAAACGAGTTTGGAAGTTTTCCTTCCATTTCTATTTTTTGGAACAGTTTCAGACAAATACGTATTAATTCTTCTTTAAATGTTTGGTAGAATTCCCCTGGGAAGCCATCTGGCCCTGGGCTTTTTTTTGTTGGGATAATTTGATGACTGCTTCAATTTCCTTAGTGGTTTTAGGTCTGTTCAGGTGTTCTGTTTCTTCCTGGTTCAGTTTTGGTAGTTGATACATCTCTAGGAATGCATCCATTTCTTCCAGGTTATCTAATTTGCTGGTATAGAGTTTCTCATAATATGTTCTTAGAATTGTTTGTATTTCTTTGGTGTTGGTTGTGATCTCTCCTCTTTCATTCATGATTTTGTTGATTTGGGTCATTTCTCTTTTCTTTTTGATAAGTCTGGCCAGGGGTTTATCAATCTTGTTAATTCTTTCAAAGAACCAGCTCCTATTTTCGTTAATCTGTTCTACTGTTCTTTTGGTTTCTATTTCATTGATTTCTGCTCTGATCTTTATTATTTCTCTTCTCCTGATGGGTTTAGGCTTTATTTGCTGTTCTTTCTCCAGCTCCTTTAGGTGTAGGGTTAGGTTGTGTACTTGAGGCCTTTCTTGTTTCTTGAGAAAGGCTTGTATTGCTATATATTTGCCTCTTAGGACTGCCTTTGCTGCATCCCAAAGATTTTGAAAAGTTGTGTTTTCATTTTCATTGGTTTCCATGAATTTTTTTAATTCTTCTTTAATTTCCTGGTTGACCCATTCATTCTTTAGTAGGATGCTCTTTAGCCTCCATGTATTTGAGTTTTTTCCAACTTTCCTCTTGTGATTGAGTTCTAGTTTCAAAGCATTGTGGTCTGAAAATATGCAGAGAATGATCCTAATCTTTTGGTACCAGTTGAGACCTGATTTGTGACCTAGGATGTGATTGATTCTGGAGAATGAGCCATGGGCACTAGAGAAGAATGTGTATTCCGCTGCTTTGGGATGGAATGTTCTGAATATGTCTGTGAAGTCCATTTGTTCCAGTGTGTCATTTAAAGTCTTTATTTCCTTGTTGATCTTTTGTTTAGATGATGTGTCCCTTTCAGTGAGGGGGGTGTTAAAGTCCCCCACTATTATTGTATTGTTGTCAATGTGTTTCTTTGCTTTTGTTATTAATTGCCTTATATAATTGGCTGCTCCCATGTTAGGGGCATAGATATTTACAATTGTTAGATCTTCTTGTTGGATAGACCCTTTAAGTAGGATAGAGTGTCCTTCCTCATCTCTTATTACAGTCTTTGGTTTAAAATCTAATTTGTCTGATATAAGGATTGCCACCCCAGCTTTCTTTTGGTGTCCATTAGCATGGTAAATGGTTTTCCACCCCCTCACTTTCAATCTGGGGGTGTCTTTGGGTCTAAAATGAGTCTCTTGCAGACAGCATATCTTTTTTTTTTAATCCAATCTGATAGCCTGTGTCTTTTGATTGGGGCATTTAGCCCATTTACATTCAGGGTAACTACTGAAAGATAGGAATTTAGTGCCATTGTATTGCCTGTAAGGTGACTGTTACTGTATATTGTCTGTGTTCCTTTCTGGTCTATGTTGCTTTTAGGCTCTCTCTTTACTTGGAGGACCCCTTTCAATATTTCTTGTAGGGCTGGTTTCGTGTTTGCAAATTCCTTTAGTTTTTGTTTGTCCTGGAAGCTTTTTATCTCTCCTTCAATTTTCAATGACAGCCTAGCAGGATATAGTATTCTTGGATGCATATTTTTCTCATTTACTGCTCTGAATATATCCTGCCAGTCCTTTCTGGCCTGCCAGGTCTCTGTGGATAGGTCTGTTGCCACTCTAATGTTTCTAACATTGTAGGTTACATATCTCTTCTCCTCAGCTGCCTCAGAATTTTCTCTTTGTCTCTGAGACTCATAAGTTTTACTACTAGATGTTGGGGTGTTGACCTATTTTTGTTGATTTTGAGGGCGGTTCTCTGTGCCTCCTGGATTTTGATGCCTGTTTCCTTCCCCAAATTAGGGGAAGTTCTCTGCTATCATTTGCTCCAATATACCTTTTGCCCTCTCCCTCTTTCTTCTTCTTCTGGGATCCCATTTATTCTAATGTTGTTTCATCTTATGGTATCGCTTATCTCTTGAATTCTGCCCTCGTGATCCAGTAGTTGTTTATCTCTCTTTTTCTCAGCTTCTTTATTTTCCATCATTTGGTCTTCTACATCACTGATTTACTCTTCTGCCTCATTTATCCTAGCAGTTAGTGGCCCCATTTTTGATTGCACCTCATTAATAGCCTTTTTGATTTCGACTTGGTTAGATTTTAGTTCTTTTATGTCTCCAGAAAGGGTTTCTCTAATAACTTCCATGCTTTTTTCAAGCCCAGCTAGTATCTTTAAAGTCATGATTCTGAACTCTAGATCCGACATCCTACTAATGTCTGTATTTAGTAGGTCCCTGGCAGTTGGTACTACCTCTTGTTCATTTTGTTGAGGTGATTTTTTCCATCTTGTCATTTTGTCCAGAGGAGAATTGATGAATGAGAGAACAAAATTCTAACAGGGTAACAACGTCCCAGAAAATATACTCTAAACAAATCAGAAAAGACCTGAAGCTGGGGGAAAAGAAAGGGAAAGAAAGAATAAAAGGAAAAAAAAAAAAAGAAAACGATAAAAACAAACAAATACAGAACAAAACAAAAAAAACTAGAATATGTTCAAATATGATCAGGCTGCTGCATAGATCAGTGCCACACACT
Organism: Halichoerus grypus; assembly: GCF_964656455.1. NCBI lineage: Eukaryota > Metazoa > Chordata > Mammalia > Carnivora > Phocidae > Halichoerus > Halichoerus grypus. Next base: position 151,032,131 of record NC_135712.1, on the reverse strand, counting down.
AGATTTTGGGTGTATTTTGGTTTTTTAGAAGAAAGTGCCTCCCAAAATTTTAAAGAAAGAATAACTTATACATGTACAAAAATAAGGGTTGATATGATGAAGGAATGGAATATGACTGTAAAGATGAAAAGTATAAAAAAAATTTATAAAAGGAATTGATAAGAAGTTGTTTGAAAAAAGAAAGAAGAGGATTAAAAAAACAAAGGGTAAGAATGTGATCAGGCAGGAGAGTAGAACAAAGCCATACACTAAAGATTTAGGGTATATTTTGTACTGTTAGAAGAAACTGTATCTCAAAATTTTAAAGAGAGAACTACTTATATATATATATATATATACCAAAAATAAGGGTAACTACTACGAAGGGATAGAATATGACTCTAAAAATGAAAAATAAATATGTTTTTTAAAAAAGGGATTTATAAGATGTTTGTTGAAAAAGGGAAAAAGAAAAATTCAAAAAAAAAAGTTAAAAAAAAATTAACTTTGAAAGACTAAAGAATCATGTTAAAAAAGCCATGGATTCTATGTGCATTATTCCCTTAGCGCTGGAGTTCTGCTGTTCTCATTGATTGGTAAACTTGGTTTTGGCTGGCTGTTCTTGCTGATCTTCTGGGAGAGGGGCCTCTTGCCATGGTTCCTAAATGTCTTTGTCGGAGGCGGAATTGCCCTGCCCTTGCCAGTCCGGGCTAAGTAATCTGCTCGGTTTGCTCTCGGCAGCTTTTATTCCCTGAAAGCTTTTGGTACAGCTTTGGAGGACGAGAGTGAAAATGGCAGCCTCCCAATCTCCATCCCGGAAGGAGCCGAGAACTCAGGGCTCCACTCCTCAGTGTGCCCCCACAGAAAAGCAGTCAGTCACCCCCATCTCCGTGGTCTCTGGCCGCACTCCGTGCTCACCCAGCCTGTGACCGAGCATTTCTATCTCTGGCACACGACCCCGTGTTGAGTCTCCAAACCCCACAGATCCCTGCCGTGCACTCCTGTGCCGCTCCTCCCAGGGGAGGAAGGGAGTCTCCCCAGATCTGCTGCTTGTTTGGTCCCTGCTGGAAGAGCAGTGGCCCAACTGTGCCGCGGATCACAGTTTATGGCAACCCTGACCTGAGAGCCCTCTCCTCTGCTCTGTCTCTGCAGCTGGCTTCCCCGCTCCGATACCTGGGAGCTCTGCCGCACTCAGGCATCCCCGGTCTTTCTGTGACCCCGAGGGTCCTGAGACCACACTGTCCCGAGAGGGTTCCACCCCCCGCTTAGCCACTGGAGCGACGTCTCTCAGCGGAGCAGACTTCTAAAAGTTCCGATTTTGTGCTCCATGGCTCTATCACTTGCCAGAAGTGGCCAACGGAGGCCCCCTCCCCTGCAGTCTATCCTCCCGAATATTGCCTCAGATTCACTTCTCCGCATGTCCTACCTTCCAGAAAGTGGTCACTTTTCTGTTCAGAGAGTTGTTGCTATTCTTTTCTTCGATCTCCTGTTGAGTTTGTAGGTGTTCAGAATGGTTTGATCCCTATCCAGCTGAATTCCTGAGACCAGACGAAAGCCAGGTCTCCTACTCCTCTGCCATCTTGCTCCGCCCTTTGTCTTCATTTTTGAGATAGTTTTATTGAATATAAGAATTTTAGTAGCCATTTTTATGGGCCGCCTGGGGGGCTCAATTGGTTAAGCAACTGTCTTCGGCTCAGGTCATGATCCTGGAGTCCTGGGATTGAGCTCCATGTTGGGCTCCTTCTTCAGCACGGATCCTGCTTCTCCCTCTCCTTCTGCCCCTCCCCTCACTAGTGCTCACTCTCTCTCTCTCTTTCACTCACTCTCTCTCAAATAAATAAATAAAATCTTTAAAAAAAGAATTTTAGTAGCCATTTTTTTTCTTTCTGGAGTTTGAATATGTAATTCTACTACCTATGGTCTACATTGTTTCTGATGTGAAGTCAGCTGTTAATCTTACTGTGATTTTGTTGATGTACTAAAGTCATCTCTCACCGCTTTCAAGATGTTCTCTTTGTCTTTCAACATCTATACCATGATAGGTCTGGGTGTGGATTCCATTGTTGATATTTCTCTTGCTTCTTTTATTTGTAGGTTAATGTTTTTTATTCTATTTGGAATGCTTTCTTACTATTATTTCTTGAATATTTTATCTGTTCCTTTCTCTCTCCTCTCCTGCTATTCCTAGTATGCATATATCTGTAAGCTCAATGAAGTCCTACATTTCTCTGAGTTCTGTTTATTCATTTTCATTCTTTTCTTTATTTAAGTCACATGATTATTGATCTCTAAGTTCACTAATTCTTTCTCTACTATTTTAAATACACTTTTTGTAATTTCTATTACTTTATTGAAGCTCTCTATTCAATGAGACATTGTCACTATACCTTTCTTTAATTCTTAAACATGGTTTTCTTTAGTTCTTTGAACATATTTATGGTAAGCTGCTTTTAAGTTTTGTCTGTTGAATCCTACACAGGGGTACTCTCATAGTCAAATTTTGTCCCCTACCTTTTTTCCCTCATGCATTGGTCAAATGTTCCTGTTTCTTTGAATGTCTTGTGTTTTTTGTTGTTGAAAACTGGAGGTTTTAAACAAAATGTTGTGGCAACTCTGAGTAATGTTTCCCATTCCTCTGGAACTTCATGTTGTTTGTTTGTTTGATTTTTGCCCTACTGTTTTATTGAAAAGTCACTCCTCTGAGAGCACAGCCTTGTCATGTGCATAGTTACCCAGGGATGATTGGTTTTAACAGTACTGTCTTTAGTTATCCCTTTCCTTTATCTCTCTGTTAAGCTGTCTGACTCTGTTGGTATCACAGAAAGCTGTTAGATTCCACTAATTGCCAGCTGATTACTATATTGATTTTGACAGTATTCCAGGGCATACATTGCTCTACAGTTTGAGTTCCATTAAATTAAGGCCCCTCCACAGTGGTAATTTTTGAGGCCAGTCTTTGAGTTTTTTTCTCAATCCCAAAGGGCTCTTCTTAGTTGCCTCTTTCCCTAGCTTTCTCTGGTAAAATAGCTGGCCTATAGTTTAGCTTGGTATTCTCTTGAAGCTACCAGCTTCCTTTTAATTGTTTAACGCCAAAAATCTCCATTATTTTCAAGGGCATTCTTAGTCTTGAATTTCTTCATACTCTATTCTAATAAAGTTAGCCAGTTCATATGGGGAGAGCTTCAGAGTTCTCTGTTCTTATGGTCTGTCTCTCATCCTGAGCAAAATCTCTATTTTACTACTCTGGACTTCAGAGCATGATCAATGGTTAGCTTCTCTTGGAGTAACACCTGTTCATTATGATTTAGGAGCTGAGTGGGGACAGTGGCCTCTGTTTTTCTTAGCATGTCTTTCCCAGCATGGCATCCCTACCCTGAGGGGGCTCAGGAGAGGGTGACTGAGGACCTAATATTCTGGCCTGCCACTCCTGGAGTAAAAATTCCACTTTATGGGTGGAGGATGGGTGTAGGACAAGAGTCCCTTACTCTCAGCTGTGCTCATCTAGAATTTAATCTCTACTGGGAAGATAGGATGAGAATGGTGTTCTTGACCACACCCACCTTGAGTGGAGCTGGAGGTGGTAGGAATAGCACCTTGAGGCTCATGTGCCACAGACATAGATACAGTAGATTTTCTTGAATAAATGTTATTCATCTGCTTTTTGCCCTGATGACAATTTCTGGAGACTTTAGTTGTTTTTTAAAATAGTTTTAATCAGTTATGATTTTTTCACTGGGGAATGGGTCTATGGTGTTCCTCATGCTATCATTTCAAAAGCAGATTCTCTTTCCCGTCTCTTTGTCTTTCATTTCCCTAATTCTCTCTTTAATTGTGTACAATACTTTACATCTTTAAATTTCTATTGCTGAATGATTTATTTTTGGAAGTTCTATAACTCATTTTCAAACATCTAGGTAATTTCTTATAGTTCCTAATCTCTGCACTTATTTTGAAGTTTGCTTCTAATTTCTTTAAACTTGGTCATTATAGTTGTTTTATAATCTCTCTCATATTTGTTTGTGGCAAAATATACATAACAAAACATTTACCTTTTTAACTTTGTTTAAATGTACCATTTAGTGGCATTAAGGACATTCACATTGTACTCTCATAATTTGATATCTATTTCTTCTGTATGTTTTTTTCTGTTGGGTTTTCTTCATGGTGCCTGTTTTCTTGCATGTTTGATGAATTTTTAATGTAAGCCATTGGTTTTTTTGCAAACATATTTATAGGCATTCTTTGAGGGCTACAATAAAGCTGTGTTTTTCCAGAAATGTTTGTATGAGTGTCTTCCAAGTGCCTAAGGGAATACACAAGTACCTCCTGAGAGGTAACTACTTTCAATTAAATTAATACATGAATTTTTTTGGATGGCCTCCTATGGTGGGCTGAGGGATGGCCCCTGAAGATGTCAATGTTTTAATCCCTGGAAACTGTGAATATGTTATCTTATTAGATGGGAAAAGAGACTTTGCAAATGTAATTGAATTAAGAATTCTGAGATAGAAACATTATTCTCAATTATCTGGGTAGACCCAGTGTAATCACAGAGGCCCTTATTAGAGTGAGGCAAGAGGGTCAGAGTCATAAAGCGATGGTGAAGATAGAAGCAGAGGTCAGATAAGTGAGAAGATGCTAGGCTGCTGGCTTTGAAGATGGAGTAAAAAATGTAGGTGGCCTCTAGAAGTTGGAAAAAAGAAACAGATTCTTCCATAGAGCATACAAAAAGAACAAAGCCTTTCATATCTATCTTAGAAGTAGAGAATATTTAATTCTGGTTTACTCTGACTTGAAAAGTGTAGTCTTTGGAGCTAAATTTTTTGAGGAACTGTCTCTTATTAGACTCCTCACTTTGGATAGGCTGTAAGATTTTCCTCTCCTCTCTGTAGTCCCTGAAGTTTAAGAGATCTTGTGTTCCACTGGTTTGGCAAATGTCCTCAGGAGAAAACTGTTTTAGGGCTTTGCTTAATTTTTTCATTTATGCATTTGTGTAGAGATTAGCCTTCCCTCTTATCAGCTTATTAATGGTGTTAAGATATTCTATTATTTTGTTTTAATTTTGTTCTATTTTGTAATTATTTTATCTTGAATGCTGGTGCAAATAACCTAATCTGCCGTATTATCAGAAACCAGAAAATTGTATTATTTCTTTAATCTTTCCTCCTTTCTGTTTTTTTTAAAGCACATTCTTTAAAACATCATATTAAAATGAATATTGGAACTACTGAATCTGTTTTCAATGTCTCTTAACTCTTTTATAACTATATATCTCATATATTTACTTATTTCTTTTTTATTTTGGGGGCAATATCTGTATTCAAATTTTTTTGCTTTACTAATTTGTTCTTTAAGCATATCTTGTTAAAATATCTAATATTTAACTTCTATTTCATACTGTAAAAAACATTTTATATAATGCAGTATTATCTTTTAAAAGTCCTGGCCTACTTGTCACCTTGACACTGTATTCTTGGGTGTAAATACTTATGTCATTATGTTTGTTATCTCTCCTTTTCATGTGGATGACTCTCCTGGAATGGTGGTGATTTTTTTTAAGATTTTATTTATTTATTATTTATTTATTTATTTATTTATTTATTTATTTATTTATTTAAGAGAGAGAGAATCTAGAAGGGAGAAGAACAGAGGAGGAGGGAGAACAAGAAGGAAAGAATCTCAAGCAGACTCCACACTCAGTGTGGAGGCCAACAGGGGACTTGACATAGGGCTCAATCTCACCACCCTGAGATCATGACCTGAGCCAATACCAAGAATCTGACACTTAGCCAACTGAGCCACCCAGGTGCCCTGCTGTTTTTGTTTGAGCACTCCTCATGTGCTTTGGATTGTCAGTATATGCTAACAACAGCTGCTCACACAGTCACCATTTGGGGAGCAATGAATGGGTCATGCTGCTGATCTGTTTCCCATGGTGCTGGAGAAGGAAAAGGTATACTGATATGTGGACTATCTTGATGGATCTTATCTGTGTATTTGTACACACAGCTTATCAAACACTGGAAAACTGACCCAAATGCCCCCATTTATTGATCTTTCTTAATTATAGGTATCTTAACTACCACCAAGGGGACCAGAGGGAGATTATGTGGGGGATAATTCACTTGGCAACCTTCAGGGGAGTTCAAACTAAAATCCTGTAAAAAAACCACTGTGGTTCCTTCTACTCTGGGTACTTATGTCTAAGTAGAAAGAAAATACTTATATGCATTAGTCAACAAAATTCTATTTTTTCCATCTTTTAAGAATTTTGCACAATTTCTGGAACAGAGTACTCTGCATTTTGCTTTCCAACACAAATGGTAAAGAATTTATCATTTTAATAGCTTTTGGAAAATGAGAGTAAAATATACCATGTTTTTGGCCAATATATTGAAATCAGTATATAGCATATTGAAATTAGTATAAGATAAATTAATGTATATAAAGTATGACTCTGGAAATCATTGGGTTAAGAATAAATTATTCAACAAATTCTGTTGTTACAATTATTTAGCTGTTTGAAAAATTGGAAAATATTGTCAGATCATCATGTTTAAGAGGCTCTTTTAATCATAGAACAAACAGGAAAAATGATAGATTTGATAATGTAAAAATTAAAAATTTTATATGTAAAAATATCATAAATAATTGTAAAACACACAAAATTGGGGACATAAATTTAGAACCATGTTTTCACGTTGGAAATGCTCAATAAGACAAAAGAATGCAATGAAAGATACAAATACCATTTTTAAGAATAATTATTATTTTCAGAAAACAATTGAATACAGTGAAATCATATATTTCTGTCAACTGGTAAAATAGTTGAAATGATAATGGAATTCAGTGACAAGTCTAACATTTTAATGTTTAAAAATATATCAATCTTTAACTTTCCTATATACGACTCTGTTTAAACATATCAAATGAAAGAATCCATTTGACCGAACATTGAAAATATAAAATACCCAGTAAAAATATTAAAAAGAAATGTACAAGACTCATAAAACAAACAAATAAAGCAAAACACTTTAATTTATCTGACAGAAACGAAAGAAAAAAATAGGAAAAATTAAAATATTTTTGGACAAATAAAAATATTATAAACTTGTCAGTTTTTCCTAAAATAGAAACATCTACAATATATTGCATCTGATGTCCTATAATCCTTTGAAAGCCAGAAAATAACCTTATAAGCAATGCAAGCTTCGAAATTTTTTGAGTAGATGAGTGACAGGGTTAAAGTGTGTGTGTTTGTGTGTATATGTGTGTGTGTGTGATGGTTAATATGGTGGGAGCACACAGTTTGATGTGTTACAAACTGGGGGTGTCTGAGTGGCTCAGTCAGTTAAGCATCTGACTCTTGATCTAAGCTCAGGTCTTGATCTCAGGGTTGTGAGTTCAAGCCTTGCACTGGGCTCCAGTCTGGGTGTGGAGCTTACTTAAACAACAACAAAAAAAAGGTAATGTATTACAAACTGTATGTTCAGAGCTAGGCATGTAACCTGAAGTATTATAATAAAATTTGGGAAGGATGAGAGAGTAAACCTGAAAGGTGTTTCACAATATGAGAGCAGACTTAGTAATTTATTGATTCTCATATTAAAGGAACCAGAGGAATGAGGGAAGAATCAACAGTGTTCATACCTGGAGTAAAAGCTTTTTGAAAAGCTTTTGAAAAGATTCTTGAGCATCCCCTTTGATAAGTGCTGATACTAAAGCCAAAGAACCACTTCCTTCTGAAGATGTACATTTAGCCAAGAGTAGGAAACGTGGGCACTATATTCATGTTTCTTTTTATCTTTACGGGATTCTAATATTTTATTGCAAGAATTACAATGATTAGAGCAATGTAAAACAAAATGAAGGCTTCATTGAATTAGCAATTTAAACTTGTGCTATGTTAGCACCACGTTGAGTTATGACTCATCCTTGCTAATATAGCATTTAACAGGGAATTACACTGTCATGCCAGGCTAGTGTAAAAAGAAACCCTAATGGGGCATGATGTAAAAGCTATTATGAAAGATACTTACTATTATATGTATATGCAGTCTTTCTAATAATAATGTTTTGGGTTCTCCCATAGGTATCTTCATCAAAGTTGGGGGAGGGGAGTAGAGAAAATTGAGAATGGAGAACAGAATTTGCATAGTTGGGTACTGTATTAACTATTTTAATGGGAGAACTAAATTATCTTTGTCATCCTTCCTTGAGAAATATCAAGATGTATTTTGAAATTTGGGGCTTCTATTAACCTATTGACTTTTTTCTCATTTTAAAATCGATGCTATATATTTGTATTCTAGTGGCAGGTTTGCTAATGGATTGTTCTTGAACTCCTTGGATGTCCCAGATGTGTAGTATATTCTTAATCTAAATAAGAAGTTTATAGTGGGCCAACTGGACTCAGTCGGCTTGTCATGTGGAACTTAGTCTGGATCTGAAGGAAATGATCCCTATGTTGTTTTCATTTATGTAATGACATTGGCTGCTGAAGCTTAAAAAAATGTGGTGGGTTCTTTCCAAGTGTCTAAGGCTAAAGATAGGCAATGTTTGGATTCTCTGGTGATCATTTATTTAGTCTGGTGATCTGTATGAATGAGAAAACTTGAATAAATATTTGAATGAAATTTTTAAAAACTTGCACATTTCAGGGCAAAACTTTATCATTATATATTTAATATTACCTCCTCCACATGGTAATGAAGAATGCTATTCCCATTTCTCTGAATTCCTTTCTCATGTTCATCTGAGCCACCATTCTTAGAGTCCTCACGCTCAGAGGTTGGCACATCCCATGCCACTTTCAGGAAGCACCCCACACATCTTCCGTTTTATTCACCTCTTTCAAGAACTGATATTAAATTACATTTCTTCACAGAGATTTCCCCCATGTTCTGTTTACTTTTACCCTGCATTCATATTTCCTACCTCACCTTTCCTTCAATATTGCATCTTTTTTTTTTATAGGTTTATGATTGTCCTATATCTTGGTCCCTGGATTTACTTTAATCCATTTGTTCTCACTGTGACTGACATCAGCCTCTTCCTGAGGTAGTTTCAACCTTGGTGGTGCCAGATGATATAATTTGGGGGAAAATTCCTTATAAAAATGGAACATAAAATTATGAATAAAATATTAGATATGAAATTAATCCTTTATTTAGAATGAGATAATAAACCATGGCAAATACATGCTTAAAAGTTGACAAATACCACAAACATAAGTACAAAATAGTATTGTTATTAATTAACTTCCTCTATCATGCTTTTCCATGTATTTTTGGCTGCATATTCTTTGTTTGATTGACTCTTCATATAGGAATTTCCTTATGCTATCTTCTATAGAGAGATTAGGAAGTAATGCAGTACTTTCTTTAGTATGGTTGCTTAAAATCTATTGTTGCTAATATTAGCAGCAGTAGTAAAGTAGCAGTAGATATAGAAATTTAGGGGATTTTCCTTCCACTTTACAGCTCATTATGGGTAATTTCACATTTTATAAATGTCAAAAAACATTATCAAATTTCTTTCATATATATGTCATTAGATGGCAGAGCATTTCTAGTTTTCTCATGGAATGAATGACTTAAATATATTTTGAAATGACCACATACATAACCAGTTTGTTGCCAATATCCTCATCCTAGTGGCACATAAAAAATTTTATGTTATCTGCATTGATGTCAACATTTGCATCAAGTCACCAAAAAATTTCATTTTTTTTCAATGTGTTCTTATGCTTCATACTTCTTCATTAAAGAGACTTCTCAAGGGTCTATTCATTCTATTTTTTTTTAAGATTTTATTTATTTATTTGGCAGAGAGAGAGAGCTAGAGAGGGAACACAAGCAGGGGGACTGGGAGAGGGAGAAGCAGGCTTCCCGCCAAGCAGGGAGCCCCATGTGGGGCTTGATCCCAGGACCCTGTGATCATGACCTGAGCCGAAGGCAGACACTTAACGACTGAGCCACCCAGGTGCCCCTATTCATTCTATTTTAAAAGGGAATTTTTCCTTTTACTGAACTGCTACTTTCATGTGGTCTAATCATTTTTTGGAGGAGTCACATTTGCTTCTCTGCATGAAAATATGTATGATTTCATTGATTTGATGGCTTTACTTTATCATCTGTTTTTATCTGAATCTTCTAGTTGATTAATTAGAATGAGAAAAGTTCAACTTCTAAGTCCAACTAAAAGTTTGCAATTTACCAGTTTTTTTTAATTGGAATATTCAGCTTTTCATACTTTAGTTAAAATAGTGTAATTCCAAATAAGCTTCTTCTGAAAGGGATCCCAACAATGTCCTGTGCTCCTCCAATAACCTCCAACATGTGGCAAAGTCTGAAAAAAGACCATGATTTTTTTTTTTTAAGATTTATTTATTTATTTGAGAGAGAGAGAGCATGAGAGGGGGAGAGTCAGAGGGAGAAGCAGACTCCCCGCTGAGCAGGGAGCCCGATACGGGACTCGATCCCAGGACTCTAGGATCATGACCTGAGCTGAAGGCAGTCGCTTAACCAACTGAGCCACCCAGGCGCCCAAAAGACCATGATCTTAAAATATCATCCTTTTGATATTTTTTCAAAAACCTGTGAACACACATGTGACCATAACACTAAGGCTCCTATCAGAGCCTTGAAAAGGATTCATGCAAAGGATTCTGGAAGCATTAGTTCTTTACCGTCATCACAAATCATCTGCCTCTGGTTCCTCCCCTTTCATGTGACATGATCTTTTTGTCTGGAGTAGAGAAGAATGAGGTCAGTTGGACTTAGAGAAACTTAAGAAAACTCATTTATCTTGTCAAAAATGCATCAAAAGTGTGTGTACAACAGACAAGTATATAAGTGAGAGCATCATTAGGCAGAGTATGAATTTATAAGAGTAAGTTTGCAGAAGATTGAATAATCACAAGAGTGCAAGTGCAAAAATATGCAAATGTATATGTGCATACACTCAGAATATTTTGTGAAAGTCTTAAGATGTGGTTGGGAGGACTTGAGAATAAGTCTGGGTGTGCACAAGGGTGGGGAATGCGTAAGAATTTGAATGACTAGGGTATGGATGTACAAAAGATTCTGAGTGTAGCAGGGTGTTCTTTTGAATTGCATTGTGATCAGGTAAAACAATGCTAAGTAAAACAAAGCAGCAAATAAAACACAACTTCCCATTGCTGCATTGATTTCAGGTCCTCTGCCTATCACCATGACAACTTACAACAAATAAAAAAACAGCTAAGACATTATCAGAAGAAATGGGAAGGACAAGCTGCTAATGCAAACATTTTCTCCCATTTGCATATGATTTCATTGGATTTTACACCTTCTTTTCTTCTTTCAAGATCCTTGCTTTTCATTTCACTTATTTTTATGATCCATGAAAACCTCATTGTTTTAGATTAATACAGTGACTCTTTGTATTTTGTCACTAAGTGTATTTAGCATGAATAGAGCAGATGAATTCCAAAATTACATAACTCTTACATATCCATCAGAAGAAAGTTGCAGGTTAGATATTCCAGGATAAAATAGAGTATTCGTTATCACTATATATGTGATAATAAAAGGCCATGAGAAGCCCTGGAAGACAGAAATTGGACATACTAAGTAAATCACCATGCATCTAGATTCCACTTCTCTATAAAATTCTTATTGAAGTTATCAAAATCAGTTTCTGCTACATAAAACTAAAATCCAACCATAGTTGCTTAAAACAGATGCACATTTATTTCACTGTAACATAGAATAAATTCAGATGTAAGCAGCATAGAGCTAGCTTAGAAGCTTTATGTCAGGGACCCAGGCTGTTCCAGCTAGTCTTTGCCATCCTTAGGTCACCTATGGCAGATAAAATTGGCATGAATTCTTCACACTTCTCCTATTTAGAAATGAGGTCTATGTCTCTCTCCTTGCATCTGGGCAGAATAAGTGACTACTTTGAATAATAGAATATGGCAGAAATGACACTGAACCAATTTCCAGACCCATGCCTCAAGGTACTGTCAGTTTCTACTTCTTCGTTCTTGAAACATTTGCTCTTAGAGCCCTGAACTGTCATGTAATAAATCCAACTACCCTGTTGGAGACATTATCCAGACAGGCTCGGAGAGTATATGGAGAAGATAAGGGACCCAGCTGGGTTTCACCTTTGAGCCGTTTTTATCACAGTGCCAGAAATGAAAGTTAGCTATCATGGTTCTTGCAAACCAGCCCTGCTGCCCAGCTAATTTTCAATGAGAGACCTCAAATAATGCTGTATGGAACAGAAAAATCATCTGATCCACAGAATTGAGATGTATAATGACATGTTTGTTTTTTAAGCCACTAAGTTTTGGGGATATTTTATACAGTGTACCATAGATACATTAGTAGATAATGTATCAATGGTATCACCTTACGGTGCAAGATGAACTTAAGCCATCATATCATGTTTCAGAAAGCCACACAGCAGAAAGGAGAAAAAGACAAAAAAGTACATAATCCCTATCTTCACAAAGACTTCTCAGAATAACACTTCTTTTTAAAAATAGGCAAAACTTGGTCACATTAGCTGCAAGAAGGACTGGATAGTGTAATCTTTTGGTTGGGCATATTGCCAACCAAACAGATTCAGTTATTTTACCAAAGAAGAAAAGGAATGGATGTTGAGTTAGACAACTAGCATGCGTAATGCATCCTATCAACTCTCTCATTAATATAATCAATATTTTTTCTCATTAATTTTTTGATAATTTATTTTTTAGGGCAAATACACTTCACAGCAAAATTGAGAAGGTACAGAGATTTCCCATATGGTCACTGCCACCACAGGCACAGCCTCCCTCATTATGACATCCCCCAGCACAGTGGTGTCTTTGCTACAGTTGATGAACTTACAACGACACATCATAACCCCCCAAAGTCCATAGTCTACTTTATGATTCACTTTTGGTGGTGTGCATTCTATGGGCTTTGACAAATGTATAATGACATATATACAACATATATACATATCCATCATTATGGCATTATATAAAGTATTTTCACTGTTCTAAAATCCTGTGTGCTGTACCTATTCTCCCCCTAACCCCACATCAATCCTTGACAACCACTTTTGGAGATCTTTTTACTATCTGTATAGTTTTTTTCTATTTCAGAATGTTGTATTGTTGGAATCATACAGTAAGTAGCCTTTTTACATTGGCTTTTTTCACATAATAATATGCATTTAAGGTTCCACCATGTGTTCTCATGGCTCAATAGGCATATTTTTTAGTGCTGAATAATATTTCATTGTATGGATATACCACAATTTATTTATATTTATCCATTCATCTACTGAAAGGCTGCTTCCAAGTTTTGGGAATTATGAATAAGCTGCTATAAACATCCATATGCAGGTTTTTGTGTGGAAATAAGATTTCAATTACTTTGGGTAAATACCAAGGAACACAATTGCTGCATCATATGATAAGAGGATGTTTAGTTTTGTAAGAAACCACCAGACTGCCTTCCAAAGTGGCTGTACTATTTTGCATTCCTACCAGGAATGTATGAAAGTCCCTGTTGCTCAACATCCTCATCAGAATTTGGTGTTGACAGTGTTTTGAATTTTGGCAATTCTAATAGGTGTGTAGTGATACATTGCTTTAACTTGCCCCTTTGTGATGACCTATGATGTGGAGCATCTTTTCATATACTTACTTGCCATCTGTATATATTCTTGGTTGATGTGTCTATTAAGGTCTTTGACCCATTTTTTTAAAAAGAGTTATTTTCTTATTGTTGAATTTTAAAAGTTCTAGTATATTTTGGATCAATATATATGTGAATATAATAAGATATGTCTTTGCAAATATTTTTTTCCAGTCTGAGGCTGTCTTTTCATTATATTTATAATTGTTTTTCACAGAATAGATATTTTTTAGTTTGAATTAATTCCCATTTGTCAATTATTTCTATAATGAATCATGCCTTTAATGTTGTATATAAAAAAAGCATCACTCTACCCCAGGTCATCTAGGTTTTCCCTTATCTTATCTTCTAGGAGTTTTACTGTTTTGCAATTTGCATGTAGTCTAAGATCCATTTTGTGTTAACTTTTGTGAGGGATGTAAGATCTCTGTCCAGACTGACTATCTGTCTATCATCTATCTATCTATCATCTATCTATCTATCTATCTATCTATCTATCTATCTATCTATCTATCATCTATCTATCTACCTATCTATCTATATCTATCATCTATGTATCATCCATCTATCTATCATTATCTATCATCTATTTATTTATTTACTGAAAAGATTGTCTTTGCTCCATTGTAATGCCTTTTCTCTTTTGTCAAAGATCGGTTGATTATATTTGGGGGGGGGGGGTCTGTTTCTGGGCTGTAAGTTCTATTCCATTAGTCTATTTGTCCATTAAACATGGAAATGTCTTGATTACTGTAGCTTTACAGTAAGTTTGGTAGTGTCAGTCCTCTAACTTTTTCTCCTTCAAATTTTATTGGCTATGCTGAGTCTTTTGCCTCTCTATATAACTTTAGAATCAGTTTGTCAATTGCCACAAAACAACTTGCTGGGATTTTTATTGGGATTGCATTGAATCTATGGATCAATTTGGGAAGAACTGACATTTTGACAATATGGAGACTTCCTGTTTATAAACTTATTTATAAACCTGGAATACCTCTCCATTTATTTAGTCCTTTGATTTCATTCATCAGTATTGTGTAGTTTTCCTCATGTAGATCATGTATATGTATATGTTAGATTTATATCTAAATATTTCATTTTTGGGGTGCTAATGTAAATGGTATTGCATTTTAAATTTCAAATTCTATTTTAAAATTTCTGATATAAAGGAAAGTGATTGATTTTTATATATTAATCTTGTATACTGCAACCTTGTTATAATCACTTATTAGTTCTAGAAGGTTTTTGATTGTTGATTCTTTTGGATTCTCTAAATAAATAATCATGTCAACTGTGAACAAAGAGAGTTTTATTTTTTTTCAGTCTGTTTACTTTTTCTTTTCTCATCTTACTGCATTTGCTACAACTTCTAGTACAATGTTGAAAAGTAATGGTGGGAGAAGAAATTCTTGCCTTGTACCTGATCGTAGTGGGGAAGTTTCTCACTATTGAGTGTGATGTTAGCTGTAGATTTTTTCTATATTGTCTTTATTAAGTTGAAGAAGTTCACTTCCACTCCTAGCTTACTGAGTTTTTATCATAAGTGGGTGTTGGATTTTGTCAAATATTGTTTCTAAATTTATTAATATAATCATGTGATTTTGCTTTTTAGCCTATGGATGTGATGGATTACATTGCTTGATTTTTGAATGTTGAATCAGCTTTACATCCCACTGGGTTGTGGTGTATAGTTATTCTTTTTCTATTCTTAGGTTCAATTTGTTAATGCTTTGTTGAGGATTTTTGCATCTATGTTCATGAGAGATATTGGTGTGTACCTTTTTTTTTTTTCTTGTAATGTCTCTTCCAGGTTTTGGTATTAGGGTAATGCAACATCACAGAACAAGTTAGGAAACATTCCCTTTGCTTTTATCCTCTGAAAGAGGTTATGGAGAATTGGTATAATTTCTTCTTTAAATGTTTGGTCAAATTCACCAGTGAACCCATGTGGGTCTGGTGTTTTCTCTTTTGGATGGTTATTAATTATTGATTCAATTTCCGTAATAGATATAGGTCTATTCAGATTTTCTGTTTCTTCTTGTGTGAATTTTGGCAGCTGTGTCTTTCAAGAAATGTTCCGTTTCACCTAGGTTATCAATTATGTGGGTATAGTGTTCATAGTGTTTTTGCATTATCTTTTTAATGTCCATGGATTCTGTAGTTATGTCCCCTCTTCATTCTGATATTACTAATTTGTGTCCTATTTTTTTTCTTAGCCTAATCAATTTTGAGCACCTAATATATTCTCAAATTTTCATTAGAAAAAAACACACAATAAATCATTATTACTTTTTATTGCTTCATAAGAAATTACCAAAAATTTACTAGAATAAAAACAATATCCATTAATTAGCTCATAATCTTTTAGACCAAAATCTAGGTGGGCTTGCCTCGGCTCTTTGCATAAGATTTCACAGGGCTGAAATTAAGGTTTCATCTGAGTCTATTATGCTAAGCAAAATAAATCAGGAAGAAAAGACAAATACCATATGATTTCACTCATATGTGGGGTTTAAGAAACAAAACAGATGAACATATGGGGAAGGGGAAAAGAGAGGGAGAGAAAGAGAGAAACCATAAGAGACTCCACAATAGAGAACAAACTTAGGGTTAATGGAGGGAGGGGGGTGGGGAATGAGCTAATGGGTGATAGGCATTAAGGAGGGCACTTGTTATGATGAGCACCGGGTGTTGTATGTAAGTGTTGAATCACTAAATGCTACTCCTGAAAACAATATTATACTATATGTTAACTAACTAAAATTTAGATAAAAATTTGAAAAGAAAAAAAAGAAAAGAAATTAAAAAAAAAAAACAAGTTTTATCTGGGCTCGTGTTTTGTCAGGATGCTTTGATGAAGAATTTACTTCCATGTTCTCACTAAGGTTGTTTGCTGAGTTCGGTGCATTGTGATGATAGGACTGAGGTTGCTGTTTCTCAGCTGGGGGATTCCCTCAGCAACTTGGCTCATCTGTGCTCTTCTCATACAGTTTCTCCATCTTTAAAGCAGCAACCCTGAGCTGAGTTCTTTTCACACTTTGAATATCTCTGACATCTCTGCCTTCAGCCAGAAGAAACTCTGTGCTTTAAAAAGATTGATATGTTTAGATCAGGCCCACTCAGACAATCTCCCTGTCTCAAGGTTAACTGTACCTGATACCATATTATTATAATATATTCACAGGAATGATATCATATTCACAAGTTCTGTGGATTAAAGAAGAATATCTTTGGGAGTATATTTTTAAAAATTCTTCCTACCACAAAATCCAATACTATATTCATATTTATATGAAAGTTGACACTAAATTCTTCACCAAAATATAAGGTAAAAATAAGACTGGGAAAGAACCATGTTTTTGATTTGTGCTCACCTGGCCTTTGGGGAGTACAGCACCTTTTCTCTCTTTCTCCTTCAAGTTCTCTATTAAACAAAGGAATTTTATATGTCTATGTCTCTGCCACATTACTAAGAATTCCCTTTCCTAAATGTCTGTTAGTGACCTTATGTTTCAGATCTTAATTCAACCACTACTTCCTCTATGAAGGATTTCTTATTCTCCTTTCTTGACCCAATAATGTTGATGATTCCCTCTTTGTGCTTTCCTTGTAGGTTCAACAGATTTCTATCCTGAATTATTACTAAAATTGCTTGTTCATATTCTACTTTGCCTATGAAACTGAAAATTATAAGCATGCATTGGTGTATGTCTACAACATTTAGCATGGATCCTAATACCTGGAATATTTGATATATATTTGATTACCAAAGGAAAAATTGGAAGACATTGCAGCTAGTTTAGGTGGCCTTTAGGAGGGCTCCACCCCCTGCAAACATATATAGAGGAATTCAGGGAGAGAGAAGCCTGCCTAACAAGCTGTAATTTAGATATTTCTTTACATAATTTTTCCACTGCTTAAGCTTATGCATAACAGTGAGAGGATTCTTTATTTTCTTTTGGAATCTAGACATACCTTTTATTTCTTCGAAATGGCTCCTAAATACTGTCCTATATAATAATTACTACTACTTTTAAAATTTTCACAATTAAATTGGATTGCCTGTGTGAAGAGCTGGTTCCCAGTGCCATCTTTTTCACTGTGTGGTTTTGGGACATCACCCTCCATTCAAAAATTACATATTGGGTTTCTGTTATACGGAAAACTGGTGTTCACAGGATGGGATAAAGCTATAGTGTATGTATTTGAGAATCTCAAAGCTCTTTAGGGAAACAGACAAAGAAATAACTGAAGCTAATGTCATTTGGACTGGTTTGGTCATGAGCAGCCCAGACTATATTAAAGAACAGCAGTGGTGTCTCTGACCTTAATGAAAGATGAGGGAAAACTTCCATAAGAGGTGACAGCAGAACCAAATGTTGAAGGAACAGGGCACATCATTAGGGGAAGTGATGGTGGGGAAGAACGTCTCCAGCAGAGTTTCTTCTTTCTGCAATAAAGGTACAAAATTTTCTGTTTGGAGTTTAAAGGAAATTGAAACTTCACTTGAGGGAGCAAACACAGCAAACCGTTACTCTCCCTACACTTTTTATAGTTGGATTTGAACTCAAAAGGCAAGATTATCATACACTGTACATTGGAAATGTTTATAAACAACAGCATGAGAACCCTGTACTTGCTTTTGGACTCTAGACATACCTTTTGTTTTTTTTAAAAGTGGCTGCTAAATATCATCCTATATTTACTTTTTAAAATTTCACAATTAAATGGTTGATCATGTACCTTAATTACAAAGGGAAATTGAAGGAGACTGTTATTAAATAGAAATGGCACATTAGTTACCTGTAATGAAAAAACTCAACAGACTGGATAATAGGACTTCAATGAGTTTAGGAAACAATAGGTAGATGGGGTCAGCATTGTGAATTGCTGCACGTAATAAACTTTTCCATGGGTCTGCTTAGAAAATATTTTTGTGCTGGTTGCTCCTGAAGAGTTCTAAATTTGTCCTCCCTTTGACTTTGAATCTCTGTGTGTAGTGGTTTTCAGAAATTAGCTTTTATGTGATCAAACTGCTCATTTTTGATTCTGGATTCAAAGCTTTTGTAATTATGTTCAGAGCACTGTAAAAAAAAGTATAAATGCATCTTTAATGTATGGAGATGGGGAGATCAGCAGTCAAGTGAAACTCTGCAGCATAGGAAAGAGTGCACAGGAGGTCAGTGGAACTGTTGAAAAGAATAGAAATTAGATCCTGTAAAAAGGGGTGAAGGAATCGGTTGGACTCATCCTAGAAAAGAGCTGCCAAAGAGGAATTTAATAATGTATCTTTTTATTTGTGGAGGCAGAATATTAGACACTTATAAAAATGTAGACAATATGAAACCTAGCAATACTTACCACTTACTTACCCACCTACCAACTCATGAGGAATCCAATTATTGGGTATTTAAAAAGTTCTATGGCATAGACAGCATTTGCTGGGGATTAGTAGAAATGTACAGCAGTTCATATTATATTTACAAATATCCAAACCTGAGAAGGAAGAGGCACATACAAGGTAATATATGTTAGATTATAAGAGTTTTTTTAGACCTCCAAAAGTAAAAAGAGCTGCAGAATTAAAAACTCTTCTAATTATGCTCTTATGGTATGAAAATCAACATGTGCTTTGGAGAATAAATTTTGAAAGGAAAAAAGAAAACACAACACCAGTATCTCACATTCAATGTACTTTTTAGATTTCTGAAAAATGTACATTTTTGCAATAAGCCCCTTGGCATATGCTCATTACCAAGGAAAATAAAACAGTTATATGACTAATTAGATTTCACCGTATCAGTTCAGGAAAAGTTTGACAACCCACCCCTTGTTATCATAAACTAATGATGCCTCCCCACATTACATGAAACAATCAGTGGTGGTTCATTACAGCCATGTTGTCTTGCTCCATAAATGTCAAGAGATTAAAGGTGAAAGCTTTAGCTTCACATTTTTTGTAGATGGGTTTTTAAAAGTTTAATGTGGTTGGATTATTTTAGGTGACAGTGACAGTTTCTTCATGATTCCAAAATGTCTACTAGAAAAGTCTAAAAACTGGTCAAAAACTTCTATTTGTTCTTATTTGTATTCATGTCAAATACTCTGTTTTATTGATTTTTTTTCTACTGTAATAGTCCACTGACAGGAAAGCCAATGTTTAGAGTCCTAAAGACAAAAGGCAATCTTTGTTTCTCAGTGTATGGTGGATGAGCTTTGTGCACAACACAGTGCTCTAATAGCTCAGCATATGCACTTCACAAGCACAAAGACACATACCTTTCTTTTAAGATGTTCACAGCTTTCCCACAAGTTTGTGGGAACAAACTTGTTTCACTTAGTTCAGTTCAGCATCTCCATAGTTTTGTAGTTAAGGCAGTCTCTCAGTGTGTAATACCATATAGAAATGATATTCCCTGAAACAAACTATGGGAAAAGCTGTTTTAAATTACAGTATGGAATATTTGTGATACATTCAACTCTGCATGAAAATTCTGAATCATTCATTGGAATAGATTTCTATAATAATGACTTGAGTCTATAGTAGCCTTCTCACCAATTTAAGCCTTTTACTGCATGGAAACCCCTTCCTTATTCCAGCTCCCTAATTATTCCTTCCAGAATTCAGTAGGAAATTAGAGATCATAGTTAAGCTGGGTGAGTTTGAGGGCTCTAGTTTTTCCTCAGCTAGAAAAAGAGAGTTGGACTAAACTATTTCTAAGATCTTTTAAAGCTTTAAATCTGATGTCTTAATGATCTAACTCTGTTACTGACAGATTAATAACCAAAAAAAAAATCCCATTTTCTATATGCTTTACTTTCTTCATTAGTATTTCAATATTCAACTGTTTAAGAAAAAACATAGATTAAAGGAGATGGAGCACACAAAATCAATGGACAAAGTAGCAATAACAAAGAGTAAAAAAGAATAACATGTTTTGAAACCTGCTATGTGCAAGGCATTCTTCTAAATACGTTACTATGATTATTTTACTTAACCTTCATAGTACCTTTTCTTGTGGCAGGATACTAATAGTTCCCATTTACAGATGAGATTGAATCTCAAAGAGTTTGTGTAAACTGCTCCAGAGTTTACCCTAGAAGTGGAACCATTTAGATGCAAATCCAGGTCAGGCTAATTTCAGTTTCATTTCTTTTTCATGTTATTTTGCTGGTATTAGCATAGAAACAAACAATTTTAAGTTGAATGAAGAAAAGGAAATGGAAGAAAATGGCATTTTCAAAGAATGAAAGATCTAAGGAGAACCTACCTACATACAGGGCACCCACTAGTAACCCCTCAGGTAAGACAAAGTGAATATAAAATCTATTTAACTGAGGATATAGTCTCAGAAAATAAAAAATGCAGATAAAAATGTTGAGCTGAAAAAAAAATTGAGCTGAAAAAAAAATTGATCTGAACACCTGATTTGTATTCAAACAATCAGATTACAAAAGCATGTTTGTTTAATTTGAATTTTTCATAGTCACATTTTTGTTTATTATAAGAACTATCTTAATGTTTAGGAACTCGCACGCCACAGGAAGCAGGAGATAAGAAGTGGTGTCATGGCTTTTATTGGATTCTGGAGAAGTATCTACTGCTAATATGAGACTAAACCTGGACTGCCATGGGGAGGATTGTTGAACTACAGAAATTTAAAATATGGTGAAGTGAAAACAATTTTATAAAAGTCAATTGTTTTTAGACATCTAGTCTTTTTTTTAAATTTTAGTTCAAAGATGCTGCCTTCATGTAGAAAACACTTATAAAGCATATTTTATCATTCTTTTAAATAAATGACCTATAAATTTCCTCTGAATAAGATTTTAAAAATTGTGTCAGTAATAGTCCAACTTTTCAGAGCAAAAACTAAAGGAACACTTATTTTAGAGATGATAGGGAACCTAGAAAACCAAATCAATTTCTCCCTGAGATGTTATTCATGTTGCTAGGGAAGACATAATGGTCATAATGGAGTGTGATCAAAGGGTTAAAATAAATGAGAAGAATTAAAAAAAAAAAAAAAAAAAAGACCCAGAGGGAAAAGAAAGCCACAAGAAAATAGGTCCACTAATGAATGAGGAAGGGCATGAAATTAATGATGGCTCTAAAACGGCTGAGTTATTGAACTCATTTTTTAAATCTGCCTTTAACAAGAGAAATGAAGCAAAGAAATATAGACAAGTATGGAGTAATGAAGACATTGCAAAAATTGCTCTAGCCAGCATGAAGATAAGGGAATTCTTTACTTGGCAGGCATTGAAAGGCCCACATCACCCTGAGTTATTCAGGGGATTGGCCAGCATGTTTACTGATCCACACATGTTTATTCTTAGAAAAATGAAAGAATGTTAGCATTTTGGAGAATATGGAGAAAATGGTCTCTTGGAAGGTTTTGGAAACTTTTGCCCAGGAAGGTAACCATCAGTAAAGTGTGGCATATGATACCTCTGAAAAATATTAAGGATGAGGAACTGGCAGTCTGCCTTCAAAAAGAATAAAGCAGGGCATATGAATTCATAGCTTTGCCATCACAAACCCACAGAAGAAATCGAAGGGAAAATAAAAAAAAAACAAAAGTCAAACATTTGGACATTAGGATCACCTTTGATTTGGTGAGTCACCCAGTTGTGCATGAAAAATTAATCAGAGTGATTCAAAGAAATGTGATTTAATCATGGTTTTGGAAAGAGGTCAAAGATCACCATGAGTGATGAAAATATATGGCAAATTATATAAATGACTAATGGGGCTCAGTTTGGGCTAGTATTGGTTCTGTTTTGTTTAAAAGCTTTGTTATATATGATTAGCAAAATGATTAATGAATTGTTTAAAAGATTTTAAAATGGTGTTATTCTCTTAAAGTCAGGGAAAACTTGCAGAAACCACAAAGAGGCAAAAGGATCAAAGCAGGACTGTAAATCTCTAAGTGGAGATTATGCTAAAGTGTGTGTGGCGGGGTGGGAGGTCTCTAGAACTCAGGGTCTGAGCTAGAGAATTATGCAACATCCTGCAGTTCAAATGAGGCAGAAGGTCAACAGTTGTGGCAGCAACAATGATGAAAGAGATCCCTGCTTGTCCCCCCTTCATCTTAACTATGCTAAAATTCTCTTAATGCTGGAAAGAGTAGTGTCTTTTCTCATCTCATCAATAAAAAGCATGGGAAACACTGCATCTTGAGAACTGTAGATTCATAGCAATGCCCTTTGAAAGAAAAAGAAATGGACACAAAAGTACCTGATGATGAGCAAGAATGCATTAAGAAATCAGACAACTTTGAGAACCTTAGTTAGTTCTGGGCTCCAGGCTTTTTTGAGGAAATTTAGCAGAAGTGCCCAAGTTAGAAAGTGAGAAGACTAGGAAAAGGAGGACCAGATGAGAAAACTTCTGACTGAGAGTTGGTGCAAATAAATACAGATTAACAGGAAAATATAAAGCCACAAAATTTGAAATGAAGCAAAAGGATAGAGTAAGCAGTGATGATTTAGCATTGCGGAGAAATAACTCCTAAAGCTTCTAATGAACACTTGCTGTTACCTGGGATAACTAGGATGTGACAGCAGTGACGTCACCCATAGAGTGACCTGGTGGGCTTTCCGATGCCTCTTGTATTTCACTTATGAGATAGAAAGGCAGGTGTTCTGACTGCCCAGTTCAAGGCATTTAAATCTCTGCTATTGATGAGAAGATATCACTTCTCAAAGAAGATGCACTATGTATTTTCCTTCTATTTTATATAACCCGAACACTCCCTCAGTGTTAACAAAAGCTGCACCCTACCAAACACTTGCAATGTCTGACACACTGACCATTATCACTAGCATTCACATCACCCTTCTAGGGCAGGGATTGTTACCTAGGTATCACAGTAAGGAGAGGGATAGCACCTTTAAGTAGCATTTCCAGTGTCACATAGTGAAGAGATGATGAAGGTGGACAGCGAACCCAGGTAACAGACTCCAGAACCCCTGCTCTTGCTCCACCCACTGAGACTAACTTCAAGTGCAGAATATTCTATTCCTCTCACTCTCTGTAAAATCACACTTTCTGACATTGTGTTCTTTTTTTTTTTAAGATGTTATTTATTTATTTGAGAGAGAGAGCACAAGCAGGGGGAGTGGCAGGCAGAGGGAGAAGCAGGCTCCCTGATGAGCAGGGAGCCTAATGTGGGACTCAATCTCAGGACCCCAGGATCATGACCTGAGCCGAAGGCCGATGCTTAACCAACTAAGCCACCCAGGAGTCCCTCTCACATTGTTCTTAATCCAAAGGAGCTGAAATGTGTTCTTGGCAGAGTTAGTGATCTCAAGTGGAAGACCTCAAAGGGATTGCTAGTGATGAAGACATTTCCCTCCCCTGAAAGGTCTATGTCATATTGGTCCAGTGGTCACAGTTCTGACCATGGCCTTTGATGACTTGCCTTGATTCAAGGCATCCACAGCAGTTCTGTAAACACAGCCAGTGCCTGTAACTCCCATGGCAGTTCAGTTGTAGTTTCTGTGCTCAATAGCTATGCTTTCCCTGAACAAAATTCAGCAAGAGATAGGGGAGTTTTTGCCTTATATCCCTTGCATGGCCGTCTATACACACACTGTAATACACAGGCATTCATCTTGATGGCCTATGATTTCAAATTCTTAATTCAAGGTTTTGGGGGTTTATGCCAGATATCCAATTACTCAGAACATGTGTTGATGGAGACTTAGATGTCCTTGGGTTCCTTTGAAATTCAATATCTTCTTGAGCATAGCTTCACATGAGAATATAATGTCAATTAACCAAATAGTTCATTCATTCATTCAGAGAATTGTTATGCTTATATGTACTAAGCTCTGACAGTATTTCAGGAATATTGAATATTCCCTTGGGAGCATATTGCTTAAGTGAACTTGTGGTTAAAAGAGAAAACATAAAGTTGAAAAACACTGGTTATTAGGAACAAACGTGTGTATGAATGACACACAACCACAAATGTTATGTTATACAAAGCACTATAGGAACACAGAATACACTGGGCAGTTTCCTTAGAAAGGTGGAATTAGAAGTGGTCCACAATAAAGGAATCAGGATGATGAACTTTACCAGTGCAATAGCCTAGGACAGGGAGCTGGATTGGTGCCATGGATTTCAACAGTGGTTTTGTCTGAATGGAGCACAAAATTTGTGAGCAAAGCACTGGAATGAGCTAAGTTGGGAGGGGTGTCTGAGGGCATTTTAAAATCATGCTAAGCATATTTTGGACTGCATGATATAGTTATTGACAAGCCTGCATACAACTACAGAAAATTTCAAAATACCACTGTTTTCATAAGGCTTCTTTTCAAACTGAAATTATGAGCTCCATCATCTGGGGCAAAGCAGCTTCTAGGTTCACTGAGAGTCAGTTCTCAGTCTGAGTCAGGTAAGTCCTGGCCCCTAAACTCTCTCCCCATCAAGGGACAGTTGAGTCTAATCCACCTTGATGCCCACCCCCATGTTCCTCATTCACTGTCCCAAGTATAAACTCTCAAGCCATCAGTCCTCCACCATAACTCGACCCAAACCATTCCAGATGCTCTGCCCCACCCAGAGCCTTTGAGGCCTTCTCCAACTCTCAAATATTTTTCTGTGCTTTGAGGCTTCTACTCCTTAACTAGAGAATTCTCATAGGTTCTTTTTTTTTCTCTCTCTCATAAGTTCTTAACCCCTTCTCTGAGTGTATTCGTGTTAACTGAAATAAGGCTTTTACCAAGTACACCTTCTCAAGTTGCACATCTCCCCTATCTTAGAGAAGCCTGGATAATTTGTCATGGGTCAGATTTGCAAGCTACATAAGGGAGAGTTCTGGATTTTTATTTATTTTTTTATTTTATTTTATTTTTTTTTAAAGATTTTATTTATTTATTTGAGAGAGAGAGAATGAGAGAGAACACATGAGAGGGGATAAGGCCAGAGGGCAAAGCAGACTCTCTGCCGAGCAGGGAGCCTGATGCGGGACTCGATCCAGGGACTCCAGGATCATGACCTGAGCCGAAGGCAGTCGCTTAACCAACTGAGCCACCCAGGCGCCCGAGAGTTCTGGATTTTTAAACAATTTATATTTAGCCCAAGTCAGAAGATCAGGGAGGCCAATGGGAACAACCTATTTAGAAAAGCCTATGTAGGCAGAGAGGGTTTAGAAATTAAGAAATCAGATATTCTATAAAAGCAATAAAAGTAAACAGATTTGAATCATAATTGTTAGTCATTAATGCTCTTCTATTCTAGGATCTCATGACTTCAGTATGAAGTTCGTACTTAAGAAGGTTTGTTTTGGAGGATAGGGAAGCATGAATTATTAATATCAATTCACTGTAAAATCTGTTGTAATTGAAGTATAAATAAATGTTAAATGAACATCCACATACACAAAAAAGGTTTGTCAAACACTAGCTTGCTTCCAAAGAGGTCCAGTTGGAACAATGAGTCCTCATAGTATTGGGTTTTGTGCTGTAGCCATAGTGAATTCCCACCAATTCCCCAATGTGCTAAAATCTGTGTTATTCCTTCCCATTTTCTTATGGAAAATGTCCTTTTCCATCCAATACCTTTACTCACTTGGCTAAGTCCTACTCATTTTGTAGATTGCAGCTAAGATGTTACTCGTTTCTGAAAGCTTGACCTTGTTCACCAAGTGAAGATTAGATGCCTCTAATATGAGCTCACATAAAATTTATATTTTCCTTTTTTTTTAATACATGCCATGTTATCCTGCCACTGTTTGTTCCATGTTCCTTGATTTCCAACACCTGGAACAATGGTTGGCATCATCAGTGTTCAATAAATATTTGCAGAGTGACTACATTAGTTGAAAAAATAAAAGATGGAATGGAGGAAGGGGTAAAATTAGTAAATTGATGGATATATAGATATTTTTTGCTAGTTTCTGAATGTGAGTCATACCAGAGAAAGTTATTGGGTATGAAAAGAATGAAATCAAATGAACTCAGTATCTGATCAAGAGAAACATACAAAAGTCATACTGAAGTTATTCTTATGTCCTTCATTCATCAAATATTTATTAAATGTTATGTCAAAAATATATATACTGTTATATCAAAAGTAACCCCTTTTTTAAACTGATTTGAGCACTTATTGGATGCTTACTATTTATGATTTATGTCATAAAGTATCCTTGCTACTTTGCTCCAATAATTTGTTGTTTTTCATGTGTTTTAGAAGTGAATCATGAGCTAAACCATTAAAAAAAAACCTGTCCGTTATATATATAGCACATATGCTAAAGGCTTGATAATATTTTTTTCTCTTTTCTTTCAAAGGAATTTTAAAGCAAGGGAATAATTGTCAAACTAGACCCAATGTGCACTTTTCATGAAAAATTAACCTGTGTATGCATATTCAAAATAAGTGATTGCAAATGAATAGGGAAATTAGCTCTGTTCTATGTGTGGAGATCTCATTAGTAGTATGGTGATCAACATCCAGATCAGCTACCTCCCTGAGATTGAGGGAGAGCTCTGTTGGTATACAGGATGTTATGTAAGCTTCACCATATGCTAAGAATTACTTCAAGAGTTGAAATCTTGTTTCACTTAAGCAATTAAAAAAAAAAAAATCAAGGGAAAACTAGGCACATGCAAAGAGCAATGCTTATTTCAAATTAGAGATGAGCTTCTGGATATCTAGTCAAAGACAGTAAATTGTCTTGAAGATGGAGGAAGGTGTGTAGATGGAAAAAGGATCTCTGAATATACCAGCCTCCATTCCTTATAAATCCCGTGTCTTTTGGGCACCAGTGCCACCATTCTCCCTGAGTTTGGAGTTTGTTCACTACCTGTCCACAATGACTTATTGATAATGCTTGCTATACTTACCAAGGTGTGGAAGCAAGCAGTTTTTCATCCAACGAAACATGTAAATATCTTCCAGGAATTTATGTAGTGTCTTTATCAGTACAGGGACAAAAGAACAAAAGTGGAGAGAAAGGATGCTTATAAAGGTATTAATATGGGTATATACATATATATACTATATATATATATATACATAGGCTAAGCTAGATTTGGATTATCACTGATTAAAACTTAGATGAGATTCTCTATTCCAACTACAACCAACTCCCAGCTTTTTTTTTTGTTTCTTTCTAGGCTATATTCTAGTAAGTCCCCTCTTATAATACGTTGGGTTGTAGATATTAAACCTTGACTTGTCTTTGGCTTATTTCATGAGAAACAGTTGATGTTACTGCCACTAGGGACCATGCTTATTTTTAGTTTCTAGAGTAACATGTAGCAAACCATATGAATGAAAAAAAAAAATCAGTGATGTCTGACAGTACAATGAAATCAGGTTCTAGAATGTTTATAGTCTTTGTCAAAAGAGTGGAACTAAAATGAAACTAAAATACTCCATGCAATATTTCACAATCCCTCCCATCACCATAACAACAGATAACTCAAGCAGCTGGGACATTGGTAGCCTATCGAGAAACTCAGCCTTCCTTTGTGAACTTTACCTTCGATTTGTAGATGTTTGCCTTTGGAGGTCTCATATTCTTTCTCTTGAGAGGTTTTGGCAACTTAGATCAGTATGCACCAACTTAGGATCTGGGAAAATGTTCCAAAGGGAACTAGATACAACCAACATTTTGACATTATACATATTACTGTCCTTGCTTCTATACAGACTCAATAGACCCAAACAAGAAATTAAATAAATTAATCTTTTATACTATCTGAATAAACTGAAAGGTAGTGGAGAGTGAGTTGTGTTACTATTTAGGGAAAAAGCAATCTAGTCAAGAGACATCAAGGATGCATGAATCTTAAGATGAGAGCACAAGGAATGTTTGACAAACAACACAGTGATGTGTCTGGCAGGAGAAGAGAGAGCAAAAGGAAGAGTGGGAGTGGAAGCTAGAACACACAGGGACACATATGTCTTTGTGAGGCTTTTGGCAGCTGTTCTGCATGACATGAGAAACCATTAAAACGTTTTTAATTGAGGTAAAATGCACATAACTTAAAATTAACCATTTTAAAAAATAATTTTTAGGTATAATGAACATATAGTGTTATATTAGTTTTTGGTATACAATACAATGGCTCAACATTTCTATATATTACTCAGTGCTCATCACAATAAGCATACTCTTAATCCCTTTTATCTATTTTAAAATGAACAATTCATTTAATACATTACAGTGTTGTGCAACCACCACCTCAATGCAGGTCCAAAACATTTTCATCAGTCCAAACTAAGACCCGAATACATTATAGAATTACTCCCCATGCCTTCCTACCCTCAGCCCCTGGTAACCATCAATCCACTTTCTGTCCTATGGATTTACCTATTCTAGATAGTTCATATACATAAAGTCTTTCTGTGACATTTTGTGACTTACTTTTCACTTAGCATACTGTTTTTGAGGTCCATCCATATTGTAGCAGGTATCAGCACTTCATTTCTTTTTATGGCTGAAAAATATTACATATGAATATACAACGATTAGTTTATCCATTCATGTGTTGATGGACATTTGGGTTGTTTCCATGAACATTCATTTACAATTTTTGTTTGAACACCTGTTTTCAATTATTGTGGATATATACCTAGGAGCAGAATTGCCTAGTTACATGTAATTGTGCATTTAACTTTGTAAGGAACCAAAACTTGTTTTCAGTGAAGGGTTTTTGGTCAGAGAAAGCACCTGATATAATTTATGATTTAAAAGATTATTTTTAGTGCTATGAGGAGAATAGTTTTCAGAGGATCAAGGCAGAAGCAATGAAACAATTCAGAATTTAACTTCAGTCATCTTCCTTGAAGCAGCATATAAGCAATGGAGAATAGAGAGAAGTGTTCCAATTTAGGGTATTAAGGAAGAGCCATCAAGATTTGTTGATGGTTTAGACATGAGGGAAAGAAAGGTTGTAAGGATGATTGTAAAATATCTGGCTTAAGGAATTAGAAGATATTGACCAATATTTTATAAAAGGGAACTTGTGAAGTACTAGGTTTAGGGGATATAAACAAAGGTTCATCGTTGTATATCTTAAATTAGCAATATCTCCTCAACATCTGTATCAGATACCTATAAATATGTAACAAACTGCTAACCACAAAACTTTGTGGTTTATTTAGTTATGAATCTTTGTGTTATCAACTGGGTCTGAGTTCAGTCAAGTGGTTCACAGGCTTCATTTGGGGTCACTTGTAGCTGCAATAGGCTAGTGGATTAATTGGGGCTGGTTGACCTACGGTACCTCAGATGGGATGGATCATTCTCCTCCACATGGTCTTGTCCTCCAACAGACTATCCCAGGCTTTTTTTTTTTTTTTTTAAGATTTTATTTATTTACTTTGGGAGAGACAGAAAGAGTGAGTGAGAGCACAAGCAGGGGGAGGGGCAGAGGGAAAGGGTAAAGCAGACTCCCCGCGGAGCAGGGAGCCGGATGCGGGGCTGGATCCCAGGACGCTGGGATCATGACCTGAGCCGAAGGCAGACGCTTAACAGACTGAGCCACCCAGGCGCTCTGATCCCAGGGATTTTTATGTGGAAATTTCAGGGCAAGAAAAGAGAATGGAAACTGCAAGTTCCTTTGAGTTCTTGGCTCGCATCGTATATAATGTCACTTATACTGCATGCGACTGGTCAATGAAGTCACAGGTTCAACCAAGATTCAGTGGGGCAGAGAAGAGTCAACCTCTTGATGGGACCATCAGCATCACATTGCAAAGATGTATATAAAGCAAGGGTAGAATCAGTGGCTTTTTAAAAATAGTCTAATCTATCACACCGTCAAAGTTGAGATATTGAAAACATAATCAGTCACAAGTTCCTGAAGTTCAGGAGGGAAGACTGGGCTGACAAGTGAATGGAGATTGATGAAAAGATTCTTTCCAAATGCTGATCCCTGATGTCTGAAAATTTAAAAAACAATGAAATAAAGAGGAAACAGAAAAGTGAATCAGAAGGATCTATCAGTAAGGTAAGAGGAGACCACCTAAAAGTTGTGTTCAGGAAGTTAAATTTGGCATTGAAATACACCAAAGGTGACTGTGCATGTGTTGTTTATGCAGTACATAGTAGCTTTTCTGACAGCTAAGTATCTTTGAAGTTACCTGACCAACATAGTGACTGTTTTCTCTCTAGCCCTAGGCTGAGAGAGGGACAGGAGTTTATGTGACTACCAAAATTCTTCCTGTACCAAGCTCATTAAAAGATCTGAACTTCCATTAATATCCAGGGAAAGTAGGCCAGAAATTGTCTGCAATGCTAATGGGAGCTATGAATTTGAATGTTCATTGAAGTAATAAGGCCATGGGTTTTAAACAGTGGTAAAACTCAGTGGCAAGGGCAATTGAAAGACATTCACCTTATAACTATGTTGAAAAGCATAATATTTATTAAACATCTTCCTATTCATAAAGTTGTTGTAGGTCCTCACAATTACACGAAATTGAATGAAGCACTTGATCATGTTTTTCAATGAGTTGCCATTTAAATAAGACTTCATAGATAAGATAATAAATTGTATAAATCGCTAATGAGAAGAGTGATCATATTCATACAGAGACATATCTATGCAAATCGTGGAAAGATATGCTTAGTAATAGAGTACAGAAGAGAAGGCATAGTAAAAAAAAAAAAAAAAAGAGTAAGCACCGGGGGGCCAGAGCAAAATCCTTACCAATTAGTAGTGTCTATAAACAAGTCTCTTAGTCTAATAAAAACATCAGCTGCTATTTATGGTTTTTACAATGTTTGGAGCACCATTCTAAGTACATCCATATCAATTTACTTAGTACTTAGTACTCACAACAATCAATAAGACATTCTTTTGTGCCTGTACCATATGCGATTGGCCCACTTGTATTCAGCGCACTTGGCCAGCACCCACCTCCCACAAATGCCTGCTTTGGTGGCTCTCTGCTTTCCTGCCTCCCAGGCTTCCTCTGAAGTCTTAGAGCCACTCAACCCGCATGCAGACACAGAGCAGTCCTCAACCAATGGGGGACAGGAGTCAGTGGATAAATACCTCAGCTTTCCTCCCTTTGGAGGAATCATTTTGAGATGCATTCTATGGAGTCCCCTGCACAATTCCCAGAACAATTGAGTTTTAGTTGTCCTCCAGGGAAACTAGCTTAGAGATGCATCTTTCATTACCTTTTCTTCTCTTACTATTTCATTGCTCACTGCTTTCTGTGATTACCTTCCAGATTAACTGTATCCAAATCCATGTCTCAGGCACTGTTTGTGGAGAACCCAGACTAACCCAAACAAATTGTTCTGCACTTTAACAGATATAAAAAGGAGCTTATAAACATTTAAGAACTTGATCAAAATCATCTACAGAAATTATTAGAATCCAGATTGGCCCCTAATCTTCCAGCATTAAACAATACTGAATCTCTCAGAATCAAGGGTTTCATGATTTAATTTTTACAGACAAATAAAATATTTATAGACCCCACTGTGAGATTCTATGATTCCAAATTATAATTTCTTATGCATAAAAAAAGGAAAATATATTTCCTTGATAAGAAATTAAGACCTAGAACATTAAATATTCTGGGACAGAAAAGCTCTTATTTCCCTACTCTTCTCAAAATAAGTTATCAAAGGAATATTCTATTAATCTGAATGTTTTACTGCAATAGATAATGCATTGAAAGACCCTGATTTTAGGATTTGTAAAAGGTTTTCTTTGCAATCTCTAACTCTTGGTTAAGATCCTTCCTCCTGGATTTACAGGGACTTAGATGACAATTATAGCCTGCACTTATATGCAATTTCATTGTTTAAAGTGCTTGCACACATGTTATTTCCCTTAACTGTTACAACAACATTATGAGGTACATGAAATCATTTTACAGATGAGGAAACTTAATGGCAGTGATTGAATCTTGCCCACACTAATGTACTTGGCATATAGCAGAACCAGGTAATGAATCCACATCTTCTTATAACCCAAGGCAGGGCTTTGTCTCCTGTAGCATTGATTATTATGTCTCCTATTAGCATTGATCCTGAAGACTTTGATTATGGCCAATGCTGAGGAAAATGGTAAGGAATAAACTCTCTGGGTGGGCCATATGGAAAGGAGATGGTTTAAGTGAGTTTATAAATAGCTACTTCCTATGAATTGGAGTCTTTTATTCTCTGCATTTCCAAAGTCCATGTAGATGCATGGAGAAATTGGGTTCTAATAGAAGTTACAGAAAAGAAACATAGTGTTGCATTACCAAGTACTCACGTTTTAGACCCTGACAGGAATAGGCAATTATTCAACTCGACTGGAAATGCCTACCCCTTGTAGTTCTTCAGTCTCGCCTCACCCTCAGTTTGTTAATCTTTAAAGTGATACTGATAATGTTGTTTCAAATAAGTATAAATATGAACTTAACTTGAAACCATAAAACAGAGTCAAATCATAAATGGCTGTGGTCACCTTTTGCTAATTTCTAGCTTCTGGTTCTCAACATACATGAAAAGGAGAAAACAAGAATCTGTGTATGATTACTTCACATTGGTCCTTTCTTAAAAGTCAGTGAAATCATTTTTAAATTAGTTTTTTTCAGTCTTTTATATCTGCATGACATTTTCATGTGATATTAACAAGCCAACAATACCTACTCTGATCTATAATACCCCAAGTTCTGTTCTAATCTGTTGACACCATGTCTTCTTTTTTTTTTCTACAAGTTACTGATACCTTTTAAAACATTTATTTAGGTAAAATACACATAACATAATATTGTCATCTCAACTATTTATAAATTTATAGTTCAGTGCAGTTAAATACATTCACATTATTGTGTAACCATCACCACAGTCCATCCCCATAAACCCTTTCATTCTGCAAAATCAATACTTTATACCTATTAGACAAAAGCTCCTCTTCTCCCCTCTCATCAGTCCCTGACAAGCACCATTCTACTTTCTGTCTCTGAATTTGACTACTCCAAATACCTCATATAAGTGAAATCATGCAGTATTTATCTTTTTGTGACTGACTTATTTCACTTAGCATTATGTCCTCTAGGTTCATCCCACATTGAAGCATGTATCAAAGTTTCCTCCCTTTCTTTTAGAGCTAAATAATATTCTACGGTATGTATAAACCACATTTTGTGTATCCATTTATCCATTGATGATCCTTGGATTGCTTCAACCTCATGGCTATTGTCACTGCTCTGAACTTTGTTGTATAAATATCTCTTCTAGATCCTCCTTTCAGGTTTTTGGATATAGAAGTAGAATTGCTGGATCATTTAGTAGATCTATTTTAATTTTTTGAGAAAACTCCATGCTATTTTCCAGAAAAGAGGTTGCACCTTTTTTCATTCCTACTGACAGTACACAGGAGGCATGAGGTGCCTGCTCATTATAGTTTTGATTTGCAATTACCTAATAATTACTAATGTTAAGTATCTTCACAGGCTTGTTGGCCATTTGTATATCATTTTTGGAGAAATCTCTATACATCTCCTTTGCCCATTTTTAAAAATATGGAATATTTCATGTGTTTGCATGTTGTCTTTGCACCAGAGCATGTTAATCTCTGTATCTTTCTAATTTTAGTGTATGTGCTGCCAAAGCAAGCGCCTAAGTTGTTGATTCTTAATTTGAAATTTTAGTGTTTCATTAACACATTTTCCTCTTCCCAACAAACCACCATCCCTCTCTATGCACCTACACTCAACAATTTTTTCCATAAAAAATATAAAAGAAGATTTGCATATATTCTTAAACTTATTTCTTTTTACGTGCAAGTTATTGCCTCTTTCCATTGATTGATTACTGATAGTCTTTGAGTTTTGTTTTGCTTTGTTTTGTACTTTTTCATGTCCCTAGGTTTAGGGAAGTAGAAAATTTAAAGGTCTGACTTAATGATGCCACGTTAAACAGCCTGATCAAGGTAGAGATGAAAAGGAGCAATATTTCAACCTTGCATCTAAAGGGGATATTAATCTTGCTCTTTTTTAAAATTTTTAATCAGAAGTTCCTAATTTTCTCACCATTGATGTAAAGATCATTTATGCTTGCAGCACAACCAACATAAATCACTAACACAAAAAAGAATAGTAAGCAATCTTTAATCAATATCACTTCCTTCTATGAGACACAGTGGAAATGAAAGAATACAATTTGTCATTGATCAGGTGTCTTGCAAACATTTAGCCAGGGCCCCATATCTTCCCAGTACTTACTTTGCTCTAGCCATGCTGGCCTTCTTTATGTTTTTAAGACAAATTGAGGTCATTTCCTTCCCATGAACTAGGCACATCTTGTTTCTTTTTTTCATTTCATCATTTCATTGAGGTTTTAGCTTAATGCCATCTCCTTGGAGAGGCCTCCTGACACCTAACCCAATGGTGCTGCTTCCTGGACACTTTCTATTGTTGCCTCCATTTTTTATTCACAGCACAAATGATTTTCTGGAATTATCTTATTAATTATTTATTGGTGTGCTGTTTATTTTCAGCCACCCTCCCTCATTATGATATATGTTCTATAATTGCAGAGGTCTGTGTCCTTGGTTCACTTCTAGATCCTTAGTGCCTGACACAGTGCCTGATTAATAGCATATGTTTAATAAATATGTGTTGAATGAATACCTGGTTACAATGTCAATTAGGGGTCAAAAACTTTTTATGTAAAAGGCCAGATATTTTAGGCTTTGTAGGGCATATGGTCTCTGTTACAACTGCTCAAATCTGCTACTATAAATCAAAACAGCCATTAAATAATACAAAAAAAAAAAAAAAAAGAATAAGCTTGACTGTGTTGCAGTAAAATTTTATTCACAGAAACAAGGCATGGGCTAGATTTGGCCTATGGATCATAGTGTACAGACTGCTAAACTAGATCACCTCTTGTCAATTTTGGTGTCAGAGCACACTTGGATGTTAATTAATTCATTTTCGCTAATTTTGGCTAGTGTTTGAAAAAAATGTTAATAAAAAAAAGATAAAACTGGATTTACTTCAAAACTATAGGTAATAATTAAATAAAGATTAAGAGAATATTCCCGATTTTTCTGTGGAATAGTATGATTCTTGTTCAATCAGCAGCTTCAGTGAGAAAGGGCAATTGATGTTAAAGATAACGTGTTGGTAGGAGGGAATATTTGAAATCATCTTTAGTGTATAGCAGTGGTTCTCATATTTGAGTGTGCTTCCAAATCATCAGCGATTGCCCGACTACACCACAGAGTGACCAGTAACTCTGGGGTGATGCCTGAGAATTTGTGTTTCTATCTAGTTCCAGGTGATGCTGATGCTGGTGGGGTAGAGGTCGGAAAGCGGAGAGGAGATGCATGCGAAGATGTGAGTGAGGTGATACAGGTGAGCAATGGTCTGTATGATGGTAGAGGCTGTGGAAATGATATGCAGGGCACAAATGAGAGGGAATTATCCAGGAGAGTAGCATACACAGGAGTTAATTTATGGAAAAGCTGAATTTATGGGAAAAAGATGAAATGGCCCTTGGGGGATGTATTGAACAAGAAGAGCATAAAGCCTCAGAAATAAACTGTCAGACTAACTACATTTTCTTCTTTAACTGAAGTACTAGACTCTAGTCATATAGCTGCATTTGATTAAGCATGACATTTGATGGTATATTTCCTGATATTATATTGGATGAATTGAGCCACTCACTTTGACAATATATGGCATTAATACCTGGTTTTATGAATGTAGGCAAAGGATATTGACACAAGGGCAGAACAATGTGATGGAGGATGACTAATGGTGGCAATGTCTTCCCCTAGCTACATCCCATTGACAGATATGTCAGGATGGATAAATTGATGTTTTTGACATAAAACTAGAGGAAATGTGTTAAATGAGAGAATGTTGGTGACATGATGGAGTAAAAAGTTAAATCTCATCTGATCAGGATATTTTTAAATAAACAAATCTAGCTCTTCCTAGAAGGAAGAGAGAAAAAAAGAACAGATGGAGCTGAAAGATATCAATACTAAGATGAGATACACAAATTTAAGTGTTTATGTAATCTTATTAAGTATAAATGGACCAAACTTTCCAATTAAAGGAAGAGAGCTTCAGACTGGCTTAAAAAAAAACTAAAATTAAAAGTTAAAAAAAAGTCAAGACTGAACTATATGCTGTCTACATGATAACTTCAAAACAAGAGAATAGAAAAAATATGGCATACACACTATAACAAGAAGAAAAAATACTAAGCAAAGTATACTTTAAGACAAGTTTTATTACCCAAAATAAGGTGGAATATTCTATCATGATAAAAAGGGAAGTTTATTAGGAAGATATACTGATGCTAAAGCCTCAATATGCAAACAGCAAAATTATCAGAATCAAAGGGAGAAATAGAAAAATCTGCAATTAAACTTATTAATTTTCATTCCTCTCCTTCAGTCATTGGTAGAACAACTAAAAAAACAATTCAGTACAAATATAATGGACTCAACATAATCAGCTTGAATTAATTGACATTTAAAGAATCTTCTGAAAGATCAAAAGCTATAAACTTTTGCAGGAAAAGCAACAAATCCCTGAGTGGCTCTCCACATTTTTTATTTTCCAGGCATATCAGACATGGCTGTAGGGTTATATATCTTCTTCGGGACCTGTGCACCTTCTGTAGCCCACTTCTTACTGAGAGCTGTTTTAAGACTTGCCAAAATAATAACAGGATTTTCAGATGAGGTTAATGTTCTTTGGCAACTTAATTTCTTCAAAACCTTATTAATTTTCTTATTTTTTACTTCCAGTCAGTTTTATGTATGAGTAACCACACCAAAATTTATTTTTGAAAGAGATCTCAGATGGTCTTCATTTACTTGCTTTCCAGTTTCCTTATACAGCTCAACTTAATAGCAGCTACCTGAGGAGATGAGGCCTGAATATAGCACACCTCAAATCTGATCACTTTATTGAAGTAAAAATTCTCATAATGTCTTTGTCAAGACAAAACAACAACAAACAACAACAACAACAAAAAACAGCTTCTAAATGTTCAATTTCTAGTTCACTCCTGAACAATGTAATTGTGGAGGGAAGTTCCATATCCAAAATAATTATATTTTCTAACTATTGACAAAGGAGATAAGTTCTGCTTAACAAGCACTTCATTTATCTGTTGCTATTAAATTATTTGCAAATAACAATTTCATTTAGTTACATAATTTTATGGCTTAGGAATGTGGGAAGGGCTCAGATGAGCAATTTTTCTGCTCCATGTGGTTTTAACAGAGTCATTCAGTGCTGTTTAACTGGCAGGTGGATTTGACTGGAGCATCCAAGATGGCTTCACTTATATGGCTGTTGTCTGCAAGGCTGATCTTAACTAGAACCTCTCCCTATCAATGGAATCATAGGGTTCCTTTGTATTATCTCTCTATCAGAATAATGGAACATTTTCCAGGTGGCTCAGGTCTCCAAGAGAAAAAGACAGAAACTATCAGTCTTCTTAAAGGCTAGACTGGCATAGAATCACTTCTGCCATAATCAACGCAAAGGAAATATTCTTGTTACCTATATTTTGCATAGGAGATAGTTTTGTAAAGGGGACATCTTGCCACATGTCCAAGCTTGCAGGCAGAATTAATCAGTTTAGCATATGCTCATGAAAGGGCTCAATGCTTTCTTTAGCAAGTCAGCATTTTCAGAAACAGAAACCAAATAGCAACCAGGCTTGAAAGCGTGAAATTCTGTTTTTCTGATCATTTAATTTCAAACAATAGAAAATATAAGAAATATCACCCATGTATTCAGACAATTACTCAAACAGCACTCTAAATTATACCTTATTTTGGAAATTGAGAAATGGAGCACAGCCATATATGAAACCCCACATGGGTGTAATCCAGGGGAAATGCTGTTCAGTTCAGGCATATGTTTAGCTTTTGTGCCTTTCCTTCAACAATGCAGAGAATCTGGGAAGCTTTAAACACTAATATGATCTAATTGGGGCTACAAAATCTTAAGCCGTTTACCTTGTATCTGAAGTGTATCTACCACCCACCCTTTAACTTGCAACACCCTTAACTTGTTCCTTGTCTCAGCTCACTAAGCCTTCCTGATATATCCCCATCCTTCTTTTAAGAAGCTTATTATTATCATTATTATTACTTTGCTTTAGTAAGAGGTGGGAAAGAAGTCTTCATTATGTAAAATGTGATATATAAATCTGTGTGGAGTGCTTCTAAAAGTAGAATGTCTGCCAAGTTCTCTAGCAACGTTACCAGTGTATAATTAAGTACTCATTTAAACTATAGTTTATGTTTGTGTGAAGGGAAAGTGTGGAACTCAGAAATAGAAGTTGTTGTGGGGTGGGGTTTTTTCTGTATTTTTAAATTATATGTTAGATTCTGTTTTTGACAACTATGACTTTTAAAGTAACAAAGCTGGATTTTCAGTTCTAGCAATATGGTGGTCTTGGTGACCAGAGCAATCCTTGTGAAATACAGTACATAAAAAGTCCTGGATAAAATATAAGATGTAGTATGATATAAGACAATCTATAGAGGCTAGAGATTGAGAAAGAAAGGAAATTTAAAACAGTGCTGAATATTGACTATGGCACATTTTCCGGAGCATTGATCATCTCTGATGGCCTAGAGCTAAGTATTTAAGTCAGTCTTTCTGTGTTAACTGGAGATAAAGCCAGAGATCCATGCAATGCACGAGGGATTCATACAACACCTTGATAGTAAGTCTGCATTTATGAAAGCCAAAACGCATAGTAAACTGAAGAAAAAATAATATAGGGGGAGATGGACAAGATAGCTGTGTCTCATCCTTGATTTTGAATGGAGGGTATAGTAATATATAATAAAGTAAATATAATTAAATATACATGCGCACACATACACAATTATTTTGAGAGTTGCTAAAAATAGAGATAAATTTAAATATCTGTGTAATGAACCCCTCTCAAAGACAGAAGGTCATTCCACATTGGTTAAATGCCCCTAAGTGAAGAGAAAAGGAAATAAAAATACCCTGGAGAAACATAACTTAGAACTTAACACCCAGGAGCCAAAGATGTTTTACAGATGAGGTTTCAGTAAGTGTGACTTCACAATAGCAACAATAGTAATAATAAATAAAAATATCTAATATACAAAAAACCAAGCCACTATGAATAGAGATTCTGGTGAGAGATTAAAAAAACAAAACAATGAGATCAGATATATTAAGACAGCAGCAGCAGATCTTGAATTTATCAGATAGAATATATTTAATTAAAACATATTGGTATGACTATTTAAAATTCCATTATATGTATGAAGAAGGAATAAATAACATCGAATTAACAGATGTATTTGTAAAAAAGAATAAATCTTCTAACAATTATATGTACATGGATATAGATAGAGATAAATGTATAGTTTTAATTTTTATTTTCATTTCAGTTTATATATATGTAGTATATATGTAACTGGGAAATGAACAATTTAGAGAGCATATTAGACAGAGTGAGAGAAATAGCCAAGTGCCGATATGTCTGATAATGCAGCAGATTACAGACATTAAAGACATGACAAAAATACAAAGAAAAATGTTAAATGATACTGATGAGTGAGGAGTCTAACTTTCAGACAAATGCAATTCTAAGGAGAAAACCTCAGTGGGAAGAAGAGTTAATATTTAACTGAAGATTTTCCCAAATTTTGAAAGAAAGAAATCATCAGACTCAAGATAACAAAAGAATCCCCTAAACTCATTTTAAAAAAATCAACTAAAATAAAACAATAAAAATACCTATACCAACATATCATAATTTAAGTAACAATACCAAAGCAACAGAAACCATAAGTAACCAGAGAGAAAAATAGATTATCATAAAACAATAAATAAAATGAAAGTTGACTTCTCAAAAACATTAAAAGAAGGCCCAAATCAGTCTGATAAACCATCAAAATATGGAAAGAAAAAAATTGCAAATCTGCATATATATTTAACCTTACATTGTGGTAAAATGTCGACATTTTAAAAAACTGAATATATTTTTGTATTTAAAGACACTCGATGAAATATCTAAAAATGTGTTTCTGAGATGAAAGAAGGCTTGTTAAACAAAGGAGATAGTAAATATGTGAATAAATCTAAATAAATGTTTACAACAGCACTAAGTGTCTTTTAGTGTTAAAAAATAACAAGGTAAGGCGCACCCGGGTGGCTCAGTTGGTTAAGCAGCCAACTCGATTTCTCCTCAGGTCATGATCTCAGATCCTGGGATCAAACCCAGCATAGGGCTCAATGCTTAGCAGGGGTTCTGCTTGAGGATTTTCTCCCTCTCCCTCTGCCCCTCCCCTGCTCATCCGCTCTCTGTCTCTCTAAAATGAATAAATAAATCTTTAAAAAAAAGAAAAAATAAGGTAAATTTTAAATGTACGCAGCCTATAACATAAATAAGGGAGGGATTCAATTAGTATTAATGATATCTAAGATCTTTATTGGAACTTTAGACTTGTCTAAATGTGTAAATTCTGATCTGTCTTTACATTTGTTTTCCTCTCTGTTTCGTTTTGGACATTTTCCTATTGAAGTGTTTTCAAATTTCTTAATCCCACCTTTTACTGTGACTATTCTATTTTTAAACATATTTCCCAACTTAGATATTGTATTGTTCATTTTTGGAATGTCCCTTTAGTTCTTTAATATAGACCCCAATCCTGTGTTGAAATTCAACCCTGTTATCCACCTTTTCTTCTATTTCCTTTTACCTAATAATTGTAATTTTTAAGTGGGCTAGGTATATTGTCAGCCCTTTCATTGATCATAAATGATTTATTTCCTTCTTTACCTACCTAGTAATTTTGAATTTTATGCCAGACATTGTAACAAAAGAGCCCTCTAAGCTATAGATTTCTGTATTTCATCAATGAAAATTCTCTTTACTTTTGCTAGGAAAAAAGAGAAAGAAGTTAATACACTTAGTTCAATTTTAAATTAACTTAAGGCAGGGGTACAGTATAATTTAAAAGACTCAATCTTTTGAGTTTGACCAACCTTTGGATGAGCCCAACCAGGATTTTAACCCACTCCTTGTGTCTTGTGGGTCTCAGTTGCTTCAGCTTTAAGGGGTGGACCAGAGGTGGGTGTGGGAAGGGGGAAAACCATAGGAGACAGTGTTCTGTCATCTGTCATTCAGAGTTTCCAGCTCAGGTTCCTGGTATCCTAATGCTATAGGTCTTTGTTTCTTAGAAGCACAAAAGAGATTATACTCTGTCTTTCAGAAACTTTTAACTTGAATCTCTAGCTTTCCAAGCAGCCATAGCACCCATCAAATGTCCCATAGGAAAAACTGACCATGATTTGAGTTCTCTCAAATTTCTAATTTGTCATGCTAGCACCATTAACTGTTAAATAATTTGCAATTTCTGTAACTCCTACTAGAGTTTCCCTGCCTGAACAAGCTGGATCCTCAACTTGCATCCAGAAACAGAAAATTTTCTGAGAATAATTTTTTGAAAGTTAGAGAGTTCTAGCTTGCCTCAGAGATGTTCTCTACCCTGTGAAATTTTAATTTCTAACGTTCATTGCTTCCATTGCTCTACAATGCCTTTAAATTATGAAATTTATATATTTTTTTCTAGTTGTTGCAGGAAAATTGTTGTTCTGCAATGAACTTTTACATCCTACCTAGAAATCTTGAATTTCCTTGATGGCTAATGATGTTGAGCAAATTTTCATAGATTTATGACCATTTGGATATCCTTTTTAGTTTCTCTTGTCCAGACTTTATTGTTTTTTCTTTAATATCAGTTCTTGTTAATTGATAGGCATTTTAAAAAATATAGTGAATGATTCCTTTGACATTTATAGATGTTGCAAATATCTTCTCCTGGTTTAGAGCTTGGCTTTTTACTCAGTTAATTGATAATGAGTTTCTAGTTACAATTTACTTCAAATGTGTAAATTATTTTCTTAGTAGTTAGTGATATTTGAGTCTAGTTATATATACCTTTTCCTATTACATGATCATTAGTATATTCTTCTATGTTAAGTCCTTGAAGATTTATTGTTTCATTTTTCACATTTAAGTAAAAAATTCACCAGGAATGATTTTTATATAGGGTGACCTAGTTACATTACATTGTTTTTCTATGTACATATCCAAATAATCCAACACAATTTGGTGAGAAGACTGCCATTTTTACTGTTTACTTACCAACTATATCATAAGTCAAAAGTTCATACATGTGTGAGTCTGCTACCAAACACTATTGTTTCATTTGTCAGTTTGTTTATCCTTCACCAGACAACATACTGTCTTAATTAATATAAATGTTTTATATCTTAGTATATAGTATAAGTCTTCCAACATAATTCATCCTCAAGATTATCATAGCTTTTCATAGCTCATTTCTTTTTGTGAATGTGTTGAAATATTATTTACTCAGAGTAAAATGCACATATCAGTAACTGTATAGCTTAATAAAATTTTACATATGTGTACACCTATATAACTATCACAATAAACTCAATTTACACACACAAAAAAATAGTTGCTGGGATTTTGAGTGGGTTCTGTGGTAGACTGACTTCTTTATTGGCCCTAATTATTGATCTCCCTCAATCCATCCTATGTAATGTAACTTCACAGTTTATCTCAAGAAATAGTCTATTTCTACTCTTCTTAAATCTGGGGTAGCCTTATAATTTGCATGGCCAATAAAATGTAGCAAAGGTGACACTGTACCAGTCCAAATCTGGGCCTCAGGAGGCCTTGCTTACTTCTAGTCAGTCTTATGAACCTCTTCCTTTCCATGAAAGAATTGCCAGACTAGTCTCTTGGAGGGATATAAGAGCAACACCAACAGTGAGCAAATCCCTAGAAATAAAGCTACCTAATTGTGAAGCATAACAGAGCCTAGCTAAGATAAAGAGTGTCCAGCTACACCCACACACCAACATATAGAATTATGAGCTATACAGGACATTGTTATTTTATGTCACTGTATTTTGGAGGTACCACCCCACACAACAATATTTTGGCAATAGATGGACAAAATTGGTTTCCATTATTGCATTATAAATCATTTGAATATAATCAACATCTTTATGATATTGAATTTTCAGTTTCATGAATATGGATTACTCTTCCATTAATTTAAATCTTTAATTTCTCTCAATAAAATGCTGTATGTTTGTGTAGAAGGTTTACATTACACACAACCTTTTAAATTTAGTTCTAAATATTGATTATTTTTATGCTGTATCTAATCATCTCTCAGACTTAGTTGATGATCATTACTATAAGATAAAATATAGTGTTTGTGTATTGACATTGTATTTCATCAAATTGCAAAATTCACTTATTAACTATAACAATGTATCTAAATTTTTTTATTGTCTATATAAAGAAAATCTTTGCAATTAATGCCATTCTTTTTGTTTTGTTTTCAATCCACATATTTTTTTTAATGTTTCAAGTTTTTATTTAAATTATATCTAGTTAACATATAGTGTAATATTAGTTGCAGGAGTAGAATTTAGTGATTCATCACTTAACATATAACGCCCAGGGAATTACCAACTTCATCACATCAAGTGCCCTCCTTAATACCCATAACCCATTTAGTCCATTCCCCACCCACCTCCCTCCATCAACCTTCAGTTTGTTCTCTATGCTTTGTTTCTCTCTAGCTCTCTCTCTCTTTTCTTCCCCTTC
This sequence comes from Halichoerus grypus, assembly GCF_964656455.1. Lineage (NCBI taxonomy): Eukaryota > Metazoa > Chordata > Mammalia > Carnivora > Phocidae > Halichoerus > Halichoerus grypus. Next base: position 150,987,811 of record NC_135712.1, on the reverse strand, counting down.
CTGTATGTTCATCTGTTTTGTTTCTTAAATCCCACATATGAGTAAAATCATATGGTATTTGCCTTTCTTTGACTGACTTATTTCACTTACTATTAATACTCTCTAACTCCATACATGTCATTGCAAATGGCAAGATTTTGTTCTATTTTATGGCTGCATAATATTCCATTATATATACACCATTTCTTCTTTATCCATTCATCAATTGATGAACATTTGGGCTCTTTCCATAATTTGACTATTGTTGATAATGCTGTTATAAACATCAGGGGGCATGCATCCCTTCAAATCAGTATTTTTGTATTCTTTGGGTAAGTACCTAGTAGTGCAATCCTGGTTCATAAGGTAGTTCTGTTTTTAACTTTTTGAGAAACCTCCATACTGTTTTCCAGAGTGGCTGTACCAGTTTGCATGCCACCAATAGTGTAAGAGGTTTCCCTTTCTCCATATCCTCGCCAACATCTGTTGTTTCCTGAGTTGTTAATTTTAGCCATCTGACAGGTGTGAGGTTAGATCTTATTGTGGTTTTGATTTGTATTTCCCTGATGATGAGTAAGGTTGAGAATCTTTTCATGTGTCTGTTAGCTTATCTGGATGTCTTCTTTGGGAAAGTGTCTATTCATGTCTTCCACCCATTTCTTGACTGGATTATTTGTTATATGGCTGTTGAGTTTGATAAGTTCTTTATAGATTTTTGGTACTAACCCTTCATCAGATATGTCATTTACAAATATCTTGTCCCATTCCTAATGTTGCCTTTTAGTTTTGTTGATTGTTTCCTTTGGTGTGCAGAAGCTTTTTATCTTGATGAAGTCCCAGGAGTTCGTTTTTGCTTTTGTTTCCCTTGAGTCCAGAGACATGTCTAGTAAGAAACGACTACTGATGTCAAAGAGGTTGCTGCCTCTGTTCTCCTCTAGGATTTTAATGGTTCTTTGTCTCACATTTAGGTCTTTCATCCATTTTGAATTTATTTTTGTGTAAGGTGTAAGAAAGTGATCCAGTTTCATTCTTCCACATGTTGCTGTCCAGTTTTCCCAACACTGTTTTTTGAAGAGACTGTCTTTTTACCATTGGATATTCTTTCCTGCTTTGTCAAAATTTAGTTGACTATATAGTTTTGGGTCCATTTATGGGTTTCTATTCTGTTCCACTGATGTCTGTTTTTGTGCCAGACTATACTGTCTTGATGACTACAATTTTGTAATATAGCTTGAAGTCTGGAATTGTGATGCCCCAGTGTTGCTTTTCTTTTTCAAGAGTGCTTTGGCTATTCAGGAAATCAGCAAGGAAGAAGTCAAACTTTCACTATTTGTAGATGACATGATATTCTATGCAGAAAACCTAAAAGACTCCACCAAGAAATTGTTAGAAGTATTTCACGAGTTCAATAAATTTGCAGGATACAAAATCAACATACAGAAATCTGTTACATTTCTATACACAAATAATGAAGCAGCAGAAAGAGAAATCAAGGAATCAATCCCATTTACAATTGCACCAAAACCCATAAGATACCTAAGAGTAAACCTAACTAAAGAGGTAAAAGATCTGTATTCTGAACACTAGAGAATACTTATGAACTAAATTGAAGATGACACAAAGAAATGGAAAACATTCATGCTCATGGATTGGAAGAACAAATGTTAAAATGTCTATATTACCCCAAACAATCTACACATTTAATGCAATCCCTATCAATCCACTCATCTTCATTATTCTACTTACTTCATTGTACTGGCACAGATTTCTAGTCCATTGATAAACAGACCATTCAAAAGGATGTTTTTGTTAGTCATTTACAGATAACGCTATATGAGATTAAGAAAGTACTCTTTTGTTTCTGGTTTTCTGAGAGTTATTTTTTCATAAATTTCTGATAAATTTTATCAAATGTTCTATTTGTTTCTGTAAGATGGTTAAATTAGATTTATCTACATCCATGGGAGAAGTTGGTCTATATTCCTCTTCTTTTCAGATATTCTGTCGGGATTTGGGTATCAGGTTCTGCTCTACTCATAGTTACCTAAGAAGACATCACAGATCTGTGTGGTAGTATTTACCACTGAAAGTAGGTAAGCATTGAGATTTCCATGTTCAAATGACTCACTTGTAGAATCAATTAAATAGCTATAGAATAAGTTGATATTTTATTTCTTCTTATATTAGTTCTTAGTATTTATCTGTTTTTTGGTCAATTTTCAAATGCATTGCCATATTTCATATTTTTATGAAATTTTAAATGTTAGTTGATTAATATTTCTGTCTCTATTATTCTTCCTGATATCAGTCACTTAAAAAAAATCTGTCTTATAAGAATTTTTTTTATTTTTAATAGTCTTTTAGAGCATAATCATTTGGCTTTGATGGTTTTCTCTAGTGTTCTATATTTTATTAATATCTAATTATTATTTTCTTCTTTTTATTTATTTTAAGTTTACTTTGCTATTCTTTTCTTTTTTCTTTTTTAAAGTAAACTCTACACACAAAATGGAGCTCAAACTCACGACCCTGAGATCAAGGGTCACACACTCCACTGACTCATTCGGCCAGGTGCCTCTAATTTGCTATTTTATTTCTAACTTCTCTAGATGATAGATTTTTTTAACCTTCCTTTTCTTATAATACATGCATGTAAGGCTATACATGTCCTTGTACACACATCTTTAGCTCTTTTCCAATTTTTTTCACATATGCTATGTTTCTTTCACTGAATTCAATGTTTAAAATATTGCCTAATGTTCATTATTAGTTAATCGTTTATCCATTCATCATTTAGAAGCATAGGACCTAATTTCCAATTAGTTCTGAACTTTTATGTTGTTCTATTTGTTATCAATTTTTAACTTAGTTCTATTTCCATAAGGGAGTGTCTCCGTATAGTTTCGATCATGTGAAATTTGTTAAAATCTGCTTTGTGGTCTAGCATAGTGTTAAATTTTCTAAGTGTTTTATGTGTGCTTAAAAAATATGTATTCTACAGTTTTGAGGTTTGGTGATTTATATATCAGTTACATTTATTCATGTTACTCAAATCTGGTACATGACTTGGGTTTTTTTGCATTTATTTGATGAGTTACTGTGTGTTAAAATCATCCACTATGTCTTCAATTATTATGTTCAGAAGGAGAAATGATAAAGAGGTACAATAAAACTTTCAAGAGTGATAGATGTGTTCATCATTGTGATTGTAGTGGTGATCTCAAGAGTGTATACACGTTACAATTTTCAAATGATATGCTTTTAACAGGCCAAATTTACTATATGTAAACTATATCTCAATAAAGGTTTAAAATGAGCCATCATGTTTCATTACTTAACAAAGTAAAGGAGATAATGCACAAGATCATCACAATGGATACAAAAATTCATTTGATAAATTTTAACATTCATTTGTGAAAGAAGATTTTAGTGTATTAGAACTTGATAGAAAATTTCTTAATCTGTTGTAGAAAATAGCATACATACATACACATGCACAACTATGGCTATCATGATGTTTAGTGATGGAGTATTCAAAACCTGAGAATGAGTTAAGGTCACCCTCTATTGCTATATATATTATATATTAAACACAGTACTAGTTAACTTATATATAGTTAAACCTATACACAAAGTAGTGATTTAATAAATATTGACAAATAAATAAATAAATGCATAAAGGGTCAGAAAGTATATTTCTAAGAATACTTCTAACCTCTAGCAAACCTTTTTAACTGTGTTTTTTATTTTGTTTTGTTTTGTTTTAGATTTTATTTATTTATTTGACAGAGAGAAACACAGTGAGAGAGGGAACACAAGCAGGGGGAGTGGCAGAGGGAGAGGGAGAAACAGACTTCCCGCTAAGCAGGGAGCCTGATGCGGGGCTCGATCCCAACATCCTGGGATCATGACCTGAGCTGAAGGCAGACATTTAACGACTGAGCCACCCAAGAACCTCTTTAACCGTGGTTCTTAAAAGGACTAAGCTTTAATGCCCTAAGTCATCTATTATGTTCAATGAATGAAATTCCATGGATCTAGGTGGGCACTAGTTCTATATCATTATTAGAAGAACCTGGAAAGTAGTCACTGTAATCATTTTCTGTGCTCTAAGGCTCAAATGAAGAACTCAGGTTGAGTAAGGTTGATAGAGACCATGATTAAAGATTCTATTCACACATTTGTGAAAATATCTTAGTACAGCTCTTCCTTGACTTATTATGGGGTTACATCATTTTTTTAAAAGATTTTATTTATTTATTTAACTCACAGAGAGAGAGAGAGAGAGAGCACAAGCAGGGGAGCAGCAGGCAGAGGGAGAGGGAGAAGTAGACTCCTTGCTGAGCAAGGAGCCCGATGTGGGGCTCGATCCCAAGACCCTGGGATCATGATCTGAGCCGAAGGCAGACACTTAACCTACTGAGTCATCTAAGCGCCCCTATGGGGTTACATCCTGATAAACCCATCCTAAGTTGACAAAGCATTTAATACACTCAAACTAAAGAACATAGTTAGGCCCAGCCAACCTTAAATATGCTCAACACACTTACATTAACCTAAAGTTGGGCAAAATCATCTAACACAAAGCGTATTTCATAATAAAGTGTTGACTATCTCATGTAATGTATTGAATATTGTGGAAGTGAAAAATAGAATGATTGTGTGGGTACAGAGTGGTTGTAAGTGTATTAGTGGTTTATACTTGTGATTGGGTGGATGATTGAGGGCTGAAACTTCCTGCCACTGCCCAGAATCATGAGAAAGGATCATATTACATATCACTAGCCTGGAAAAAGAACAAAATTCAAAGTATAGTTTCTACTGAATGTGTATCACTTTGGCACCATTATAGAGTTGAAAAACTGTGAGTAAAACCATTGTAAGTCAAGGACCATCTGTACTATACCTGTGGGTGTAGAGCAGTTATTATGTTCAGTGACTCCTCTTCTAAGGTTTACTTTACTTTTTTTTAATTTGATTTTATTATGTTAATCACCATACATTACATCATTAGTTTTTGATGTAGTGTTCCATGATTCATTGTTTGCGTATAACACCCAGTGCTCCATTCAATACGTGCCCTCTTTAATACCCATCACCAGGCTAACCCATCTCCCCAACCCCTTCCCCTCTAGAACCCTCAGTTCGTTTTGAAGAAGTTTCTTGGTGGCACATAGAACATAGGGTACTGATACTTAAGAGCAAATAAAATAGCTACCAGTCATTTCATTAGATGATATTATAAATCGAGTGACAGTCCCCAGAAATATTTATGAGTCTTTCCTTTAACAAATGTTTCTATTGTTCTGAATCTCCTCCACCTCCTCGAAAACTTTTGAATACTTTTGCACTGCCCTCAGTGTTTTGTCAGCAAGAAAACTTTATAAGTTTCTGCTCAAATGCAACAATCATTACTTGTTATTTTTCAATTCAATTTCAGTATAAATTAACTTATCTCTGTGCAAGTAGCATTAAAGCTAATAACCCTAAAAAGGATTAAGATTAGAAAGTAATGCTGTCAGTGACAAAGCTCATTAACAGCCTTTATCACTACAAGCTGATGAACTACATCTAGGATAATTGGTCTAATTATAATACATTTGTTTCTTTAGCCAGGTATTCTTTGCTTCACTCTCTACTGATTACTTATGGGTCTCAGTTTGGCCAATTAAATTTCTCTTCCCACTCTATCCATTTCTAAAATTGATAGCGTATAGCTCAGATGTCAGTATACCTGTGCTCTTAATAGAGCAGCATTAAGGAGACAAGAAATAGAAAGGCAAAGGGATAGCTTTATCCTAGGGCGCGGGCCATAAAACAAGATATACAGTGAATAACAATTCTTTTAGGGTTTCCACACTAAAATTTTAAGTGGAGTTGCTAAAATGTATTTAAAACTTAACTATACGATAGACCCTTAATATATTCTACTTGATTCATTCCCGTAGAACACTTTCAGTTATTTTATTTTCATGACAAGCAACAGAACACCCACATAAAAGTGACTTAAAACAAAAAGAATGAAATTATTTTATATAAGAGATAATCTGGAGTTAGAGATTTTCAGATTTGGAAAAGTAGCTAATGAGTATCTCTAAGATTTTTCCTAGGCTTCTACTCTACTATCCTCAGGATATCAGTTTTTCTTTTTTGTGCCTACAAGTCCTCACTGTCTCAAGATTATTTCCATAGCTCCAGGTATCTGGATCACACTCAAAGGCTAGAAACAAGGCAGAAATGAGAACAGAGAAAGTGAATCATCACATGATTTTCTTTTCTATTATCAGAAAAGAAAAATAGTTCCACAAGACCTTCCCTTACATTTTGTTGGCCAAAAATTGATAATATATTCATGTCTAGTTGAGTGACATTGGGAAAATTCCTGATTTTTCAGTGTTTTTACTTAGAAAGGCATGGAATAAAAGTGCTTGGTAATAACTTTTGCGTTTCCATCTAAAGGTGTATTTAAGAGGAAGAATGTCCCTTTTTTAGTAAATGGAAATCTCCATGGAACTTTATTTCTCCCTATTCATCCTGAGTGTATTGTGTGTGTTATAAAAGGATGAATTTGAATTCAAGTACTTGGAGATAGATCAGTATTTCCAGCTGAGTTCTTCTTGAACATTAGGATTCACTATAATGAGAGTGATCAAGTCATTCATTGTCCAGAATAGACATATTTGAGACTGAAAATGGGGACTAATTACTCTTGGACAAGTGAAAGCTCAGTAATGTCCCAAGCAAACTGGTACATGTGGGACCTTATCTTTAAAAGCCCTATTTATATCAGAGCCACAATATCACTGGTTCCTGACTGTTGGTTTTATGACCAAGCCAGGTAAAAATGACAGATTAATAACAGATAAAACCCTTGGTGAAAGAGAAAAGCAACTGCTACCAACTGGTGTGAAAATACATAAGTGATTAATATAAAAAATCAGCCTAAAGCCTCTCCTCTGTCCTTCTCATTGCCATTGTGAACCAAAAGAATAGGTAAATCAAAGGAAAAGTTTCCAAATCTGAAGGTCATCAATACTCCTCAGGCTGCCCCTGACAAAAGCTCTCACTCTGACTACAAGGCTTATTCATGATCTAACGAATAAACAGTGGGATACATAGATAAAAGTAAAAATACCACTTAAACTAGATTTAAAAAAGTGGTTACCTGCAACCCAGACCTATCTTTGGATTGATCAATCTATCTCTCCACTCAGCCACATTCAATTTAAAAAAAAAGAGAGAGAGATTGGTAATATCTTATATCAGGGTTTTAAACCATATTTTATCATAGGTTTGCCATGTGCATGTTTCAGTTTCAGTAAATGTAAGTACACATAAACTTTATTAATGGGTATGTTTAAAAAATTGCTATTTATCCTTTGATTATACCTAAAAACCTCACTTCTCTAAGAAAAAAGCTCTATAATAAATGCTAAAGAAAGTTTTTCTGAGAGAGGAAATTCATCATAAGGAAACGGGTCTATAGAAAGAAATGAGAAACAAAGAACATGACAAATATGTAAGTAAATATAAGATATTATACCTTGTTCTTTCTTTTGATTTCTGTATATGACAATTGAAATTTTTAAATAAAAATTCATAACTTTGTAAGTTGTTATATACAACATATAAATTAAAGGCTCATGGCAACATTACCACAAAAAAACAGTGGTAGAGGGATAGAATTATACCATTGAATGTTTCTTACACTTTAAACAGCGTGGTACAATATTAATTCTAAGTAAACAGAAGTAAGTTAGGTTACATATTATAGTCCCCAGGTAAGACACTTAAAACACACACATATACACACACACACAGAGGATCAATAACAACAACTAAAAAAAGTCAATAGAAGTGTTAAAATGTTGAAAGTAACATGTTTAAGCCAGAAGTAGGAATAAAATAATGAAAAAGGAACAGGAAACAGAATGGTCCAGTGGAAAAAAAAAATCAACATGTTATATTAAATCACAAAGACATCATGCATTAAATGTAAATGAGCTAAATATTCCAAATAAATGCAAGGATTGTTACACTGGATTAAAAAGAAAAAAGTCAATATGGTTTGTTATAGAATACACACCTTAATGACACATAGTTGAAAAGTAAAAAGATGGAAAAGAATGTATTTTTTAAAAGCATGAAAAACCATTTGTTGTTCTTAATATTAATCAAGGTAAAATTCTAGACACTTAGTATTACCAGAGGAAACAAGGGGAACTTTATAACACTAAGAGAATCAATTTGTCAAGAAGATATATCTACCCAAAAGTGTACATACGTAACAACATTCAAAATATATGGAACATAAGTGAGGGAACTAAAAGGAAAAAGACAAATGCACAATCCCTAACTAAAGTATTGATAGAACCAATAAAATACCACACTAGTTTTCCCTTTAAAATGCCCATTCCTCGGGGCGCCTGGGTGGCTCAGTTGGTTAAGCGACTGCCTTCGGCTCGGGTCATGATCCTGGAGTCCCGGGATCGAGTCCCACATCGGGCTCCCTGCTCGGCAGGGAGTCTGCTTCTCCCTCTGACCCTCCTCCCTCTCGTGCTCTCTGTCTCTCATTCTCTCTCTCGCAAATAAATAAAATCTTAAAAAAAAATAAAAATAAAAAAAATAAAAAAAATAAAAAAAAAAATAAATAAATAAAATGCCCATTCCTCATATTTTGCATGGCTGACTAAAATGCTTTTTTCTCTCATCAACTGGGTCTTAGAATTCTGTATAATCCCAAACAGCTTCCCTTAACAACCCATTTAAAGAATCATGGCTGACTAGTATTTTCCCATGTGTTACTTTTTATGTAGAATGTATTAGTAGCAGGCATTTCCTTTGTTCATTTTGTCCTTGCCAGTTTCTCCTCTGCCCAAATGTAAGCTCCATGACAGAAGTCTTCTCTGCCTTACTGCACTGCACTGTTGTGCTCCAGCACCAGCAGTAGGGTCTGACAGAGAGAGGCTACACAATAAATTTGTCCTGAATGGATAGATGCCTGAATGAAGAATGATAAGTTTATTATCTAAGTTTTTTATTGAAGATAAAATTTGCTAATTATGAAGAAACATGATGTAAGTATCATAAATATTTAAAGAAAAGCTACATGGCATAATAAAAATTTTAAAAATGTGGGTGTGTAAGAAAATATAGAGTACTAGCAATGTAAATAGAAGAAAACAGGATGCGGGGTGCCAGGGTGGCAAAGCGGGTTAAGCATCTGACTTGATTTCAGCTCAGTTTGTGATCTCAGGGTCATGAGATCGAACCCCCTGTGGGGCTCTGGGCTGGGCATGGAGCCTGCTTGAGATTCTCTCCCTCTGCCCCTCCCTCTGTCTCTCTGTCTCTCAAAAAAAAAAAAAAAAAAAAGAGAGAGAGACAGAAAGAAGAAAAAAATAGGATGTTAAGTTTAAACGTACTAATTTCATTACCTTTCATAGTAGGAAATTATTATACTAAAAAGTTGATCAATTAAGAAATCGAGATTTTAGTCTCATTAGAAAATACAAAGGCAAGCAGTAATAAATTAAAATTTAGGCTCTATACATTTCAAGTGACTAAAGAGAAAATAAAAAGGAAAGCAAAGGCCATATAGCAAATATAATACATATAACAAAAGATAGATACAAAGGAAATAAAGTTACTTCTAACAATGATAAAAGTAAACTGGAAAATTTGGCAAAGTAAATGGGAAAAATATTCTTAGGGAAAGTTATTCTTGTTTCATAAAAGAGACACATGTAAAAGAAAGTGACACATTATTATTGAAAATAAGAAGTATTGGCAAAGACACACAGGCAGATGCAAAGAAATATTAAGCACGGGTCCTGACATTAACATCACGTGAGAGTTTAATTAAAGGCCAAATGCACTGTATGAGACAAATGTGGTGTCTGCCTTATAATTATAATACATGAAATCTACAGAAATATGTAACAGTTATGAATCTTTTTATACACCAAACAACTTGGCATCAAAAATATAGATTCAAAACTGGATGAAATTAAAGGATAACTAAAAGCTCAATCATTCTTTCAACCAATAGTGGATGAAAAAAATTAAAATAAGTAAGCCTATAGAGGCTTTGATTAATAATTCTTTAAATAAAACATGTGCTCTTTTATTCTTAAAATAATTTAAAATGGCTATATATTAAGCCACAAAAAAATCACAACAAATTCCAAAATCTGAAAGCATATGTTACAATCTTTTTTTTTATTATGTTATGTTAATCACCATACATTACATCGTTAGTTTTTGATGTAGTGTTCCATGATTCATTGTTTACATATAACACCCAGTGCTCCATTCAGTACGTGCCCTCTTTAATACCCATCACCAGGCTAACCCATCCCCCCACCCCACCCCCAGAACCCTCAGTTTGTTTCTCAGAGTCCATAGTCTCATGGTTCGTCTCCCCCTCTGAAAAGTAGTAGGAAAAAGTAGTAACAAATTGAAATAACTCTATACGATTTAAAAATATCTCTCTCAAAGAATTCTTGAGTTAAACAAGAACTGTTTTTATCATTTATTTATTACATCTTTAAAAACTTTATTTATTAGAGCAATCTTAGGTTTACAATAAAAATGAGAAAAAGGTGCAGAGATTTCTCACTCACCTCTTACCCCACATATGCATAACCTCCCCCATTATCCACATCACTCACTAAAATGCTACATTTTTACCAAGGATGAACCTACACTGACACAACATAATCACCCAAAATCCATAGTCTACGTTAGGATTTGCTTTTAGTGTTGTATAGCTTATAGGTTTGGACAAATGTAGAATGATATATATTCATCATTATAATGCTATACAAGGTACTTTCACTGCCTTAAAATTCCTCCATGCTGAACCTTTTCCTCTCTACTTTTCATACAATTTATTTTTTATTTTATTTTTTTAAAGGTCTTATTTATTCATTTGAGACACAGAGATACAGAGAGAGAGAGAGCATGAGCTGGGGGGAGAGGCAGAGGGAGAGGGAGAAGCAGGCTCCCCGCTGAGCCAGGAGTTCGATGTGGGGCTCGATCCCAGGACTCTGGGATCATGACCCGAGCCAAAGGCAGACGTTTAACCATCTGAGCCACCCAGGCCCCCCAATTTATTTTTTAATATAAGTGAAATATACCCAAACCCACAGAGTGAAAGTAAAGCCAGTGTAAAAAGGAAATTTTTGCCTCAAACATTCACATAATTGAAGAAGAAAGAATAGAAATGTGTTAAAATAGTAAATTTAATTTGTTTAAGTTAAAAAACAAAAAAGAAAAAGAAAAAACCCAGGAGGAGGGAATTTGCAAATATAAAAACAAACACTCATTTGTTTATAAGCAAGATAATCATAATATAATAACAAGCAAAGTGATTTAAAAGTGCAGAGAATTCTTTGGAAAACAGAGAAGAAAACAAGTCACTAGATAAATAAAAAGAAAGATAAAGTTTATAGAATGAGAACTGAGAATTCAGAAATAATTACAGACAGGGATTTGGAAATAAGTAGTGAGATGTATTCTCCAAGTCATGCAAATACATTTGGAAGTCTATACAAAATAGATGGTTTCTCAGAAAACATCAGTGACAAAAAAATGACTCAAGAAGAAAAAGAAAATATAACTAGATCAATAATTACAGAATATATTAAGGAAGTTAAAAATAGTGCCAGGCCTAGGTGTTTTCGCAGTTGAATTATTAAAACCTTCAAAGAGCAGGTATTTTGAGTGTTATCTATACAGGGCATAGAGGAAAAAAAAAAAAGCTTGGAAAAAAAAATTCTAGGAAGGCAACAAGGAACAAATAACAAAATAAACAAAATAACAAGTGGTAAAATGTAGACCTGCACTGCCCAATATGGTAGCCACTAGCCCCATGTGGGTTTATTAATTTTAATTTAATTTAAGATTCAGTTTCTCAGTTGCAGTAGTCACATGTCACATTGCAACTGTTTAATAGCCACATTTGGCTAGTGGTTACCATGTTGAGCGATGCAAAAATAGAGCACTTCAGACTTCACAAGTAGTTGTAGAAGAAAGCCCTAGTGAGTTCCTCATTCCTGAACACGTCACTGAAAAACAAACAAACTGGGACAGTCTAATTGGCTAAACCTGGTCCATCTACACACCTCTGAAGCCAGAGAACAGGGATACAGGGAGACTCTGTGATTTATGGTTCCTGTAGAATCTCAAGAGAAGACAAACAATCCGTGTCACCACACACTTTAAAATACACTATACTTCCTTGGCACAATAGCTTTCTGAGATGCATAGGTATCCCATAGAATGCAAACAGAAACTCACAGAGACACTAGGAAATTGCTCAGATTCACTCTGCTGATAAATGCCAATGCAGGCTCTTAAACCTAGCTCTTCTGAATATAGGCCCCCTGTAGTCCTCATGGTACATCACAGACTCTTGCTTAAAGCAGGTATTTTGGTGCTTAGAATTATTGGTATAGCATGTGTCCATGTTACTGAAAAGTAATTTGTAATCTGCAAGAGCCTGCAAACTCTAAGTGCTATTAAGAATCCAGCATGCAGATTTTCAGTAATAATATTGGCGATTGTCATTTGCCAGGCTTGATAAAAATTATAACATTTAGTATATAGTATACAAAAAGAAAAAGAGACAGAAGTGGGGAGGGAAATCGTTTGGTGAAAATAATAATATAAAGGAGATTGGAGAACATAATGTTGATCCAATTTTATATGGAGACAGATTGGAAAATAAAAGAAAATACTCTTTGTGAAAATGTCTAGCACACTTACACATAGTAGGTACTCAAAACATGTCTGTGACTGTGTACTGCTGGTGAACTTTAGTGAGGTGAAATATATTACCCATACTTTACAAATAAGTAATGGCCTGTTTTTCTTGGAAACCAGATATCTTAGGGTAGGGACTAAGAAGAAATTAAGGAACAGATACCATATACATGTAATATTTGTCAATCTAGTGGCCTCCTTTTTGCTTTAATTATATAGGGTCAGTCTCAGTGGAATATTTGAGCTGAACTAAAACAACACAAACTGAACTCTAAAGTAAAATACCCCCATTGCAATTTGCTGCCACTCATTTCCATAGCAGCACCCATGCCCAAAGCACATACAATGGTAGATCTGATGCTAGCAGAGTGGGGAGATGACCAGAGTACAATGCTCATGTAATACATGTGTTCTGACTCTGGGTGTTGACATAGCTGCAGAGTGTACCACCAGGAAGCCCATTTCTGTGGAAGGGGCCAGAAGAGTTTTCCTCTTAAGCATCAGTGGAAGACCCAGGAGCTGAGTTAACCATGAATCTAACTGGAAAATTGGGGTGAGGAAAGGGAGGGAGGTGTATTGATGAGTGATGAAGTTCACCATTCTGAAAAATTTCATATTGCTCCTCCTAGGTCTTGGGCATGGTTCAGGAAGATATTAAGCTGGCAGGATTCTACCAACACATTTGGAGAAGGGAATGTCATAGCTAAGAAGACTAGTGAGAAGACTAACAGTTTCAAAATGCATGCTACAGTGGGGTTGGGAAGACAATGGATCAAGGTAAGAGACATCAGCAGTGTGATGAATTGATTTATTCACTCAACCAAAATTGATTATCTATTATATAGAAAAACTCTTTTTTCAGTGAGATGCTATGACAAAGAGGTGGAAAAATGTCCAAACACCTAGAGCCTATGTTTCAGGATGTCACAGACTAGAGTAGATAAAGATATGTCAAGAAATAATAAAACTATACTGATAACTTCCATTTGGTAAAATCTATGATGAATAAGAAGAAACAAAGTATAATAGTGATGTTTCTAGGCAACATGATGAGAATTGACCAAAGAAGTAGGTTTCCTATAACAAGATAAGGGATTTGCTTTTGTGTATTAGTTTAAGATTCCAGAATAGTCATGTGTGCTAAAAGTATGAGCAGGGGAAGAGACATAAATAGGATGAACTAAGAGGCAAAATCAACACAAAAAAAAGCTGAAAAGTTTATTTTTATCTCATTTTAACACAGAATATTGCATTTGAAGTACCAGTGAAAAGCATATGTTCATACCAGTATATAGTGGTAAGGAGGAAATATTTATGGCATAAAAAACATATGCAGTTCTAGTAGTGTGGATTGAGCCTAAGAGAAATTGCTTATTAACTTTAAAAATTCATTTAAAAATCATAGGAAGTCAACTATGCCATTTTTGTTAATAAGGAAAGTTAAATGTTACTTAGAAAAAAAATAGGCACAGGTGGTGAATGCAGCTGCAGTATTTCCATGTTGTGATCATAGATGATGCATTTCTCTTAAATGGCATCCTTTCCCACAGGTGTAAAAAAAAAAAATGGGGATCAGCACACTCATCATGATCCTATAGGACATCAAGAACTTTAAAAAGTGTATAAGTGTATGAAATTAAAAATGCTTTCAATTACTTAACAGCATTTTTAATTTTTTTAATTTTTAAAATTTTTTAAATTATGTTCAGTTAGCCACTGTATAGTACATCATTAGTTTTTGATATAGTGTTCAATGATTCCTTATTTGTGTATAACACCCAGTGCTCGTTACAACACGTGCCGTCTTTAATACCCATCACCCTGTGACCGCATCCCCCTATCCCCCTCGCCTCTGAAACCCTCAGTTTGTTTCCCAGAGTCCATAGTCTCTCATGGTTCGTCTCCCTCTCTTGATTTCTCCCCCTTCAGTTTTCCCTCCCTTTCCCTATGGTCCTCCGTGCTATTGCTTATGTTCCACATATGAGGGAAACCATGTGATAATTGTCTTTCTCTACTTGACTTATTTCACTTAGCATAATCCCCTCCAGTTCCATCCATGTCGATGCAAATGGTGGGTATTCATCCTTTCTGATGGCTGAATAATATTCCATTGTATATATATACCACATCTTCTTTATCCATTCATCTGTTGAAGGACATCTCGGCTCCTTCCACAGTTTGGCTATTGTGGACATTGCTGCTATGAACATTGGAGTGCATGTGCTCCTTCTTTTCACTACATCCATATCTTTGGGGTAAATACCTAGTAGTGCAACTGCTGCCTCATAGGGTAGCTCTATTTTTAACATCTTGAGGAACCTCCATACTGTTTTCCAGAGTGGCTATACCAGCTTGCATTCCCACCAACAGTGTAAGAGGGTTCCCCTTTCTCCACATCCTCACCAACATTTGTTGTTTCCTGCCTTGTTAATTTTTGCCATTCTAACTGGTGTAAGGTGGTATCTCATTGTAGTTTTGATTTGTATTTCCCTGAGGGCTAGTGATGTTGAGCATTTTTTCATGTGCGTGTTAGCCATTTGTATGTCTTCTTTGGAGAAGTGTCCGTTCATGTCTTCTGCCCATTTCTTGACTGGATTATTCATTTTTTGAGTGTTGAGTTTGAGAATTTCTTTATAGATCTTGGGTATCAGCCCTTTATCTGTAATGTCATTTGCAAATATCTTCTCCCATTCTGTGGGTTGCCTCTTAGTTTTGTTGACTGTTTCCTTTGCTGTGCAGAAGCTTTTTATCTTGATGACGTCCCAAAAGTTCATTTTTGCTTTTGTTTCCCTTGCCTTTGGAGACGTGTCTTGAAAGAATTTGCTGTGGCCAATGTTGAAGAGGTTACTGCCTATGTTCTCCTCTAGGATTTTGATGGATTCCTGTCTCACATTGGGGTCTTTCATCCATTTTGAGTTTATCTTTGTGTGTGGTTTAAGAGAATGGTCCAGTTTTATTCTTCTTTATGTAGCTGTCCAATTTTCCCAGCACCACTTATTAAAGAAACGGTCTCTTTTTCCACTGGATATTTTTTCCTGATCTGTCAAAGATTAGTTGACCATAGAGTTGAGGGTCCATTTCTGGAGTCTCTATTCTCTTCCATTGGTCTATGTGTCTGTTTTTGTAACAGCATTTTTTAAATTGAAATGGCCAAATCAGGCAGTGGAAATTCAAAGACAAGTAAAACACAGTTCAACTCTTCAAAAGTCCAATTGAGAATTAAAATACACACATTAACAATTATGTATGGGAAAACAAAATGCTTCATTAAAGGCATTTTATTTATGTTTGCAAAACACGTTTTTCTTTAACCACTTAATCCTGGCACTAATGCAGAGAGATAACAATTTAGTAATAATAGATTTATCATCCTTATCTTATGACACAGATGGGGAAACTGAATCAAAGAGAGGTTTATTGAGTAGACAATGGTTAGAATCCCTGCAGGACAAGAATCCAGGTTTTCTAACAGTGAATGATTGAGTTTTGCATTCAAGTAGTAATAGGCTTCCAAAAAAGAAGTGGATTTTTCCTTATTATTGCAATGGTGAAGATACCAAACAAGACACCATGTCTATAGAAAACCAAAAAATCAGTCACATCACTTGATGACTCAGTAAATTATCTGTAAATATTGTCCCCATGATGTCATTTATCTACATTATTTGCCTTGTTTACTGATTTGGCCAGACAGTTGGCACGGCCTCAACATGGATGTATGGCCTAACAATGGAAAAATATTTCAATCAATGACTCCAAATGTCACTTACATGAACTGCCTAGATTGCCTTTCTGCCACTAGCACATATTCCTAAACTGAAAAATATCAGACAGAGGTAAGAAGGACAGCATATTTCAGGCAGATGGTTAATAAATGATAAAGATTAGGTTTTGTCCAATCTTACTGCCACTTCAGTGATGGCAGAGAAGAGAGAATGTAGTGAGACAGTGAATCTTCAGGGGATTTCCACATCCAGACCTCCATCTCCAGACCAGGGGATCTTCACATCCCTTTCCAGCTCTTCAACTCCCTAGTTACCTTGGAGAGAATTTCAGATATGTGTTATATTGTTCATCCCTTGCTCATCCCTTGTATGACTTTGGATTAAATCTGAAGATTAATGTGAGGTCCTGCTACCAAAATTTATCTTCAGCATTGATGAAAAAGATAATAAAACTTGATATTTATCAAGTGCCTACTGCATGTTAGGGCCTTGTACCCATTTAAAATATTGTAAGATAGATGGTGATGTGTGTTTTTAATTATAAATATAAGTTCATGATCCCTTGAACATGAAAGCAGTATAGTTTGACTACACAGTTAATATTTGATTTCCCTCCATAAGGTACATTAAGCTGTCATCCAGCTGAGTAAGCTCCTCTATTTTAGGCTTCTGCATTATTTGACATTTCCATTACCTCCTATGCCACATTTCACATTTTTCTCTCCCCCCCGCACCCCTTATTCCATCCACTGCTGCAGTGGACACCTAGATACAGGGGTAAATTGACAACATTTTGTCTCAGTTGTCTGAGAGTATATATTTCTTCCATAGGCATTTGCAAAGATCACAGAAGATCTACTGGAAGCCCCTCACACTCATTCATACACAAATATGGAAATGTGAGGGATTTAACACCTCTTGTGGCAACTCTGACCAATGGGGCATGGAAACTAGCAGAAAACTGCTCCATTTCTTGAGCAGAAAATTCTGGGGCAAGCTATACATGACTATTTAGAGGAATCCAGCAGGACTGAGTCCCAGTTGCCAGAGCAGTGACAAGCTCAACAATGCACCCTTGGATTTGCTTTCTCTCTTGTCCTCTTTTGTACCCGCCTTTTCCCCACTCCTGTACCCTTGGATTACTTCCTAAAATAAACTACCCACTTGTGTACTTTTTTCTTTGGCTTTGTTTTCTGAGACCCAGACTAGGACAGGACACTCACCAGCCATCATGAAGAAAGACCCTTTCCAATCGTAACTTATCATGTAGGGTCACCTCAAGGCTTTCTACTCTCATTTACATGTCTGATTTAAAAGGGATTCATAGTGTCCAATCAATGGATGGATGTGTGAAACCAGGGAAGTAAATATGGCCAAGTTTCATGTGCTTCAAATTAAAGTAATCTCTAAGATTGAAGAAAAGAGCCCAAAGTAATGTCTTCCAAAACTAGTTATAGGCAAAGTGTGAAATATGAAGGGGCATAGGGTTTATTCAGTTCCCACCATGACACTTTAGGATCCCAGTAACATAACACTAGTGAAAAACCAATTAACCTGTATTGTGGACCATAAGAATCATGATTTTAAAAATATTTGGTGCTAACAATTCGGAGGCATACTTTAAATAAATGAACTCAAAGACTGTGGTAATAAAATCTGTAGGAGGTCTCTCTTTATATATATAAGCTAACATAAGATTAAAGAGTGAAAATAGGAATATAAAGAAACTATGTGTGGTAAGGTGGAGTTCTGGGGATAATAACAAATATGTCCATTTATTTTTACCTGAGAAAGACAATCTCTAGTCTTGAGTCTACATGTATCTGTGTTAGTGCTAATCCCATTGAGACTTGCAACAGTTGGAAATGTGCCTGCTAAGCAATAACTTCTTACTGTTGGATTGAACATCTACCAACTGGAAGTCAATGTGACAAACAAAAGGGTATATTCAAGATGCTAGACTCAAAGGGAAAGGATTCACTGGACTTTCAGTCAAAATACTTGATTTGAGTAGCTTAGTAGCGGTGTGTCTTGAACAAGTCACAGACTCCCAAGGTCTTGCTTTGCTGTTGATAAAAGAGGGTGTTAATTCTTGGTTGACCTGTCTTACAGGGTTGATAATGGTATCAAAGGAATATATGTGTGATAGGGAATTTTGATCATACAATATCATATACATTTGAAGTATTACTTCTTATTGGAGCCCTTCCAGATCAGGCACTATGCCTAAAGTTTGTATTTTCTAGGGAACCTGGAGCAGACAACTGGAGAAATGAAGTCTTTTTCATTGAGTCCTCAGAAGATTAAGAAAATAATTCAAAGGCTGAAGGGACTGATCTACAAGGCAAGATTAAAGGAGGACATGTAGTTTATCATTCTGTTAGGCAATGCCTAATGGAGGGTCAGGACTGCAAAGATATATTTCAAAGGGGTAAACATTGAAGATGGGGAAGAATTATTTCTGTTGAGACAAAAAGAAATAAGTAAGATCATTGAAAATGAAATGAAAAGTATCTGGATAGCAGAAAATGGTCAAAGTTCTTTTATTTGGAATCTTTTAAGCTAACATAAAAAAGTCTAGATTTTTCCATCTTTGCTCCAGTTTATCATGGAGGTGGTCTCCAATGGTATTGCTCTGCCCCACTGACCCCCTTATTAGGTAGATACTCATCCTGAATCACAATCTTATCTTTTGAATTCAGATGTTCATGTGAGAAAAGTCATCAAAAAATATGTTTGTTCCAAGGTATCAAATTCTTTTCCACTTGGCTTTTTAAATTTTCTTACCACAAACTTCATTTCATATTTTCCTTAGGGAATGCTTCTGTGAGTGTACGAGTGGAACTAATTGAAAAGATCAAATTTAATAGAATTTAAACTTACTGAAGGGGGAGATAAGTTTTGTCGCAGCCTGGAGAGAAGTGAAAAGACCAAGTGAGATCCTAAGAACTAAACTACTAGAACAGCTCTGTAAGTGTTGTGAAGGCAGGGGTCTGCTTTTATATTATTTGAAAGAAGATTGAAGCAATTCAATATAAGTTGTGATAATTTTTTTTAATCCAGAAGGGCACACATCAGTATTTTTTTTTCCTGGCAAAGAAATTTGATCCAAAATGGGAAGGAAAAAAAATTAAATTCTTCCCACTCTCAAAATAGCAAGACTATGTTTCTCTTCAGATTCAATAAAGAATTGTTTCATTTGAACAAGGCAATAGTTTATATGATAATCTTTAAGGGATAATCCATTGGCAAAACTGTGACATAGGGCAAGTTTGTTACCTGGATTCCCATTTAGGTCTGATCTCACTGGGTGGGCCCTGCTGATAGTAAATGATGATGAAGTCTTGCTGTACAGCTTAGTGCAGGCTTGTGCGTATTTGATTTTCCCAGTAATACTAGGCATGTTGATTCCTAATTCAGAGGTCCCTCCACTTGCTACCATTGTACTAAAGTTTCATTTTCTGGTTCTTTTGATTCTGGATCTTCACTGCCATCAAAATTAGCCATTCTGTGACTTTTTTCATCTGGGAACTGTCATCTGCTAATCCTGGAGGATGTAGGAATTTAGTTTCTATTTTCAGTGTTGCCAATAACCATTTGTGAGTTCTTCCACTAGTAACCCACTTCTTTGACTCTTTTCTGCATGTAATTTAATGACACAATGATTTTTAAATATTCTGTCCAATGACCTTAAACCAGGACTTTTCAACTTCAGCACTATTGACATTTTGGGCTGGAAAGTTATTTGTTCTAAGAGGATGACCTGTGTGTAATAAGGCATTTAGCAGCATCCCTGAACTCTACCCAGTGGATGCCAGGGGTAAACAGCACTCCTCCAACAGACATCAAAAAAGTATCCAGACATTGCCAAATATTTTCTGGTGGGGCCAGGGGTGGGGGTGCAAAATGACCCACAGTCAAGAGCCACCAATCTAACTTCATGTGAAAGAAAGCATTTCCTCTTACAAAATGATAACACAGGTCTCAGGCAATTATTTTAAGGAAATTCCTCAAGCATAAGGTGACTTAAAATATGAATTCCACATTTAGTAGACTTCCATTGCCCCCCTACCATTTCTGCAATATGGCAGAAACATCTTTTCTCTTTCTTCCCTGTTTCATGCTGCTTCTGCATTGCCAGATGTGGCCTGATCAAGGCTCCCCTCACAATGTGTTCTGAGACAATTTGCCACAACTTGCCCTGCTACATTCAGTTATAGTCTCTATCTGTGGCTACAAGTAGGTCTGTTTCAATATCAGTCTTTGTGCCATCTGGTTATGTATGCTCCTCTCCTCCCTGAAGTCCTATCTGCACACTCACCTCACCCTACCCTGCCCCACCTGAAAGAGGTTCACAGTTTCCTTTTTGTGGTTTACCCACCCCCACCATGACTATTGAGGGGAACCATATCCGTGAAGAACTGTTTCTCCACCTGGACTGTGTCTGGGAGTGACTGTGCTGCTGTGTTCTCTGTGTGATGTGCCCACATTTCAACACTGTGCTGTCAGGGAAACTGTATGAATAATAATCAGTGCATGTGCAGCCTGATGCTATGAAATGAATATTTGAAGATCCATGCCTTATATTTACACACTTTTTAGTTTTAATTCCAGGCATGCTATATAATGTCAAAATTAAAAATCATTCATAAGCATTATTTTATGTACTTGCTAATAATAACCCTATATGGATTAGAAATGTGTTGATTTATGTTGAAGACTAGAAACAAAAGCTTTAGTTTTCTTTTTGCCAACAATGCAAAAAGAATCTTTTGGATTCTTTAAATAATTATTTATTTTTTTTTCTAAGACCCTGTAGGAGGGTCATTTCATTTGAATTACTAGGGTACAAAACCATGTCATAAATATAGTCTCTGGAAACATTACATGGATAGATTCACTCATGTGACAGTCAGGCCATGAGGTAAGCCAGGCAAAAGAGATCTCTACCTACCTAGAGATTTAATAGGTTGTGGAAGCTCTGACGGGCAGTAATACCTCCACTCCACATGTCCTCATTTCTCTAATACTTCCACCTCCACTTGTAAACATTAATGAGAAGAACTGTTGTAATTAGTAAGTACACTGGTGTCTCTTAGCATGATTATTGCGTTTAATAATTTCAGAGTTGATTGATGGCCTGTTTGCATTATCAAACCTGCACCAAGGCAAGGCTAACTAGGACTGGACTTTTCTTTCATTTCACTGGGCCATGAAGAAACCAAGGAAGGCATCTTGTCATTTACCAGGCACAAAATGGAATCCTTAGTGTGAACTAGAAGAAGCAGAAGTCTGGATCCAGCCATTGATGTGTGTTCTGAATTCCTCAGCTCTAGGCAAAAAGAACTGCCCCAGAATAGTGAACAATCTAGTGAGACACATAGACTAAGCACCAAACACACACAGGGGAGAAAGTCAGGGGCATATGTCCACATCCAGGTGCAGTTCTTCCCTGGATGGGATGGTCCAAACAGTAAGTGGAAATAGTTATCATGAGGAAGATAGCACCATCTAGGATTCATTTTCAGAGATAACAACTCCATCCTTAAAATTCAACTAGAGTATTTCCCATCTCTGTAAAAAGACCCTCATAGTATATACAGTCCCTTGGCTGCTCTTAAATAACATTTTGTAAAATATCTTTATATCTCAAGATATTTAAGAGCAGCCAAGGGACAATTCACATGTCATAAAATTCACCCATCTAAAGGTATACAATTCAATTATCTTTGGTATATTACATGATTAATTTACGTAAATTGTGGTAAAATGCATGTAACAAAATCTGTCATTGTTACCATTTTTAAGTATATAATTCATTGGCATTAATTGCATTTACAGTGTTATGCAACCATGACTCCTGTTTCTAAAAGTTTTTCATCATCCCCTCAAGCAATAATCTCTCCATTCTCCCTCTCTCCAGCTCCCGGGGAAGGGGTCTAATCCACTTTCTGTCTCCTTGAATTTGCCTATTTGAATTATTTCATATAAGAGAAATCATATAATATTTGTTCTTTTGTGTCTGGCTTATTACTATATTTTCAAGGTTTACCCATGTTGTAGCTTGTTCTGTTACGTCATTCCTTGTTACTGCTGAATAATATTACATTGTGTGTATATTGCACATACTGTCATTTGGGTTGTATCTACCTTTGGGCTATTGTGATTAATACAGCAATGAACCTGGATATACAGGTACTGTTGTAGGCCTGCTTTCAGTTCCTTTGGGAATATACCTAGGAATGGAATTGCCAGGTCACAGGGGAATTCTGTGTTTAGCTTTTGGAGGCACTTCCAACTCTTTTCCATAGTAGCTGCACCCTTTTACACTTCAGCAATGCATGAAGTTTCCAATTTCTCTGTATCTTTGCTACAACTTGTTATTTTCTTTTTTATTGTGATCATCCTAGTAGATGTGAAGAGGTATCACATTGTAGGATTTTTTTTTATTTGTCTTTCTCTAACAATTAGCAATGGTTGAGGATCTTCTCATAACTATTGGTCATTTGTATATCTTCCTTGGAGAAATATCTATTCAAGTTCTTTTGTCATTTTTTAAACTGGATTGTCTTTTCATTGTTGAGTTGTAGGAGTTCTTGATATATTCTGGATATTAGCCCCTTATTAGATATATGATTTCCAAATATTTTCTCTCATTCTGTAGATTGTCTTTACATGTACTTAGTAATATACTTTGATGCATGAAAGTTTTTAATTTAGATGAAGTCTTTTTTTTTTAAAGATTTTATTTATGTATTTGACAGAGAAACAACAAGAGAGAGAACACAGGCAGGGGGAGTGGGAGAGGGAGAAGCAGGCTTCCCACTGAACAGGGAGCCCCATGCCAGGCTCAATCCCAGGAGCCTGGGATCATGACCTGAGCCGAAGGCAGATGCTTAACAACTGAGCCACCCAGACATCCCTTAGATGAAGTCTTTTATCTATCTTTCTTATTGCATAACTTTTAATAAAGCAAGAATTAAGTAGAAGATGTCATTGGGACTTCTATTTTCCATATTTTTTTGAGCAACATTATTTTGAGGTTATTCTTCCACCTGCTTATCAAAAACTTGAAACTTATGTTATAGTAACACATGGATATGTCAGACTACTTCCCAAGCAGATAATTCAACATCCTTATACTTACCTTTTTTTCACCAAACATTATTTAAGTATATCAAGGGCTTAGCAATACATTAGGCACTGAGGGAAAAAAAGAAATACAAAAATTTTAAGGTATTACCCTTACTTTGAGGGAACTCACATACTAGCAGAGAGGATGGATATATAAACAACCTCTTAAAAGTAAAAGGGTAAATTCTACCACTGATATTTTATAAAGTACAAAAAAATAGAGATAACGGGGCGCCTGGGTGGCTCAGTCGTTAAGCGTCTGCCTTCAGCTCAGGTCATGATCCCAGGGTCCTGGGATCGAGCCCCGCATCGGGCTCCCTGCTCGGCGGGAAGCCTGCTTCTCCCTCTCCCACTCCCCCTGCTTGTGTTCCCTCTCTCGCTATGTATCTATCTGTCAAATAAATAAATAAAATCTTTTAAAAAAAAATAGAGATAACAAAGTAACAAATGAATTCCAGTTGTTGGGGGGAAATAAGCAAGTAACATTTAAAAGCAGACTTTATTTTTTTCTCAAGTTTTTTCTTAATTCCAGTAAGTTAACATAGAGTGTAATATTAGTTTCAAGTGTAGAATTCAGTGATTCATCACTTACATACAACACCCAGTGTTCATCACTACAAGTGCCGTCCTTAACCCATCACCCATTTAATGCATCCCCCTCCCCACCTCCCCACCAGTAACCCTCAGTTTGTCTCCTATAGTTAAGAGTCTTTTTCCTGGTTTGCCTCTTTTTTTCCCCCGTATGTTCTTCTGTTTTATTTCTTATTTTCACATATGAGTGAAATCATACGGTATTTGTCTTTCTCTGACTGACTTATTTTGCTTAACATAATACTCTCTAGCTCCGGGCACCTGGGTGGCTCAGTTGTTAAGTGTCTGCCTTCGGCTCAGGTCATGATCCCAGGGTCTTGGGATTGAGTCCCACATCGGGCTCCCTGCTCGGCAGGAAGCCTGCTTCTCCCTCTCCCACTCCCCCTGCTTGTGTTCCTGCTCTCGCTATCTCTGTCTCTCTGTCAAAAAAAAAAAAAAAAAAAAAATGCTCTCTAGCTCCATCCACATCCTTGCAAATGGCAAGATTTCATTCTTTTCAATGACTAATATTCCATTGTAAATATATATCACATCTTCTTTATTCATTCATCAGTAGGTGGACATTTGGGCTCCTTCCATAAATTGGCTATTGTTGATAATGCTGCTATAAACTCTGGGCAGCATGTATCCCTTTGAAACAGTATTTTTGTATTTTTTCGGTAAATACCTAGTGGTGCAAGGTATTGCTGGATTGTAGGGTAGTTCTGTTTTAACTTCTTGAGGAACCTCCGTACTGTTTTCCAGAGTGGTTGCACCAGTTTGCATTCCTACCAACAGTGTAAAAGGTTTCCCTTTCTCTGCATCCTTGCCAACACCTATTGTTTTCTGTGTTGTTAATTTTAGCCATTCTGACTAGTGTGAGGTGATATATCATTGTAGTTTTGATTTTTATTTCCCTGATGATGAGTGATGTTGAGCATCTTTTCGTATGTCTGTTAGCCATCTGTATGTCTTCTTTGAAGATATGTTTATGTCTTCTGACCATTTTTAAACTGGATTATTTGTTTTTTAGGTGTTGAGTTTGATAAGTTCTTTATAGATTTTGGATATTAACCCTTTATCCAATATGTCATTTGCAAATATCTTCTCCCATTCGGTAAGCTGACTTTTAGTTTTGTTGATTATTTTCTTCACTGTGTAGCTTTTTATGTTGAAGAAATCCCAGTGGCTTGGTTTTGCTTTTATTTCCCTTGCCTCAGGTGACATATCTAGCAAGAAGTTGCTGTGTCTGAGGTCAAAGACATTACTGCCTGTGTTCTTCTCTAGGATTTTGATGGTTTCCTGTGTCACATTTAGATCTTTCATCCATTTTGAATTACTTTTGTATATGGTGTAAGAAAGTGATCCATTTTCGTTCTTTTACATATTACTATCCAGTTTTCCCAACACCATTTGTTGAAGAGACTGTCTTTTTTCCATTGGACATTCTTTCCTGCTTTTTCAAAGATTAGAAAACCATATAGTTGTGGGTCTATTTCTGAGTTCTCTGTTCTGTTTCATTGATCTGTGTGTCTGTTTTTGTGCCAGTACCATACTGTCTTGATGATGACAGCTTTGTAATAGAGCTTGAAGTCTGGAATTGTGATGTCTCCAGCTTTGGTTTTCTTCTTCATGATTGCTTTGGCTATTCAAGGACTTTTGTGGTTCCATACAAATTTTAGGATTGTTTCTTCTACTCTGTGAAAAATGTTGGTGGTATTTTGATAGGGATTGCATTAAATGTGTAAATTGCTTTGGGTAATATAGACATTTTAGCAATATGTGTTCTTCCAGTCCATGAGCATAGGATATTTTTCTATTTCTTTGTGCCATCTTCAATTTCTTTCATCAGCTTTTTTATAGTTTTCAGAATAGAGACCTTTTACCTCTTTAGTGAGGTTTATTCCTAGATATCTTACATTTTTTGATACAGTTGTAAATGGGATTGATTCATTGATTCCTCTTTCTGCTGCTTCATTATTGGTGTCTAGAAATGCAACAGATTTCTGTATGTTGATTTTGTATCCTGTGACTTTACTGAGTTCATGTATCAGTTCTAGCAATTTTTTTTTTTTTTTTTTTTTTTTGGTGGAGTCTTTTGGTTTTTCTATATACAGTATCATGTCATCTGCAAATAGTGAAAGTTTTACTTCTTCCTTGCCTATTTGGATGCCTTTTATTTCTTTTTGTTGTCTTATTGCTGAGGCTAGGACTTCCAGTACTATATTAAATAACAGTAGTGAGTGGACATCCCTGTCTTGTTCCTGACCTTAGAGGAAAAGCTCTCAGTTTTCCCCACTGAGGATGCTATTAGCTGTGGGGTTGTTTTTTTGTTTTTTGTATATGACCTTTATTATGTTGAGATATGATCCTTCTATCCCTACTTTGTTGAGAGTTTTTATCATGAATCGTTGCTGTACTTTGTCAAATGCTTTTTCTGCATCTATTGAGGGGATCATATGGTTCTTTTCCATTCTTTTGTTAATGTTGTGTATCAGGTTGATTGATTTGAGAATATTGAACCATCCTTGCATCCCAGGAATAAATCCCACTTGATCATGGTGAATGATCCTTTTAATATACTGTTGGATTTAATTTGCTAGTACTTTGTTGAGAATTTTTGCATCATTGTTAATCAGGGATATTGGTCTGTAGTTCTCTTCTTAGTGGAGTCTTTTCTGGTTTTAGAATCAGGGTAATACTGGCCTCATAGAATTCATTTGGAAGTTTTCCTTCCATTTCTATTTTGTGGAATAGTTAAAATAGGTATTAACTCTTTAAATGTTTGGCAGAATTCCCCTGTGAGGCCATCTGGCCCTGAACTTTTGCTTGTTGGGAGATTTTTGATTACTGATTCAGTTTCTTTGCTAGTTATCAGTCTGTTCAAGTTTTTTATTTCTTCCTGTTTCAGTTTTGGTAGTTTATATGTTTCTAGGAATTTGTCCATTTCTTCCAGATTGTCCAATTTGTTGGCATATAATTTTTCATAATATTCTCTTATAATTGTTTTTATTTCTGTGGTGTTGGTTATTATTTCTCCTCTGTCATTTGTGATTTTGTTTATTTAGGTCTTTTTTCTTTTCTTTTTGACATACCTGACCAGGTGGTTATCAATTTTATTATTTTTTTTTTCATAGAATGAGCTCCTGGTGTCATTGATCTGTTCTATTGATTTTTTAGTTTCTATATCATTTATTTCTGCTCTAATCTTTAGTATTTCCCTTCTTCTGCTGGCTTTAAGCTTCATTTGTTATTCTTTTTCTAGCTCCTTTAGATTTAAGGTTAGGTTGTTTATTTGAGATTTTTCTTGCTTCTTGAGTAGGCCTGTATTGCTATATACTTCCCTCTTAGGACTCCCTTTGCTGTATCCCACAGGTTTTGGACTGTCATGTTTTCATTTTCATTTGTTTCCATGTATTTTTTTAAATTTCTTCTTTGATTTCCTGGTCAATCCATTCACTCTTTAGTAGCATGTTGTTTAACCTCCCTGTATGTGTGGTTTTTCCAATTTTTTTCTTGTAGTTGACTTCTAGTTTCATAGTGTTGTGGTCAGAAAATATGCATTGTATGATCTCAATCTTTTTGTACTTGTTGAGGTCTGATTTGTGACCCAGTATGTGATCTATTCTGGAGAGTCATCTTTGTGCACTTGAAAAAAAATGTGTCTTCTGCTGCTTTAGGATGAAATGTTCTGAATATATCTCTTAAAGTCTATCTGGTCCAGTGTCATTTAAAGCCATTGTTTTCTTGTTCATTTTCTGCTTAGATGATCTGTCAGTTGCTGTAAGTAGGGTGTTAAAGTCCCCTACTATTATTATGTCATTATCAATGAGTTCCTTTATGTTTGTTAGTAATTGTTTTATATATTCAGGTGCTCCCAAGTTGAGGGCATAAATATTTACAATTGTTAGATCTATTTGTTGGATAGACCTCTTTACTGTGATAGAGTGTCCTTCTCCATCTCTTGTTACAGTCTTTGGTTTAAAATCTAGTTCATCTGTTTTAAGTATTGCTACTCCAGCTTTCTTTTGACTTAAAAAGGGACTTTAGATTTACAAGATAAATAATAGGTAAAGAACATTTAAGCTAAAGACATAAGCTGGAGCAAAGTGTTTCCTTAGCTTAGAAATATGGGATGGAGATTACTAATGGTGATAAAGCAAAACATCTTTATTCTTCGGTTTTTCAGTTTGTCATTTTGGCGGTCATTTTTCCTTTTTTAAACATATTTGTTAAGATATAATTCCCATACCATAAAATTCACTCATTTTAAGTGTACAAGTTAATGCTTTTTAGTATATCCAAGAGGTTGTGCAACTATCACCAAAAACTAAGTTTAGAACTTTACCCCCCAAGGAATGCCATACCCATTAGCAACAACTACACATTCTTCCTATCTTTCCTCTCCACACCTAGCCTTCAGCAACCACAAATGTACTTTTTGTCTCCATGGATTTCCCTATTTTGGATATTTTGTATAAATGGAATCTTACAATTATGTGATCTTTTGTGACTGGCTTCTTTCACTTAGCATAATGTTTTCAAGGTTCATCGTGCTGTGGCATGCATCAGTACTTGATTACTTTTTATTGCTGAATAATAATTCATTCACAGTTAATGTTATGATTGATTTCTTTATATTCACATCTGCCATTTTGCTCTTTGTTTTCTGTTTCTTGTTTTAGTTATTCCTCTATCCCTCCATATACTGAGGCTGGCTACCTATGTGTTGCCTCTGCATCAGCATAAGCCAGTTGTTAGTGAAAGGTTGTCCTTGTGTCCCCTAGCTATTTTTTACCTTTTAATATTGGATGTGCTTGGCTTTGAGACTGTTATTCCATTTTATTTACATTTCTGCCCCATGTACAACCAGGGAATGGTAGTTTGGAGTTTCCTCTTTAATTGCTCCAGAAAGGGCAGATTGGGGCATGTACACAGTCTTACAGACTGTTGAGAATGAGTGCAATTTTTTTTAAAGTCTGGCTTCCTAGAAATTTCCACTGGGTAAGAACAACTTACTATTTAACCAGGTTCGTCAAAGGTTATGTCTACATTCGGTGTCAGTGAGGCTTCACCCTAGTTGATGGATCTGTGGGTGACATGGGGAATGCTTGCAAGTCTACTTCATGTCATACTCTGATTGCTCCTGAGTAGATGAAGCCTCACACAAGTGCATGGTCTCCCCAATCTCTAAGGTTGTCTGTGATCCTAAAAGTCCTCTTCTTTGCTATATCCTTTATCCTTTCCTGGTTCTCTCTATTAAATTTCTAGCTGCTCTGCCATTTTATATGTTGCCCCAGAGTCATTTCTGGGAGAGTTAATTTTACTCCACCAAGATGTCCATTCCTTGACAAGGCTTCCATTGTTTAAACATGGAATTCTTTAAATGATGTTCCAAATAGTCAGTCCTCTCAGTAAAGCTGCAGAGCTCTCCATCTTTAAGGCCTGCTTCTCACCTTTGGGCACAACCCCTATGCAACTAAACCAGAGCTAGGAGTGTGAACAGTGGACTTGGAGAGCTTCAGTATCCACAGCCTGTCATGTCTCAGGAGATATTTCACCCTATAAGTAGGGGCTGTGAGGTGGAAAAAAGTCTCAGTCCTTTTTGTTTTTCCCTCCAAATTTTTTTTTAATTATGTTATGTTAATCACCATACATTACATCATTAGTTTTTGATGTAGTGTTCCATGATTCATTGTTTGCGTATAACACCCAGTGCTCCATGCGGTACGTGCCCTCTTTAATACCCATCACCAGGCTAACCCATCCCCCCACCCCCCTCCCCTCTAGAACCCTCAGTTTGTTTTTCAGAGTCCATTGTCTCTCATGGTTCGTCTCCCCCTCCAATTTCCCCCCCTTCATTCTTCCCCTCCTACTATCTTCTTCTTCTTCTTTTTTTTTTTTTTAACATATAATGTATTATTTGTTTCAGAGGTACAGGTCTGTGTTTCAACAGTCTTACACAATTCACAGCACTCACCACAGCACATACTCTCCCCAATGTCTATCACCCAGCCACCCCATCCCTCCCACCCCCCACCACTTGTCCTTTTATCCATGCCCTCCAGAATAGAGCTTCTGCAACACCAGGCTGGGGGGAGGGTAGAGGGGGATGAGAAGAACCAGCATCTCCTGGGTTGAAACCATGTAACCCTAGACTGGGAGACCCTATCTCCTTGGCTGTACCCACTGGTTTCCATAACATGAAACTGGGTTGAGAGATAAAGGGACACAATTTGGGTATCTCCTATACCACCTATTCCCACTAAATACATTAAATTCATTAAAATTAATGAAATGTAGTAGATTTTGTTGAATAAGTGTGTTTCTGTTTTCTATGTGCTTTTTGGAAAATTTCCAGAAACTTTAAATAATCGTGGTTTTTTTTTATGATTTGCACCAGATAAATTGTTGTTTTGCTTGGGAGAGTTTCTGCAGAGCTCCTTGCTCCTCAATTCTGTAGCTCCAGCTCTCAGTAAGTTTCTAATATATAGCCAAATAAAATTGTTCTGATTAATAATTCCTCTTCCTTCAATATCTAATTCCTGAATCATTTCACTGTCTCTGACCTCACTGAGGACATAAATAGCATGGTTATGAATTTGGTAGACACCCATTTCTTGAGGTTTCCTATCTTGGACATATTGCCCCAATCTCTCCACTTCTATTTTACCTATTATTTAGATTTTAGTTTTCCCAATTCCTTCACATATTTGTTAATCTTCTCTCTGATTCCCTAATATAGCCATAAGGGTAATGTGAAGATATATGCTTTTGCTGTTCATAACTTAAGGGGTCATCATGGATCTTGTCAAAGGAGACCCATATCAATTGTTGTTAAGACAAGCACCTTCTTCTTATCCAGAGGGTTTATAATTAGGGGATTTCAGATTCTATAGAGGGGAAGGACATGACCCTAATTTCATTTCAGTTAACTTAGCATTTAAATTGGTAATCGTTTATCAAGGTGCTAAATTTCTTGTGAAAATAGATAAAATTTTCAGTAATTTTGCTTGGATACAAGCTTTATGCCCAATATTTTTAGAAAACCTTATCTAGTTATTCTTGTGGCTTAAAATTTTTTATCAACTAAGAACGTCCTTAAGACTTGAATAAAATTAATAATAATGTTCACATAATAATTAACTTTCACCACTATTCATCAAGTATTTTCTCCACAACAGCTCTATGATGCATATATTTTGCATTTTTTGATGAAAAAATTAAAGCATAGACCACTGTTCAATTTCACATATTGGTAGCAGAAGTCTGTCTGAAGCCTATCTTCAAAGCCTATACTCTTAAGTATATCCTAAAGTGATTGTTACAAATGGAACTTGCCCTCAACACTATTGCGCATCTGGGAAATAGGAAACAAAGACCTTGTGCAAAGACACAGAGGGATAGAAAATGAACTGCTTTGAAACAACCTGCTTATAGACGGGAGCCCTTGAAGCCCAAGCAAGGCATCAGGGTCCTTCCAAGGAGACCTTGGATATTATCACAGTTTATGGAAACTAATTCTTTTTTTTTAAGATTTTTTAAAATTTATTTATTTGAGAGAGAGAGAGGGAGAGAGAGAGAAAGAGAGATCATGAGCAGGGGGAAGGGTAGAGAGAGAAGAAGACTCCCTGCTTAGCAGAGAGCCTGGTGTGGGACTCTATCCCAGGACCCTGGGATCATGACCTGAACTGAAGGCAGCCACTTAACTGACTGAGTCACCCAGGTGCCCGGAAACTAATTCTTTCGGAAAAGGTACAATCATCTAAACTCACAATGAAGTAGTTAATTAATTCAAAGATTTATATCATGAGTCACCATCTCTCCTCTCCCTGTTATCCTTGGTGCCCATTCTCTTTACCTGGATAACATGTTCTTTTTCACATCTTACTTAGGACTGTCTCTCTAGTAAGTCCGCTGTTCTGCTCTGTAATTTACCCTCATGGTGCTGATCCCATGACATTAGACTTGTTTACCATTTCCATGCTTCAGCTGGACTGGTGAGGTCTGCTAGGAGAATCTCTGAAAGTTATCCCATTGCATCAAAAGCATTCAATACAAATTTATTCAATACAATTACGAATAAAAGTAATCCCTCCCATATTAAATGCTGAAGATAATTGCAGATCTTAGAGTTTTCATGTCTCTGTAGAAACACTTGCAACTTGTTATCCTTCCCTCTTATTTTCTAATTTTCTTCTTAACTTCCCCTGATTTTATATATTATTAATGAGGTTATTTGACTTTCCTTCATTAAGGGTACCTCTTTGTTTAAACAAAGTAAATAATGGAGATATTACAGACTTTTTGGACTATCCCCCTCAGCGATCTAGATTGCCTAGAATATGAACTTAGATTTTTAATGATGAATATAAACCCTTTTCTCTTTAACATAATCTCTTTAAAGATTTTTTTAGAATTTAATTCTTAAAATGCTTTCTCCTTTTATCTTATTAATAAACACTCATCTTTGTTTTTAAGTCCAATATATACATTTATTAATGACAATAATGTGAAAAGTACTTTGGTTGTTGATGCTGGTGATTAAAAGGCAAATAGGACATGCATATGTTCTCCAGGACCTTACCATCACTGGGGAGCCAGACAAAAATAAATCACACTACACACACAGACACACAGACACACACACACACACACACACACAACAAGTTGTTGCAAGTATTCTGAAAGATGTTCCTCAGTAAAACAAGGTGACCTGTGTTCTAGCATTAAAGTCTGTGACTCCTGATCCCATGCACAGTACATGATAGGAAAAATACATGATTCCAGACTCTAGGCAGATATGTCCTGAAAATATGATGTCAGGAAGGAAAATGAAATCACTTGGCATGGAATGTTTACTGAAAAGAAGAATGGCAGGGTAGGCACAATGTTTTGGAGGGTGGAGAAGAAGAGCACTTTCTTTTTTCTTCTTCTTTTTTTTTTTTTTTTTGCCATAAATGGTTATATATCCTCCTTTGTGGAAGAACTGCATTTCCTTGACCATATACTACAAAGAACATTCCCCAAACAGTAATATTTATCTATATGCTTGTGGCCAAAACAATGTAAATCTATACTTCTATTTCTGCTGTAAATTCTTTATTTCATGATAAACTCCTATGTTCTTTGTTGCTTCAACTCACCAGTGTTTTCACTGAGCTTTCAACCTAAATGTTATTTGAACTTGGGTAAATTCAAAATTGATGCCAGGCTTCAGTTCAGCTCATTTCCCTAATAGCCCACTCCTCCATCTCGTCTGGGATCATCCACTAGAACACTTGTAAAGAAAGGTTTCCCAGCTTTACTTGTATGATTCAGAATCAGTCTTCTGCTCCGTGCTCTGGAAATATTAAAATCCATCTCAGCCATTTCTTCAATATATGCACTAACACTCAAGGACTATTCTCAACTGGAATTTCCAGTAAACATAAATTGAGTCTTCCAACATTAAAAAAACAAAACAAAACAGAACTAAGTTTGAATGTTACAGGCAGAAACAATTTTTTTATTGCTCTTGGGTTTCTTGGTTATCAGTTTAGTGTTTTAAAATTATATACAGTCTGCTTCTCAGAAATCAAGGCCTTAGTTTCTTCTTGATATTACATTTTTTGGCACACAAAACAGAAGTTTGATTTTCTCTTTTCTACATTTAAAGTCATGGTCCTTTAGTTCAGCTTCATTGTGTAGCTGGATCCTAAATGTATCAGAGCAGTATTGTTTTCAAGAAATAGGAATTCTCAATTTCTCCCACTTTTTAAGGATTATATATTTAGTCTTGAGATTTCTATTTCTTTAAATCAGAAAATTGTTTCACTCCCATTAGAGTAATGACTCAGTAAGGTGTTTTTTGTAGTTGTTATAACCCAAAACTGAAAGACTGTAGAAAATCACAGATTAAATGTCTCTATCGAGGAGCATGTAGCTATATCTTGAAATTGCTAGCCTTAAAAAGTTCTCAGACAGCATTTCACTTTGAGAAACTGCTCTTTTGATTCATAGTTGTGTTGTAGTTACTTCTTTAATTTGGAATAAGTTAAGACTACCTTTCAGTGTTATTGGTTATATTATAGATATTGGCTTCAGACATACTATGACCTATAATATAAATAGAAGAATTATTTCACAGAGCACTATAGCTCACATTTGGATTAAATAGAAGCTAAGCCCATCAAAAGTGCACATAATTAACAGAGAAGAAAACTATCCAATTATGTTTTAAGAAAACTACTAAAAGGGTAGAATGCATGCTTAAAATGTATTGTTATTCTATTTCTTCCCCCTCTCTGCCTCCCCACCATATTTCACTGTGTTGCTCATGCTTTAATATGGAAATAATGAACTCACCATATTATGTGCACTTCCTAAATCTATGGATTTCTCTAGACTGACATATTGCACTGCTATATTTAACCCAGGTGGCAAGAGGTTTGAAGAAAGAAAGAAGATGCACCCTGAGGTCTAATGGGGAGGAAGGTCCCTCATTCTTGAATCTTTGCTATTATCTATAACGAATACAATTTATACTGTTAATTTCTCATTCTTCCTTTAAATGAAGCATAATACCAAAGAGCTATTTTTAAAGAAATATTGCAAACCAGTTAGCAACATGTTAAAGGAATCCATCAGTTTAAGCACTTGAGAGTGCTGAGTGATACCCTTTCTTGTCTTGTGAAGCATGGATAATATACAGAAGGCTGACAAGAAATCCTGCCAATCTGGTACCTCCAGATGGTTGGGAGATAGGAATTTATCAATCAGATTGCTACCTTTACCAAACACATCATACATTGCTGGTCATTTTTCTCCTTATGATATGCCTCATTAAGTAAAAGATTTTAAAGATGCTTGGATAAAATCGTGCATAAGTTGGTATCCAGGTGTCCTGAATAACTTGACTCAGCTTCCCCATGAATCTTAACTTGCAGATTTTCTCAGCCTTTGGACATTCTATTTCTCTGAAACTTTGAGGTATTAACTAGCATATGTGTATCCTCTTAGGAAAAGTTAAGGAACACTACATTGCTTTGGGAATATTAAATTTGTCTTCTCATCCGATGTCATTGAGTTAAACCCTTTGATATTTTTTTACCCCCAAATCAGATATAGCTATCCATACATGTGGTTGGGTTATACATATATGGAATTCAAGAGTTTTTGTGGACAATTGAGTTGAAGTAAGTTTTAAAATTTCAAATAAACTCAATGTAATGCAGCCATAGCATATAATCACATTACTATCATTGCCCTACTACCAAATAATTGACATAAATTCAAGTGACAGTGACATAAATTAAAGTTTCTATTTGTAGCTTAACATACCATGTGCCCTCATTCAGTAGGAGATGGATGAAAATGAAGCTGAACTTGGAAAGAAATATTATAGCTATTAAGTTTCATCATGGAATGTGCAAGAACTGACCATCACACATCAAGCTGAACTACATAATGAACTTTCTTCTAAATCTAGTTTTCCGAAAACTTGATCCAAATCACTAATGAGTATATTGGACCCCTGATATCACCAATACATTTTCCTGACACATTTTCCTGGTCAGTTTAAGGGAGACCACCAGGGAATGGTGGAGCATCTTAGGGTGAATGGCAGAAGGAAGCAACTGTCAAATGTAAGCCTGATGGGATAAATAGGAAAGGGTGTTACTACAACATAGCCCAGCTGTATGGCTGGGCTCCCAGCAGGATGTGGCCTGTCAGAAGGAAATACACCGACCACCAACTCATAGAGGAAGAGATCCAGGAAAACGAATATGCGAAACTATGTCTCTTGTTCTGATCATCTGCTTAAGCCTCCCATTGACTACACACAACCTGACATCTTAGGACTGTTGGGTCAGTCTCCTGGGTTATGGAGCATGGTAGGGACATATGAAAATTAGGTTTGGCATTTGAAAGTTGCTAAAGTAGTAAATCCTAAAATTCATTATCACAAGAAAAAAAAAGTTGTATTAGCTATATGAGGTGATGGATGTTAGGTAAACCTAACGTGGTAATCATTTCATGATGTATACATATGTCAAGTTATTATGCTGTATGCCTTAAACTTAATCAGTGTTGTATGTCTATTATATGTCAATAAAACTGGAAACAAATAAAAAGAAAAGTAGATTTGATGTGGCAAACAGGGACTAATACCTGGATTCAGGGACTGTGCTAATTCACAATCCCAGGTGTGGCTGGAATACATCTTTCACATTATAGTCTTAAAGGTATATTTTGTCTGACCTGTTTATTACTATTTATAGAAGTCCCATTTATGGAAAGCAAAAGTGACCTCTGTTCTCTAAGCACACACCTGGAAACAAAAATAGGGTTACATTAATAGCTTCAAAATAGATTCTTTGCAACCCACTTAAATATTCATTCTCCTTTTCCATTGAAGTACTTCCCACTTCATGATTTATGATAGTTCAGCAGGGCCTGGACTAGGCTGAGGCAAATGAGACATTCATATGAGGTATAAAATTAAGAATAGAGCAAAATCTCAGTAATCAAGATAATATCTTAGTGCAGTATCTTAGCACAATATTTCAAATTACCAAAAACAATGCAAAAATCCATAATGAACATTATATCACAATTTTAAATGAAGATAAGATGAACTGCATTGTAATGGCAAAAGTTTAAGCATGACACCAAAGCAAATATGTAATGGGAAGGAATACAAGAAAAGTTGTCAATTAACTAGAAGATATATAGTGGATGAGATCAATTTTAAAGAAAAATCACATTAAATTATAGCCTACTACACTAAAAGTAAGATTTATGAACAGAGTCCTAGAAATGCTCAAAGCTGAGTCAACAAATGTAAAGTCAAAAATTTTTCAAGTGTAAAACAATCAAATGAAAAAAAAAAAAAAAACTAGAAGCCAACAAATGTAAAGAACAAGAGAGATCTTACATAGAAGAGTACATGACAAACAGTTGAGAATTTTCCCTGAACTATTTTAAACTAATTTAATTTTATTTCACTGTTTTATAGAAGTAGAATATTTTCAGTTAAAAATTCAAATAATAGAAAAGACCATATGATGAAAACTTAATAAAGAAAGTCAGGTATGAGAGAGAAGAATGAGGATATATAAACAGAACAAGCAATGCTACATAAACAAGAGAATAATTCAAGGAAGGAAATCTTAATTTGATAGATTCCAGGAGATATTGCAGAAATAAGAAGTAAGAACAGGATACAATTGAAAGAAGCAAACAGAAAACTAGAAAAACATCTTAGAAATTAACATTATAATTGCCAAAATCATTTAAAAATTTAACACATAGGTTGAATAAATGTACTTTTAGAGATGACAACTAAATTCATTCAAAGGTAAATTCAGTCATATTATGAGAATCCAGATTAAAAAGGCAAGGAGTTCCTGTTACTGTACTTCAAACTATTTGCTGCATAAAACAACTTTGTCTAAAATCCATGTCCTTAATAAAACTAATTCAGCACTTCTGAGAAGCTCTTGTCTAACCAAAGATTTAAGAACCCAGGCTTCTTCCATCTTCAACTCACCATCTTATGGCTTCCAAGTTGCATTGCCATCTGTCAGCTTTCAGATGAAGGAAAGAAAAAACATGAGATAAACCACTTGCTATTTACATCAACTTGTACTGAAAGGACACAGGTAACTTTGTTAATGTCCCAATGGCCAGAACTAGTCATATGCACAGGGGCACTGGGAATTGATGTTTTATTGAGTTTCAGTGGGAAATGACATGGTTTAGTGACCATACAGCCTTGTATCCACCACAGAAGGAAATAGATAACCTGAGAGAGAAATGTAGAGGTTTGGAGAAAATATCCAAATAGTCCATCATCCTTTTAATAAGAATTCTAAATGGAGAGGAACAGAAATAAATGAAAAGAAGAAATAATAATTAGAAGTGTTCTGGAATGAAGAAGTAACTATATAATGAGGTGGCATATTGAGTGGAAAACAGGATTAATGAAGTATTGTCCACATGTACATGCACTGAAATTCCATAACCTCAGAGACAAAGGGAACATTGTAAAAGCTCCCAGAGAGCAACAGAAATATTCATAAAGTAGACAGACATCTATCCACTTTCTCAACAATATTGGATACAAAAAGAATGAAAAATGTCCTCAGATTTTGAGGGGGGAGAATCACTTTTGGACCTGTTCTGTCCCCAGTCAAATGTGGGAACAAAGTAAAAATGTTTCATCCATGAAAGAGGCTTAGGACTTGCATGATCAAAACACTCTTTATAAAACATATTCATCAGGATGTAACTTTAGCAAAATTAAAAGTAATTTAACATAAGGAAGGACACGAGCTAAAATAAACATTGACAATTGAGCATGATACAGAACAGGAAAGCTAGAAAAAAACCTGTAACTTAACACACTGAAATACAAGTACAATTCATGTTAGTAATTTCAAAAATTTATAGGATTAAGATTAATTTTCTTCTATGTGATTTCAACTACAGGATCTCATTTTATGAATGAGCTACACATGTACATAATCATATTATGAATTCTGCTATTTTTTCATTTTTAAAATCAAAATATAGACAAATCACAAATAATTCAATGTTATTTAACAGAATAAAATGTATATGCTGTAAATCTTATTAATGTAAAATATAATATTTATAATAATTGGAATAAGGATGTGAGGTGGGAGAAACAGTAAGACCTTTATTCCCTTCTCTTTTATAGTAGGGAATTAGTAGGTACTTCAAAGTTTAATAAACCAAGAAGTGGGAATTAAAGTTTAGTATTTAATCCTAGAAATGTCAACCTTTGCAAGAAACACAAAGAATAGTAATATATTCAAAATTATTGAGCGTGGAGGGTGGATGGGAAGAAGTGGGAAGATGGGAAGTACTGTATGAACCAATTTTCTAAAGCAGAGAGGTAATAAAGCTTGTCTAGAAAACAAGAATCAGAAATGGAAGTATACGTGTATTACACAATGTAAAAATGATAACCAAGGAAAAACTAAAACCAAAAATGTTTACTGTGTTTTTTCTCTAGGAAATGGGATTTAAGAAGAGACCTATTTGTCATTCTATTTCCCTCACCATAGTTGGCACTTTTTCATTGTGAAAATGTCTCATTTTTATACCTATAACATAAAAATGATATAAATATCCTCAAATAATGTTGTTAGTCCTCAGGGATTATTTTATATATAATTCACACAGATTCTGTCATTTTTTCCTACAAAGACATATGCTCCACTTATAATTTTTTGTGTCCTGGGAACATTCATTAATAATGCTTATTTTAGCCATATGACACTTTCTAAAGATAGATGCTATAAATTAAATGGTGCTCATGGAAATGAATCATGTCCATTACTCCCAATTGCTCATCCTTTGAGAATGCAGTTAGGAGAAACTTGTAGGTTGATGTCATGAAAGTTAAAAATAAAACTTAAAGAAAAGTGAAGCAAATGACTGGGACATTAAGGCAGAGTGTGAAAAAGTGCAGAAAGCTAATGTCCAAAGAGGAAGAATTTGAAAGTCAATGAAGACAGAGTTTGAAGAAGAGTGGAAAAGATCCAGTTAAGTGCTTTGCCTCAATATCATTGGGTTGCAAACTGATACTTTCTTCTCTGACTTAAGAACCAAGGTCAACTTTCATTTCTGGGCTGATATTAAAAACTCATTTAAAAAAAAAATAAGTAAGTAAATAAATCCACACATGTCAAGAGGTTGTGATCTTTACATTTCTTTGAAGAATGTAAACAGCACACATGTATTGTCATGATTGTATCTTTCTGCAATTTCAGTTTCGACTTCATCTTTGTGTTTCATTAGGTTGGTCTGTTGAGGTTTTTTTTTTAAGGTTTTCCATAGGAATGATTTTGTAAATTCTTCATGAGTGGTTAAACAGAGGCTTTTACGAGAGTATAAAGCTTTCACATATACTCATTTATTCAACTTTATTAATTACTTTCTTTAGGCAATCTGCATCTCAATTTCACGATATGTATAAGACGTTATGAGTAAATATTTCTATAGTGTTTCTGTCAATTTTTTTCTTGCAATATCTGTTATCCATTTAAATTGATATATACTCTGATGCCCATAGATGGGTTCAAATTGTATATTTCACCCTTATCATTTTACACTTTCTCTTGTTTAATATTTTTGACCTGAAATCAAATTCATTGGCTCTTTTTATTGCATTCCAACTATCTTCTTTATTAACATAAATTTAGCAATTGTTTTTCTATTCTTTTAATTTTGAAAATTTCTGTATTCAGCATACAGGTTGAGTTTAAAATTTTGAGAAAATCTAGTTATTTTAAGATGTATGAATATTCCATTTATATTTTATAATTAAGTCTGTCTTTATTACTTCTTTTCAAATCTTTTTTATACTTCTATTGTTTTATACTTCCATTGTTTACCATATGAATATTCCTCCAATTGTTTTGTGGTACATTTATATTTGAATAAGCATATTCCCCTGCTAATTTGGAAGGTATGGATTCCTGTAAGAGCTTCTAGTAGTTACTATTGTAAACAGGAGTGGGCTCTACTCATCTAGCTCTTGTCTTAGTCATCAGAATATATGGTCTGCTAGGATACACTAGGAGAACAGAGAAATTTAGCACAATCATATCAGTCCCACTTCCTCTCCCTATTTTCTTTTCTTTTATTGAGGTAGACACAATGTTACATTAGCTTCATTAGTTTCAGGTGTACAACATAGTGATTGGGCAAGTCTATACATTAAGCTGTGCTCACAAGTCTAGCCACCATCTGTCACCATACAATGCTATTACAATACTGTTGACTATGTTCCCGATGAAAGGTACAGCATGGGGTTATAGATATAGCCTATATCTCCCACTCCCCTTCACCCATTTTTCTCATCTCCCACTCCCTTCCCCTCTGCCAACCACCAGTTTGTTCTCTATATTTGTGGTCTGTTTCTTCTTCATTTGTTTAGTTTTTTAGATTCCACATATAAGTGAAATCATATGGAATTTGTCTTTATCTGACTTATTTCACTTAGCATAATACTTTCTACATTCATCCATGTTGCAGGTAGTAAGATCTCATTCTTTTTTATGGCTAAGTAGTATTTCATTATATATACATATATATATAAATATATAAATTTCATCGTATATATATATGATGACTTTTTTATCCATTCATCTATCCATGGACACTTGTGTTTCTTCCATATCTTGGCTATTATAAATAATGTTGCAATACAGGGATGCATATATATTTTTTCAGATTGATGTTTTGGTTTTCTTTGGATAAATACTTGATAGTGGAATTACTAGATTATATCATATTTCTATTTTTAATTTTGTAAAATAGAAATGGCATACAATCTACCTATTTTCATTTGCTGGTTTTATGTGGTTATATTCTTAGTTTCAGTTTTGTTTTTTTTTTTTCTGGAGTTTCTTTCATTACTTTACACAATATACTTAAACTTTTGTATTTTTTTTTTAAAACAATGCTATTACATTTTCTTCCTTTTTCTATCTACTCTGAGGGTTTGTTACAATGTCTTTTGAAGATTTATTTATTTATTTAATTTTAGAGAAAAAGAAAGTGAATGAGTAGGGGGAGGGGCAGAGAGAGAGAATCTTCAAGCAGACTCCCTACTGAGTGTGGAGCCCAATGCTGGGCTCAATCCCATGACCCATGAGATCATGACCTGAACTGAAACCAAGAGTCAGATGCTCAACCTACTGAGCTACCCAGTGGTTTGAATTTGCATTTTCAAGATTTATAATTTGTACTTTATTAAAAAATATTTTGCAAAGTTGATCTGTCACTAGATCTACATTCTAATTAAGTGATTCCCACCTACAATTACCAAGGGCTTTTCCTCTCAACTCTTGTTGGGTGGACATGTACACTGGTGTGTGTGTGGGCGGTGTACCATTAGTCATAATTTACATTGTTGTTGTGGTCCTGAGCTGTTTTGGTTTGACTAAACTTACCTGACAATTTTATATATAACTTATAACTTGACTGTGTGTAATATTCTTTTGACATGGCTCTCCTCAAAACTGTTTCTCAAATCGGGCTGCATGTTAGAATCATTTAGAGAGCTTTTAAATCTTCCAATGCCCAAGCTGCTTCTCAGACCAAATAAATCAGAATCTGTGGAGGTGGGGAACAAGCGCTTTTTGTTGTTTTTTTTCTGTATGTGTTTTCATTAATTCCTCAGTTGATTCCAATAGACAGCTAGTTATCAAACCAGTGTCTTAGATATAGTGAAGCTCACTCAGCTCCATCCAGCCCTGGATTTGGGGTCAGCCCAATAGCGCATAGACTGTTCCCTCAGCCTCAACCTGACTATGAATTTCATTTAACTTCGTTTTTTTAAAAGAAGTTTTTCATTGTCTTTAAAATTCAATCACTTAAACATGTGTCTGTGTACTCATTGTATAAACATGCTGTTAGAATATGATATACCAGGGCGCCTGGGTGGCTCAGTCGGTTAAGCGTCTGCCTTCGGCTCAGGTCATGATCCCAGGGTCCTGGGATCGAGCCTCGCATCGGGCTCCCTGCCCAGCGGGAAGCCTGCTTCTCCCTCTCCCACTCTCCCTGCTTGTGTTCCCTCTCTTGCTGTGTCTCTCTCTGTCAAATAAATAAACAAAATCTTAAAAAAAAAAAAAAAGAATATGATATATCTTTTAGATCTCATAGTCTATTCTTTCTCTAATTTAAGAATATTCTTGCTTTTACCTATACTCTTTTTTCATTTAATTTTATCTTGATCTGTGTTTATACCTGTTAAACATTTCAATATTCTTTCACATCTTATTGATCTAAGAATAAAATTTAATTTTTTTGTACTTTGTTCTGACTTAGAATTTTCCTTTTTTAAAGAATTATTTTCATATGTCTAATAATGTGTTTTTATTTTCATTGTACTCTTAGAAAATGCTATTTTATTGTCCAGCACTGGGACTTATGATTATGTTTTGTCCATGTTGGACACTTTCCTACATCCCCATGTTTATATCTTCAAAATTAAATCTTGCATATTTAGGAATTCAGTGGCCTGTGAAAGGGAGGAACCCATTGCCAAAGGAATCTTAGAGAACATATCTTCACCCCTTGTCATCACCAAAAATCAACTTGAGGAGCCTTGTCTTTCCTCCAACTACTAAGCCTGTTTTTTCTCAGATAGCTATGCCAACAGTTTTGCTTTATTTAGCAGGCTCCCATGCTAGTAAAGCTGGATATATTTACTGAAGCTAACAGCAACTCAGGTCATTGCTGGTTCGTTTCCAGTTGAAATCTAACCACATCAAATGCACCTGGATGTGCCCCCCTCCCTAGTCTTAATTCTGAGCCACACATAAGCTATAACTTCCCTGCTGCTGGTGACTCATTAACTTTTATCCAGTTGTTCTGGCTGCAGGAATTAGTTGTGATGCATACCTGATATCATAAGTTACTTTTGCTTCAGCCATTATAAAGCCAAGTAAGATTGGTAAATGCTATGGGCAACTCTAATGATGTTTTTGACAAACCAGGTTTGCTCCAGTCTCTTCTAATTTGAGCT
Organism: Halichoerus grypus; assembly: GCF_964656455.1. Classification (NCBI taxonomy): domain Eukaryota; kingdom Metazoa; phylum Chordata; class Mammalia; order Carnivora; family Phocidae; genus Halichoerus; species Halichoerus grypus. The sequence goes on along the minus strand of NC_135712.1, from coordinate 150,944,089 downwards.
TTTGTGCAGTGTGGGGCTCTGCTTGTCCCTGTATCACTGCTTCCCAAATGGGCTTTACTTATGCATGTGTGAAATTGCTGGTATTCAAAACTCCTTCCATCCCATCACATCTGCACAATGCCTTCCAGAAATGCTGAAAAGTTCATTGCTGACTTATTGCCCTCTTTTTCTATATTTTTGGTCATTTCTGAGAGAATTTGGTAATGAATGAATGAATGAAGGTAAATGCGTGACCAACTCTTCATCTTTCTCTGACTTGGCCCCACATTTACCTTCTTGCTCTTCTTCCTTCTCTATAAAATGTCCATAAACTTATGTACAGAACTAGTTATTTCTTCAAAATCCATAATTATTTATCTCTGCCTAGAGAAAAAGAAAGTTTCAAAATCATATGAATATAAAAGGGGATCATGGAATTGGTGACTTCTTTTTCAGATCTGAGGGGCCCCTGTGAAATCTAACTTCAGAATATCATGTTGCCAACCACTTCACATTATCATCAACTCATGGATAAGTGGAACATTATGTATTTGGTATGTGATTCTTTTTTTGGGGATTGCAGAAATTTACACACACACACACACACCCATACACACAGCAGTCAATCCTTTGAATTTCCCAAACACTACTCTTCAAGATCTGTGGCACTGAAGAACAGGTCTCCTTAAATGTTTATTTGTGAACAATTATATGTCAAGAAACTGGACAATCCAGAAGAAATAGATAAATTTCTAGAAACATAAAACCTTCCACGACTGAATTAGGAAGAAATAGAAAATCTGAATGGACCAAGTACTAATAAGGATGATAAATCAGTAATCAAAAACCTTTCAGTGAACAAAAGTTCAGAACCAGATAACTTTACTGATGAAGTCTACCAAACATTTACAGATGAATTAATACCAATCCTTCTCAAATTCTTCCAAAAACTAAAAAAAAGAAGGAGCACTTCCAAACTCATTTTACAAATCTAGCATTACCATGATAACAAAACCAGACAAAGACACTGCAAGAAAAAAATTACAGGACAATATCCCTGATGAATATAGATGCAAAAATCCTCAACAATATAATAGCAAACTAAATTCAACAGTACATTAAAAGAATCATACAACATTATCAAATGGGGGTTTTAGGGATGATTCAATACCCACAAATCAATCATTGAATATGCCACATTAACAAAATTAAGGTTAAAAATCATATGATCATCTCAATAGAAGCAGAAAAAGTATTTGACAAAATCCAACATCCATTCATAATAAAAACTCTCAACAAAGTGGTTATAGACAGAACATGCCTCAATATAATATAGGCTGTATGTCATAAGCCCACCGTTAACATCATACTCATTGGTGAAAAATTAAAAGCTTTTCCTCTAAGATTAGAAATAAGATAAGAATGTCCATTCTCACTACTTTTATTTAACATAGTACTAGAAGTCATAACCAGAGCATTTAGGGAAGAAAAAAAAAAATAAAATGCATCCATAAAAGACAGGAAGAAGTGAAATTATCTCTATTTGCCATTGACATAATATAACATATAGAAAATCCTAAAGACTTCACCAAAAGAACTGTTGGAACTAATCAACAAATTCAGTAAAGTTGCAGGATTCAAATTCAATATACAAAAATCAGTTGTAATTCTACACACTAATAATAAACTATCAGAAAGAGAAGTTAAGAAAACAATTCCATTTACAACTGTATTAAGAAGAATAAAATACTTTGGAATAAAGCTAACCAAGAAGGTGTAAGATCACTGAAGACTATAAGATTCTGATGAAAGAAACTGAAGAAGACACAAATAGATGGAAAGATATACCATGGTAATGGATTGGAAAAATTAATATTGCTAAAATATCCATATACCTGAAGTGATCTATAAATTCAGTGCAATTCCTATCAAAATTCCAATACCATTTTTCACAGAAATAGAAAAAAAAAAATCCTAAAATTTGTATGGAACTGCAAAGGACCCCGGATCACCAAAGCAATCTTGAGAAAGAATAAAGCTAGAGGCATCACACTTTCTGATTTCAAACTATATTATGAAGCTATAGTAATCAAAACAGTATGGTATTTGTGTAAAAATGATACATAGATTAATGAAACAGAATAGAGAGCCCAGAAATAAAGGCAGGCATACATGGTCAATTAATTTATGACAAAGGAGCAAGTATCCCACTTCTGGTTATAGATCCAAAGGAAATGAAAATTGAATCTCAAAGAGATATGTGTACTCCCATGTTTATTGCAGTGTTATTCACAATAGGCAAGGTATGGGAACAACCTAAGTGTCCATCAGTGGATTAATGGATAAAGATATGATATATGTATACACACATGCACCTATTATGTGTATATATATGGAATAAATGAAATGAAATATTATATATTATATATATATGAAATATTAAAGAGACATGAGAAAGAAGGAAATCCTGCCATTTGCAGCAACAGGGATGGAATTGACAGCATTATGCTAAGTGAAATAAGTCAGACAGAGAAAGACAAATACTGTGTGATCTCACTTATATGTGGAATCTAAAAAAGCCATCAAATTCATAGAAACAGAGACTAGAATGGTTGTTCCTAGGAGCTAAGAGGTGGGGAAAATGGGGGATGTTGTTCAAAGAGCACAACATTCTAGTTATAAGATGAATAAAAACTGGAGATGTAATGTATCACATGGTAATTATAATTAATAATATTGTATTATATACTTGAAAGTGGCAAAGAGAGGAGATTTTAAATGTTTTCACCTCAAAAATGAAATAATTATGAGGTAAGATAGAGGTGTCAGCTAACACTATGGTGGTAATGATTTTGTAATATATATGTATCAAATCAACACTTTGTATACCTTAAACTTATACAATGTTATATGTCAATTACATCTCAATAAAATGGGAAAAAATACAAACAAATAAAAACCCCACAAATGTCTATTTGTCATTTTAATTTTTTTAAATTTTATTTGTCATTTTAAAAAAGTAATTTAATGATAAGGTTACTTTTAACCTAATGTCATTATATGCATTTATTGACAAGCAAACTGACGAGTATTGCTTGTAGAATTAGAGATCATTAGAATTTTGAGAACTTTTAGGAATCATCTACTATCCACGCAGCCACAAAGTTAATTGCCTAAAAGATGAGTAGCAGATCCCATAACTGTGAACAGAGAGTGTTTTTCAACTCTGGGCCAGCCAATCCAAATCAGTCTGAGGGTCAGTTTGTACACATGGCCTTCAGAGAAGAATAATCATAATGCAACTGCCTCCTTTTACTAATGACAAAATTGAAGTCAAAAATCGGAGATTATAATGCAATTGTCAGTGCCATTGTTATTGCTAGATAAGGGTAAGACATGTAAGTTCCCTTGTCTTCTAATTTTTCCCCCAGGACACTTGTCAGTGAGAGAATAGAAAATTTATGTGTGTATCTTCCAGACAATCCATCCCCAATTTTTCTGTTAAAACTTTACATATCCTACACCAAAAATTAAGGAATACAAGTGATTTTTTTTTAAGATTTTATTTATTTATTTGACAGAGAGAGAGAGAGACAGTGAGAGAGACAGTGAGAGAGGGAACACAAGCAGGGAGAGTGGGAGAGGGAGAAGCAGGCTTCCCGTTGAACAGGGAGCCTGATGTGGGACTTCATCCCAGGACCCTGAGATCATGACCTGAGCTGAAGGCAGACACGCAATGACTGAGCCACCAAGGCACCCAAAAATCATTTTTTTATTCATCCCTTTAGTTACTTACATACAAAATGTACTGTGAATATTTTGCTTTATTGAAAGCAAATCTACTAAATGACAGATCATAAAAATCATATACTGATAAAAATCCTTAAACTGTTAATTTCACCTTTACCAATGATCTGGTTCTGCTCTTTTTCTATTTTAATGATAATTTTCAAATTCAAAACTGCTTTCAACTTACACATTTACATATGTAATAACTGCTGGTGAAAACATCAATTCTGTAGCTTAGTCCCTCTTACATGAGTACTTATTTTATATATGCTGTGGTCAGCATGAAAATATTCTTGATTGCTGAGAGGTCAGAGGGCATGTTCATTCATTCATTTAACAAGTGGTGTTTGAACATCTACTCTGTGCCAGCCCTGTGATAGGTAGCCATTACTTTCACATTTTATTTATTTTATTTTATTTTATTTTTTAGGGGTGGAGCAGAGGGAAAGAGAGACAATCTTAAGCAATTTCCATGCCCAGGGCACAGCCTGACTCAATGGAATATTATGCAACCATCACAAAAAAAAAAAAAAACAAAAACAATGAAATCTTGCTATTTGCAACGACATGGATGGAACTAGAGGATATTATGCTAAGCGAAATAAGTCAATCAGAGAAAGATATGTATCATATGATCTCACTGATATGAGGAATTCTTAATCTCAGGAAACAAACTGAGGGTTGCTGGACTGGGGGGTGGGGTGGGAGGGATGGGGTGGCTGGGTTATAGACATTGGGGAGGGTGTGTGCTATGGTGAACCCTGTGAATTGTGTAAGACTGATGAATCTCAGACCTGTACCTCTGAAACAAATAATACATTATATGTTTAAAAAAAAAAAAAAAAAGATAGCAGGAAGGGAAAAATGAAGGGGAGTGGGAATCAGAGGGGGAGATGAACCATGAGAGACTATGGACTCTGAGAAACAAACTGAAGGTTCTAGAGGGGAGGGGGGTGGGAGGATGGGTTAGCCCGGTGATGGGTATTAAAGAGGGCACGTTCTGCATGGAGCACTGTGTGTTATGCACAAACAATGAATCATGGAGCACTACATCAAAAACTAACGATGTAATGTATGGTGATTAACTTAACATAATAAAATTAAATTAAAAAAAAGAAAAAAAGAAAGTAACATGTCTGTTGGAAGACCTAAAATAGCATTAAAAACAGGTAACATGGGGGCTGCCTGGGTGGCTCAGTCGGTTAAGCATCTGACTCTTTGGATTTTGGCTCAGGGTCCTGGGAACACAAAGGATTTCTACAGTTGCATACTGCATGCAGTGCAGAGAATGACTAAGGCCAATATTGTAAGGCCTAAAACGACCTTCTGAGATGAATGGATTTGCTTTGTCCTCATAATGAAGATGTAAGGAATTAATTTGTCTTAGCAAGTAATGTAGATTGCAGATAGGCCTGAAATAAACATTATTATGTAACTGTGGGGGAAAGCTCTGAAATGGATTCTGAATGACAAATTGCGGCTAAAGAATATAGACTCTATTTTCTAAGTGACACCTATTGAACTCATTAGACAATTAATACAAAATGGGATTATATCCTTTGATGCTATTTGCAGAAGTGACATTTACCAGCTTCAGATTACTAAATGAATCTGAGTTAATAAAAACAAAAGAAAGAAATATGATAATACTGCAGAGCTGTGTATATTTATATAACATACATATGAAACAGTATATAGTGATACAGTACATAGATTAAGTTATATATTTAAGAATCATGGTTTGTTTTTTTGTTTGTTTTGTTTTTGGTGGAGTGGTGAGGTGAAGTGGTCAGAAGCAAAACATTTCAAGGAAATCATGAAATAAATCCAAGATCAGGTTGCTAATAAACTATTCCTTTAGAGGAATACAATGTGAACTTTTGACATATACAACATTTCAAACCCTGTTCATCTTTTGTCCAAATTTTTTTATTATTACCCTAGCCTGAATGGCTCCAATTAGTTATGCAGTGAAAAATAAAGCTGTAACATTTAACAAAACAGGTCTAAGGGGAAGACTGAGAATCCCAACCTTCTGATGTTTCAAAATCAACTAAACTTTAGTTTCAGGAAAAAACAAACACACAAACAAAAAAACTGGAAAATGATCATATACAATAAATGTGAGTAAAAATGATATTTACTTTGTTTTGGGGGTGTAGATGAGTTCAGTTCTGGATAAAACTGTACTATAAAAATAGGACCTAGAATATACAGTTTGTATTGTAGATTAATTCCTCCTAAAAATTGCTAACATGATTAACAAAACTCAGCTATTTCAGTCAAGTTAAGATACAAAGGATTTCAACCACATATTGCTAGTTAAATTATATATACAATAAAAAATTTGTCAGCTGAGATTGCATTTTCTTTTCAAGAGACCACTAACCATTCAATTTTAGGAAATCTATTAAGATACTACATTATTTAAAAGGTTAAGGAGGGGAAAAAGCAATTATCTTCATAGATGTAGAAAAGGTGTTTGATTAAATTCAACATCCATTCCTGATGAAAACTCTTAATTTAAAAAGTAATAGTTACTATTTTAACATTAAAAATATATATGTCAAGCTGAGATATGTATTTCAAGCTGAGAGTTGCAATCATGCTTATGACCACATTAATGGAAGCATTCTTGTTAAATACAAAATATGACAAGTAAAGATATTATCTCCATTGATACTGTAAAGCTTCTAGGACTACTCTCTAATGGAATTATACAAGAGAAAAATTCAAGCTCTGCTAGAATTTAAGCTCCACAAGGGTTACAATTTGTTTCTAATTCAGTATATATTTATTATTGAATTAATTGCCAAAGTACATAAATTAAAAATAAAAAATATTTGTATTTTCAAATTACTATGATCATTTAAACACCCCAGAGAAGCAACTGAAAGGCAATTAGATATAAATAATTAACAACAACCACAAAATTTAGGATTTAAATAAAGTCTAAGGCAAATAAAGAATATTTGAATAAATGACATAAAAGACCTAATTTGGAGCTAGATGATATTCATATGTTAAAAGTAGTAATCAATGCTAAATTAATTGATAAATTTGGTTTTTAACTATTAAAATTGATTAATCAGAGAAAGACAAATATCATATGATTTCCCCTATATGTGGAATCTAAAACACAAAACAAACAAAAACCAAACAGACTCTTATTTTTTTTAAAGATTTTATTTATTTGAGCGACAGAAAGAGATAGTGACAGAGAGCACGAGTGGGGAGGAATGGGAGAAGCAGGCTCCCCAGTGAGCAGGGAGCCTGAGTGGGGCTCGATCCCAGGACTCTGGGATGACAACCTGAGCTGAAGGCAGACGCTTAAGTGACTGAGCCACCCAGCTGCCCCCAAACAGACTCTTAAATACAGAGAACAAACTGGTGGTTTGCCAGAAGGGAGGTAGGTGAGAGAATGGGAAAAATAGATAATGGAGATTAAGAGGTACACACTTCCAGTTATAAAATACATAAGTCATGGGGATGAAAGCTACAGCATAGGGACAATAATCAATAATATTATAATAACATTGTATGGTGACAGACTATGACTACACTTATCTTGGTGAACACTAAATATGTATGGAATTGTTGAACTGATATGTTGTACACCTGAAACTAATATAACATTGTATGTCAAATATACTTCAATAATAATAATGACAATAAACTATTATAAATTAAATATGAAATAAGAACGTCCAGGAGCAAGGTATATCCTACTGGGCAATAAAATGTGTTATAAAGTTGCAGTTAAAAGAATATGTTAATAGTTCAGGAATATACACTTTGAAACAAACAAAAAAGTACAGAAATAGACTCAAGTAGTTATAAACATAAAATGAGATTTACAATCCAAATCAATGAAAGAAATGGATCAATTAATGAAACCCACAGCTCAAGTTACCAAAGGCTTGATTATTCTAACCTAAAGAAATTCTGGCTAACTTGATTTATGAGCTGTTCTGTAGTAGTTGACCCACCACCCATAAGACTACCGAAGACTGGAGGATATGGAGAGAATTCTTGCAGATGCCAGAAGGGACCAAGAGAGAGAAGGAAAGTAACTTCACAAACCCTGAGATTTCTCCCTTCCCTCCTGCTAGTGCCGCCACTTTGCGCTTAACAAGGCGTATACTTGCCTATCGGTGGGTGGCGCCTGCGCAGACGCAGCCATGTCTTCCCTCTTACCTCACCTTTTCCCAACCTCCGATCACCTACATCCACCTTCAAAACCCGGAAAATCCATAAATAATCAGCTCCCCTTCGTTGTTACCCTGCTAGCATTTTGTTCTCTCATTAATCTATTCTCCTCTGCACAAAATGACAAGACAGAAAAAATCACCTCAACAAAAAGAACAAGAGGTAGTACCGACTGCCAGGGACCTACTCAATACGGACATTAGTACGATGTCAGATCTAGAGTTCAGAATCATCACTTTAAAGATACTAGCTGGGCTTGAAAAAAGCATGGAAGTTATTAGAGAAACCCTTTCTGGAGAAGTAAAAGAACTAAAATCTAACCAAGTAGAAATCAAAAAGGCTATTAATGAGGTGCAATCAAACATGGGGGCACTAACTGCTAGGATAAATGAGGCAGAAGAGAGAATCAGTGACATAGAAGACCAAATGACGGAAAATAAAGAAGCTGAGAAAAAGAGAGATAAACAACTACTGGATCACGAGGGCAGAATTCGAGAGATAAACGATACCATAAGACGAAACAACATTAGAATAATTGGGATCCCAGAAGAAGAAGAAAGAGAGAGAGGGGCAGAAGGTATAATGGAGCAAATTATAGCAGAGAACTTCCCTAATTTGGGGAAGGAAACAGGCATCAAAATCCAGGAAGCACAGAGAACCCCTCTCAAAATCAATAAAAATAGGTCAACACCCCGACATCTAATAGTAAAACTTACGAGTCTCAGAGACAAAGAGAAAATCCTGAAAGCAGCTCGAGAGAAGAGATCTGTAACCTACAATGGTAGAAACATTAGAGTGGCAACAGACTTATCCACAGAGACCTGGCAGGCCAGAAAGGACTGGCAGGACATATTCAGAGCACTAAATGAGAAAAATATGCAGCCAAGAATACTATATCCAGCTAGGCTGTCATTGAAAATTGAAGGAGAGATAAAAAGCTTCCAGGACAAACAAAAACTAAAGGAATTTGCAAACACGAAACCAGCCCTACAAGAAATCTTGAAAGGGGTCCTCTAAGCAAAGAGAGAGCCTAAAAGCAACATAGACCAGAAACAACATAAACAATATACAGTAACAGTCACTTTACAGGCAATACAATGGCACTCAATTCCTATCTTTCAATAGTTACGCTGAATGTAAATGGGCTAAATGCCCCAATCAAAAGACACAGGCTATCAGATTGGATTAAAAAACAAGACCCATCGATATGCTGTCTGCAAGAGACTCATTTTAGAACCAAAGATACCTCCGGATTTAAAGTGAGGGGGTGGAAAACCATTTACCATGCTAATGGACACCAAAAGAAAGCTGGGGTGGCAATCCTTATATCAGACAAATTAGATTTTAAACGAAAGACTGTAATAAGAGATGAGGAAGGACACTATATCCTACTTAAAGGGTCTATCCAACAAGAAGTTCTAACAATTGTAAATATCTATGCCCCTAACATGGGAGCAGCCAATTATATAAGGCAATTAATAACAAAAGCAAAGAAACACATCGACAACAATACAATAATAGTGGGGGACTTTAACACCCCCCTCACTGAAATGGACAGATCGTCTAAGCAAAAGATCAACAAGGAAATAAAGACTTTAAATGACACACTGGACCAAATGGACTTCACAGACATATTCAGAACATTCCATCCCAAAGCAACGGAATACACATTCTTCTCTAGTGCCCATGGAACATTCTCCAGAATAGATCACATCCTAGGTCATAAATCAGGTCTCAACCGGTACCAAAAGACTGGAATCATTCCCTGCATATTTTCAGACCACAATGCTTTGAAACTAGAACTCAATCACAAGACGAAACTCGGAAAGAACTCAAATACATGGAGGCTAAAGAGCATCCTACTGAAGAATGAATGGGTCAACTAGGAAATTAAAGAAGAATTTAAAAAAATCATGGAAACCAATGAAAATGAAAACACAACTATTCAAAATCTTTGGGATACAGCAAAGGCAGTCCTGAGAGGAAAGTATATAGCAATACAAGCCTTTCTCAAGAAACAAGAAAGGTCTCAAGTACACAACCTAACCCTACACCTAAAGGAGCTGGAGAAAGAACAGCAAATAAAGCCTAAACCCAGCAAGAGAAGAGAAATAATAAAGATCAGAGCAGAAATCAATGAAATAGAAACCAAAAGAACAATGAACAGATCAACGAAACTAGGAGCTGGTTCTTTGAAAGAATTAACAAGATTGATAAACCCCTGGCCAGACTTAACAAAAAGAAAAGAGAAATGACCCCAATCAACAAAATCATGAATGAAAGAGGAGAGATCACAACCAACACCAAAGAAATACAAACAATTATAAGAACATATTATGAGCAACTCTATGCCAGCAAATTAGATACCTGGAAGTAATGGATGCATTCCTAGAGATGTATCAACTACCAAAACTGAACCAGGAAGAAATAGAACACCTGAACAGACCTATAACCACTAAGGAAATTGAAGCAGTCATCAAAAATCTCCCAAAACACAAAAGCCCAGGGCCAGATGGCTTCCCAGGGGAATTCTACCAAACATTTCAAGAAGAATTAATACCTATTCTTCTGAAACTGTTCCAAAAAATAGAAATGGAAGGAAAACTTCCAAACTCGTTTTATGAGACCACCATTACCTTGATCCCAAAACCAGACAAAGACCCCATCAAAAAGGAGAATAACAGACCAATATCCCTGATGAACATGGATGCAAAAATTCTCACCAAAATACTAGCCAATAGGATCCAACAGTACATTAAAAGTATTATTCACCACGACCAAGTGGGATTTATCCCTGGGCTGCAAGGTTGGTTCAACATCCACAAATCAATCAACGTGATACAATACATTAACAAAAGAAAGAACAAGAACCATATGATCCTCTCAATAGATGCAGAAAAAGCATTTGACAAAGTACAGCATCCTTTCTTGATCAAAACTCTTCAGAGTATAGGCATAGAGGGTACATACCTCAATATCATAAAAGCCATCTATGAAAAACCTACAGCGAATATCATTCTCAATGGGGAAAAACTGAGAGCTTTCCCCCTAAGGTCAGGAACGCGGCAGGGATGTCCACTATCACCACTGCTATTCAACATAGTATTGGAAGTCCTAACCACAGTAATCAGACAACAAAAAGAAATCAAAGGCATCCAAATCGGCAAAGAAGAAGTCAAACTCTCACTCTTTGCAGATGATATGATACTTTATGTGGAAAACCCAAAAGACTCCACCCCAAAACTGCTAGAACTCATACAGGAATTCAGTCAAGTGGCAGCATATAAAATCAATGCACAGAAGTCAGTGGCATTCCTATACACCAACAACAAGTCAGAAGAAAGAGAAATTAAGGAGTCGATCCCATTTACAATTGCACCCAAAACCATAAGATACCTAGGAATAAATCTAACCAAAGAGACAAAGGATCTGTACTCAGAAAACTATAAAATACTCATGAAAGAAATTGAGGAAGACACAAAGAAATGGAAAAACGTTCCATGCTCATGGATTGGAAGAACAAATATTGTGAAGATGTCAATCCTACCTAGAGCAATCTACACATTCAATGCAATCCCCATCAAAATACCAACCACTTTCTTCAAAGAAATGGAACAAATCATCCTAAAATTTGTATGGAACCAGAAAAGACCCCGCATAGCCAGAGGAATGTTGAAAAAGAAAAGCAAAGCTGGCGGCATCACAATTCCGGACTTCCAGCTCTACTACAAAGCTGTCATCCTCAAGACAGTATGGTACTGGCACAAAAACAGGCACATAGATCAATGGAACAGAATAGAGAGCCCAGAAATGGACCCTCAACTCTATGGTCAACTAATCTTTGACAAAGCAGGAAAGAATGTCCAATGGCAAAAAGACAGTCTCTTCAGCAAATGGTGTTGGGAAAATTGGACAGCCACATGCAGAAGAATGAAACTGGACCATTTCCTTACACCACACACAAAAATAGACTCCAAATGGTTGAAAGACTTCAATGTGAGACAGGAGTCCATGAAAATCCTAAAGGAGAACACAGGCAGCAACCTCTTCGACCTCAGCCGCAGCAACTTCTTCCTAGAAACATCGCCAAAGGCAAGGGAAGCTAGGGCAAAAATGAACTATTGGGACTTCATCAAGATAAAAAGCTTTTGCAAAGCAAAGGAAACAGTCAACAAAACCAAAAGACAACTGACAGAATGGGAGAAGATATTTGCAAATGACGTATCAGATGAAGGGCTAGTATCCAAAATCTATAAAGAACTCATCAAACTCAACACCCAAAGAACAAAGAATCCAATCAAGAAATGGGCAGAAGACATGAACAGACATTTTTCCAAAGAAGACATCCAAATGGCCAACAGACACATGAAAAAATGTTCAATATCGCTCAGCATCAGGGAAATCCAAATCAAAACCTCAATGAGATACCACCTCACACCCGTCAGAATGGCTAAAATTAACAAGTCAGGAAAGGACAGATGTTGGCGGGGATGCGGAGAAAGGGGAACCCTCCTACACTGTTGGTGAGAATGCAAGCTGGTGCAGCCACTCTGGAAAACAGTGTGGAGGTTCCTCAAAAAGTTGAAAATAGAGCTACCATATGATCCAGCAATTGCACTCCTGGGTATTTACCCCAAAGATACAAAAGAAGGGACCCGAAAGGGTACGTGCACCCCGATGTTTATAGCAGCAATGTCCACAATAGCCAAACTGTGCAAAGAGCCAAGATGTCCATCGACAGATGAATGGATAAAGAAGAAGTGGTATATATATACAATGGAATATTATGCAGCCATCCAAAGGAATGAGATCTTGCCATTTGCAACGATGTGGATGGAACTGGAGGGTATTATGCTGAGCGAAATAAGTCAAACAGAGAAAGGCATGTATCATATGACCTCACTGATATGAGGAATTCTTAATCTCAGGAAACAAACTGAGGGTTGCTGGAGTGGGGGGTGGGGTGGGAGGGATGGGGTGACTGGGTGATAGACACTGGGGAGGGTATGTGCTCTGGTAAGCGCTGTGAATTGTGCAAGACTGTTGAATCTCAGATCTGTACCTCTGAAACAAATAATGCAATATATGTTAAGAAAGAAAAAAAGAAGAAGAAGAATGTAGTAGGAGGGGAAGAATGAAGGGCGGAAATCGGAGGGGGAGAAGAACCATGAGTGACGATGGACTCTGAAAAACAAACTGAGGGTTCTGGGGGCGGGGGTGGGAGGATGGGTTAGCCTGGTGATGGGTATTGAGGAGGGCATGTTCTGCATGGAGCACTGGGTGTTATGCACAAACAATGAATCATGGAACACTATATCTAAAACTAATGATGTAATGTATGGGGATTAACGTAACAATAAAAAATTAAAAAATAATAATAATAATCAGCTCCCCTTATCCTCCCAGAGGCGGATTTGAAAAATTTCGTCCACTCCCCTTGCTTGGCGCCCTGCAATGACACCTTTTCTCTGCTGCAGAAACTAGTGTTGGTGTGTGCCTTACTGCATACTGGGCAGTCGACCTTCTTAGGGTAACCTCAACAAACTGAGGCACAAAAACCTGAGGACAGTTAAAGCAATTTACATTACTTATTTCTCAAACAATGATGCATGAAAGCATGAAAATACTGAAGGAAAACCTGTGAGAACTCAGAAGTCATAACAGAGCGAAAACACGGAAGATGATTACTTTGATTTTTTAAATATAAGGTAATAAACATAAAGTCAAAAGACAAATGATAAAATGGGAAAATAATAGTTTTCGACACATACACCTTACAGAGGGTTAATTATAGCTTTATATTTAAATCATGCATATTCTCTGACAGTAATAAGGAAAAAACTCCTCCAAGAAAAAAAAAATATGAAAAGACATTTCACAGAAAGTAAGATAAATAAATAAATTCTTTTTTTTTTTTTTAAGATTTTATTTATTTGAGAGAGAGCATGCCAAATAGCCCGGGGGTGGGGGGGGGAGGGCAGAGGGCGAGGGAGAAGCAGACTCTCCATTGAGCAGGGAGCCCCACCCAGGCTTTATCTGGCTTTAGGTGTAAAATTTTTTTTTTTAAAGATTTTATTTATTTATTTGTGAGAGAAAGACAGAGATAGCAACAGAGAGCAGGAGTGGGAAGAAGAGGGAGAAGTAGGCTCCCAGCTGAGCAGGGAGCCCGACGTGGGGCTCAATCCCAGGATCCTGGGATCATGACCTGAGCCAAAGGTAGATGCTTAACCGACTGAGCCACCTAGGTGCCCCCAAATATATTCTTATCAATATAATAAAATAATTTTAATGCACTTGCAATTAAATAAATATATATTAAAATAACAATGAGATAGTACTTTTTAACTAAACAGATTGGCAAAATATAAACTATCAATTTTACAAGTGCTGGTAAGCATGTGGAAAACTAATCCTTTCATCCAGTGATAATGTAAAGTGTGCTTGGAAATTTGTTAATCTCTATCAAAATATAAAATGCATACTCCCTTTGACCCAAATTTTGCTTCTAGGACTCTCTAGTACATGTCTTCTGTGCAAGTCTGTGTGCTATTCAGGAGAAGAGGACTCAGTTTAAACCATTCTAATGGGTAATTTTATCTTTTAGTACAATAATATTCCTTTAGATCTGTTCCTTAACCAAACCAAGGCTGCTCTAAAAGCAAGTATTTCTTGATGAGGGTAAAGCTGGGACTGGGATGGGGTACAGAGGTAATTTGGCATTTTCTTACTGCCAATGACCTCAGAAAATTCACTGAAAGCGCAAAAGTCATTCCCTATTAAACATCTAGGAGACAGGGATTGTCCTAGACATTTATATAAACATTGCTTCTAATTCTTCCATTCACTCATCAGGGTAGGTGATCTCATCCACATATTAACAATAAGGGAATTTGCTTTTCGGGAATGGAAAAGCAAGTTTGGACCCCCGAAGGGAAAAGATATGATAAGATAACATGGTGGCATATATTGTGTAAGAAGAGAGTGAAGAGAATTTGCATTCCTGCAATAGCTAATGTCTATAGCTGAGCTTGGAGAGAAGAATTCAGTATCACTTTATGTTAATCTCTAGGTCAATGCAATTAGTTTCACCCTGAGAAAATTTGCTTTCCTCAAATTTATATAAATTAACACCGGAAGCTAGAAGTCAGCAGAAGTTAAATTTAAATTTATAGAAGTATTCTCCTAATCATCTTGCAGAATAAAGAAGGATAAGCTTAGAGGCTCTTTACACTGAAGCTAGACAGAAGAAAATATTCCTGACCAAGTCTGTTTGGTGAGCTGGAATATTTACATGAAGGGGGTTGGGTAATTCCTATTTATGGGAGTCTTGATCTCAGGATGCTTACAGCTATAAATATCTGCAAATCCAATAGACATGACTTAAAAAAATAGGAATTTTATAGCCTCGTGTAACAAGTAGAGAGGCAGAGTAGGCCCAAGACCAGTTAACAGATTGGTTCAATGATGTCAGGGCTTCTCATCGGCTTCCCTGTGACTACGTCAGAATTATAAGATGGCTGTCAGATAGTAAGCATACCTAAAAAAGGGAAGGGGAAATCTTATATTTGTGTTTCTCCCTACAAGTGAAGATAACTTCCCAGAAGCCCTCTAACATTTTCTTGTATGTCTCAATGACATGGGTTGTGTTTCATGCTCATATCAAAATAATCACTGGCCAAGTCAGGAATCCCCATGGGCAACTCATTTTAATCAACATTCAGTGTATGGGAATTGTGAGAACCCCACAAAACACATAAGACCAAGCTTGAATAGCCAGTGTCTGCAAAATTTTTATGGAATCCCATTGTTTTTAAATGCAGGATGATTCCTCAAAAATTGGAAAAATTGTTTCATATTTTCCATTCATTTCTCATAAAAGTTCTTTCTAAAATACCAAAATGGATACATTTCTTTCTTTATTTTGGCACATTAACACACACATACACATATATCTTATAAATATGTTTTGTAATTATTTAATGAGCATTCTAATTCTGATCTCTTTACCAATGGGACCAACATGGCTAGCACGCTTTCCAAATTGACCATGGTAAAACACAAAAGCAATTCTCATAGTCGAGATGACACCACATCTTGTGAATCTCTCACTTAAGTAAATAATGAAATATTATTAATCAGCCTTTTCATTCACTCCTTTTTCAAAAGAAGTTTTAAATTCAGGTGCTTCCATAGTCTCAGTTAATTTCAAAACCTCAGGACTGAAAAAGCCCACTAATTTGGGAAAAAAAAAAAAGTCCATGGATTTATTTTATTTCTACTAATTGAAATATATTGGTTTTTAGAGGAAATGTCTTTTGGTTCCAAATTATGTATATTGTGCAGCCTCTGTATGTATTTTCCAAGTGATTTAAATGAATTTGAATCAGCTCATTAGGTTCCAGACTGGTGCTGAACATAATGACTCATTCCTAAATTAATATTGTCTACCCTGAACTACTCCTGTCTAAATCACTTTAATCACTGGAAAGATTCATACTTTTCAAAAGGACGGCCACATTCAAATGAATTCTTCAACAGTTCATTAGGTAATGATGTCATTTATGTTCCCTGGGTCAGCAACTGTGTTCCTGCTCAGCTTTAAAAATGGACTGACTGTGAGCAGATAAACAGGTACTTTGTATGCATTTGACATTCATACATGCACAGAAGGGAGGCATTATGTTGGCATGAAATGTTTCAATTTGGGACATTGCTGTCTCAGATTCAGCCTCATTTTTGTTTTCTTTTCTTAGCTTAGCAGCTTTATTGGACACATGTTCCTGTCTTTCAGAAGCAGTTAATGTGTCAAATGCTTTGTCACATCTCACTGACACCAGACCGTTGAAAAGGAGGTTCTAACTGGACTCTAGATTGGGCACAACATAAAGCATGCTTTTAGAGAGAACATCATATTTGACATTTAAATGAGGGCTACTTCGGGAAGATCCTGGAAGCAGTAGACCTGAATTACATTTCTATGGAATAGCAGATAAATAATCTCAGACTTCCCCCTCTCCCTGTCCCTTGAAATTAACAAAAAAAGAACAAACTGGGAGTTAAATGTGCTTAGCATCTTAGCATACTGATGACTGATATTTGAAATCAACTTGTCCAGCAGTTCTTGAATGTGTATCCAAGAATAAATGTCAGGCCGATTCCACATGAATCACTAGGGGAAGAGTCCCCTGCCCTCACCTAGAAAGTTCTCCTGCAGGTGAGACCCACAAGAGCATGTGATTCATCTTAGTTCACAGTGCTAGAAATAAAACAGAACTTTTTTTTTTTTAAGATTTTTATTTATTTATTTGACAGAGAGAGAGAGACAGCAAGAGAGGGAACACAAGCAGGGGCAGAGGGAGAGGGAGAAGCAGGCTTCCCGCCGAGCAGGGAGCCCGATGCGGGGCTTGATCCCAGGAGTCAGGGATCATGACCTGAGTTGAAGGCAGTCGCTTAATGACTGAGCCACCCAGGCGCCTCATAAAACAAGAACTTAAACTGTGATCCTAGTAGCAGATTCACTAATTTACTAATCTATTAAATCATCCAAACACATTTAGTATGTGAAATCTCTACCTGTTACTGAGTGAGCAAGACCTTACACAAGGATTTTTAAAATATGATATCTAATTTAATCTTTATAAAAGTTTTATGTTATGGAGAGAACACAGTTGGGACAGGTAATATCTGCTCTGTGATTATGGGCATCTCAGAGTTGGAAGACTCGAAGCCTGAGGTGGCTCAGTGGCTAGGGACTAGAATGTTTTCAGTATTATCTTCATTACTTGTTTGATGGTTGATGCTGGCCATCTGCTAGGAGCTCACCTGGCCTTCTCAGCTGTGACACCTACACGTTGCCTTCCTATGTGGCTGGGGTTCCTCAAAGCATGGTAGCTGTACTTGGGTGAGCATTCTAACAGAGCCAGGATGAAGCTGAATCACCTTTATATGACCTGGCCTCCAAAACCAATTAATTTCACTTCTGCTAAGGTCCCAAACCTGCCTAAATTCAAGAGGAGGGAACACATAGACACACTTCTCAATGCAAGGAGGATCAAAGTTGCATTAAAGAGCACGAGAGATTGTTATGGCCGTCTTTAATACATGAAATCTACCACACCCTCTACTTGACTGAAATGGTGGAAAAAAGCCGCTAGACCAGAGACCATGAGCAAATAACCAAATACTATGGATTTCTCTATAGGCTTACTGGTACAAGGCCCCAAGTAAAACTCTATAATGGAATTCTAAGCAGCATGTTTAAAATGCTATGCAGGTGAACCAGTGATGGTTTTTATGGGACTCTTTTCTTTCAATCAGGGACTTTTTCTTTATTCTGTACACTCATGCACAGAGCAAAGTATCTCAAGTTATACTAGGTCTCCTCAGGCAGAAAAGTTGTCCATTTTCTTTATATTAAGTAGAAGAAATGGTTTGAGGAAAGTCACACAAGTTAAGAAAAAAGCCCACAGGAGAACACACAGTCTATTGAAACCTGAAGAAATGAATTCTGCTAAGAACTTATTTCATGATAAGTTTTTATCAATTTTTTTACAAATTTCACAATTAGATTAAGATGTGAAACACAAATATTTTGATAATGTGACTAATTGTAACTAATGTATTTTCTCCTCTTGTAAGGGTGATTAACATGGAAAAATCTTTTTCTAACCTATCCTACCTCCAAAGTTATCCAGGATATTTTTTTTTTCTCTTCTATCTAGGACAAGGGTGACAAAATATAAAACATATCCAGGAGCCCAAGAGGTGATGGTAGTAAGTAATGTGGCTGGTGAGAAGCAAGAGCGTTCTTTAGACAAGGAGTATGCTAAGAAGACACATATATAAATATGATATGTGTGTATGTGTAAGATGGGAAGAGAGAATAATCACCTAGCAGTGAGAATTCTGCAAAAAAATGGAATGTACATTCCCATTCTAAAGAGTGTATTAATCATTGAGCTTCAGATAATTGCTGCCTTATTCCCACAAGTAACCCTAATGTTTCCTGGAATATTAAAAATTTTGAAGAAGCTGGAAATTTAGATTTTATCCAAAAAAACCCCAATACTTAAAAAAATTATTGATGAGAACTTCATTTTCTATAAAATACTTTAGCACAGAAGAGGCGTTCCTTCATATTCTGCTATCTTACGGTATAGTACTTTGGGGAAGGCTCAATATTTATTCAGTTTTTGGGGGGAGGGGAAGCTTTGATGTGTGAACCAAGGTCTTAATCATGAAATGCCTTAAAGGTGGGACTGATTGTATATTATTCAATCCCGAATCACTGGCAACCAACACAAAATCTGGCACCAACACAGTCCTAACAAAAGAATGAAAAAAAAAATATCAGACCATTGTTTCAAAGTTAAATGACTTGTGTAACCTTAGTATTCCAAAAGACCAAGGAATGGACTTCAAGCCTGAACTAACCAGGGATAGAAATCACATGAGGTAAATCTTCATTTCTTTATAGTCCCTGATGGAAACATAGCATATAGTCAATTGCCCAGCTGGGTTAAAATAAATCATTTTATTCTAACTTTTGTTTATTTTTGAAAAATTATGTATAAACACATCCTCATTGCAAGAAGATTCAAACAAAAAACTTATCCATGCTCATACATCAAAGTCTCCCTCCTGCTTCTTTACTCCCAATCCCCTTCTCAGAGACAACTGTGGTTTACATTTAGACATGTACTTCTTTTTCTGTGCCCACTTACATGCATTCATGTATGTATCACATTTATACAGTACCCAAACGAATCATTCTATATATTGTTCTGAAATTGGCTCCCCCCGCTTTAAGTGGAAAATTTTTGAATTGGTAAGTGCTGAATTGCTTTCTTTATCTGTGTGTCTTCTTTTGCAAAATTGTGTAATACCTCATATTGCCATATATTTAAAAAAGTGTTTCCTTATGGATAAGTGTTTCTGTCCCTAGTATTACTTTTAATATGAATCTGCAATAACAAATCTTAGATGGGCTATTTAGCATGTGAACATGTTCCTATGGTACATTTCTAGACATGTGTTGTTGATGAAAAGAACTGAATCCTTTAAAATATTGAATTCATCAAATATTAAATTTCACTTGCTAGTACTAACCTGCATTCCTTTTAAATGCTTAACAAATTTAATATTCCACCACAAGTAAATGAGGATATCTGTTTCTTCACATTCTTGCCAACACAAACATTATTGATGCTTATGATTTTTGTTTCCAATTTAACGAATGAGAACTGATAATTTGTTATCAATTTATGTTTCTCTGAATGCCGGTGAATTTAGGTATATGTTCATATATTTTTTGATCATTTGTGTTTTTCTCTTTATATGAATTACTTGTTCATATTTGCCTAATTATCCCTGGGCCCTTTTATTCATATTTATTACATTTTTTATATATTATACATATTTAATCCATGATTTCTTAAATATGTTTAAATTTTTTCTTTCTGCCTATATATTTGGCTTTAAGGTAATTTTTGTCTTTGTAAGTTAAGAATGAAAGAATATGACCTGGTCAAGCAACTTAATCTCTCTGTGCCTTAATTTTCTCAGCTAAAAATGTTAATAACATAATATGGTATTTTGACTGTTGAGCAGATACACATAAATCGGTAGCACTGTACTTGGTACATATTAAGCAGTCAATAAATGTTAACGATTATAATTTTGTGTTAATAACCCTTTAATTGTGGATTTGGTTCTCATATTTTATTTTTGTATCAATGTTCATAAATGAGCCTGACTTATAGCTGTGTTCTGTACTGAGCTTTATGAATTCTATTAGTCTCACAAAATCAACTAAGCAAAGCAATATAATTCATCTGCGTTTTTGTTCTCTTCAAGAAGGCAGCAGGGATTTATTTCTGAAGGTGACTCATTTGGTTTCAGAGGTTCTTAACTCCAATGTCTATTTAAGAAATAATTCGCAACTGGATAAGCACACACAGAGCTCTAATCCAAGTTTTCCAATCAATGATAATGATGAAAGTTCATGTGTCTGAAAGATGATACAAACAAGTTAAAGTTATCATAACTGCACTTCATTCTTCACTATAAACTTTTCTCTCCTGAGTGAGTAGTACATGACTTGTCCAATATAAAGGGTCTTGATGGGTGAGAATTCATTGCCAAAGTCCCACAAATTCAATTCCTATCATTTGTTATCCATTCACAGCCATGCAAACCATGCAGATGGGAAACGAATACAGGCATGTAGCATTATTTGGCCACAAAAAAATCCCAGTGATGTAGACATTAAGATAAATTCCATGATGTATCTTATTTTGATGAAAACACTCACTTGAAAATGAGAAGGTTGATCTATTTCTATGTCAAGGGGAACTCAGAGAAAACAAAATATTTATTCAAACCAGGCAGAAGTCAAGTCACAGAATAGAGCCCTTTTTAAAAAGGGGGCTATATGGAAGCAAATGTTGACCAACTAATAATTCTTTTTTTTTTTTAAGATTTTATTTATTTGACAGAGAGAGACACAGTGAGAGAGGGAACACAAGCAGGGGAGTGGGAGAGGGAGAAGCAGGCTCCCATCAAGCAGCGAGCCCGATGCGGGGCTCGATCCCGGGACCCTGGGATCATGACCTGAGCTGAAAGCAGACACTTAATGACTGAGCCACCCAGGCGCCCCAACAACTAATAATTCTTGATGAATGACATTGCTGATATTGGTGGATGAAAGAAGTAAAAGTAAGGCAAGATGGAGGAAATGACAGTGTGGGAGATAGTATTTGCCGAACACTGATAAAGGGAAATGAGGATGGAGAAGGATTAGAAAATGAGGACAAATAAGATAACTCAAAATCGCAAGGACTTTTATCTTTTAAAATTTTTCTCTAGTCATTCATAGAAATAGACAGCATTTTTTCATTTTGTCTTATATTTCTGTTTTATTCATTACACCAGTCCTTGGAGACTTTCTTCTTTCTGATTAATGTCATTATTCAAAACGTATTTTGGAGAGAAAGATCTTAAACTGAACATAGTGGGAAAATCATGTTTTTTATGTCTCAAAACAGAAACTCCGTATAGAATCAGCATACCACAATGTTCTAATGTTTAAAAAGAGAAAAAGAAAATCCGTTTCTTCCCCTATCTTTGCCAGAAGCTTTAGAATCCCAGACTTTTATATGCTAGGAAATAGAGTCATACCTTTTATCATCTCTTATATACAAATCTCAGAGTGTACATTATTTTTGTCTGAATGTAGACAGTACCATTTACCCACATGGTTGCCTATTCTTCACTATTTAAAAGAAAACAAAAAAATAATACTTGTGTTAAAACAATTGAATGAGTTAAATCAGCATGTTGAGGAGCTATCTTCTCCCTAGGAATGTTTAGTAATGCTGTCTATCAGACAACTTTGTAACTTATGCATTTTTTAATAAGGAAGGCATGGTTCCATACACTGCGTAAGTACTCAAAAAATAATTATGATGAAATTATCTCCCAATGAAATGATAAGATTTAATTATTTAATAAAAGTTAATTATTTTTGTTTTAAACTCTTCTTATTAAGTTATTGAGAGGAAATAAAAATATATTCATTTTTAGACTTTTAACAGTTCATGTTCTATTAAAAGAAAAAGAATTTTTTTTCAGTATTGGAGCACTTCACTTCCAGGTAAGTTATAGTAGATTTCGGAAGTTTCATTCAGTTGATGAATTTTAAAACCTAGATACATTACAATGCTTGTATTTTAAAACATCAAGGGCTGTAAGAAAATGAGGGCTAGTGGAACAGAAGTCCAGAGAGGAGAGACCCAGCAGAGGTGAATGGAAGACCCCAGTCATTTTAGTTCTGGTGGCATTTATTAGGTTTGAGTTAGGAATTGAGATGTGTGGCACATTTCAGGCAGGGGAACCTTCCTAGGGAAGAGAAAACAGCAGATCTTTCACCCGATATGCAGAGCTAGAGTGAGAAAGGGCACAAATGGGGAGACCTCTTATACTGTTGTGCACTTGCTTCTAAAATTTCCAGTTCCTGGAGCTGTACAGAAGACTAAAGAAATAAGCCTAAACATTCCAAATGGCAAAGGAGTGTCCTGGTCTTTATGAAAACACCACGGAGTAGGCAGTGTGCAGGCTAGGAGGTGAAATCCAGACTTGGCCCTGGCAGAAAACTTCATGCCTTAGAAATAGAGGCAACCAAAGATCTTTTTACCAAAACTGTAACCTGATTTGGATTGAGGTCGTCAGCCCCACATTCTTTCTGCCTAACAGAGCACAGTGTTAAACCTGTCTGGCTGAGTATTATATAGTCTGGAGTCTCTGGTTCTTTTTTACACAATCAAAACACTAAACTTAAAAAAATATCAAGGCTATATGACCAGTAACCAACAATTAAAAAAAAAAAATAGACAATAGAACAAGACCCATGAATATTGAAATTAGCAGAAGATTATGAAATATATGAAAATAATTATGAAAAATATGTTCATGGGATAGACCAAAAAATGGGAAAAAGAGGTAAGAGGATGAAAAATTGCAACCCCAAACTGGAACCTATTAAAAATAAGTGGACATTTTTTAATTAAAAAATAAATATCTGAAATTAGGAACTTCATGGGTGAATTTAACAATAGATTGGACATAGCATTATTAGTGAATAGAAAAACAAGTAAAAGAAAAATTCAAAACTGATGCACAGAAAGAGGAATGGAAAAAAGGGTGAGAGACATGTCACACACATTCAATTAGTCTAATAGTTGCATAAACTGAGTCTCAGAGGGAGAAAAGAGAAAGAACATGACAGTAGAAATAGTTAGAGATAATCACCAAAAATTTTCCACAACTGATGAATGACATCAATCCAGACACAAAAGTTAACAGAAGAAGAAATTGAAAATCTAATCTCACATCTGAATCTGAATCAAGAACTTGACTCTGTTATTAAAAACAATCCCAGAAAGAAAGCCCAGACCCACACGGCCTCATAGTGAGTTCTTCCAAATATTCAAGGAAGAAATAATACCGATATTGAACAAATTCAACCAGCAAGTAGGAAAAAGAGGGAACACTTTTCCAGCTCCTTTGTAAGACCCAGGGAAACCCAACACCAAAACTTCACAAGGATATTAAAGGAAAGGAAAATTACCAACTAATTTCTTTCAACCACATAAATGCAGTGCAATCCTAGAAAATCAGACCCAGCAACATATAAATAGGACAATATATCACGAAACGTGTGGTTTATTCCAGGAATATAAGGTCGGTTTAGCATTTGGAAAATGCATGCATATGTTCACCAAAAGACATGTACATGAATATTCATAGCAGCAGTATTCATAAAGCCAACCTGGAAACTATCCAAAGGCTTATCAACAGTTGAATGGATAAATAAATGATGGTATATTCACACAATGCAATACTATATAGCAATGAGAATGAACAAAATATAGCCACTCACAAATATAGTATTGAGGGAAACAAGCCAGAAAGAAAAAAAGTACCTATTTAAGATGCAATTTGCATAAAGTACAAAAAGAGGCAAAGTAATCCATGATGTTAAAAGTCTGGGTAATGGCTCCCCTGGGGTGGAAGAAAGATCATGATTAGAAGGAGGCACGAGGCGGACTTCTGTGTGTTGGTACATTGTGTGTTACATTTGTAAAAACGTATTAAGCTTTACACCAATGCTATATGCACTTTTCTGTATGTATCATAACTTCAATGTCAAATTAAGGGATAAATGTGTTCTACTTGGGAAAAATGTCTCACTTCAGGATTATCTATCTAAAAAAAAAAGGAATTTAGTCCCCCCTTCCACCATTCATCATGTTGGTCATTTTAGTGACAATACTCAAGAAAATAAGAGGTGTGGGATGAAGTATTATTTAAAGTATTGGGACTCTGTTTATGATTCATTTACTTAATCGGGGATTGCATTTGCCTTTCAAAAATGATTATAGGTTTACATTTTCTGCAGGTGGAATTATCCACTCCAGGATGAAACAGAAGATACCCACTGATCAAAAGTAAGAAAATAAAAGATATGGCTGGGAAAAAAATAATCCTCTCTAACAAATCCATTAGAGAAGTAGTTTAACTTTGAACAGCATCATTTACAGAATCAATTTCATAATTTTCTATTTTGGCAGATTTTCAAAGTTTTCAAAATATAGCTAGTTCTGTAATTTAAGTCCCACAGCAGTAGTGCCGAGTTAATTTTCTAATTTCTTAGTATGAGAGTCAATCTGCATAATCAGTTTCTGAAACAATGGTTATATTTCCCCTGTTAAATATCTGCTTAAAGGAGAGTATTCTTTGATCTGTGACTTACAAGGGAGAAAGATAACGAACCTAAATACAATGGGTCCAAATCAACACATTTTTAAAACATTTTTTATTTAAATTCAATTTAGTTAACATATAGTGTGTTATTAGTTTCAGAAGTAGAATTTAGTAATTCATCAGTTGCATATAACACTTGGTGCTCATTATATCAAGTGCCCTCCTTAATTCCCACCACCCAGTTACCTCATCCCCCCCACACCTTCCCTCCAGCAACCCTCAGTTTATTTCCTCTAGATGAAACTAGTGGGTATTATGCTAAGTGAAATAAGTCAGAGAAAGACAAATATCATATGATTTCACTCATATGTGGAATTTAAGAAACAAAACAGATGAACAAAGGGGAAGGGAAGGGAAAGTAAAACAAGTTGAAAAGAGAGAAGGAGGCAAATCAACACATATTTAAGAGCATCTAAGATGCTCTGAGTCCAAGCACTAGCTGTGTGGTAGTTAATATGTTAACAATGGCTACTAGTTTGCAGATAATTAAATTAAAGCAACTTTAAATAGTTGAAATTAATAATGTAAATACAGAATATGTACATAGAAAAGAAAAGATTTATGTTCATAGTATAGAGTTGGGGAGGTGGCTAACTAGGAAATGCATTCATATACATTCCCCAGATAGATAAAGTAGAACTAGCCCTCCTGAAAGAAACAGCTTTTGCAAAGTATTGTGTTTTCATGGAAATGTAAAAAGTATAGTATCAATCAATACAGTTGGCAGTTGGGAATAGATTGTCAGAACACTGGCTTTTGCGTGTCACCTATAGGCAATGGGTCCTTATGTAAGGGTTCCAAGGGCAGAGCCATGATTAGGTCTGCCTCTTAGTGAGAAGACTCAGGCATTAGATTGAAAATAGATCTGAGATGGTGAGGTGCTGAGCAAGAAGAGTGGCCATGGATTCATAGAGGTCGCCCCAAAGGACATGCATAGGAGAATAAACTATTAAGTGAAATTTGGATACAATTCTCAGTCATATTCTGTTTTTTTGTGTGTGTTTGTTGTTTCAATTTGTTTTACTGGTCATTTTAGATGCTCTTAGAGTGATATGCATGAGAAACACCCCCTGCCCCCCCCCCCCACTTATGGAGTCCTAGTTTCAGATCTGGGAGTAAAAGCATCTGGAAATCCTTCCCATATAGCTGTAATATACTTTGTTAAAGTAACATTTCCAATCATCAGTGTTTCTGATGTGCTGTGTAAACGTTCCCATGAGACTTCTGCAAACAACTGTGGACCATTGTGGGTATGCATTTGTAAGTATCCTAAGATACCTACCCATTGACCCATAACTTCTTATCGCATAATAATGGAAGCCGTGTACATGCCCTGAAAGAAACTGACCATTACTCTGTTGGCCCATCACTCTTCCCCACTGGAGGCGTTAGGTAATCTTTCAAAACACCAGTTAACACAAATAATGAAAATTTGCTACATTCTAAGGTAGAGGAGCTGAAACAAATACAAGTTGGGCTTCTATCTTAGAGTATGAGCTCAGTATCCTGAGAAACTAGCACAGAGCTGGTCACATGGTAGAGGGTCAGTACATACTTAATTGAACTGAACTGACTGGAAGAAATTAGTATTTTTCACATATGAGAAGATTTTTTTGTTATACCAACTAGAAGGACCTTAATAGCCTTGATTTCTTCCACAAATTGGCCAAAAGCTAGTCCTGTTCTAATGTTTGTGTCATTGTCTCCCTGAACTTAAGTTATTAAACTCTGATCATTAATTTTCTAAACCTCATGGGGAACAGTGTGGTCACAGTGAAGTAGAATATCATACAGGAGTATGAAAATCAGAATTTTATACTTGAGCTTACCTGTGACTTAGGTTAAGTCACTGGCTTTTCTGTCCCTTATGTTTGCCATTTAGCTGTGTCATTCCCAACTATGAGCTACTTTTCATCTAGGGGTTTCTGTAAAAGGTAATGTGGTTGTTAGTAAGGTCCTCTGTATTTGAGGAAAAGATTTGATATGTAACATGTGATAGCTTATTGTTTTCTTAAATCAGAGTCAAGTGGAAGGTCCTAGTTCAAGAAATCATTAGCAAAATAGTACTCAAAGAGCAAATGTCCAGAGAGTGATATGCACGAGAAACGCCTCCTGCCCCCCCCATTTTTCACACTTACTTTCATGTAGGCAGCAGTGAAAAAACAGCTCTAACAAGAAAACCTCCCTTAAAAATTGTCATTTTTGTAAAACAAGGGGGTTTCATCTAGATTATTAAGAAAGCTATCAGAGAGTTGAGTTTTTGGAAATGATAAACATTAAACACTGAAGATTAATTTCTTTGGTCCATTTTGCATTTTTTCCCTCAAAACCACAGCAAAGATAAGCTTTATAATTTAAATTTTTGTTGAAGTCTTTTTTTACAAAGATATTCTTGTTTCAGATTGCTCTTGAGATATTAGTTTAATTGCATCAAATAATTGAACTGTTTTGCATACACAAATAACATTTTGTTATTTGGCTGGGATGTGGCTTCCATCCTTTGTTGAAAAAAATTAATTATAATCTAACTGAAACAGAGATTAGATATATTAGTGTTAGTTCCAAATGTTAAAATCAAGGCACTATTAATACCTTCTAGATCAAATATTAGTAGGCCTACTAAATATTCATTAATTTTCAGATACCTAATATATCTAGAAATTCATTGCACTGTTTCCCGTCCCTCCCTGTTCCACCACTGTATCCACGGTTGTATTCACTATCAATAACAATGGAGTTTTGGTTGGCTGCCTACTCCTTATGTCATTCTGCAGGACTGGCTGTTGAGCTTCCTTTGCAAAATGCAAGGAAATTAAGAACTCAAGAAAAGAGAAAGGAGTAAGATTTGCCCCAGCTAATAGCATTCTGTGTTGTTGGGTTATATTCTAGAATTGCTGCCTGTCCTCAAATTCTTTTGAGCTAAAATTTGCCAAAGTAGGTAAGACAATGGCTAAACTATTCATTTTATTTGCCACATGGATGTTTGTCTTATTATCTCTAATAACCAACATTATAAATCATCTATGGTACCTAATACAGATCCAGGCACTGGGGCAAAAGTTGCAAAACATTATCAGTGGTGACACAGTGGTGATATGATTAGATGAGCCTATATCATAAAAAGTTTCCAGCAAGAATTTAATACAGTTATCAAGTAGTTCTGGAAAATGAGCATGCACCAAAGGATTTCACACGTTACTGAAAAATGAGTCTGGGGTAGAAATAGTGGTATAAATTGCAGTGTAATGTGATATAACATAAATATGAATTTTACAGTGTATCATTTGACTTTTGGCAGCTGTGACTGAATATTTAAGTGTCCTGTGGGTGCCTGCAAATTGCAAAGCTTCAGAAATGGAATGTGGCAATGTCCTTTTTGTTTAAATATCCTGCCACAATAACTCACCTGCCATCAACAATATGGGCCTGCAGATGAAAAAATGGTAGCATCTGGAAGCCCGTTGATAATGTGTTTTTGGACTTTGGATAAGTTGCTTATTTTGAAGACTGGCTGCCAATATCTCTTCCCACCACCAAGCTGTCAGGAGCATTTGGTAGTCGTGCTTAGCGTGGTGCATTTATGGATATGTTCGCCTGGGTGTTTGAATGATGAGATCACACGCCTGTGTGTCACTTGAATAAGAAAGCTGGAAAACAGTCCCGCCTTGCTAGTGCTCAATAACATTAGTGGTTAGGGGATTTGGGGGGAAAAAAAGGAAAAGAGGGAGGAAGAAGGAAGGGAAGGAGGGAGGAAGATACTGCCTGACTGTGTATCAGACTTCCTTGACTAAAATAAGTCCAGATTATCGTTCTACAGCAGTGTTACACCGTAGAAACAAAGGCAAACCATTTATGTAATGACAAATTTTCTGGTAGTCACATTTAAAAAGTAAAACTGAATGGGTGCAGTTTGTAATAATATATTTTAGTTAATCCATAATTGTATCATTTCAACATGTAATCAATAAAAAACTATCCATGACATATTTTACCTTTCTTTTGTACTGTGTCCAGGATCTGGTATGTATTTTACATTTGAGCACATCTCAGCTCAGGTTAATCACATTTCAAGCACCTAATTGCTACATGTGGCCAGTGACCACTGTACTGGACACTGCAGGTCCAGAGCTCCTTATAAAATCAGGCTAAAGCCAATCCCCAGAGAAGAACACATCACTTCTTAGCTTCTACCCCTGGCCCTATTCTGCTTTTCTCACCTGTTTCTCCCCAAATACATCACTTGTACAAAAATCCTCATTTCAGGCTTTGCTTCGAGGGAAATTGACCTAAGCCAATGCTTAATAAAAGTCTGTGGTTCTTACTTAATCATGACTCCAACAGATTTCTTCTTGATATGACCTCATACTTGCCATAACTCCTGTTTCCTTTGTCTTCAACTTCTACTTATCTCTTTCCATTTCCACTTGTATTAGAGAACATAATGGTGTTCTGTAGAAACCACCATAGTCAGCTGCAGCACCTCTCCCCATCCATTGAAAAGGAGAGACTGAATCACGTGGTAAGGTAACCAACAATGATAACTACGGATTTGGACTTAATTTTCCAATTTGCAACTAACTTCTGTGCAAGGTGTTCATAACACTTCTATCTCTGGAATGGGTTCTGCCTGCTTTTAATTTCTCCAAATGCAATTCCAGGGTCAGTAAGAGTGTTCAGGGTGAGCGATAAATACACTGAGGTAAAAAGTCAAAACAAAAACCCTTTTCAAAAGACTAGTGTCAAAAGGGAGAATGAGATTTTGACAATTCCTTGTGAGATGTATTTGAATATGTCCTTTAGTTTATTCCTTTTTTAATATCACTCACTCATTTCATTAAGAAAAACAACAAGCATTTGGTTCCTCTCATCATTTGGGAATAAAGTAAAAGACCTTATAAGCATTCCTGCTTTTATGTAGCTCAAGCATAGTGATGGGTGGATTGCTAACTGCTCCCAAGATGGCAGAAAATTGGCTAACAAGGGAAAATGTTATGTATCGACAGCATCGACTCAAAGATAACATTGAAGCTGTCTGTCTGTCAAGCAGCTATGCAATTTTGTTTTATTGACTTTTTTTTTGCTTGTTTTTTGTTTGTTTATTTTTAAGACTTGAGCAGAAGCAAACTGGCAAGTTGCAAACCTGCTGATTGGCAAGTGGTAAGAACATTAACGACATTTTAAAATCAGTTCAGTTCAAAAGAAGTCGAAAGTAGAAAGAAAACTCTTCGCAATTTGTGAATTAAGCTTCAAATAGCTCTGCAATTTGTTCTCATTCGTTTGAATTCATGGTGATCTCAAGTGCACTTTTTCTAAGGAATTCTTCAGACTTGGTCATAATAGGAGAAACAGGTTGGTGAATGCAAATCTTTGTTTATTTCATCAGTGAAGATAATCAGTTGAAATAGAGGATAAAAAAAGAATATACAAAAAGAAAAAAGTAAACTATATCAAAGTAAACCAAACTGTTAAGTGAGAGGTAGAATATCATTATGGATGAGTGTCTCAATCCAGTCAATAAAAATGCAATAAACTGGGTAATTTATAAATGACAGAAATTGATTTCTCACAGTTCTGGAGCTGGGGACACCAAAATCAAGGCACCAACAGATCTGGTATCTGGTGAAGGTCTGTTTCCTTGTTTATAAATGGCCAGCAGTTTCCTCCCTGAGTCCTCACCTGGCAGAAGGGTAAAGGGAGCTCTCTGGGGTCTCTTCTATAAGGGTGTTAATCCCATTCATGAGGGCTCTGTTCTCATGACCTAACAATCACCTCACAAAAGCCCCACATCTTAATACCATCACATGGGGGACTAGTTTTCAACATGTGAATTTGGGGGTCGGGTGGGGGCGGGGCACATGTACAAATAGTCAATAGCAACAAATATCAAACTTGGAGTTAGCAGATTGGAGTTATATTCGTAACATCTGACCTTGCTTGAAACACTGAACCTCTTGGAGCCACGGTGTTCATCTGTAAATGGGAGGACTGGACTAAGTGATTATTAAAGTCCCCACCAGTACTACAGTTCTCTGATTCCAAGTTGGCTTGTGCAAAGATGCTTGATGTGGTACTGCTTGTTTTGCCCTAACTGGAGGTATATTCCTGGGTCAGTAGGTACGGTGGAAAGAGTTTTGAGGACAGATAAATTCAAATTTAAATTCTACACCTACCACTTATCTATATGACCTTGAGCAAATTACTGGCTCATCTGAAAACCAGAGATAATACTACCTACTTCCCAGAGTTTTACTGATGTCCTTGAACAATGTCTGGAACAAAATAGGCTTGGGGGAAAAAAAAAAAGATTCCTTTTTTTTTTCAGTTACTGGGAGGCCATTTTCCTGACACGTCTCCCCTGTATGCAAGAAAATAGTTCTCCACAGGAAACCGGCTTCTTCCCCAGCCTGTACAAAGCAGTATGGGTGATAGAGAGGCAACTGGGCCTCAGTCCACTCCCGGAAACAACTTGTGATGCCCCAGGGGATGCCATTCCACATTAACCATCTCCCCAGAAGGCCAAGGGAACCTAAGGGGACCAGGTGGCTGCTCAGGTAAATAATCAGACTGACACAAAGAAATATTTCCTAAGATTCAACTTACGACAAGAGATCTAGAGAAATAATGCAGGGCACTGCGAGAGAACGGGTAGGAGAGAAAGGGAGACTGACCTATGCATCTGTCTGGCTCTTGGCCAGGGCACCAGAGACTTTCAGTAAGCCTGCGTTTTGATCCACTGCAGAAGAAAAGATTTGGGACTTTTCCACATCAAAATTGCAAAAAGAATACTGCTTTATATATCTCATAATGTAAAATAAAGCCACTGGCATTGTAGTTCATCTTCTCTGGCGCTTTCTCAGTGGATAATAAGCACTCCAGGTTGTGATGGTGATATTTTTTTGCATGAGTTTTCTGAATAAATGAAGATATTTCATATGTCAAATCGTCATTATATCTAATATCTCCCGTTTAACGTGTCCAGGAACGTAATTTTTGATTTGAGCAATTTGCATATGCATATTGTCTCATTACCTTAATTCAATACTGTTTGGGAAGATTGATTCCTAAACACATGATGGGAATACAATTACCCTGATGAGCTGTCGTTTAAATTATCAGAAAACTTTCTAAATGTGTTTACATTCTGGATTGTATAAATTAATCATTAAAACAAGAATTAAGGATTTAGCAGAAAGGTTGTATGGCTTCTTAACTAGGTTTTCCTTTTTTTTCCTTTTATACATGTATACCGAGGTGTTCCCTATTAACTGTGAGTTATGTCTAGACTACTAATATACTGGCAGAGAAGGGAAAGGAAAGCAAGAGAAACCCGATATTTAGGAGAATTACATCGAGGCAGAAAGAAGTTGTTATTTAGTATTTATAGGTTTGGTAAAAAATCTAATTTATTTTTTAAGAAAATTACATTTTTACCAAACCTATAAATACTAAATAAAATTTAATAATTTTAGTAAAATTTGTCTGCATGAATAATTCCATTTTATTTTATTTATTTTATGTTTTTTGAAGAACTCCATTTTTTTTATTATTATGTTATGTTAATCACCATACATTACATCATTAGTTTTTGATGTAGTGTTCCATGATTCATTGTTTGTGTATAACACCCAGTGCTCCATGCAGTATGTGCCCTCTTTAATACCCATCACCAGGCTAACCCATCCCCCCCCCCAGAACCCTCAGTTTGTTTCTCAGAGTCCATAGTCTCTCATGGTTCATCTCCCCCTCCGATTTCCCCCCCTTCATTTTTCCCTTCCTGCTAGCTTCTTCTTTTTTTTTTTTTTAACATATAATGTATTATTTGTTTCAGAGGTACAGGTCTGTGATTCAACAGTCTTACACAATTCACAGAACTCCATTTTAAATATGAGTCTTAACTTTGATGTTTCATGTGCATTATAAACTGCATGAGGGTTAATAATCAGTAAGGACTAAAGGAACATGGATAATCTGTCATGCTACACAATCATTCATTCATATATTCATTCATTCAAGAAAACATTTACTGACCACATGCTATGTGCCAGGCATACAGCCAGAAGCCAAGAGTATAGCAATAGTCATGACAGAGCCTGTGTCACCGGGAACCGTCAGCTTAGCAGGACAGAGATAAATGAGCAATTACCATTGACTTTTATGTAGCTCAAAGCTGAAGAGCAAGACCCCTCCAAAAAAGCCATAGCACTCCCGTGGTCATAATTAATATGCCTTTTTCCTCCTACCAACTGTAAGCAGATATTTGGGTTTTACAACCTTCTTATGTTCAGAAAGACATGAATATGCTGTACTCACTGAGATTTGTGCCTTATACAATTTTGTGTTCTAACTAGTGCTGTTTCTATTCTTTAAAAATACTAAGTGAATTCAAAGGAAGAGAGGAAGGGAAGGAATGGGGACGAGAGGAGGAAGAATCATTCTACTATTGCATAGTTGCAATGTATAGACTTTGGAGTCAGAAACATCTAGGATTTAATTCCCTGTCCTCCATTTCTGGTTATGTGACTTTGAAGAGAAATCATTTAAGCTTTCAGAGACTCATTTCCTTTTTCATACTATGAGAGGGGAGATACCTATGTCATAGGTGACCAAAAGGATTAGAAAAGGTATTATGTGCATGAATACTGGCAGGGAATATAATACTGAAATTCCATAGGTGCAGGAGTCCTACACAAAAAAGGTTACAATTCAGCAGCTGTATCAGCATTTGACTGCTTAGACCATAGAACTGACTCAGAATTCCAAAAACCTTCCCCTTGAAAAACCTTCTTGGACCTCTCCTTCAATACAAATTCTACTGAAATTTCAAAGCCCCCCACTTAGCTCCATTCCTTAAGGAAGATGTCCTTTCATACCCCAGCCCTCCTTGAGCTGTTCTCTGAACAACCCCAAACCATCAGCATTTGTAAGATGAATAAATTTATGTGCAGGGCATTTAAGGGGATGAACGTAACAGACGAAACAAAGGCTCTGACCATCTTTGCTAACAGAGTGACATCATTAACCTCTTTAAGTCTTGGTCCTTTCATCTTGAAGCAAGAGTAGAACTCCCTGTGAGTATTCAGTAGACAATGGAATGTCTAACATAAACGTGAGGGCCTACAACATGAATCTTGCAGATCCTGGTTTACTTTCTGTACCAGTTTCCTGAGGCCAACATAACAAATGACTATAAACTGGGTGGCTTAAAACAATGGAAGTTTATCCTATGAC
Organism: Halichoerus grypus; assembly: GCF_964656455.1. NCBI lineage: Eukaryota > Metazoa > Chordata > Mammalia > Carnivora > Phocidae > Halichoerus > Halichoerus grypus. The sequence goes on along the minus strand of NC_135712.1, from coordinate 150,909,562 downwards.
AATTCAGGGGCCAGAAATCCAAAATCAAGATGTCAGCATGGTTGGTTCCATCTGGAGGTTCCGAGGGAGAATCTGTTCCAAGCCTCCCTCCTAGCTTCTGGTGATCACCAGGAATTCTTGACATTCTTGACATAGTTTGTAGCTGCATCACTCCAGTCTCTGTTTCCGTCTTCACATGGCCTTCTCCCTTGGGTGTATCCTCTGGATTTCTGTTTCCAAGTCTCTCTCCCTTCTCTTATAAAGATGCCTGTCATTGGATATTTAGGACTGTAGTATGACCACATTTTAACTTAACTAATTATATCTGCGAAAGCCCTGTTTCCAAATAATGTCACAATCTGGGGCTCCTAGTGGACATGAATTTGGGGGTGGGGCCACTATCCCACTCAGTAGACTTTAAATTTGTTCTGGTGTCCACCCCCGCCATGGCATCTTACATAATGCTGAGTATATAAAAGCTACTGAACAGGTAGTATTTAGGTGATAATGAGCCTGAGCTTTTCTAAGAAAATCCTTGGCTTCATAGCCAAAGACTGTATCTCTTAAGCTTCAAATGTACTGTCTGAAAAATTCACTCTATTGTTCACAAACAACAAAATTATTAGCACAGCAAGACTGAAAGTGCTTTTTAAAACCCATACCCGTATTAGTGATGACTAAGTAATAGCATAAATGCAAGAGGCAGGAACACTTCCTGCTTAAAGCATAGACCAAGGCCAGCGTTTTCCTTATACTGTGAAAATGTGTCTAAAAGCTAGAATTGTACCCACATGCAAGCAGGAATAATTTTTCAAATGAATTAGATCTTTTTACTCTCGTCTCAATACCTACATTTCAGTGATGTGGTGTGTGTTCTTTGCCTGTGGTTTTCTCAGTGTCCTTTCTAAAGTTGGAAGTCGTGAACTAAAAGAGGACTGAGTTAATCCTGGGATCTTTTCTAGCCAAGATAATAGGTCCATCTAGCCTTTTATTTTACCATTACAGTTTCTCTTGTGAGGAGCTTTTGAATGTCCAACCCTTTTTGGGAATTGCAAAGATATGCTTTTGGCAAACTGACCTTTGCAGAAGCGGTTTGGGATTTAACAGTCCTTCTCCCACTTATTTTACAAATCACCACCTCTGGGGTGCCTGGGTGGCTCAGTCCTTAAGTGTCTGCCTTTGGCTCAGCTCATGATCTCAGGGTCCTGGGATCGAGCCCTGGGTCAGGCTCCCTGCTCAGCGGGAAGCCTGCTTCTCCCTCTCCCACTCCCCCTGCTTGTGTTCCCTCTCTCGCTGTCTCTCTCTCTGTCAAAATATAAATAAAATCTTAAAAAAAAATCACTACCTCTATTTCTTAATATTATAGCAGAATATCTTAATATAAGCATTTAAAACAATATACACAGAAAATTACAATATGTTGTGATTAAGGGTGTATTATTGAATAAGGAATTCAGCCTGAAAACTAACTCTAGCAAGGCATCCATGAGTGTTACTCAAATGGAAGGTATACGACCATCTTTGGGGATTGCTGATAGAGTTCATGCTTTTACTTCTGGGATAAAATCTACAGTCCGGGGGTACCTGAGTGGCTCAGTCAGTTGGACATCTACCTTTGGCTCAGGTCATGATCCCAGGGTCCTGGGGTTGAGCCCTGTCTTCTGTCTCCTTGCTCAATCATTTTCTTAAGATTTTATTTATTTATTTGAGAGAGAGAGAGGGAGCAGAGCACTCGTGCAAGAGAGAGAGCACGGGCTGGAGGGAGGGGCAGAGGGAGAGGGAGAAGCAGACTCTCCACTGAGCAGGGAGCCCAGTGCAGGGCCTAATTCCAGGACCCTGGGATCATGATCTGAGCCGAAAGCACCCACTAACCAACTGAGCCACCCAGGCTCCACCCAGGTGCCCCAAATAAATAAAATCTTTAATAAAAACAAAACCAGGGGCCCCTGGGTGGCTCAGTTGTTAAGCATCTGCCTTCAGCTCAGGTCATGATCCCAGAGTCCTGGGATTGAGTTTCACATGGGGCTCCCTGCTCAGCCAGAAGCTTGCTTCTCCCTCTCCCACTCCCTCTGCTTGTGCTCCCTCTATCTCTGTCTTTCCTTCTCTGTCAAATAAATAAATAAAATCTTAATAAATAAATAAATTAATTAATTAATTAAATAAATAAAATAAAAGATTAAAAAAACCCAAAAACTACAGTCCTTGGTATGCCAAGCAAGGGCTTTCAGAATCTATTTTTCCTTTGCTCCTTGCCCGCCTGTCTTTACCTACTATGACTCTGCCATCATTATTCATCCCTGAAAACTAATGAACCCTGAGCATTCTTTGAATATACTAAGCTTCCTGACCTCTATGGCTTTGTGCATACCAATTTTCTTAACTGGAATGTCTTCTTCCCCTTTGGGTTATACGCTATGTGTGGTTAAAGATATATGCGTCCCCAGGGGAAAACAATCTAGAGTACTGTGTCTCTTCTTAAGTACACAAAATTAGGTTAATTATAATTGTTGATTATAAACAAAAGTAGAGTCTTTATTATGTCACTGAATGAGGCAGGTGGCTCCAGAAGTGGAAAGAAGGGAAGGCTTCCAGCTCTGCTCTTCTGCCATATTCACCTGTGTTGGCTGCATCCTCAGGGTGTAGAAGTTCCGGGAGGTGCATCCAGGCATGTCTACTAGAAAAAATTAGTCACTTTTGTCTTGTGGTTCTTTTATAAGAGAGAAAATAAAACTTTCCCAGAGCCTACAGCAAACACCCCGATTCATAGGACTGTGCCTTGTGTTCCTCATTCCTGAACCAGGCATCAGGTTTTCGGGATTCACGTAATCTAATTATTTGAGGTGAATGATGTTGGGGTTTAACCACATTATTATTGTTGAATGCCACAACATCCTGGAAATGAGGACAAAGGCAATTGAAGTTTGTCAGAACCTTTAAATTTCAAAATCCTGGTCCAAGGATACTTTATGATCTTGTGCACCCAGGTCCTCATTGTGAGGGAGAAAACAAAGTCTTCATCCGATGGCCCCACTTACTAATTATATGATATTAATCAATTAATTTTGCTCCTCTGGAAACTTGTGCACTTGTGTTTTTATAAATAATTTTGGTAAGAAATTATGTTTTCTGTGGGTTTTGTGTGTGTTGACTATGATTTTTACAACTGTATCTATGTTAAAATTAAAACTCCAGTGCTATAAAAATATACATAGTAGCTTAAGTAAAGCTGTATAAATATGAGGGAGATAAAATAGTATGTTTAAGATGGGACTGATGAGGTGGTTCAGAAATTCACATCTCTTATTTGCTATCCCTTCAGTCTCCATTCACACTATTTATGGGCTTACAAAGCTGTCACTTGGCCATTGTCCATTATCAGAGATGTACCAAAGATCTTTCTACAGTAATGGAAATGTTCTATTGCTATGTTATCCAATATGGTAGCAACTAGCCAAATGGCCACTGAGCATTTGGGATGTGGCTAGTGTGGCTGAAAAAAGGAATTTTTAATTTTATTTCATCTGAACAAACATATGGCACTAGACCCTACTATATTGGACAGCCAGATCTATAGTCTCAATTCCTACCTTGCCTCTCTTCATACCACTTATAGTTGATTAAGTGGCTTCCACAGTTGCTAAGCCGTTTCATGTCTAATGTACCTTTGTCATCATCTTTTCCTCTCCTGCAATGCCCTTCCCTTTTTATCTACCTGATAAACTTGCTCCTTTTTTAAAATCAAATTGTCATTTCCAATTAACCTATTCATCCTTAATTGTTCTTCCCTTTGAAGTTCCATGATAGTGAGCATCACTATTATACTGTTTAAAATAATTTTAGGTGAAACTATTATGTCACTGCTCATTTTTACTCATCTCAATGTGTTTGCAAATAAACTTAGCTTTTAGGGGTGTATTTTTTATAGTACTATAATTTTCATAAGATTCATTGATATTGTGACAAAGAAATGTCAGTATATGATTATGGGGATTATAAACTTGCTATCTGGGAATCCATGGAGACAGTGGAAATAGCTCTGTGAAATTAATTGATAATATCAAATTCACCTAAGTTAGATTAATGGAAAATAAAAACAAAGGCAAATTGACTGTTGCTATTACAACTATAAGGGGTAACATTTCTAGAGAAGTAGCATGAAACACAGGCCATTAGTAAGAAATACTGTATAAAAATGTTCAATGAGAAATACCCCAAACAATGCTAGACTATCCAGTTGATGCTGAAATATGCTGGGAAGATTACTGAATCCCCAGTATCAGTTTCAACATTAGTTGGTGAGGTAGTTGGTATAATGGAAACCAGGAAAATGTGATTTTCATCTCACCCCTTAGATTTGCAGGCTCTGTGACCTTGGGTGTTAAAAGTTGGAAGACAGTAAGTATCCTTCATACTGAGGAGGCACTTTAAGACCAAAAAAGGATGGAAACCATCCCATACTGTTTACACAGAGTTTTATTCAGAGTAACTTACTGACAAGGGGGAATTGGGCTGGTGAATGATCCACGCAGCTACACGGCTATTCTGCACCCCCATTCTCTGCCAAGTCCCGGCCTTAATCCCCAGCTTTTATGAAGCAAAGGGCATGGTGGTGAGGTCACAGGGTAGTTATCTAAAGTGGTGCCATCTGTGCACTACCTTAGGGAAGATCAGAACAAGCTTTCCCACATTTCAGTCAGAGCATACATTCACCTCCATGAGGCTCAGAACAGGTGGCCCCCAGAGAGGTCCTTGGGCAGGCATGAGCAAGAGGGAGGGCCAAGGGGGAGCCAGCATCGTCTCAACATCCTATGTTGAGAATGTTCCTTAACTATCCTGAAGTTATCCCAACTACAAAATTACCTGGCTCACATACAATCACACGAGGTAATGCATGTGAGATGTATTCTATAAACTGTATAATAAAGGCATTGCCAGTATGGTGATGATGATTGTTATTATTATTATTTCCTGGTCAATCTATTCAATAAGCAGTTTCTGAAAACCTGTCTTTTATCTGTCCTATGTTATCATCTCTTCCAACACATACAATTTAGGAAAGTTTACATTCATGGAAAAGTTCTAGGAAGTGTCCAGATATTCATGTCTAAAAAACAAAGTGTTTAAGATCTAGTAACCTGAAGGACAAATCAAGTTTGATATGACAAATCAATTTGATATGAAAGATAAGTACAGAATTCTACAGCACCTTATATTACTGCTCAATAAACATACTGAAAATTATGTCTGCAATTTCCTCTTCTACCCATATAAAATCTTCAAATCATCTTTGACCACATCATATTATTTCCAAAGCATATTAACTCCATTCCTTTCCCTCTCAGACACTGCTGTAACCCTTTCATTATCCCTCATTCAGATTACAAATTTCTTGATGGGTTTTCGTTCTCCCATGATTGTTCCTTCTGATCTACCCTCCCTGATTTTCCCTGGCTGGAATGCATTTTCCAAGTTCAAATATGTCATCATTTTCCTCCATAGACACTTCCATCACTGCTTAAGGACTATGGATGAACCCAGGTTTCTTAGCTGGTTTATAGGATGCCTTGCCTCATTTGTAAATCCATCTCCACCACTCTCTGACCAATCCGTCCATGTTGTCTGGATAGTGTGGTTTCCCCGTGAACAGAGTTTGTTTGAATATTTCATCGTCAAGACTTAAATGAACTTAATCTCAGTTATACCAAGCTTCTCAAAACAGGACTAATCTATCACTCTTACAGGATTCTCGTTAATGTGATCTTAGTTCTTAATAGTGAGTACTTCCCAGGGGTCTGAACATCCACAAATGACTGCAAAAACCTCTCTGAAATCCTCAGCATGAAAAGGGCTTAAGCTATAATAATAAGAAATAGCACACTTGGTATTTAGGAGCAGAAGGTCCTAATAGGTATCCTTGAATTACCCCTTTACTGGCTGTTCTAGCTAATCATAATTTAAGCCATTAGCGGGCCTCTATGAGATGCCAAGTGATTTCTTTACAAATGTTGCACAGGGGACAGCTAGGGAATTGGTTCAGGATAACTATTCTGCCATTTTTATTCCTGCAAGTATAGGATAAAGCTGTGAATAGCATCACTCCAGGGTTGCAGTGCTCAGGAATTTCAATTAAAAAAGTAATAAGTTAAATTTCACCAAAAATGTTACCCACTGCTCTTCAAGTAGGTACAATAAAATAAATGCAGATTTGGAGTTTTATACCAGACTATATTTAAGACTATACAAAATAAAAGATAGAACTGAATTTTTTTTAGAGCTAGAAAACCTACACTTCTTTTCAAAGGCTTGTAACTTAAAAACTGCTTCTATATTTCAGTCAAAGTTTTCTGAAAGGAATTTTTCTTCCGGCCAGACATTTTACAAGAAAATGTTCAAATGGGGGGGAAAAAAGGAAAAAGAAAAGAAAAAGAAAAAGCTTTTAACAGAAAGTTAATAGGGTGGCCTAAATGGAACCTGAAATGGAAGCATTCACCCCCTTAATGTGACTCTCTGTGGAACTTCAAAAGAAAAGACAGCCTGACAGGCCTTCACTAAATGCAGGAATGAGGGTGGGCTGCAATTGTCATTAGCTGGGATGGTTACTTCATTTCTGAATGTATTTTCTCTACAACTAAAACAGATTATTTAAGCAGCAAAATACTCATTGGCTAGAAAATTAGTATGTTTCTCTGTGGACTTTGTTCTCAGCTCTGTGGAGAGAACAATCATGTTGAATTGTCATTTTTCATCTTAAGGAAAATGTGCTCCTAAGAACACAAGATATTAGAGGCACATTCTTGTACTCTTGAAAAATAACTGATAGTGTGATATTTTCCGTTCTTTTACTAATCTCAGCCATGAAAATGAGAGCTCGGAATGTGAATAGTTGTTCTCTAAATGCCAGAGATTGTCTTTCACATTCATACAAATGAATGTTGGTGGAATATCCACTTGTTGTGTGAACAGTGGCTCTTTGCTTGGTATGAGGTGACACTTGGAATTATTTCATCCTCAATCTTCAATTTGAATTATTTCATCCTCAATCTTGTCCAAAGCCTGAGACATGAAATACTATTATCTACATTATCTAACCTACATTTTCTAACCTCTGGGTTTTTGAATTTAGCTTTAGCTCCATTTATAGTTGAATAGTTTTGTATGGAAACACAAAATACAAAATTTAATAGCCCACTATAGTTGGTTCTCCACTCAGAATAATATTTATCAGCAAGTGATTCACACCCAAATGTCTAATAAGGAATAGATCTAAGCTATTACTGCTATATTCCTGTTTTCATCTAAATTCCTCTGACGAAAAATCCTGGAAGGGGCAAAGCCTGTGTGGGATCCCAGGGCCAGGGAAAGAGCATTCCGTTGATCAGGAGCAGCAAGTGATGGAGGCTCTGTGAGATGGGTCATGGGATAATGAACAGCCAGATCCTCCCTCTGTCCAAAGTACAAGCACAAGGCTAAGACAGGAGAGCTCAAAGCCAGGTGGAGACAGGAAGCAGGCATACATGAAGAGCAGATGATGATCAGAAGAAAGCATAAGCCAATCAACTGATGTTAGCAGAACGGTGTAGGGTATGATACATGGGATGATCTGAAAAGGCACAGAAATGGAACAGACATGAACTTCTTTTTTTTTAAGATTTTATTTATTTGAGAGAGAAAGGGTGGGAGAACACAGAGGAAGAGTGGGAGGGAGAAGCAGATTCCCCACTGAGCAGAGAGCCCGACATAGGGTTCAATCCCAGGATCCTGAGATCATGAACTGAGCCAAAGACAGATGCTTAACTGACTGAGCCACCCAGGCGCCCCCAGACATGGACTTCTTTATTCAAACAGTTGTTTAGAAGAGAAACAACTATACGTGAGTGTCTCAAAGGAGCAAAGATAGATTGAGATATGTATAAGATACCTTTTACTGATAACTATAGTGCCCATGCCACAGAAAGCAATTTTCTAAGGGTAGTTGTGAATGCAAGCTCATTCCACTGATTGCAAACTTGAATTTCATGTGAGCCACTTACTAGCTGTGTGACCTTGGGCAAGGTTGGCTTTTTTTCAAACACCGCTTTGTCTTAGTTTTCTCATTTCCTAAGTGGGAACAAAAGAGTACATCTCACACAGTGATATCATTAATATTAAATGAGTCAATATACATTTAAGTGCTTAAAGCACTGTGATTATGGGTTGTGTTTCCCAGGACATTGCTAGGGTAAGAAGAAAGCTTCAGAGTTGTAATGGCCATGTATGATGAGAGGAATCTGGAAGCTCCCTAAATATAGATCTAGTCCTTCCTGCTTGTCTGCTGTTCTGGCCTTCTACCTGGCATTGCAGGAAAGGGGGCAGGGAGGTGAGCGTGTGCTACAAGAAGGAAATCTCTCATAGCCATGAAGTATTTATATCCCAAAAAACTTCAAGAGGAAGAGTCCTAAAATAAAAATTAAAAAAAAAAAGGTCCACAATGAATATTTTAAAAGCCAAATAAGAATTGAAATTAATTAAAGTTACACACAGTTCAAATCCAGCTCAATACCTGAAAAAATCAAAGGAAGCATTCTCTCTCCTTAGCTTCCTGACAGTAGAATTTGCATGCCCTATTTGGTGAAAAAATAATATTAACTTCAGTCTCCATTGTTTTTGCTTAAACCCAATGTCCAGAATACAACAAAAATGTATGAAACACATAAGAGGTTTGAAAATATGACACAGCAGCAAAAGTAAAAATATACAATAAAAGTAGACCCACACAGATTCTGACATTACAATTTAAAAACAATGTATTGGAAATAAGCATTATAAATCTGGTAAATAAATTATAAGAAAAAATGGACAAAAATTGGTTAGATGATGGAGAATTTCAGCAGAGAAAAATGAAACAGAAAAGTAAATATTTAGAAATATGAATTACATATGTATACATGTAATATATGTATGGTATTGTATACCATACATATAAATATATGAGGAAGAAGAGAGGAATAGTTCAAAACAGATAGCCCAGAAATGGATCAAATATAATCAATTGATTTTTGTAAAAGGAGCAAAGGCAATTCAATAGAGAAAGGATAGTCCTTTTTTTTTTTAAGATTTTATTTATTTATTTGACAGAGAGAGACAGCAAGAGAGGGAACACAAGCAGGGGGAGTGGGAGAGGGAGAAGCAGGCTTCCCGCCGAGCAGGGAGCCCGATGTGGGGCTCGATCCCAGGACCCTGGGATCATGACCTAGCCGAAGGCAGACACTTAATGACTGAGTCACCCAGGTGCCCTGAGAAAGGATAGTCTTTTAAACAAATGATTTTGGAAAACTGTACATCCAAGTGCAGGAAAATTTAATCTAGATACAGACCTTACACTTTTCATGAAAGTTACCTCAAGAAGAATCATAGACCTAAATATAAAATGCAAACCATAAAATTCCTGGGAAATAATATATGAGAAAACCTAGATAACCTCAGTTTTGGCAATAATAGTCTTAGACACAACACCAAAATTAATAAATTGGACTTCATTAAAATTTAAAGCATCTGCTCTTCAAAAGATATGGTTATAAGAAAATAAAAAGACAAGCCACTAACTAGGAGAAAATATTTGCAGAACACATACCTGATAAAGGACTGTTATCCAAAATATGCACACACCTTTAAATCTCAACAATAAGAAAACAAACAACCAGATTAAAAAAATGGGCCAAAGACCTTAATAGAAACATCACCAAATAAGATATGCAGAAGGAAAACAAACATATGAAAAAAGTCCCTCATATCATACGTTATTAGGAAATTGCAGATTAAAAGAACAATGAGAAATCACTACATACCTATTAAAATGGCCAAAATCCAAAACACTGACAACACCAAATGCTAGCAAAGATGTGGAACAACAGGAACTTTGATTGAAAGTGGGGATGCAGCTAAGGTCGAAGAGGTTACTGCCTATGTTCTCCTCTAGGATTTTGATGGATTCCTGTCTCACATTGAGGTCTTTGATGGGTATTAAGGAGGGCACGTATTGCATGGAGCACTGGATGTTATATGAAAACAATGAATCACCGAACACTACATCAAAAACTAATGATGTACTGTATAGGGACTAATATAAGATAATAAAATAAAATAAAATTGAAAAAAAGAAAAAAGTGGAGATTCAATATGGTATAGCTCTTTGGAAGTCTGTTTGGCTGTTTCTAACTAACTAAACATACCTTTACCACATGACCCAGTAATCGTGCTCCTTGGTATTTAACCAAATTAGTTGAAAACCTACATTCACATAAAAACATGCACATGAATATTTATAGATTTATTTATCTTAATTTGTTTAAGTACAGTTGACACATAAACATTAGTGTCAGGTGTATAAAGGTGACTCAGCACCTCTGTATGTTATGCTGTGCTTGCCACAGGTGTAGCTATGGTCTGTTACCATGCAACACTATTACAATATCATTGACTATATTCCTTATGTTGTACCTTTTATTCTCATGACTTATTCATTCCATAACTGAAAGTCCATATCTCCCACTCCCCTTCACCCACTTTGCCGATCCCTCAACCCCCTTCCCTCTGGCAACCATCAGTTTGTTCTCTGTGTTTATAGGTCTGATTCTACTTTTTGTTTGTTTATTTATCTTTTTGGTTTTAGATTAGCAGCTTTATTTGTAACTGATCAATACTGGAAAAAATAAAAATGTTTTTCAGTAAAATAAGTGAATGGATAAATGAACTGTAGTATAGCCATACAATGAGATGTTATTCAGTAATAAAGCAAAATGAGCTATCAATCCATGAAAAGACAGGGAGGAAGTTCAAAGGCGTATTGCTAAGTTAAAGAAGCCAATCTGAAAGACTACATACCATATGATTCCAGCTATATGACATTTTGGAAAAAGAAAGACTATACAGACATAAAAAGATCAGTGGTTGTCAGGGCTTCTGGAGGAGGAAGAGAGGGATAAATAGGTGAGCACAGGGAATTTTTAGTACAATGAAACTATTCTGTGTGCTACTGTGATGATTGGTGCATCTCATTTTATATTTGTTAGCCTATAGGATATATAACACAAGGAGTGAACCCTGATATAAACTATAGAATTTTAGCTAATGATGCATAAATATTGGTTCATTAATTGTGACAAATGACCACACAAATGTTAATAAGAGGGAAACTAGAGAGTAGGCTCATAGGGCATATAAAAACCCTATTTGCAGGGGCGCCTGGGTGGCTCAGCCAGTTAAGCATCTGACTCTTGATTTCGGCTCACGTCATGATCTCAGGTTGTGAGATTGAGCCCCACATTGGGCTCTGCATTGGGCATGGAGCCTGCCTAAGATTCTCTCTCTCCCTCTCCCCCTCTTTCTGTCTCTCCCCCACTCTCATAAAAAAAAAAAAAAAAAAAGAAAACAAAACAAGACCAAAAACATATTTACTCTCTAAATTTTATGTAAATCTAAAACTTCCCCCTAAAATAAAGTCTGTTGATTATAAATAAATAAATGTGTAGAAATTCTACAGCTGAAAAATTAATATCTGTTGTTAAGAATTTATTGGATGTGCAAAATAGAAGCAATAAAATACAATTGGTGAAACTCAAAAAAAAAAAAAGTCCACTATAAACTATCCAAACTGAAGACAGGTTTGGAAAATAATGAAGAAGAAGACAATAGGATAACAGAGAATGATTTCAAATGGTTTAATATACAATTAATTGAATTGCCAGAATATTGGAAAGAGAGAGGATGAAGCAGATGATATTTTTAAGAAAGCAATTGCTGAGACTTTCCAAAACTGGTGAAGAACATTGGCCCTCATATATAAGAAACTTAATGAGCCCCAATCAAAATAAATTAGAAGAAAATTTCACCTTGAGCATCCTAATTAAACCACTGAAAACCAAAGATAAAATGAAATTCTGAAAAGTAACCAAATTTTTTCCCTACAGGTTTTTTTATTTTTTATTTTATTTTATTTTATTTTGTTTTGTTTTGTTTTGAATTTTGGAGAGTTTCCAGTCTGGGGCTTTTATTAATAAAACTGCTATAAACATTTGTGTACAAGGGCCTGTATGAAAACAGACTTAATTTCTATGGAATAAATGTCCAAGAGTACAACTGCTGGGTCTTATAGTTAATCCATTTCTAGTCTTGAAAATAATTGCCCAACTAGTGTTCAGCATGGACACTACATTTGCTCTTGCAATATATGAGTAATGCAGTTTCTCCACATCCTTGCCACCTTTTGGTATTATTGCTATTTTTTATTTTAGCCATTTTGATAAATGTGTCATGATATCTCATTGCAGTTTTAACTTTAATTTTTCTAATCGTTAATGATGTTGAACATCTTTTCACTAGCTTATTTGGCATCTGCATATCCTCTTTGGTGAAATGACTCTTTATGGTCTTTTGCCCATTTTCTAATTAGATTGTTTGTCTTCTTAATGTTGGGTTTGGAGAATTTAATACATTTTGGATATTAGATCTCTGCTGGGTATGTGACTCAGAGATATTTTCTCCCAGTCTGCTATTTGTCTTTGCATCCTTTTCACAGTATCATTCACAGAGCAAAAGTTTTAAATTTTGATGAGGTACAATTTATTATTATTATTTTTTTTTTATGGATCATGCTTTTGGTGTCAAGTCTAAAAACTCTTTGCCTAGTTCTAAGGCTTGAATTTTTTTTTTTCCTATATTCTTCTTTAGAACTTTTATAATTTACATTTTAAGTCCATGGTTTATCTTGAGTTAATTTTTGTGGGAGGTGTGAGGTTTAGATCAAGGCTTTGTTTTGATTTTGGTTTTGGTCTTGGGGTTTTTGGTTTTGTTTTTGGGTTATTTTTGTGTTGTTGTTGTTGTTTCTTTAAGCTGATCATATATCTGGAAAAGTTACTGAACTCAGTTATTAGTAGTAATAGCTCATTGTTGATTCTAGCACTTTTTCTATGTAACATTATAGTCTACAATAAGAAGACTTATTTAAAATTAGGGGTTTTTTTAGGGCACCTGGGTGGCTCAGTCGTTAAGCGTCTGCCTTCAGCTCAGGTCATGATCCCAGGGTCCTGGGATCTAGCCCCGCATTGGGGCTCCCTACTCAGCAGGGAGTCTCTTTCTCGCTCTCCTCCCCACTTGTGCTCTCTCTCACTATCTCTGTCTCTCTCTCTGAAATAAATAAAATCTAAAAAAAAAAAATTTAAATCAGTTTTTTTTTTTTAATTTAAAACAGCTTCAGTATAGTGGTATAATCAAAAGCAACAGCTGACTTTCTATCAGAAACACTGGAAACTAGAGTCAATGAATTGACATTTAAAAAATATTGAAAGTAAAAACACCAACAATCTAGAGTTGTTTAACCAGTAAAATTACACTTCAAAAAAATTAACAATATCAGGAATAAAAATGGAGTGCTCTTCAATTCCCATGAGAATTACATGGGTAATATGAGGATATTTGAAAAAAGTCTTAGGCCAAGAAATCCTTCAATTTAGATGAAACAGATAAATTTTTTGAAAGACACAAATTACCAAAACTGACGTAAAAATAGAATATCTGAGTTCCTCTATATCTATTGAATCTAGTAAAATAAATAGGTAGTTAAGTTTCCCCAAAGAAACATAAGCAGAGTTTACTTCACAGGTGAATTAAATCAAACATTTATAGAAAGAATACCAATATTACAGTGACTTATTTAGAAATTAGTGGAAAAAGAAATACTTTTTAACTCATAAGGCCAGCATTACTTTGATACTAAATCCAGAAAAATACATAACAGGAGTAGAAAACTATAGATCACTATCCCTTTTGATCACAGATATAAGAATCCTTGACAAATATGTGCAAATCAATTTCAGCAACATGTAAGCAGGAAAATGCATCAAGGTCAGGTCAAATTTATCCCAAGGATCCAAGTCATTTAAAGTCAATTAATGCAATTTACTATATATACAAAATAAGGGAGAAAAAAATATATGATCATCTCAATAAAGACAAAACATCACAAAATTTTAAATCCATTCATGGTAAAATTTTGAGCTAATTAGCCATATGGGAGTTTTTATAGCATGGAAATCAAATGCTACAAATTTTTTTTTTTTTTTTCCTGTCTCTGAAGAGCTGGTTGTTAAACATCTACTGGCACACCACTGATCATACAGTCTTATGCAGAAGGAGAAAATCCAGACTGAAGACACAGTAGAGAGAACAACACTCACAAGCTTTCTTTAATTAAGAAAGGTTCAGGGGCACCTGGGTGGCTCAGTCACTTAAGCATTTGCCTTTGGCTCAGATCATGATCCAGGGGTCCTGGGATCGAGTCCCACCCCCCACAGCCTGGGGCTCCCTGCTCAGTGGGGAGTCGGCTTCCCCCCTCCTCCTCCTCTCCCCTCCCCTGTTCCCCATCCCCCTTCTCCCCCTCCCCCTTTTCCCCCTCCACTCCCCTTGCTCATAGGCTCTCTCTCTCTCAAATAAATAAATAAAATCTAAACAACAACAACAAAAGGTTCAAAGTAAATTTACTTTGGCCAGTTATGCAGCTCCAATTTATGCTAATTAAGAACAGGTATTTACTTCAAACATAGGTGTTTATGTTTTTAAAGCTTGTTATGTGTTATATTTCTTTGCTAATGCCTATCAATTTTTGTGAGGCATGATAATTATGAGGCATACAAATAGGCAGGCTGAGCAATTCTTACTAACCCAAATTGATTAAGCAGGAGTAAATTAGAACTCTGGAGTTTGATCCATGTTATCTGTGTCAAATTTCCATATTTCTGTCTCCCCTTGTGGCACACAATGAAGAGTAAGGAATGAAAGCTAAAATAAAAAGAAGACCAAGCAGTACATAGTCTCTTTCTTGATTCCTTGTTCTCCATATATATAATAAGGAAGGATTAAAAATTAGCTCATTCAAGCAAAAATAAACTATTGGGACTACATCAAAATAAAAAGCTTCTGCACAGCAAAGGAAACAATCAATAAAACTAAGTCAACCTACAGAATGAGAGAAGATATTTGCAAATGACATGTTTGATAACATGTCCAATGTATCCAAATATATATGTATCCAATGTATGTATGCATTCAATGTATCCAAAATATATAAAGAATTTATAAAACCCATCACCCAAAAAACAAATAATCCAATTAAAAAATGGGCAGAAGACATGAACAGACATTTCTCCAAAGAAGATATCCAGATGGCAAACAGACACATGAAAAGATGTTCATTATCACTTACAAATCCAAACTACAATGAGATATCACCTCACACCTGTCAGAATGGCTAAAATCAACAACACAAGAAACAAGAGGTATTGGCGAGGATGTGGAGAAAAAGGAACCCTCGTGCACTATTGGTAGGAATGCAAACTGGGGCAGCCACTCTGGAAAACAGTATGGAGGTTCCTCAAAGAGTTGAAAATAGAACTACTTTGTGATCCAGCAATCACACTGCTGTTTATATACCCAAAGAATACAAAAACACTAATTCAAAGGGACACATGCACCCCTATTTTTATAGCAGCATTATTTACAATAGTTAAGATATGGAAGCATCCCAAGTGTCCATCAGCTAATGAATAGATAAAGAAGAGGTGTTTTATATATATATATATATATATATATGTGCTGATATATATGTGCTGATGTATATATGCTTGATTTATATATCATGGAATATTATTCAGCCATAAAAAAAGAATGAAATCTTGCCATTTGCTATGATGTGGATGGGGCTAGAGAGCATTATACTAAGCAAGATAAGTCAGAGAAAGACAAATACCATATGATTTCACTTATATGTGGAATTTAGGAAACAAAACAAACAAAGGGGAAAAAAGAGAAAGAGACAAATCAAGAAAGAGACTCTTAACCATAGAGAGCAGACTGATAGTTACCAGAGAGGAGGCGGGTGGGGGGATGGGTTAAATAAGGGATGGGAATTAAGGAGCACTCGTCTCGTGATGAGCAGAGGGTGCTCTATGGAGGTGTTGAATCACTTTATTGTATACCTAAAATTAACACTATATGTCAACTGATATTAAAAACTTAAACAAGTAAAATAAAACGATTTTTTAAAAAAACAGTTCATTCACTTCTCTTTGTATAGCTCATTTAGTAAAGAGAGAAATTGATATAACACAAAACTTCCTTTGGTGTTTTACTTCTTAGCCGCCTCATGGAGCTTTATTTCTCATACTTCCATTCAGAGTTTTTAAAATGTATCTCTTTCTTTGTCTCTTGCATTTGTCATCTTTGCAATATTTTTAGCCAGAATTATTAACTAAAAAAAGCAGTGACAGATGTCTCACTAGGCATGCTGGGGTTAGGTTCAGACAGGAGAAAACAGTGCAGTTCAATAATGCTCTTCCTTTGAGTACCTCTTACTGAGCAAGAGATCCTTTAGCCCTCCAGAGGGTTCTTTCTCCAAACTCCAAATTGACTGCAAGGAAAGCCAAGGCACCAACATCACAAAAAAAGAAAATACATTTATGGGGACACTTACCCCATAAATGTACATTCGTAGTTTTTTTCCTGCTTAGAAAGGTAGCCTAGCGTATTGGAACGCTGTGGATGTTGGGCCCTCAAAAAGCCAGCCTTTTATCACAGCACTGCCTCTTGCTAGCTGCAAGTCTTTTAATGTCTCTGAGCATCAATTTTCTTTCCTATAACAGGGATGGCAATACCCACCTCAGAAGTCATTATGGGATTAAATGGAATCCTAATAAGCACTTGACACATAGAAAATGCTTGTGAGCCATTGCTTAGGTTGTTAGAATTATTGCAAAAATTGTCATTGCTATAGGAAATAAAAGTTGTCATTGCTAAGATTCACCTATCTTTGGTAATAGCTAGGCTTCAGTCAAGCAGGAATTATGTAGTAAGATTACCTTTGAAATTGGGAAGGGGCTGATGGGTATTGAGTTTACATAGTCATTTGAAAGCTTTGGTGCCTTAAGAATCTTTTGGGATACTTGGTAAAAATACAGGTTCCCATGTTGCAGCCATAGAGCTTTTGATTCAGCAGCTCTGCTGTGGAACTTGAGGGTCTGCACCGTAACAAGCAATCTTACCATTCTCCTGCAGGGCATTCCAGGAACAAATTGGGGACAAATACTGATTAGTTTGTACGATGGGGCATGCAGTCTACATTTGTTATCTCATTTAATCTTGAGGGTTCAAATTGAAAAAAAATGAAGCTGTTAGATTTTGGATGTATTTAAATATATCCATAACAGAGCGTGTGTTCCAAACCATTGCTTAACCTGTTCATAGCAGGTCTATGCATGGTGTGAGGCCTGCCAGGCCCTTGGTGGAGAGTCACTCATCAATTTATGTTTGCTTAATTTGGGTCCTCTTGAGCCATCCCATCCTCCAGGGGCTCATGGCTGATTACCTAGGGGATAGGGAAGTACAGAGCAGGCTTGCCTAGCAGATGACCTGTGCAGGCCCACAGGGCTCTGCACTAAGAAGAGCCCTATACTTGCCTTAATGCTCTGCTATAATTGGACATTTTCAATAATTTTGGAAGAGAGCGTTTCTCATCTTCTTTGACACTGAGTCCCACAAATATGTCTCACGTGAGGAAGTTTGGTCGTATCAAGGCCTTAGAGAGCAAATAAAGTAAAAGTCTAAGATATGGATTTATTTGCCCCAAATCACACTGATCAAAATAAGAGAGCCAGGATTCAGGTTGGTGTTTAGCCAAGAGATCCTTATTTTACAAGTAACTGCAGAAGTCACCCAAGAAAGGTCCGCATCCACGAGAGGCCCACCGGCAGCACCACAATTAAAGAGCCCCAGTGGAAGATCATTGTTTAAGTCCTAGTGACTTGTCCTGGAGCAACGCAGACAGCAGCCCCGGGCCCTCCTTCCTGACTTACTCCTGCTCCAATCCGTCCTACTGCGGCTTGAAGCCCGTTTCCCTGGGCTGCTGGTGCAAGAGAGAAAAAGATAACCAACCAGATTCCTTCTTTTGCACCCTCATTTTCAACTTAAATATGCTCACTAATTTTTGTCTTACTCATATTTTAATTAAAGGAAAACAACAACAACAACAACACAGACACACACAAATGTTTTCTTCCTTTTCGTCTGTTCCATTTTCCTCCTTTGTTTTACATTGGACCTGTAAAACATGCAGGATAAGCTCTGTCTTTCTCTCCTCCCTTCATCTTCAATGGCATTTCCCAAGGGTGGTTTTTTTTTTTTTTTTTACCAAAGCAGTAGAAAACTTTATTTTTTTTTAATTGGAACTACATTTTATTTATTTATTTATTTATTTTATTATGTTATATTAATCACCATACATTACATCATTGCTTTTTGATGTAGTGTCCCATGATTCATTATTTGCGTGTAACACCCAGTGCTCCATGCGGTACGTGCCCTCTAATACCCATCACCAGGCTAACCCATCCCCCCACCCCCTCCCCTCTAGAACCCTCAGTTTGTTTCTCAGAGTCCATAGTCTCTCATGGTTCGTCTCCCCCTCCGATTTCCCCCCCTTCATTTTTCCCTTCCTACTATCTTCTTCTTTTTTCTAACATATAATGGATTATTTGTTTCAGAGGTACAGTTCTGTGTTTTTAAAGTGATGATGAAAATGTAACACAGGGAATACCCAAGAAGAGGAAAGAAATGCTAAGAGATTAAGAACTGTTTTACAGTTTTCCCAGTGATCTGTATCTGAAACAAAAGCATTTGGCTTTGTTTCATTTATAATAGAACTAAACTAACTCAGTAACACCTGCAACTTTCAAGCCCCAAATATGTGTCCCCACAAACCAGAAGTACAGTCTGGGCGTTACAGACAAAACAAGAGGCTAAACATAGGAGGTAGTGCAGTGTGGAACGGGCCACAAGGAATTTGCAGGCAGGCAAAATCAAGTTTGTCTTCCAGAGGAAGCATTTGAGAAATGTGTCACTTGGGAATAATTTTGAGCTTCTGTCAGTCTGGGTTTCTTCATTCCTGAAATGGCAATTGCATTAGATACATCAGAAGGTAGATGCTAATTTTAAATAAAAATGGATTGGGAGCAGACAGACTAGGGTTAATTACCCTTCCTGGGAAATATCCGTCTCATAGAAGTGCCCCTGCTTCTTGGCTTGTTTCCATCATGAGGGATGGTAGAAGGACTGACAGCAAAATGGAGGAAGCAAGCAGGGTTGAGAACAGAGCAAAAAACCAACATAGGTGAGAAAATCAGTAGAATAAGGGAATTTGAGCTGGCCACCAAATGAGGATGAAGCCAGAGCAGATATGAAAAGCTAGAGGAGCAGTGTCAGGAAGATTCCAAGAGCCCACACATCTCTCCTGTAGGGAGACATCAAGAGCCCAGGTTATTTGTCGAAGGGCAAGCTTTGCCCTCACTCTCAGATTCTGGTACTTTGGAAATTTCTGGAGTCTTTTGCAGTTGTATATAAACATTATTTAATTATAAAGAAATATGTAAAGAAGAAATAGAAACATCTAAGGGAAGAGTAGGACAGCTGTGACCTTTGATGACATTCTTCCTGGGGACATATTCCAAGATAGTACTTCCTAAACTGTAGTGTGCCTAGAATCCCATGGGGAAGTTTGTTAAGATTAATTGTGAGACACACCTCCAGAGTTTCTGATTCAGTAGAACTGGGGTAGGTCCTGAAAATTAATATTTCCAGTGGGTTCCCAGGTGATGCTGATGGGGCTAGTCCAGGGACACTTTGAGAACCGTTGCTTGAGGAAATTAGTTTAACTACAATTGGAAACTCTTACTAAGGCCTCCAAAATTAGCATATTGGTGGTGATGTCTTATCTGCAAGTTTCCTATTTTTTTTAATTTTTTAAAAATTTATTTATTTGACAGAGAGAGAGAGAAGCAGCAGAGGAAGAGGGAGAAGCAGACTCCCCGCTGAGCAAGGAGCCAGATGTGGGGCTGGAACCCAGGACCCTGTGATCATGACCTGAGCCAAAGGCAGAAGCTTAACTGACTGAGCCACCCAGGCACCCTCCAAGTTTCCTATTTTCAATGTCCAGCACACAGTGCCATCAAAATTTACTGGTCCCCAAAAATGAAGTCCTAAAGTAGGCATTCATCTTCTAAATTGGAAATCTTTCTTTGTATGTCTTCAATGTTTGATTTTTCCCCACTTCAGAGGCCTACTTTGTTATACTTTCAGTAACAGTTGCTTACAGAAAAAAGGGTTAAAATCCTTACATGGGAATATAACCTTTTAAAAACCATTACAGAACCCAACTGAGCTTCTGAAATGTGCATTAGGAGGACAGATGTGGAAGAGGCATTTTGGGGAAATCTCCAAGTCTGCAATTTGCAGATCCTTTTAACCACCTCCATTGTCCCGAAGATCTCAAGCTTTCATTCTTACAGACAAAGTTGTATTTCCAGGGTTTTCCCTTTAGTTGCCTAGGATTCCAAGATGCCAACACATGAACCCCTGTTTATTTTTTTTACTCTTTTTATTTCTAATTCCTTGGAGCTGTACTCAAGAGTTAGCTCCAAGCAGTTAGTCTGCTGCAGATGTGTGAGAGCATGGTGAACAGACCCTGACCATCCTCAAAAAAGAAAAAAATAGCATTCATGTGACATTAAGAATAAAATCAAAGTGGAAGCATATAACAAGAGAGTGATATCCTGAGTCAGGTATTTAATCCTTTCTGATATTTGCCTCTCACCCCAGTAGGTAAAGACAGCAGGCTTATGTAGGAATGGCTTGCTTACAGTTTGGAGCCATATAGGCATTCGGCTACATCAGATAGATAACTAGAAGAAAACAAAAATCACGAGTCTACTTTTTGTGGTTCTACTGAATGGAATATAAGGTTCAGCAGCAGTTTAAGAAAAAAGACATTTGGTTGAGGATGTCTACCCATGTGACCAATTTATGAATAACTCACCAAGTGGCCTCCACCTCTTTTGTTCCTGTGGGGTTATAGCTATCCCTATTTAATGGCTTCAAAATGAAAACTGAGCCTGGGTGGCTCAGTCGATAAGCGTCTACCTTCGGCTCAAGTCATGATCCAAGGTCCTGGGATCAAGTCCCGCATCAGGCTCCCTGCTCAGTGGGGAGTCTGCTTCTCCCTCTCCCTCTGCCCCTGCCCCTGCTCGTGTGTGCATACTTTCTCTCTCTCTCAAATAAAAAAAAATCTTTAAAAAAATTTAAAAAATTGAAAATATTTAACTTAAAATAACATTAATAAATCCATTAAATTTTAACAGAAACGACACATTAAAAAATAACTATATTTCCCCAAACCAAAATGAATTAAGAAGAAAGCATAGTTTTACCTTTTACAAATATCTCTAATTTCTGACTTAATAGAAAACAACTGGTTTCTCATACTGCCTCTGCATGAAATGAATTTTGTGCCCTTTTGTTTTGGTTAAAGTAAGTGAAAAAAAAAAATTGGCCTCACACATATATGCAGTTGGAAAAGGGAGGGTGATTTTCAGAGCCTTTTCAGATAAATATGGATATTCTTCTTTGAGACTACGCCTACTCTTCACAAGTGCTCATTTTGTAAATGTTAGTTAAAATGTAGAACCTGAAACCATATCAATGAAATTTTTCATACCATTATATTAAAACTCATTGGTCTATCTTGCATGTTAAATAGATATTTTACTCATGCATGATTTCATAACCCAATACACACACACACACACACACACACACACACAGGTTATACCAAGGAAATGCTGAACAGAAAAAAGTGAAGCCGTATTAACATTAGCCAAAACTGACATGAGGCAAGTAGGATAAAGGATCTGAAGAGAAATCATTCTTCTTCAATATTTAGGGTCTCAGCAACATATCTTTTATATCAATAAAGCAAAAACTGTGATAATAATAGGGTAATTCCATGTCCCTCTCTCAGAAGTTGGTAGATCAGAAAATAAAGAAAAAAGAAAAACATAAAGGTAGAGGAAATTTGAACACTAAAATGAACAAGTCTTATTTCATAGATGTGATAGGAATAAAAGAAGGATGAAGGAAGGAAAGAATCTTTGAATCTAGTAAATATAGAATGCTAATTCTTAGCAAATGTGCTTAGCAAGTACATGTTGATGTAAGAAAGATGTTAGGGTTCAGAACCCATGGCCATGAAAGAATTCTTGAGTCTTCTTTGGTGCAAAATGTGGTTTTATTAAAACACAGGGACAGGACCCGTGGGCAGAAAGAGCTGCACTGGGGTCATGAGGAGTGGTCAATTACATACTTTCAAGTTGGAAGGCGTTAGGGATAGCTAAGTCTCTAAGGAATTTTGGAAGCAAGGTTTCCAGGACCTTGAAGGGGCTAGCTGTTGTTGGGAAAAAGTCACTTATTACCATCTAATAAAACCTGAGTCATGAGACCCTTCAGATGTGTATCAGGGGGTCATTTGCTTGGGGGATGATTGCCAACATGTATCTTGGGGGGTAGAGATAAAAGAAGTTTCCAAAGGAATTTTTATATGTTAATGTAGACTTAGAGGATCCTGGGGGTTGGGCTAAGATTGCCTTTTGCCCTTAGTAAAGTATTAGCATTGAGGCAGCTGAGTCCCTAGAGAAAGGTCATTCTGCTTGTTTCAAGGACTTGTGAATGGGCTGTAAGTAGTAAGGAAACTTTTCTTTTGCCTTTGTTTCCCACATCACATGTGATATTATATGATGTGATATTAAGCTGCAAAGAAAAACTTCACAAGTTACCAAAAGCAGAAATCATAGATGCCATGCTCCTGACCATGATGCAAAAATGAACAAACAGATACAAAAAGTAGAGCTCCCAAGTATCTATCCACTGAATGTTTAAATTATTGTCCCTGGTAACACAAAATGTAGCCAGAAGTGATCAGAGAAAATATAACAGGCAAACTACATGAATTTTAATGTAAACCATCCCTGGAGATTAAGATGGAAAGTGTGTGTTTGTTTCCAACCTCCTGCAAAATGGAATTTATCTTTATAATAATGATTTTACAAAATCAAAAAATTGAACACAAAACAATTAGTGGCAAATGACAGAAGCTTAATCAATTAAAAAAAGGTGGGGGGGGGATTTTGATTTGCCATACACAAGTGTCCATTGAGTGGATTTAGTTGAGACAGGAATGAGTCCAAGTTCTTCAAGTGATGTCCTCACATTTTGTCTCTTCTTCGTCTTTGGGTTCTGGTTTATACTGTGTGGTCTTTTTCAAATGTTGATTTTGTGCTTGTTGGCAAAAACTACGGTAAGCATTTCCAGATCTGCATCTTATTAGTTTAGCAATTGCAGGTAAAAGTGAATTTCTCTTTCCTAATAATTTTAGCAAAACATCTGAGTAAGAATCTCATCCCTAATGTTGAAACGCCCTACAATAGCAAAGTGAAGTGTTTGTGGGAAGAGTGTGAATTTGTCATTTCAACTGATGGCAAGAATACGATTGGTGATTTTTAAAAATGCTCATCTGGAAAGCTAGATTTTACCCTAGGAATAAGAGGAAAACTCCAAAATTTGATTAAGCCCACAAAGAGAAAACAACAATGAAGCTTTAAATAAGCATAAAATAAGATTGAAATGAAATATGACATACACATTATGGGATGGTAAAGTGTGAAAATATAAAGATGTCAATCGCTGTCAAATTCATCATGATTGAAATCCCAAAAGAATTTTTAAAGATTCTTGGCCAGGATATTTTAAAATTTATCTGCTCCCACCAGAAAAAAAAAAGTGAAGGAAAAGTTAAGAAAATGTTTATGAAATTATGAGAAGATCTTTGTTGGTATGCAGAAAAAAATACTCTAAAGCAATAATAATTAGTCCACCATAATACTAGCATGAGAATTTATAAGTAACTGCCAGATTCAATGGAGAAAGACCCATGAATAACTAACTGGAAATGATCTTTATGATAAATTTCACACTTTAAATCATTGGGGTCAAAATAGACTCTTTAATAAATTAATGTGTTGATACACTATTCGTATTCTTTTGGGGGAAACACTTAGATTTCTTTTCTCACCCTGCAAACTAGATTTTTCCATGTCAGCAGGTATATTCTTGTATGTTCCTATTTTTATCCATATTTATAAAAGCACAGATTACTTTATCTTCATAAAAATGATTAAAGACCAAAGAAAAGGAAAGAAGGAATTAAAAAGAAAGAGAGAGGGGAGGGAATGAGTAAGGGAGGGAGGGATGCAGGAAGACAGGCAGGGGAGCTCTGTCCCTGATGGGAATTAGGTTGCAGGGAGAGGTCACAGCTGGTCCAGCAGGTAAAGCATGATTAGCACCAAGCTCTGGAGAATTGAAGAGGTGATATAGAACTTTGTGACTGTGTAGGGAGGGAGAAGTTGAGAATAACTCTGAGGTACCTCAATTTCT
Source organism: Halichoerus grypus (assembly GCF_964656455.1). NCBI lineage: Eukaryota > Metazoa > Chordata > Mammalia > Carnivora > Phocidae > Halichoerus > Halichoerus grypus. The sequence continues at coordinate 150,885,241 of NC_135712.1, read as the reverse complement.
TTCCTTTTTTGTGATTTTCAAAGCTGAAGAAGTCAGATTTTAAAATTTAACATCCAAATAAAATTTTTATCCAAGAAATTCTAGAATTTTATATTCCCAAACCTACAATTTTTATAATGCTTTAAATCTAAAAAGAGATTATGGTAGATAATCTTCTCTAGAGGAGATGAGTTTGGGTTGGGGGTGGGAAATAAATGAAATATATTTGGTTTTTGCCAGTTAATTGGCAACCACTTTAACTTGAATTAGAAATACATCTCATTGGGGCGCCTGGGTGGCTCAGTCGTTAAGCGTCTGCCTTCAGCTCAGGTCATGATCCTGGGGTCCTGGGACTGAGCCCCGCATCGGGCTCCCTGCTCAGCAGGACGCCTGCTTCTTCCTCTCCCACTCCCCCTGCTTGTGTTCCCTCTCTCACTGTGTCTCTGTCAAATAAATAAATAAAATCTTAAAAAAAAAAAAAAAAAGAAATACATCTCATCTCCAGAATGAAACGTCTACAAATCCTCAGTACTCATGTCCTTGCTCTCCTCCTTGGGTTGGTTCTCATTGGCTTTCTCACAGTTGTCTTGACTTTTTAAATGTCCTGTTCTCATAGACATTATTTTCTCAGATCAGACGCCTGGAATTACAGTCATTGGTAATCATGAGGATGGGTTTCCTGGGACCAACCTCCAATTTGGTGGAGCCCTATTGAAATGCCAATCAAAGTTCTAGGCAGCAGGGGAAGAAGGCTTCCCCAGAGCATTCATATTCTGAAATGTAAATTATGGTTTGCCTTGACTTCCACTGCAATCTTTAAGATGTCCTCCTCCCTTTGTTCAGAAAACATTCTCAGTGCAGCTGGGAATGCTATTTCCAATTAACAGATAAATCTCCATGTAAGGAAAGTAAGACTATTAACATTTTTAGAGTTGAGCTTGGAGGCTTTTTCTCATAGACCATGTCAGCTTTGCAGTGTCTGGAAAGAATCATGGTTGGGGTGGAACATGATCGATTTAAAATGGAATACAATTTTACTAGGAAGTATGCTTATTAGAGTTTAGGAATCATAAACAAGCAACTCTTGCCAACCTATTTAGGTTTGTGTACCATCGTAATGAAAAAGCATTTTATAAATACAAATAGATAAAAATCTATTTTGTAATTCAAATGATCACTTTTAAATATTTATCTTCCTCTGGGAAATGTTAGAAATAATGAGTTAGAATGACTTTTGAGGAAAATCAAAGTTATATGCACGCACTCGTTCACGCATACATGGACACACTGATGGCCTGTTTGTACCTTTTCCCAACTGTGCTAAAATTGAACTATTACCTTCAACAAGTCACCCTGCTATCTGGATGCACGTTTGCCATGTCATTTTGCAGTCTCTTTCCCTAAACGTAGAGTGCCTTTCACCACTGCTTGATTTTGGCCAATAGGATATTTGTAGACTTGATGCAAGCAAAAGTTCTAAATGAATGCTGTGCTTCCAAGGGTTTAACAACCAGCTCTCCACTTATTAAACAGCTTAAGTGCAGAACCAATTGTTAAACAACTTAAGGAAAAAGTTTGGGAGTTGGTACAGCTAATGATTTCCATGGTGTAAATACTCCCACCACAGCCAATTTCAAGCTACCCATGAGACACTGGTGAATATGACGATGGGAAGAAACATGTAGTAACAATATTTTATAGAATGTCTACTGAAGGGAAGGAAACATCCTTCCTCCACCCCTCAAGGTCTTCCAGCTGGACTAAAATTAAATTGACATGAGACAGATTAACAGGAGAAAAACCTAAAGAATTATTACATGTGCTCAGAGTCCCAATAATGAAATTGAGACTTAAAGAAATGACCAAGGCAGGCAGTTCTTATACTTTTTAGACAAAGAGATAATAAATCTGAGGAATTGACAGGACAAAGACAACTTAACTTGGTGAGTTTCAATTAGTAAGGAATTCTGAACAGAATTTGGGCTGGGGTAATAAATTAGTAAAAGGAAACAAGGGTTGTTTATATACACTTCTGGGCTCTAAATTTCCCATATCTGGCAATAAGGACGTTTCTTTACCTCTTGGTACAGGGAGGGCACCTTCCTCGTGGAGGTTTATTTCCTGCTGTCAGGAGGACAGAAGGTCTGAGTGTCCTTCCTGCGCAGGCTGTCTCTTAGGTAACTTTTATTTAAAATAATCAATATGCCAAAGTGGCACATTTGGAGGCAGTCTGCCCTTAGCCCCTACCATACAAATACAATAGACCTAAACGACCTCAAGTTCCTAGATAATAAGAGAATGGAAAAAATAATTAGAAAATGGTGAGTTTTGAATACTTGTCTTTGTTTTTAATGTAGTTAACTGTATCTTTATATAATTTAAGTTTTGATAATGGCTGTTTTTAACAACCAGCTCACAAGAGGCTGAAAATGTAACAGTCACCTCTTATAAATAAGGACAACCAGCTGCAGCACACCCCTGCTTGAAATGCACTTTTCCCGTTGGCCCTGCTTCATGGCACCCTTGCCATCGCTCTGAGAAGCTCACTGGCTCAAGGGGAATAAAGACATGAAGCAGTGTCTCCAGCTTATTCACAGGCCTGCAACCTGAAGCAGAACCGCCCTGCTGAACTCTGCCGAAGCTTGAGCAGACCTACAGCTGCTGACATCCATGGAAATGAAGGATTGCTATTTCAAGCTACTGAGTTTGGAAGTAATTTGTTAAATAGTATTAATGTAGTACTATGTGACTAGTAGATCAACTTCTTTCTGAGAGGGAAAAAAACAATATCACGTTGTTATTATGATAAGAGCCAGTGAGTTATTAATCATTATCTCAGCTAATTATTGTTATTTATTTTTGTATTTTCTGTGGAAAGTAATTTAAAACGATATAAAGGCATATCCTGGATCATCTGGCTGGCCGGCTTATTACCAGGGGTTATTGCATTACTTTAGTGATTGCATTTGCTTGATATTACAATTATTTTATTGCCAAGTAAGTATTCATAGTAACAGCATTTAGCTATTAATGTGTTGGTAAGCAAACCTGATTGACATCAGTAGGGTGTGTTTTAATGTCAACTTGTCAAAAGTCACCCTAGGCCTGCATCTGTATTAAATTACCAGTAATATAGATATACTTCCTTTTGCAATAATAACTCTCAATCAGAGGATAGTTCTACAGAAAGAGCCTCTGTGGTTAAGTTTTTAATAAAGTGAGACATTGATTTGACATCATGAAAATGCCAATGCAATAGAGCTAATGGAATTAATCTTATTGCTGTTTTCTAATGAAAAACAAAAACATAGAAAAGAATTTAGTATGCAACCATCTATATGCAAAAAATGGAGGTCATAGCGTGCAGCGTAGCCATAGCATATGGGACAATGGTGGTTTCCCAATTGTTAAAAAAAAAAAAGGGAGGAAAAAGAGAAAAAAAAGAAAAAAAACAGTAAAAGTCCCATCATTTAGACCTTATAAGTATGCTGGCCTTAAAATCACACATGGATTAGCAAGCAGTTTCATACTCATACCACAACCAAAAAATGTTCTGCCAGAAACATGTCACTTCCAACTTCCACTGCTCCTACCCTGGTCTAAGTCTCCAGCAAGTTGTACCTGCTCCCTCCCTGAGCACCACTTCTTCTACCCTTGTTTCCTCTACTCATTCTGCAAAAACAGAACTCACATCAGGTCACTCATCTTCTCAGAACCCACCAAGGCCTTCCCACCTCACTTGAAGGGCCTCCCAATGTCTCCGCGATCCTTCTCACCTCTCTGCTCCCTTTCTCTTCCTTCACTTTCCTTGCTCTCCAACCCTGTTTCTTACGGCTTTGCTCACCCTGAGAGTCCAAACCACTCTCCAGACAATCAGCCACCATGTATTAGAATTGTGAGAGTTTTAGTTCTTGCCACTCTCTGTGCCCCAAGTTTGCTTCCCATATTATCCTTACTGTTGACTCTTTATATCTGGACTCTACTAGGACTATCTCTTAGTGAGGCCTTCTCTCCCCATCTTACTTGAAGTTGAACACCATGCCCTTTCTCTCATTACCTCTGTCAATATAAAATAACTATATATTATATTATGCCAATTTACTCTGTTTATAACCTCTTTCCTCCCACAAGAATATAAATAAGCTCCACGTGGGTAGGAATTTGGGTCTGTTTTGTTCCCTGCTGTGGTATGTTCAGCGCCCGGAGCAGTGTCTACACATAACAGATGCTCAATAAATAGTTGCTGATTAGATAAGTATTTGCTTATAAAGCTGTGAAGGTTAGGTGAGTCACCTATGCACAGGGCTTGGCATTGTGTCTTGTTTTATAGAAATCTCCCAACAGATGTTCGTGATAATCATAATTTTCTTTTTCTTATTGAAAGTCAAATGTAGGTGACACTGTGTAGAGGAGGGAAGAGTGACTTAAAACTTAAGAGACCAGCACATTTTTTAAAAGTGTTCTAAATAAATCTCTAACAGACCTGATGATTTTTCAAAACTATTTAGAAGCTTTGGACTTAACATTATAAAATACCAAATTTCAAATTCACTCAGATCTCTCTCCGTTTCAATTCTCAAGAGAAAGTAAATAAAGTGACAGATGAAACAAATGTGATGAAAGGCTTACATTCTTGGGTACTTCTCCTTATGTTCGAACTCAATAAAGAGCTGACTTGTCTCTGGAGGCTTTGCCAGCAAATAAACATGCTTTTCCTTTGCTGGCTCCCCTTCCTGCCAGGCTCACTAACTATGCATTGTTCCAGGCTCTTTAGTTTCTTCTCTTCAAGGCACTGTCCCTCAATGAACTCACTCCTCGCATGTTTGTAGCTATCACCCGTGCTCAGATTATATCCACTTTCCCCTGGTTTTCCTTATTTCTCATTCTTTCAGCAGTTTAATGTTCCTTGCTATTTCTCAAATCTCTTTATATCTAACTGTCATAACTCGGTTAGGAATGTGAAACTCTCTCACCAGGATGTCACTTGTCTGTGTGATTCCACTGTCTTCACTCTCTTTTACTTTGGTTGCCTTGGAATGTTTCATCAAAGATCTTAACTCTTTTTTTTTTCTTTCTTATAATAATTCCTTGAATCTTTTCTTTCCCTTTTTGACCTACAGTTGCATTTGCAACGAAGTATATTGAAAAACATTAAGATACGTTTCCATTGCTTTCTGATTATTCATTAGTACTATCATTGTAAAATATTTCTGCAATATAAAGTATATTGAGAATAAATATCCAATATCCATATACCTACCACTCAGAATGAGAAATAAAACATTAGAAGATGTTGAAGCTCCTTGTCTACTCTTCTGCGATCACAGTCTTTCTTTATCTACAAATAACAACTGACCTACTGAATTCATTTTTTATCTTTCCCATGCATGACTTTTTAATGTAAAGGTATAAACTTTTGTTCACATTTGTTTCTTTAAACAATAACTAATATTTTTTCATATTTTGCATTTCATATAAATATTATCATGCTGTTTTTATTCTCAGCATCATGTTCAGAGATTCATCTGTGGTGACATATGTACTTCTAGTTCATTCTTTTTCACTGCTGTATAGTACTCTATCATTTAAATATACCATGATTAATTTTTACAGTTTGCAATAGATTATTTGTTCTCCTCTGCCTAACTGCTGCTTAAATAATCTTTCTTAATTGCCAAATTAGTTAATCCCCTGCCCTGTTCAAGAACATAAGAACTTCTCCTTTTGCCTATAATAACATTAATTCTCCTATAGCTAGTATTTAAGATCTTTTATTGCATTTCTGTTATAGTACTGCCATTCTCCCAAGTATTTTCTCTATACCTTAGTAAAACCTATCCTATTCTCATCCCCTAATAACATCTGCCAGATACACCACAGAAAACTAGCCACTTGAGTAATTTTTATTCTCTCTCACTCCATTATCTACTTCCCTGTTATTTCAAGCTTTTACCTGATTTAGACCTGGTTCTTCTAATTTAATCTCTACCTCCTTCTCTTTCTTGCCCTTGCTGACATATTTCTTACACTACTGGTAAATATTCTTTTTCATGAATATTCAGGAAAGTACCCATTCTACACAAAAGTATTCATTGGACCTCCACTGGAAATGGGTGGGGATATAAAGACAGATAAAGAATGAAATATAGCCCCTGTCCTTTAGAAACTCAGATAATTATATGTCCATAAAGAGACAATGACAGCTCAACACAGTGAATTCATGTTCAGATTTTATGTAAGGTGTTGTTGAAGCATAGACATGACTTCTTGCTTGCCTTTGGGAGAGAAGAAGGAACAGACTTTTAGGGAGCAAATGATATGCCCATAATGAGTTTTAAAGGATGAATAGTCAGTTGAGAAGGTGAAATGAGAAGCAAATGGAAGAGGAAGGGATCTCAACAAAATTTTATGAACTACATCCATCACACCACACATGCACAGCATGGGCTGGGAAAGTTTTAAAACTTGAGAGTTAGGCAGTGATCAAGGGATCAATGAGTTAATACATCTGAATTGCTTTACTTTTTTAGTTCCCAACACCCAGTAAATACTCTCTAATTGTTAGCCAAACAATAGGAGGTCTTGAATGCCAGGCTACAGTACTTGGATCAGGGTAAGTGCGAAAGGGATTTAAATGAGGAAATGGCATTTTAGGCTTTGCTCTTTAGAGGGAATACTCTGAAGGTATTGTGAATAGATAAGACAGGAGAGAAGGGCACAAGTCAAGAGGACACTGCAGTTCCCACTAAGGGACAGCCAGGCCAGGGAAGAAGTGGTTGCAGTGAAGATGAGGAGGAGGTGGGTTCAACAGGCACTTAAGCTATTGATCTGCCACTGAGTGTGGCAATTGAGGGAGAAGAAGGAAGACCCATGAAGGAAATGAAATGAGGAAATTCTCCTTAAGAAACTGAGAGCATTTCCTGTTTGTTCCTCACTGAACCATCTAATAATGGCTTAATGCCTGTCTCTCAATACAGTGTGCCCAAAAATGTGGCTGATGATGACTGAGACTAGGAAACAATGTTCTCTAATGAGGTGTGTTATGACATATGACATTAATGGATCATGTACATTAAAAGCAATTAGAGCAGTGTTAGATGAGTAGAATAAGCATGGTTTTTGGTACTTAAAGAAAAGGCAGATTTAATTTACAAAAACAAAAACATTCTTCTGAGAATGATTCCTAGATTGAGACTAAAAGCCACTTATTTTATGATTGAGAAAATTTTGTCTCCAGAGTAGTATATTAATTGTGGCTGTCAGATTCATGTTCTTTAATTCTTCTGTGAGATGAATATAATATTTTAAAATGTTAATGTCATAATGAGGCTTAAAATACAATCAGGAATATATCATGGCAGCTTCCTAACGTGTAGACCAAGGCTTAACTAGCCATTTTAATTCAGTAGCCATTAAATCAACTTCCCTTGCCACCTTCTATGTTTATCAGAGGTCAGGAAGTGTTTTAAGAAGTGGAGAAACAAGGATAAAGAACAAAAATTCTACCTTGGATTAAGTCACAGTTAGCCCAGGACAAACAGACAATTACAATAGAAAAAAACCCAATTGTAGCAAAAGCATGCATAAGACAAAAGAATAGTCTGTTGAAGGTTTGAGATCCAGGGAAGGATGGGGAAGCACTGCAGGGTTTTAAAACAGAAGTGGAAAACATCTGAGATACATTTCCAAAGCGTCTCTTTGGTTGCAATGTGGGAAATGGATTGAACAAAACCAACATGAGAGGCAGAGGGATATTATACTTGACTATTGGACTGGCCAGTTGAGAAAGAATTCACACCTTAACTAAGGCATGATGTAGAATATGGGGGTGGGGGAGAAGGAGATGGTGGCTAAAGGAGTTTGGGAGCAGAGCAAAAGAACATGAAAGTGGTTGTCTTTTGAACAAGTGGTGATGTAGGCATATGATTTCCATCTAACACCAGCTGGATGGACCATTACATCTCAGCAGAGGTGACATGGCATGACGGGCAAGGGCATACTTTGCCTGAATTTGAATCCTGGAATCACCACTTATTTAGCTGAGTGTCCGTGGGCTTTTCTGCTTACACAATTTTTCATTTCACAACAATCATCAGAGACCTTCGTCTCTAGAGGAATAAAACCAGCCAAATTCCCTAGTTACCATCTTGAGACGTTAGTGCTCTAGTACCTACCTCACTGAGTTATTTTGAAAATTTAATGAGTTAAAATATAAAAGTGCTTAAAATAGTGTCTGACACATAGGAAACATAATGGGAGTGTTGGCGATTGTTATCTTATTCCAACATCCAGGTACACGGTCTGGTAGCATCATGAGGCACTTCTGAGAATTTCCAGAGGATGTATTATATCTTCAGCATCCTAAAAGTAGATGATGCTTTCCTGCCAGAAGGAGAGTGTCGCACCCAGGGAGAGACTGGCACTCTGCATGGCTCTCAACAGCCCAACCTTGCTCCCACTCACCAGAACTTCTTCCTCCCTTTTAATTAAGGCCTTGTTCGGCATCATTCAGAAAAGTCCCTCATGCTTAATCTATGACTCATAGTCCAACCATTTGAACAGTACAAATGTTTCCTTTGCAGGAAGGAGCAGATGCTGTGGTGGAAAACAAGGAGGGGGGAAATAAAGCAGGGAGACTCATAAATGTGGAGGAAGTTGGGGCTAAAGAAATCACAAGTTTTCATTGACATGTTAGCTTATACAAGCTTCTTATTTTTCATAACACAACAATCATCAGAGACCTTTGTCTCTAAAGAAAATAAATCCAGCCACGGTCACATCAGTTACCATTCTGGGAGTGTAGATCTGCCATTGGATGCCACATCGGGTGGGAAAGGCTTCTCTCCAGGTAGCAATAAAAGAGTTATCAACTCATTCTGGTACTCCTCTGGGACCCCCCCCCCAAAAAAATAATAATAATCTAAGTCTGGCACCTAGGTACTTTCCTGAGTAGGTTGTCATGGCAACAGGATATAGCAACTGTTTTCAGGATTCTAAGACCTTGGCAATTCTCACGCATTTCTCTGTCTCAGCTTCTATGTATGCACAGGCATATGGATACCAGAAATGGTGCCAGAATTGAGAAAAAGATTTGAAATTCATGCCAGAATTCCTCTGGGTTACACAAGACCTCAGCCGACCTCATAGAGTTTAGCTTGCTCTGCAGCACCACTGATAGCACGACCCATCCAGTTCCATTGCCTGCTGGGGCTCAGTTGCTCCAGCTGTAAAATGAGAGCATTGGACTTAGCAAGCATTAAAGTTAATGCAAGCTCCACAATGTTTTGAATCTTAAGAATTTTACAGAATTTACTTCTAGAGTTCTTCATGGTTGAGCTTGACTATACTGTTGTGAGAAAGAATAAAAAGCCTCCATTAGAGGTGTTATGGATATAATTATTTACTCTTGATCATGTAGTTTGTTATTCAAAGAAACCATTTAACTTATTGTGTACAATATACACATTTAAGAAGGCATATACATACATATATATAACATACATATAAAAGTGTGTGTGTGTGCATGTGTGTATGTGTGTGTGTGAGACTAAAGCTTTAATCAAGCTCTATTCTCCCCAAGAATCCAGAAAAGGAAACAAAAAAAGAATTCAGGAAAGGGTATACTTTTTTGAGTTCAGTGATTGTGTCTCTCTTGCACACTATTATATCCTTAGCACTTTGGACAATACTTGACAAATGTAGATAATTGATAAATCTTTGGGGCATGAATTGAATGAATGAGTGAATGAATGAATATATGAATGAGACAGAAGAGGTCTACTTAAGTTTCTTTATATCTGCTAAAAAGTGACTCTTGAGAAAGAACTCCCTAAGTGTTGCAGCTATCTAATGCTGTGTAACAAATAACCCTAAAATGTAGTGACAAAAAAAAAAAATTAAAATTTTATACTCATAGATTCTGTGGGTCAGGAATTCAAAAAGAGTATAGTGATGACGGCTCTTCTTTCCCCTGAATGTCTGGAGCCTCAACTGGGGATGACTTCAATATCTGAGCGCTAAAAGATATGGGACTGAGGGATCCACTTACAAGGTCCTTCTTCACTCCTAAGTGTGGTGTGGCTGGAGATTGCTGAAAGTCTGGGCTTATCTGGGAGAACTCCAACATGGGGCTAGAGCTTCTGCCAACATGGGGACTGGCTTTGGAGAGGGAAGATTTAGAACATGGACAATCCAAGAGATCAAAGCAGAAGCTGCAAGACTTGTTTTGACTTAGCTTCAGAAGAAACAGTGTCACTCTGCCATGGTTAATTGATTGTCATTAAAACTAGTCCAGACTCAAGAGTAAGTGACAGTGTACAGTCCCAGTGGTGCTGGGATGAGTGACCAGCCACCAGTAGCAAGAAGAATGGCAGAGTAGAAAAAGCTCTGTTAAAAAATGCCAGTCTGATTTTTATTTCTTCATACATGGTCTGCATTCTCTCTGAGAGCTTTTACAGCACTGTCTGTGTCTTTTCTGTTCTGGGATTTTACTCCATTATGTTGAAAGATGCATCTGTCCTCATTAGTCCTGCTAGGCATTCTATGAGCCATTTCAATCTTAGGTTTTTTATCTTTATTTAATTATGGGAAATGTATCTTCATCAAACATTTTCTACCATCCATTCTTTGACTCCTTCTGGAACATTATTATCCAGTTTTTACCATTTCTACTTTAATTCACCCTACTTTGCTTGTATCATAGCCTGCTATCTGCTAAGAAAATTCTTCCATCTTATCTTTCAATTTTATAACCAAAGTTTCATCCGTGTCCAGTTTGGTACTTATACCATCCACTAAATATTTTATTTTGTCTACTAAGTATTTGATACAAAATATTTCTACATGTTTAAATTTTAAGATTTCTCTTTCTGAATTCATACTGTCAATATTTCCCTCTTTTGAAGTATATTATTGTACTTATTTAAAATAGTCATCTGTTTGACCATTTCTTTCTTTTGTAAAGTGTTTGCAATTTTCAGGTGTCAGGTCATGTTGACATGGGGTATGAGCCCCAGGATAATGCATAATGTGATTGGTAAAAGGTCTGGCCTTGGTGTGTACCCCCACTGAGATACCACAGAATGGCTTCTCATGTTCCTCTGTACCATCATTCTCACAGACAATGCTGCCAGTCAGCAAATCATCTTTAGGTTTTTAGGGGAAAGTGATATATTATAAAGAGATATTTTTCATAGTTGTAATCCACCAGTCACAGGAATTGGAAGGAAGGGGCTAAAATAATGAATACTCAAGACTTGTTTTAATCAAGCCTTTATCCCAGAGGTTCTTTTATGCTGCTTTCATACTAAATGTTCAACACCAACAACCTGGTCATTGCAATTTCTGTGGGAAAAGGTTAAGAAATAGCTCCTTAAATGGCTAGCTTCTCAACTGCCTCAGGTCCCTGGCACACACATACACACTCCAGACCATGATTTCCCCCAAATCCTCTTACCCTTGAGTTTCCTGATTTCTCTGGGTTGATTTTAAGAAAGGAGACCCAGCAGCCCATGTTAATTTTCCATCTCATCAAAAATGGAAAACTCCTCCTTTTCCTAAGTAAATACATTTCAAATAAGAAAGGGACAACAAGTGCCCCAGTCTCTAATGAGGTGCCCATAGGACATACATGTTCAAATGAGGCTTTTGTTGGAATTTCACTTCAGACATAACGATGATTATAATTATAATCAGCATTATCATCATCATCATCACTGTTGCTGTAGCTATTATTATAAACATTCTAATGTATTCACTAGGTCCTATGTGCCATTTTCTATAATAATCATTTTACATATAAAGTCATTTGAAACCTAGGGCCTCTGGACAGTTTCCTTAATAAGGTCATATGCAAAGCTTCAGAATTCAACAGAATAAAATAAAACAAAATGAAATGAAGTGAAGAGACCAATTCCTTATTCCAATCTCTCAAAGAGCAAAAATGGAAACTTAACCTGCCTCCTTTCCTCACTTTCCCAGCTCTTGGCCTTCCCCCATTCTCCAGGTTTCCATTGTATACTCTCCTCCCAACTCTCTACTTTGTTATTTTTTCACTTAACTTCTCTCCTGAGTTCTTCACGTCTTACTCTGAGTCTTAGGTCTGATTCTTTTTGCCTTATTCTATATCACAAAGGACTTGTCTGGCAGAGATGCACTCTAGATGTGGGTCAGACACTGGAAAGTTGGAGTTATAACTGAAGCATTCTTTTTTTTTTTCCCAAGATTTTATTTATCTATTTTTGAGAGAGAGAGAGCAAGAAAGCAGAAGTGGAGCAGGGGGAGGGGCAGAGGCCAAGGGAGAGGGAGAAGCAGGCTCCCCACTGAGCAGGGAGCCAGATACCAGGCTCTATTCCAGGATCTGGAGATTATGACCCAAACTGAAGGCAGTCGCTTAACCAACTGAGCCACCCAGGTGCCCCTGAAGCATTATTTTTGGTAGAGTGAAGAGGGGGCAAATCTCTGAGTACTTATTAATATTTTCCTCTCACAAGTCTATGACCTCATTTACTTCTCTCAACAGCTCCATAACTATATTTTTCATGTGAAGACAGCAAGTCTCAGAGATGTCAAATTCTTGCCCAAGGTTATAGTAGACTGTCTTGTGAATGAAGAAATAACAATTTAGAGACAGATTCTCTGCTCTTGGTGCCCATGCCTTAACTACTCTATAGTATTGCTATACTTCTTCCTGAGGTACAATTCCAAAAAGAACATCAAGGTCCAGACTCTCGTATAAACTCTCCTTTTCACCTGAACCTTTTTGTCAAGGGAGATATTGTGTTTAAAAGAACCTGAGCATTCTGATTTTGTTTCTGCTTGTTCAAGTGTATCTCCATTCCCAAAAGAACTGCTCATCTGAGGTCATCATTGCAATTTTAGTCTACATAATTTAATAGACCTGTTACCAGTGTAACAGCTATTAACAACCCATTAGTAATCATTCAGGCAAAGCTAGACAATCTCGTGTACCAAGGCTTTTACCATGGAATTTTAAGTCATTAGATTAATAAATAATAAACTACCTACCAGAGATATTCACTATAAAAGACCACACTTCAAATGTGCTGGCATATGTTATTAAATATAATTAAGTCATCCAACTGAAGAGCTGAAGCAGCATTTCTTACACCCTGCCATGCTCATGAACTTATAACCAGCTCAGGAAACCGAGTGCTCACAATCTGAAACTAGGATTCAATTTCCGGTTGCCACGAAGGCAAGAACGAGGTCTGTCTACTCATTCAAGAGATATGCTTGCTGAATGCCAACAGTAACCCCACCTGGAGAAACCTTGTTATATTTGGTAAACTGAAGAACCAAAAGAAAATAATGGGACTTCTAGGATATGATACTTCATTTGTACCTGTGGGCCAAATCTCTAAATGCAAAGGAGAAACGAACATTTGGATAATTATTTGGAGAATACTTTGCCTGTCTTCTTAAAAAAAAAAAAAATTTAGACAAACAAGTTAGCTATTTTTTTGTTTCTGGCATGAGAAACAAGAAGAATTGAGAACAGTCAATTTCAGGGTTCAGAATCTGCAAATCTGTGAAAACTTTAAGTCCAAATGATAGGATTTTTTTCACCTTGTGCAGTATTCCAGATCAAAATAGCTAACTTCCTGGTACTCAGCAAATAGGTAATGAACGAATTAAAGAATAAGCGAACTTTATATTTCCGTAGTGTTTTTTCAGTTTATAAAGTGTGTTTACTTATGTCCTAATAAGAAATGGCAGAAATTGGTGCTATTATTGCCTTACAAATAAAAAAGTCAAGCCACATACAAAACAGTATGGAAGAAAGGACAGGGCTTTGGAGCAAAGTGGATTTATCATAAATTTCACCTTTATTGAGGTGCCTGGGTGGCTCAGTCTTTAAGCATCTGCCTTCGGCTCAGGTCATAATCCTGGGGTCCTGGGATCGAGCCCTGCATTGGGCTCCCTGCTCAGCGGGGAGTCTGCTTCTCCCTGTTCCTCTGCCAGCTCATGTTTTCTGTCTCTCTCTCTCTCTCTGAAATAAATAGATAAAATCTTAAAAAAAAATTTACCTCTATCTTCACATTAGCTTTTAGGTCAGGCTTCCCTCTCCAGGCTCTGCTCCCCCAGCAATCCAACGGTAATAAAAATATCTAATTCTGGAGTTATCATAAAGTGTAAAGGGTCATGTACCAGGAAATAATAAGTATCAGATAAATCATCCTTCCTTTCTGCCCCAATCTCTAGCTTTGCTTATGGAAATCTTGAATGTTGATCTTGCTTTATGACTATTAGAAAGATGTTACTACTTTTGCTGTTAGATACAGCTTCTTTAAATTTGCCAAGCTTGAGAAACATAAGATAGTCTGATGGAAATTGTTCATTAATTTTACTTATTGACCTAATCTTTCTCTATCACTCACATATTCCTATTCCATCCCATAGTCAGGCCATGTTAGATCCAGGGCTAAGGGAACATTCAATAATGTTGACCTTGTCTTAATCTAAAATATTAATATTTGGCTCATCATGGATTTTCTACATTAATTTTCAGTTTTATATATATTACACTGAGGGGCACTTGGCTGGCTCAGTCGGGAAAGTATGTGACACTTGATCTCAGGGTCATGAGTTCAAGCCCCACGTTGAGTGTAGAGCTTACTTTTAAAAAAGAAGGAAAGAAAGAAAGAAAGAAAAAGAAAGAAAAAGAAAGAAAGGATGCAAGGAAGGAAGGAAGAAAGAAAGAAAAGAAAAGAAAGAAAAAGAAATTACATTGAAATATTACTTGATTACTGAGTTTTTTGATAACTCTCTTTAATTTTAATCTTAATTTTGCACCCAAGTTGAGTGTGTCATTTGCCTCACCCCATTCCGGGCCCTGCAACCCCACTATCATCTTCATATATTCAATCTCATTTTTCACCAGTCTGAATCTGGCTTAAGCTAGCAGATACCAGAAATGTTCAAAAAGTAGGGGAGGCCTCTGCCATTGGTGCTTACAAGGCCCTGGAAGTAGAATAACCTCCTACTGTTCCATGACATTGAAAACATCAAGGTAGAACACAAAGTCTGTTAAGCCCAGAGCTTAACTGGAATGATTTTGTTTGGTTTGACTGTTTGCAAGATTTTTATTTATTTATTTGCTTGTTTTTATTTATCTTTGCAGCAAGCTATGGACAATCTTAATTAGCAATTGAGGAGAGGAGATGATGTTCCCTTCTGACATTGTTCTGCCAGTCACTTTCCCAGAGTTGGGATTTACAAGACGATGGGCCCAATGAGCTCCATTAAATCTCTCTTTACCTTTTATCTTGCAGCAGCAAGAACTGCACTTCTCAGGGTTGTCCAGAGCCCTAAAAATCCCTTCCTCCATTTTCCGAAGAATATCAATTCAAAATCATGTACACCAAGTAAAGAACCCAGGTGACACAGCAGGAGCTGAGCCCTTGTGTTTCCTGCCCAGCATTAGCTCAGCTGGAGTCAGAGCATGATATGTTTGCAGCTGGGTTCTCAGAAGGTCACTGCATTAGCTACCTCCCTGATAAAAAATTAAATGCTGAGTTTAATACTAATAATAGATCCCATTTTGGCAGATGCTAAAAAATGAGAAACCAAAATTGACTTGGTACAGGAAAAATGAACAGTGTTACCAGCAAGCATAATTTAGTTTAGCACTTCCTAAAATATTGTCTACACAGGAAATTAACAATAATTAACATTTACCGCCTGCTTATGAGGAGCCTGGTGCTGTTCTTGGTCCTTTTGTTAATATATTTAACTGTTGCAATGACCTTATAAGATAGTCATTACTTTTAGAATTGCTGAAGGTCACTCTGCCAGGCCATGGGGCTCTGGCAGACTCTTGAATCTGCGCCCTAGACACTGATATGTACCTCTCAAGCTACTAAGGAAAAATAGTGTTAGAAAAATTCAAGTACACAGAATCTTGATTAATGGGTACTGTTATGGACTAACTGTTTGTGTCCCCTTAGAATTCATATGTTGAAGCTCTATGCCCCAGTGTGATGGTTTTGGATGTAGGGATTTGGGGAAGTAATTAGGTTTAGATGAGGTCCCAGAGGTGGGGCCTACATGATGGGATTGGTGTCCTTTTAAGAAGAGACTCCAGACTAGCTCTCTTCACCATGTGAGGATGTAACTAGGAGGCCACTGTCTGCAAACCAGGAAGAGGATTCTCACCAAGAACTGAATCTTCTAGCACTTTGATCTTCGATTTTCTAGCCTTCAAAACTATGAGAAAGGAACTGGTAGTTAAGCCATCCAGTCTATGATATTTTGCTATAGCAGCTTGAGCTGACTAAGACAGGTGCAAGTATGTATATGTGTTTGAGATCTGTCTTTCCAAGGTGAAGATTTTGGAGGACTGTGTCAAGCAAGGTTAAATAGATTTTTAATTGCAAACCTTATCAGAACCTTTAACAGGCTAAGGTGAACAGGGATTCTCCAAGAGAAGAGTTTTGAGTTAAGGTTTTCCAAAGGTATTTGACCCGGACTCTCCCACTGTGATGGAACACTGTTTCTAGGTTGCACTTCATTTTCCTTGGCCCCTTAGAGTTAACAGTGGCTGCCTGGATGGCAGCCAGAAGTTCACTACCAACAACAGGTCACTGCCACCACAGTGTAGGATTCTGCCTGGTCCTGAGCTGTCACGCCAACCTCTGAGTGAAGAGTGTTTAACAAAGTGTGGCCACACACGCCAGCCCCAGCCTTGAGAGAGACACCAGGCATGAGGCAGGGCTGGCCAGGCAGCCAGCTGAAAGTGTAAGTGATGACTCAGAAAAGCACACAGAATCATTGGGATTTCTTAATGGGCACTTACTGCCCTGAGGAAAGGGTAAGGAGAGATTTAATGGAGCTTGCTGCGTCTGTTGCTATGTAAGTCCCATCTCTGGGGAAGCGACTGGCACGACAGTATCAGATGTCAGTGGTGCAGACACTTAGCAGATGTGGTGGCGCCCCATTTACCAGCGTGCGAGCTACGAGGGAGGATCTGAATGTGTGAGCGTGGGAGTGTGTGCGGATTGGTGTGGTTGTGTGTCTATGCTGTTTTTTATATCCGTTGCCCACCCAGCAGGAGCAGAATTTGAAAGGTGGAATTTGATGTGAGATTCGGTGCACACCGATAGAGGTAGCTTAATTCTTGCAGCTGCATTTTTAAAGCAAAACCCCCACACATACATATTCTCTCACACGTACGTGAGAGAAATCAAATTGCCCGGGGCACCCATGGGAAAGGCGTGCTATTACTGCGCTTCCAAAGCAGTTGTCAGATCTCTGGTAATATCTTGAACCGGAGCCTCGCCTTTTATGTGACAGAGACTCTTAAAAGCCTGATAGCTTGTTCTAGGGAAAGAAAAAAAAAATAGAAAGGGAATAGATGGAGTTATTTGAAGTTAAAGTTGAGAGGCAGAAGATTCATATTAATATGTGATATTTTATCCTTATTACGCATTTTTATCCTCTGATTTTCAGGCAAATAGTGCCCAAAGTAGGGCTGGTCTCAAAGCAGATACTCAGAATTATTGAATTGTATCGAATTAAGTTGAATCAAATCAAACCAAATCAAACAGATTCTGTGAGTGTTCACCTCTGTCCAAGGAAAGATTATTTAGGATTGATCCTGGATTTGAGAGAGATAGCATTAACCCCCAGTGTGGCACAAGAAGCAAGGGGAAAATGAGGCAAGAGTATCCCAGGCAAGAGTTGCTAACAAGCAAGAGAAAATCTCAGCATTTATGTCCAGAGTGAGAGTAAGATCAGAAGCAAAGTTTCAGACAGGAAACAGATCTGAGAAAGTAATTTGGAATTTAGCGCCCAGAGAAAATCCCCAAATCCCTGTGCTCAGGGCAAAGCTTGTTGGGGCTGGGAGTAGATTATTAATGTGGAATATTTATGATGGTCTAGTCAATTGGTCAGGAGTGATAACAAGGGGGCTTGATATTCAGAGTTGGAGCTCATTGTGGTGCCCGGTATTTTCAAAATTTCAGGAGCAATGACTAAGAGAACTATTAGGGCAATGAAATCGGAACAAGTCTTGGTTTGGGATCCTGATTCTGAGAATCCTCACCTCTTTCAAAGCCAGAACATTAGAAAATGGTTAGGTTGCTTTCTTCATATGCATACATGGGGTTGAAGCACATGAGCCAAGCAAAACATCTATTCATATTAAATAAGGTGATTTTCACAGACATAATTGTGACACTATTTTCTCTACTTCTTGTACATCCGGAAGGGGGGATTTACTTGAATGGTGCAAAGGGGGTAGCCTTGCTCCCTTGCACTAAGTAAATATAAAACCAATAGTCTGGCATGCTCTTAAAAAGATAACAAATCACCCTCCCACCTCAAGGCTATATCTTATGGGCCCCAGAATGGTTATCAGTGTGCTAGAACCATTTAAAAATCTCCAGCACCACACAACCCTCAGCTAACTACTGTTTAACTTTCCAAACCTCCCATTTTCCCACTTGTAAAATTTTGCTAAGAGTAATTGCCAGCACTTACCTTGATGGTCACTCTGTGCCAAATTCTATTCTGAGTACTTTATACGAACTCACCCATTGTAATCCCCACAATCACCCAGTAACTCAGACTACAGCTATCTCCATTTTAGGATGTGAAATTGAGGTATGAAAAAGATAAAGACCTCATCCAAGTCACATTGCTCTTAAGTGAGAGCATCCACATTTGAACCCAGGCCATGGTTTCTAAGTCAATTTATTTAACCAGAAAATTATGCTTCCTTCCAGGGACATTCATTCTTATGTAATATGAATATAATAAGGGTGAAATGCTAAATAGGGACACAGTAAGACCCACTAAATGTCGTTTTCCTCCTTGTCTTGTCTTGTCCAGCTTACTTCCCAAGCTCCCCCTGGATTATGGGCAGAGGAAGGGAAACTGGAGTATATGTGACTTTTAACTCCCCAGGTAATTCTGACAGAACTCCAAAATTGAGAACTTTTATGTTCTGTGAACCCATTTTACAGTTTTGTAGCATTCGTTCTCAGGAGGTTCCTTCCTGTCTTCTGACTTAATTTGTACCTGAGGAACTATAAGGTGTTTTTCTCTTGTTCTATTAAGAATTCTGTTTTACAACACTCCTAGGAGTTTACGATTATGTCAAACACGCCAAGTTTGTTTGGTCAAAACCGTTTGGCTCTCTGAAGGCTCTATTTTCTTCCAATGTTTACTTGTATAGCCACTGCATTGCTATATCAGCAGACATGTCCTGACAGCAAGTACATTCTGCTTCTTGAGTTGCCAACAACTATTTCCAAATATTAGGTCTGAGTGTGATGTGCTGCAGTATTCTGATTTATTAACTGCAGGCTGAGCTAGACTCATACTCCATCTCTGTATTTTCCTCCTTCTCTGCATCCTGGGCTTCTTTATAGAAATCTTTGGAATCCTAGCAGATAGCTTAAGAATAGGAAGAACGTCAGGCCAGTCTAGAAACATTCATTGTCTCCACAGATTATCATGGGTTTAGGGTTTAGGGTGGCTTTCCTCTCATGATCAAAGATAGGAAATATACTTAGAAGTGCCATCATTTTTTTCATAGCTGGGTGAATCTATCCTCTGTGCATGCTTATGAACCACTGCAAAGCAATTTAGTACAGTGGAAAATGAGAGCAATAAGATAGGATGAGTATATCTATGAGGCACTTAAAGATTCACGTTTTATTTGAATAAAATTGAGAAGTAGAAATTCTGTAGCATTTACAAGTATGAGGAGAATACAGCCCTCCTACCCCCATGGATTACAAATTTTTCAGAAGGACTTTGGAGGATCCATGAGCCCCTGAAGTGCTATTCAAAATTTTATAGTTGCATTTTGTGGGTAGGGGATTCAAACCTTTTTTTTTTTTTTTAGAGTCTTCAAATGGCCTGTGACATAGTGAATTAAGGTCTAGAAAAAAAATAGATGTGAGCTCAGTGTTCATGTCTATACTGATTGGAAATTTGGTCTACATGTCACTTGTTATATTTTTAAAAATAGTTCATTTAAAGCCCTTTACTGAGTGTCTAACATGTGCCAAGCACAGTGCCAGGTGCTAAGGACAGTATGGAACTTCAGATCCTTTCCCTCAGGGACCTAAAACCTAATGGGGAGTTTGTGGACAGCTCTGTGTTGACTCCTGCCTCCGCTTGCCTCCCAGGTTTCCATCCACTCCACCTTCTCTACTTCTTTGTCACTTGAAGTGGGGTCTCCAATTCTTGCCCATCTCCTCACCTTTCATGGCCCTCACTGAGAATAAGGAAATAATGGGATGGCTTTGAATATGTTTGTCAAGCCTGAAAGAATCTAGACTCTCTTCTAGCATAATTAGATGCAGGAGTTACAGGTACAGAAAGTTAATTTTCACAGTGCAAAGTGTCTGATTGTATTTTGAGGTTCCTGTATGATTTCAGACCTCAATGAAGGCATTAGTCTTTCCATTCCTCCCCGCCTTATCTTGAAGACCTTGTGCCAAAAACAATGGACATTGACATTGCAAGAAGGGAGATAGATAATGGAGGGATTCTTGAGAAGAAACGTAGAGCACCTCTGCTGACCAAAGCACATAGCTATGGATGTAACTTAATAATCTAGAATGAATTCCTGTGCCTATGGAGACAGCAAAAGCACATGTCTGTTGAATAGACAAACTGTTTAAAAATCTCCATCATCCAACGGACTATGTGCACCTTATAATTTATCATTCGAATGTGAGGTAAAACACAGGTTAACATTCTCTAGGAATCTGTATGTTCCCAACCACCTAATACACAGTTTTATAGAAACAGTTTTTTTTTTTATAGAAAAAGTTCTTTCTTGATATCACCAAACAATTCAGCAACCAATTTTTAAGATTAGAATGTAGAAATCAGTCAACATTACTCATCTGTGGACAATTAACTAAAATAGTACATTTGTCAAAGTGAAAGAGGTAGGTGACTTGTAAAGGGAGGGAATGGGTGCAATGGTACCAGAAAACCTAAGCTACTTTGGTTAGTTTCAGCAACTATCACCTTAACTCTGGACTTTGCGTGAGAAAGGATGAACAAAATAAACCATGAAGACACAGAACAGGTAACTGACCCCAGTTTGTGGCATGGAGGGAGAGAATTTGAAGGATAACGTTCTCGTCCATCCATTTACTCTGACAAAGCTGTAAAGTTAGCTCTGAGATTGAAGTTAATTGCAATGGATATTTCATATTATAAATCAATTTTTTCCCTAAATATTTCTCTGTGCAATTGGCTCAGAAATATTTAAGTACAGTGCTCATTTCTGCTTAAGATTCCACGGCTCATGGGAGATATAGCTGCTGCTCTTGTTCTCAGGTCTGATGCTGCCCTAAGCTTCCTACTTCCTTACTCCTGCCCAAATCCTCACTTTGGGCATTTGAAGGGGTAGACTCTGTTTCAGTATTTTTTTTTTTATTATGTTATGTTAATCACCATACATTACATCATTAATTTTTGATGTAGTGTTCCATGATTCATTGTTTGCGTGTAACACCCAGTGCTCCATGCAGAATGTACCCTCTTTAATACCCATCACCAGGCTAACCGATCCCCCCATGCCCCTCCCCTCTAGAACCCTCAGTTTCTTTCTCAGAGTCTCTCATGGTTCATCTCCCCCTCCAAATTCCCCCTCTTCATTTTTCCCTTCCTACTATCTTCTTTTTTTTTTTAACATACAATGTATTATTTGTTTCAGAGATACAGATCTGTGATTCAACAGCCTTATACAATTCACAGCATTCACCATAGCACATACCCTCCCCAATGTCTATCACCCAGCCACCCCACCCCTCCCACCCCCCACCACTCCAGCAACCCTCCGTTTATTTCCTGAGATTAAGAATTCCTCATATCAGTGAAGTAATATGATACATGTCTTGTTCTGATTGACTTATCTTGCTCAGCATAATACCCTCCAGTTCCATCCATGTCATTGCAAATGGCAAGATCTCATTCCTTTTGATGGCTGCATAATATTCCATTGTATATATATACCACTTCTTCTTTATCCATTCATCTGTCGATGGACATCTTGGCTCTTTCCACAGTTTGGCTATTGTGGACATTGCTGCTATAAACATTGGGGTGCACATTCCCCTTCAGATCCCTACATTTGTATCTTTGGGGTAAATACCCAATAGTACAATTGCCTGATCATATGGTAGCTCTATTTTTAACTTTTTGAGGAACCTCCATACTGTTTCCCAGAGCGGCTGCACCAGCTTGCATTCCCACCAACAGTGTAGGAGGGTTGCCCTTTCTCCACATCCCCACCAACATCTGTCATTTCCTGACTTGTTAATTTTAGCCATTCTGACTGGTGTGAGGTGATATCTCATTGAGGTTTTGATTTGGATTTCCCTGATGCTGAGTGATGTTGAGCACTTTTTCATGTGTCTGTTGGCCATTTGGATGTCTTCTTTGGAAAAATGTCTGTTCGTGTCTTCTGCCCATTTCTTGATTGGATCATTTGTTCTTTGGGTGTTGAATTTGATGAGTTATTTATAGATATTGGATACTAGCCCTTTATCTGATATGTCATTTGCAAATATCTTCTCCCATTCTGTCGATTGTCTTTTGGTTTTGTCGACTGTTTCTTTTGCTGTGCAAAAGCTTTTTATCTTGATGAAGTCCCAATAGTTCATTTTTGCCCTTGCTTCCCTTGCCTTTGGTGATGTTTCTAGGAAGAAGTTGCTGCGGCTGAGGTCGAAGAGGTTGCTGCCTGTGTTCTCCTTGAGGATTTTGATGGACTCCTGTCTCACATTTAGGTCTTTCAACCATTTGCAGTCTATTTTTGTGTGTGGTGTAAGGAAATGGTCCAGTTTCATTCTTCTGCATGTGGCTGTCCAATTTTCCCAACACCATTTGTTGAAGAGACTGTCTTTTTTCCACTGCACATTCTTTCCTGTTTTGTCGAAGATGAGTTGACCATAGAGTTGAGGGTCCATTTCTGGGCTCTCTATTCTGTTCCACTGATCTGTTTTTGTGCCAGTACCATACTGTCTTGATGATGACAGCTTCGTAATAGAGCTTGGAGTCCAGAACTGTGATGCCGCCAGCTTTGCTTTCCTTTTTCAACATTCCTCTGGCTATTCTGGGTCTTTTCTGGTTCCATACAAATTTTAGGATAATTTGCTCTATTCCTTTGAAAAAAGTGGATGGTATTTTGATAGGGATTGCATTGAATGTGTAGATTGCTCTAGGTAGCATTGACATCTTCACCATATTTGTTCTTCCAATCCATGAGCATGGAACGTTTTTCCATTTCTTTGTGTCTTCCTCAATTTCTTTCATGAGTATTTTATAGTTTTCTGAGTACAGATTCTTTGCCTCTTTGGTTAGATTTATTCCTAGATATCTGATGGTTTTGGGTGCAATTGTAAACGGGATCGACTCCTTAATTTCTCTTTCTTCTGTCTTGTTGTTGGTGTATAGGAATGCCACTGATTTCTGTGCATCGATTTTATATCCTGCCACTTAACTGAATTCCTGTATGAGTTCTAGCAGTTTTGGGGTGGAGTCTTTTGGGTTTTCCACATAAAGTATCATATCATCTGCAAAGAGTGAGAGTTTGACTTCTTCTTTGCCAATTCGGATGTCTTTTATTTCCTTTGTTGTCTCATTGCTGTGGCTAGGACTTCTAATACTATGTTGAATAGCTTTGGTGATAGTGCACATCCCTGCCGCGTTCCTGACCTTAGGGGGAAAGCTCTCAGTTTTTCCCCATTGAGAATGATATTCGCTGTGGTGTTTTCATAGATGGCTTTTAGGACTTTGAGGTATGTACCCTCTATCCCTATACTCTGAAGAGTTGTGATCAAGAAAGGATGCTGTACTTTGTCAAATGCTTTTTCTGCATCGATTGAGAGGATCATATGGTTCTTGTCTTTCTTTTATTAACGTAATGTATCACATTGACTGATTTATGGATGTTGGACCAAACTTGCAGCCCAGGGATAAATCCCACTTGGTCGTGGTGAATAATCCTTTTAGTGTACTGTTGGATCCTATTGGCTAGTATTTTGGTGAGAATTTTTGCATCCATGTTCATCAGGGATATTGGTCTGTAATTCACCTTTTGAATGGAGTCTTTGTCTGGTTTGGGGATCAAGGTAATGGTGGCCTCATAAAACGAGTTTGGAAGATGTCCTTCCATTTCTCTTTCTTGGAACAGTTTCAGAAGAATAGGTATTAATTCTTCTTGAAATGTTTGGTAGAATTCCCCTGGGAAGCCATCTGGCCCTGGGCTTTTATTTGTTGGGAGATTTTTGATGACTGCTTCAATTTCCTTGGTGGTTATAGGTCTGTTCAGGTTTTCTATTTCTTCCTGGTTCAGTTTTGGTAGTTGATACATCTCTAGGAATGCATCCATTTCTTCCAGATTATCGAATTTGCTGGCATAGAATTGCTCATAATATGTTCTTATAATTGTTTGTATATCTTTGGTGTTGGTTGTGATCTCTCCTCTTTCATTCATGATTTTGTTGATTGGGTCATTTCTCTTTTCTTGTTGATAAGTCTGGCCAGGGGTTTATCAATCTTGTTAATGCTTTCAAAGAACCAGCTCCTAGTTTCGTTGAACTGTTCTAATGTTCTTTGGTTTCTATTTCATTGATTTCTGCTCTGATCTTTATTATTTCTCTTCTCCTGCTGGATTTAGGCTTTATTTGTTGTTCTTTCTCCAGCTCCTTTAGGTGTAGGGTTAGGTTGTGTATTTGAGACCTTTCTTGTTTCTTGAGAAAGGCTTGTATTGCTATATACTTTCTTCTTAGGACTGCCTTTGCAGCATCCCAAAGATTTTGAACAGTTGTGTTTTCATTTTCATTGGTTTCCATGAATTTTTTTAATTCTTTAATTTCCTGGTTGACCCATTCATTCTTTAGTAGGATGCTCTTTAGCCTCCATGTATTTGAGTTCTTTCTGACTTTCCTCTTGTGATTTAGTTCTAGTTTCAAAGCATTGTGGTCTGAAAATATGCAGGGAATCATCCCAATCTTTTGGTACCAGTTGAGACCTGATTTGTGAGCTAGGATGTGATCTATTCTGGAGAATGTTCCATGGGCACTAGAGAAGAATGTGTATTCTGTTGCTTTGGGATGGAATGTTCTGAATATATCTGTGAAGTCCATTTGTTCCAGTGTGTCATTTAAAGTCTTTATTTCCTTGTTGATCTTTTGCTTAGATGATCTGTCCATTTCAGTGAGGGGGGCGTTAAAGTCCCCCACTATTATTGTATTGTTGTCGATGTGTTTCTTTGCTTTTGTTACTAATTGGCTTATATAAGTGGCTGCTCCCCTGTTAGGGGCATAGATATTTACAATTGTTAGATCTTCTTGTTGGATAGACCCTTTAAGTAGGATATAGTGTCCTTCCTCATCTCTTACTACAGTCTTTGGTTTAAAATCTAATTTGTCTGCTATAAGGATTGCCACCCCAGCTTTCTTTTGGTGTCCATTAGTATGGTAAATGGTTTCACCCCCTCACTTTCAATCTGTGGGTGTCTTTGTGTCTAAAATGAGTCTCTTGCAGACAGCATATCAATGGGTCTTGTTTTTTTATCCAATCTGATTGCCTGTGTCTTTTGGTTGGGGCATTTAGCCCTTTTACATTCAGGGTAACTATTGAAAGATAGCAATTTAGTGCCATTGTATTGCCTGTGAGGTGACTGTTACTGTATATTGTCTGTGTTCCTTTCTGGTCTATGTTACTTTTAGGCTCTCTCTTTGCTTAGAGGACCCCTTTCAATATTTCTTGTAGGACTGGTTTTGTGTTTGCAAATTCCTTTAGTTTTTATTTGTCCTGGAAGCTTTTTTATCTCTTCTTCTGTTTTCAATGACAGCCTAGCTGGATATAGTATTCTTGGCTGCATATTTTTCTCATTTAGTGCTCTGAATATATCATGCCAGTCCTTTCTGGCCTGCCAGGTCTCTGTGGATAGGTCTGTTGCCAATCTAATGTTTCTACCATTGTAGGTTACATATCTCTTGTCCCGAGCTGCTTTCAGGATTTTCTCTTTGTCTCTGAGACTCGTAAGTTTTACTATTAGATGTCAGGGTGTTGACCTATTTTTATTGATTTTGAGAGGGTTTCTCTGTGCCTCCTGGATTTTGATGCCTGTTTCCTTTCCCAAATTAGGGAAGTTCTCTGCTATAATTTGCTCCAATATATCTTCGGCCCCCTCT
This sequence comes from Halichoerus grypus, assembly GCF_964656455.1. NCBI lineage: Eukaryota > Metazoa > Chordata > Mammalia > Carnivora > Phocidae > Halichoerus > Halichoerus grypus. The sequence goes on along the minus strand of NC_135712.1, from coordinate 150,859,070 downwards.
CTCTTTCTTCTTCTTCTGGGATCCCAATTATTCTAATGTTGTTTTGTTTTATGGTATCGCTTATCTCTCGAATTCTGCCCTCGTGATCCAGTAGTTGTTTATCTCTCTTTTTCTCAGCTTCTTTATTTTCCATCAACTGGTCTTCTATATCACTAAATCTTTCTTCTGCCTCATTTATCTTAGCAATTAGAGCCTCCATTTTTTATTGCACCTCATTAATAGCCTTTTTGATTTCGACTTGGTTAGATTTTAGTTCTTTTATATCTCCAGAAAGGGTTTCTCTAATAACTTCCATGCTTTTTTCAAGCCCAGCTTGTATCTTTAAAATCATCATTCTGAACTCTAGTTCCGACATCGTACTAATGTCCGTATTGATTAGGTTCCTGGCTGTCGGTACTGCCTCTTGTTCTTTTTGTTGAGGTGATATTTTTCCATCTTGTCATCTGGTCCAGAGGAAAATAGATGAATGAGAGAACAAAATGCTAACAGGGTAACAACGTCCCCAGAAAATATACACTAAACAAATCAGAAAAGACCTGAAACCAGGGGAAAAGAAAGGGAAAGAAAGAAAAAAGGGGAAAAAAAAAGAAAAAGAAAAAGATAAAAACAAACAAAAACAAAACAAAACAGAAAAAACAGAATATGATCAAATATGATCAGGCTGGTGAATAGATCAGTGCCACACACTAGATTTTGGGCATATATTGGTCTGTTAGAAGAAACTGCCTCCCAAAATTTTGAAGAAAGAAAACCTAAAATATGTACAAAAATAAGGGTTTATACGATTAAGGGATGGAATATGACTGTAAAGATGAAAATTATAAAAGATTTTATAAAAGGAATTGATAAGATAAGAAGTTGGTTGAAAAAAGAAAGAAGAGGATTTAAAAAGAAGAAAGAAGAAACTATATCCCAAAATTTTAAAGAGAGAGCAACTTACATATATATACCAAAAATAAGGTTAACTACTATGGAGGGATAGAATATGACTCTAAAAATGAAAAATAAAAATGTTTTTAAGAAAGGGATTCATAAGATGTTGGTTGAAAAAGGGAAAAAGAAAAATTCAAAAAAAAAAAGTTAAAAAAAATTAACTTTGAAAGACTAAAGAACCATTTTTAAAAAGCCATGAATTCTATGTGCAGGATTCCCCTAGCTCTGGAGTTCTGCCATCTTCATTGATCAGTAAACTTGGTCCTGGCTAGCTGTTCTTGTCGATCTTCTGAGGGGGGGGGCCTATTGCCGTGGTTCCCAAATGTCTTTGCGGGAGGCGGAATTGCCCCGCCCTTGCCGGGTCCTGGCTAAGTAATCCGCTTGTGTTTGCTCTCGGGAGCTTTTGTTCCCTGCAAGCTTTCCCTACAGCTTCGGAGGACAAGAATGAAAATGGTGGCCTCCCAATCTCTGCCCTGGAGGAGCCGAGAACTCGGGGCCCCACTCCTCAGTGCGCCCCCAGAGAAAAGTAGTCAATCACTCCCGTCTCCCCGGTCTCCGGCCACACTCCGTGATCACCCAGCCTGCGACCGAGCATTTCTCTCTGGCACCTGACCCCGTGTGGAGTCTCCAAACCCAGCATATCACTGCGGTGCACTCCCGGGCTGCAGGGAGGAAGGGGAGTCTCCCTGGATCTGCTGCTTGTTGGGTCCCTGCTGGAGGAGCAGTGGCCCAACTGTGCCTTGGATCAAGGTTTATGGCAACCCTGAGCTGAGAGACCACTCCTCTGCTCCGTCTCTGCAGCTGGCTTCCCAGCTCCGATACCTGGATGCTCTGCCACACTCAGGCACCCCCGGTCTTTCTGTGACCCCAAGGGTCCTGAGACAACACTGTCCCAATGGGGGTTCCACCCCCTGCTTAGCCACTGGAGCGACGTCCCTCACCGGAGCCGACTTCTAAAAGTTCTGATTTTGTGCTCTACAGCTCTATTACTTGCCAGTAGCAGCCGACGGAGGCCCCCTTCCCTGCAGTCTATCCTCCCGAATATCGCCTTGGATTCCCTTCTCCGCAAGTCCTACCTTCAAGAAAGTGGTCACTTTTCTGTCTCTGTTTCAGTATTTAAACACTTGTCTCTAAAGTGAAAGTTGGTGCTTTTCAGACAAAGCACTACATTTTACTTAAGATTTTCTGGAATGAATTCAGGAAAGTTTGCTCTGAATTTCAGTTTATATAAACTGGGATTTCAGATTACACAAAATAAAGCAGTCTATATTGACTCAAGACTCCATAATCAATCATTTTGGCCAAGAATATAATTGGAAATAGTTCTGCATACTATGTAATATTCTTACAACATCTGTCTTGGAGACAGGGGTATGTTCTGATAAAACTTTGTTTCATGTCTGTAGAATCTCTAAGATGCTTCACATTTTTAGGCCACTGTTAGAGAGAACAAGATGGAACAGCAATTTTGTTTTTAGTCCTTAAACCATGAAAATATCAAACTATCTTCCCAGTGCAGTTTATGTCTTATGGAATCTCGTTACTTTCATCCTGCAAATCTTCCAGACATGGAGGCTCCACAAGTCCAAGGGATTACAAACTCACCAGAGAAGGAGTTGGAAGGACTGAGCCAACCTGTAAATTATTTACATTGGTTATCCTGTAACCCCACTGTCCTGTCCTATACATATCACATCTTCATTAGCCATTCAGCAGTCAATGGACATTTGGGCTTCCTCCATAGTTTGACTGTTGTTGATTATGCTGCTATAAACATCCAGGTGCATGCACCCCTTCAAATCTGTGTTTTTGTATCATTTGGGTAAACACCTACTAGTGCAATTGCTGGATTGTAGGGTAGTTCTATTTTTAACATTTTGAGGAACCTCCATACTGTTCTCCAATGTGGCTGCACCAGTTTGCATTCCCACCAACAGTGCAAGAGGGCTCCCCTTTTTCTGCATCCTCCCCGATACCTGTTGTTTCTTCTGTTGTTAATTTTAGCCACTCTGACAGGTGTGAGATGGTATCTCATCATGGTTTTGATTTGTTTTTCCCTGATGAGGAGTGATGTTGACATCTTTTCATGTGCCTATTAGCCATCTGGATGTCTTTTTTGGAAAAATGTCTGTTCACGTCTTCTGCCCATTTCTTAACTATGTTATTTGTATTTTGGGTGTTTGATAAGTTCCATGTAGATTTTTGATACTAAGCCTTTATCAGATATGTTGTTTGCAAATATCTTCTCCCATTCCTAAGGTTGCCTTTTAGTTTTGTTGGTTGTTTCTTTTGCTGTGCAGGAGCTTTTTATCTTGATGAAGTCCCAATAGTTCATTTTCCCTTTTGTTTCCCTTGCCTGTGGTGAAGTGTCTAGTAAGAAGTTACTAAGGCTGATGTCAAAGATGTTGCTGCCTGTGTTCTCCTCTAGGATTTTGATGGTTTCCTGTCTCACATTAAGATCTTTCATCCATTTTGAATTTATTTTTGTGTATGGTGTTAAGAAAGTGGCCTAGTTTCATTCTTCTGCTGCTGTCCAGTTTTCCCAACATCATTTGTTGAAGAGATGTGCTCCACATCTTTTTTCCATCGTATATTCTTTTCTGCTTTGTTGAAGATTAGTTGACCATATAGTTGTGGGTTCATTTATGGGTTTTCTATTCTGTTCCACTGATGTATGTATCTGTTTTTGTGCCAGTACCATTCTGTCTTGATGACTATAGCTTTGTAATATAGCTTGAAATCCAGAATAGTGATGCCTCCAGTTTTGTTTTTCTTTTTCAGAATTGCTTTGGCTATTTCTTTTGTGGTTCCATACAAATTTTAGGATTGTATGTTTTAGCTCCATGAAGAATGCTGGTGGTATCTTGATGGGGATTGCATTAAATGTGTAGATTGCTTTGGGTAGTATAGATATTTTAACAATGTTTGCTGTACTTCAACATCATAAAGGCCATATACAAAAGACCCACAGCTAATATCATTCTCAATGGGGAAAAACTGAGAGCCTTTCCCCTATGGTCAGGAACCAAGACAAGGATGACCACTCTCACCATTACTATTTAATATAGTACTAGAAGGCTTAGCCTCAGCAATCAGACAACAAAAAGAAATAAAAGGCATCCAAATTGGCAAGGAAGAAGTCACTATATGCAGACTACATGATACTCTACGTAGAAAACCTGAAAGACTCCACCAAAAAATTCCTAGAACTCATACATGAATTCATCAAAGTCACAGGATGTAAAATCAATGTGCAGAAATCTTCTGCATTTCTATATACCTATAATGAAGTAGCAGAAAAAGAAATCAAGGAATCAATCCCATTTACAATTGCACCAAAACAATAATATATCTAGGAATATATCTAACTAAAGAAGTAAAAGAACTATACTCTCAAAACTATAGAACACTTATGAAAGAAATTGAAGAGGACACAAAGAAATAGCCTTAAACTAAAGAATTTTTCCACATTCTCTACATTCAAAAAATTCCTCCTTGGGATGGGTTCTTTGATAATGAAGGAGCTCTACATTCTGACTAAAGGATTCTCCACATTCACTGCATTGATGAGTGTTCTGTTTAGTGTGCCTTTGGTGATAGCTCCTAAGGGTTGAATGCCAACTGAAGGCTTTTCCACATTCAAGACATTGATAAAGTTTTTCACCACTATGGATGAGCTGATGTCAAATAAGTGTCCAATTCTGACTAAATGTTCTTTCACACTAACTACATTTATAGGGTTTTTCTTTGGTATGTATCCTCTTGTCTTAAAGACAAACATAGCCCCCAGAGTCTTTTAGTGGGACTAAGAGATGCATCCCAGAGACAAATAAGGGGAAATAAGCAAATCTGTGTCCAGTATGTTATAGTGCCTAAGATTCTAGACTGAAGTTACTGACCCCAGGTGAGACTAGAGGATTCTTTAGGATTATCTATTCCCTGATTGAAAGAGAGCCTGTTCTATACACACCCAAAATTGTTCTTTATATTCTGAGATGTCATTTCTGCAAGTGCTGCCATCTCCAAGTAAAGTTCCACTCTGGGGATTTATATATAGGTCAGAGAGCTGCAGTTGGCCTTTGCACATATTTTTAAATTTGGCTCTTGGTCTTTCATAAGCAAGCACACCTAAACTCAGCACATTTGTTGGAACTTTTTCTTTTCCACTTTTTTTTCTTTCCAAGGGAGTAACTTTTTTTGTTGTTTTTAACTGCCTGGGAACACTGAAAGATGTGGAAATGCTGAAAAATAATAGAGAAGTTGACATTTGTTTCCTTTCTTATTTAAATATTTTTCTTCTCTCTTTTCCCTCTGCTCTTTTTCATTCTTCTTCCATCCTTCAATTCTTTTTTTTTTTTTTTCCTAAATGCAATAAGTCTTGACTGCTATGATTATGCTTCTTCTTTCAGGTCCTTCATATAATAAGCTCTATCAATGAATGGAGAAGGAGAGGAGCTCAGATGAAAATAAAAAAGGAAGCTCTGCAGCTTTTGCTACATTCCTTATCCTACAGAGTCATCTTTCTTTCCTATGATTCAAGGACATGTTTATTTTTCTTTTATATTTTTTCCTGGATATCATAACACCTATTTTTATTCCCTCTTGAGACATTTATCAGTTAGGCTATATAACAAGTCATGCCAAAACAATGACTTAAAACAATAGCCATCTGTTAAGTTCACAATTCTATGCATTGTCAGTTTGCACTGGGCTCAACTGAACAGTTCTGCTTATCTGGCCAGGGTTGGTTGATCTCAACTGGGCTTATGCATTTGTCAGGAGTCAGCTTCCAGGCTGGCTGTGGATTGGCTGGTCAAAGGTGACCCAGGTGGATGGCTGGTTTCACTTTCTCCTCCTTCTGCAGGCAAGACCAGGACTACTCACTTGAAGTGCAGGGCAGGATACCTCAAAGCTGACAGGAAATGTACAAGTTCTTCTGAGACTCAGCCTCAGAACTCACAAAATGACATTTGGTTGCATTTTATTAAACAATTCAAATCAAATATTAGAAGGGGAAAGGTGACATAGATTCCAGGTCTCAATGGGAGGGCAAAAGTTTGCAACCATTTTTGTAATCTACCACAGAGAACAATGGAGATAGTACAGTGTAGCTCTGAAGTTTGAGTTTAGAGTCAGAATATCACAAATCCCATCTTTCACAAATGATTAATAATGTTCACGTTCTTTAACTCTCTTTGGTTCCATTTATAAATGTAAAATAGGGACTAAAATAGTATCTATGATATAGAGTTGTTGAAGATAAGAATATATTTATATTCCCATATATTATGAATTTAGCACAGTGCCTGATGCATAGTGAGAAAATATATTTGAGCTATTGTTATAGTGCTGTCATAATTTTTATTATTAGAGTTCTAGGCCTGGTTCTCCATTTAGATATACAATGGGTTATCTGTAATTTTCAAGGCATTGTAGATTCTGTTGAAACCCACAAACCACCTTTGTCTTAAAGAAATATTATTTTTATATTTGTTGACCACATACATACTTGACGTTGGGATGGCAAATATGACTCTAATCATCTTCTAACTTCATGACAGATGCAATTCATTGATTTTGGCAAATTTTTTTCCGATTTTTTTGAACAGACCTCCAGAAAGCTACTACCTAATGACCAGAGGTGGTAAAAGAGATAAAATGTTCTTATTATACTAGAGACAGGGTCAGAAGGTGACAAGCACTCTGGTAATTAGTCTATCTAATTAGGCTAATTAGAACCAATTAGGCTTCTAAAGAGGAAAAATAAATTGCAAAAACAAAGAAGGCTCTTTGGAAAGGATCATAAGTCATCATGAAAAGTCAGGCTGATTTTCAGGGAGCAGCATGGCTTATGGGTGAGAGAATGGTGGATACCTGTTCTGGAAATCAGATCATAACTTTTTCTTCCTCCATAACACTGGCACTTTCAGAGTCCAGGGCAAGGAACATCAAAAAGAAAAAAAAAAAGGTCAGTATAATCATTAGAAGATTTTAGCAATAAATTTATAGAGGAATGACTTTTGACAAACCACTTAATCTCCCTGAATCTGATTACTCATCTGTTAAATGGGAAATAGAGCTGAGAAAGACTAGAGAGGAGAGATGAAAAGAAACAGATCATGTCACTTGTAAGAAATAAGAGACTAGGCACTCAATTCAGCTCTGTGTCTAAAATATAAAATATTTAGATTGAAATATGTTTCCAAACACTTCAGTGTCGTGCACCTCACAGACAATGCAGTGGGGAGTGGGTAGTTTCTCACTGTTTAAGAGAACATTTTTGATACTCTATGTTGCCAGGTTTCAAAAGAACTCTGAAGTGGACCTGAATCTCTCTCCTTAGATGAGAAGGAAAACGGCTTCCACATTTCTCCTTGCCTCCTCTGACTCCCAATTAACCTGATGGGCTTGGTTGTAGTGAAGGGGACCCCTTTTAATAAATTGTAACCACACAAAAGTCTATAAGGTAGTGAGTACTATCCCATATCCTAGTTTGTATTCTTCACAGCAAACTCGGGGCGGAGGGGAAGCTTTGTGGTTTCCCCTCTTTATGAGCAAGTCTCAGGAAGTGATATGCTTTTCCCAAGGTCATGCAATTAGTCACTGCCAGGTAAGTCCTCAAAGGCAGCTTTTCTCCTACATTCCTGGCTCAATCCATAATACTCGATGCTTAAGGGAACATGACCACTTGATAAGTTTATAAATGCCATGTTTGATTGCAAAAGTGTCAGACAGCTATTTAAGTAAGTATTTTCAACACAAAATCCTTATGATAAAATGTAGTTAATATCCCTATTAGAAAAAAAAATAATTTGGACCTTTTATTAACTTCTTATTTTCTTGTGTTAACTTATATTTAGCATTTATTATATATATTATGTGAATAAAGTCATCACTAAGCCAACAGTAAATAGGTCTTATCCATATGATGGAATTATTGGCTTTTATTCCTAAGGGTTCTAGAGCACTGAGATTACGTAATATAAAATGATGATGATGGGGGGGCGGAGCAAGATGGCGGAGGAGTAGGAGACCTGGATTTCGTCTCCTCTCAGGAATTCAGCTGGATAAGGATCAAACCATTCTGAACACCTACGAACTCAACAGGAGATCGAAGAAAAGTATAGCAACAACTCTCTGAACAGAAAAGCGACCACTTTCTGGAAGGTAGGACGTGCGGAGAAGTGAATCCGAGGCGTTATTCGGGAGGATAGACGGCGGGGGAGGGGCCTCCATCGGCCGCTTCTGGCAAGTGATAGAGCCACGGAGCACAAAATCGGAACTTTTAGAAGTCTGCTCCGCTGAGGGACGTCACTCTGGTGGCTAAGTGGGGGGTGGAACCCTCGTGGGACAGTGTGGTCTCAGGACCCTCGGGGTCACAGAAAGACCAGGGGTGCCTGAGTGCAGCAGAGCTCCCAGGTATCGGAGCAGGGAAGCCGGCTGCAGAGACAGAGCCCAGGTGTGGGCTCTCAGCTGGGGGGTTGTCATAAACCGTGATCTGCGGCACAGTCGGGCCACGGCTCCTCCAGCAGGGACCCAACAAGCGGCAGATCCGGGGAGACTCACCTTCTTCCCCCGGGAGAAGAGGTGCGGGAGTGCACCGTGGGGATCTGCTGGGTTTGGAGACTCCACACGGGGTCGGGTGCCAGATAGAAAGGCGCGGTCACAGGCCGGGTGAACGCGGAGTGTGGCCGGAGACTGGGGAGACGGGAGTGACTGATTGCTTTTCTCTGGGGGCTCGCTGAGGAGCGGGACCCCGAGTTCTCGGCTCCTCCGGGGCGGAGACTGGGAGGCCACCATTTTCACTCTCCGCCTCCAAAGCTGTACGGAAAGCTTGCAGGGAACAAAAGCTCCGGAGAGCAAACCCGAGCAGATTACTTAGCCTGGACCAGCAAGGGCGGGGCAATTTTGCCTCCAGCAAAGACATTTGGGAACCACGGCAACAGGCCCCTTCCCCAGAAGATCAGCGAGAACAGCCAGCCAAGACCAAGTTTACCGATCAATGAGAACGGCAGAACTCCAGCGCTAGGGGAATACTGCACATAGAATTCATGGCTTTTTTACCATGATTCTTTAGTCTTTCAAAGTAAATTATTTTTTTTAACTGTCTTTTTCTCTTTTTTTTTTTGAATTTTTCTTTTTCCCTTTTTCAACCAACATCTTATCAATCCCTTTTTTTTAAAAAAAATCATTTTTATTTTTCATTTTTAGAGTCATATTCTATCCCTTCATAGTAGTTACCCGTATTTTTGGCATATATATATAAGTTGTTCTCTCTTTAAAATCTTGAGATAGTTTCTTCTAACAGATCAAAATATACTCTAAATCTCTAGTGTATGGTTTTTTTCTACTCCTCTGCCTGATCACATTCTCTCCCTTTTTTCTTTCTTTTTTTATTTAATCCTCTTCTTTCTTTTTTCAAACAACTTATCAAATCCTTTTTTAAAATTTTTTATAATTTCCATCTTTACAGTCATATTCCATCCCTTCATCATATCAAGCCTTATTTTTGTACATATATAAGTTTTTCTTTCTTTAAAATTTTGGGAGGGACTTTCTTTTAACAGACCAAAATACACCCAAAATCTAGTGTGTGGCACTGATCTATAATCCAGCCTGATCATATTTGATCACATTCTGTTTTTGTTTTGTTTTGTTATGTTCTGCTTTTGTTTGTTCTTATCTTTATCTTTATCTTTTTCTTTTTTCTTTTTTTCTTTCTTTTTCTTTTTTCTCTCTTTCCCTTTCTTTTCCCACTGCTTCAGGTCTTTTCTGATTTGTTTAGAGTATATTTTCTGGGGACATTGTTACCCTGCTAGCATTTTGTTCTCTCATTAATCTATTCTCCTCTGCACAAAATGACAAGATGGAAAAAATCACCTCAACAAAAAGAACAAGAGGTAGTACCGACTGCCAGGGACCTACTCAATATGGACATTAGTACGATGTCAGATCTAGAGTTCAGAATCATCACTTTAAAGATACTAGCTGGGCTTGAAAAAAGCATGGAAGTTATTAGAGAAACCCTTTCTGGAGAAGTAAAAGAACTAAAATCTAACCAAGTAGAAATCAAAAAGGCTATTAATGAGGTGCAATCAAATATGGGGGCGCTAACTGCTAGGATAAATGAGGCACCTCTCAAAATCAATAAAAATAGGTCAACACCCGACATCTAATAGTAAAACTTACGGGTCTCAGAGACAAAGAGAAAATCCTGAAAGCAGCTCGGGAGAAGAGATCTATAAAGAACTCATCAAACTCAACACCAAAAGAACAAAGAATCCAATCAAGAAATGGGCAGAAGACATGAACAGACATTTTTCCAAAGAAGACATCCAAACGGCCAACAGACACATGAAAAAGTGTTCAATATCGCTCGGCATCAGGGAAATCCAAATCAAAACCTCAATGAGATACCACCTCACACCAGTCAGAATGGCTAAAATTAACAAGTCAGGAAATGACAGATGTTGGCGGGGATGTGGAGAAAGGGGAACCCTCCTACACTGTTGGTGGGAACGCAAGCTGGTGCAGCCACTCTGGAAAACAGTATGGAGGTTCCTCAAAAAGTTGAAAATAGAGCTACCATATGATCCAGCAATTGCACTCCTGGGTATTTACCCCAAAGATACAAAAGTAGGGACCCGAAAGGCTACGTGCACCCCGATGTTTATAGCAGCAATGTCCACAATAGCCAAACTGTGCAAAGAGCCAAGATGTCCATCAACAGATGAATGGATAAAGAAGAAGTGGTATATATATACAATGGAATATTATGCAGCCATCAAAAGGAATGAGATCTTGCCATTTACAACGACGTGGATGGAACTGGAGGGTATTATGCTGAGTGAAATAAGTCAAACAGAGAAAGACATGTATCATATGACCTCACTGATATGAGGAATTCTCAATCTCAGGAAACAAACTGAGGGTTGCTGGAGTGGGGGGTGGGGTGGGAGGGATGGGGTGACTGGGTGATGGACACTGGGGAGGGTATGTGTTCTGGTAAGCGCTGTGAATTGTGCAAGACTGTTGAATCTCAGATCTGTACCTCTGAAACAAATAATGCAATATATGTTAAGAAAGAAAAGAAGAAGAAGAAGAATGTAGCAGGAGGGGAAGAATGAAGGGGGGGAAATCGGAGGGGGAGAAGAACCATGAGTGACGATGGACTCTGAAAAACAAACTGAGGTTCTAGAGGGGAGGGGGGTGGGAGGATGTGTTAGCCTGGTGATGCGTATTGAGGAGGGCACGTTCTGCATGTAGCACTGGGTGTTATGCACAAACAATGAATCATGGAACACTATATCTAAAACTAATGATGTAATGTATGGGGATTAACATAACAATAAAAAAAATTTTAAAAAAAAGTGATGATGATGATGAAGATGATCACCATCATTGAGCTTCTGTGTGGCACTTTGGAACTGCAAAATGCCTTGATATCACACATTATTTTGCACAGCAATCCCAGGAGTTAAGTCAGTATGATGTGTACTTCACAATTAGAGAAACAGGGGATGCCAAATGCAAAAAAAAAAGCCCAGTAATATGATGTTAACTCCCACCTGATTTTAATACACACTTCAAGAAATAGTACTGTTAAGATGCAAAAATAACACTAATTTACCATCATTTCAATATTATATTTAGACATGAACATAAAAGAGCTAAGAGGGGCTTGAAAACCTCAAGGCCATAAAGATTTATTCATTTATTCAATGATCCAGGTTTAGAGTTAGGTTCTAAAGATACAGAACATAAACACTGAGGTTCCTGATAGAGCATACAACATCCTAGGTGAGAAGATTGACCAAATGTTTAGGCAAGTAAAAAAATGTAAAAATTTAACTACAATGTTATGGGGCTCTGGCATATTCAGGGAAGTTTGCCTAAGAATGTAATGCTCAAGGTAAGCAAGATGGTTAATTTCATGTGTCAACATTACTGGGCTGAGGGATGCCCAGATAGCTGGTGAAACATTTCTTGGTTTGTCAATGAGCGTGTTTCCAGATGAGATTAGTATATGAATCAGTAGACTGAAGAATGTGTCCCCTAACGATTGTGGGCAGGTATCATCTAATCTGTTGAGGGCCCAAATAGAATAAAAAGGTGGAAAGAGAACAAATTCTCTCACTCTCTACTTGAGCGAGGACATCTATCTTCTTCTACCCTTGCACATTGGAGTTACTAGTTCTCTAGACTTTGGACTCCGTGACTTATACCTGTGGCCCCACCGGTTTTCAGGCCTTGGGACTCAGGCTGAATTATACCACCAGCTTTCCTGGTTGCACAGTTTAGACAGGATATCATGGCATAGCTAAGCCTTCATAATCATGTGAGCCATTTCCAGTAATAAATCAATTCCTCTATCTATCATCTATATACTCATGGTTTTGTTTCTCTGGAGAACCATAACATAATGAGGCACTATATTCTGTTAGAAGTGAACTAACTGAGAAAGAGAGAGAATGAAAGAGAGAGAGAGAAAGCCCCTGCAGGCAGAAGGAACAGCATGGCTAGAGTCCCAGTGATGGGAAGGAACACTGCCTGTGCAGCATGGCTGGGAGACAAAACTGGCTGGGGAATGTGGTGTAAGACAAAGGTGAACAAATGTCAGACATAGATTTTTTTTAATCCCTTTAAATGATTTTTGACTTTATCCTAAAAACAAATGTGGTGCCTTAATTGAAGATAGATGCAGATAGTGAATCAGATATGTATTTTGAAAAAGTTGCTATGGTTTTAGTGCAGAAAAGCATTCCAGGTGGGGAGGGTGCATGAGGATGGTGGGCCCTGCAATGGTGCTGGGAACTTGTTAAAGAGAGCATGGGTTAAGTTAAAGAAAAGTGGAGAGATTAGAAACGAGTAAAAATTGAAGGTACATGTGTTGCATTAAATGATAAGGTTGGGAAAAGGGAAGAAATAAGAATAACTATGGCATTTCTGGCTTATTGAAGTACATAGGTGGTGGTACCCTTCACCAAGATGGGGAGAACTGAAGGAACTAATGGGATTTCCTGTGAGGGTGGATCTGAAAGAGGAATATGGACATACTGTGTTTGCATCTCTCAAACATCCTAGAGAATATGTGAGGTGGTCATTCTACTATAGGAGGCTAGAATTTGAAGGACAAGTTTTAGAAGGAGATATATATAAAAAAGGAATCACTTATAGAGAAAGGCAGAGTAAACACCCTGTCCACCATGGGCCTCAATGTTGAGAAACTCCAACATTTTAACCATGGAGAAAACAATGTAAATGAGTCAGAGAAGAGGGATATCGAGAGAGGAAAGAGAAAAACCAAGAGAATAATATACCACAGACACCCAGACACAAGCCTATTTAAAGAAGAGGCCCATAGTTCCAAGTGCTGCTCAACTATCAAATAAAATGAGATCTATAAAATAATCACTGAACTTAATGGCCATTACTACTCTTAGGTTTTGATAGAATTATAGTAACAGAATCCAGTTGGCATTAAGAATGAAGGCAGGAATAAAGTGGCTGAGAATGGACTATAGGAATAGAGAAGTCTTGGTGTAAAAAGCAGTAAAGATCAAGAGAATGGGAAGACAAGCCACAGACCAGGAGAAAATCTTTGCTAAATACGTATCTGATAAAGGACTGGTGTTCAAAGTATACCCCCCTCAAAAAACAAAACAAAACTACAATTCAACAATAAGAAAATAAACAATCCATTTTAAAAAAATGAGCAAAAGATCCGAGCAAACACCTCACTGAAGAAGATATACAGATGGGAAATAAGTTTTTGAAAAGATACTCCATCTCATACAGCATCAAGGAAATGAATACCAAACCAACAATGAACTACCACTATTAGACACACCTATCAGAGTGGCTAAAATCCAAAACACTAACAACATCAAATACTGGTGAAGCTGTGAATCAACAGGAACTCTCATGTATTGTTGATAGGAATGCCAAAAGGCACACTCATTTTGGAAGACAGTTTGGCAGTTTCTTATAAACCAAACATACTCTTACCAAGCAATACAGCAGTTACACTCCTTGGTATTTGCCCAAAGTAGTTGAAAACTTATGGCCACACAAAAACCTGCACAGGGATATTTAGAACAGCTTTATTAATAATTTCCCAAACTTGGAATCAATCAAGATGTCCTGTAGTAGGTAAATGGATAAACTGTGATACAGACAATGGAATATTATTCAGTGTTAAAAAGAAATGTGTTATCTGTTCAACAACACTCATAATCAGAGAAGTGCAAATAAAAACCACAATGAGATATCACTTCACACCTATCAGAATGGCTAAAATCAGAAAGAGAAGAATAAGTGTTGACAAGGATGTGGAGAAAAAGGAATCCTTGTGCATTGTTGGATGGAATGTAAACTGGTATAGCTGCTGTGGAAAACATATGGAGAATCCTCAAAAAATTAAAATAGAAATATCATACAATCCAGTAATTCCACTACTGGGTATTTACCCAAAGAAAATGAAAACTCTAATTTGAAAAGATATAAGCACCATTATGTTTATTGCAGCATTATTTACAAAAGCCAAGATATGGAAGCAACCTGAGTGTCTATAGATAGCCAAATAGATAAGGAAGATGTGATGTGTGTGTTTACACACACACACACACAGACATAACACACACGGAATATTACATAGTCATAAAAAAGGATTAAGTCTTGCCATTTGCAACAACATGGATGGGCCTAGAGGATATATTATGCTAAGTGAAATAAGTCAGACTGAGGAAAACAAATACCACATGACTTCACTCATATGTGGAATCTAAAAAACAAAACAGATGAATAACAAACAAACAAACATCAGGGTCACACGTTCTGCATGGAGCACTGGGTGCTATATGCAAACAATGAATCATGGAACACTACATCAAAAACTAATGATGTAATGTATGGTGATTAACATAACAAAAAAACCCTGAAAATACAGAAATAATAATACAGAAAATAAACTGATGGCTGCCAGAGGAGAGGTGGGAAGGGGATGAGTAAAAAGGGGATTAGAAAATGCCAGAGGAGAGGTGCAAAGGGGAGTGCAAGATTCAGGCTTCCAGTTATGGAGTGAATAAGTCACGGGAATAAAAGGCACAGTATAGGAACTATAATCAATGATATTATAATAGTGTTGTATTGTGACAGATGATAGCTACACTTGTGGTGAGCATAACATAACATATAGAGAAATTGAATCACTAAGGTATACATCTGAAACTAATGTTAACATTGCATGTCAACTATACCCAAATAAAAAAAAATAAAAAATTTGCATTATCAAGCCATGAAAAGACATGGAATATGCATATTACTAAGTAAATGCATATTATTAAGTGAAATAAACCATTGTGAAAAAGCTACCTAGTATTATTCCAATTATATGACCCTCTGGAAAAAGGAAAACTATAGAGACAATAAAAATGTCAGTGGTTAACAAGGTTAGAGGAGAGATGGCAATAAATAGACAAAGCAAAGAGGATTTTAAGGGGAGAGGTGAAACTATTGTCTATGATACTATAATGGTATATATGTCTCATTATACATTTGCCAAAAGCCATAGAAAACATCAAGAGCAAACCTGATGTGAACTGAGAATTTTGGTTGATAATGATGTATCAACGATGTAGATTCATGGACTAAAACAAATGTCCCACCGTGGTGTAGGATATTGAAAATGGAAGAAACTGAATATATGGGGATAGGTAGTATATGTGAACTCTCCATACTTACTTCTCAACTTTGCAGTGAACCTAAAATTGTTCTAACAATAAAATCTATTTAAAAAAAAAGAAAAAAGAAGGGAAAAAAGAAAAAAAAAGTAGACAGAAACTAGAAAGAATAACAGAGAGTTTTTCTTTTTCTTTTTGATGGGAGAGTCTTGAACAGGCTTAAATACATGGGAATAAACCAACTAGAATGAGAGAATAAGTAGAATAGATACATAAGAATTTGCTCATTAATCCTGGAAAATTGCACTATTTTCTGCTAAAAATAATGCAATATTACATGGATAGAAAGTTAGATACTAAATTAACTAAGAAATATAGTAGGACAGGTGTGCAGTGTTTCATACCCATTTAGGATTGGTGATCACAAACTTATAATGAAATTATGCTATTATGTAGGATTCTCTAGAAGTGCTCAGATTCTCATCTTGTATGCTAAGTACTATTTTGGGCATTGGGGTTAGAATAGTAAACAAAAGAGATGAATTCTTCTTTTGTGGAATTCACTTTTTACATGAATGGACAGGTGTATATACAAAACATCAAGTTTTATGAGTTTATGAAAAAATAAGACAGTGTAGAGCGAGGATATAGAGGATCTGACACTTTCTTAGATTTCAAGGTTGATATACATTGCATTCTCTGTTTTGACGCCCTCTAGATGTGAGTAATACCATGGCCCTACTGGTCCAAGGTGTGGCTATTTCTAGAGGGGAGGGGGGAGGGGGGATGGGTTAGCTTGGTGATGGGTATTAAAGAGGGCACGTATTGAATGGAGCACTGGGTGTTATACGCAAACAATGAATCATGGAACACTACATCAAAAACTAATGTTGTATGGTGATTAACATAACATAATAAAATAAAATTTAAAAAAAAGGGGACAAGGTAATGGAACAGAGAAGGGTAAGCAAATGAAGGAGGGGGATAGGAGGAGATCTGGGAGAAGAGCATTTTAGAAAGAGGGAATAGTGAATAGTCAATACCATCTATAGGGTAGAAATATGCTTGCTATTTTCAACAACCTGAAAGAAGTATGGGGAAGTAGGCAGGAGGAAGCAATATACCTTGCAGTGTTTTTAAGACCACGGTAAGGACTTTGGCTTTTGCTCCAAGTAAGAACATATTTTGACTTACGTATTAACAAAATCCCTCTGGCTATTATCTTGAGAATAGATTGGTGGGGTAGAAGTTGGGGAGGGAGGCAGTGGGTGAACAACCAACAGCTTTAACGGGTCAATTAGGAATCAGAGACAGATGGTAGGTGATATTGGCCTGTTCCAAGATGGCAATAGTAAAGATAGCGAGAACACATTGGATTCTTGAAACATTTAAGATGTAGAGCCAACAGGACTTGCTGTTGTTATGAAATTTGTATACTATTATGCCAATAAATACTGCCTCTCTCCTACCCCAACACAGAACATCTATTCTTTTTTAATAATTTTGTGTGCAAGAAGAGAATAGAAATATTTTTATATAGATGGGATTTGGAGTCCAACATCTAGGATTTGGATCATGGCTACATCAGTTGTGCAAACCTGGACAAACTATTCCATCCCTCAGTTTTATAGTTTTGTCATTAGAATTAGATGAAAAGATGTGCATATCATGCCTAATGCTGTTCCTAGCACAGAATAGATGCTTGACTCATGATAGCCACTGGACTGCTGTGCTATGCACCCTGCCCCTGAATGCTTCAGTAGTTATGGTTAAGCAGTTGGCACTTGAACTGAAATGGGCAAAGCATCTCTTTGGACTTTCACACATTTCATTTATTCCATATTATTGTTTTTATTTCTTCAAGGTAGTTGAAGAAGTAAGATGTAAAGAATAGACACTGTGACCTGCCATGCTTTTTATCATGGGATGAAAGCCAGATGACACCAAGGAGCCTGGGTGATGCTATACATCAGAAGGAAGCAGAAGTGAGATGGAGAGAAATGTCATTTCTGCTTGTTTCTGAGTCTCTCACTGTAATTGCCCTTCCAGAAGCTTGCTTGCTTGTTTTCTGAACAACTCCTATATCTATACAGGATTTTTTGCCTTAAAGATGGTTGCCTATAAAATAATGATAATATAATAATATTATTATTATTACTTTCATCATCATTATTATTATTTACATCCTAAGAACTCCCTATCTCTTTAAAGAGATTGAATTTTATAATGTACATAGTGAGGACATTGTTTTATTTGGAGGGTTGCAACAATAGATTTGTATTTTGGGAACTTCGTTCTCATAATTGTGTGAAGGAGGGAGTTGAGAGAAAGGATACTGGAGCAGAGAGAGCTTTTGAGACTAGTGCAGCACTGTAGGTAAGGGATGATGGGGGACTGAGCCACACTAAGTGTTGAGATGGAAAAGAGACATACCTGCATGGTAAAGATAATCATGATTTTATAGTGATTTGTTGAATATCTGGGAGAACATTGAGACAGGACAAGGGCAAATTTTTAAAACAAAGTTTATAGTCAAAATGCCAAATTAAATGAATTGTTAAAAAATACAACGTTAAAATGAAAATTATGTGTTCAACTGCAATATACTAGGCCTGAGATACTATCATTTCTGTGGTGTTTGTAGTAGATGGCTTGAAGGACCCTGAATATGTGGTAGGAAAGGGGACTGCTCTCGAGGTACAGACTAGGGCGTCAGCAGCATATCTTCTGTAACTAAATTTATAAAAGGTGTAAGAACTCCCTCGGAGATGACAGAATATAGATAGTAGTGAAACAGTCTGCTGGGAAACTGCAACATCTAAGGGCCAGACAGCAGAAGAGGATGTCACAAGAATTGAAAGAGTCATATCAGAGAGGTAGAGAAAGAATCTGGAGAGGAGGCTATCAAAATGAAGGGAGTGTTAAGGAGGAGTCCTTGATCTTAAAAAGTCAAAGAAAGATATACTAAGGAGGAAACAAAAATAACATTTTGGGGTTTATAGTTAGAACATTGAGTGCCTTGAATTAGCTCAGTAGATACATTTAATTGGATGAAAGTCGTAACATAACATTGCAGATTAAAACACTGAGAGAGACAGTCCCTTCAAATGTCAGTTCTCTCTACAGATCATTATCAGGAGCTTCCAGTGTGATAAAGATGCTTATAAAAGGTAAGGCACAAATCCTGAAACAAAAGAAGTTATGATTCAAAGTGCTTTCTGCCTTGTCCTCATGTTTAGACTTCAGTTTGTGTTTAGGGAGAACAAAAGAGAAAGAGTGAGAGATGTTGCCTGAGGATATGCTTTAAATGCTGAGGTAATTTCAAAGGAGTTCCTTATTTGGGTCAGTCCTGGTTTTGGAACTCAGCTTTACTGGTCAGGAAATCTGATGTTGTCTTGGTGCTAGAGCTGACTCAGAGGAAGTGACTATCTTAACCGAACTCTCAAATGGATTATAAACAAACCAGGAAGCTAATTTAATTTCCATGGCTCTAAATTCACCCAATTTTTCATGTCCACTGAATTATACACCTCTCTAGGGTAATCAGAAGCCATATTAGACCAAAAGACATCTGGTAAACATGATATCATGCATAGATAGTAGAAAGGAAGGCTTTAGGCAAAACCAGTCGGTTCAAAACCAGCTGAAACATTCTTGCCCCACATCAGAGTTTTTTCCCTGGATGCAGAAAGTACATTGCCTTGTTCAGTGGATCTCCCATGGACATTCTTGCATGGTTACTGACTACTTTTTTAACTTTGCTCATCTTTCCTTGAGCACCATTCAGACCGCCTTTTTCATTTGTGGCCCCAAACACATGGACTCATAAAATACAATGCACTGGACAAGTAAGTTTGGGAGTCAGACAGGCCAGCAATTATTTATTTACTTATTATGTATTTACTTATGAATGATTTCGAACAAGTCAAGCGATTTGAATACTTCTTAGACTACTTCATTATACGTGAAAAGCAATACTTGGCTTCAGTTACATTGTGAGAGTAGAGGTAATGCACGTAGCCCTACATTCGGCACATAGTAGACAGCCAGCAAGACATAAAGACTGCTTTCTCTGCTTATGCTTTTCTCTCTGTTTCTCTCTCTCATTCTGCTATTTTTGTCCCTGGATTCAGCTGAACATTGCTTTGATGTGGCCATTCAACCCAATAAACATGCAAGCTTCCAGTAATCAAGTACTGATCACTGAGAGGTTGCAGAGAGGAAGCCACTCTAAAAAATTGCATGCATTTGGGTGTTACTCACTTTTTTTTTTTAAACACATCAACTATTTTGAAATTCATAGAGATTAAAGTTTGAAATAACATCATATAAATTGCTAGGTGAGCATTTCCTTAATTCATTACATTTTTTAAAATTTTAGGATTTCTAAAAACGTGTAAGAACTTTGAGAAACTCTAGAATAATTTCTAACAAAGTTAAGAGAACTAATATAGACTGTAACTCTCAGAGGAAATTCTATAATCACAGTGAGGGTCAGACAACTGTAAAAGAAAGAAAAGAACAATTGGAAATACAAAAACTAATGAAATAATGCAGGACAAATCAAAGATGGATGCTCGATGTGCATAGTCAACAAATTACAATCGACATGGAAAAACAAAATCTGAGCAAAACGTATTACATCTGTGATCCATGTAATGCTAGATATTGGGGGCACAAGTTAATAACAGCAAGTACACATGCTCATTGTTGCTGAGAAGGCAGATTTTCACTCAGTCACTCACTGCCTGATATTTGGTCTATTCTGAGACATAAAGTATACTTATGAAACAAATCTATAGACAGTGCAATTTAGGATAAGTCACTGAGATTAATTTACCTCCAGTATCTAATCACAGATAACTATGTGTTAACTCTCACAGGAATTTAATCATGCACTCAGTAAATTCAGTATTTGAGAAGAACATGATTGTTACTTATCTTTACAATTTAAATTAATTAAGAGTATTAATAAGAAACTCTGTTAAGTGATAATAGGTCTATATATTTTAAGCTGGATAGAGTTGGTTGTTGTTCCTATTGTTTTTGTTGTTCCTATTGCTAATGCTTTCTGATGTATTAATATTATTGCTATCATCGATGAGGGTCTACTCAGGCCCAATTGTTAGAATTGATTATGACTGTGCCCATTTTATACATTTGTTATAATTGGTTAAATTACAGTTTCTTTAGATACAACATCAAGTATGTTGGTAAATTTCATCTTCCTGAGATTTTTGCTTTAGGCATCTTAACTGATCCAACCCATGTCACATGTTTTCAGTAATAAATTTCTTGACTCTTCCTGAGCATAGGTCATTTTTAACTGCTTACTAGTTTAATTCAGGTTTTACCTGAGTTTGACTTGCTTAACACTCTGTGGTTGAAATTATTTTCTGTATGTTCTTAAAACATTCTGTATTCCATAGTGTTTCAAAAGCATTTCAAGAAGGTCGCAATGGAATCAAATTAAAACAAAAATGATACAACTAAAAATATAATATGTGTTGCTAAATATGGATAATTTAAATAATATAAAAATACAAGACTCTTTTTTTTAATTTAGTCAAATTATTATTTTTTTTTAAAGATTTTTTATTTATTTATTTGACAGAGAGAGACACAGCGAGAGCAGGAACACAAGCAGGGGGTGTGGGAGAGGGAGAAGCAGGCTTCCTGCTGAGCAGGGAACCCAATGCGGGGCTCGACCCCAGGACCCCAGGATCATGACCTGAGCCAAAGGCAGACACTTAACGACTGAGCCACCCAGGTGCCCCAAAATACAAGACTCTTTAAAGTAGGTGAACAGAGGGGCGCCTGGGTGCCCCAAAATACAAGACTCTTTAAAGTAGGTGAACAGAGGGGCGCCTGGGTGGCCCAGTCGTTAAGTGTCTGCCTTTGGCTCAGGTCATGATCCCAGGGTCCTGGGATCGAGCCCCGCATCAGGCTCCCTGCTCAGCGGGAAGCCTGCCTCTCCCTCTTCCGCTCCCCCTGCTTGTGTTCCTGCTCTTGCTAACTCTCTCTCTCTCTGTCAAATAAATAAATAAAATTAAAAAAAATAAATAAAGTAGGTGAACAGAGTGAGGCTTTTTGCAAATTACTAAAACTGCTTTGAGCAAAAAAAAAAAAAAAAGAAATGTGATTAGTTTGGTTACATCGTCTTTGACGGGGAAAAATACAAATACAGCTATTCCTCTGGAGAAGCATATCTTTCAGGGAGCAGACGTGGTTAAGGCTATCCTATTTCCCTATTTTGTGATGCGGGGATGGGGGTAGCTTCACACGGAGAAGTCAAGTCAGAAGATAAAATATCACACCTTGTATTCAAAGCACTATAGGCTGTTTCTGCTGGATTTTCCAAATTTTACTTCTGATACTTTTCCTTGTAGAATTTTTGACTTTGAAAGTTCAGGCATTTTTAAGTTTTATCTGTGTGCAAAGCACATCTTGACTTTCTTTAATGTAACTTGCAAGCTTGTTCTGTATTTATTTCACCCTTGCATAACTCAAAAGTAGTGGAACAGATTGTACTCAGATTGGGCAAAAGCAATTACCAAACATTTGACTAGGGCTAGTCATGGTCCCAGA
Source organism: Halichoerus grypus (assembly GCF_964656455.1). NCBI lineage: Eukaryota > Metazoa > Chordata > Mammalia > Carnivora > Phocidae > Halichoerus > Halichoerus grypus. Next base: position 150,836,868 of record NC_135712.1, on the reverse strand, counting down.
AGATAATTTTGGGGAAAGCCATGATGGCACGTAAATACAGGGTTATTAAAGGTTTTCACTGACAGCTTGGCAGCATAGTGCTTTCTAGCACCAATCCTCTCAGAAAGATCTACAGTGTCACCTCAGAAATTGGGCAGCACATTTTACATTCGGCGTTAACGTCGGGTTTAGCACATGCTCCTGGCTCTATGCTTGTGACAAATTACAATGGCGATGAAAATACTCAGTAATAAATATTGGCTGAGAACTTGAACATTGACAAGGTGCTTTCATTACTATGTTTTCCAGTAAATCCTTACAAACCTGTGTCATGAATGACTTCTCTTTTTTACAGATAAGAAAATGGAGACTCATTAAATTAATAAAATATTGCTGGTCTACTTAGGCTTTTAAGAGGTTAGATCAGAACTCTGATCCATTCTTCATTCATTCGACAATTGTATCATGAATGCTTACTATGTGCCGGGCACTGAGCCTGGCAAGGGAGGTGTGGTGGTGAGCAAGGCAAGCAAAGTTTCTTTCTTCATGAAATGCACAATCACTAAAGGACATGCATGGAAAATGAGCATAAAATCATGAATAATTATACTATTACAAGTCGTGATGTTCTAAAGGAAAAGCACAGCACTCAGAGGGGAACACACAGGCACCTGACTGCAATTAGGTGTCTTCTATGAAGAAGATACAGCTAAATGCAGACAAGAAGGGAGGCTCTTCTTAGCGGGCTCTGGCTCTGCATCTCACTTTTCAACATTATACTCACTCTCTTAGAGCAATGATCTGACAATAACATGAAAAAAATTCAACGTTAAAAAATAAAGACCTCATCTTTGTCTTTATTTAAAAAGAAATAAAACCCTATTGTATAATAGTCAAAATTCACTTCAGCTTTAACAACTTCCAGGATAATAGGCCAGAATGTAAGTGCACAGCCTTCTCCAGAAGCACTTCTGGATCCTGAGCCCAGATGTGAAAGATCTCCTCCTGAAGCCATGTAAAACTTTATTGAATCTCCTCTTCAGACACTTATACCTGCCTCGGGTATAATTAGTTCTGCCAAGTTACGCTGTCCGCAAGGGCAGACACCATGACGTTTCCGCATTTGCATTCTCGAAGGTGTGCTGCTTCAACATTTGATGTTTAATTGAATTGGTGGATGGAGATACATAATCTCTGCATGGGAACAATACACACACATAAGAAGCAGCAGGGTGGAGCATAAAGAGGAGGGACTGTGGTGCCTGACCGAGCTGGATTCCAGTCCTCACCCCACCCGTCTGATCTTGCTTTCTTGCTTACTTACACTTCTGTGGGCTTTGGACTCCTGTCTGTAAAATGGATACTAACATCTCCCCTTTAATGCTGTTAGGCTGTTGTAGAGAACAAACACAAACTACATGAAAATAAGGTGGGTTGATTCAACAGCTCACAAATTGGTAACTACTATTAATTTCTTATAATTTTCTTTCATTTATGGTTACCAATGTCCTATAGCTGTCTGGAATTTGATCAAGAAAAGTGGGGGGGAATTCTGAGTGTTAGGATATTTCGCATGCCATGTAGATGTTTATGACTGATCAACATGTAATAAATGATAAAGGTGCTGAGACATTATGATCTATGAAGCAACGACCAGATATAGATTACATTTCACTCTGAACAACAATTAGCTAGTATAGCATTCTTGTCCAATCAAAATTTATGATATGAATAATACTGTTTCCAAGATTTTTTAAGATTACTGTGGGATGTATCTAAAAATAATCGCAAAGTAATAGGACTGCATAGGACAAAAATCACTTAATACCTCTCTATGGGTGCTAAATCTCCTCTCCTTGGTTCCTATAAAGGTTATCTTTAATAACCAGCATCCCTGGTGCATCTTCTGCTGGCTTTGCAACTCATGAGAGTAAGCAAACAAGCCAAGCCAGTCCCAGCCCTTCTCTGACCCACGGAGGGAGAAAAGCGTGGAGCAACAATGGGAGCAAAGGGAGAAATGTGAATTCAAGCTGTTCAGCCAAAGCAGGGATGTTAATCCCCTAAGCTCATGGAGAGAAATCAATAAAATCAAAACAATAATAAAAAATATCCATCTTTGTTAGTGTTTCAAACTCGCCAAAGATAACATGAGCAAGGGAGACTGTAAATAAACAGTGAGCATCTTTTCAGTAGCCCATCAGTGTCCCTTTATAGCTACATTTGCCCTCAGAGAGAAAAAACAATACTACGGGGTGCCTGGGTGGCTCAGTTGGTTAAGCGACTGCCTTTGGCTCAGGTCATGATCCTGGAGTCCCGGAATCGAGTCCCACATCAGGCTCCCTGCTCAGCAGGGAGTCTGCTTCTCCCTCTGACCCTCCTCCCTCTCATGCTCTCTGTCTCTCATTCTCTCTCTCGCAAATAAATAAAATCTTAAAAAAAAAAAAATTTAAAAAAAAGGAAAAAAACAATACTACGGATCTATTTACATTTAAATCTCTTCTAGTTGTTGAAACAATATCCCCACTTAAATGCTGCCTGTCTGGAACATAGCAGACAATGGTCTGATTATCTTTATCATTGTTATTTTCAATCTCTCCCCTCTCCTCTCCAGATAACTGTTATCTGGGATCATATTCAAGTAAAGAGGAGATCGTGTTTCCAGCCATCCTGGGCATTTCTTGGTAGTCTTAATTCTCACACGCTGATGGACCATACGGCAAAGCTCTCTTCGTGGAGTGCTTTCTTATACATTCACACATTTGTGTGCTCTGAGCAGCTTTTGCTAGTAGATCCCACCTGGTACGCAGCTGATAATCTCAAGAGAAACATGGAGCTGCCCTTCCCACGTTCAGCTTTATGAACTGTGGCTTTCATCCACTTGGCTGATGCAAAAATCTGTCCGCTTCAAGAGTGGGAAGAATATGATGCTTCAAGTTCCTTTGATGCCAATTGGGCCAAGATATTCCAATCAAGGGTACCTGACTCATGTCTCCCTTCTTTGCAGTGGCCATGGAAACAGCATTGTTGATGCTCTGTGTGTGCAGTAGGCTGAATGTCAGTTAGAAAGGCTCAGGGAAAGAGAACCTTTTAAAATTTTAACACCAAAATTTTTGACATAGGCCTGACACTGCCTTTAATGAAGCTAGAAAGAGCCCACTAAAATAGAGTGCAATTGTTCTCCAACATTGCAACCAAAGCAGTTCAGGCTGAGTGGTCTAGGTTACAAACACCTATAATGTAAGTCTTCAAGGGGTAAGACAAAGAGCACTGTGTGATGTTCTAGGATTCAGTGCTGCCTTGGTGTGTGTGTGTATGTGTGTGTGTGTGTGTGTGTGTTCATGTGTGTGAACATGCATGCCCTCACCCTTAGCACATGCACGTGTGCCTTCTTCCCCAAATGCCCTTCTTTCCTTCCACTCTGCTCCTACTGCCATCTCTGTCTGTCTAGAGTCTACCTATTTTTAAGGCTCCACTAAAACATCACCTACTTTATACAGTTAACCTGGTCCTCTTCAGCTGGGAGAAATCTGTTCTTCCTCTGAATTCACAGAGCATTGCTTCTCATCTGATTCTCCCTAAGGATGTTTTTTGTCTTGTGTTTCCGTTGAGTGAACAGTTCACTCATGTCCCAGTAGAAGAGTATCTTAACACCCGTATTTGACACACTGTAACTGTTGAACACTCATGAATATCGTACTACAAATCCAAGCCCTAATGTGGGTAGCACAGGTAATGGAGATCAATACACCAGTACCAAATTCAAATACTCAGGATTCTCTAATTTCCTGAGAAATCTGAGTGGGTTCTTCAAGTATCAGTAGTGCATCGGTACAGGAATCTGTGTTTGCTGCAACACAATTAGGCAGATAAATTAGTCCAGCTGACAGGTTTTCGTTCCCTGAAACTCTGCCTCCATCAGACAATGTACCAACACCCAGAAAAGCAATGTCTTAACTTGTTAAGCAAATGCAAAGGCCAACTGAGAAAAGGACTTCTTAATTCTTGGCAAAGTAGCCATGGATCATTTAATGTTGACTTTAGATATTTTGGTAAAATGTGTTCTAATTGGTTCAAAAAGCACTTATTGATAACTTTGCTGGGTTCTGTGGGAGGGTACTAAACAAACAACAAAAAAGAAGCACCTTTGCCAGGAACCAAAACTGGATATATATATTATTTATATATATAATTATTAAATTTTACAAAATTTATAATTATTAAATTATATATATATATGTAAAATTTAATAATTATATATATAAATAATTTAATGCTTTATTATTTTTGAGGATGGCACCATCTTTTAAAGCAACTAATGCCAACTCACCATTTAATGTTATTTCTACCTTACTTTCAGCATTTATTTGCTATCTCTAATTTCATATTTTCTCCACTTATTTGCTTATTTATTTATTACTGCTTACTCATTTAAATATGTTAGCAGTGTATTGTGAAGACTTACATAGTATACATGCATACTATGAGCATACTCAAATATACTTTGAGCATATTGTATTGTCCTTTTTCTGTAATGTTCCTGCCATGTTTCCCTACAAAATGGACATTTTTGTTCCCGGAATCTGCGTGTTGGAACCTATTTGAATGTCACTTAGTCTAGGTTTCTCCCAGTTGGACAAATGCCCTTTTCAGGAAGCAGACACACTCTGATCGACATGTACATGGCAGCCTCCAGTTTCAGCTAACTAAATCCCTGGATAACTAAAGGCAAATTCCTCTTCTGGACAGCTTTCATTTTACAGAGCAGTGTGCTCATTTGGTTGGCTGTGTTTTGTTGTTTTTCATTACTTATCTGTTACCTACTTTTTAAATTAGGATTTTATTTTTATAGAGTAGTTTTAGGTTCACAGCAAAATTGAGGGGAAGGCAAGGAGATTTCCCATATGCCTCCTGCCCCCATACCTGCACAGCTTCTCCCATTATCAACATTCCCCACCAGGGTGATATACTTATTAAAGCTGGTGAATCTACATTGACACATATAATCACCCAAAGTCCATAGTTTACTTTAGTGTTCTCTCATAGTAGTGTACATTCTATGGGTTTAGATAAATATAATGACATATATCCACCATTACAGATCATACACAATAGTTTCATGGCCCTGTAAATCTTCTGTGCTCTGCCTATTTATCCTTTCTTTCCTTCTTGACCCCTGGCAATAACTGATCTTTTTACTATCTCCTTAGTTTTCCCTTTTCCAAAATGTCACATAGTTGAAATAATGCAGTAAGTAGCCTTTTCACGTTGTTGTCTTTCACTTACTAAAATGCATTTAAGACTCTTCTATGTCTCTCCATGGCTTGATAACTTATACCTTTTTAGTGCTGAATAGTATTCCATTCTCTGGGTGTACCACAGTTATTTATCCACTCACCTACTGAAGGACATCATGGCTGCTTCCAAATTTTGACAATTATGAATAAAGCTACTATAAACATCCATGTGCACATTTTTGTGTGGATGTTTTCAACTCCTGTAGGTAAATACCAAAGAGCATGATTACTGAATTGTATGGTAAGAGTATGGTTGATTTAGTAAGAAACTACTAGATTGTCTTCTAAAATGGCTGTACCATTTTCATTCCTACCAGCAATGCATGAGAGCTCATATTGCTCTATATCCTTACCAGCATTTGGTGTTGTTAGTGTTTTGGATTTTTGTCCCTCCTAATGTGTAACATTCTAAGGTGTATAGTGGTATCTCATTGTTGTTTTAACTTGTATTTCTGTGATGACCTATGATGTGGAGCGTCTTTTCATATGCTTATTTGCCACCCATATATGTTCTTTGGTGAGGAGTCTGTTATGGTTTTTGACCAATTTTTAAATCAGATTGTTTGTTTTCTTATTGTCAAATTTTAAGAGTTCTTTGTGTATTTTATTCCAGTCGATGACTCATCTTCTCATTTTCTTGCCATCGTATTTCACAGAGAAATTTTTACTTTTAATGAAGTCCAGCTTATCAATTATTACTTTCACGGATCATGCTTTTGTGTTGTATCTAAAAAGTCATCACCATACACAAAATCATTTAGGTTTTCTGCTATGTTACTTTTAGGAGCAACTTGTTTATTTCATTTGGGGAGGTCTAATAGCATTATGTTTTTAATTTCAAATTCCATTTGTTCATTGCTGACATATAGGGAAGTGATTAACTTTTGTATCCTGCAACCTTGCTATAATTGTGTATCAGTTCCAGGACTCTTTTTGTTGTTTTGATTTTTTACGTAGACTATTATGTCATCTGTGAACAAAGATACTTTTATGTTTTCTTTCCCATTCTGTACACATTTTATTTCTATGTCTTGCCTTCTTGCATTAGCAAGGACTCTAGTACATGTTGAGAAGGCGTGGTGAGAGGAGACCTCCTTGCTTTGTATCTAATCTTAATGGGAAGGCTTCAAGTTTCTCACCCTTAAGTATGATGTTACCTGTAGGTTTTTTGCAGATAGCCTTTATCTAGTTGAGAAAGTTCCTCCCTATTCCTAGTCTACTGAGAGTTTTTATCATGAATGTGTGTTGGATTTTGCCAAATTTTCTGCATCTATATGGTCATATGATTGACTTTTTTTTTTTTTTTTTTTAAGTCTGATGATGTGACTGCATTAACTTATTTTAAAATATTGACTAGCCCTTCCTATCTGGGATAAATCCTACTTGGTCATGACATAGTACATAATTTTGTTTATGTATTCTTGGATTCAATTTGTTGATATTCTGTTGAGAAATTTTTCATCTATTTTCATGAGAGATTTTGGTTATAGTTTTCTTGTAAGTTATAGTATAGTTTTTATGTTAGGGTAATGCTGAACTCATAGAATGAGTTAGGAAGTGTTCCCTCTGCTACTGTCCTCTAAAAGAGATTGTAGAGAATGGGCATAATTTCCTCCTTAAATGTTTGGTAGAATCTGTTATCTATTTTTCTACTGAACTTCAATAGAACTGATTTCAGGACCAGACATGTACTTATCTATCTACAATTCATCTCAGTCAGCCATTCCAAACTAAATGTCAGAAGTTCAGTTTGTGTGGCCTTGAAAGAGAAAAAACATGTTTTTTCACAAGAATAGAACTCACAGCTTTAAGTTTTTCATTATTATGTGCATTCTGACTCTGAGTGTAAACCTAGCTCACCATTTAAAATGTAAGACCTTAAATAATTTTTAAGAAACTTCTCTAAGCTTCAATTTCTTTGTCTGTAAACTTTGGCTTGTGATATTATCTTTGTCTTTCTCACATAATAATTTTGAAGGTCAAATAAGTTAAAGCTTATAGAAGTACCACATAAGCTGCCTGTAAATGAATAATTTGTGACAAGTTTATGCACATTCAAAATATTACCCTGAAACAGGGTTTCTAAGTGACTATGTGATTCTGAAAGAAAAGAATGACTCCAGACTCTCATTTCATCTGAATGCACACCACCACAAGGAATATTTGGAGGCCAAATGCCATTATTAACTTGTTCCATTGTGACCCCTTTAAGTATTTTAGGAACATTTGGGTATGGAAAGGTCAAGAAAAGCAAACTCAGGTGTTTTACTGTAGGCTGGTTTTCTTTCTGACTATTCTAATACTCCAGCCCTCTTTCATTTGGCTATATAACATGGCCTTCATTTCTATGGATTCTAGAACCATTTCTAGGTGGTGGGGAAAATAATCCTTTTTTTTTTTTTCGGCTTATTGATCTCTACATAGCAATTGCATCCAAGAGGTACACTTCTCATGCCCCCACACCCAGATTTGTCACTAAAGTGGGGATAATTACTCACAACTAGAAACCATCAGATAGATACCTGAGTGGCCTCTCCTCTTTGTTTAATTGGCCTTCACATGCTTCGCATGGAACATACCACAAAATGTCCATGTTTTCTAGGAAACACCTCGTTCTCCACTTTAACCTGAGATAAAAACAGATCCTGCCCCTGATCAGGCATCAGTGGGAATATATCTGTCATGTAATTGAGAAGGCTGTGGCATTGGGAGACCTAAGTCTTTGTCCTATAACCGTCTGTTGCCTGCACAGTGAACACAGCAGAGATCATATTATTCATTGTGGTGGCTAAATGAGGAGCAGCATATGTAAGCATGTACTCGGGTAGGATTTTTCATTTAATTAAATTGGAGTTTACATCTGCACAACGGACCTCACTGATAAAGGGAGGGTGCTGGAAAGCTTTGTTGTCCTACAGCAACTTATTCCTGCTATAATGAAAGGCTGTCCATTGGTTTCAGTTCTCGGGGAAGGTTATTGTTCTTGAGCCAACACTGCCATCTCCACCTTGTATTTATGGAGCAATCTTATTAGTTCTGTGACCTTGGGCAAGTCACTTAACCCTTCTGACTTTTGGTATCAAGCAGAGTTATTAATGCCCACTAAACAGAGTTGTCAGGATTACACGAGGTAATGAATGTGAAAGAGCCACATTACTTAGAAAGGGAACCTACCTGCATTACCTCAGTTCAACCTCACACAGTACCAGTGGGTGGAGGATTGGCCAGTTTATTCATTTGGGGTGCGTGTGTGTGTGTGTGTGTGTGTGTGTGTGTGTGTGTGTGTATATGTTTAACCCTAAATTCCAAATGAGGATTCCAGTTCAGAAAATTTAAGTAAGCTATCTAATGTTGCAGAGCTGGGAGGTCGCAAAACAAAGATTTCCTTCTGGCTATTTTGACACTCATAACACATCAGACCTACACACATTTCGTGATGCCAAAGCCTGACCTTATTCAGGAATCTCATATTGATTCTCAATATGCTGCAAAGTATCAAATATTTAAATGAGTAAATAAAAGACTCCATTAGGAATCTGCCAAAACTGACCTAGAATGGAGAACCCTCACTTTGGAAAAGAACCGGTGGTGTGCTGGAGTAGTTCGCACTGTCTTCTGAGGCAAGACTATTTAATCGTTAGGGATTTTTTGAGCCAGTGGTTAAACACAGCCATTATTAAAAAGTTAAATTGCAAAAAAAAAAAAAAAAGAAATTGCATAAACAATGAGTTATAGTAAAAACAAATGTAATGAATAGTCAAAATTTATCACTTCCTAATTTTGGTTTTACTACATTTTATTATTATCTATATTCTTGGGCATATTTTGTCTGTGTGGTAGACATATAATGGTTACTTACTGTGCATATGGCAGAAGTAATGGCATGTCCTTCTTATATTAAGGTATCAAAGACTGCAGCTTCCATCTTGGGTTTCTTTCTGTCTTTTGGATCACTACTCTGGGGAAGCCAGCTGCCGTGTCTTCAGGACACTCAGGCAGCCCATGGAGAGCTTACGTGGCAAGGAAATGAGGTCTCCAGTCTACAAGCCAGAGAGCAACTGAGGCCTGCCAATAACCGCATGAGTTTGGAAGTGTTCAAATGACTACTGTCCCAGCTAACAGCTTCACAGCAACCTCATGAAAGACCTTGCACCACAACCAGCCAGTTAAGCTTCTCCCAGCAACAGATAACTACTATAGCAGCAAAGCATCTAAATGTTCTTCAATTTGATATCAGATTTTAAAAGGGTTTGTGTAGAGATCAGGAAACCTCTATTTTTTCCGAAGCATTACGAAGTTGTGGACAAACCCAAAATTATGCCCACACTTAGTATAAATATTTCCCCTTTTATATTTTGCTAGTTAGTAGGTCCAGGCAAAGGCAATTAATTCTGCTATCCAAACCTATTTAATTTGAGGGAAAAGCTTATTATTTTAAGTGTGAATTTGGATATGAAATAACATAGCCTGCTTGACAATCTTTATTTTTGCTCTTTAAGTGTGAACCATCAACATACAAAATTAAATCAGGGTTATCTAAGAAAGTCTCTGGAAGGTCTAGGCAGGGTATGAATAGTTTCCTCTTAACAAAAGTAAAAAATTATGGCGTTGTCCTTTTTTGAGTAAGAGAAGAATGGTGGTCAGGCAAATTAAGAATAGTTACCAAAGCAGACAAGACTAAGTCATAAATATCTGAAGACAAGAAATATTTGTAACTACCATTGTAAAAAACATACACGATAAAGAACGATTGTTAAGAACTAAGCTTTTAAAAAATAACAAATAATACTTCAATGATTTAAGGGAATGAAAAAGGCACAGAGAATTAAAAGGATATTTTTGGGCCAAGGACGAAACTTTAGAAATCTTGCCACAAAATAACTTACAAATAGATAATAAATTTACAGTTTTAATATATAATATCAGTATGTTAAATAAAATAATGTATCATATTAAATCAATCTTCATAAACAGCAATAGTTTTATAAACAAACAGAAAATCATACCCATTATCTTGTATTCAAATTTCTATATAACTATTAAACTAGTGTAGTCACAAGTTTATACTAATTATTATCTTTAACCAAATTCTGTTTTCTCCAGACACAAGGGAAAACAGAAGGATAGAAATCCAATATCTATTTAGCTGTTATATAAAATGTCCACTTATTTTGCATATTTTTAAAATATCTTATAATATTCATATTTTTATAATTTGTAGCTTTTTAAGAGATAAAAGTATATTAATGTATGTTTAGTAACTAGTGTTTTGTGTCTGTTTTTTACTTTGTGTGAGCACCCAAAGATTATTTACTGATTAACTCAATCATATGTCCAAGGTCTTAAAATTAAATCTATGGAAATTACTATTTGAATTTACACAGGAAATCCTTATGATTTGTAGCATTGTCAGAATTTCATACAAGTAAACCCTTTAAGAAGACTTCTATAATGAGTACTCCACCTAGTGCACCCTGCCCAGTCTTAAAAGATCTCTGACATTCCGGTCGCTTCCCAGTAGCCGTGCTCTGCTTGCCCTCCTGCACAGCCTCGCCCTGGACCACAAGCAGCTGAAGACCAATTTTTACTCAGATTTTCATGACTCTTTTGCTCCATTTTACTTTTCTGCAGTAGCCTGCCCCTGAAATCCCATCTGTCCCAGTAGACTTAAGCTCTGGTTGCTATTTCTTCAGCTTCGTTCTATTTAGATCCTATTTCCCTGCACAGACATCCATATGGTGGACTCCTGCATTACCCCAGAGATTTAGATGTTTCCCAATTCCTCCCTTGTATTACTTAGTCATGAAATCAAATTTTTTTTTGGATTTTTTTTCTGGAAGAAAAATCTTAGGATTTGGGTTCCTAGGGACAAAAGAATGAACGGTTTTTCAATAATTCTTTAAATGACAAACACTCCCTGATACACAACTGGAACTCTTTGCTGCTTATAAGACTGGCACAAGTCAGGTAATTTTACCTTCAACAGCCAAAGAATCCTACCCCCAAGCATCACTAGAAAGCATATCTACTGGGACTTGGGTTTGCCCACAGTTGTGTCCCACATATCTTTAGAGGTACCCAGGCTTCAGATATATATATAAAATCCATATCTATATCTATATCATCTATCTATATATTCAGATTATCTCTATATAAATAGAAACAAATTATAGATGCTAACATAAACTTAATTCTACAATAATAGGTCAGGAACTTCACTGGACCTCATCATATTTATGTAGCTGAAAGTAAAAGTAAGCATCTACAATTCCATGGGACACCCTCTTGCTTTTAGGCATACATACCAAAAATTATAATATTTTGGAAAATATGAAAAAGATGTACAGAATTTTTAAGTGCTCCAAAAGTTGCCAAATGAAATCATTTCCTGAATTGAAGGACTATGCCAAAAGCATTTTAAAGATAAGATTCTGATTAAGAAAGTTCTTGAGTCATTGGTTATACTGTGGTTTTATAGCAGAAGAAAAGCTAAGGCAGCCCAGATACAGTTACTAAAGTAAGTCCAAGACTCACAGTTTTTCCTCCTTGTTCTGTCTTTTGTGCTGTTGTTCCCCTTTGTGTGTGTGTGTATTCATGTGTGTGTGTGTGTGTGTGTGTGTGTGTGTGTGTGTGTGCGCGCACGCATGGAGGGATTTCCTACACTAGATCCTTTTACCTCTCTTATTTTTAGGAAGTGATACTTTCTTAAAACAATTTTTTTGGGCGGGGGTACCATAGGAATTTCAGTGAGCCAGTATTCAAACCTAGGAGACATTTTGTCTTTCATGCATATTTATGCATGTGAGTTATTTCAGTCTTTAGTTTTTCCCAGCCAAGGAAGATGGTGGTGGCAAGGTTATTTTCTAGGCAAAGCCTCTCTCTTCTGACACACAGACAGACTGCTTCCTTCAAATTTAGCTTATCTGTGGAAAACTTTATTCAGCCCCCCTCGTCTGATTTAAAGAATTGAACTTGGTCTAGGAAAGGTCTGCCCTGGGCCCCACGCACCTCATTTCTACCCTTGGGAAGGAGAGGTTTCTCTTTGGCATGCCAGTATGTTCCTCACCTTTAGAGTTGTTATTTGTTGGCTCTTCCTAAACTCTACAACCACAGATGTGTATTCAAAAGTTCCTCCTCCTATTCTTCTGTTCAGTTTCAACTACTCTGGGCAGTCATTCCTCTTACTTTGTTCATATTTTCAGTTTTCTCCATGTTTCACTGAAAACACATTTACATTTTTATTTCTTATTCCTCTTGATATTGAGAGCATTTCTCAAAAGAAAAGGGGCAAATGTTGATTTTTGCCATTATTTTCAAACTGGATGCCCAGTTCCTTTGTTTTAAATATATTGTGTAGAGTACACATAATTGGATCATTAATCCAGTCCAGAGGTTTTCTTTAGATTATGATACTACCTACCTTTTAAAGTTTAAAAAAGTTGATGTCTAAAGCATTTACAACAGTGGAGGAAATTATGTTGCTAATATAGAATTCTGGTATTCTGTTCATTTCAGTTTTCTGCTGTAAGCAAACCTCAGTAGGTATAACCATTTACCAGGTTTAATAATATTGGTACTAGAAAAAGCAAACAGAGGCACTCATCAGCTATGACTCCTCCATTACCTACACAGCCTCAAAATTATTTTCAGCATAATTTTAATATTTACAGGGTAATTTTCAAGTGAGTTTAAATTTTACTCCAAATGCATAGGGAATAAATTATATCTCTTCCTTGAATTTGCATCCAGGTTTTTTGATGGGCTTCTGGTACTGGAATTCATTTACAGCATGGTAAAGTTCTATGATTCATTTTAAAAGAGAGAGAGAGATCATGAGAGTTGAAAAAAGAAAAAAAGTATGAGAAATTAAATTCCATGTAAAAATAGCTGCACTTTTAAAACATAACAAGTAGGGGAGATTAAAAATCAACACATCTAGATATTTGTGGGTTTTTTTTTTCCTTTGGCTTGAATTATTCCCCCACACTATTTAATCCAACATTAAATTGCAGTTCTCGACAACCTTCTCTACTTCCTTTTGGAGTGTCTCAGGGATCGTCAGTAAATGCATTCCTGGCCAAAAGATTCTCACATTGATGGTGTTGTAAACCAAGTCTCATGATGATGTAAGAAGTTCTTTTGTTTGGTTAGGGGTTTTGATTGTCGGCTTATGTGTTCACCTTCTGTCAAATTCAAGTGAACTTGGTTCCAAGACTAATACGTACGAATTTTAATAAACAAGTGAAAGTGTGAGAGGGAAAGGAGTCATTTCCAGTGACAAATGGGTCCTGGTTTCTTCTGAACAGGTAGTCTTAGAAAGGGCATTTCTGCTGAAGCCCAGACTGTTTCAGGAAGACAGGGACACAGCCCTTCCAGAGGGTGTGTTGAGGAAGTAAACATGCAGAGAAAACTTTACCAGTATGTTCAAGGCAACAACAAACAGTAGAATCCCAGAAAGGCAAAGAAGCAGGGTAGTCAGTGCATGCCAGACCTGGCCAGCAGTCCCCGCGGATTCAATGGTCAATGTCAAGAACAATCTATGTAGCTCAAGAGGTTTCTGAGATTGGGGAGAACTAATAGATGTATTGCTTAAATGACCAAAAATATAAGTGGTGGTACTAATGCTGTAGCCAATGTGGCTAAGCGTTGATTAAACAAAATAAAATGGAGAGCAGGCTTGAAACTTCCCCAACAGATATAACCACTTAAGCCATGTAAACAAAACTAAATCTACCTTATTTCATGATCATAAACAAAACTTAGGTTATTTCTTATAAATGCCTCTCATAATCATAAAGGAAACATCATCTTTCTAAAATGGTATAAGATCATAACTTTTAACCAATCCCCTGCTGTCTGGAAACCCCCATTGTAATAACCAATCATGTAAAGGTTTAACACCTTCCTCATTTTCACTTTATGAACCATCTTGTGATATCATGCCTCTAGGCTTCATATCAGCTTTGGATTTGTCTTTTTTCTTTTTTGCGTGTCCCAGTGATGGGGTGCTCATTTCCTCCCTGACTTCTTCCCTGGAGTGAGCTAAAGTTCTCCTTTCTGGGAATGTTATTCCTTGTGTCTCAAATGTGCATTTCTGGGCCCCCCTGGGAATCTGTCTCATTCAGGATGGTGGAATTTTAAAAAAAATTTTTAAATTTTAATTTCAGTATTGTTAATATACAGTGTTTTATTAGTTTCAGGTGTACAGTATAGTGATTCAACAATTCTATACATTATTTGGTGCCCATCATGAGGAGGGGACTCTTTAATCCCCATCACCTATTTCACCCATCCCCCCACCAACCTCTTCTCTAGTAACCATCTGTTTGTTCTCTACAGTTAACAGTCTGTTTCTTGGTTTCTCTCTCTCTTTGCTCATTTGTTTGGTTTCTTAAATTCTACATATGAGTGATATCATATGGGATTTTTCTTCCACTGACTGACTTATTTCACTTAGTATTGTACTCTCTAGCTCCATTCATGTCACTGCAAATGACAAGATTTCATTCTTTTTGATGGCTGAACAATATTCCACTGTGTATATATACCACCTCTTCTTTATCCATTCATCAATCGATGGACACTTGGGCTGCTTCCATAATTTGACTATTGAAGATAATGCTGCTATAAACATAGGGGTGCATGTATCTCTTTGAATTAGTGTTTTTGTATTCTTTGGGTATATACTGAGTAGTAGGATTGCTGTATCATAGGGTAGTTCTATTTTCAACTTTTTGAGGAACCTCCATACTGTTTTCCACAGTAGCTGCACCGGTTTGCATTCCCACCAACAGTGCACTAATGTTCCTTTTTCTCTGCAACCTCGCCACCAACATCTGTTATTTCTTGTTGTTGTTGTTGTTGTTGTTTTAGCCACTCTGACAGGTGTGAGGTGATAATTCACTGTAGTTTTCATTTTTGGATTTGAAGACTCAGAGCTTGTGAACTGTTCTTCTGTGCACAATAAACTCTTATTAAATAATCGTTTACTGATCTGTTTGAATTTTTTTCTACTTTTGGATTTTTGACAGTTTGGATACTTTAAAGTCAGACTTACCCAAGGCTTGCCCCTAAAGGCAAGTAGCCAATGAGGAAGAGTAGCCTCAAGATTGGGAGTTTGCATCTTAAGAATACAAGGAAGATATACAAGGGAGCAAGAGGTGCTGTTCAAATATACCCACCCCAACAGCCTAAAAAGCTGAGGCAAAGGACTATTGATGAGAAAATGGATCACTGTCCTAGACAATGGGTCTCTCTTCTGAGTTCCCATTTTTTTCCAGTTAGAACCAAATAAAATCAGTATAGATAAATAAAGGAACTAATACCCAGAAGTGGTCCTTATTTCTGCCAAGGAGGTAGAACCATTTAAGTAAACCACTTGTGAACAATGTATGCAAAAATCATATACATATAGGTAACCATTAATTTAAGCATTTATATGCAAAGATGTAAATATATATGTACACTTATACTCATTTATATCTCTCTCCTTACTTATTATGGGCCCTCTGGAGTTTCCAGGGTAACATAATCAAGGTAAGACTAGTCTGGCTAGCTAGCTCAAAGAGAAATATTTTATGGAGATGTATACATTGCACTAGGCTTTTCCCAGTCCCTTAAAATTCAGTCCTTCTCCATTATCACAATGGGGATTCTTACCAAAAGATGTTTAAAAAGGCAGCATTTATCTTCGATGATTTCTTGGGAGTCCTTTGGCATCTTTCGGTGAAATTCGGCACCTTCCCACTGATACAGAACATTTTTTTTCAGATAGGCTGGTAACTTGAACCATCTCAATTCAAGAAAAATCTTTTATAAGAGCATCCTGTGAAGAATTCTAGCACTAACTAATAATTCCTCAATCACAGAAGAGAATATAAAAACCTTAAGTCACAATGAAACACAAAAATATAATGCAAAATGGCAATTTGATAAAATAAAGATTAAATTCAAAGTTTTCAGGTGAGACAGGAATCCAGAGAGCTTGCTCAGATACACAGGGCATCCCTCCTTGCTGAGATAAAAAGCAGGCTTGAGTGTACCATAGCCTCAGTCTCGTTCCCAGAGCTGCCCTGGTAACTGCCTGTGAAAATACAATTTAGAAGATGCCATTTGACTGTCCTCAGAAAGACATCATTAGTTAATGAAACAGTAGCTATTTAAGCACCTGTAATAAGTAATGGGAATTTCAATTCTACTAATAAAAGGATATTATTTATAATGAGCTATACCACCAAATGAGTTCTGAATGTGGAAGGCTAACTGTTACATTGTTTCTCAGAACATTACCATAAAGTCTGGAGCTGCACATGCTGATTGCAAGGAGAACGAGGATACGGAGAAAGCATGAGAGCTAATGAGCCCAGCCTGCAGGAATATTAGCCTCTATATTCTTCTTGGTTTGTTGGGGCAGACATGGGAGAAGGGAAACTAGTTCAGAGAGGGGCATTTTTTTCCCATATTAATATAAGATTCAAAGGGGAATCCAATGGTTTTTTAATATTGCTAGAATGTTCTGCGTTTTTCCTCTAGGAAATGTCAGCAGCAACTGTACTTAGAAAAATCATCCAATGATATAAAATGGTTAGGATCAGGGCCCCTTGGCCCTAATAACATTTTAAGAACACTCTCTTTCCTCTGCCAGCAAAAGCCAGCTTTAAGTTTGAGATCTCCATGTATTTTCCACCACCTTCAGTTCTTATACTACCAAGACTCAGCACTTTTGATCCCCTTGAAGATTTTAGCTCCAGGATTATAGCCATCTCCATTATACTCTGACTACCATGGTCCTTGGTGATGCCAGTATTCACGCAGTTTTCCAATACAGTAGTTTTTTACTTCCTTGACCTCCTCTCCTCAAATGAATGTGTCCTCCACTCTGGTAATACCTAAACCCATTCATTGCCAGTGATTAAAACCCTCCACAATCTCAAACTTAACCTACTGTCTTTCCAGTTCATTTCATTCAGTACCAACACCAAACATCCTTGAACCCCATAAGGACTCATGAACCCTTCATTACTGATCATATCACCTTTTTCTCAGGCCTTTACTTTCTCATGCTTTAAAAAATGCTTCCTGGGCGCCTGGGTGGCTCAGTTGGTTAAGCAACTGCCTTCGGCTCAGGTCATGATCCTGGAGTCCCGGGATCGAGTCCCGCATCGGGCTCCCTGCTCGGCAGTGAGTCTGCTTCTCCCTCTGACCCTCCTCCCTCTCAGCTCTCTGTCTCTTATTCTCTCTCTCTCAAATAAATAAATAAAAAATCTTAAAAAAAAAATAATAAATAAATAAATAAATAAATAAAAATAAAAAATGCTTCCTTACACTACATAGATTCAATATTACATCTTCAATTAACTTTTTTTCTTTGTTATTATACTCATTAAAAAAATACAAATTTCTACCTATTCTATGCATCCACTCCTTTAGCTATATATGGTAAGAAAAAAAAAAAATACACATCTGTGTTTATTGGTCTTAACCACTAAAGGGCACCACATGGGCATAATCTCTTCCACTAATCTTTGTTTTCTCTCACTTCCTGAAGTGTCTTCTTCCCCATCCTTGCTCTCAGATGATGACCTTGCTCCTTCACTGACAAAATGCAACAATTTTGCAAGACCCATTACCCACACCTGTCCATCAACCTCCGTGACCATAAATCATGCTTAAAAGTATTCCAGTCTTTAAAAAAAGAAGAAAAACAAGGTGTCCACCAAGGTTTTGGAAGAAGTGGATTTGTGAAGACCTTCAGTTATGGTTAACAATATTTTCCAAATTTGCTTCAAAACAATTCTGTGAGGATGCCTGGGTGGCTCAGTCAGTTAAGCGTCCAACTCTCGGTTTTGGTTCAAGTCATGATCTTGGGGTCATGGGATGGAGCCCCACATAGGGTTTCACGGTCAGCATGGAGTCCTCTTGTCTCTGTCCCTTTGCTGCTACTTGGATGCACTCTCTCTCTCTCTCAAAAATTAAATAAATAAATAAAATCTTTTAAAAAACACAATTCTGTGAAACTTAGTATCTTGCAGGATAGATGTATTAATAAATATTATTGCAGAAAATACCAGACCCCAGTGATTACTGAGAAGTCATGCCATCTTGGGTAGCCATTTTTTTTTAAAAGATTTTATTTATTTATTTATTTATTTATTTATTTATTTATTTATTTATAGGACAGAGAGAGACACAGTGAGAGAGGGAACACAAGCAGGGGAAGTGGGAGAGGGAGAAGCAGGCTTCCCGCCAAGCAGGGAGCCCGATGTGGGGCTCGATCCCAGGACCCTGAGATCATGACCCAAGCCGAAGGCAGATGCTTAACAACTGAGCCACCCAGGCGCCCCCTGGGTAGCCATTTAATTAATATCTGTAATTAGATAATCATAGAATTAATGGCTATAGCCTTCATTGTTTCATTTTAAAAGCAATTTAACATATATGTATAATCCACCAATTCTCTGGGCCTGACACTGCTCTAAATATAGCAAACATAGCAGTGAATAAAAAAGGTTTTGCATTTATGGAGCCTGGATTCTACTAGGCGAGAAAAAAATAAGTCAGCATACAAATATTAGGTCAGAGAGTGGTGAAAACTCTAATAGAAATAAATCATTGAAGGGGCTATAGTGATGGGGTAGGGAAAAATAGATATAAAGGGTCCTGTTAAATATGACAGTCAGTGGGATAGATAGGTAAATGCGTTTGAGCAGAGTGGACAGCCAATGCAAAAGTCCTAAGGTAGAAGCATCAAAGGAGAGCAGAATTTGCCACCCAAAATATGCCTCTTTGGCATAAGGAGTATCTTGAGCTGGTTATTAAAAACAAACAAACAAAGAAACAAGAAATCCAGCAGATAAAGGAGAAGTTCTGAAAACTGAGTAGAAGTTACACTTTTATAGGAGACATTTACATTTATAAAGAAATCTCCACTTGTGACAGTGTCCCGCTCTCTGTACCAGGAAGAGAAGGATGACTCTAAATCTCTAGAACTCTTCTCACTGGAGATGGCTTACATTTGCATAACACTATCACTGGAGAAGACTCACACTTGTATAATACCCTGACCCTTGTTTCCTGTGCTTCTCAAGATACCTCCCATAACTGGATTCCCCTCCCCCAAACAACATTTTTTTGTCTTTAGGTGAAGATGGTATTTAAGGAGATGGGTTGGGCGACCATGAGGAGTTACTCGGTTTTCCTGGGAATCTCACAGGTATAAGGAGGTATACATGTTATTAAACTTCTCTTTGTTTTTCTCCTGTTGGTCTGTCTTTTATTATAGGGGCATCTCAGCCAAGAATCTAGAAGGGTAGAGGGAAAATTATTTTTCCTCCCCTACAGCATCCTTGGTGGTGTAGTAGGGACAGCAATGAAGCCAGTATGGTTGGAGCCTAGTGAGCAATAGGGGAAGTGGAAGAAGATGGGAATCAGAAGAGAATGTCAAGCACCAGTGGAACCTTCAGGACAAAGGAAGGCTTTGGGATTGAACCCTTCAGATGGTATATAGCAGGGGATCATCCAGGCTTCTGGGCAATTAACAAACCACAGAGGTAGAGAGTGACTATTTGGGACATTCTTATTTTAATCCAGGTTAGAACTACTGATAACTTGAAGGACAATGACAAGGTAAAATTTATAATAAATGGTACAATTCTGAATGTATTTACTGACAAGTTTGATGTATGTTCTGTTGACCAAGAAGTAATTCACTGAAAATTAAAGCAACCAATCATTTATTTGGGCAATTAAAACTGCAATTCAGGAGACACAGATTCAATTAGAAATCTGACTCACGTTCCCAGGAAGAGGAAGATGGGACAGGGTTATAAAGAGGAAAGGTTACAGGGGTAGTTCTCAATCAGGTCTGTTATTCAAAACAGGGATTGAGAAACAAGGCTAATGGAGACTGGTTGGGTTAATATGCAAATGAGGGACTGAAAAGTGTCCAATCAAGTTGGTTCCTTTCAAAGTGAAGAGTGTGAACAATCCAGAGGGTGGGGGTTACATCCAGGCTTAAGTGGGGCTTGCAGCTGACAAAAAGTTCCTAGTTCCTCTGATGAGGATGTCCATATTTTTCTTTTTCTACTTTAACATACTTTAAGAGACTCTCTTAGGTAGGCTTCCTTGCTCCATTTTTGAAATCTTGTCTCAGAGTTATGAGAGAACATAAGAAGACAAATTTTTAGCCTGAGTAAATGTTAAATTTACTAAAATGGAGACCTTTGAGGAAAGTGCAGGTTGCAGACCAGCATTTAGAAAAATTTATATATATATGTATATTAAATTTGAGTCAAAATTTGATTCCCTTAAATATTTATTCATTGGTCATTATTCAGTCTTATTAAATCATGCAAAAAGTTCATCTGAGAGCCTTTAGAATATACAGAGACAGTAACTACTTCTGATGTGAAATTTCTCTGTTCTGTGTTAAATATTCTCACTTTAAAATGACTTACTCCATATTCTATAATTGGTTTCCTAGACCCTTTACTACTTTATTCTTTCCTTAAAAATATGCTGCTAGTTAGCAATACCCTTTACAAAACATATATCTTAAAATGAGATAACCACAGTCCTTCTCATCATTTATTTACTAAAAGTAAAATGGACATCCAAATATTTTGCACAGCAACATGATCCCATGTTTCTCCATGGAAGACAGGCCTATTGCATTTAAAAGAAAATAACAAAAATTAAAAACAGTGTTTCCAAAAACACAACAAATTTTCATGTAACTTTGAGCTGTAACTGGGAATGAAATCCTTCAGGCTACTGATACTATGCTGGTAAAAATTATTCTAATCAATAGAATTTGTAAGTCGAGGTTTGTTTGTTTGTGTCCTCTGAATCTGCCAAACTGACTTAAATCCTTTGCCCTATTTTTTCATGAAGGTTAATGCAATGAAAGTTTCACTGTGGAAAAAATAAATAAATACAGTTTTGAACAGTTAGTAAAGAATAAAAAACAATATCTTGTATGTAACACTGAGAAGAGGTAGAATTACTACATTTAATTGTCTAAATTAAAAACAAATTACTGTTGTATCCTTAAAAAGCATTTCTTATTATATAAAGAATAGGGAACACAGTAGAAGTTTTGCACTTTGACATCAATAAAATGCTTGCCAAAATGTGTCATGAAATATGACCCAGAATATTGGTTTAAATTGACTTGCAAAAGGACACGGTAACATGGATTAGAAACTAGCTAAATCATGAGAAAGATCAATGATCATTACAACTGTGGCCTCTCTATGCTTCAGGTGCCTGTGTATAGTTAACCTTCTTATTAGGGATGTTTTCATCACTGCAATCTGCAAATGTAGTGGATTAGGAAGTGCCAGATTCATGCTGGCATTCAGATGTGCTGCATGTTGAATTAAAGTTGACCACAAGTTATCTGACAGTCTTTCCATCAAGAGGTGCACTTTATGTCCCCTCCCACATGAATATGAACTGTGGCTGCTCTGATCAATAGAATACAGAGGTGACCTTATGACAATTTTTCTCTGGACTAAAATCTTCCACTTCTATCTCCCTTTTGTTTGCTCCTTCTGGAATCTCAGCCATTCTACTGTGAAAAACCCAAACTACACAGTGAAGGCATGGACTTCAGGTGATGGATTAGTTGAGCTACCAGCTGACAATGAGGTTCTTCCGGTGGTGGACAAGTTGAGCTACTAGCTGACAATGAGGACCAACTGTCAACCTTGGTTCTTCAGGTGATGGACTAGTTGAGCTACCAGCTGACAATGAGGACCAACTGTCAACCTTGGTTCTTCAGGTGATGGACTTGTTGAGCTACTAGCTGACAATGAGGACCAACTGTCAACCTTGGTTCTTCAGGTGATGGACTAGTTGAGCTACCAGCCGACAATGAGGACCAACTGTCAACCTTGTGGAGAAACCATCCAGCCCAGTGGAGCCTTCACATGATGTCAGATCCTGCTACTATCTGAAGACAACTGCATGAGACCCCAAGCAAGAACCACCCCCCCCCAGCTGAGCCCTGCAACCCATTGAACTATGAGAAATTGTAATAAATTTGGGGCATAGGTATGGTTGTTACACAGCAATAGATCACTATAACCACCTTTAAATAGTGAGAAATGTAAAATTTAAAACATAAAGTTATAATCCCTCAGTAAAAAAAGATGTTCTTATTGATTTATGTTGGGAAGCATTTGAAAATGCATGCACTGGATACTAAGATAAAATCTACAAATAAATGTAATCCTTACCCCTCAAAAAGTCTATTTTTGACTTTTAAAAATAAAGTTATTTTTTTTAATTTCCCTTTGAAGCCAGTGAAAGGGTAAAAGAATTTTGCTATATCCACTCTACTATATAGTCTGATTTAAGATAAACATTTGGTTATATTTTAATAATATCTAAAAAGGCTAATATGATTTGTTTTATTTCTATTATTTTACTAGTTTTAGATGATAGACAGATCTCAGATTATAATTTGAATAGCCATACTGGGGATAAGCTATATTTAAAGTTATAAGAAAGTATTCCAAAACAAACCAAAATTTCCTTTGTGGGGAAAAAAAAGGTATTCACCATTTTACAGAGTAAGTGTGATATATGTGAAATAGTGGCTGATACAGGAATGAATAGTCTTTTTAGCCCTTAGTAGGCACTCAACAAGTACCTGTTAATCAACTGACTGATGGCCTGGCCTACATATAGAGCTTCCATGTCATGAAGACAGACAACTTTGTACATCTCTGGCTGTATCCTGCATGCAAGGAAATGCTCCAGGCTGCAAGGCAAACACATTTATATAAATCAACACCTGGAGGATTCTCTTAAGTCTTTCCTTCATCAATCTTTATCTAACTCTCTGACAGTTTATGTCATAGTATTAAACGTCCCAGTACAATCTGGGTCTGGATTTTAGACATAGTAATTGATTTAAGACTGTCTCCAATTCCTTCAAGAGAGAAGAGAAAGAAAGAGAATTGAGTTAACTTGTTATTTTTTTTTAATACCCATAGCAAACACACGTAGGGATTAAAATGTTGACATGGAAGCACCTCATCCTGCTTTAAGAACTAATTTAGATTTTCCCTTTGCAAAATCTTTTGAATACATAAAATAATTGGCAAGAGCAACCAGACACTTCAAGTAGTGTGAACTTTGAAATTGCCACCTCCATTAAAAAAACAAAAACAAAAACAAAAAAACCCTCTCTTTCCACTCTAGAACTGTGATCAGCTAGTACAATCCATCACTGACTCCAACTGGGACTCATGCCAACATTGCAAATTGCCACCTTATCAAGACTCGTTACCCTCTTCCTGTGTATGCCTCTTCCTTAAAAGATGAATTTGAAAGAAAAGAGAGAAGGTGTGTGTAGAAAGTTAGTTTGGTGAGAAGAATGAAGAAAAGTGTGATGTAAGAAGCTCAGAAATAGATGTTTTCTTGTCACTCCCTGCCTTTTGGTATGTAAGGGAGATCTTTTCAGTATTTCCATCAGAGTAAAGAGGACTTAAATAAAATTTAAATGAAAGAGAGGGAGAATTTCTCTTGCTGATGTTTCCTTTATCCCAAAACATTCAATCTGAGGGAAAATAAGATTCTTGCCCTGCTTTCTGTAAATACTCTATTCTCTCAGTTGTTTTTTGAACCACTGCTTGTACAGAACCTTGCATGTATCTTTGTGTGTGTGGTGCCTCTGTGTGCATGTGTGACAGTAGCCTTTACTGCACTTCAATCCTGAAGTTTCAAAGTATTCGGCAAGGTTGCAGAAGAGTACCTAATTGAAAGACATTTGGCAGCAGACTTTGTTCACATTTATCTATTAGATGGTGAGCATGACTGTTTTGAAACTCTGCTGGATGCTGTATCACAGAGATTATCAGTGAGACAAAAAATAAATCTGCAAAAATGAAATATGATATAGAGACCTACTGAATTTCAAGGTTAAAGAAATGTTTCTTAAGACATCCAGACATAAAAAGTAAAACACCAATATCAGGGCCCAAAATTTCATTGGTGGATTTTATCAAACATTTGTCATCAATCTCACACAAACTCTTCTAGAGAAGAGAGAAAAGGAAATACTGACCAGTTTGTTTTATGGGGTCATCATAACCTTGGTATAAAAATGTAATAAATGCATTATAAGAAAGAGAAATTATAGGTCAATTTAAATTTAATCTAGAGATACATAAAATGGTACCACAACTTATTTTAGAAATAACACTATTAAGAGAAAAATATGGATAGAAAGATGTACTGTCTTCATAGATTCTTTCTCAATATTTTTAAGATGAATATTCTCCTATCTTCAATATCATTTATATATTTCTTGCAACCATAATTGAAATACCAGTTGTTATTTTGTTTTGTTTTGTTTTGTTTTTTGTTTTTGTTTTTGTTTTGGTAAGGACAGTGACTGGCTTATTCAAACATTAACATAGAAATGAAAATAGGCCAAAAAGCAAGAGAATCTAGGAGAGAACATGTATGAAGCAGAATTCAAAGATGAGAAACATCCCTACAAATAACTTCCCTTCACTAAGGTTGAAAATTGGGTTTTTCATTAATTTTATTTCACTGCTCTCCCACATAATTCTTTATTTAAACTATAGACTTACATGAGTTAGTAAGCACCTTCATACTTGTAATAAATTGTAAAATCTAACTGTAAATTTTTGGTTTTATAATGTCACAGATAGTATTTGTCTTACTAATCACTATATTTCCAAGCTTAATGCAATGCCTGACATATAGCAAATTCTCAATAAATATTTGAGACATAAATGTATGGATGACCAACAAAAGAAACAGGTAGGGATAAAATCAGGAAATTTCATGATCCCCATGCCAATTTCTTAATATGTAATAAAAGGAAAATCAATTTTCCTAGTAGACTACAAAGTTATGACATTTAAAAATAATTCAGTAATAAAGACTAGATGCATGAATTTATATAAGTAAAAAGAAACGTGTGAGAGAATAAAAATGGATAAGCAAAAAAAATGTTAAGAAGAGATGGAATGAAGATTTAACACAAATGTAAAGAAATCTAGATTCATCCATAATATAAAGCACATGGCTATGCATGAACCTGGAGTTTATCCAATGTGTATTCAGTTGACTCCTCCTTGTGTTACAAACTCATGGATCCAGGAGTCAATATTCTACTATGAACTAGCTAAGTGGTTGTAGAGGTCCCACATTTGGTTTGTTTCACATGTGCAAGTATATGTATAAATCTTAATTTAAAATCTCCCCTGCCCGTAAGACATTTCTTTCTGAAGGGTTTTTTTTTTTTTTTAACCCTATCTACTTGGATCAAAAGACCAAAATAACAGGCCTAATTTTGTCTACTAGACATGATAAGGTACAGTCTTTTTGGTTTATTTGTTATTGATTTTTGGATTATGGTTCCATTAGAGATTAGAGTGAATCACAAACTCTAAAAATACAGAAAAATTTCCACATTGACCTTCAAAAAGTAAATAATGGAAGAAGGAAAGAAGGAAGGAAGGAAGGAAGGAAGATAGAATAGCTATATTCTTTTTGGTATATAATGGGGTACATCAGCATCCACAGATGGCTTGGAAGTTGGCACTCTTGTCTTAGATCTTTCTTGGACCCATTAGAGAACTAAGGTCAAAAGTTAAATTGTCACCCTTATATGTGGAAAGACAGGTACATCTAGAGAGATACAGCACCAGATCTGCTTAACTAGAGGTCAAGCTGCTCTAGCCACAAACTGATAAGAGCTTTCCAATGGTAATTTTGATGAATTGCTGGAGGCTGAATATGGAACATACTGAGAGAGAGAACTCCTGGGGAGTCAATGTTAGGAGTCCCTCCACACATTTGTGGGCTTTCCCTTAACGAATTCTACCAGGTTCTCCAGGTGCAGAAAGAAAAATGCTCTATGGCCCTGGCAGTGGTGAAGAGTAATCATTATGAGACACACCCAGAGCCTTCTTCATAATAAAGACAATGAGAACGGCAGAACTCCAGCACTAGGGGAATACAGCACATAGAATTCATGGCTTTGTCGAGGGTATTATGCTGAGCGAAATAAGTCAATCAGAGAAAGACATGTATCATATGATCTCACTGATATGAGGAATTCTTAATCTCAGGAAACAAACGTAGGGTTGCTGGAGTGGTAGGGGGTGGAAGGGATGGGGTAGCTGGGTGATGGACATTGGGGTGGGTATGTGCTATGGTGAGCGCTGTGAATTGTGTAAGACTGATAAATCACAGATCTGTACCTCTGAAACAAATAATACGTTATATGTTTAAAAAAAAGAAGATAGTAGGAAGGGAAAAATGAAGAGGGGGAAATTGGAGGGGGAGATGAACCATAAGAGAAGAGACTATGGACTGTGAGAAACAAACTGAGGGTTCTAGAGGGGAGGGGCCTGGGGGGATGGATTAGCCTGGTGATGGGTATTAAAGAGGGCACGTTTACATGGAGCACTGGGTGTTATACACAAACAATGAATCATGGAACACTACATCAAAAATTAATGATGTAATGTATGGTGATTAACATAACATAATAATAAAAAAAATTCATGGCTTTTTCCCCCTGATTCTTTAGTCTTTCAAAGTTAATTTTTTTAATTTTCTTTTCTTTCTTTTTCTATTTTTTTTTTTTTTTTTTTTAAAGATTTTATTTATTTATTTGACAGAGAGACACAGCGAGAGAGGAAACACAAGCAGGGGGAGTGGGAGAGGGAGAAGCAGGCTTCCCGCTGAGCAGGGAGCCCGATGCGGGGCTCGATCCCAGGACCCTGGCATCATGACCTGAGCCGAAGGCAGACACTTAACGACTGAGCCACCCAGGCGCCCCTCTTTTTCTATTTTTTTAAATTTTTCTCTTTCCCTTTTTCAACCAACATCTTATCAATTCCTTTTACACAATCTTTTTTATTTTTCATTTTTAGAATCATATTCTATCCCTTCATTGTAGTTAACCTTATTTTTGGTATATATATATATAAGTTGTTCTCCCTAAAATTTTGGGATACAGTTTCTTCTAACAGACCAAAATATACCCTAAATCTCTAGTGTATGGCTTTGTTCTAAGCTCCTGCCTGATCAAATTCTCTCCCTTTTTTTTTTAATTTCTTTTTTCAACCAACTTCTTATCAATTCCTTTTATAAAATCTTTTATAATTTTCATCTTTACAGTCATATTCCATCCCTTCATCTTATTTATCCTTGTTTTTGTACATATATAAGTTTTTCTTTCTTTAAAATTTTGGGAGGCAGTTTCTTCTAACAGACCAAAATATGCCTAAAATCTAGTGTGTGGCACTGATCTATTCACCAGCCTGATCATATTTGATCATATTCTTTTTCTTTTCCTTTTCCTTTTTTTTTTTTTTCTTTTTCTTTCTTTCCCTTTCTTTTCCGCCAGTTTCAGGTCTCTTCTGATTTGTTTACTGTACATTTTTCTGGGGTCATTGTTACCCTGTTAGCATTTTATTATCTCTCTCATTCATCTATTCTCCTCTGGACAAAATGACAAGATGGAAAAAATCACCTAAACAAAAAGAACAAGAGGTAGCATTGACTGCCAGGGACCCAAACAATACAGACATTAGTAAGATGTCGGAACTAGAGTTCAGAATGACAATAATAAACATACTAGTTGGGTGTGAAAAAAGCATGGAAGTTATTAGAGAAACCCTTTCTGGAGAAATAAAAGAACAAAATCTAACCAAGTCGAAATCAAAAAGGCTATCAATGAGGTGCAATAAAAAATGGAGGCTCTAACTGCTAGGATAGATGAGGCAGAAGTGATATAGAAGACCAAATAATACAGAATAAAGAAGCTGAGAAAAGAGAGATAAACAACTACTGGATCACGAGGGCAGAATTCGAGAGCTAAGTAATACCGTAAGATGAAATAATATCAGAATAATTGGGATCCCAGAAGAAGAAGAGAGAGAGAGAGGTGCAGAAGGTATATTGGAGCAAATTATAGTGGAGACATTCCCTAATTTGGGGAAGGAAACAGGCATCAAAATCCAGGAGGCACAGAGAAACCCTCTCAAAATCAATAAAAATAGGTCAACACCCCAACATCTAATAGTAAAATTACAAGTGTCAGAGACAAAAAGAAAAATCCTGAAAGCAGCTTGGGACAAAGGGTCTATAACCTACAATGGTAGAAATATTAGATTGGCAACAGACCTATCCACAGAGACCTGGCAGGCCAGAAAGGACTGGCATGATATATTCAGAGCACTAAATGAGAAAAATATGCAGCCAAGAATACTATATCAAACTAGGCTGTCATTGAAAATAGAAGGAGAGATAAAAAGCTTCCAGGACAAACGAAAACTAAAAGAATTTGCAAACACAAAACCAGCCCTACAAGGAATATTGAAAGGGGTCCACTAAGCAAAGAGAGAGCCTAAAAGTAACATAGACCAGAAAGGAACAGAGACAATATACAATAACACTCACCTTACAGGCAATACAATGGCACTAAATTCATATCTTTCAATATTTACCTGAATGTAAATGGGCTAAATGCCCCAATCAAAAGACACAGGCTATCAGATTGGATAAAAAAACAAGACCCATCGATATGCTGTCTGCAAGAGACTCATTTTAGACACAAAGACACCTCCAAATTGAAAGTGAGGGGGTGGAAAACCATTTACCATGCTAATGGACACCAAAAGAAAGCTGGGGTGGCAATCCTTATATCAGACAAATTAGATTTTAAACCAAAGACTGTAATAAGAGATGAGGAAGGACACTATATCCTACTTAAAGGGTCTATCCAACAAGAAGATCTAACAATTGTAAATATCTATGCCCCTAACATGGGAGCAGCCACTTATATAAACCAATTAATAACAAAAGCAAAGAAACACATTGGCTGCAATACAATAATGGTGGGGGACTTTAACACTCCCCTCACTGAAATGGACACATCATCTAAGCAAAAGATCAACAAGGAAATAAAGACTTTAAATGACACACTGGACCAAATGGACTTCACAGATATATTCAGAACATTCCATCCCAAAGCAACAGAATACACATTCTTCTCTAGTGCCCATGGAACATTCTCCAGAATCGATCACATCCTAGCTCACAAATCAGGTCTCAACTGGTACCAAAAGGTTGGGATCATTCCCTGCATATTTTCAGACCCCAATGCTTTGAAACTAGAACTCAATCACAAGAGGAAAATCAGAAAGAACTCAAATCCATGGAGGCTAAAGAGCATCCTACTAAAGAATGAATGGGTCAACCAGGAAATTAAAGAAGAATTTAAAAAATTCATGGAAACAAATGAAAATGAAAACACAACTGTTCAAAATCTTTGAGATACAGTAAAGGCAGTCCTAAGAGGAAAGTATATAGCAATACAAGCCTTTCTCAAGAGACAAGAAAGGTCTCAAGTACACAACCTAACCCTACACCTAACAGAGCTGGAGAAAGAACAGCAAATAAAGCCTAAATCCAGCGGGGGAAGAGAAATAATAAAGATCAGAGCAGAAATCAATGAAATAGAAACCAAAAGAGCAGTAGAACAGATAAATGAAATGAGGAGCTGGTTCTTTGAAAGAATTAATAAGATTGATAAACGACTGGCCAGATGTATCAAAAAGAAAAGAGAAATGACCCAAATCAGCAAAATCATGAATGAAAGAGGAGAAATCACAACCAACACCAAAGAAATACAAACAATTATAACAACATATTACAAGCAACTGTGTGCCAGCAAATTAGATAACCTGGAAGAAATGGATGCATTCCTAGAGATGTATCAACTACCAAAACTGAACCAGGAAGAAATAGAACACCTGAACAGGCCTATAACCACTAAGGAAATTGAGGCAGGCATCAAAAATCTCCCAAGAAACGAGAGCCCAAGGCCAGATGGCTTCCCAGGGGAATTCTACCAAACATTTAAAGAAGAATCAATACCTATTCTCCTGAAACTCTTCCAAAAAATAGAAATGGAAGGAAAACTTCCAAACTCATTTTATGATGCCAGCATACCTTGATCCCCAAATCAGACAAAGACCCCATCAAAAAGGAGAATTACAGACCTATATCCCTAATGAACATGGATGCCAAAATTCTCACCAAAATACTAGCCAATAGGATCCAACAGTACATTAAAAGGATTATTCACCACGACCAAGTGGGATTTATCCCTGGGCTGCAAGGTTGGTTCAACATCTGCAAATCAATCAATGTGATACAATACATTAATAAAAGAAAGAACAAGAACCATATGATTCTCTCAATAAATGCAGAAAAAGCATTTGACAAAGTACAGCATCCTTTCTTGATTAAAACTCTTCAGAGTGTAGGGATAGAGGGGACATACCTCAATATCATAAAAGCCATCTATGAAAAATCTACAGCCAATATCATTCTCAATAGGGAAATACTGAGAGCTTTCCCCCTAAGGTCAGGAACGTGGCAGGGATGTGCACTATCACCACTGCTATTCCACATAGTATTAGAAGTCCTAGCCACAGCAATCAGACAACAAAAAGACATCAAAGGCATCGAATCAGCAAAGAAGAAGTCAAACTCTCACTCTTTGCAGATGATATGATACTTTATGTGGAAAACCCCAAAGACTCCACCCCAAAACTGCTAGAACTCATACAGGAATTCAGTCAAGTGGCAGGATATAAAATCAATGCACAGAAATCAGTGGCATTCCTATACACCAACAACAAGACAGAAGAAAGAGAAATTAAGGAGTCAATCCCATTTACAATTGCACCCAAAACCATAAGATACCTAGGAATAAATCTAACCAAAGAGGCAAAGGATCTGTACTCAGAAAACTATAAAATACTCATGAAAGAAATTGAGGAAGACACAAAGAAATGGAAAAATGTTCCATGCTCATGGATTGGAAGAACAAATATGCTGAAGATGTCAATGCTACCTAGAGCAATCTACACATTCAATGCAATCCCCATCAAAATACCATCCACTTTTTTCAAAGAAATGGAACAAATCATCCTAAAATTTGTATGGAACCAGAAAAGACCCCGAATAGCCAGAGGAATGTTGAAAAAGAAAAGCAAAGCTGGCGGCATCACAATTCTGGACTTCCAGCTCTATTACAAAGCTGTCATCATCAAAACAGTATGGTACGGACACAAAAACAGACACATAGATCAATGGAACAGAATAGAGAGCCCAGAAATGGACCCTCAACTCTATGGTCAACTAATCTCCTCAAAGCAGGAAAGAATGTCCAATGGAAAAAAGACAGTCTCTTCAACAAATGGTGTGGGGAAAACTGGACAGCCACATGCAGAAGAATGAAACTGGACCATTTCCTTACATCACACACAAAAACACTCCAAATGGCTGAAAGACCTAAATGTGAGACAGGAGTCCATCAAAATCCTAAAGGAGAACACAGGCAGCAACCTCTTCGACCTCAGCTGCAGCAACTTCTTCCTAGAAACATCACCAAAGGCAAGGGAAGCAAGGGCAAAAATGAACTATTGGGACTTCATCAAGATAAAAAGCTTTTGCACAGCAGAAGAAACAGTCAACAAAACCAAAAGACAACTGACAGAATGGGAGAAGATACTTGCAAATGACATATCAGATAAAGGGCCAGTATCCAAAATCTATAAAGAACTTATTAAACTCAACACCCAAAGAACAAATAATCCAATCAAGAAATGGGCAGAAGACACGAACAGACATTTTTCCAAAGACATCCAAATGGTCCACAGACACATGAAAAAGTGCTCAACATCGCTCGGCAGCAGGGAAATCCAAATCAAAACCTCAATGAGATACCACCTCACACCAGTCAGAATGGCTAAAATTAACAAGTCAGGAAATGACAGATGTTGGTGGGGATGTGGAGAAAGGGGAACCCTCCTACAGTGTTGGTGGGAACGCAAGCTGGTTCAGCCACTCTGGAAAACAGTATGGAGGTTCCTCAAAAAGTTGAAAATAGAGCTACCATATGATCCAGCAATTGCACTACTGGGTATTTACCCCAAAGATACAAATGTAGGGATCCGAAGGGGTACGTGCACCCCAGTGTTTATAGCAGCAATGTGCACAATAGCCAAACTGTGGAAAGAGCCAAGATGCTCATCGACAGATGAATGGATAAAGAAGAAGTGGTATAGATATACAATGGAATATTATGCAGCCATCAAAAGCAATGAGATCTTGCCATTTGCAATGACGTGGATGCAACTGGAGGGTATTATGCTGAGCGAAATAAGTCAATCAGTGAAAGACATGTATCATATGATCTCACTGATATGAGGAATTCTTAATCTCAGGAAACAAACTGAGGGTTGCTGGAGTGGTAGGGGTTGGGAGGGATGGGGTGGCTGGGTGATGGACTTTGTGGAGGGTGTGTGATATGGTGAGTGCTGTGAATTGTGTAGGACTGTTGGATCACAGACCTGTACCTCTGAAACAAATAATACATTATATGTTAAAAAAAAAAAAAAAAGGAAGAAGATAGCAGGCAGGGAAGAATGATGGGGGGGAAATCGGAGGGGGAGACAAACCATGAGAGACTATGGACTCTGGAAAACAAACTGAGGGTTCTAGAGGGGAGGGGGTTGGGGGGATGGGTTAACCTGGTGATGGGTATTAAAGAGGGCACATATTGAATGGAGCACTGGGTGTTATGCGCAAAGAATGAATCATAGAACACTACATCAAAAACTAATGATGTAATGTATGGTGATTAACATAACATAATAAAATTTAAAAAAAAAATTAAGACTTACTCTCCAGAAAGAGCTTGACAAGAGCACAAGTTTGACACCTTATCTAGATGGTTGAAAGGAATTCCTCCCCACTCCCAGCCCCTCCAGCCATCAAGATAGAATGCATACTGCTTTTCCCCTCACTTCAGGTAGATGATAAATGGATGGATGGATGGATGGATGGATGGATAGATGATAGATAGATAGGTAGATGATAGATAGATAGATAGATAGATAGATGATAGATAGATAGATAGATGATAGAAATTTTTAAATGCTTAGAATTCACAAAACTTATGTCTTAGACTTATTGAGAGTCACTAGATTGAAGTTCTATATTTTATAATATAATTATGCTCCTTACCGCACAAAAAAAGTCAAAGGCTATCTTTTGAATTTAGGACAACTTGTATAACCAATAGGGTGTGACAACATAAATTATCTTTCCTTTGTAAACTGAATTAGTTGCCAGAATAGTTCAAACAAACGTATGCTTTTCTCTGATGGAGTAATTTAAAAAATCTGTACTGTTACTGGAAAAATGATATGCACACATTAAAAATTTGAGCCAACAAAAGATAAGAAAGAAAATATCTCACAAAATTCCATCATACAGACATTCACTCTGTTTTTGGTGAACATCATTGCAGACATCACAATTTGCATATAGAAATAAGATGGATAGATACATTTTTTTTTTTAAAGATTTATTTATTTGACAGATAGAGACACAGCAAGAGAGGGAACACAAGCCCGGGGAGTGGGAGAGGGAGAAGCAGGCTTCCCGTGGGGCAGGGAGCCCAATGCAGGGCTCAATCCCAGGACCCTGGGATCATGACCTGAGCCAAAGGCAGACGCTTAATGACTGAGCCACCCAGGCACCCCTAGATACATTTTTTAAAATGGAATCATATACATGAGATTTCTATAAATGTTTATTAGATTTCACCAGAAATTAATTGAAGAACATATAAATTTTACCAGAAATTAATTGAAGACAAAACCAAATGTGGCAGATTAAACATTTTTAACTCTATTATCTCTTAAAAGATCACTAAAACAATACCATGTAGACAAAATGGTCATAAACTTTTAAGTAGAAAGAAAACAAGAGCAAAAACAATAGGGAGCACAATTTTGGAGTTTAAAAAGTAGATGTACAAGCAGTTAAACCTCCAACATCTAGAAAGCTGACTGCTAAGCCTCTTGCAAGAAAGGAAAAGAAAAAAAAAAAAAAAAGACTGGTACAAACTCAAGGAATGGAAACACACACACACACACACACACACACATACACACACAATTTCAGAATGGTGGAGATAAAAGATGGGTGTCAGATACAAATGATCAGTTATGAAAATTCTCAATGACAAAACAAAAATTTAAAAATCAATAAAGCAGGGGCAGCTGGGTGGCTCAGTCGGTTAAGTGTGGGCTTTCAGCTCAGATCATGATCTCAGGGTCCTGGGATCGAGCCCCACATCGAGCCCCACATCGGGCTCCCTGCTTCATTGGGAGTCTGATTCTTCCTCTGCCTATCACACCCCCTGCTTGTGCTCACCCTCCCTCTCTCTCTCTCTCTTTCTCTGTCAAATAAATAAATAAAATATTTTAAAAAATTAAAAAATAAAAATAAAAAAGTAAAAATCAATAAAGCAATATTTTAAAATCAGAGGAAATTATTTATATCTTCGATTTGTATACCTATCCAAACTATCAATCAAGAGTAATATGTGGAAAGTCTTGATTTTTTCCTTTCATGCACCCATTAGCCAGAAGTTAATGGAAGAGTATTCTACCAAAATGAAAGAATCAATAAACAGGAGTTTATGTAACTTAGAAATATGGTTTTCAGAATATAAGATAGGAGAGGGAATTTTGGGGATTTTTTTAAGAGGACATCCCTCAGGGAGAATCATAGAGCAGGTATAGAAAGCAAGTGGATCACATGGAATTGATCAGTGATAAATACACAGGGGAGTTTGGGAAGGTGGAAATGTATCAGAACATTACTACTTGCTTCAGCTGTAAATAATATTTATAATAGAATGTAATTTGTACAATGCTTTAATAAAAAACTAAGGCAATAGCTACATTGTGGTATATTGGGATTTGAAAGGAGAAAATTATATGTGTGGAAAGACAATCCACAAATTTAAATTCTCATTTTTTTTTATATTAGGATGAACAAAGGTAATAAGTGAAATAAAAAAAAAAGAATATGTTTTATGCAAATGCAGAAGTTAAAAAAGTTAAGAAAAATAGCTAAAAGTGGCAACTTCCAGAGTGTGGAAAGAAGGTATGGAGCTGACCTGGATGGGGGAATGCTATTTTTTTATTATACATACTTTTTAGAACAAATTTTACATATTCTGCTCCTGCATTTTTGTATAAAAATAAAATCTAAATTTCAAAAACTAAGGAATTAAAATGAAACCAAAGGGATTCATATGTATGTATTCATATGTATGTTTTTCCTAATTTTACCTTTTCATTTAAATGTTAAAGCTTGAAGCAAAACCTGTAATTTAGGATCATTCTATTTATTTTTTCTGTCTATAAGCTAAAAGATTTATTGATTCCACTAATAATAATAACAAGGAATTCAACACTCATACCCTGACCCTTGCTATCCTTTTCTCTCTACCAGTTTTGTTTAAGGATATTACTACTTTAACAGTATCCCCATCTATAGAATTTCCATTTGGTTTCTACCCACATTCACAGGATAGATTAGCTTTGGTTTAATATTTAAATGGATTACTGCACACTGCTCATTCTTTTACCATGACTTTGACATTTTTGAATTCCTTATGTTTATTCATCTTTCAATTGTATCAACCTCATTTTACAGCATTTTTCCATTGTTATTGTTCAAGAAAGGCTCACCAACAGCATATTCCCTAATCCTTCGTATTTGACCTTGTCATATCATCCTTGCTACGATGGAAGCATGAGTTTGTTGGTTGCAAAACTCTTGTGTCGCACCTTGTGTTTTGATGCTAGTTATTGTTAGAAAATCGTGTTCCTCTTTGATGTGTGGATATAGATCTTTATCATGAAAGTACTGTCTTTTTAATTTTGATGTTTCTGTTCTTGTTTCCATTTCTTTGATTTTTATTTCCAGGAATAACATCATGTATTCTTGTTTTTCTTCTTTGTCTCTCTCCTTATTATTCTCATCTGTTCATTCTCTCTCTACCACCTTCTCTCCCTCTTTATTTTTTTACTCTGTGTGACTTAAAGTTTCCTAACATGTACCTGACTTACGGTAACAGTTTGCTTTCCCATTTACCTTTCTTTTCACGTGGCTTTCATCTTCCCAGTGGCTTTACTTTTCCCTTCCCTTTCTTTCCAGATCTTGTTGAGTTCATTTTGATCACCTTTGGTTGTCTCCTCACCCTACTTTATTTATTTAATTTTTTAAAGATTTTATTTATTTTTGAAAGAGGGAGAGAAGAGAGAGAAAGAGAGGGCCTGCGCGCGCACACAAGCAGGGGGAGGGGCAGAGGCAGAGGGAGAATCAGGCTCCCCACTGAACAAGGAGCCCAATGCGGGACTTGATCTGAGAACGCTGTGATCATGACCTGAGCCTAAGGCAGACGATTAACAGACTGAGCCACACAGATATCCCTCGTCATCCTATTTTAATTCAGTGACATCTCTTATTTGATCTCCATTTCAGAGAAAACATGCTTTCATTACTTTTTCCTGGCACTACGGAAAACTATTTGAACTCTTTTGTCTCCTAGAGTAAGAATTCTTCCGGTGTATGATTTCCCTTTTATTTTGTTCAACCTTTTTTTCCCCTTCTGATTTTTGTTAATGTCAGTGTGTATGACTAGGTCTTATGCCGATACCATATTGATAATGATAAATATTGAATCAGGTGTTTAGCTACATGCTGGAAAAGATTGTGGGGAATATAGGAGAGGTATGAGCTAGGAGGGTTTGAAACCTAGAGCCCATTTGTGGCCCAACACTCATCAGATCTTATGTGCCCTCTTCTGAAGGCACATTTCCTCTGGGGTTTTGCTGCCTGGATGGTTTGTGAGGCTCATGAGGAATCCCAACCAGAAGCTTGTGCTGTGATCTGGCGATTTTCTTTGTCCCCTTCATCCTTCACCTGGAAGCATTTCTGTCGGTCCCATAACCAGGAGGCTGAATTATAAATAACAAGATGATGTACATTCAGTTTCTTTTTCTTTCTCTTCCAATTACCTGCCATTCTCTACTCTTGCATTCATCCTGTCCTTGGTGGCTAGTAGGATTAAATCACAGACTCAGAGAATAAAGAAAAGTTATAGCAGAGGGAATTTTCAAATTGGAAACTGTAGAGACAGAAAAGTCAGAAAACTTCAAATTTGGAGCTGTGACTGATACGTTTGCTTCCTGAGAATGATGTTCTGCTTGATTTATATTGATTTCACAATATATTATAAAGGTAGGATGGGACTCAGCATCCACACTGAAGACTATAGCTATAAGCTGGGGAAGCGAAATTCTTAAAAATCTTCACACCAGATACTAGCATGAAATGTGTGGATGCTGTAGTCGGAACCAGTTAAAATGTCTCTTCCTGGATGAATATGGATACTGGCTATCACAATGATGTTATGCTTGGAGTTATTTTAGTTCTTATGCTTGTTTCTCTGGCACTCAGCACATAAAGTAGAATCCTCAGGCTACTAAATATTGGTGACTGAAGGTTTTGAAAGTAGATGAACTTAACCGTTCTTGTCTTCCATTTCAGTCAGTTAAATCAAGTGTCAGGCTGTCACTGCAAGATGATTGCCAGCTTAAGGGTACTTGCACTATTTAGTATAAACATGAAACATGATAGCACAGTTCTTAACACAGAGGGTTTGTTCAGATCATGTTTCTTATCTCTCTGAAGTGATAGCTTTGCTACTATAAATTTTGTTTCTATTAATTATATTTTATAATTAAGCTTTGGGGTAAAACTTTGAAAAAATCTAAGCAAAAACAACAGTTTGGGAACAAGCATGTCCAGGGCAATCCCAGGGTCATGCATAAACACATTCATTTGGCACATATATTCTTGCATATTTTATATGAATATACAAATGAGAAAATGTAACTTTATTTTAATTTTTTTTCATATAACTATATAGAGAATAATGGATTTTTTCTATGCCATCATACAGATAATATAGAAGATATCATGAACTATTTTTTTACAAAATATAATGAACTATTAGCAGCTTTAATGTTTTAAATCATGGTTTAAATCATGAAACAATTGTTTTAAAGCTTCTTATAATTCATTACATTCTTCAACATATTTCTCTTATATTTCGATTCATCATTTAATGAAGTAAACACGGAAGAGGAATTTTTGGATTAAAGGGAATATGAATTTTTAAAGCTTCTGTTACATTTCATCAAACTGCCTTCTACTAAATTTGCACTGACTTGTAATTTATGTGAGGCTGTGCATCACCCTGCACTAGTGGTTAATCAATAGTTATATCTTAGCCAAAAGTCAAAACCTGAACATGAGATAATTTTGTTCTCTGAAGTCTTACTTTTTGAATTATTGTAAATGAGAAAATATCACTCTGTTTAATAGTGATTTACAATTATTCTTCATTAAATACTCTTGCAAGTCCTTTCACCATTTTTTCTACTAGAGTTCTGTTTTTTCAAATAAATGTATATATTGTATATGTGTTTATATATATGTATATATGTAATATAATCTTTCTCTGAAATGGACTCTTCTTTGTTAAAAATACCTTTTGTCACTTGCTTTTTAATTTTGTTCATAGCTATTTTATATTAAGAGAAATATGGTAGCTTTTAGGTAATAAAATCCATCAGTATTTTATATTACAGTTTCAGAGCCTACTGTCATAATATGAAATACCTTCAGCAACCCAAAATTATATCTCTGCTTTCATGTTTTTAAAAATGTATTTTATTGCAATTGGATATTAATACATCTACACTTAATTTGATGTTAGATAGAATTTTAACATACCTCCTCACTTGTCCAAACACAATTTATTGAACTAATTATTTTAACCATTGCTTGAAATTCCAATTGTATTATGTAATAAGTTGTTATAATAAGTTCTTGGGTCTATTTCTCAACTGCATAGTCATTTTCACTGCTCTGTTTGTCTTTTTCTGTACCAAATTCTGCCCTTGTTCTTTTTTTATTCACAAAGTTTTCAGTTTGCTCTTTTATTGTTTTTTTATTTCCTGAAGATGAACTATAGAATAATTGTGTTGTTTCTAATATAATCCTAATATAATTTTAAGAAGAATTAATTTGGATAGAATTAACATCTATACTGTATGGAATCTATGCATCCAAGGACATGAGAAGCATGCATTTTTATGAAAAATTTTCCATTGATCAAATAATGAGCTGTTGTTTCCACAAAGGTCCTGTACAATTATTGTTATATTAAACATTTTATTTTTTATTTCCTTAATGATTGGGACCTTTCCTCAACCCATCCACATCCAATATTCTTATAAGCTCTCCATGTTTGTGTGTCACTCTTTAAACTGCACTCTTGAAGAATTATTTTATAGGTTCAAATACTTTTGTAATTTATTATCTTTACTTTTTAATTAAACACTACTGCTGATAACTATTATTTATTATACATATATTATTGTACATATATACACTACTTGACACTTGTTTAATAACATCACATGGCAATTTAAATGATTTATTATATAATTATTTATATAATCTTGTCTGATTGCAATGTTCTAGCCTACAAGAGCTAGATCAATGTCAAGTCACAGTTCTAGTGTTCTATTTTTACTCTGACTTCATTGGGAATGCATCCATGATTTTACTTCTAAGTTAAAATCAACTATTAGTAGGAGATAGAATGCACAAGTAATATGCTATTTGTTATAATAAAAATTTTTCATTATAAGATATATATATTAAATACCATCAAATTCATTTTTAGCATTTTTAGTACCTATCATAAAGATTGCATTTTTCATTGCAATATATCAATATATTGTGGCCCTATTAATATATCAGTATAATGAGGTTGTATCATAGTTTAAAAATACTATGATAATCTTTTTTCTTAAAATTAATAAAGTATTTTAATAAGTCATATTAATTTCTTGGTTAAAGAATTCTCTGTTCTTATAAATTTTCCTTCAATAAATGTATACAAGGTTGTTGTATACCTAGATTACATTAGAAAACAAAATCTGGGGGCACATGGGTGGCTTAGTCGGTTGAGCAACCAGCTCTTGATTTCAGCTCAGGTCATGATCTCAGGGTCGTGGAATCAAGTCCCACATTAGGCTCCCCACTCAGCAGGGAGTCTGCTTGAGATTCTGTCTCTCCTTCTCTCTCTGTGTCTCCCTGGCCCATGCGCACATACTCTCTCTCTCTCTCTCTCTCCAAAATAAATAAATAAATAAATCTTTTTTTAAAATGAAAACAAAAACAAAATTATTACTCCAATGGGATTTATTACCAAGAAATTTTACTTTCACCCATATTAATTGGAAAGCATTATATCATTTTGTTTGAGCATATAAAATAGCGAAGAAATTATTTGGTATAATTCACTCATAAAACTATATGGATAGGATCATTTAGGGAGTTAGATTAGTGATTTTGGACATTTTTTAACGTTATTATTAAACATTATTAATATAAAAATATTAAACATTATTTATTATTGCTCTGTTTAAGTACATATATTTGTTTCAGTCAAATTGGTAATTTGGATTTTCATACATGTTCTGTATTCATTCACACCTGCAGTTATACCACCTTTCTAATTGGTAATATAGTTTACTTTGTTTCTTCTGATTTTACTTGATAACTTAACTCAAAGCTTATGTCCTCTATTAGTTTTTCTTAAGAATAAATGCTGTTTTGTTACCAGTTTTACTATTCTGCTTTGAAATTACTATTTTTATCTCTATTCTGTTTTACTTGTTTCTCTTAGGATTATTATTCTTGCTTATTGGGGTAAATACTTGATAGATATATATTCATTTCTCCTGAATAATAAAATCGTGGAAAGGTATGATTTTCTAGGGAAGAATAATATGTGTTAAAGCACTTGTTTTGATGTGCAGTGTTATGATTAACTTCTTCTATTTAGTAACGTGTATTGAAGTTACCTTTTCAATTTTAACTTAATTTCTTAGGAGTTTGTGAATTTGTGGTTGTGTGGGGGATATTTCATGATAGCCTAGTTAATGCTGCAGTAACAAAGAAGGCCCAGTGCTTCAATCTCTTCAAACAACAAAGGCTTACTTATTTCTCCCTCACGTCACTGTCCAATTCAGGTGGCTCAGGCATCTGGTCTGCTTCCATTCTGCAAATCTATTGTCATAGAGTCCCTCCTTCCCAGCTTCAAAAGGGTAAAAATTGAGACTGTTGTAAATTCCCAAAATATAAAGAAATATGTTTCCTCTCTGCACAATCCCATCGACAAGAGCTGAGTCATATGGTCCCAACCTCACAACATGAGAGGCTGGGAAATGTAGTCTTCCTCATGTCCAGAAAGGAGAAATGGGGTGGTGACCACAAGACAGTTCTGTGTCACTATATGGATGTTTATTTTCCAATCATTTAATTAATTTACTTATCCCTAGTTATTAACTTTACAACTTACTGAGTTGTGTCTAGAAAACAGACTGAAAAGTTAAAGTGTGCTGAGTTTTTCTTTAAGAACTTGGATACAATTAATTTTGTTAAATGGTCCATGGACATTCCAAAATATGTGAATTCCCTCAAAAGCATAAAGTTATATGTTAATCAAGCTTGTTAATTTTACTCTTAAACATTTCCTATATATCTCCTAAATATTGTGTTATATTTCTACCAAGAAAAACATTTTGTAATTTCTTCATATATGTGGATTAGTTGTTTTATTTTAACTAAAATCCATACTTTTTCAGATTTCTTTTGTCTTTCCCTACTGTCTATTTTCAGAATCCAGTCCAGGTTACCACATTATATTTAGTCTTAATGTCTCCATAGGTGTCTCTAGACTGTAACAGTTTCTTAGATCTTCCTTATTTTTGATGACCTTGATAGCTTAGGAGAACACTGTAGTTATTGTGGGGCATGTCCCTCGGGTAGGATTTGTGTAATGTCCATATAATTAGACTGTAGTGATGGGCTTGGGGACGAAAACAACAGTGGAAAAATGCTATTCTCATCACATCATATGAAGGGTACATATTTATCACAATTTATGGTAACTTTCATCTTCTGGCTGAGATAGTGTTTGTCAGGATTGTAACATTCTTTTTCTTCCCTTTTCCATACTATAAGTACTCTCTGGAATAAGTCACTAAAGGCAGCTGACACTTAAGAAATGATACCTAAGCTCCACCTCTTCAGGGTCCAGTGTCTACCCAAATTGTTTGAAATTCCTCTTCTTGGGAGATTTGTCTCCTCTCCACATTTACTTGTTCAACTGTTTATTTTATGTCAGTATGTACTTAGGAATGTATGTTTTATACTCTGTGTTATAATCCTGCACAGCTTAATTTTGTTGCTCAGATTTTTCTGCTTAGGTTATTGTAAATAAATTCATTTAGTTAACTTCTGTTTCCTTTTTGACATAGATCCATGAACTTTTTTTTAACACTAACTTCACCTACCCCAATCCTAGAATCAGACATTTTCCCAAGGAGCTGTGGTTCCTTTTAATTAGGAAAGATATCAGGAACCAGGCCCTGAGTGTTGGGTATATTCATTGCTATTGGATACCTTTGTTTCCAGACCTTCTCAGCAGACAGAGCAAAGAAATATATGTGTATATACCAACCTGTGTATTTACACATACCTAAATGTTTCTATATGTAACCATCCATATCTATTTTAGCCAAAATTGCATTTATATTGATGTTTCCAACTCTATTACCACAGGATTATCCACTCCTATTCCCTCTTGCTTATCTGTAATCTACTACTCCAACAGTAGGAGAAACCTGGCTCCTACCATCTGCCATCCTTTTATTAATGGTTTAGTTCAAGTATATGTATAGCAGTGTCAAAATTAACTCATACGCTCATGAGAATCAACTTTATCAACTACAGTGCAGTGATTATGGACTATTTCCTTTTGCCTCTAGCCTTACAGGCTTCAGACATTTCCAAAGTCATATAGGTCCACATATTTCTCCCCCACCCCTTTCGGTGAGATTGTTTTATACATTTGTAATACTGGTTGATTGTTTTGTCATATTCTGTACTCCATACTGGGATTTCCCCAACATCCTAAATCATTTTTTAATGAAATTTAATTTAATTTTTAATTTTTAAATTAATTTAATTAAGATTCATACTTGGTGCTATAAAGTTCTATGAGTTTTAACAAATGCATGGTATAATAAATGCACCATTATTATATCATACAGAATAATTTCACCACCCTAAAAAATACCCTGTGTTTTATCTATTCAATTTTACACACTTCTCCCAAACCCATTGGCAACCACTGGTCTATTTACCATCTATATTGTTTTATTTTTTCCAGAATGCCATAAAATTGGAATCTTAAAATTATTTAGCCTTTTCAGACTGACAACTTCACTTAGCAATATGTATTTAAGACTCATTCATGGCTTCTCATCATTTGATGGCTCATTTATTTTCAATGCAGAATAATAACCCATTGTATGGATATGCCAGAGTTTGTTTACCCATTCATGTATTGAAGGACATCTTTGCTCCTTCCAGTTTTGGGGATGATGAATAAAGCTTCCATAAACATTTATATGCGATTTTGTGTGCACATAAGTTTTCATATCAGTTGGATAAATATCTAAAAGTGTGATTGCTGGATCATATGGTAAAGACTAAGTTTAGCTACAGAAGAAACTGCCAAACTGTCTTCCAAAGTGGCTGTACCATTCTGCATTCCCACCTGCAATGAATGAGAGTTCCTGTCGTTCCCCATCCTTGCCAGCAATTGGCATTGCCACCTTGGGATTTTGAGCCTTCTAATGGGTCTGTAATGGTCCCTAATGGTCATTATCATTTGCTATTTTCCAATGCCAAATGGTATTGAGTATCTATGCACGTGAGGATTTGCCATCCACCTATCTCTTTTGTTGTGGTGTTTGTTCAGTTCTTTGACCATTTTTGATTGGATTGTTTCCTCTTGTTAGATTTTAAGAGTTCTTTGAATATTACTGACAAAATTCTTTATAACATGTGTGTTTTGCAGGTAATTTTCTGTCTGTGGCTTGTCTTTTCATTCTCTTAACACTGTCTTTCTCAGAGCAAAAATATTCATTTTTAAAATGTTCACCTTACCAATCGTTTCCTTTCTTGCATCATGCTTTTTATGCTGTAACTAAAAATTATCTCCAAACCCAAGGTTACTTAGATTTTTGACTATATTTTCTTCTAAAAGTTTTATAGCTTTGTGTTTCACTTTTAAGTCTATGAGCCACTTTTCTTGTGAAAGAGTGATCTTTGTGTCCAGATTCACTTATTTTTTTCTTTTTTTTTTTTTTTTTTCAAAGATTTATTTATTTATTTATTTGAGAGAGAATGAGAGACAGAGAGCATGAGAGGGAGGAGGGTCAGAGGGAGAAGCAGACTCCCTGCTGAGCAGGGAGTCCGATGCGGGACTCGATCCCGGGACTCCAGGATCATGACCTGAGCCGAAGGCAGTCGCTTAACCAACTGAGCCACCCAGGTGCCCCACTTATTTTTTTCTTTATGTACATCCAATTGTTGATGCACTTTTTATTGAAGAGAGTATGTTTTCTCCCATGAATTGCTTTTGCTCCTTTGTCAAAGACTAGTTGACCGTATTTGTAAAGGTCTATTTCTGGGCTCTCCATTCTGTTTCATTATCTATGTATTCATTCTTTCACCAATACCATGTTATCTTAATTACTGTAGCTTTAAGGTAAACCTTAAAGTTAGG
Source organism: Halichoerus grypus (assembly GCF_964656455.1). NCBI lineage: Eukaryota > Metazoa > Chordata > Mammalia > Carnivora > Phocidae > Halichoerus > Halichoerus grypus. Next base: position 150,791,937 of record NC_135712.1, on the reverse strand, counting down.
TACTGTGATCCTTTGAAATTTGCTCTTCTACTCTAGTGTAATGTTTGCTATTCCAGGTCTTTTACCTTTCCATATAAATTTTAATGTCAAATTGTCATGATGTAAAAATAATCTGCTGATATTTTGATAAGGTTTGTGTTGAATCTATAGACCAAAACTGGGGAGAATTAACAACAATATTAACTATTCCAATCTACATTTATTTAGATCTTCTCTGATTTATTTCATCAGAGTTGTATAATTATCAGCACGTGGAATCTGCACACTTATTGCTGGATTAATAACTAAGCATTTAATTTGGGGGGTTGCTATTGTGTTATTGATTTTTAAGTTCACATTTCAGTTGCTCATTGCTGGTATACTGAAAAACAATCACCCTTTGCATATGAGGTTGTCTCCTGTGACTTTATTAAACTCATTTAGCTCCTGGAGTTGGTTTGATTCTTTGGGATTTTCTACATAATCAGTTATGTTACCTGCAAGTAAAGACAGTTTTATTTCTCTCTTCCTAATCTGTTTACCTTTTTCTCCCCCCACCCTTTCTTATCTTACTGTACTATCCAGGGCTTTGAATATGATGTCAAATAAGAGTGATGAAAGAGGTTATCTTTGCCTATCTGTTACCAATTTTAAGGGGATAGTGTACTGTTTCTCATAAATAAGTATTTTCTAGTTTACTGAGCACTTTTATCATGAATAGGTATTAGATTTTGTCAAATACTTTTTCTGAATTCATCGATATGGTCATATAATTTTTCTTCTTTAACCTATTGATATGGTGCATTACATTAGTTGATATTTAAAATATTGGACAAAACTTATATACCTAGAATAAATCTCAAATAGTCATCATGCATATTTTTTATACATTTTTGAATTTTATTTGTTGATATTTTGTTGAGGATTTTTGCCCCTATGTTTATGAGATATATTGAGCTGTAACTTACCTTTCTTATAATATTTTTATCTGGATATGGAATTAAAATAATGCTGATCTCCTAGAATGTTTAGTAACTATTTCCTCTGCTTCTATTTTTTAGAAGAAATTGTAGAAAATAAGTATATTTTCTTTCTTAAATGTAAAGAAGAATCTACCAATGAATTACCATCTGGGCATGGTGGGTTTTTTTTTAATAATCGATCAATTTCTGTAATAAATATAGGCCTATTCAGATTATCTATTTATTGGCATAAGCTTTGACTATTTCTCTCAAAGAATTAGTCCATTTTATTTGATTTATCATATATGGGGCCATAAGTTATTTATAGTATACCTTTATTATCCCTTTAATATCCATGGAATCAGTAGTGATGACCCCTGTTGCATTTCTGATATCTGTAATTTGTGTCCTCTCTCTCCCTTTTCTAGTAGCCTATTTAGAAGTTAATTGGTATCTTTGACCTTTTCAAAAAAAACAGCTTTTGGTTTCATGGATATTTTTCTATAATTTTCCTGTTTACAATTTCATCAATTCCTGCCCTAGATTTTATGATTTACTTTCTTCTGCTTGCCTTAGGCTTAGATTGCTTTTCTTCTACTTTCATAAGTTGAAAACTTAAGTTATTGATTACAGATCTTTTTTCTTTTTTAATCGATGAACTTAATACTATCAATTTCCCCCTAAACACTGCTTTCACTGCATCTCAAAATTTTGATAATTAGTATTTTTGTTTTCATTTATTTCAAATTAAATTTCTCCTGAAGCACTTTGACCCATTGCTCTTTTATTCAATGCTGTCAGCTCTATCCATTGAAGTTAGTAAATTGACTATAATTGTTTCAAATTCCTGGTCTGATAAATTCCAACATTGCTGTCATATCTGAGTCTGGTTCTGATGCCTTTTGGTATGACTTATAATTGTTTCTTAATAGCCAAGTATGATGAATAAAGGGAACTTCTGTAAATAGGCTTTGAGTAATTGCTGAGAAACTGAAGGGATGGGAAACATTCTATAGTTTTGTGATTAAGTTCAGTATTTTAGTGAACTTGTGTCTCTGGACCATGACGTTTTCATGCTTCTCCAACTCACCCCAGGTTGGACAGATGTCTAGAGTGGGCTGGAGTTGAGTATTTCCCTTTGTCCAGTTAGGGTCTTATAAAACCCCAGCAGGCTAGGCTCTGGTTGAATAGTTTCTCAAGAGAACAGACCTTGTTCAGAAGAAATGACTCCCCTGTGTATTTATAAATGGTGCCTTTCCTCTATCCCATGCTGGAAGCTCCAGATAATTTTCTCTGATGTTCACTGTGAGAACCTCATAGAGATCCAGGTGGTAAAACTCAGAAAGGAGTGGGGTCCCCAGGAAAAGGATCCGTCTATAGTTTTTAACTCTCAGAGTTGTCCACATTGAGCATCTAGCTCTTTGTCAATGACAGTTCAAGTTTCACCACCCAGACCTGGTTCTGGCAAAGGTTGCTGCTCTGGCAGGTCCTCCTCCTTCTCTATACTCACTTGTCATGTGTCTCCATTTGACAGGCAGCATTTGGCCCTGTGACCTCACTTCTCTGCCTCATCTAAGAAGAGTGGTTGATCTTCAGATCATCAGCTATTTACTTATGGTTAGGACAAAGTGGTAACTTCCAAGTTTTTTACAGCTGGATCAGAAACTGGAAGTCTTCCTTATTATTTTATTGCACTGTAGGGTACATAGCCAAACATTTGTGCTCAGTTTTGTACAGCAAACTCTATGAAAAATATCATGGATATTGTCACTAAAATCTATCGGTATAAATACTCAAATGATATGATTAATCAATATTTTATGGAAATGTTTATAGAAATAGAAGACATGGTTTTTTTATTCTTTGCCAATGCTTGTTGGTTGAGTTGTGGAAGAGATTTACAGATTTGCTGTACCACTAAATCTGAGTCACTAATTTTTGAAACAAAGGGATGCTTGTTCATTCAATTTTTAATTATTTGAATAATTGAAGAGTTGTAGAGTTTAAATATTCAGAAAAGAATCAAAGATGAAAATGGCAATGTAATTTATGTTTTCTCACTTATATCACATTGCATATAAATGACCTAAATTTGAGCTCTAAGGAAAGTAATTGCTTATGACCTTGCTATACAAATTTGTGAATTTGTATTGAAACTGAAATTTTTTGCATAAGAATAATAACATTATACATTTTGTAACATGAATAAAAATGCAGATTTCAATTATAGTTGTTATGTAATTGACTAAAAAAACTATAAGAAAAATTGAAAAATGCTTTATTAATATTGATAATTTTATAGTTGCTTTTCCCTGTATAGAATATGTCTTTAATCTGATGTTGACAAAACTGAGCTTTTATATGAACTAATAAATTTACTTGAATTGGACAGTGTTAAAACTGATATTTTTACTTTTAAATCAAATTGAATATTCTAAAAACAATGAATGTATTTTGTTAAGATGGATGCAATATTAGAGGCCAAGGATTTTTTAATACTCAATTCAGATTTTGCAAAACATTTGAATATATTTGGAATAATTTGGATTTGAAAAATTACTTTTTTTTAAAGATTTTATTTATTTATTTGACAGAAAGAGTGAGAGAGCACAAGCAGGGGGAGCAGCAGAGGGAGAGGGAGAAGCAGGCTCCTCCCCACTGAGCAAGGAGTCTGATGTGGGGCTCAGTCCTGGGACCCCGGGATCATGACCTGAGCCGAAGGCAGATCCGCAGCTGACTAAGCCACCAAGGCACTCCATGACCAATGTGGAACCCAGTGGGGGCTTGAACTCACAACCCTGAGATCAAGACCTGGACTAAGATCAAGAGGCACATGCTTAACCAACTGAGCCACCTAGGTGCTCCAAAAATCTACTTTTGCTTTTTTTTAAGATTTATTTATTTACGTTAGAGAGAGAGTTTATACCTGAGCAGGGGGAGGGGCAGAGAGTGAGGTGGAGGGAGAGAGAAAATCTCAAGCAGAATCCCTGCTGAGCATGGAGCCTTATGGAGCTCAATCTCATGACCCTGAGATCATGACCTGAGCCAAAAGCAAGAGTCAGATACTTAACCGACTGAGCAACCCAGGTGCCCCGTCTACTTTTTCAACTATAGATTTTACAAACTGCAAATATAGACTATATACTTCTGATGAAAATTTAACAATCAAAATGTAGTGTGCTAAAATACATATGGGATTTTAAAGAGTTAATACAAAAGTGCAAAATATGTCATAAATATTTTAAAATATTGATTACATTCTGAAATTGACATATTTTTATAGATTGGGCTACATATTATTTTATAGCCCAATATTGGCTACCAGAAAATTTAACATTGCATATGTGATTCATATTATATTTTGTTTGGATAACATCAGTCTAAACAAGAAATGAGGTTTGTCTTACGCTAGTGGCAGAAAGTAGAAGGTAGAAGAAACCTAAGAAAGAGGAAAACTGAAGAGATGACAGATAATTTGATGGGTTCATTCTACAGGATTTGCTGATGGATTTGGATGATGGGTAGAAAGAAAAAAGGAGAGAAAAGAGAATGATTGCCAGGTTCCTAAGCTGAGCATTTTGGGGTTATAATCTGAGATGGGCCAACTGTAAGAATGGATTTATGGGTTAAAATGCATCAAATGAAAAATTATAGAATTTCTAAATGATAGTGCCCTCCTTCATAGAGCATTCCCCCCACCAACTGGAAGGCAGCTAGAATAAGAACAAATCACCTGTATTAGGCTACAGTTGCAATATGATAAGGTTCAATATACCTCGATTTAACTACACTGAATCCACCAGGAACTCCAAATGAGAACAAAGGAGTTTATTATGGCCCCTTCTCCTTGGCAGGACCTGAACTCCATCTTTGCTATCCTCAGCACAATGAGACTGCTGAAATTCTTGCTGTTTTTTTAGCCATCATCTCAACAGCTTTCAGGCTCTCACCCTGGGAAACTTATATATCAGCAGTGCTCAGGAGAAGAAAGTCCAAAAATATTGGATCTACTTCTCACTTCCCTTCTGTCTGGGATGTTGGCCTTTCAAGTACTGGATGTGTTGGTAGACCACAAATGCAGTTTTGCTTCCCAGTCATTTGGGATTGCTGGAAGTCTTCTGAGATCTGTGACCCTTAGTAGCCTTCCTCTCCTCAACTTCTCAGCCTCTCTCCATAGACTAAGAATGGGCACATTCCCTGAGGGCAAATGTGGTATGCAGAAATAGCCTTCTTTCATTCCAGAATTCCATGCCTTCCAGTCCTGGTGGTCTCAGAAGCTCTCCAGTGCATTCAAACAGGTAATGGTCAGCTACAAGCTACTACTATCTCATTAACCAAAGCAGAAGCCCAATCATTTATGGGTTGTGAATTCAGTCATTCTGGTGTGATACTACTCCAACAATTCTCATGTGCATTATTGTTCTAACATCTCCACTTATTAAGTCTCAACTTGGCAAGTCTCCATTTCACTTACTCTTCTAAGGGTAGTTTGGAAGAAGTATAAGTATCATTTTCCCAGCTTATATTTTTTTTATTCTTTTGATTTTTTACCCTTCTGCATCACATTGTTTTAAGTATATTTCTTATATATGAAAGACTTTTTATTTTATTTTATTTATTTATTTATTTTTTTACCAAATCTGAAAGTCTTTGTTTCTAATCTGAAAATTATACTCTAAGAGATGACAGAATATGCCACCTAAAAAAATGACTAGAGGAGTCTAGGACATGCCACCTAATTTGTGCCTTTTTGATATATTGATTATTTTGACCTGTAGGTCCTCAAGAAGTAGCAAATACAAGGGGAGACTTTCTCTGAACTCTCCTTATCTGCCTCAAGACAGAGCCTCCAAAAGAAGCTCAGTTGTCATAGATCTTCTTCCCTCCCCCCACCCTAGGATTTTCAACACCAGGGAACATTGACACTTGTCACAGGAGAGGAGACTGAAAGTCCCCACCACACCTGGACACACTCGGTCACAAACTGTGATACCTCCCATCTGTTTTTCTAAGGACCCATTCAGCTTTCCTACAAATCATTTACTCTCTCATAAGAAGAGCACACACCCCCACCCTCTTCCTTAAGCAGATATTTAAGCCTGAATTCTAGGCCACATTGAAGAGACATTCATTTTTCCCTGCATACCTTCCATATGTACATGAGGTATACATGTTAATAAACTTGATGTGGGAAACAAAGGTGGAAGAAAAATTATTAAATTTCCTTCCTACCTACAGCCCATTGACAAGTCTTTGAAACAGGCAGAGTGATATTCCTCTAGGGACTCAACTGCCTGGATGTTGATGCTAAGGGCAAAAGGCAATCCTAGCCTGATGCCCACCCCTCACCCAGGATCCTGTAAGTTTACTTTAACATTCCTTTAGAAACTTCCTTTATCTCTAAACCCCCCAAGATATGTTTTGGCAATCACCCCCCCAAGCATATGGCCCACTGATATACATCTGAAAGGTCTCATGACTAATGTTTTATTAGAAGGTAATGAATGACCTTTTCCCAACAATAGCTAGCCCCCTCAAGGTCCTGGAAATCTTGTTTCCAAATTCCTTAGAGACTTAAGCTATCCATAACCCCCTCCCAACTTGAAAGTATATAATGGGGCACTCCTCATGACCCCAGTGCAACTCTTTCTGCCCATGGGTCTTGTCCCCTTGCTTTAATAAAATCACTTTTTTGCACCAAAGACATCTCAAGAATTCTTTTTTGGCCGTCGGCTTCGATCCCTAACATTTTTCCTACATCAAACTTATGATTGTTTTTCTTTTGTTAATTTGTCTTTTGTTACAGGGACCTCAGCCAAGAACTTAAAAGGTAATGGACAATTATTTTCTCCTCTCCTCTACCTCAAACCCAAATACTGTGATAGCCAATAGGCATGATCTTATTATTCTCCTTATCTTAAATGTTTACATTCTCATTCATGCCTCTTTGCTTTTTAAAATTCTTACATTTTTGCTATTGCTCAAGACATATGTGTTCTTTTCTCTATTGATTTATAAATTATTAATCTGATTTTTAATTTAGTAACAGTTATGTTTAATATAAAAACAAAAACCTATATACCTGTGCATTTCTACAAATATCAAGAGTAATTGATCATTTAAAATTTTAATTGTTCACATTATACTTCCCTATGCCAATTTCCCACATTTATTGTAAGAATATAGGGCTTCACGGAAGACTATTTTCTCTTTTTTTTTTTGCCACCTATATGTTTTCTTTCAGAAATTATTTCTGATATTTATATTGTACCATACGTGATTAACAAATAATAAAACAGGAATTCTACTTTTATAGCTTTTGTTGTTCATGGTCCTTTTTATTCTCAATGTTATGTCTTTCTCATTTGTAATATCTTTATTTTGATTTAGTCTTATTGGCCACTCTATTTCTTCAGGTAACACTTTCAGGTAAAGAATAAGAATGGTAAATTACTTGAACTAGATATCTGTGAATGATTTTTTTTTTCTTGTTGGCATAAATACAATAACTTACTTGCACACACAATTATTTTTTCCTCAGAACTGATAAGAATTTATCCATTATTTATTTATTTATTTATTTTATTTATTTATTTATTTTTAATTTTTTTTTAAAGATTTTATTTATTTATTTGAGAGACAGAGAACGAGAGAGAGGGGGGAGGGTCAGAGGGAGAAACAGACTCCCTGCCGAGCAGGGAGCCCGATGCGGGACTTGATCCAGGGACTCCAGGATCACGACCTGAGCCGAAGGCAGTCGCTTAACCAACTGAGCCACCCAGGCGCCCAAGAATTTATCCATTTTTTAAACTAGTATTTAGTGTTGCATAAAACAGTTGCCAACAATATCTTTTCATTGTAGGGCAAAAATCTTTTTTTTTTTTAAGTGTGAGTGTGTTTGTGTGTGTGTGTGTGTTCCTGTCTAGAATCTTGGACAAAAACAATTAGAGCTTTCCAAATGTTACTGTGCGTTAATCTCTTTTCCTTCATATTACCTGATTTCAGCAATTTCTTTTTTTTTTAAGATTTTATTTATTTATTTGACAGAGAGAGACACAGCGAGAGGGAACACAAGCAGAGGGAGTGTGAGAGGGAGAAGCAGACTCCCCGTGGAGCAGGGACCCCAATGCCATGGCTCTATCCCAGGACCCTGGGATCATGACCTGAGCCGAAGGCAGACGCTTGATGACTGAGCCACCCAGGAGCCCCTGATTTCAGCAATTTCTATTAACAAACATATATTCTTTATTCTCAGAAACATCTGGTATTATTTATGTGAATATTTTCTATCTTCTTTACATTTCTTTCATTACATGCAAACAATGGCCTCAAAAGTGGGTATCATACCCCATTTACAGATGGGTGAAAGGAAGCACAGAGGATTTTACAACTCTCCCAGGATGATCAGACTACAATGCTCCTCTCTTTTCTATGAGAAGAGGAATATATTCAGTTAACATGCTTTTAAAAAGCATCTATCTATCTATGGGAAAACAATGTATCTATGGGAAAAGTAAAACTCAGAGGGGTACGTAATTTGTTTTAAGCACTGTCACATAATATATTGCGGGAGGGGGAGAAAATACTAAATACTGTAACTCGCTAAAACGTGGGGCTATCTTTTCTAATACTTCTAGTGTTTCTAATTTCTAATGTTTAAAAATAGTTTTCTAAAATGAGCCACAGGAGACAAACTCTTGATTTCAGTAGTTCAAAGGGACGCATCTCAGGAGGGGCCCTGGGAAGGACTGGAGGCCCCAGGGGATGGCACACACACACACATACCTGCAAGCAAGAGAATCATTTGTAAATTCCTCTGCATGCAGCTATGCAACCTGGCTCCTAAAACCAGCCTGCTCCTTTTTTATTAAGGAGACTTTGCAGTGGCAAAGCAGTCATCAGTTTATGCAAATTCCTGTGGGCACAAAAAGGGGGACCTTTTAAGCTGCCTATTACTTTATTATTGCTGAAAGAAAGAAAAGAAAAGCTTAAAGCGGGGAGGGTGGGGAGAATTAAGGATCTAATAACAGTGAGAGCTCGCTGCCCAGGTTGCGTCTCTTGCTGTGTTTGAATGATTTTTCTTTGTCGACAGCCTTGCACTGGGCTATTTTTAGCATCTCTTTAATAATTGAGCTGTAGCAATTGTGCTCAGCAGCTGGAACAGGCAGGGAAAATAGCAGCTCAAAGAAATAGTGCAGCAGGGTCATAATTTAAGTCAAGCTGCATTATAGAGCATACCTTTCTCAAAGGTAGAATGCTGAGGTGGAAAAAAAAAACTTAAGAAGAGCAGAAAGAAAGAAAGACAAAAGGGAGTGATAGATGGAGAGGTTTTTTTGTCTTTTTGGTTTTTTGGGTTTCTATTTTTTTTAAACAATCCTGAGAAGTTGCCCTGTTGGACAGATTCTTTTGATGGTACAGAAAGCAGATACAAGGGGCTTGCTGCTCAGTGTGGCAAACAGGACAAGGAAACTAAGATTGCTAGCAGAATTGACACTTTCCTTGTCCCCAGGGTTGATGGGAAAAAAGAGCCTTCCTGCACAACACAGGCAACACCATGACACTGAGTGGCATGCAGCTAGAAAGTTGGAAGAGGAAATTTTAGCCACTGGCAGAGGAATTCTGATGATGAAGGGTAAATCTCACATTCCCCACCATCTTCCTATCTAGACAGGCTGAGGGCAGGAAGAATACATCTTTGGAGGATATCGTTGGATTTTTTCAAAGTCCAATCATCAGATCCATCATTAAATACCTGACTTAGGCCATTAAGCCCGTGGGCATATCCATCTCACCTTGCTGAAACAGCTGACTTTGCATTGCTGGGTCCCTTCTAGGCAGAGTCTGCAGAGCCCAAAGAGAGATGGATACTTGCCAAACGGAGACTTAATAAGGGCCCATATGTCTGATCAGTAGAGATATCATCTGACTAATTCAGGCAATCTAAACAAACAAACAAATAAATAACCAAAATGGTCAAGTTTATTGACAATTAATTACATGCTTAAACTAACTAGAAAACTGTCAAATTGCGAATGTCCTCTTTTGACCAGGCAGTCTGCTAGAGATTGATGGGGTTGTAGGCTTTCTTCCTCAGCACTGCAAACTTTCTGCCTCTTACATGTTCCTTTTTTTTTTTCTTTGCTTTGCTACAATCTTCTTTGTTCTACATTATCACCATTTGTTTTCTTTGCTTGTTTCCTTTTCTTCTTTGCTGTATTTCCCTCTGCCCCCTTTTTTTTAATTTCCCTTGGGGGTTCAGGCTGAAAACTTAAGCAATAGGAGGAAGTTTCTATACTGTGCTGGATTGATGTGACATTCCATCCAGTAGAGGTCAATGTGACAAAGGGAATTTCTACCTAGGCTTCTACATAGGCTATCAACACAATATAGCAAAGGTGACTGGCTACCCATGATTGCTTACATGGCAAAGAAACAGTTTGTCCTGCCAGTACCTGGGTCTTTTAATTATCAAAATAGCCATTTACTTTAAGACGAGTCTTTAGGAACTTTGAAATAGAAAGTCAGTTTATAAAGAAGAAATTCAGATATTCCTTAAACATCGGGGTAAATATCAATTAATTCTTTCTTCTAAATAGAAAAAAAAGAAAGAAAGAAAGAAAGGTAGAAGGTTCTGGTTAAAGTATCCGTCCTGATATATGAGTCTAAATACCTGCAGATATTTTAGGTCTTTAGGATGTCAACAAGGGAGAGTTTTCAGGTGTGGTAAACTTGAAGAACCACCAAAAGAATCAAGTTAGATCAGTGTAAAATCTGGTACATAGGGGCGCTTGGGTGGCTGCGTCGTTAAGCGTCTGCCTTCGGCTCAGGTCATGATCCCAGGGTCCTGGGATCGAGCCCCGCATCGGGTTCCCTGCTCGGCGGGAAGCCTGCTTCTCCCTCTCCCACTCCCCCTGCTTGTGTTCCCTCTCTCGCTGTGTCTCTCTCTGTCAAATAAATAAATAAAATCTTTAAAAAAAAAAAAAAACAAACAAACCTGGTACGTATCAGAACTCACTTCTCCATATGAATTCATTCTGTAAAAATAGTTATGTAATGAAGGAAAAATTGGATAAGACTGCTTGGCTGGAAAGCACTTTCCTAGATACAAAGAAGCTGCAGGGTCTTTATAAGATTGTTTTTAAATTTTCTGAGTTTTTTTTTTTTTAATTTTTTTTCTGTCTGTGAGTGGTTCAACACACAGAGCGGGCAGGTGCTGTCTTCTTGTGGGCTGGGAGAGAGAGCGATGTATCATTACACTTGCAGGCATTTAGGAGAATGCCAATTTTCAGCTTCACAGGCTTTCCTGAAGGTCTACTGCAGTAGCCAATTGGATCCACGAAATTGAAAGTGAAATCTGATGGGTTTGGAGGGATTAGAACTTCAGAGGGGGGACCTGTTCTCTCTGAATTACCTGACTTGGGCCACAGGATTTAGTTGCCCTCTGTATTATTTTTCTAGAGCTGCTGGAACAAATTGCCACAAACTTTGTGACTCAAAATAACAAATATTTTTTCTTTCACAATTCTGGAGGCCAGTAGTACAAAATCAGCATCACTTGGCCTAAATCAAGGTGTTGGCAGGGCCGAATTTCCTCCAGAAACTCTAGGGGGAGATCCATTCCTTGACTCTTTCAGTTTCTCGTGGCTCTTGGCGTTCCTTATTTTGTCACACTTCACTCCAACCTTTACCTCTGTGGTCACATTGCCCCCTCCTCTTCTGTCAGATTTCCCTTTGTCTCACTCTTATATGGACATTTGTAATTGGATTTAGGGTCCACTCAGATAATTCACAATAATTTCCCCATCTCAAGATCCTTAAACTAATTACATCGGCAAAGATTCTTTCTCCAGATAAGGTAACGTCCACAAGTTCCAGGATTTGGAGGTGGACATATCTTTTGGGGAGGCTGCTATTCCACCTATGACGTACCCTCAGTCCAATAAAATGCCCACATCCCCAGATCCATTCAGGTACCACTAATACTCTAAAGGAGACACTTTATTTTGTTGTTGTTGTTTATGCATGATGGTCCTAATGACAAGAATAGCTAATATTTATTGAGTGATTGGCCTTGTCCACTCATAAGAGAATTATGTATTTGGCTGAAACATATGGAACTGCTAAAGTTTGTCAGCTTTTTCGCACAAAACAGCCATTTCCTTTGGTTTACTCACATATATTCTTTTAAAACTAGTATTTGCTCCATAGCAAAACTACTATTATTATTCCCACTTTATAGAAACAGGAATGAAGTAGAGAATGTGAGGGAACCTCCTCAAAGGCATAGAGGCAGTTGTTCGTACCATCAGTATTCACCCCAGATGGCCAAGTTCGTAAGCTTCTGCTTTTACCTGCATCCAATCAAGCTCTTCTGTTGTGCCTGAGGGATTTCGGGGCTTCTGCCAGATGGTGAGCTGCACCCAACCCTAGTTCTTGATGGTGATCAGGGCATTTTATGCCTTTTCTCAAATCAGCATAGAGAAGGTAGAAAAGGAATGAAGAAAGAAGATGGAGCTTATGAAGCAGGTGAGGGAAAAAAGTACGAAAGATAAACAGTCACAACACAGAGACAAAAAGTCAGTTGAAAACAGAAAAGAAATAAGGTTCTTTCTCTGAGAGAAAAGGGTAGGGAAGGTACATGTGTTGAACAGTGCTCCTAATACCCTAAACCATCCTGAAGATTAACTTTGCTAGCTGCTGAATACTCACAAAACCCTACAAGGTTGCACTTGTTATCCCAGATTTATACCTGGAAACCACAGTTAGTCACTCAGCAAGTTACTCAGATACTCAAAACTAGATATTCAAAAATGAAAAGGAAGACGGGGGGAGGAGGAGAGGAGGAGGAAGGAGAAATAGCTTATCGTTTATTATTTTTCAAATCATCAAGCAACAAGCCAAATAAAATACTCAACAATCCGTAAGTATTAAACTTCTGAAACCAACACCAGCTCCCAAGGTCCCTTCATTTAAAGATTAAGAGGTAAAGAGGACAGAATTAGAGAGTCACCACCATGAGTAAAAGAAGGGAAAGAAGGTGAAAGAAGGTGAAAGAAGACAGAAATATATATATCACATGTATCACATACATAGACATGTATATATACAAATACATAGGTAAATACAAATATATACATATAAAGCTATATCTGCATTCATAAACACACACAAGCTTTTGGTAAGTTATGTTCCTTTAATAGAAATGAATGAATGAATGAATGAAGAACAGTCCTGGGGAGGAACTTCTATTAAGTTTTACATTAAACTGTGTTCTACCGATCTGTAATAAAAAAGAGTAAATCATAACCCCACAGGAGGAAACATGGAGTCTTTTTTTTTTTTTTAACTTTTTATTCTTTCTGTGTCTTGTGTTTTACACCACCCCAAGAACTGAAGATTAGGGATGTCTGGTCCCTTGAAAACAAATCTCTGTGGAAGGAATAGCTACAAATATATACAGAGTGGAGTATTGAAAAAAGGCATAGGGATGCCCCCAAATGTCATATGTTTTCAATGTCGCCTTTTGAGGAAATTGTACCTCTGCCTTCTATTAAGAGGCAGTGATTTGTTTCTTAAATACCATCTGTTCAGATAGGATACCTGCTGAAAGAAACTATTACTTCAAGTTTTTGACATATGCTTTGTTTTTATTCTTGTGGGAACTGAATTATTCTTTATTTTCCTCGAGTGCAGCAAAATCTTCACCATGATACTTGACTTTTAGGCTGCTTACATGATTAAAAAATAATAGCATTTTTCTTACTGATTAAGGAACACTGCATATTTGCTATGAAGAATTTAGAAATCTGGACAAATAAAAAGATGACCATTATTAATGTTTACTAAATTTCCTTCAAACTTTCTTTGTGTTACATACAAATATTATAAAATGCAGTAATACTATATGGGCAGTATTGGTTTTCATCCTTTTTACTTTACATCAAATAAGGGGTATTTTCTGAGCTTAAATATTCTTTACAATGTGATTTTAATAAGATGGTTCTTTATTAATATGTATGTAAAAAGTCAGGGTTCTCTAGAGAAACAAAATTAATAAGATACATATAAAACACCCACACACACAGGTTAATAATGTAGGTGAGCCTCATTTAATCAGTGTGTGTGTGTGTGTGTGTGTGTGTGTGTGTGTGTGTGTATACTGGGGGAGAAAGAGAGATCAATTTAGTATAAGGAATTGGCTCACATAATTATAAGGATTGGTTAAGTCCAAAATCTGTAGGGTGAGCCCAGGTACAGGAGTCCCCGGGAGAACTGATATTCCAATTCAAAGGCCATTAGGCAGGAAGATTCAACGTGGCGAATGAAATTTAAAGGCAGTCAGGTGGAGAATTCTCTCCTACTCAGGGGCAGGTTGGTTGCTTGGCCTACTAAGTCCATTAGCTGATTAGATGAGGCCCACCCACATTATGGAGAGCAATCAACTTTATTTTAAGTCCACTGATTTGAATATTAACCCTTTCCAGAAACATCCAGAATAATGTCTGAGCAAATATCTGGGTTCCTCATGGTCTAGTCTAGCTGACACATAAAGTTACCCAGCACCATGTGTATACTTTGATTTACTGAATCAAATGTTATGGGCAGATATTTAGATGATTTTTAAATATGTGGAAATTTACAATCAATCACACCCCCTTCACCCATGGTAGACAGTGATATTTTGTCACACAGTTCTTCCTACTAAGAATAGACTAACAGAACTTTTTTAAACACAGTGACCCAGAACCCACACTATCAGCTAATCAAAGTTGGTATGTCCCCAGAAACATATTTCCTATTTCTCATTCTATGTGTTCCTAATTGACTGATAGGAAATCACTGTCTGTCCCCACCTCCTCTTTCTCTGTTTTTCTGAGATAACTACAGTACAGGGACCATCCCTGCTTTCAGCATGCCCTGCTAATAAGATCTTCCTTGTCAGCATCTCCCAGTTTACTTGTAGGAGCCACAGCCCATCAAGATAAACTCTCTGACCATCCCCACCCTACTTCTGAGGCCTGTATTTTTCCCCCTGATTCCTGCTTTGAATGGGTTTTTTAAGTGAGGATGAGGGCATGGAAGTAGAAGCACTGTTGAGGCCTACTAAATAAACAATGTTCAGACATCTCAGAAAGCGACACACAGTAAGCGTAGGAGCAGGAAAGTTCTAAGTGGGCATGCAAATTTCCTTATTTACTTTTTGAATATTTGGTCAAGACAAAATTGCGAGAGATACGCCAATTGTCTTTCTAACTCCTGCGCTGCCACCCACCCCTTCCCAAATTCCTTTTTTATGAACACTAGTCTACTTATGTCATGTGGTGCTTTTCGGATGTCTGTGGCTGAGCTTTAGTTTCTAATCCAGTTCGACTGACCTCATTTTTAGAGTAAGTTCCCTCCAAATTCTGGAATGAGGTTTTCTATCAGTGTTGGTGAGATTTTCATCTTTATTCATCTTTTCCTTTGCAGAGAAGTTGAGAAAGACCATTGCTGGATGTGTGAATCAGACACAATTTTGACCCCTGGCATATGTTTTAAATACGAATTCACACTACTGCCATCTTGAGCTGTTATGTGCCCACTACAATCCACAAAGGCCAGTGACCCAACAAATTGAAGTGACTTGATAAAGTTATTTCTTAATGCTCTATTGTAGATTTTACATTTGCAACAGTAAATAATTGCATTGAACGTGAAATCTAATTAAAACCTCATTGTACCATCTGTGTTCTTTGGTTAAAGGACATGTACTATTAAACATGTGTTGAAAAAGAGGTATTGAAAGAGTTACTTAAAATTCAGTTTCTTTCATTCTCAAAGACTGGATGGTGGCAGAATGTAATACTCCATTGTTGTATCCAGTCTTTGAAAGCTCCTCAGAGCCGTAGCTAATTTTCCTATTAGTTACAGAGTAGCGATTGCCCCACCAAATTAAACCTCACAATTTCAGCAGTTGTGAAGACATACACACACACATACACACACAAACACTGAGAAAGAAGAAAAGAACCTTGGTAATGCACACACACAACAGTTTTCCAAGAGTCCAAGGGTAGCACCTCATCTTCTCTTACCTTATTTAGTGCAAATGAAAAGCATGTTGTTTAGGGAGTTTTAGGATTTCCTTTGCCTGCAAATGAACGAGTTTTGGTTGTAACCTCTCAGTGTTACATGGTACAAAAGTTAGAGAGAAGTAAAGAAGGGGCAAAAAAAGAATACTATTGGAGTGAAGTCCACATATCTGCAAAAATAATGACTACCATGCTTTAACCCCTGCTAATATGTTCTATACTTAGTTTATTCCTCCTTTAATGGTCACATGATATCCACAAAGATATCACTGACTTTGAGTCTTAGTTGAGATGCTAAAATCAGTTGCAGAGGAAGTTTTCCCAGTCTCCAGGTCTGTTAAAAAGCTAGAAAATATTAAGACATTTCCTCTTTGTACATCTTACTTCAATTAAAAAGAAGTCCTGGAGTGGCCTCCAGTTGATTTATATTCCAGCAGCTGCAGTCATAACATCGAGATGCAATAAAACCATCTCTCAGTTATGCATGCACCTGTTGTTAAAGGGAAATCTAGGACAGATGGGCAGAGACTCTGGGGTCCTAAGTGATGGTGGGCACCCTGAAAGAGTAGATGCATTTTCAGGGCAGCTGGGCCAGGGGTGTAGGCATCAGTATTGGAATGTCCCCCCTTGTTAAACTGACCTCCTTATTCACACACAAGCAGTCATCAATTTCCATGTGCAACTCACAATAAAACCATGTTGGAAAAATTCTGTTTTTCCTTTGTTTCTGAAGCTGTTTACCCTATTGCAGAAGACCCAGGATCACACAAAAGACCCTCAACAAATATGATTGACTTATGTGGCAACAAGAAATTTATTTATCTTAATTAAAAAAATTAAATTTATTTTAGGTTTTTTTTTTTTTTTTTAATTTTGGGGGTGGGAGCAACAAGATGATCCAGGACAATTGCAATATAAATTTTTTTAAAAAATAGCTGTCTAGGGGTTTCTGGGTCCATTAAGGATCCGACTCTTGATTTCAGTCAGGTCATGATCTCAAGGTTTTGAGATCAAGCCCCAAGTTGGGCTCATGTTGAGTGTGGGGTCTGTTTAAGTTTCTCTCTCCCTCTGCCTCTGCCCCTGCCCCCACCCCATGCTCTCTTTCTCTAAAAAGAAAAAGAAAAAAAGCTGTCCGAAGTAAGTATCAAGCAGACAAGCAGACTCATTGATGGTTGTGGTCCTCCTAATAGTCATATGGGATAGGCAAAGCAGAGATTCGGTTGAGACACTTGAGGATGTTGAGATTCACAGAAGTTGAACAATTTGCCCAAGGTCACATACCCCCAAACTTATCCGGGATGAGTATTCATTTGTTAGGGCAGCTCTGAGTTACCTGGTCACACACATCTGAGTCTAAATTCTGACTTTATCACTTGTTTCCTTTCTGTTACTCAGTCTTCTCATCTGCACATGGTTTGATGCCATCCTCATGGGAACAAATGAGAAATAGTTGATTCTGAAAAGAAAGTCCCATGCTTTTACAGTTTATCATTATTTTCAAAAGAAGAGAATGTCCTCAGTCTTTTGACATATGTGACATGTGACTTTCAGACTTAGAGGAAGCTCTAAAAAGAATATTCAGCAGTAGACTCCTTATGTCCAAACAATCATTTAGTTGCCAAATCTCTCTGACCCTTGCCAAGTAAGTTCTGTGGCTGGAATGCCTGAGTTATCTTTATCAACTCTCAACAATAAACCATACTGTATTGGTAAGCCAGGCGTCAGGCAGGACCTGAGAAATGTCAACATTTCAAGCGGCTTTAGAAAGTCCTTACCTCCAGTTTTTACATATAAAATAAAACTATGGTGATCACACTGGTGACATATAAGTCCACTGAGCTCTTGCTAATTGCTAATCACCACACCAAGACTTGACAAACGATAACACTCTATGTAATATTAACTGCATTTTATAGAAAAGAAAACCCAAAGAGCATATAGTGGTACTCATGGCAGTCACTTAGACTACTTACTATGCTTACTATGTGCTTCTATGAACTATTATCTATCTTCTCTGTATGTATGTATGTATCTACCTATCTATTCATCCATCCATCTATCCATATAATTTTATAACAACTTTATGAAGGAATTATTGTTTTATTCCTATTCACAGATGAGGAAATGGAAGCAGAAGAGGATAAGTAACTTGGTCAAAGTCACAAAGTAAGAATAGTACAGAAGAGACTTGAGCCCGGGGGACCCAGTTCAAAGTTCATACCTAATCATCAAGTTAGAGTGCCTCTTAGGTGCAAATAAAATATTTGCTTTAAAAAAGGATAAATATGGGGCACCTGGGTGGCTCAGCTCAGTCGTTAAGCATCTGCCTTCGGCTCAGGTCATGATCCTAGGGTCCTGGGATCGAGCCCCGCATCAGGCTCCTTGATTGGCAGGATGCCTGCTTCTCCCTCTCCCACTCCCCCAGCTTGTGTTCCCTCTCTCGCTGTGTCTCTCTCTGTCAAATAAACAAATAAAATCTTTAAAAAAAATAAAAAATAAAAAAAGATGAATAAATGGATGGATGAATATTCTTATGATAATGTAGCAAATTCGGGATATGATATGACAGAAACTCCTGCTCTGAACAACTAAGTTATTGTGCTTGTCATTTTGTTCTAAAAAAATTTCAGTCAGCATGGATTTTCCTTTTACATACAAAATACTTGAAAAAAAGGAAAAACTTCATTTTCTGCATTCATCAATGGCGGAGTGAGACATCAACTGCACGGCGAGTGTAAGACCTCCTGGATAATGCAAATGTACTTGCGTAGTATTACTTTCAGTAATCGGACAAAATAATCGGAATGTATGATATAAAAATTAATGAGAAAAAATTAAGGATTTATCACCCCACTCCCTCACAAACAGAAACAGAAACCATCTTGGTTTAATGTCACTTTGTTTGATATTTTAAGACCTAGAATGGAGAAATGGGGCTTATTTAGACACAATATTCAGGGGTTGGGTGGGGTGACTGACCCTTCACAGTATGAAAAGTAAGCTTTTATCATTTACAATTATAATTTTACAGCTAATGTCTGGTTTGTTAAAACTGGTAATTCTTTCGAATTCTTTCTTTCTTTTTTCTGATTCTCAACGTCTCCAAGATACAGTGGGCATTTGTTGGTTTGTAACCTTCTTGGAGCATCCCAGGTACAATCTGAAGCAGGTCCCTTGTATGCAGAGAGCAGAGAGGGATGAAGAAAGAGGCAGGCCCCTCTAGGTTGGTAAATGGCAGGCATAATATGCAAAAGGAACTTACACAGGAGGCTTGTCTTGGGCAGCAGCAAGACGAGTGGATCCCTGCACCTGCCTGCCACATCTTAGAAGTTTATAAAGAAGCTTTCAGTCACATATACAGTGCAGATGTCCTGAACACCACATCACCATCTCAAGGTCATGTTCTTGGAGCAGGCTCTGAGAACAGGAAAGGCAAGCAGAACCCACATTCCAAAGGCAGGGGAGGGGGTGAGGACTTCTAAGTGCCCAGGTCCAGTTCATGGATCAACCAGTGGTCATATCTTTTTATGACCTTTCCCAACAGCATTGGATAACTGTGGCCAAGTGGATTCAGGTTTTAAAATCCAAGGTTAGGGGAGCCTGGCTGGCTCAGTTGGTTGGACGTCTGCCTTTGGCTCAGTTCATCATCCCAGGATCGAGCCCTGTGTCGGGCTGCCTGCTCAGTGGGGAGCCTGCTTCTCCCTCTGCTGCTCCCCCTGCTTGTGCTCTCTCACTCTCTCTCTGTCAAATAAATAAATAAAATTTAAAAATAAAATAAAATCCAAGTTTAAATTCAGGTGGGGATGTTCAGCTGGCTCTTCTTTTAAAAAGATTAAAATTTGTATGAATATAAATTATGAAAAAATGGAAATACAGAAAAGTATACAAATAAAATTTAAATATCAGTGTTTTAATTAATATATTGATATGCATTCCAAATGATGTCAATTGCTTGCTTATGTTTGTGGATTTTACGAAGTGAGGATCTTACTTTCATGATATCTATATATATATTATCATTTGCCATGTGATTACATATTTTTCAAAACATAATTTTAGTGCATGCGGAATATTTTATGGAGTCAGTGAGCCATATGATATTTAACCAATCCCCAATTAAAATTTAGATTTTCAACTATAAGCAATACTATGGTAAGCATTCCTGAACACTGTCTGCATCTCTGATAGGACCTTTCTCAATAATTTCATGAGGATTAATATCTTAAGAAAAATGCCTATGATGGGGCACCTGGGTGGCTCAGTCGTTAAGCGTCTGCCTTCGGCTCAGGTCATGATCCCGGGGTCCTGGGATCGAGCCCCGCATCGGGCTCCCTGCTCAGCAGGAAGCCTGCTTCTCCCTCTCCCGCTCCCCCTGCTTGTGTTCCCTCTCTCGCTGTGTCCCTCTCTGTCAAATAAATAAAATCTTAAAAAAAAAGAAAAGAAAAGAAAAATGCCTATGAATGTTGTTTGCAAAGTATATTTAAATAGAAAAAATTGAAAGTGCTGTATGCCATTTCATTTGCAAGTAAAAGCATCAGTTAGGTATAAATTTAAGTAATGTCATCAGATGATAGTTTTCTAAATTGTATCTTTATTGTAACAGTTGGAAAACAATCTTGTTACTCAGATTATTCCAGTTTCAGTTGAGTGTATTTGAAATGGCAATTTCATTATAATCTTTATTTACATAACTAACTGGCCCAGGTAAAAAAGTATAAATGGAGAAAAATAATAGCATATTTTTTAAAGAAATAATATTTCACAAGTAATTACCATAGCAATTAACACATTCTAGTAAAGGAAATTGGAATTTTATGGGATGAAATAAATGCCACCTACTTAGCTACTACTTTGATATGAAGTTTGGAGAGCACTCACTATCCAAATACACCTTTGAATTCATACTCATAAGGCAAAATTACAGAGACAGTAAAAAGATCAGTGGTTTCCAGGGTCTGGGGTGGGGGTGGGGAATGAGTAGTTGGAGCATAGGGGATTTTTAGGGCAGTAAAAATATTCTGGTTGATATTATAATGAAAGATACTTGTCATTGTACATTCATCCAAACCCATAGAATGCACAACACCCTAATGAGAAACATGGACTTTGGATGATTATGATGTGTCAGTGTGGGTTCATCAACTATAACAAGTGTACCACTTCAGTGAGTACTATTGATAATGGGAGAGGTATGCATCTGGGGACAAGAAGGACTATACAGGAAATCTCTATCCATTTTTCTCGCTTTTACCATAAACATAAAACTGCTCTAAAAAAATGAAGTCCCTTAAAAAAAAAGTACTCTGTTCTCACATTATTTTTTCAATAGGAATATAATGAATTAAACAAAGAAAACACATACTCATGTAAAACACTCCTTTTTCCAAAAAGGGAAAAGAACAGCAAACATACCCATCTTTGACGTCATATATGACACACATATTCTCACTTTATTATTTCATGCTGCCTTGTAGAGATTTATATAGGTTAACCAGGACCTTCTTTTAAAAGGTAACTCCTGGCAGGAAGTTTAAATACATGTCCTCCTTAGTACAGTCTGGGAGTTTCGTTTGATTGCTTGGTTTTAATGCTTAGCTGAACTTCCTGATGTGAACAATTGGTACTCCCAGGGGAAGAAGAAGGCTTGAACATGAATGTAGTTGCAGCTCTTCGGGAATATCCAGGCCTGGCTGCAACAGTTAGAAATGCTGTAGGAGGTAATAAAGAAAATGGAGTAATCGGTATAAATTTCCCTAACTTGCCAAATTCATTTGCTTTTGCATGGACTATTGTTGCCTTAGTAAGAATCACCGTCTCTTTCTTATTCATGAGAAGTTATTGCTGTCATATGTATGTGTGCCACATTCCTCTGTTACTGTGTGATGTATCCCCTTAACCCACCTCTGAACGGCCGCAGGGGCAGTTCTTGTTTTTATGTTTTACTTTTTATTTACTGTATGTATTATTGAAGTAGAGTTATATTATTTTCAGGTGCACAACGTGATTTCACAATTCTGTGCATTACTCAATGCTCAACACGCAGCGCTATGATAATATCATTGACTATATTCTCCATGCTGTACTTTTCCTATGATTGATTGATTGGTAACTGAAGTAGAGCTGACACACGATGTTACGTCAGTTTCAGGTGTACAACATAGTGATTCAGCAAGTCTAAAGGTTATGTTGTGCTCACCACAAGTGTAGCTCCCATCTGTCACCACACACCTCTAGTACAGTACCATTGCCTGTATTCCCTAGGTGGTAATTTTCATCTCCATACTTTATTATATAGCTGGAAGTCTGTACCTCTTAACCCTCTTCACCTCTTTTGCCCATCCCCCCACTAACCTCCCTTCTGGCAACCACCAGTTTGTTCTCTGTATTTGAGGCAGTTTGTTTGTTCATTTGTTTTGTTTGTTAGATTCCACGTGTAAGTGAAATCATATGGTATTTGTCTTTCTCTGTCTGAGTTCAGGCCCACCCACCTTGCACTGCTGGCATATAGAGCAAATACTAAGTCCTCTGGATTCTGCTAAGGGCCTAGTTTTCTAAAGTTCTTGTGCTCACTGGGCTGGGCTTATAGGCTTATTCTGGAAGTACATTAATTCCTTAATGCCCTAGAAGTAACCCTCATCCACGGAGGTGGGGCCACTGGATTGATGCCCAGGCTGGCTTTCCATCTTCAGGTGGGCAATCCTGGGAGTTATCCTACCTGCTCCTCAAGAGGGCCTGGTAGAATCAAGACCCTTTTTCTTATAGGAAGGACACTGATCACAAGCCTTTATCTGGCTTTTCTTCCTTTTCTTTCTCTCTCTATGTGCTCATTCCTCCTTCTTGGGATCACTTCTCTTATTAACCTCCAGTACTGGAGTCCTTTTCTCAGACTGTCTTTGTAGGGGACCCCAAATGAAAACAACATTCTGGGGGGGAAAAAAAAAGAAGAAAACAACATTATGTGGTTTATAAAAATTGGCAAAACATGTATTAGTGAATAAATGCAGTTTTTGAGTGAACATGCTTCTTTCAAAAGATGGTATTCATGAAAATAAAAGCAATATATAGACTTACAAATATCAGAGACATTCTTTAAGGATTAATAATTTATCATTGAAAATCATGGACTTCACCAAAAGGAACAAAACACAAAATCAGTTGACTCTGAAATTTGATTCCTCTTAGAGGTCTTCCTTGAAATGTAATTAGAGTAAATAATTGATCTCAAAACAGTATTTAACAAAGGTTCTAGAGTCTTCTAAGTTTTGTGATATCTCAAACCAAGCACAGACAAAGAGACGTGTTCCCTTTTTTGCTGTTGCTTTCTACCACTTTCCCCCCATACCTCTCTCACTTCTGCCAAGCATATGATAAAGACCCATGATGCTTCACCTAGACCACGGAGTTTCTGGTGAGAACAGTCCAAACAAAGGAAACAACTCTTACTGATACAATTGGAGCAAACTTTGGAGTGGATCACAGTATTCCCAAATCATTATAAATTGTGAGCCAATGGTTTTCTTTGTTAGTTTTTTTCCTTTAACCTTCTGTACTTTACTGGAATTGAATCAACTCAGCATAATCAATATCTTGGAGATGACTGAATTTGAAGAGAAACCAGTATTACCTTGAGTTTTAAGAACAAATTCACATAAGGATAGACAATTAACAAATTACCATAGGAAGGCTTGCTTTGAAAGACAAAAGGTCAACAATAAATATTCACTTTCTCCTGAAACTTGTCTCTTTACTTACTGATAGTTGGCCAAAATAAGTCATTCATAGCCATAAAAGATGACACCGGCCTTCTCTTAGTGATTATCCAGTCCAGGCATTTCAAATACAGCTACTTCTCTCCAACCCTAATTGATTGGTCCAGGCATTTCAAATACAGCTACTTCTCTCCAACCCTAATTGATTGGCGATGGCTGCCAGATTAGCTATGTTCAGAAGGATTATAGGGTTTTGCACAGAAACAGGAGAAAGGAAACTGTGATAGATTAATAATGTCTGTCAAGGCCTGAATGGGAAGAGTGTCAGTTTATGCAGAATCTTAATTCCAACCACCATTTCTAGAAAAGGACACTAATTCTTCCAATGTTGGGACTTCTATTTTGAGGAAATAATTAACATTGAAAAGTGTTAAAAATTTAAAAGTTAAAATAAAGTAAACAAAAAAAAAATAGTGGGGTTAAGATCAATCTAATGGCTCTGAAATTTCTGTTATGGCTTATCTAAGTCATCTTGGATAACTTTTTTAAAAAATTGAGCTATAACAAATATGGCATAAAGTATAATAATCTTAAGTATACAGTGTGATGAATTTGTGTATAAGTAAACTCCCGTGTAATCATCAGTGTGATCAGGATGTAAACATTGCAACACTCCAGAAATTTCCCTTGAACCTCTACCCAGTCACTAAACCCAGAGGTAACTGGCTTCTATAACCATTAATTGGTTTTTTATGTTCTTAAATTGCATAGAAATGGAACTGTGGTACATACTTGGGTATCTTTGTATCAATGTCAACTTATTTTCTGTCTCTGTGCTTGTAAGTGATTATTCACAGTAAGTTAATTGAAAGTCCAGCATCATACAAACAGAAAAAGCATTGTACTTTACAAAAGACATTGTTTTGGAGAAAGGGTATATTACATCTGACGCACATCCCTAATATCAATGCAGCACCTCAAGACAGGGCTAAACTGCTACCTGCACCTTGAAAAGGCTTTCTGGAAAACTGGATACCCTGAGAAAGCTCTATATAGAAACAACTAGAAATGTTAGATAAAATATAACAAATAGTGTTTTAAATGCACAAATAGCCTAAACAAGCCTCCAAAGAAAATTGTCAAAGACCAGGAAGGAATAAAGAAAACTGAAAACCAGAAAAGTAATTTCACAATCTACTTCTGCAGCTTCCTTGCAGTAAAGGGATAAGAGGAAACCACACTCCACAATCAAGGAGAGGAGATGGAAAATTCTGCCCTTTCAAGGGGTGGCCCTGGAACTAAGATTGCCTCTTAAAGTGGGATACATCAGAATGGCCCATGTGCAGTCAAAGTGCAGGTGAGAAATAAACTGTTTTCAGCTGACGCAGGGAGGACAAAGGAGGTGGTTGAAGTTGGACAAAAGCAAAAACAAAATCTACTTAGAATTTACTTAGGTCACCTTGCCTGGATTTGAGATTCCAATTTAAACAGCCTGGGTGGTCTGGAAACTCTTAACAAAGAAACTAACGTAAACCTGGCCATACTCCTGGAACACCTGGCAGAGGCAGCCATGCATCCTTAACCTAGATCTGCAGGATTGTCATGAGTGCAAGATCCACAGGACCATTACAAGATACATGCATGAGAATCAAGATATACAGATAACAGTG
This sequence comes from Halichoerus grypus, assembly GCF_964656455.1. Classification (NCBI taxonomy): domain Eukaryota; kingdom Metazoa; phylum Chordata; class Mammalia; order Carnivora; family Phocidae; genus Halichoerus; species Halichoerus grypus. Next base: position 150,766,546 of record NC_135712.1, on the reverse strand, counting down.
TTATTCATGTGATTTAGTTTATTAAACAATTTGTTAAAATAGGATTAAAAAGACTGAAGCTAAAAAGTCAATAAAAACTGTAAGAAATAAGAGGAAGAGGAGAAAAAAGAACATAAAATTCTATAACTGAGTATATATGTATATCACATATATATCGTAGGTATACTTAAACATTTAGATATGATGTATACAAGTTATAAGAAATATAAAATCATTGGTGAAGTGAAAGATAGATGTAAGGCCATTATGCAGAAAGAAACATTAAAAGGTAAAAAAATATGAAAGAATTTAAGAAAAGTGAGAGAAGATATAAAAATAAAACTTAGCATACACAATAATGAGTGTTCCATGATAAAAGAATGCAGAGACCTGGGAAAAAAAGAGCATTCAAAGAGACAAAGATATATTTTTCTAGGATTGATGAAAAGCATGCGTTTTCAGATTTATGAAGCATAATGGATCCCAAGCACAGTAAATAAAAAGGAATCCTCTCCTACTAGGAAAAGTGTAGAACACTAAAGAAAAAGAAATCTTAAAGGCAAGAAGTATTATCAGATTATAAGAGTGACACAGAGTTCTCAAAAGGAAAACAAAGGTTAAAATGTTCAATTATACTTTTAAAATTATGAGGACAAACAATTATCAATGTGAAATTTTATGTCCAGAAACATTATTCAAGAGTAAATATCAAATAAATATATTCTCAAAAACAAATCAAATGTGACAGAGCACACCTGTGTTTTTCCTTTTTCTTATGCCATCCTCTGGCTTTCATAATTCAAGTCAAATTCGCTTATGTACATCACTGTAAAATTTTTAAACATGACATTAGAAAATCAAACCCAACATTGCACCAAAACTGTGTAGTCTTCTAAATTTAATGTTGATGACTAAGTTTGGCTTATCCCAGAAATACAAGAATATAATAATAGAAATCACTCAAAAATATGTGTTGAATAACATAAACCCCTTTCATTTGAGTTATATATTTTTGGTCATTTTCCAGATAAAATACTGTGGAAGTTAACCTACTGTGATGTGTAAGACAAAATGATATTTTATATTTAAAAATATAAATATATAAAATTATACTGAATGTTATATTCATTATATACTGCTGTATAACAGTGTTATCACAAACTTGTGGCTGAAAATAACACTCCTTTATTACCTCATAGTTTATTGTGTAAGAGTCTTGGAACAGCTTAACTGGTCTGCATCAGGATCTCACAAGGCTGAAATCAAAGTGTTGGTTGGGGCTGCAGTCTCATTTGAAGCTCAGTTGGGAAGAGTACACTTCCAAGATCATGTGGTTGTTGGCAGCATTTAGTCCCTTGGCTATTGGACTGGGAACCTCCATCTCTTGTTGGCTGTCAGCTGGAGGCCATCATCTGTGTCTTGCCATTAGGCCTACTCAAGATAACTGCAAAAACTTCCAAACTCATTCTATGAGGCCAGCATTACCTTGATCTCCAAACCAGACAAAGACCCCACTAAAAAAGAGAACTACAGACCAATATCCCTGATGAACATGGATGAAAATATTCTCACCAAAATACTAGCTAATATGATCCAACAGTACATTAAAAGGATTATTCACTATGACCAAACAGGATTTATTCCTGGGCTGCAGGGGCGGTTCAACATCTGCAAATCAATCAGTGTGATACACCACATTAATAAAAGAAAGGTGAAGAAACATATGATCCTCTCAATAGATGCAGAAAAAGCATTTGACAAAATACAGCATTCTTTCTTGATTAAAACTCTGTGCCATGTAGGGATAGAGGGAACATACGCCAATATCATAAAAACTATATATGAAAGACACAAAGCAAATATCATTCTCAACAGGGAAAAACTGAGAGCTTTTCCCCTAAGGTCAGGAACATGACAGGGATGGCCACTCTCACCACCACTGTTGTTCAACATCATACTGGAAGTCCTAGCCTTAGCAATCAGACTACAAAAAGAAATAGGCATCCAAATAGGCAAGGAAGAAGTCAAACTTTCACTCTTTGCAGATGACATGATACTCTATGTAGAAAACCCAAAAGACTTCACCAAAAAATTACTAGAACTGATAAAGGAATTCAGCAAAGTCACAGGATATAAAATCAATGCACAGAAGTTGCATTTCTATACACTAACAGTGAGGCAGAAGAAAGAGAAATCAGGAATTGATCCCATTTACAATTGCACCAAAACCCATAAGATACCTAGGAATAAACCTAAGCAAAGAGGTAAAGGATCTGTACTATGAAAACTATAGAACACTTATGAAAGAAATTGAGGAAGACACAAAGAAATGGAAAAACGTTCCATGCTCATGGATTGGAAGAACAAATATTGTTAAAGTGTCCATGCTACCTAGAGCAATCTATACATTCAATGCAATCCTTATCAAAATACCATCAGCATTTTTCACCAAGCTGGAACAAACAATCCTAAAATTTGTATGGAACCAGAAAAAACCCTGAATAGCCAAAGGAATATTGAAAATGAAAACCAAATTTCGGACTTCAAGTTGTATTACAAACTGTAATCATCAAGACAGTATGATACTGGCACAGAATAGAGAACCCAGAAATGGACCTTCAACTCAATGGTCAACTAATCTTCAACAAGAAACTGTCTTCAAGAAATGGTGCTGGGAAAATTGGACAGCCACATGCAGAAGAATGTAACCGGACACTTTCTTATACCACACACAAAAATAAACCCCAAATGGATGAAAGACCTAAATGCGAGACAGGAAGCCATCAGAATCCTAGAGTACCCAGACAGCAACCTCTTTAACCCCAGCCGCAGCAACATCTTGCTAGACACGTCTCCAAAGGCAAGGGAAACAAAAGCAGAAATGAAGTATTGGGACTTCATCAGATAAAAAGCTTTTTCACAGAAAAGGAAAGGGTCAACAAAACTAAAAGATAACCGGGGCGCCTGGGTGGCTCAGTCGTTAAGCGTCTGCCTTCGGCTCAGGTCATGATCCCAGGGTCCTGGGATCGAGTCCCTCATCAGGTTCCTTGCTCTGTGGGAAGCTGCTTTTCTCTCTCCCTCTCCCCCGTTTGTGTTCCCTCTCTCACTGTGTCTTTCTCTGTCAAGTAAATAAATAAAATCTTAAAAAAAAAAACTAAAAGGCAACCTACAGAGTGGGAGAAGTTATTTCCAAATGACTTATCAGATAAAGGGCTGGTATCCAAAATCTATAAAGAACTTAACAAACTCAACAACCAAAAAACAAATAATCCAGTCAAGAAATGGGCAGAAGACATGAACAGACATTTCTCTAAAGAAGACGTACAGATGGCCAACAGACACATGAAAAAGTGCTCAACATCACTCGGCATCAGGGAAATCCAAATCAAAACCACAATGAGATACCACCTCACATCAGTCAGAATGACTAAAATCAACAAGTTGGGAAACAATGATGTTGGTGAGGATGCAGAGAAAGGGGAACCCTCTTACACTGTTGATGGGAATGCAAACTGGTACAGCCACTCTGGAAAAGAGTATGAGGTTCCTCAAAAAGTTAAAAATAGAACCAGCCTATGACCTAGCAATTGCACTACAGATACAAAAGATTTGAAGGGGCACATGCTTCCTGATATTTATAGCAGCAATGTCCATGATAGCCAAAATATGGAAAGAGCCCAGATGTCCATTGACTGATGAATGGATAAAGAAGATGTGGTATATATTATACAATGGAATATTACTCAGCCATCAAAAAGAATGAAATTTTGCCTTTTGCAACAACGTGGATAGAACTAGAGGGTATTATGCTAAGTGAAATAAGTCAGTTGGAGAAAGACAAATACCATATGATTTCCCTCATATGTGGAATTTAAAAAAAAACAGGTGAATATAGAGGAAGGGAAGAAGAATAAAATAAGATGAAAACAGAGAGGGAAGCAAACCATAAGAGACTCTTAACTGTAGGAAACAAACTGAGGGTTGCTGGAGGGGAGGTGGGTGAGGGGATGGGGGAATTGGGTGATGGGTATTAAGGGGGGCATTTGCTGTAATAAGCCTGGGTGTTATATGCAATGGTTAAATCACTGAATTCTACCCCTGAAACTAATAATATAGTATATGTTACCTAAGTTGAATTTAAATAATAACAAAAGGTAACTGTTTGCTTCTCAAAGCCTGCAAGAAAGAAAGTCTCCTAGTAAAATGGGTTAAAATCTTATGTAAGATTATCATGATAGTGACATCTTACCACCTTTTCCATATTCTATTGATTAGAAGCAAGTCACAGGTCCCAAGGATAGTCGAGAGGCAGAAATTTCACAGGGCATGAATAAGAAGGTAGGAATCTTGAGAACCACCTTTCAGTGTGTTCACCACTAGTGTATTTATATATTCAGTATATTTTATAGTTATAAAGAGATGAAACTAAAAGTTATTTTTCTTCATTTCTTTGCTCTTTTTCTTCTTTTCTCTCTTCACTGACATTTATCTTTCTATAAGGCAAATTCTATGCATATCTTTTAAATTGGGATAGTTGGCATATAAGGTGAGTACTGATCATGGCTTCCTGTCTACATCACAGCGCATAAATGATACTTTTAAAGAAGTAATTTCACCAAGAGCTTTGAAGTGGATGATGTTTTCTAATAATTAAGTAATTTAAAAAGATAATGATATTCTTATAACAAGAGCCAACCGAGGAGGGAAAGACAAGGCTCTGGAGATACAGTTCAAATTTTTTGGAGCTTTAATAATACACTATAGTACAGAAAAAATTAATTTATATATTTCATTGAATGGAACTACTTCAAGTTGGGGCCTACCAGACCGATTGACTGACAATAAAATTCTCCCCTTGTGCATTGGTCTGGGATTTTCTTATTGTACATCTGCAGAATGAATTTTTCAGGGGAAGTGATCATTTATGTCTATTCCATTGTCTTTCAGAAAGCCTAATTTCTTTCAAACAACTAGGGCTCATTAATTTAGACTACTTCTTGGAAAGTCTGACCAAAATATTCAGAAATAACTATACTTGTTCAAAAAAGATCACATAAGCTCTTACTATATAAAAACCACTATACTTTAGACTTCAGAGCACATAATGTTAAACTTAATTAAGTCCCTGTATTAAAGAAGAGTGACATTACTATCTGTAGTGACATACAGTAACTCAAACTATACCAACAAAAAGGTGGTTAGGTTTAGAATTAACAAGATTATGTTTTAAGAATCTATATTCTTTTCTCCCTACCTGGGCTTCTTTTTTTCTGTTTTAATTGTCTTGGGCTTATTGGCATTATGTGACTAAATACTTTGGCATTTTGTTAATGTTAACTAAATGATCTTTATTCTTTTACTCCAAACCATGTTGTTTCTGAGAAATTCATTTATAGACTTCAAATTGTCTTAAGTTGCATCTCATAATTGTTAGGATAGTTTCTGTGTAGAGGGAAGGTCAAAGCGCCTTACATAAGAATCAGGAGGCATTATTTCTACTCTCTAAGCGATTTTACAGCTCCTGAATCTGCTTCCTCTTAAACAGAGACACCCTGGGATAGCTTAGGTCATTTTGTCTTACAATGTTTTCTACCTTGTCCCTAGTTGATATGAAGGATTGCTTATCAATCAGAGGAAGGGATCAAATATCAATGTATTAGCAAAGCCTGAATTCATCAGTATAAATAGCTGGATGCTGTAGATCACAAGCAGATCTTGAGAATAGATGGGGTTTAAAAGATAAAGCATATGTTACAATGATGAATGATGTATCCTTCATTCTTCCAATCCTTTATGTATTCAAAAGCTAAAGTTGTATTAAAAAACAAAACAACTCTCCCTTTCATTTCTTTCTGGTAACTGTTTATCATTTTCCATTGCTTTAGGATAAAGTCCAAATTTCTTAGAATGCTCTTTGGGTTTTGCACTATTTGGCACATACATACCTCTTCAGCTCCAATTTATACCATGTCCACTCCACATCTTCAATTCATACCACCCAAACCCCAGCTCTTTTATTCAAGCTACTGTGGCACTTTTCCCAGTTCCTCGATGCTATATGTTCTCTTCCACCACAGTGTCTTTGCACACACTCTTCCCTCCCCTTTACCTGAAACCTGAATTACTAAAAGCATTCTCCCTTAACACAAAAACTTTCTCTCTCTCTCTCTCCCTAGTTAACTCTATCTATTCCTTTAGACCTCAGCTCAATTTTTACTTGCTCAAAATAGCCTTCCCTAATTTTCCAGATGAGATTTAATCTCAGCATTATAGCATGTAGCAATATGTGCGTCTTTTCACTAACAATTAACATAATTGTCATTTCCTATAGTTTGTGTGACTATATGCCCATCTGTTTCACTAGACTGTAATCTGCATCAGGGTGATGTCTATTTTTCTCATCATTTCCTAAGTCATGTCCCCTAGTTAGAATTCAACAAATCTTTACTATTGAATTAATTTATCATGTCTTTACCATAATGTTCTCTCCTGCTGCTGTCATATAATGGTGGATAGTTACTCTGTTATAATAGAAGAGAGCGATAATTTGAAAAGATGGTGCTGTACTATCTGCACTGTGACAAAGGGCTTACGATGATGTACAGGAGTCTTTTCAATAGGCTCAAAGACCACAGGGTCTTTATTTCCCATGATGAAAATTATAGCTTGCTTGATTAGCCTTTGTCATCACTTAATGACCAAGAACAAGATTATGAAAAAGGGAGGAAATAATGACACAAAAGCAGATTTACACCCACTTCCTCCAAAACCTAGCAAAATATACCCATACAATTTAATAATGTACCTATATTACAAAACCACATATGATTGAACTTTTACTAATGAATCGATAAGACGAGAAGATCAAATCCTTAAAGACAAAGTAAAGCAGACACCTCACTGATAGCTTCATAAGGAAGGATGTGAACTGAAGGAATTGCATTTGTGACACAGATGTAAAGAAGCTGAAAGCCCTTTAGAAAAACAACAACAACAACAACAAAAATACCTGCCATTGTGGATGATCAATGACTCAAAGGATAAAGGGAAAATTGTTTAATTTGCCATTTATTGTGTTGTATGAAAGGAGAGAAGGTTAGCACTCCCCTTGACAAGGATGGAAGAGGCCCTTGGGCCTGACAACACGCATACGGTTAAGGCATTGCCACCTACTTCGTGGCATCTAACCAATGTTTTTTTCAATAAATGGTGTTGGGAAAATTGGAAAGCCACATGCAGAAGAATGAAACTTGACCATTCTCTAACACCACTCACAAAGATAAACTCAAAGTGGATGAAAGACCTCAATGTGAGGCAGGAATCCATCAAAATTCTAGAGGAGAACATAGGCAGTAACCTCTTTGACATCAGCCACAGCAAATTCTTTCAAGATACATCTCCAAAAGCTAGTGAAACAAAAGCAAAAATGAACTTTTGGGACTTCATCAAGATAAAAAGCTTCTACACAGCAAAGGAAACAGTCAACAAAACAAAGAGGCAACCCACAGAGTGGGAGAAGATATTTGCAAATGACACTACAGATAAAGGGCTTGTATCCAAAATCTATAAAGAACTTCTCAAACTCAACACCCAAAAAACAAATAATCAAGTCAAAAAGTGGGCAGAAGAGATGAACAGACACTTCTCTGAAGAAGACATACAAATGGCTAACAGAACATGAAAAAATGTTCACCATCATTAGCCATCAGGGAAATCCAAATCAAAACCACACTGAGATACCACCTTACACCAGTTAGAATGGCCAAAATGGACAGGGAAAGAAACAACAAATGTTGGAGAGGTTATGGAGAAAGGGGAACCCTCTTACACTGTTGGTGGGAATGCAAGTTGGTACAGCCACTTTGGAAAACAGTGTGGAGGTTCCTCAAAAATTTAAAAATAGAGCTACCCTATGACCCAGCAATTGCACTACTGGGTATTTACCCCAAAGACACAGATGTAGTGAACAGAAGGGCCATATGCACCCCAATGTTCATAGCAGCAATGTCCGCAATAGCCAAACTGTGGAAAGAGCCGAGATGCCCTTCAACAGATGAATGGATAAAGAAGATGTGGTCCATATATACAATGGAATATTACTCAGCCATCAGAAAAGATGAATACCCAACTTTTACATCAACATGGATGGGACTGGAGGAGATTATGCTAAGCGAAATAAGTCAAGCAGAGAAAGTCAATTATCATATGGTTTCACTTATTTGTGGAACATAAGGAATAACATGGAGGACATTAGGAGAAGGAAGGGAAAAATGGGGGGGGGAGGAATTGGAGGGAGAGATGAACCATGAGAGACTATGGACCTGAGAAACAAACAGGGTTCTAGAGGGGAGGGGGGAGGGGGGATTGGTTAGCCCAGTGATGGGTATTAAGGAGGGCACGTACTGCATGGAGCACTGGGTGTTATACGAAAACAATGGATCGTGGATCACCACATCAAAAACTAATGATGTATTGTATGGTGACTAACATAATATAATAAAATTAAAAACTACAAAAAAATAATAATAATAATAATTTGCCATTTATTTTGCCCTGGCTAGGAGAAATGCAGGAATGAGCACAGAGAAAGAACTAATCATTAAAAAATGATTAAGCCAATCATTAAAACTAATCATTAAAAACTAATCATTAAAGAAACACATGGAAAATGCTTTTTGAAAATCTCTCTTCCAATGATGATTAAGTATTCCATATTCAAAACCTAAAGCATTGTCTATCTTCTCTTTCCTTCTAACCCTGCTTTGCTGCTCTTGGCAACAAAAGAGTAGATAGAAAAGCAGACTTCAAATAAGACAAACAAAACAAAACAATAACGATGGCACACACAGGGACTAAATAAGATATGAAATTAGTCAGGAAAGAGCCACTCAAAATATATTTGAATAGATGGTCTGAGTAAAAATACCCTTGTGCTTTGTTATTTTCTAATAGAAATATTATAGACCACCATGTAATGACTTTGGTAAATAATAGCATAATTAGAAAAGTTTTAAAACTCATCTACTTGGAAATATTTTAAAACTTCCTCTTGAACAACTTCTGAATTACAGAGAAAATCAAAATCCCAACTGTACACTATAAAAATAGCAATAATAAAGTCTCTGAATATGAAATCAAGCATTTAAACTGTATGAAAAGACATTGCAGAATGTTAAACACTTGCGTTATTAAACAAGAGAGAAGAAAATGAATGACTTTTTTTCAAAATCATTAAGAAAAAGAACAATGCAGTTGAAAAAAAGAAAACTAAAAGAAAAAAGAAACACACAAGGTAATGATTTAGTAAATAGGTAATAAAAATAGCCTTCATATATAAATTTAGGTACTGATTTTTAAAATCTAATAACATCTAGCTTGGGGTGCCTGGGTGGCTCAGTCAGTTAAGCATCTGCCTTCGGCTCAGGTCATGATCCCAGAGACCCGGGATCAAACCCAGCATCAGGCTCCCCGCTCAGCCGGGGAGTCTACTTCTTCCTCTGCCCCTCACCCCTCTCATGCTCTCTCTCTCTCAAATAAATAAATAAAATCTTTAAAAAAAATCTAATAACATCTAGCTTTTTGAGATAGATTTAAAAAGGTAACTTAATCACACATTAGTAAAAAAGCAAAGGTAAATAATCATCTCTTAAGAAATAGAGAAAATAGGGGCACCTGGGTGGCTCAGTTGGTTAAAGCGACTGCCTTCGGCTCAGGTCATCATCCTGGAGTCCCAGGATCCAGTCCCACATCGGGCTCCCTGCTCAGTGGAGAGTCTGCTTCTCCCTCTGACCCGCCCCCCCTCATGTGCTCTCTCTCTTTCTCATTCTCTCTCTCTCAAATAAATAAATAAAATCTTTTTAAAAAATAGAGAAAATATACTGTAAAACCACAGGCATAGTTGTAAAATTTATGTGTATTTTTTTAAATGTTTTTGCATTTATCTGTGTCTGCTTCAATTTCTTTCAAAAATGTTTTATGGTTTTTAATGTATAAGTCTTCACCTCCTTGATCAAATTTATTCCTAAGTATTTTATTCTTTTTCAGGGTATTGTAAATGGAAATGTTAGTGTATGGAAAGACAATTGATTTTTGTGTGCTGATTTTTTTTATCTTTCAACTTTTTTGAATCCATTTATTAGTCCTAATTTTTTAAGAATATTTTTTTAAGATTTTATTTATTTTTGTGAGGGGAGGGAGTGAGAAGGCATGCACGAGCGGGTGGAGGGGAGGTTCAAGGGAGCAGAGGGAGAAGCAGACTCCCTGCTGAGCAGGGAGCTCAATGCAGGACTTGATCCCAGGACCTAGGATCATGACCTGAGCCAAAGGCAGATGCTTAACCAACTGAGCCACCCAGGAGCCCTCCTAATTTTTTTATAGAGGCTTTAGGATTTTATTTTTGAGTTGCACACTTAGATTTTTATTAAAATCAAACTGATGTGAGAAGATCCTACAGAAAAATGCCCTTCTAAAATCTATAGCTATCACTTTCTATAAATGTGTATTTTTCATATTGAACTATAGTGGACACACAATGTTATATTAGTTTCAGGTGTACCACACAGTGATTTGGTGAGTTGATATATTATGCTTACCACAAGTGTAGCTACCATCTGTCTCCATACAACATTATTATAATTCCATTGACTATATTCCTTATTCTTTACCTTTCATCCCCATGACTTATTCATTCCTTACCTGGAAGCCTATATCTCCCACTTCCCTTCACCCATTTTGCCTATCCCCCAACCCCTCTCCCCTCTGGCAACCACCAGTTTGTTTTCTGTATTTGTGGGTCTGCTGCTTCTTTTTGTTTGCTTGTTAATTTATTTGTTTTGTTCTTTAAATTCCACATATAAGGGAAATCATATGGCATTTGTCTTTCACTGTTTGACTTATTTCATTTTAGAATAATACCCTCTACGTCCATCCATTTTGTCACAAATGGCAAGATTTCATTCCTTTTTATGGCTGAATACTCCACTGAATAGATATACCACATGGGTATATTTTTTAAAAAGATAAAAATTAATTAAATTAACTACAAATGCTACTAAAACGCTCTAGAAAAAATGTCCAATAGCCATTTCTGATTGTATATTCTTAAAGAAATAGAAACAGATGGGTAATTTTGACAAGACTTCTCTCTCTCTCTCTGTCATTCACAAACACACACACACAAATGCACACATTCAGACAATGCCTAGAAACATTTAAAAATACCCAGAAATATCACTATGATTTATCAATATTGTGACTATACCAGTCAAAGCAATTAGTTAAGAGTATAAAATAAGAGATGAAAATATGGATTGAAAGAGACAAAATTATTATTATTTGAATTATTATTATTTTATGTTATCAATATATGCCAGAAAACATATAATGAGAGGAAAAAAAGAAAGAAAAAAAAATAGGAATCCAATAGAGTGTCTGGTTGCAAAATCAATGTATTTCATTTATACAAACAAGAACAGGTTAGAGAATATAATGAGAGAAGAAGTTCCTTTCACATTAGTGCCCAGAAAAAATGTCATGGCTCTGAATGAAGTTATTAAGTAAAATACTATAAGAATAAAAACTTAAAGCTCTACTTAACAACATCAAAGAAAGTTTGAATAAAGCAGAACATGTAACTGGCTGGTCTTGGATAAGAAAACTCAACGTTGCAAAGACACCAGGAGCTAATGGCCAATAGGGAAGGATGTATGTATGTGTATATACATATACATATATATAGTGCTTATAACAGTACTTTCTGCCATGATATTTACATTTCCATTTCAAATGAATTTATAGGAGGTTTATTAGTTTCTTAGTTTATAGGAAGTTTATTAGTTTATACAAGCATAGCATAATGTATCAACTCACCAATAGTTTATAGTGTATATCTGAGGTGGTGTGTGTGTGTGTGTAAGTCAGAGGGTGGGCCTGGGAGAGAGAGGTGGGAGAGAGAAAAGACACTAAGGGCAGGCAATAAGGGAAACAGACTTGGAAAATAATACAGTAAAATTGATAGGAAACTTTAAAGAATTAATGTGCAAGAAAGAAAGATGCCTACCAGACAATAGACCATTATAGCTTAATTTTTTTTTCTAGCATTCAAAGAGATATAAAAATCAATGAAATGACTTAAAGATTTCACACAGCCTTAAATATTAATATTGGAGTAAATATGTAATAAGGACAATAGTTCAGACAAATGATGTGACCCTCTTTGGGAAAAGAGGAAAAAAATGCTGAATCCTTCTCTCTTTATACTACAAAAGCAGTCCAATTAAAATTTTAAATATAATAATATATTTAAAAATTCTAAAAAAGCGTAAGTGGTTGGTTTGTATCTTACTTGAAGAGGAAGGCATTACTAATTGTAACATGAATTCCAAAAAAAAATTAAATTTGAAGCAAATATTAAAAACGTTACTAAAGATAAATTTTATTAAAAGATAGTAAAATACTTAAGGTATAATTTACACATATTTTATATTTATATAATTACAAATAAAATATTTTTCAAAGAATTTTTATCAATATTAATAAACAGAGGCCTCCTACAGAAAAAAAGTCAAAGAATAAGAAAATCCAGTACACTGAAATAGAAATACAAGATGAGAAAATATACTAAATTTTACTAACAACCAAATGCAAACAAAACAAACAAAATGTTCATATGCAAGTATTTTTAAATTTGCAAAGATCAAATTTTAATCTGTTTAATAAGCCATTGAATAAGGTCATTTTTGAGACAAGAGGGAAAATGTTTTTTTGACTGTAGACTTAGTACTTGATTATAATACAAAACTGTTCATTTTATTGAGTTCAACAATGATGCAGTGGTTGCATAAAGAAGTGTCCTTGTATGTTATAAATAGAAACTGAAATAATGAGGGATAAAGATGATACCATAATTTTATTAAATACTTCAGAAAGAAGAGATGAAGCAAAAGAATGTTCAAATATTAATGTCATATCTATGTGATGAATATATTACACTATTTTCCCCACTTATGTGTCTTTGAAATTGTTCATAGTAGAAGGTTAAATAAAGTAATTTACTGTATGGGCCAGTATGTGAAGACGTAGGCAGCCTTCTGTACCTAGAGGTCAAACTAAAATTGGGTGCCTGTTTTTAATCATCTTTAGTGGATGTCCTAGGAGCTTCTGATGCTGCCGGCCATTCATAAAGCTCTGCTTCCCCAGCTCCTGGGACAGCCCCTCCTCACTCCTCTGAATATTTCTTCTCCTTCCCCTCTGCACATACACCCATCCCTACTGGCCATTAGCTCCTGTAGTTTCTTAAGGCACAGTCCTGGACTCTACTCCACCATCCCTCTAAAGTCTCTAGAAATCTCTGTCTCCTCTTTACCCCTACTTCAGTTACACCTATACACAGAAAGTTCTCATTCATGCAGTGGTTGCAAGCACTGGCATAGACCATCTTACCATCTTGTGAAGGGATGAAGGGTTACTAGGGTTACTAGGAATATAGATATACATATACAATGTCCATATAATCTATATCTGTATATATTTACATCTATATGGATATATAGATCCATAACCATATGCTGTTTAACAAATGAGGAAATAGAGACATAAAGAAGCTTCTAATCCTATAGCTAGTGGAATATATATATTTAATTCTCTAAACAAGTTTGTATTGCTTCTACTGCTATTCCTGTGTGTGTGTATATATATATATATATAGTATATACATATATATATATATATAGTGCTTATAACAGTACCTGAAATCTAGTGAATCCAATCAGTGAAAGCTAACATTACTGCCAAACATACACCTCTAAGCCTTATTTTCATATAATTTGGTGGCTACTTGATATCTCCAAAGACATCTATGTGCATATTGAAACTTAGTTTTTCAACTTGCACCTGAACTGGGTACTCTTTTGATGTTCCTTATGCCAATAAACAATGTCACTATCCGTTTGGTGCACAAAGGAGAATCTAGCAGGTTAATTTTCTATTTCTGCTGTAGCAAATTACCACAAACTTTGTGGCTTAAAAGAGCACAAATTTATTATCTTGTAATCCTGAAGATCCAGATCTGAATCTGAAATGGGTCTCACTGAGATAAAATCAAAGGATTGACAGGGCTGCATTTCTTCTGGAGGCTCCAGGGGAGAAGCTGTTTGCTTGCCTTTTCCAGCTGCTTGAGGCTGCCTGCTTTCCTTGGCTACAGGTCCTTTCCTCCATCTTCAAAACCAGGTGTGTGGTGTCTTCAAATATTTCTCTAGCTCTCACTCTTCTGTCTTTCTACACTTATAGGACCCTGGTGATTCCATTAAGCCCACCTTGGTAAATCAGGATAATGTCCATATTTTAAGGGCAGCTGATTAGTAACCTTAATTCGCCCTTGCTTACGTAAGGTAATGTGCAAATTCTAGAGACTAGGATGCAGACATATTTGGGGAGCCATTATTCTGCCAAGAATACCTAATTACCTCCTATTTATGATACATGATCCTTCCTCAGATTCTTTCATTTTTACCACTTCCGTCCAATCTGAAAATATTTAGCTTGACAATTGCAACAGCTACTAACTAGTCTCTCTAACTCACTGTGTCTCCCTATAAATCAAGTTTATACCAACCAAAGTTGTACTTTCACAACAAATCTTATAAACATCTTGCCCCTCCTTTAACCTTTTATAGATGTCTTACTGCTTAGTGTTCTTAGGATACAGTCCAAAAGCCCCCTTATATTCTATAAGGTCATTAGCGTTAGGTATCAGAATCTATCAAAGATCTTAAAAAACAAAAACAAAAGTAAAACAAAACTTCCTGAAAAGTGTTGTGTATCATTCAGGATCCCAAAGACAGCAGAGGACATACTCAAATAAGGATAATTTGAGGATGGCTCATTTACAAAGGATTTAACTGCGAAGATGTGTGTGAGCTAAGACAAATCACCAGTAACAGCACAGGTATGCAAGGCCTGCAGTAGCAGCCCTGTTACTACCCTCCACGTGAAGGCATGAGGAATGGGAGAGGTTATCAGAACCCAGAAAGAATAATTTTATATTGAGCTGGAAAAGCAGAGGCCTCTCTCAAGGGAAAAAAAATCAGCCTAAAGCAACCTCATCAAGAGGGAATATATACCCTTAACTCCACTACCCTCCACTTCTCTGGTCTCCCCACTGGGCAAACTCTACCAAAAGCCAGTGGGCATGGTATCTCTGTTACCTAATCCCTGCTAGTCAGCCTCCCATGGCAAAGAGTGGGATAGCAATGGTGGAAACTTCTTACGGAAGGGCAAACAGAAGGTCACTGGCCCAGGCCACAGAACAGGTGAACAGAAGTTAGAGTTTATTCTGAAAAGCAACAAGACTTTTGCCTCGATGTGGAAAGTCAGGGAGAGTGTGGCAAATAGCCAGATACATTCAGAAGTTGATGCTTTAGTTTATAGGCAACAATGACAGGTTCTCCAAACAGGGAAATAAGATTTAAAAGCTAATATCTCAGGAATATCAATCTGACCATTGTGGGAAGGGTAAAGGGGAAACCAGGAAGTAACAGTACAGGCTTGAAAAAATATATAAGCATACAGCCTAGGATGGTGGCCTTAGGAGTAGAAAGTAAGTGGTTTACACTGATACAATTATCTGAATCCAACTTTGAGCAACTGTCATATTACAGTTTGGGGCAAATTTTTCCTAGAAAATTTTCAGAGGGTAAGAACCACTTTGAGAATGGATACAAATTGTCAAATTGCCTTTTGGAACACTTGAGTTGATTTACACTCCTCACCATTGGGTGTGGAATTGTCAGTGTCCCTATTCATTGATTGTCCTCATTTTTTTTTTTTCTGATCTCATAGGCCACCAAGAAGTTCCCTTTAATTACCTTGCCATGGTTTATGAACACCTCTGCCACCACACCTGCCATATTTTTAGTCTGTTTCTGTGTTGGTCCTAGGTCTTCTGTTCACAGCAATGTTTCCGTTGTCTCTCTGATTTCCTCCCATGTTTTCACTGTGATGATCTCTGAGAATAAAATTGAAGAGAATGTCTCAGAGAAGGGTGATTAAGACCAAATGTAAGAAGATATCACATAAATGCATGGATTTTATCAGCAAAAGAAATTCATTTAAAAAAAATATAGGATTAATGGACTAGTAAGAAAGAAAGCCAGATCTATGGTATCCCTAATCAAGAGAATGCAGAAAAAAATATATATAAGCAATGAGTGTCAGTGTAAGGAATGCATTTACTATTAGAAGGACTGGTAGGTTTGGACCCTGATTCTGATGATAATCTATCTATAAAAAATATGAAGAAACAGGGGAGCAGTGTAACAACAGGAAATGAGTCAAAATGAAGTAAGAAATTGCATGAAATCCCAAGGCAGAAGAATGATTTTGGTGAAACTAGGGAAGATTCTAATGAGAGGTTCTTAGTTAGGAATGCAAGGATGTACCAAAGTAGAAGAGACAGACGATAAAAGTGAGAGAAAAAGCTAATGCCTGGGAAGTATATATTTGCCTCTAAACAAAACTGAGGAAAGCACCAGCTCTATGTGAAACCAAAGAAAATAGAGAATATATGAGAGCTTGACAAAATAATGAAGACCTGTTAGAGAATACAGTCATATGAGAAGAGGCAAATATCTTCCATGCATGTAGAGGAATGAATTGAGATATCACAATTTAAAAGTTAAGATCATTTGGCATCATAACTAGAAAATAAGCTTAATAGTCATATTGTTGTATGGTTACTTATAATTAAGAGATGTGATATATTTTAAATAAACCTGTAACATCTGGATTATTAGTCTATACAATTAACATTTAATGTAGAATTTAATGAAACTACTTTATTAAAGTTCTTCCTTAATAAAAAAAATGAAAATAGGGAAGGAATTTATTAATGAAGACAAAATGAGATGGGATTTGCTTACACAGATCCAAAGTCTCCCTAAGATCAGAAACTTCTAGTTAATTCCACTTGTACATCACCTTCATTTACACTCAGGACAGGCTGTAAAGCCCTCTATGGAAATAGTTTATTGAAATAATTATATACTATATCATAGACATTAGTCTGCAAGCTACAAAATTGGAGTCTTATTGACTTGGGTTTTCTTCACTGGGAAAAACAGGCAATTAGAAGTCTGTGTGTGTGTGTGTGTATGTGTGTGTGTGCACACGTGCATGCACATGCATGTCTATTAGCCAAAGTCCTTGCTGCAAGTAGGGAATGAATACACTTGAGAGGGGCACCAACTTTGTTTTTATGCCCCGTATTCAAATGTGCATAAGAAACTAACTTAGACTAGAGGTATCATAAAATTAGACATTAAATGGTGCAGGGACATCCCTTATCTCTGTGAATTGTTGACAGAGTCCAAGATTCTAGACATATCTGCCTTTGCTTTTGGCCAGTTGGTCTTATTATTACCCTTACTCTGCCCAACATGCTGCCTGATTCCTCAATGCTCTTCTAAGTGGGAAAGATAATATGCACCTCCTTTCTCCAGCAAGAGAAAAGGACTTTCAGTTTGATACCTGCTTATTGTGACATTAATTTCCTATTAGTTTCTTAGTGCAGCAACCTTTACCCAGTACTTGTTCCATTGAGCATCCTTATTTCTGATTAAAAGATTATAGTTGTGGTAACCATGGGCATTCAAATCTAATACCCAGTGAGAACAAGCCTGCTCCTCACACGCCTTCTCCAGCTTCTTTGCCCCACTTCTTTTTTTCAGCTCTCCTGTGTCCATCAAAACATCTTCTGCTCCTCTGTTTACGTAAACTGCAAACAGCTGAATCATGATGAAAACACTAGAACAAGAAGAGATATTAGATAACACCTACATTCTACATTAGAAACTGATTTTGTTGTGAAAGCACAATTTCTTCAGTTGGTACTGGCTGCCTGGAGAACCTGACTGATAAGAATAGTGAGGCTTTATTTGTACCCAATGGGAAAGCTCCATGATTATTAACAACGTCAGGTTCAGTCATGGGATAAGAGAGTGAGGTCACTTGAAATAGAAAGAGCACACTTTGGTCTAGTCCACTTTCCTTCTTATCAGATAAAGGACCTAAGGTTTTTAAAGTATAAATATCTGGTTTTCTAACACACCAGCTAGTGGATGTCACTGATGGAGAGAGAAACCAGATTCTCTGAGTCCTAGGAGCCCAGTGTCCGGGTATCAAAGGAAGTCTGATTCCACAAGTCACATTATCTTTACTCTTGTTGTGATGAATCACAGTCACAACCCCTTTAAAACTTCTTTTCTTTATTTGTATCCTTCCAGCACTTAAGTACAGTCTCTTGCCTTCTCACACAAACCTGATGTCTCTGGGTTTTTTTGTTTATTTGTTTTCTGTCTTTCACTGATTATTGCTCCAATCAATTTTGTTCTTGGTACTAGAGAAATCTTCCTCATGTGCTACTATCAATCTTAATCTCAAATTTTAAAATGATCAACACTTTAAATATTTCCAAGATAAAATTCACTCCTCCAACTACATTTTTGAGTTCTTCCATGATGTCAAACTACCACTTGGGAAAATGTGTCTCCTACTATGATCCAACCAGTTCTTTTGGTTTTGCCATATACCTGAATATAGCATCATAATTTCTACCTAACAAAACCCTTCATCTGTTTTCTCTCCCCAATTGTTAGCAACTTCTTCTCCACTCTCTATAGCAGTTCATCCTACCTCACAATGCAAACATACACACACATAGATTCAGTTTCCTTTTACCCAACAGAAATCTCATCAGTGCTGCCATGATCAGCTGAAATAACTACAAGACCAAAATATGACATGAGGAACTTAGCACATGAGGAACCACAAAGAACGTTGGCTCAAATCTATGCCATACATAGTAAGAAACCAAATAAATATTTTTCTGTTAATGATGTTGATATAAAAAGATTGTAGTTACTCGGTTTGCCTATAATTTCATTAGCTTGGAGTATATCTACATACTGATTTTCTCCCAAAATAGACCCTTTAGAATCCCTAGACAATTCTTTTCATTACTTTTCTGAAATTGATCAATTTCATCCCTGGCTTGTTTGACAGTCAACAAGGAAATTGAATTGCTTTTGAACAAGTAAATGGGTTTCCACTCCTTTTCCTACTTGAAAGAAAATACTTATTTGCAGCCCAGATAAACAGCACACATGTCCATTTCCACAATACAAAAGTACTTTGAAGAAGTCATTCAACTGGAAAATATATGGGGTAAGAAACTATACACAAGTCTAGAAAATGCATTAGAGTAATAAAAAAAATCTGACAGTGTCTGTACCTATTTATTACTCGTATAAGGGACAGCTGTGGCACCAAAAGTTCCAGTTATTTTAGGCATCTCTTCACCATAAACCGGGTGCGTTGAGATTGTGGGAGATGGAGGCAGGGAAGGGAAAATATCAGCTAGATATGCTAGGATTTTTAAAATAGTGTTTGATTTTTTTTTCATTAATTTTATGAGAAAAATCAGAAAATACTATTAGTTAGTAATGGTTAAGTTCTGGGTACATGTAATCCCACAGAATCCTGTAGCCTATCTGTATCCCTTACAGATTATGCACTATGTCACTTATAGGCTATAAGAAGCATATTGTCACACACTCTTTCATGGGTCATATCATAAAGTCTGCCTCACGGCCTTCTGCTATGTGGTCAGCTCATGTTTTCTCTTGAAGAGACAAGGTGGTTCTCTGTGATGTACTCATTCTGCCCATGGTCAGCTTGTTCTCTGTGCCTAGCAGGGTCAACTGTGGGTTTTTCTTTTTTTCCTGAGAGTTCTGTGTGTTAAACTAGAATCCAGTTGTCCATGGTGTACTTACTATTAACCCAGGAGTTGCCCTCCTAAGATGATCATTGAATACTGTTCTTTTATGGCAGCGATGGCTTTGGCAATGAGTTGTCAGTTTAGAAATTCCAATTTCAGAACTCTATTTATTTCTGTTTTCCAAGTGGATGCTACTTTATATCATCATCACCAAATTTTAATATTTATATGCCAATATATAAAGATCTACATTTAAAAAAATTTGCAACTGGTTTTATGAATGTATCATGATTTATTTTTTCACATCGGTAAAAAATACCTACACTTCTTAGAAGCCATGAAATCAAGAAGAGAGTGGAGTGAAATATTAAGTGTTGACAGAAAAAAAACCCACCAGCTTAGAATTCTGTATCCTCACAAAAGTATCCTTCAAAAGTGAAGTCTACAACCATACCACCCTGAATGTGCCTGATTTCATCCAATATGAAAGAGATATGCGAAGATAAAAAGGAAAATTGAATCACATAAAATACTTAAAACCACAAAAGACAGTGGAAAGCCATAAAAGAGTGAAAGCCAGAAACTGAAACAAAAAAACAAGGGCAACAAATAGAAAACACTAACAAATGTGTTAGATATTAACCCAACTATATCAATAATCATTTTATTTATATATATTTTTTTAAGATTTTGTTTATTTGATAGAGAGAGACACAGTGAGAGAAGGAACACAAGCAGGGGGAGTGAGAGAGGGAGAAGCAGGCTTCCCGCCGAGCAGGGAGCCCGATGCAGGGCTCGATCCCAGGACTCCGGGATCATGACCTGAGCTGAAGGCAGACACTTAACGACTGAGCCACCCAGGCGCCCCTCAATAATCATTTTAAAGGCCAATGGTATAAATATACTAATTAAAAGACAGAAGTTATCAGAGTAGTCAAAAAATAAGACCCAACTATATCTTGTCTACAAGAAATCCATTTTAAATATAAAGATAGGTGCAGATGAAAAGAGTTGAGAAAGAAATCCATGCTGACACTAAAAAGAAACCAGGAGTACTTATATTAATTTCAGATAGAGCAGATGTCAGAGCAAGGAAAATTATAAGGGATAAAGAGGGACATTACATAGTAATAAAGGGTCAATAATCCAAGAAAATATCACAATCTTTAATGCATATGCACCTAAAAACAGAACATCAGAATACTTGAGGAGAAACTGATAAAGCTGTAAGGAGAAATAGGTGAATGCACTATTTTGGTTAGAGATTTTGTCATTGCTCTATTGCAAGTGGACATACCAAATAGTTAGAAAATCAGTTTAGAACACAGTAGAAATCAACAACACAATCAGTCAACTGGAAATAATTGACATCTATAGACTATGTCATCTAATAACAACATATTACATATTCTTTTAAGAACATATAGAACATATGCCAACAAAAAATGAATCCAGATACAGACCTTATATCCTTTGCAAAAATTAACTCAAAATTGATCATAGACCTGGGACGCCTGGGTGGCTCAGTTGGTTAAGCGACTGCCTTCGGCTCAGGTCATGATCCTGGAGTCCCGGGATCGAGTCCCGCATCGGGCTCCCTGCTCGGCGGGGAGTCTGCTTCTCCCTCTGACCCTCCTCCTTCTCATGCTCTCTCTCTCTCATTCTCTCTCTCTCAAATAAATAAATAAAATCTTTAAAAAAAAAAAAAAAAAAAAAAAAAAAAAAAAAAAAAAAAATTGATCATAGACCTAAATGTAAAACACAAGATGATAAAGCTCTGAGAATATAATATAGAAGGTAATCTAGATAACTGTGGGCATGACAATGAATTCTTAGATACAACACAAAACACAGGGTCCAAGAAAAAAAGAATTGATAATCTGGATTTCATTAAAATAAAAAATTCTGCTCTGTGAAAGACAATACCAAAGAATGAGAAGACAAAGGGACATAAACTGGGAGAAATATTTGCAATAGAAAAATCTGATAAAGGACTGCTAGCCAAAATAGACAAAGAACTTTTAAAACTCAACAATAAGAAAATGCACAACCCAGTTAAAAAAAAACGGACAAGACTTAAACAAATACCTCACTAAAACAGATAAGCAACTAACAAGAAAGCATATGAAAAAATGCTCCACACTAATGTCATTAGAAAAATGCAAGTTAAAACAACGATATACTATTAGAATGGCCAAAATCCAGAACACTGACAGGACCAAATGCTGGCAAGGATGTGAAGCAAAGAAATTTTCTTTGGGAATGTAAAATGGTGTAGACTCTTTCAAAGACTGGCAGTTTCTCACAAAACTGAACATATTTTTTTTCATACAATCCAAAAATTGCACTCCTTGATATTACCCAAAGTGCTTGAAAACATATCCACAGAAAATGCTGTGCATGGATGTTTATAGCAGCTATATCCATAATTACCAAAACTTGGGAGCAACCAAGTGTCCTTCAGTAGGTGAATGGACATATAAGCTGTGGTATATCTACGATGGAATATTATTCAGTGCTAAAAAGAAATTAGGATCAAGTCATAAAAAGATATGGAAGAGCCCTAAATGCATCTTACAAAGTGAAAGAAACCAATTTGAAAAGGCTATTTACCCTATAATCCCAACTATATTACATCTAGAAAAAGCAGAATCATAGAGACATTTAGAGATCAGTAGTTGACAGTGTTTTAAAAAATAAAGGAAAAAAGGAAATGTTTAATGATATTCCATAACATATCTATATCCATAGTCCATAACATAATAACAATATTATGTAACTACAGAAGCCATTCTCCTATTGATTGGAATTTATATATTTGTTAAAAATAAGGCTGTAAGGAAATTCATTTTTTAAAATTGTTCTAACATTAAATTATTAGAAGTAAAAATTGACCAAGAGACTCAGAAATATTGAAATTTGATACTGATTGACAAATCCTCTCTGTAACGTGATGTCAACATTTAATCCTACTAATAGAATATGAAATTTAATTTTTTCTCCTGAAACTACACTAACATCGAGCACTTTTATTACTTTTAATCTTTACCAAACCAATAGTGGGAAGCACATAAATCATTCTAAAATATTTTCATCTTTCTTATTGTGCAGTTGAGAAATTTTTCATATGTTTATAGGTCATTTGTACTTCTTTCAATAATTGCTAGTTTACATACTTGTCATTTTTCTGCTGAGTGACTTGTCTTTGATTATTAAATAAGAATAAGGGATTAAACTAAGTATCCAAATTAAAATGTTAAAAAAGAATAAGATAAAAAAAGAATAAGACAAACTTTCAAAAGAGAGAGAAAATGATAAATTAATAATTATTCATAATTTATAATAAATATTAAAACATTAAAAGAAAAAGTACAAACTTGAAAAGTATACATAAATGCTTATTTTATAAAAATGTTATTAAAACAATATTTTGCATAGCTTATAAAAATAGACTAAATAATTACAATAATTTTGAAATACTATTGAGGATATAATCATAGACATATAAAAGATTAAATATATATACTACACTACCACATGCTAATACATGTGAAAATCAGATTGAAATGCCTTTTTTTAGAAGATCATAAATTACTATAACTGATTTGAGAAGAGATTAACATCAGTGGAAGAACATTTAAAAATTTGTCTAAAGTACCCAAAGAAATGATTCATGGACATCTATTTCCTGGGTAATTTTTTTTAAATGAGTGAAAAAATATTGGCATGTTTGTTCAAAAAGTTTTTTTTCTGAAATACGTAATACATTACAGGAAACGCATTTGAATTTTTAAAAAAATATTATTGCTGGAATTATGAATATTGCTTAAGAAATTTAAAAGTCAATTTTCTTTGCTGGTCCTTAGTATATGAGTTCTAATTGTTTCTATTTATTCATTCAAAAAGTACACATGGTTAGATAAATAAATAGAATCTGTTAGAAACAAAGGAGATGTTGGATTTCATTTTGTGCATAACTCTAGAAAGTTATTTTATTAAAATTCACATACTTTATTTGCAAAGATAAATTTGCAGTGATGATTAGTTGTAAATAAGTGTCTCAGCCCAGAGAATTTTATGAATGAAGTCTATCAAACCTTCAAAAAATGATAATGCCAAATGCAATATGAAGTTCTAGAACATAGACAATGCCAACTTTGCCATTAATATTATACAGCTAGCAGAACCCTAAAATGCAATTAGATTTTTAAAAGCTCAACTGGAAATGCAAACACCCATCTCAACTAGAATATTTACAAAAATAAATTTTAATTAAATATAATTGCAGCTCAAATTTGTATTGCATACTATGAGTAAATAGTATTTTGAAAGAAATCAAAAGTTGTTTGACAGAAGATGTACTAATATAATTAATTATATTAATAAAATTTTTAAAGAGATGTTTTCATTGGTTTAAGGGAAAAAAAAAAAGTTGATGGGGTGCCTGGGTGGCTCAGCTGGTTAAGCCTCTGACTTCGGCTCAGGTCTTGATCTCAGGGTCCTGGGATCAAGCCCTGCATTGGGCTCTCCACTCATCAGGGAGTCTATTTGTCCCTCTCCCTCTGCCCCTTCCCCTACTCATGCTCGCTCTCTCTCTCTCTCTCACAAATGAATAAATAAAATCTTAAAAACAAAAAACAGTTGATAGCATCTGACACACATTTTTGATAGAAAAAATATCTTAGTGAATCACAACTGAAAACATGCTTTCTATATGATAAACATGACCATGTAGAACAATGAAGTACTTGAAGCAGTGAATCAAGAATAGGATGGTCACTGTCATTGCCATTAATTAACACTTTTTCTTATTTTAATTTTAATTTTATTTATTTATTTATTTATTTTGTTAGAGAGAGAAAGCCTGAGCCAGGGGAGGGGCAGAAGAAGAGGGAGAGAGAGAATTGCAAGCAGGCCCCATGCTCATCACTGAGCCAATGTGGGGCTCAATCTCACAACCCTGAGACCATAACCTGAGCCAAAATCAAGAGTAGGATGTTAAACCAACTGACCCACCCAGGCACCACAACACTTTTTTTTTTTTTTAAAGTTCTAGTCTATGCACAGGAAAGAAAAAAGAATTAAGAGGTGAAAAAAGAAATAAAAGAATGTTGAAAAAAAAGAGGCATGATTTTACAGATTTTGTAACATGAAGATACATTAAATGGAAAATATGATAATCAAGGAAATAGTCAAGTATAAAAATTAATCAGTGCTAGCCATTTACAAAACATAATCAAAAGTATTCCCACCATAGCTAAAAAGCTATATAATATAAAGAAGTAAACATAAGGAAAGTATGCAGAATTCATAATAATGACATTTCAAACCTTTAATTTTGGATATCAAATAGTACTTGAGTAAATGAAAAGCTGTACCACATCTCTAAATGGTAAGAGTTAATTTTGTAAAGATATATATTTCTTATGAAAACTTATTATACATACACCATAATTTTTAATCAACATGTCACTATTATTGGTGTGTGTTTTTGTTTTTAATTTATTTTGAGTTTTAATTTTGGTGCAATGTTGAGTACTTGCAATACAGTCAAATTTCATTTAAAAAATATTTTTTGGGGGGTGCCTGGGTGGCTCAGTCATTAAGCATCTGTTTTCGGCTCAGGTCATGATCCCAGGGCCCTGGGATCAAGCCCCGCATTGGGCTCCCTGCTCAGCCAGAAACCTGCTTCTCCCTCTCCCACTCCCCCTTCTTGTGTTCCCTCTCTCACTGTGTCTCTCTCTGTCAAATAAGTAAAATCTTTAAATATATATATATATATATATATATATATATAAAATTTTGGAATATTAAAGAAAATTTTGAACCCAAATGAGAAATGGGAACAATACAAAAAATTAATATATAGCTATAAAGTTACAATAATTAGAGTGTGTCAAATATATGAGTAGTTCAATTTGACATAGTTGAAAATCTAGAAGAAAATGCATCATAATAGTTAATACTTATTAAGCAGTAACTATGTGCTAGACAATTTTGTACAGACTTCATATACAGTTACTATTTATTCTGCACTACACACCTTAGAAGTAGGTCCTAGTATTATCATTCTCGTTGTCAAATGAGAAAAAATGGGACATCTTTAGTAATAATTTGTCTTTCTAAACATTATATTATACAGTTCTTAAATGCATACTAAAATTGTAATCTAAAACCAGTGGGATACAAGGTAACCATTGTAAATGATACAAAGATAATGGGTAACTATAAATAATGTGATATTCTTTATTTTATAAAAATATATTCTTTTTTTTTTTTGTCAGAGAGAGAGAGAGAGAGACAGAGAACAAGCACAAGCAGGAGGAACAGCAGGCAGAGGGAGAAGCAGGCTCCCCGCTGAGCAGGAAGCCCGATGTGGGGCTCCATCCCAGGACCCTGGGATCATGACCTGAGCCAAAGGCAGCCGCTTAACCAACTGAACCACCCAGGCATCCCTATTCTTAATATAATTAAGATTTAAATGTAAACAAAAGTAACCATATGGTTTCACTCCTATGTGGAATTTAAGACACAAAACAAAGACAAAAAAAAGAGACAAACAATAAAACAGACTCCAGTACAGAGAACAAACTGGGGGTTTCCAGAGGGGATACAGGATTGTTGAATCAATATACTGTATACCCGAAACCAATATAACATTGTATGTTAATTATACTTCAATAAAAAAATAAATTAAAAAAACATATAAGAGAAGTAAACAAATTTTGAATTGAGGAAGTCTTGGATTTTCTAAGCAGGAAAAGAGCAGAAATTGCAAATAAATATATTGAAAAACTTGATAATAAGAATAATACAATTTTCTATATAAGGGATATTGATAAACCCAATGGAAAAGGCGCCAGTAAGAGAATCAGAAAGTTACTTAAGAGATTCTTCTACATCTGCCTTGCTTCCAGTCAGCTCTTAAGTGACTTACATTTACATATAAGCAGTCAGGCAAGGATCACCAGACCTTTAAGGAAAGACTATAAATTGTTAGAAAACAAAACAAGACAAAAACTAAACAATCGTAAGGAGTTTGACAAAAAGCCTGGACAATGGAGGGAAAAATTTCAAAATACTACACTTAATACCCTCTGAATGATGAGATGTTGCATCCTTGAAAAAGAATAGGAAGTTAGAAAAAACAAACAATATGAAAGATCTCTAGAAAAGTTTTCTTTTAAGTCCAAAATATTTAATGAAATGATGGCATTTTAAATTTGTGGAAATTTAAATAAATAAGAACCCTCCTTCCAATAAAAAGACAAAAGAGATAAATGGAGATACTAACCAGAAAGTATAATATCCAAGTAAGCTCCTCCCCTCCCCCAAAAGAGAGAAAGAATATAGGAGGAATTTACAAACATATTAATGAAATTAAAGAGGGAAATGAATTTCCAGATTGAAAACTCTCATGAGCACAATAAATAAAAACAACCAGTAGCAAAACATGCTATTGAAAAATTTCATAAGCCTGGATTAGAAATAAGGTTTTGACATTCTGAAAAAGAAAAATAACAAGCCACATACAAAAGTATAAGAATCATGTCACCATATGTCTTAAAATAAACAATGGATGCTGGAGAACAATTCAAAATCTGAGAAAGATGAATTTATATTTGTATACTCACTTCACCAAACTATTATTCAAGAGTAAAGGTAAGAAAGATCTTTTCAAATAATAGTAAGCAAAATTTTAAAGTTCTCAAAATGTAATTTTTAAAGCAATTTCAAAAATTGATAGGTAAATTGAAACAAGATAATAAAAAGATGGACATGAAAACTAGGGAAGCTATTGATAAAGGAAAAAGATACAGGCAGCCACTCTCAGGAAGATATCCTCCACCATCACAAAAGGTTAAACCAAGTAGCAATAGCCATAATAACTGACGCCAACAAAAGACAAAACTTCAAGCTGCAAAATAAAACGTGTGTGATTATTTGGAGTCTTAGGGATTGTAATCCAGGGCACACAGATTCAGCAACTGAGCTAATGGAGAGGTCGCTCTTTGGTGAGTTACAGGTAGAGACTACACCAGGTGGCGCACACAAAGGAAACTTTATTTGCAGCAAATGAGATCACAGGGAATAACTTCCCAAGCCGTGATTTACTAAGTAGGGGTGAGTGGGCTCTTATTATTTAAGGTTTTAGATGAATATTCAGAAAGGGGAGCTTTGTCATCACATGGAAATGCTGACATAAAGTTATGCAGGTGTACTTAGAAAACATGTCTATATATGCATCCTATGCTATGTTAATGAAACTTTGGCTCCTCTTAGGAATGAAGTAGAGGTAACTGTGGACAAGAGGAAGGAGCTCTGTGCTTGCTCCCAGAGCCAGTATAAACTGGATGCGTCTTGGGCTCCTTATCATCTGATAAAGAATGTAAGGCCTTGTTTACTTTTGAAACAGTACTGGGAGTTTTACCACTGATTTATTGTCTCTGATATGGTTATGTTATTTCCTGGCTGGGTAGAGACTGTTAGTTTTTGCATTCCCTTTGTTTCCTTAAAATCCTTAACTACTGAGGTTTTTGCATTTCTTTGTAATTCTGACACCTCCTAGGAAGTTCTGCAGGAAGTGTAGTTGGCCAAGTAGAGCCTGTAGGGCATAGAGCATGGAAAATAGCTGGGGCCCTAACATGACTCGTCTTACACATGACAGCTACATCTAGTCTTTCTTTTTCTGAGGACTCCTAACTCTTTCTGCTTACAATTTGACCAAAATTGAAAGTCTGTTCCAGAGAGACAAAGGTTAGAGTTTTTAAAGAGCAAAGAAGGAATTTACATAATTTGTTTTCAATGAAATGTGATTGGTGCTGGTATTAACTACAGTTACACTAATCTATATGTGGTTGGTTGTCAGGGCTGGTGTCAGGCAGAAAGTCCATTTATGTACATTTTAACATGCAGCAGATGTCTTGACTTTTAGCTGAGTTCAGCAAAAATTCTGAGAATTTGAAATAGAAGATGTGTATAGAGCCCACTTCCTCAATGTCCTCCTGGCTCCATTTTAAATAACCATCCTAACAATAGTTACTCCATCCATTATCATTGAGAAAGAAAAAATTCCAAAATAAAATTGCCCCACAAGAATAGTAGAGTATCAGGCCTAAAGAGTAACTACTTTGGATTAAAGCAAGAAGATAGAGGACCAGAAATCTCCCAGGGGGGATTGGGAACAACAGGAAATGCAACTGAGTTATCAACTGATGTTGAGACCATCCTGAAAAGAATTTGGAGCAAGTCAGTGTTGCTGTCAACACCTAAGCCAACAAAAATAAAACAACTGCTAACTGTAGCAAAACATAGTTTATAAGAAAGGAAATCTCATTGTAATATACTCATGGCTTAGCTGTGAAAAATATTTACAGTCAAAATATTACAACTGCTGAATATTGATTTTACAAAAAATTTTGATATTACTTTGTTGAATGGCTGAACAGGAGAGAAAATGTAGGAGGAATTTGGGGATAATGTAAAAGAAATGAATCCTCAGTATCCATGGTAGGAAGTCACTACATCATCTATACCACTGAAAATCATGAAATAGTACCCTAAGAATCTGTTTAGAACTATGAAAGGAATACTAGAATAAGTCTCTAAAATGTTAGGAAAAATTATAAGAGTTAGAGGGGATGGTTGGCTACAAGACCACTTTTTTTTTTTTTTTTCATTTTCAGCTTTGTGGTACTTTCTGTTTTACTTCTAATAATTTAATAAAATAAAATTCAATTTTCTGTACATTAAATAATAGCTTAATGAAATTTTAAAAAACAAAGAGCGAACCAATAAAAATGGCCAACATAAACAATAAGTAGGGTTTAAGGTCATTGATACATAGTGTTTATTTAAAAATTAAAACCACAATAAGAAAATGAAAGAAAAAGACCCAGAAGAACAATTCACAAAGAAAAAAATAAAAATAAAGCAAACTCAGAAAAGGTCCCATTTGGACTGCCAATTAAGGAGTTCTCGACCATTTTTATACATCATGTTTTAAAGGGGTTTTTTTTTAAAGGACTTCTTTTATATAGTAGATGACTGCAGATTGGAATTTGAATAGCATTTCTGTAGAGCAATTTGGGAAAATTTATTAAAATATTTCAGACATGTATATTGTTTTTAATATGGTCATTCTAATTCTAAAACTGTATCCTAAGAAAATGGGAAAGACTGGATATCATAGTAAATGATGAAGGGTATTCACATTGTACCCACCTACAATGATCATGCTTGTAACCTTAGACCCATAAAATAACCTAAATGGCCATTGATGCAAATTAGTTAATATATTATAAAACATTATAAAACATTCCAAAAAATATATCAACATGCAAACATATTTATATACTTGGGAAAGAACTTCAGAAAGTATTATTTTTCATATAATTTTGATAAATTTCTGCCATCATCCACACCTCTGTTTTTTTTGTTTGTTTTTTTTTTTTTAAAGATTTTGTTTATTTATTTGACAGAGAGAGATACACAGCGAGAGAGAGAACACAAGCAGGGGGAGTGGGAGAGGGAGAAGCAGGCTTCCCGCCAAGCAGGGAGCCCGATGCGGGGCTCGATCCCAGGACTCTGGGATCATGACCTGAGCCGAAGGCAGACGCTTAACGACTGAGCCACCCAGGCGCCACCACACACCTCTGTTTTTCACAGCAGTGGAAAATCTCCTTTTTGCTGCTTCTTACAGAGTTTCCATTCTGTAACAGTTTCGTTATAATCCATTCTCCATGATGCTGATCTTCTATGGCTCAGTGTCTTCACACAGTCAACCTCTAGAACCCTATGGATGGAGAAGATGTGGAGAGGTGTGAATGAGCTAACTATTTGTAAGTAATTTAGGTGACTTATCTAGAAATTGTTTGTGTGCCCTATGTCTGCCTTCCAAGAGACCTAGG
The DNA here is from genome assembly GCF_964656455.1 of Halichoerus grypus. Lineage (NCBI taxonomy): Eukaryota > Metazoa > Chordata > Mammalia > Carnivora > Phocidae > Halichoerus > Halichoerus grypus. The sequence continues at coordinate 150,735,886 of NC_135712.1, read as the reverse complement.
GTGTCAGAGGACAAGGCTTTCTCTACTCATGCAGGAAGATCGGCTTCCCTCCTTTGCCTCCTGTATAGACACTTCAGTTTCAGCTTCTTCCACTCAGATGACATTTCCCTCTCCTCTGCCTCCTTCCCATCCTCTTCTTTCATGGTCATGTTTTTCCTTCTCTCATCTTGCTGCCCTTGCTTGATTACATCACTTCTTATTCCATTTTCATTATTTAATGCATTTCAGGAGGAAACAAAGCCATCATGTATTCAGTCCTCTGTGTTTAGCAGCAAATGCCATAGGTCTTTTTCAAAGTGGGGGCAGATGTTACTGGACAAATGATTTACAAAAGGCTAATATGAGGGAGAAGGAAAGAATGCATTGTATGAGATTCTTTAGCCTTCTTTCTCTTCCTCCACCTGGGACCAGGAGCCGCATTGTATCTTACCACATAGCTCCTCTTCTGCCCCATACACTAATGGCCAGCTCATTGCAAGGAAGGCTTCTCTGCATGTTCACTGGTTAAGTCACACTTCTCTGACAGCCCATCATTTCATACCACCTTCAGGGAAATGCTTGGGATTTGGTCATGCCATTCTAAAGGAGACATTGGACTTGCCAGTCATGGAATAACTTTGAAAAACTCTTCTTTTAATAATTTGAATTGTATGATTTTTTAATTAAAAAATAGATGGATAGCTTGCTTGGAAATATATGTGAGGCATGTTCTGTAGGCAGGTAGGTTTATGATTTAGTGTGGGTAACAGACATTTCCAGTGCTCCATCCAGTTCCTTTGGATCAGATTCCTTTTTATCACTGTAGCACACTCCAGTTTGACTTCCAAAAGCTAGCCCCTTGATTCTTGTTCGGAGAACTGCCATTGGGCTGTTACAACCCTTTTTGCCTAAATATGTAGAGAGTCAGAGGTGCCTGGGGATTTCATCCTCCCCATGGCCCTCAGCCAATAACTGTTGGTGCAGAACTATGGAAACCCAATTCCCTTGCCTTGGATGAGGATACCTGTGAGTCATAACTTATGCTCCTGAATTTGCCTATGAACTCAGCCTGCAGCCATTCCCCATGGAATTCTACCTGAGATCACACCTTTGACTGCCTTCCTGTGTTTTTCTGTCCTGCTCCCTTACTCTCTTACTCATTTCTCCAGGTAGCACTTAATATATCACATGCATACAAGTCTCAAGCACTGGTTCTCAAGAACTTGACCTGAGAAGTAAGGCATTCATTTTGTTTCATGTCTTACTTTTATGTGATAGAGTATACATTAATTTTTTTTTTTTAAAGATTTTATTTATTTGACAGAGAGATAGCGAGAGCAGGAACACAAGCAGAGGGAGTGGGAGAGAGAGAAGCAGGCTTCCTGCCGAGCAGGGAGCCCGATGTGGGACTCAATCCCAGGACCCTGGGATCATGACCTGAGCCGAAGGCAGACGCTTAACGACTGAGCCACCCAGGCGCCCGAGTATACATTAATTTTAAAATAAAATTGCACTCTGCATCAATCTTCTCTGTAACTCAGAGTACTTCTAATGACATGATGTCTAATGAGTTTTGAGGGAAGACAGTTTCTACTGCAAAACTCTAACCTTAAGAAAGGCAACAAAAATACGTTGTCAGATGTACAAGTACTCAGAAAATATGGCACCTGTATATTATTCTTTGAAAACTTTCCTGAAGTCATAAACTATTATTCTATGAAATAAATAAAAACAAGAATTAAAAACTCTAAAATGAGGATCTTGTAGTAGATAAATTTTACGAATTGATCTTTTGTGCTGATTGAAAAAAAAAAAAAAACCAGATAAAATGTTCTGATGACCAACACATTTTAAGTGAACTTCATACCATGTAGGAACAGCTACATCGGGAATACAATGGTGAGCAAACCAACGAGGGTCTGTCTTCATGAAGCTTAGACTTTAGTGAAGAGACAAATATTAATCATAACAATAAATGTTAAATTGTATCTGTCCTAATTATGTGGTTTGGAGTGGAGGGGTTCAGAACTGACAGTCAAGAAAGAATTATTGAGATGTCTTTAGGGACAGGACCCATGGGCAGAAAAAGCTGCATTATAAGTGTGAGGGGTGACTGATTATATAAGATTTTCTATCCTATGGAGGTGAGGGTAATGTTAGAGTCCTAAGAGACTGAGTCTATAGGTTTGTAGAACTTTGGCTATTGATAAGATTGCTTTTTTTCATGTAAATCATTAAGACTGTTGCAAATTGATGGACACTCATGTCCTGTATGACTGAGCTCTCTATCAGTTAACCACTTGGTTTTCCCTTTCCTTTGTTCTTGGGCAGCCAGGAGTGCTAGAGGAATGTCACACATATCCCAGCTACAGGGGGACGTGGACATGCAGGGTGTAAGCTTGTGTTTTGCCCTCAGCTTACTTTTTGTTCACTCATCAATAGATACTATAAGATTTGACCTAATAAATTCAAGGATGAGTATGAATTTCTCACAAATTGCTACAACTTTCAAGTGTCAGTCACTTATAGTTGATATCCGTAATGCTGTTGAAGAATTCTCTTTATCATCAAAGAGATCAGACTGGTATCCTGTATAATGCTATATGAACTGTACATCTGTCCCCAACAATCTGCAGAGACTGATCTTCAGATCACCATAACCACCAATCACCACATTTAATGATGTCTATGCACATGTCTTCAGTACTTCACACCACACTCTCTACTTAGGAGCCTCTTCTCTCTTCTCTTGTGCTGTGCTCTTCCCAGTCTCCTGTGGGTTCCCTGTCTAAACCTTCTTCCTATCTGACTATCTCCTAAGGACTTCCATTCTCTTAGGCTACACTCTTGCTTGCAAAGTTATGACCCCAAGTGGCACCTGTAGGCAAGTAGACTCCCAAACTGCATCCAGTCCCTATCTCTTTCTAATATCCCACCTGAAAACCTGTCTTCATGGAAATCTAATGCAGAACTCCAAAACTTACATCTTTGAAGTTCACTGTTGCTGATAATCATATTACTCTTCTTGCAGTAACATCTTCTTAAAATTTTTATCACAATGCTAGTTTTACTCTTATGTATTTTCATCTTATGTTGTCTTATTGTAATTATCTGTTTACATCTTTTGTCCTTATCATATCATAGTTGTATCACATATATACAATTGTATCATATACACACATATATATACATATTTATATATATTACATTATTATATATATTATATACATATTACATATTTATTCAACAGAGTATCTAACACATATCAAGGATGTAAATATATGTTTGATGAATGAATGGAAGAATTAAATGTGCAGATTGATCAAGCCATTTGCTTATTATACATCAACACGGTTCCATATTACAAAAGAACTCATGAGCAATCCATTCAAAATGACTTATAATGCACATACTGTATCTCGGGGATAAAACTCTTTAAGGACACAGACATGAATAAGTCATAGGTCTTGCCCTTGAGGAGCTCACAGTCTAAGAAAATATAATAAGCCTGTAACATACATCCATAGTGGATTTGCTTCAAAAAGAAAATTATTTTCTATTACAAGAGTCACTTACACTAGCAGTAAAGTCCTGCCTTAATTTAAATCCTCAACAGAATACCCATCACATAAATGATAACCTGGGGAAATACTTCACTTTGGAGTGTATGCCTGGATTTTGAATTTCAGCTTCCCCTAAGCCCAGTTCAGTGGATGATACTGGATTGATTCTCACATCAAAAAGAATGCAAAGCTATACATACTTAACCTTTGTAAGCAGCTACTGCTGGAAAAATAATAAGCAAGTCTTAGGAAAGGAAAGGAGTTGCTTGAAATTCTGCAGTTCTTTTAATCTTGTGAAAGATGGTTTATAAATCAATAAATAACAATAACATCAAGAGGTGCAATTACATTTTCTATCCACTTAAAAACACTGGGAAGAAGTGGTTGGCTCCAACAACTTTGTTCCTTTAAAAGTAATAACAGACTAAATCTTTACTTCTGGAACTAGGGCATGAGTCTGGGTCTGGGTCAGTGTCCTTTCACTGTGCTAGAAACATTCTAACAAAAATAAATTGAAGAATAAGTCTATGTCAAGTGATTTTTTCCCCCAAACTTTCTCAAATTAGAAACATAGACATCTGTAAAGCTTTATGTTAAATAGCCCCAAAAAGTGACTATTTATTCAAGAAATTATAAAGATAATTGGAATCTTAGAGATCAAGTGACTCATTTCAAGTGAGAAAAACGTGACTTATTATAATCCTAACCTAAATACAAAAACTCTGCTAAGAATTTAACTGAACTTGGTGTAATATCACTCAATGTTTTTTCTTCTTTTGTAGTTAAACAGTTGCTTCTATGCCAAAGGTGTTTCATTTTCTTAATTTAGAATTGTTGGATCCTTTCCCCTGATTGGCTTGATTAAAAAGACAGTGAATTTTACTTTCTAGAAACAGATAGCTTAATTCCTGTTCAATTGTAGGTGTAAACAATTTGCCTAAATATTCAAATAGAAAGTAATCAATGGATTTGTGCTCAGAGTTCATCAATATATGTTTCCTTCTTCTTAAAATAAATTGTTCTCTAACTTTAGCACTTGGATTTTTAAACTGAGAGGTTTGATGTAGGGTTTTAGAGTGGTACAAATCCCAATAGGAACCCAGGCAGAAGGGAGGATTCATGAGCAGATTAAGTGGAATGAGTTGGAATAATAAATAAATATAGGTAAAATTACATTGGTGACTCATGAAAACTTCGTTGGAATTTACTGAAGATTAGGTCAAGGCAGATACACTGGGAACATGCTACAGTGGCTTGCTTTTTCAGAGATAGGATATTCAGGTCCCACTGACCCTCTCTAACTCAAATCATTTTTATCTCATGCACTTCTTTTCTCAGCCATAATGAGCAACCAGACCTAGAATTTCCAGGCTCATTCATCAAGTGGAGAGAATCTTACACGGATATTCACTGGGGAAATAATCCTTTTAAAAGAGATATAAACAGATGATGGCATAGCTTCACCCCAGCAGAGAGGTAAATTGAGGATCTGTGTACCATGGGCTTACCTCCTCTTCCATGCCTCATGGGTCTGAGGTTTGGGCTACAATCAAGTATGTGACTCAGAAACTTATCTGTCTGTCTGTCTGTCTCTCTCCTGCCTTTTGATTGTAAATACAGCTCAGATACAGACTACCAGACAAAACAAATGAATAGCTTGGTGAATTCTTATAAAGCAAATACTGATATCAAACAACACAGATTAAACAATAGAACTCTGCAACCTAAGGCAGAAGGTCCTGCCCTCCCACCAAATATAACCCTTCTCTTGATGTTCACTGCAGCCTTGCCTGTAATAGCTTAACAAATAAATACATTAAATAAACATGCTAGAAAGGAAAATAATAAAGTGAGGTATAGACATTCAGTGACATACTAGGCAGCAGTTATAAGATTGAAACTGAAGTATTCAGGAAATCCTTTATTTGTGAATGTGCAGGCGCAGTCCTAGCTTCTGAACAAAATAAACAGTATTCATGTCTTTTTAGAGGTGACATTTGAATGGGGGAGACAGACAACAAACAGGCAAACAAATTAATAAGTAGTGCAATTGTAATAAGTGGAAAATACTTGGAAAAGAGACAGGATAGAAAGGTGCTGCCCCAGGAAAGGCCTTTGGATCCATGAACATGTGAGCAGGGAGCAAAGTAAGGTGGGAGAGAGGATTCCAGTCAATATGACTAGCAAGGAAGACACAATCTTTGAATAAGAGCAAAGCTAGGGTAGGAAAGTAGTAGGAGATAAATTTCAGGTGAGGAACGTGAAGATCCTGGAGGGGCTCGGAAGCCAAGATAAGGAAGAGTTTGGATTTTATTTTCTTTGCATTGGGAAACCATTGGAGGGCTTTGAAGAAAGAACCATCATAGTTATGTTTTTAAAGACCATGTTGGCAGGGAGCAGGAGGAGTAAAATCTGTAGGGGGCCTCTTGCTGTATGTCTAGAGGAAGATGAAGGGGAAGGAAGCTCTGCCCAGGATGATATGGAAAGGCCTCCAAGGCATACTGTTGACTTAAAAAAGAAAAAGCCAAACATGTCTAATATGTGATCCTCATTATGTAAAAATAGCAAAATTAGTACTTTCAAACCACACAATAAAAACTGTATGTGTGTGAGTATGTGTAAATGCTTATTTAAAGGGCCCTCAGGAGAGACATGGAAGGCAACACTCCAGACAAGTAAAATAACTCTGGGAACAGAGTGGGTTTGGCTGTGGGTGGGGATGAAAGCTTTTGCATGATTTATTTTTATTTTTATTTTTGCTGCAATTATGTATTCATTTATTGATTGCATATCTAAAATACAAATTATAAGAATTATGAAGCTAAATGAAACTGGTAGGTATTGTCAAAATAAGAATTATAAAGATTTTTTAAATGCTACCTTTAAAAAGATAAATATTTTAGAAAATAGGTGATTCTGGAAGTATGAACTAAGTCCGATAATTTTACATTTAGAAATTTACTGTTGAAGGGAAACCAAATATGATACCCCAAAATATGCCACTTTGGCATGTGGATTACTCAGAGCTGAAGTCAATCAAGACCCAGCAGGCTCAAAAACAAACCAACAAAAAACATTTATTACCTCTCTCTTAACCAGCTAAAAGAATTTATATGGGAGGTCTGGCCCAGAAAAAGAGCTATTGCCAGAGATAATTTTTATCTAAAAGATCTATCTGTAAGGCATGGCAAACTAATTACCAAACATCTGCTCCTCTTTTCATCCTGTGAGTTACCCTCCTCCTTTTTGAAGTCCTGGGCCCCTATCCCCTCCCTTAGCTCAGGATGGCATATAAACCTCAACTGCCTGATTGCCCTTGAGTCTCATACCTTTGGGGCTCCTGTATGAAATTAAATTTGTTTTTCTCCTGTTAATCTATTTTATAGCAATTTCATTGTTAGACCAGTCAAGAAATCTAGAGGGAAGAAGGGAAAAATTTGCCGCCCCTACACTGTCAAATTATTTTACTACAAAGTTAATTTTGAAAAAGATTGGATATACATTTACATAGAAGATGAGTAGGATGTTAAGAAGGTGTGAGAACATGTACAGATTTATGACAGTTCACCCAGAGATTTGGATCTAGAACTGCTGATAGAGAATAAGCAGAGAGGAAAAGCTGGTTTTAAGAGCACAGGATTTGGAAGGAAAATCTTGACAAGGAATCCCTTCTCCTCCATTTTCTAAGGGGACAATAAAGGGCAGGTCACACATAACCTCTGTGAACTTTCATCTCCTCTCTGCTAAAATGTAGCTAACCATTTCTACCTGATAGGGTTACTAGGAAGATAGCAGAGGAAGAGAGAAAAGGGCTAGACAAAGAGAGAAGGTTGTTATTTAAAACCACAACTGAGTGCTTCTGCTTCTACTCCCTAAGGGAGTGGTTGTCTTTTCTCCCTGGGGCAGGTGACCTTTTGCTTAGCAAAACAAAATGATGGGACATTTAGCTGTAATAATTTTGGCCTTGAGGCATGGTAAGAAAGAAATTTTGTGAAACAAAGGTTAAATTGCCCTACAGGATAAATAAGAATTTGTGTTTCAGGACTGAGAGAAGCCCTCTAGGATGTAAAAGGTGTGGATTTCAACCAAGGAGAGTAGCTCAAGGCCTTCTTAAGAAAGCGGCCATCAAATAATAACCAATTTTAGTCTGTTTCCTGGTTGTATGCGATGTGGCACCCTCACACCCATTATCCACAAATCTCAGTAAAAGACTGCTCCAGGAAAAAAAAAAAAAAAAAGGCTTTTGATTCTTGGACTCTACTGAATGAATACTGGGAAGTTGTCTGTTTTGGGGGATTCAAAAGTATACAATGTGTAAGAGTCCAGAAGAATCATGGTGTTACAGGATTTTTTTCTTCATTGGTGCCCACGGTTCTTGGTCACAGTGCTTCAAAGAATGAAAAGGTCGACCAGACAGAGTGGTGGGCAGCAAAGCAAAGTTTATTGAGAGATAGCAAAGTGATAGTACAAAGCTCCTAAGGAGGGAGGGGACCCAAGAGGATTGCCACTGGAGTTTCTAAGTCTTGGGGTTATTACGGGCTGTTTTTATCTGATTAACCCTCCCTGTGCCTGTCATCCAATCAGGTTTTTGTCACCTATCTATCACGTGGGAAAGGGCAGAGGGCTTCTTCCAAGGTGCTATAAAATCCTTTTCAGGGTGGTTTCCTCTTAGGGCAGAGGCCCCCTGTCCCTGACTACCTGCCTTCCAACCATCCTTCATTAATGGGTTTCTATCACAAGTGCAACAGAATTTGTCACCAATGACAGTGTGCTTCCAGGTATATCTGGGTTGAAACAATGTGGGTGATAAGGGGTTCGCAATGCCAGGAACAGAGCAAGTGGTCAATGAATATTACCTCTGACTGACCCATAGACAGTGCTCGAGATAGCTGCCTCATCGAGTGTAGTCATAATTCTAGTTTAGCCAGCAATGTCAACATTGCATACTGCCTGCCACTGGGCACCATACTACTCTCTGGACCTCAGTTTCCTTATTTATAAAATCTGCATACTAATTTTAACATATATTTCTGTGTTTGCAAGAATTAAGTAAGTTAACATTCATATGCCTTGAATTTTGAAATAAATAATACATATTATTGATGAGGGAACAGAAGGCAAGATGAAGACAAAGCAGAAGCTGACACCCCACAACCCATCCCTCCCACCATAGGATATATGTGACATTCCTCAGGCACTCCTGGGTGCCCTAAAGGAAAAACAAATAGTTAACTTAGAGAGATCACAATCCTACAAAACAGGAGTCTCCCTCAGTTTACAAATGTCTGAGCAATCTACAAGAACAAAGTATTCCTGTCATCAGTAACTTAGCTTCCAGAAGGAAATGTAGATACAATTAAATGCCTTTATAACCTGCAGCCCATTGACAGATAATTGAAGCGGCCAGGGCGAGTGTAATGTTCCTCCAGGAAGTTCCCAACTATCTTAATGTTAATGCCTTACTAGAGGGGTAAACAACCTTAACTTGACAATGGCGAGGCCTCTGGTATATTGTAGGTCCTCTTTAGCATATGAAAGTTCTCTTGAAACCTCCCTTTTTCCTTACCTCCCCCAACCCCATAGTATATAAATAACCACCCCTCACAACCCGGTGCAGTAGCTCTTTTTGCCCGCAGGTCCTGTCCCCATGATTTAATAAACCACCATTTTTCACCAAAGACACCTCAAGAATTCTTTCCTAGTCGTCGGCTCCGGACTCCACCCCACTGAACCTCACCTATATTCCAAAACCCTATCATTATTATTATTAAATATTTATTTCTTGTACCTGTTATACTGTAAAGTAATCTCATAGCATTTAATTACAACGGAGACAACAAGACATTTTGGAAAGAGCAGTTACCCCAGGAGATGAGGGGCACAGTCCCACAGTGCCATTTACTCACTGAGGGACTCTGAGCCCCGTCGTCCCTGAGGCGGAATTGCTTGTTTATAAAGCATGGACTTAGAACCAGATAATGCCAAAGGTACATTTCCATTCTTACCATCAAATTTTGAATCTCTAATTTTATATAAATGTGTCCATTACTAAAGTTCACATACATGCTATCTAAATATCTTATATACAAAGACAGTTAAGCTTGTTTCCCATCCCTTTGGCAGAATTCTCTAAAGGTTCATAAAGTAAAAAAGTGGCTTTTTATTTAAGCCACATATTTTTTATGGAAATACCTTTGTCTCTGTGAGGCTTGGGTTGCCCATGTATAAAAATAAAAGGTCGTTTCAGAAGAATGGGATAGTGTTTTGACCCAACATTTAGGTTGTCAGAATGGATGGAGGAAGGAGGCAAGAGGAGACCAGGGATATGGCATACTTTCTGGCTCTGAGGGTTGCCACGGTGAGAAGACGTGGTCACTGGGGAGAAGGAAGCCAGAGTCTTCTGGGAATCTAAGCGGGTTAAAGGTACCGATGGGAAAAAGGTAGTAACAGAAAGGGAGGGGCCAAAATTTACTTGGGGCAGGAGACAACTTTGGAGTTTTGCCCCAAACCAACTAGTATGAAAGTGACTTGCAGGTGAGGAAAAAAAAAATCCTCTTTACATTCAATGTACCAGGCCAGAGATGAGAATATCTCCAACCAAAGCATTGGCAGTAGAAATAGAGGGAAATTGATATGTTTGAGATAATCTGTGCAAGTAAAATCCATGGGTTTACCGATTGATATTGTAGATTGGGGGTTTGGGAAAAAGAAGAGTCAAGGATGATGCTAAGTTTCTGTCTTAAGCAACTGAGTATTGGTTGATGTCATTTAATTAGGTGGGAAAGAATAGAAAAGAAATAAGCATGGGGAAGAAAATAGGAGAATTAGGGTTTCCATTTTGGACCAGTTAATTTGAGATGGATGTGTAACTTCCAAATGGAGAAATCAAATAGCAGCTTATAAATATCTCTGGCATACAGAAAACAGATTTTGGGGGATTTTGCTTTGTTTTGTTTTAAGATTTTATTTTTTGAGAGAGAGAGAGCACGCACAAGCAGGGGAGGGGGTAGAGGGAGAGGGAGAAGCAGACTCCCCACTGAGCAGGGAGCCCAATGTGGGGCTCCATCCCAGGTCCCTGGGATCATGACCTGAGCTGAAGACAGACACTTAACCGACTGAGCCACCCAGGAGCCCTGGAGGACTGGTTTGAGGGAGAAATATTCTCTTTGTTGTAGCCCACGCATGAGTCAGAATAGATAAAAGCACTAACACTAAGGGCCTAGCATCAAACCCAGGGAACCAGCATATAGATTGGAAAAGAAGGAACTGATAGAGGGGAAAGAGAAAGAGGGGCTAAAGAGGTAGGTGACCTTTAAGGAGGTCTTTAAGGAGGCTGGAGTATTCAGCTCTGTGAATTGCAGCTGAGTAGGAGGCTGAGCATAGAGAGGAATCTTTCGGATTTTGAATATGGGTTACTCTTGACCTTATAAGAGCAGTTTTGGTGGTGTCTTGGGAGTAAAAACCCAATTGAAGTTTTTCAGAAGTGAGTTGGAGGTCTGACTGAAAGGAAGCAACTCTTGCAGTAAATTATTTTGCAAAAATTAGTTTTTAAGAAAAGCAGAAATATGGAGGGGAGCTTGATCAACTTGAATTTATTTAAGAATTTCTTAAGCGTTTTCAAGTGTTTTCTGCTTATTGCCTCCTAATACTAACACAGTCTCTGACTAAAACAAACTAGTAGTGGTGGCCCCTGGACATACCATTTTTGGTCTTTGCATGAACTCAATTTAGTTGGAACTGACGGAGACATCTAGTTCATTATGGGTTTATAGGGGCCCCGGAGCTTGGGGTCATCCTTGATTTGAAGCCAGAGGCTAAGGATGACACTAGAGCAATCCAAGTAGAAGTATCCCATTTAGGATACTGGTCAGGAATGTGGTAGGAACTGGGTTAAGGGACATAGGAAATTGCTCATTCTACTTGGGACACTGTAGCTGATGGGGAGGAATCAAGGCTACAGTTAGAGAAATGCCTTGTGACAACCTTGAAGAGAGGCTGTGAGGGTAGCTAATTATGCAGTGATTAGCTCAAACTATTAACCACTCCTTCTCTGACTTACACATTAAACTTTTTTCTAAATTTATTTTCTTCCTCAATATTCTGACTTTGGCACAGCTTCACAGACCCCAGGGACAGTTTACCCATTTAGCTGGCTCAGACACAAGTGCTCTTGTCCTAAGAGACCCATGGCTGTTACCTAGTGAGATGGGACCTGGAGGTAGAGATAATAAACTTAAGGCCCTTAGAGAGTAAACTGCTTGTCCAGTTGACTGGAGCCTACACAGATCTTTCTAGCACAATTCAGAACCTAGAGGGTCCAAAATAAGATTATATTCAAGTTAATTGACTTCAGATAGCATCTAATATTCGTTACATTATTTCAGACTTCAAGCTATACTATACCTTTTGTCTGTGTTTTATTGTTTTCTTATTATAACAATCCTATGATATACAATGTAGAGTATGATGAGAAAAGCCAAAGCTCTGAGATTATGCCAACACTGAAAAAAAAAAAAAGAAGAGCAGTGAGCTGAGCAGACTATAGTAGACAGCAGGCTTGGGAGTAGATGCACAGGGCAGGTAGCTGGCAATGAGCCAAGCCATGAAGATGTGCCACATAGTTATTCTCTATAACTCAGCCACCATCAATTTCTCTTTCCAAACAACACCCTGACTTTGTTTTGAAGAAGTAGTTCTTCTGCAGTAGAATAAGTCTGGAAGTCAGTAATTCAGGGGACTTGTCCTAGCAAAAAGTTGAGCATAGGCCACTTGGGGGTTTCTTCTCTGGGACTTGAAACTTAGAAGAATAAAAGGACTAAAATGCCTGGTATCCACTTTGTCCCCATGAATGTGTGCTGAGCAATTGGGACTGTGATTCTGCTTCTTACTTCTGCAACTGCCTTGCTTCCTGCCTTGTTCCTCTAGCCTAATCAATTCAGCTCCTGATATCCTTCTAAGGGATCTCATTTTGCTTAAATGCACTAAGGCTGAATTTTTGTTGCTTGCAGTCAAGGAGCCCTGACTCATTCTGTAGACAAAATCCTGCAAAATTTAGATAGAACAGAAGGGGTATAAACACACACCAGAAACCACAAGGATGGTGAAGGTGAACAAGGAGGAGCCACAGACAAGGTTTCATTTATCCAAACCTCAAGTGCAAGAAATATCTCTGTTTTGGGGCATCTGGATGGCTCAGTTGGTTAAGTGTCTGCCTTTGGCTCAGGTCATGACCCCAGGGTCCTGGGATCGAGCCCCACATCAGGCTCTCTGCTCAGCAGGAGCCTGCTTCTCCCTCTCCTTGCTGCTCCCCTGCTTGTACTCTCTCTCTCTCTCTGTGTCAAATAAATAAATAAAATCTTCAAAAAAAAAAGAGAAATATCTGTTTTAATTTATTCTAATCATAGTTAATTTGTTTACAGAGCCCCCTTTTCATCTGAATGACAGATTATTTAATCTGAGCTATTTCAGAGTCTTCCCCTTCCTATGGTGAGGTATACAAGAAACCGGAACTTACCTGTCATCAGAAGAGGAAGGAAGAGCCCTGTTCCTGGTCTGGTGTGGTCTCTACCATGGGTCCTTTCATCATCTCTCTTTGGTCCACAGTGCTGACTGCAGATGCCACACATCACAGCTATCCTTCTGTCACTCTATCATCCAGAGCGGTAGATGCCAGAAGCACACCTGTCTTCAATTTCCTCCTCGGTGTCCAATTCTTGCTCCATGAGAAGCTCAAATTTCATTTCCAGCCACTTTAACTTCTCTAACTCAGAAATTCTCGTCTATTGCCTCCCTCTACCATGGACAAGGCAAATCCAATAGAATCCCCTTCAGTTGGCCTTTAGAAACTCAACAATGGCTGCTTTCTTGGAGGTAGAGGTGCAGAAAAGAAATGCTAGCACCAGTTAGTCTTTTTTTTTCCTTAATAGCATTCTCTCTTAAATAACTGATATAACACATACCTCATCATGTCATAATCACTTCGTTACTAACTGTAAAATCTATGACAACATGAAAAATTTGATCTATCTTTACGTGCCTACTCTCTGGTTCCTGGACCTATTGAATACTCAATAAATGCTTGTTAAATACAACACCATAAAAATGCACTATTTTTTTAAAGGCTCATCTTAATGTCTTTGCTCCATTTCTGAGAATAGCTTTTGTGTGAAGTCATAAAAATGCATTGATGAGTAGAGAACGTCCCCAAACCAAGATTTTTAAGTGCTTTTCAATAATTAAATTCTGAGGAACAATTTAAAGCTTGCATAGTTTTCTCTCAAATACTCTCTAGAGACAGCTGGTACTCGCTGGGGTTCATGGGCTTCATTACGAGTTCATTTTCCTCTCTTCAGTTTTGGATATACCGGCTGAAATGAGGAGGAGGGAACAGGATCACAAATTAAACAGGTGGGATCTGGAAGCCTGCAAAGCCCTTGCATAGATAGTTAAACAGCAGTCTGCACTCAATCCTGGCAATGCTAGGCTTTTGTGGTCCAAATGAAATCAAGCGAGTGGTTGCATGGGCATAAGATGGCATTTGGAGACTTCAGTTGTAAGATCTGTTCAATCAATGAGGTGCCCTCAACAAGTCTGTTAGATATTTTCAGTCTCATTTCTCTCTCTCTGGATAACAGGATTTATAAACTGCTGTCCCAATTGAAAAGGGTGAAAAAACATCTTCAGACTTTCCACATACCCAGAAGCACATAGACCATGCTAGAACTTTAATCCAAAGGGACACTTGGTTTGCCCAAGTTAGAGTTTAATAAAAGTACACCTGGAGACCTTTCTAGTTCTATCCACTCAGATCCCTGAGGCCTCACCATCATGTTAGGGCTGCCCAGAACTAACTTTCCCCCCTTATCTACAACCCATTATAGGAACACCTGTCAATCCTGAACTTTCCAGTCACATCCTCTTCTTCCTCTTCCAGGAAATCTTTCTGTTCTTAGATTATGTTTCCCAAGCTCCATGTTAGGCACACATTGGCATTACCTATCACTGTGGATTATAGCAGTTATTATTGCTGACTATGTAAGAAAATAGTGTGTTCTCAGATGACAACTCCTGAGCCATAAACAATGATCCCTGGTTAAAGTTTTAGACTGCACATCATGGGCAATGGAGAAGGCATGTGGTAGGAGGTAGTGGCAAGAAGGGTTCAGGTCTAGCTAATGAAGGATAGTCAGAAGAAAGGCAGGCAGGGACAAGGGGTCCCCGCCCTAAGAGGAAACTACCCTTAAAACGATTTTACACCACCCTGGAAGGAGCCCTCCACCCTTTCCCACAGTAAACAACTACCTGATAAGTAGGTGAGCACGTAGACAAAAACCTGATTGGGTGATGGGAGCATGGAGGGTTGGTCAGGTTGAAACAGTCCTCCAACAATCTCATAAAAGCCCTTAGACTTAGAACTTTGCTTTGCTGCCCACCACTCTTCGTCTAGTCAACCTCTTCATTCTTTGAAGCGGTGTGACCAAGAACCATGGGCACTAAAGAAAAAGAAATCCTGCAGCATAGCTTAGAGAACATTTCTGTGTCATGCACAGTGACTAGGAAATGCTAAGAACCATACTTTGATTTGAATAAAAGCCACTACATACTTGTGGAAAGGCATAGGATTGAATGTCTCACAGTTCACATTTCAAAGGACATTCTATCAATTATCTAATTTTATCCTCACTAACAAAGCACCTTATAATTAGACAGGATTAATCATTAAGCATAATTTCACAAGGTGAGGAAACTGTAGATCATACAGAAAAAAAAGAGGAAAAAAGAGGCACTATTTTCAGCTCTGCCCTTATCATATTGTGGACTGGCACTGGGGGGATTAAGGCCTACATAATGCATGGGAGGATCGCAAGATTAGCATGATCACCGTCCCTACTCCTGCCATGGGAGGTGAGGCCTGTGGGAAATCTGTGCTATACCTAAATTTAAACATTTTGATATTCAGGGTGTGTCTCTTATAAATGCTTTGTAAATGGCTAGCTTTATGTTACAACATGAGATTCTTACCTTTGTTAAATTCTTTAACCCAGACTAACTCAGGTAGTAGGTTGAAAATAGAAACTGATAAATAATTCAGAGCCTTGGTTGGTCTTCCCATCTCTGATTTAAAAGTAATCAGTTTTTTTGTTTTTTGTTTTGTTTTGTTTTATTTGAGAGAGAGAGAGTGAGAGAGAAAGTACACACAGCGTGGGGAGGGGCAGAGGGAGAGGGAAAGAGAATCTTAAGCAGGCTCCATGCCCAGGGTGGAGCCTTGTGGTGTGGGGCTGAATCTCAGGACCTTGAGATCATGACCTGAGCCAAAAGCAAGAGTTGAATGCTTAACCAACTGAGCCACCCAGGCGCCTCTAGAATAATCAGCTTGTAAACCAGTTATTTATTCAACAAATATTTATTGAGCTGCTTACGTTTCCAGGCACAATTTTAGGTGTTGGTGATTCAGCAATAAACAAAATAGGCAAAATTTTACCCTCTTGATGTTTATGTTGTAGGTGTGGACTGTTGGGTAATTGAAGATATAAGGCACTAATTAGGTCCAGATGGTTTCAAGAGAAGAAAGAGCACATAGGAAATCATTGGTCCAGGGATGAAATTAGTATTCTACAGTGACATTTAATCCAAATATATGAGCATCAGCTTTGCCCAATTAAGGATGCTTTGACCATGACAGGTGACAGTGGGATAAGTACATTCAAAGACAGGTGTGTGCAAAATGGGAAAGATATGGTTGACTTAATAGCTTGGTTTCAGAAAAGATGTGAGTTTTTAGTTTGGTCTTATGTTTCAATCTGGAATCTCAAGTCATTGAATCATGTCATCTTAAAGGTGGAAGGGTCTTCAACAGACCCCTTATTTAAACTCTCCCATTCTAAGACATCAACAACTAAGCCCAGACTTGCCCATGGAAATTATTTACAAAGTACTTTGAACAGTGCTCAGCACATGTCACAAGCTTAACAAATTTTCTTTTTTTTTTTTTTTTTTTAAGATTTTATTTATTTATTTGACAGAGAGAGAGAGATCACAAGTAGGCAGACAGGCAGGGAGAGGGAGAGGGAGAAGCCGACTCCCCGCTGAGCATGGAGTCTGATGCGGGGCTTGACCCCAGGACACCAGGACCATGACCCAAGCCAAAGGCAGACACCTAACCAACTGAGCTACCCAGGCGCCCCTATATTTATTTTCAAGAAATGATGGAATTTTACAGGATTATGTTAGCTAAGGGACTGGGATATTACATTTAAGTTGTGATGACAGGTATGTTGTCCATTTATTAATGAGAACTACTTCCTCATGCTACCATTGCTCTCTGGGGAAGGAGATGAGAGATCTAGATTCTCATCTTCCTTTAGAACCTGAGCAAGTCATGAAATTCTTGAATACATTGTTCTTATAATTTAAAAGATGATATCTATCCTACCTCCTTTATGTAGACTCAGTGACGTTGGTGAAGTGATGGATGTAAAAGTTCCTTAAATAAAACATTGTAAAATACTGGACTGATACTAAACAATCTTGCTACTCTACAGACATAATAAAGAATTAATGGTTTGTGTTTGGGTCAGTCTTTGTGGCCAGCAAACTTCCCCAATACCTCTTTCAGTTACATCCCCTTTGCCTTAGAACGTTGTGGTTTTGAGGGGGGAAAGAGCATAATATTAAAATATATGTGGGGAATCCAAGACAGTTGATGGACTTGGCTGCAATTTTGAATGACTTGATTTGAGTATGACATTTTTTTTAGCAATTCATTGTGAAAGCTGTAAAACAATATGGTGTAAAGATACAGGGGTCATTCAATATTTCCCTGAAACCTATATATACACTTTCACATTAATTGTTTGATGTGCTGGGTGGAGTTGTTGCCTGCTGGGAACACCAGTTAGATATTGTTTTGCAAGATTTTCACTTACACAGAAGTGGTAATGACATAGCTCAGTCCTCACGGAAACAAATGCTTCATTGGGTATCTAGGAACTTCTTCTATTTTATCATTATTATTAGGGGTCATATAGGCCTACACAGTGTCACTGAACATTCCAGAGATAAGTCCTGAGCTCTGAGGTCTTGTGCACAGCTACTCATGTGACAAGCTAGTGAGGTACAAAAGACCAAAACAGACAAGAAAATTAAACTTTCTTTTCTTCCAGTGGGTCATTAGAAGTACATTTACTATTTGACTTTCCTATTAGTAATGTAAGAAAGTTTTCTAGGTAAAAAAGCTGCTATCTTGCCAAATTATTATTGGATTTCTTTTTTCATTAGTTCAGCTAAATCAAGTCACAGAGGGGCAATAAACTGAAAACTATGTAGACTTTTTTGTTGTTGTTTTTAACCAGCCACATTTGTAAAAACAATTGTCTTACAGGATACCAACCAGCAGTGTTTTTTTTCACATGATTCCTTAGAGAAAAACAATCAAAAAAGCACAAACAACAAAACAAAACACTATTCTTAGCAGCCATCTTTATTTATTTTTAGTATTTATTTTTTTAATTTAAATTCAATTAATTAAATATAATGTATTATTAGTTTCAGAGGTAGAGTTCAGTGATTCATTAGATCCATTTAATACCCAGTGCTCATTACATCACACACCCTCCCCAGTGTCCATCACCCAGTTACCCCATCCTTACCCCCAGCAACCCTCAAGTTGTTTCCTATGATTAAGGGTCTCATAAGAGGTTTGTCTCCCTCTATGATTTTGTCTTGTTTTATTTTTCCTTCCCTTCCCCTATGATCCTGTTTTGTTTCTTAAATTCCACATATGAGTGAGATCATATGATAATTGTCTTTCTCTGATTGACTTATTTCTATTAGCATAATACCCTCTAGTTCCATCAATGTTGTTGCAAATGGCAAGATTTCATTGTTTTGATGGCTGAGTAGTATACCTTTCAGTATATATATATATATATATATATATACACACACAAGTATATTATATATATTATATATATACACAAGTATATTATATATATTATATATAATGCATATATACAAGTATATTATATATTATATATAATACAAGTATATTATATATATAATATAAATATATATATATCTTTCAATAAAAGACATCAAGCTAATGTAATCAGAGAAGTTTGGATGATTCTGGGGATCACTTTTTCTCTCACTTTTTTTTTTTTAAAGATTTTATTTATTCATTTGAGACACAGAGATACAGAGAGAGAGAGCAGGGAGAGAGGCAGAGGGAGAGGAAGAAGCAGGCTCCCTGCTGAGCCAGGAGCCTGATGTGGGGCTCGATCCCAGGACCCTGGGGTCATGACCTGAGCCAAAGGCAGACACTTAACCATCTGAGCCACCCAGGCACCCCGCTTTTTCTCTCACTTTTACTGTGAGTTAAGGACCTTTCCCTTCTTTTTTTTATCACCACATTGCAACACTATTCTGTATGTGGTCAGCCTCGCTAGTTTGGGTCGGCATGATGAGGGCAAGGCCTTATCTTCAGGCTACCTGAGCCCCACAGAAGGAGACTTTTTCACTAAGTAATGGAAAACAGAATCTATTTGGTTCAACTGAAATATTTATTCTACCCAATTGCTGTGAAAGTGATGATTCCTTTATGAACACATGTTCCCAGTAGTTGATGTGAAGGAAAGGAAGACATGACTCAAGGGCATACCCTCAGACAAAGGCTCTGGAATGAAAAGATGGCAGATTAGAGGCCAAGAACCAGCCCCAGGATGGAGGGAAAGTAATTGGATGTTAAAATTCCCTGTTCATACTTCCAGGTTGCTCTCAGGTGCAGCTCTGCTTTGTTAAGATCTTACAGCTTAATTTTTGACCTTACAGGAGTGCTGAGAAAATCTCTGACCTTGGGAGAACTCAACAGATAGGCTTAAAGTCAGGTCATACATTCATATCAAACTTCCCAGAGTATAGGGCCTATATATGCTTATCACATACTAGTCATGTATTCTTTACTAAGAAGTACATCTTAAATATCAGAAATCTTTTAGGTAACATTAATCATGCTACACTTGGAAGTCTTTAACAATAGTGTCTAGAATACTTTAAACAAGAATTTGCATTATATAGGATAAATAAGTCTACAGATCTAATATACAGCATGTTGACTATGCTTAATACTTCTGCATTGAATACTGGAAATTTGCTAAAAGAGTAGAGCTCTCACCACACACACAGTAGCATTTAATTGTCACAGATAACATATATCCTGGACTGGTAAGAATTCATGAATAACCTCAACCTCGCCATCAGTGATAAAGGGAGAGAGAGGAAGTACCACCTAGTTCTCTTTGACCTGGACTTTTGTAAACATTAGGCATTTGATTGGTTTACAACCATGATTTGCCTAGATATTTCCTCTGCAATATGCAGTGGTAGAAAAACCTCAGCAAGATATTTCCGGGTGAAGATTATAGATCAAACACACGTATTTATCTTTTTCCCACTATAATGACTGTAAGACAGAAATGGAGAGCAGATAGTGGATGGGAGATGGTGCCTCTCTTTTGGAAGATGCAGAATGGTTGAGGATTAATGACTTAGTAGCACTGCTACAGCTATGAACCTGGAGGACTGTTTTAAAATTTGTATGGAGAGTAGTTAGGTCGCTGGCTCTGCTCCAAACCCCACATAACAAGGTCTAACCCAGAAGGGCAAGAGACTAATTCTACAAAGAAACGAAACAGAGAATGCAGGGAGAGCAAATAGGGTGCTGAGCTGCGAATGCTAGCTCTTGAAATTAGGTAGGTGGGCTTATATTTCCTCAGTTAAGGGCATAACAAAAATGTTTCATCCCTACCTTACCACTACTTGAGGAAGCCCAGAATCAATCCTCCCTCCTCCACCACAGACACAGAACTTCCAATAGGCAGTTTAGTGCCTCAGTCTTTAACATAAATGGAAAACCAATAATCAAAGATATTGGTGGATGTCTCAAATATGAGAGCTAGAGAATGAAGAAAAATACAACCTAAGATCACAAAGGAAATGAAAGCAAAAAGAGAGAAAATCTAGGAAGCAGAATAAAACATCTAAAATAAGACTTTATCGTTAATGTTTCCAGAAAGGTAAGAGAAGAGACTGTATCCATGCAACCAGAATAGGAAACAGAAATACCAAAGTAAAGAAAACAATCAGAGTACAAAAAGAGTTCATGGAAATGAAAAAATATACACAATAGCAAAATTTCAAATAATCAACACAAGAGGTAGAAGAAGAACTTGAAGAAATCTCCTAAAATATTATATAAAAATACAAAGTCAGAAAATAAGAGAAAACTGGAAAGAAAATTAGAGGGTCTATGCATGAGGTCTAATATCCACTATATTAGTCCAGCAAAAGAAAACAGAGGACAGAGGGACAAAAAGATAGGCAAGTGCTTTAAAATTTTCCAAGATGAATCATCATAGAGAACTAAGGAAAGAAAAATGAGGATTCTCAAGTGATACTGATACTATATCTAAGCTAAATGAAGGGAACTAGCATCAACTGGGTAACCAGTGAATATGTTAGGTGTTTACAAAGATAAGTTAACTTTGTTTTCTTAGCTACTCCATTGGACAGGCACTATTTCCCTCAATGTACATATGAGTAGATTGAGGTTTAGCAAGTTCAAGCAATTTCATAATTGCTAATAAATGATGAAGCCTGAATTAAAACACATGCCTCTATACCATTGCATTCAAACTTCTAATACTCTTCCAAAATTGTTTTTCTCAAGTGTTGCTTTAAAAAAAAAAAAAAGTGTTATTCCCTTGTGGTTTTGCAAACCTGATGCTGCTGGAGAAAACTTCAAAAAAGCATGGCAGGAAAATAATAGTGAGCAAAACAGATCCTGCCTTGAGTTTTTTTTTTTTTTTTTTTTAATTATTAATGTGCACTTTATAGGCCTTGCACCCTTATAAAATAAACTGGTAGATAACTGTTTATCCCCCTTTCCTAGATTCATCTAAAAAGGAGCTGTGGGCTCCTGGGAGAACTGCTACAAGCAGAAATTTGAAGGTAAATCCAAAAATGAGGGATGTACAAGAATATTCAGTGGTGGGGAACCTGTGCTTACTACCTCACCTATTTTGCATTTTTTTTTTCTGGTCTGCTTTAGGGCTTATGTTCATTTTCACTGAGCAGGTCTCGTTGTTTACTAGTTCTAATGAGGTATGGACATATCAGCCATCAAATGGGGACATTTGAGACTGTGACCACACAACTTGTTCCCAAAGTCTCCATGGGGCACTGGGGCTAAGAGTAAGCCATTACACCAATAGCATCTTGGGGATTTCTCCTTCTCCTTTCTTGGATCCAGTGAAAAAAATTAGTAAACATGTTTGGAATTGCTCTTGATTACAAAGCACATCAGCAGAAGAAAGGAAATGAAAAAGAGAGAATTAGTTCTGTGATTTGTTGGCAAAGCTTTGTTCAGACAAGATAATGACCATAACATAATTCTGAATTTGCCATATTCTCTATTGCTTATAACCGGGTGTGATATTTATGAGTTAAGATTGTTGGATAAGTGCAAATACATCTTTTAAAAAAAGATTTTATTTATTTATATGAGAGAGAGAGAACATGTACTAGTGAGGGGGGGCAGAGGGCGAGGGAGAAGCAGACTCCCCACTGAGCAGGGAGCCTGAGGACACCGACATGGGGCTCGATCCCAGGACCTGGGGATCAGGACTTGAGCCGAAGGCGGACTCTTAACTGACTGATACACCCAGGTGCCCCTAAGTACATGTTTGTATACTTTTTGAAGGGAACTGTTAGAACTAGCCAAATAACATATGTGTAACATATGTGTAAAATTCTTCAGAACAGTCTCATTAATCCAAATTAAAGAGAAAATATGAATTAATGTATCTTTTTATCCCATATAATAATAATATCACTAAATAATAGCACCTGTGTGGTACTTAGTATAAGTCAGGCCTTCGTTTAAATGCTTTGTATATAGGAACTCACTGAACCCACACAGCAACCTGTGTGGTTTATTATTGCCACCATTTTAACAGAAGAGCACAGAGAAGTTAAATGATTTGTCCAGTATCACACATCTAGGAAGTGGAAGGCGAGGGGTATGAAATTCTAGAAATCTGACTTGAATGTCCAGGCTTAGCTACTAAGGTGCACTGCCTTTTGTAGACAAATATAGGTTATTGCTTTTAAACCATACATCAAATTATATAATATACAGGAAATGCCCAGTGCATAGTATGCACTGAATAAACACTAGTCCCCTGACTTAATCTCAAATGCATCCATTGTTACTTATGTTAATTTAGAAAACTGTTTGGGACCATTAAAAAATACAGGAATTGATAAGAATTTTTCTAACAGAAAACTACAGAAAAATAGAAAGAAGAAAAGTTAACCTGCTCAAAAAAAGTATGTTAATGTCAACTAGTCAAATATTTTTCTAGGTATAAGTTTCTATAGCTATTTAACACAAGTAGAATCATTTTGGAAACTTCCATAAAATTTTTTCTTAAAATACTTCATATATGTATGTATATATGTACATATATATATGTCTATATATGTAGTTTGGTCTACTTTCTATATCAATAGTATTTTATGGCTACTTATTCCATCCTGCCATATTCCGGCTAGTGGATAGTTACTCATTTTTTAAGTATTGTTAAAATCAAGACAATGAATATTCAGTGTATAATGATTATTTTTTTATTTCAATTTTTAAATGTTTTCTGAGGATAGATTACCTAAATCTAAAATTATAAGATCTTTGATTGAAAAGAGAAGTTTGATTTCCAAAAGCTGTATGCCAATTTTTGCTGATCTCAGCGTGAAGCTCTTTGTTATTTGAAACAGAAACCACACCATCAGTTTAAAGTAGGATAACTAACCTCCAGTTTTTGACAGGAGGATAAATATCTGTTCTATCCATTTAAAAACAAAAAACCTAAATTGTGACACATAAACTCATTAGTTTATTTGAGCTAAACACACTTGCCTCCCATTGTGGTGACTTCCTACTGTGTCAGTTTAGCTAATTCAGAATGATGTCTTCCAGAACTCTTCTGTCTGTCTGGTTATGGATAAAAACTGACCACAAGAGACATTCAAGATTTGGAAGGTAGAAGTGAAACAGAAGCCATGTTCACACTTGGCAAGTCAGTGTGGCATCTGGCACTGTTACTATTCATGCACTTACTATACATCTGCTGCCTCACCTTTATTGGCCAAGTGAGGCTCAACATGGGGTCCCCCTCTCTTCCAGCAATCATTATTTTTCCTCCTTTGGCATCTCCACTCCTGCGCCAGGTGTGTGCTTAATTCCACCTGCATCATCAAAGTTGAATGCTTCAAGACAAAGACTGACCTGGGTTCCAGCTTGTCCTCAGGGTTGTCAGCACATTCTCACTGCTTCCAGTTTGTTCTTGCTCTCACCCACTTCATGTCCATATTCCCAGGGGAGTGATGGTACCAGCTGACAATGGTTTAACAAAATTCCTGAATATTTAACAATTGCTATTTGCCTGCCTTGCTCACTTTAGGTCCAGCCCCAGGGCAGAAGCCAATTGTGTAAGGTCCAATCCCTATAACACATCCCCTATTTGGGAGATAAGATACATTAATACAGACATTGATAGAAATACGGATGTAGATCTTACTGGTTCTACTTCTCTGGTTAAACCCTAATTGTTACACTGCTTAAGAAAGAGATTAAATTGAGGACTCCAGTCCTTAACAGCTGAGGTTGAGTTTCAAAAGGAAATTCAGTAAATTAAGATATCTTTAATTTGGTAAAAAGTTCTGAGGTAAAATTCACTTGAGTCCATCTCAAAGATGGCCATTATAAGAAATTTGTTAGCAAAGGCTGACAGTTATAAGCATATAACTTCAGAGAAATTTCAATTTTAATAATTCATTAGAAATATTATAATGAATGGTGTTAACAGATTCAGGATGGTGAGTATTCTAGATTCTATAAAACTCAAGTCAGTCACTGACCCACAGAAGAGAAATCAACCATCAGATTGTTAAGAGATTTTTGTGCTTCTACAGTCTCTTAGCTGAGCGTGCTAAATCTGCCTTTATGATTCACCTTGGACGGTAAGTATAAGGCCCACCTGGGAAACACACAATGTCTTTATTTTTTTTAGACTCTGGAGAATTTTTTCTAAACAGATAAGCAAACTGCACTCTTGACCCCAAGCATAGTTCAGTGGAGAATTACTTGTGCAACATCCAGGATGAACCACTGTTCTGTGGCTCTGTCTTTTGGCCACTCATGTCTGTCTACACCAGGTAATCACACAAAGCTTAGCAGGATGGAATTGCATGATGTAGTCATGCTCAACTGGAATGAGTTTTTGCTTTGTGAACCAGACTTAGATATTCTGGTTTAGAAAGAGCCAACCAAATTTGGGCCTCTTGACCTTGGACTGAATTCTATTCAGATCACACCTTTCTATGTAAAGTTTATTACCCTCCACTCCTTTTCCTGTGTAGTACTTAGCATGCTTAGCAGAGGACTTTGGCATAACTAAGTGGCATTTATTCTGACAAAATATTACTGGGAATATAAATATTTCAGAAAACATTTGTATGCCATGATAGAGATACCCTAAGTTTTAGACCCAGCTAATATAATGGGCTAGTCGAACTACATAGTTTTGTTTATTTGTTTCAACTAATTTAGCTTGGGCCTAGACAGATGCTGTCTTAATTACTCCAAAACAGTTTTCTGCTGTTTGAATATTTAGTGGAAATTTCTATGAGTACTTAAAATGCTTCTCTGGTGAAATAAATGTTTATAATGGAAAAACAGTTTTGTTTTGTTTTATGTTATGCATTTATTTATTTTTGATAACCCCAAGTCAATATCTCTTGGCTTCTGTGGATACGGGTAGAGTGTGCCATGTGATTTGTGACTTCAAGCATTGATACATTACCACTTTGTCTTTGGCATGAATTTAATATATAAGAATGCTGGACAGGAGCTGCACGGAAGTGTTCTAATGAGGCTGGCCAACACATACTCAGCTACTGCTGAGGAAGATGGATTGTCAAATAAGCTACCCAGTGTTCTGACAAGCTACCTTGGTGTGATAATCTAGTTTAAGATCTTGTTACATTATTCATTACTTTTCTCTGCCACTAATCTTTGCAGCATGCTTCTGTTATGTTACTGTTTGCATTCTCAGCGCTCTGGAGACTGTTGTTTTATGATAAAGATAAAACCTTTCATTAATTTGCCCATGCTTTGTGGGGAGAGCAAGAGAAAGCAATGATAGTTTGCTGGTAGTGTGCTGTTCACAGACTGCTTCCGGCAAATGGTAATTTCCACTGGCTGTAGAAGAATTAATTGTACGTGAGTAGAGATGATAGCAGGTTTTGACTAGTTCTCTGTCAAACATCCATGGAAAAGGGGACTAATTAAAAGACTTTTGAGTGCATACCTCCTTATTACAGCACCAACCTGGTTCCACCATGTTAGCATGTTTGCTTATGAGCACTTGGATACATGGGCACACACATGAGTAGTGATGCCTTGGCAAGCACCCATATTCCATTGTCTTTCAGCATCAGCCCCATTGTAAGAATAAGGAGAGTTAGCACACAGATGCAGTTAAGGAATCACAGAAAAAAAGCTGAAAATTTTCTCAAGAAGTTACTAGGATAAGTCCTAGAAATAAAATTTTTAAATAGCTCCAAATAATACTGAAAAAAATTGTTAAAGGAATTCAAACGTTGTATTAGAATTAATTTGCTTAATTTTAAAAGAAAGCAATAAAAGAGGAATAGAGAAACAAAAAATGATAGGAAACATAAAACAAAAAGTAAAAAGGCTGACATAAATCCAATTATATCAATAATAACATTAAATGTGACTAGATTAAGCAACCAAAAGACAGAGATTGTCAGAATGGATTATAAAAGAAGATCCAACTATTTGATGACTATAGGACACATACTTTATATTCAAAGATAGTAATAGGTTGAATGTAAATAAATGGAAAAAGTTACCTAATGCAAATAGAAGCCATAGGAAAGCTGGAGTAGCTATAGTAATATCAGACAAAATAGACTTTAAAATAAAATAAAAATGTTGCAAGAGATAAAAAGGAGTATTTTACAAGGATAAAAGTGTCAATCCTCAGGAAGATATGACAATTACAAACATACATGCACCTAGTAACAGAACCGCCAAAATACATGAAGCAAAAACTGATAGAATTGAAGTGAAAACAGGCAGTTCAAAAATAATAGTTGGATACTTCAATACCTCACTCTCAATAATGAACAGAACAACTTGACAGAAAATCAACTAGGAAATAGAAGACTTGAACAGCACCAGAAGTCAACTTGACCTAAAAGACATCTTTAGAACTCACTACCCACCAACACCAGAACACACATTCTTCTCAAGTGAACATTGAACATTCTCCAGAATATGTCATATTTTACAAAACAAACCTCAATAATTTTAAAAATTTGAAAACATGCAATGTATCTTTTTCAACCATGATGAAATAAAATGAGAAATTAATAACAAAAACCCAAGTTAGAAATTGAAAATAAAATAATATACTTTAAATAACTAAGGACTCAAGAATCAGAAGGGGAATTAGAAAATACTTGGAGATGAATGATTATAAAGACACACAGTATAACAAAACTTATGGGATGCAGCAATTGATTAGAGGGAAATTTATACCTTGAAACACCTATATTAAAGAAAAAAGATCACAAGACAATAATCTAACCTTTCACCCTAATCCACTGGAAAAAGAGATCAAGATACACCTAACAAAAGCAGAAGAAAGGAAATGGTAAAGATTTGAGTGGAAAGTAATGAAATAGAGAATAACAAAATGAGAAGCCAAAACTTGATTGTTTGAGAAAGTCAACAAAATTGACAAAACTTTAGCTATTGGCCAAGAAAAAAAGAGGAGATTCAAATTACTGAAATCAAGAATTAAAGAGGGGATATTAATACTGCCCACATAGAAATGAAAAGGATCATAAGGAAAAACCATGAACAATCAGGTGCCCACAAATTAGATAGCATAAATACAATATATAAACTTCTAGAAAGACACGAACTACAAAGTGAATCAGTAAGAAATAGAAAGCTGAATAAACCTATAACAAGAGATTAAATTAGTAATCAAAAAGATATGCACAGGGAAAAATCCAGCAACAGGTAGTTTCAATCGTGTATTCCATAAAACATAGAAGAATGTATATATTTTCATATATAAAATATGTATTCTTAAAGTATAAAATATAAAACAATGTATAAAATAAAATATACATTATAAATAAAAAATAAAATATGAAATATATATTATATATCAAAGAATACATATATAATCTATATATCTATGTAATATAATCATATAATCTATATAACCTGTATATTAAATATACATTTTTAGTTTGAGATATAATTGCCAATTATAATATATTTAAAGTGTAAATGATGATATATGTATACATGTAAATGGATTCCCACAATGAGGTTAATTAACATATCTATCACTTCACATCTTTACCTTTCCTTTGTTGTTGTTGATGTTGTTTTTGTTTTGGTGAGATCACTTAAGTTCTACTTTTTCAGCAAAATTCAACTATACAATGTAGTATTATCAACTATATAGTCACAAAGTAATCCATTATGTTCCCAGACTTTATTCATCTTATAACTGAAAGTTTGTACCTTTTACCAATTTCTCCTTATTACTCCCATCTCCCAACCCCCGGCCAGGCAACCATTCTACTCTATGATCTAGACTTTGTGTGTTTTGTTTGTTTTTTGTTTTGTTTTTTAGATTCCATATATAAGTGATACCATGCAGTATGTGTCTTTCTCTGTCTGGCTTATTTCATTTAGCATAATACCCTTTAGGTTTATCTAAGTTTTTGCAAATGGCAGGATTTGTATCTTTTTTAAAATTGAATTGTATAGATTAGATAGATAGATAGATAGATAGATGATAGATGATAGATAGATATAGATAGATGATAGATAGATGATAGATGATGATAGATAGATGATAGATAGATGATAGATAGGTAGATAGATAGATAGATAGATGATAGATAGATATCTCACATTTTCTTTAACCATTCATCCATTGATAGGTACTTAGGTTGTTTCTATGTCTTGGCTACTGTGAGTAAAGATCTGGCAAAATTATGAATTACTTTGTCAGTTCTAGGTAAGATTCAGTTATTTTTATTTTATTTAGCAAACAATCTCGCATAACTGGGCAAAGATTCAATGACAAGTTAATTCACTGTGCTTTACCCTCTGTTGAATTAAATGAAAGGTTTTTTCACATAACATTTGATTTTATGCACAATATAAGTGAGAACTTCCTTTGAAAATCATCATCATGAAAGCAACATTAAATACTATAAACCTAGTGACCTGATTATAAGGCTTATTATTATGTTTTTAATAAGGTATTAAACTTTAAGATATTTATAAAAGAGCTGAAAGATTTCAAGACCTCTTTTTTTTATTAAGAGAAATCTTCAGCTTAAAACCTCATAATTTTTAAGACTTCAGAGTTCTCTACTGTGTTTTAATATAGGAGTTGTCATTGGATTGTGTATCTCTCTGAAACACTAAGAAAAATCAGAATTGTTTTACACTAGTATGCTATCTAAATAGTCAAAATAAAAGCTAGGCAATATTCTGGTAAGCTAGGAATCATGTAATTATATTTTAACTACAGGATTAATGTTATTACAGGTGGGACTTTGAAACATCAGTCATTGCTTTGGGTAAGCTAATAATAATACAAAACCTGATTTCAGAAGACTACGTGGGAAAATGGGAGTGATTGGTCTGTGACATGGCCTCCATCTTTCCCTAGTTAGCAAGAATGAGTTTATTACAGCAGCAAATTCAGCACACTGTAAATTCTCAAGGGCCAGACCTCAAATGTTAGAGAAAGTTAACTTTACTTGGATATTTGAGCCCTAATAAATATAGGAAGAAGAAAGCAGTGTGTAAAGGCCTTGGGAATTGTGGCTTCTTGAGAGGGGAAAAAGCTTTGATAAACTGGGCCCCAGACTATCTGTAATTATAGCAGTAACCAAAGTAACGTGCAGTAACAATTACTGGGAGCTTACTTTATGCCTGGCACTTGTGCTAAGAACTTTATGCACAGAAACTCAAAATAGATATATTATTCCATTCTGCAGATGGGAAAACAGATTAAGTAGCACATGTAATTTACTTAAGATCACAGAGAGCAAGGATTCTATTGCATGTATTCTGACTCCAAAGTTTAGGTGCATTAATGCTACCCTTCACACAAAAATGGGAGACTCAACTGCTCAGTGAGGCCTGGAGAGGATGCAAGTGAAGTGACGCAAGTTGAGTGTAAAGTACCAGGAATGATGGTGCCTGTGGAGGAGAGACAACCTATGTGTATTCCTTAGAAAGGTTTTATTTTAATTTACTTTGCTTTGTTCTTTTAAGTTTTAAAAACATTTATTAGCCAAAGACAGATTCAGCACAATTTGCCCATTGAAAGCCTCCCAAAGAGAGGATCAAGTTCAAGGGCTTTGAGAAAAGTCAGACCCAGAAAACCAGTCTTTTAATTTTTTTTTTCTTCTGAGAAATAAATGGATCGTTTCCAATTAACACCTGCATCAACTATGAAAAAAGAAATGGGTGATAATGCCCGCAGAGCTTGGCCCTTCTCTCTGTCTTCTGCTCACACTTTTCTATTTCCAGATGCATTTTGCAAAAAAAAATTCAAAAATCCACTTCAATTGGTGGGATGTCAGCTCCTTAAACCTAAGACAGTAAAACTTAAAAACACAGAGATGAACCTTTCATTCCCCCTTTTTACTTACCCCATCCTCTGAAGTAGCTTGTCCTTAATCAAGCCTCACTGCATGGAATGGAAAGGGCCGGAGAGAGGAGCTCAGAGGATTGTTTTTTCCTTATAAGTACAAGATAATAAGTTGAAATGTTCTGTTTCCTTGAACTATGCCTTGCATTTGCTTTCCTATACAACTCTGTGCTCACTCTTCTGCCTCATTGACGTGTCGCCTCATAAGGTCTATAAACCTAAGCTTTACAACCAAACACACCTGGATTTGATTCCTGACTCTCCTTTTAAAGGCTACTTGTGTGCAAGTTATTACATTTATTAGAGCGTTGGCTTCTCTAACTATAAGATGAGGATACTAGTACCTGTTCAAGATTGTTGTAAAGGTGAAATAAGTTAATGGTACATTGCAATTGTTCAGTAAATGTCTCTTGTTAAAATTATTGTTACTTTCCAACTTCCCAATCTTGAACACCCAACTCTACTGGTATTTTCCCACCAAATTTTAAATTATCTTTTTTTTTTTTTAGATTTTATTTATTTTTCAACAGAGAGAGACAGCGAGAGAGGGAACGCAAGCAGGGAGAGTGGGTAAGGGAGAAGCAGGCTTCCCAGTTGAGCAGGGAGCCCAATGTGGGACTCGATCCCAGGACCCTGGGATCATGACCTGAGCCGAAGGCAGACGCTTAACGACTGAGCCACCCAGGCGCCTGGAAAATGGTAATTTTTTAAAAATTTGTTTTGTCTTAGTTAGATAATTTTTTTTTTTTTTAAGATTTTATTTATTTATTTGACAGAGAGAGACACAGCAAGAGAGGGAACACGAGCTGGGGGAGTGGGGGAGGGGAAGCAGGCTTCCCGCTGAGCAGGGAGCCCAGTGCGGGCTCCATCCCAGGACCCTGGGATCATGACCTGAGCCGAAGGCAGACGCTTAATGACTGAGCCACCCAGGCACCCCAAACTTTAAATTATCTTGATAGAAGTTTTCCTTCCTTCTCCCATTAGTGTGTAAGTCCCATATTTGTCCTTTTTATGACACCTATTTCAATAAGTGTCTAGTTATATAATTTATTTTTTTCCATTTAAGTTATAATGTAAAGGTTGAAACCCTATCTTATTCACCATTTATGCTCACTGATGTCCAGTGTAGTATCTTGCTGATAGTAATCACTCAAAAACATTTATTGGATAAACCCAACACTCTTGCAAGCATTTTACTTACAAACATTAAATTGCACAAACAGTAATTGTACAGGATAATGAAATGATGCAAAGTGAACATATCCATGTAAACCACTACTAAGGTTAAATAACATATGATTAGTGTATCACCAGTACCCAGGAAGCCACTTCTCAAAGCCTGCCAATCACAGCTACCACCTCTCATACTAATGATCACTATTATGACATTTAACACCCTGCAGTATTTTAGTTATGCCTGCGTTTTAACTGTGTATCTTTCTATGTATTAATGCATATTCATAGATAAGAATGTTTATTTTTTTTGTTTTCTGATGTTACAGATATTATTATTGCATGTCACCCTATGTAACAGAAGTTCCTTCAAAGTACTTGCCAGTAGCATTTCATCCTATGAATAGTCTACAATCTATCCATTCTAGCATTGATGGAAATATGGCTTATTTCTTATATTTGGGGATTTTAAACACACTTCTAAATAACCCATAGGAAAAGAAGATATCCTAATGGAAATGAGATGCCATTAAGGTCATGTTTAGAGTGGAATTTATAGCCTAAGATGCATATATTAGAAAAGAGGAATACTCAAACATAAATCAATATTCTTAGCATGTATACTAAGAATTTAGAAAAAGAATAAATTTAATTCCAAGAGAGAAAAGAAAGAAAATAATGAAGATAAGCTCAGAATACAATGAAATAGAAAAAACACACAACAAAAGTCATTAACAAAGTCAAAGGTCAGTTCTTTGAAAAGACTATTAAAATTGACAAGCTTTGGGGTGCCTACATGGTGCAGTTGGTTAAGCATTGGACTCTTGGTTTCAGCTCCGGTCGTGATCTCAGTGTCCTGAGATCGAGCCCCAGGTTGGGCTCCTCATTCAGCATGGAATCTGCTTGAGATTCTCTCTCCCTCTCCCTCTGCCCCTCCTGCTCATGTTCTTTCTCTCTATCTCTCAAATAAACAAATAAATCTTTAAAAAATAAATATATAGGGGTGCCAGTGTGACTCAGTTGGTTAAGAGTCTGCCTTCAGCTCAGGTCATGATCCCAGGGTCCTGGGATCGAGCCCTGCTTTGGGCTCCCTGCTTGGTGGGGAGTCTGCTTCTCCCTCTCCCTCTACTGTTCCCCCTGCTTGTGCTCTCTCATTCTCTCTGTAAATAAATAAATAAAATCTTAAAAATAAATTAATTTAAAAAATAGTAAAAGTAAAAAATAATTAAAAAAATAAAAAATAAATATATAAAAAATAAAATTTACAAGCTTTGGCAAAAATAATCAAGGAGGAATAAAAAACAAGACTCAATAACAATTCAAAACAAACAAAAAAGGCACATCACTACAGATCCTATATTTATAAACAAATAATAATAGGATATTCTGAAGAACTTTATGTCAATAATATATGGAAGTTGAATGAAATGGACAAATTATAGAAAAACATAAAAATTGACACAATTTTCAATCTTTTTTCTAGTGTCTATGAAATAAAGAAGTCAGGAAAGGATACAAAAGTGATTAAAATTTGTCTTTGGTTTGAAGGAGCTTGCAATCTAGTAGGCTAATTGACAGACCCAAATCTATAATAAGAGATAGAAAATAATAGCAAATTGGAGCCATGTAGATATTGTACTTTGAGCAGTTCTGATTTCCCAAGAAGTTTTTTTCAGACCAAGTGATGATAAACATAAAATGCTAAGTAAAAATATTTCTAAAATTTGAAAGCATCCAAAAACTACCGAAATAATAACATATTGCCATCAGAAAATTTGAAGGGACAATGAGAACTCAGAGGTAAACAATTTAGCTTTTCCTTGAGGGCATTTACTGATCCTGAACATTTGAACATTACTTTTGACACCTTATGCTGAGTAACAGAAAGGAAATTAATGATCAGGACTCATACAATGTGGGAAACATAAACCCACAAATATTTTGTCCCCTAAAGCACTACAGCCTTGGGATAAGATTGAATCAAATTATCATGGGCATATTTGTAGCCTGGTTCATATGGTCTAGGTAGTTCAAATCACTTCATGATTTGAATTTGATTTAAGGTGGTCTAAGACAAATAGTGCCTTCAGCTCCTTGGGAAAAGCAAATACATATCCTCTGTAGAACAGCACACCTTCATCCATGACCCAATATTCCTAACAATAGCTTTACAAATATAGCAAGCATCCCACTGTGAAGGCAACCATGCAAACAAAGTAAAAAGATACCTTGAGCAAGGACTAAGGCAAGGGAAACAGACCAGCGAAAACTATGCTGGTGTTATCACACACATTTTAATACATAGAAAATACCCTAAAAATAATTGCAAATAACAGAAAATTATAAAAAGTGAAAGATGTCGTGTTATGATAGATTATTCAGAAGAGAAAGAAAATTCAGCTGGGAGAATGACATAGACTTTCTGAATGTGGTTGCATTTAAGTTGACCTAGGAGGATTTTTACAGTCAAAGATAAGATTGGAAGTGCCTTTCAGATCGGAAAAATCTCCTGAGTAATGACATAGGGACTGAAAGCGTTAGGTATCTGTTATAAGTGAAAACTAGTCTGATTTGGTGAATTGGATATATAAGAGGGAGGGTTGGGGATATGATCAGTGATGTATTTCAAATGTTAGGCTCTGCAATGATTGAATGGATATTACTTTTATCATCACCTTTCCTACCCTTAGCCTTAACTACTTCTCCTATTTAAAACTAAATACAACTTGCCATTCAGGCAAATCTTAACTACTCTAGTCATCTGGAAGATTCTTAAGCCAATTATACAGGTGACTAGAGGAAGACCTTGGGGATAATCTTCTAGAGGCCAGAAAAAAAAAAAGCAAAACTCAAATTACTGTGTAAAAAAAAAAAAATAACTGAGAAGAGCATTGGATCATGAATCTTCTTAAAGTATGCTTACAAAACCATGGTAGGAGATGACAAAAGATACCCATGGTAAGAATTTTAAATTCTTCAGCATGCTCATGCAGTCATGCAGTGGACAAGAGAACAAATCATAATTCAACGTTAGAAAAGATACCACAGCTAGGATTTAACTGCCTGGTTAGGACATTAAAATGTGCTATAATCAGGCCTTCTTTTTGATATCTATGTAATTTCAATGTTAGAGATATAATAAATAACAATGATTATATATTTGTAGTCAAAGACTATGTCTTCTTAAGATGAAAGAGTGAAAACAACACTGAGAAGAGAGAAAGACCATGTCCTTGTCAGTTCTAAAAATTTAGACAAATTTCTGGATGATAACAAGTGAATGGAAATGGATTGATGGACAAACTTGAGCAGAGAGAAATAGCCACTAGTGCCCTTTGGAAGTGGTAAAGAAGATGAGAAATGCTCTTCTCCAAATGGAAAAATTCAAACTTGGAGAAGTGAGGTTCAGACAGTGGGAAGGAGAGGGACAAAAACCAAAATGGTCAATTTGAAAACGACTTATGGAATAAACGTGTCAATCACATATTTTCTTTTTCCTATCCTTTATGAAGAGTCACTGATACAGCTCATTCAAACTCCAGAATGAAATCAAAGCAATCCTCTGTGAAGAAATAAAATAATCTTCTTGGAGGAAATGAGGGCTCCTGGTCTAAGTGTGGACAACTGGCTCTGGAGCAAATATAACTAAATTATTGTGAATTAAAATGGTGACTTATTTTTCATTATTTCCATTGAGATGCTCTACAACATGGTGACTGACTTGCCAAAGAGAACATTCCTCAAGGATAAGCCCCAATTGCAAGCACTGAACAAAGTAAAGTGTGAATGCAAAATAAAGACTTAGTCAGAAATGGACTCAAAAATTTAATTTCTATTAACTTTAATGGGAAAAAAGTGAACTCCAGCAAAATAAAAGAAAACCAAGTAAAAAGAAGGAGAGAGAGGAAGGAATATGACAGATCCAACTTAGGGATCCAATGACCGACTCAAAAGACAATGGAAAGAGCTCCCACATTGAATTATGGTGTTGATCACCTGAAATGGTTACGTTCACTCCTAGGGAGTTAACTAGGTCAGGAGGCAAGGGAGGAAAACTTTTACTTTTTATTTAACTCCATTAGCACAGATCAAATTAGTACTTAATGCCGGTATTACTTTTACACTGATTTTCAAAGCAAAGTTAAAAAAAACTTATAGTTTTCTTCAGTACCAAATATAAAATTTATTTTAATGTTATTAAACTTTCTATAGTCCTCAGATTCTTCTCATTTATACTTTTGGGATTATTTTTGATATGAGTTTGATATCCTTTGGGATTTTCATTGTTTCAGAAAGTGGGCTTGATTTTTTTATATCTTCCTCTAATTCTTTTGGTCTTTTGAGTTGTTTTTTTTTTTTCTTTGACCTTCCTCTCACTCAATATTTCTTTGATTACATGTAGAATTGCTGATGGGAAGATATTGCCCATGACTTTTATGTTCTATCTTTCTGATTATGCACTAATTAAGAAAAGTAAGCATCACCAGAAATGCAACCTTATTCAAAACAAAGGAGGATGGATGATCAACAAAGCTGTTCATTTACAACCACGCTGGACAATCTACATTGAAGAGGAAATTTTTAAAAAGAGGGGAAGAAGGAAGGGAGGGAGGAAGGAAGGAAAGAAGGAAGATAATGGGTATGGGGGAACGTGAATGTAACTCTCCTTGTACAAAACATCTTCTAAAAGGAGAGCCTTTCTCTAGGGAATAAACTATATTTTGTGGACATTGTCTGATTAAACTTGATAGCATTCAATAAGCTGAGAACAAAGAGCAAGTTTGGGATAGGGTAAAATTGTGATTCGCAGAATGACAGCAAGGCTTAAATCATATTTTCCTTACTCTCTAACTGTTGTTCAACTATTACATATCATAATTAAAAAGTCTCACTTTGCAACCTTACAGATCTAGTAATGAAGGTCTCTAGGACTTTATGGAAAAGTCAGATATGAAAGTGTATTTGCATGCTTGAGGTTGCATTTTTCAATTGGAATAAAGTTTGATCTATGTAGGTATTCAAGCCAAATCTATCTGATTCCTGTTGGCCTTTTCCTACTCATAAGAGAAGTATGACTATCCTACAATTGGGGGAAATCCAATTCAATGTACATATGACAGTGTCAAACAATATGCCATTAGTTACATTTATGTGGTGTAGAAACCCTTATTAAATATCTGACTGGCATATCTCATAACCCATGCCCTGTGTATTAGTTAACTATTGCTACATAATAAAGCACTCTCAAACCCAGTGGCTTAAAACAACACCATTTATGCAGCTCACAAGTCTGTGTGTTGGCAGTTTAGCCTGGATTTAGGGGTGTGATCCTTTTGGTCTCAGTTGGGTTCTCCCTTGAATATGTTGTTAGCCTCAGTTCTGCAGAAGAACTTTGTGTCTGAGAGTTGCCTGCTACTGGCGAAGTGATACAGAGGCAACAGTGCCGTGTGTCTCTGCTTATCCTCCAGCATCATTGCTGTGGTATTTCTCATGGTGACCAGGCAGGCTTCTGAAAGAGAAAACAGCATCGAAAACTTTAAGACCAAGGCTTGAAACTGACAGTTATTCATGTTTGGAGCAGTCTACTAAAGTAAGTCACAAGCCCAGTCCAGATTCAAAAACTTCACCATCAGATGGGAGGAAGACCAAAATCATATTACAAAACATTTCTGATGCCTCGAGTCAAATTATTGCAGTCATTTTTACTAACAATCCACTTTATCATCTTTATTGTTTTCTGGTGCTTCGTTTAGGGTTCTTCACCATTACATGTCAAATTCAGGACAAATCACAACTTAATTTTGAAAATCAGGATCTACCCCAGAAATAATAATATGTTTTAATATTAAAAGCCTGTATTTAGAATTCAGTGTATTAACAAAGGATAATTTTTAATATCTAATTAAAATTTTTCTATACTTAGAACATTTCCTTTGTCATCCCTGATACAATGTTGAATACAATGTTTATATCCATTGACTCATTTAAATTGTAACAAAAATACAAAAAGATCAATGCGAGCATCACATAATTTGCAGGTAAGAAACTGAGTCTTAGATGTTATAAGGAACTTGTCCAGAGTCACATGGGAATTAGCAGAACAGAGACTAAAATGCTACTTATAAGGTAAAATCATCTTAACTCAAAAGCACAGAACCCTCAATGATGATGGGCTCAACAAAAGGGTTTCTCTATACTTCCCCAGTCTCCCTGTCCCCACTCACAGTTTGCAATCTTCAAGAAGCAAGTCATGTTTTCTAGTGAATATGATGGAGACTTACTTTGAAGTGCTCTATGCAACAAGGGTTCAAAGTCCACATCACCATAGAGCTGATAGTCTATGAAGGCTTAAATTCCTTGGGAACCAAACAGCTGGAACATTTAGAAAAGGATAGTGTGAAACTGAAGATTTGTGCTTTGGGTTTTAGAGGACAGAGGATCCTACGGTAGTTCCAGGAAGCAAGAAAGCTCAGTTCCAAAATACTGCATCTACACTTAACACCAGTTGGAGATTAGGGAAACTAACGTGTCTCTCTTGGGGGAAGTAAAGATCTGATGAGTTAGTCCACTGGTCAGCCATACCTCAGTGTTTTTTTATTTTTTTAGATCACAGTCTAGCTGAGTCAATGAATCAGGACCAGCAGCCTTGATTTGGAGCCAAGAGAGTTTAGGAGGATTGGGAGAATGAGAACATAGAAGGTGTAAAGAAAGCATTCATTCATTCATCAACAAAAAAAGCTACTAAACTCCAGGCAGCACTCAGTCTGATGGTGGAGAAAGACTGATTAAAGTGAAATGATTATTATTATTTGGGTAAAATATAGGCAGTTCCTGAGATAAAAAAAGAAAGCTTAGTTAAGAGAAGAAATTATATTCATTATTGTTATTTTTATTTACTATTCACATTAGATGCTGAGAAAATTCAAGTTTGGGAATAATTAAATCTTCCCTGAGTGGAGATGTGCAGGATGAGAAGTGGTTTCACTGATGGGGTGGCATATGAGCAAGATCTTCAAGAATGAGTAGGAGTGTGCAAAATAAGCCAAGCTACCTTTTCTGAACACTGAAGATGTACTATGAGAGGTTATTATGTAGCAACTGTAGTTAGTGCTCTGCCTTGTATAACAACAGAGGCATAGCATGACATGTAAAGGGTCACAATTACTGAGTTCTAATCATGATTACCAGGCTTGTTTCCTTAGCTTAGGGAGTTAGTTTGTAATAGCTGTAGAAATCAATGAGAGACCATGTTTTGCTCTAAGTCTTTCAGACAGAGCTGCTACTAATTGCTCCGTAACTGGTCTGACTCTGTTATCAACCTTACTTCTCAAGTGATCTTGTTCTGGTGTAATTCTCCTTTTAATGGCTATTTGCACAGAACAGCAGAAACAAAGTGGCCTTTGGAGACATCTTGTCCAGACTTTTATCATTGGAGCCCTTTCTCTAGACACAATCCCATTTAACATTGTAAACAAATCAAAGAGGTGTACTCAACTTAGGGATCTCTGGTATGAACTGATCTGTTCAACTCCTGCTCAGACTCACAGCTGCAGTGACCCCGAAAGAAGCTCCCTGTCACCTGATCAAAGATAGTGATTGTCATCTTATCTAAAACCTTGTTTTCTACAGGGGAGGATATTGATAGCCAGTAAAGTTAAGTGATTACTTGAGGTCACACAGCAAAGACTTGTAATAACGACCCCACATGCATGTCACTTTCTATTTTACCATGGTTAATCTCCCAGGTCTCCTTAGTAACAAATATCAGGGGTTGGGCACAGAAACAAGTATAACATTTTTGCCACTTAGAATAAAACTCATTTCATTCTTTCAAATCCTCACATGAAACAATTCGACAGACAATGAATCTCAAAAGCTTAACAACATGGAATTCTTGGCCCCATTCTGGAATTAATAAATTAATATTTCCTAGGTCAGAACACAAGATCAAATATTTTATAAGGCCATCCAGGTGATTCTGATGTAGCCCACCAGGCAATAGTCTTAGGATTTGCCACTGGACTTTACTGTTCTAGGGAAGTTGTGACTTATAAAACTTTGGAGCTTAGAAGTTCAAGTACAGAAGAATATGTGAGTGATATTTAACTTATGGCCGGACAGGATAACTTAGGCCATGGAAGAATCATATAGAGAGTTCCTCAATAACTGTAGTTTGGGTGAGTGGTGGGCATTCCGACCCATCTCATTGTGTAGATTTCTGCAGAAAACTAGTGCAGAAAACTAATGTGGCCTATACATTATCACATGACCACAAAGTCCAATGGGGAAGGCTACAGGAACTACATTAATACTTTCCTTCAGTTGTCTCTCTATTTGTAACTATCTGACAGTAAGAATATTCTCAAGACTGTAGCCTCCAAGATAAAGAGTTCCCCAGGCAAACAAAAACTAAAGGAATTCATGACCCCTAAACCAGCCATGCAAGAAGTATTAAAAGGAACTCTTTGAGTGGAAAGCAGAGACCATAAGTGAAATTAGAGACATAGGAAACACAAAAACAGTAAAAGTGAATTTTTCTGTAAAAAAATCAGTCAAGGAATTCACACACAAAAAAAGATATAAAATAAAATAACAAGTACCTAAAATGTGGAGAGGAGAGCAGAAAACAATGGCTCAAACTTAAATGACCATCAACTTAATATAGACTGTCATATGCAGAAGTTATATACAAACCTAATGGTAACCATATATCAAAAACCACGAATAAATATGCAAAGAATAAAGAGAAGAAATACATATAGATTACTAGTGAAAATCAACAAAACATGAAAGACAAGGAAGGACCAGAGTAAACCTCCAGAAACAATAGCAAAACAAGTAATAAAATGACAATAAATATGTATCTATCAATAATTACTTTGAATGTAAATGGACTAAATGCTCCAATCAAAAGACATAGGGTGACAGAATGGATAAAACGACAAGACTCAACTATATGCTGCCTACAAGAGACCCGTTTTAGACCTAAAGACACCTATGGATTGAAAGTGAGAGGACAGAGTAAGATTTATCATGCAAAAGAAACCCAGAGTAGCAATACTTACACTGGACAAAACAGACTATAAAACAAAGACCATAACAAGAGACAAAGAAGGACACTATATAATAATAAAGGGGACAATCTGACAAGAAGATATAACAATTATAAATATCTATGCACCCATCATAATAGCAACCAAGTACATTAAAATGTTCATAACAAACATAAAGAAACTGATTGATAATAATACAATAATAGTAGGGGACCTTAACACCCCACTTACAGCAATGGACAGATCATCTAAACAGAAAATAAACAAGAAAACAATGGCTCTGAATGACACACTGGAACAGATGGACTTAACAGATATATTCAGAACATTCCATCCTAAAACAGCAGAATACACCTCCTTTTCAAGTGCACGGAGAATATTCTTCAGAATATATCACATATTATCACATAAACCTCAACAAATTCAAGAAGACTGAAATCATTCCACGCATCTTTTCTGACCACAACACAATGAAACTAGAAGTCAACCATGGGGGAAAAATCTGGAAAACCACAAATATGTGGAGGTTAAATAACATGCTACTAAACAATGGAAATCAACCAGGAAATTAAAAAAAAAAAAAAGTACATGGAAAGAAATTATATGAAAACACAATGGTCTAAAACCTTTGGGACGAGGGCGCCTGGGTGGCTCAGTTGGTTAAAACCTTTGGGACGTGGGAAAAGTGATTCTAAGAGGGAAGTTTATAGCAACCAGGCCTACCTCAAAAAGCAAGAAAAATCTGAAATAACCTGACTTTCCACCTAAAGGAGCTAGAAAAAGAACAACAAACAAAACCTAAAACCAGCAGAAGGAAGGAAATAATAAAAATTAGAGCATAAATAAATAATACAAAAACCAAAAAAAGAAAAAAAGAAAGAAAAAGAAAGAAAATACAGAACATCAATGAAACCAGGGGCTGGTTCTTCAAAAACATCAATAAAATTGATAGACCTCTAGCCAGACTTATCAAGAAAGAAAAAGGACTCAAATAAATAAAATCACAAATAAGAGAGGAAAAATAACAACCAACACCAGAAAAATACAATCATAGAAGAACATTTTGTAAAATTATATGCCAACCAATTGAACAACCTGCAAGAAATGAATAAATTCCTAGAAACATGTAAACTGTAAACTACCAAAAGTGAAACAGGAAGAAATAGAAAATTTGAACAGTCTGATAATCAGCAAAGAAATTGAGTCCATAACAAAATCAAACAAACAAACAAATCCAAACAAACAAAAATCCAGGACCAGATGGCTTCACAAGCAA
This sequence comes from Halichoerus grypus, assembly GCF_964656455.1. Classification (NCBI taxonomy): domain Eukaryota; kingdom Metazoa; phylum Chordata; class Mammalia; order Carnivora; family Phocidae; genus Halichoerus; species Halichoerus grypus. The sequence continues at coordinate 150,693,999 of NC_135712.1, read as the reverse complement.
ATATTTAGAGTTTATACCCATTCTTCTTAAACTATTTCAAAATATACAAAAGGAAGGAAAACTTCCAAATTGTTTCTGTGAAGCCAGCATTACCAATAACAAAACCAGATAAAGATACCACTAAAAAAGAGAACTATAGGCCAATATCCCTGATGAACATAGATGCAAAAATTGTCAATAAAATACTAGCAAACTGAATTCAACAATACATTTAAAAAAATCATCCACCACGATCCAGTGAGATTTATTTCTGTGTTGCAAGACAACAAAAAGGAATAAAGGGAATCCAAATTAGTAAGGAAGAAGTAAAACTTTCACTATTTGCAGATGACATAATTCTATATGTAGAAAACCTAAAAGACTCCACCAAAAAAATTGCTAGAACTGATAAATGAATTCAGTAAAGTCACAGGATATAAAATCAATGTACAGACATCTGTTGCATTTCTATACACCAATAATGAAGAAAGAGAAAGAGAAATTAAGAAAACAATCCCATTTATAATTGCACCCAAAATAATAAGATACCTAGGAATAAACCTGACCAAAGAGGTGAAAGACCTGTACTCTGAAAACTATAAAACACTGATGAAAGAAATTTAAGAAGAAAGAAAAACAATGGAAAGAAATTCTATCTCATGGATTGGAAGAACAAATAGTGTTAAAATGTCTATACTAACCAAAGCAATCTACATATTTAATGCAATTCCTATGAAAATATGAACAAAATTTTCCACAGAACCAGAACAAGCAATCCTAAAATTTGTATGGAACCACAAAAGACCCCAAATAGCCAAAGTCACCTTGAAAAAGAGAAGCAAAGCTGGAGGCATCACAATTCCAGACTTCAAGTTATATTACAAAACTGTAGTGATCAAAACAGTATGGAACTGGCACAAAAATAGACACATAGAGCAAGAGAACAGAATAGAAAATCCAGAAATAAGCCCACTATTATATAGTCAATCTTCAACAAAGCAGGAATGAATATTCAATGGGAAAAAGACAGTCTTTTCAACAAATAGTGTTGGGAAAACTGGACAGCAACATGAAAAAGAGTGAAACTGGACCACTCTCTTACACATACACAAAAATAAATTCAAAATGGATTAAAGACCTAAATGTGAGACCTGAAACCATTAAAAATCCTAGAAGAGAACACAGGCATTAACTTCTTGGACATCAGCCATAGCAACTTTTTTTTTAGATATGTTCTCCTGAGGCAAGGGAAATAAAAGCAAAAATAAACTATTGGGACTACATCAAAATAAGGAGCTTCTGCACAGCAAAGGAAACAATCAACAAAACTAAAAGGCAATCTACAGAATGGAAGAAGATCTTTGCAATTGATCTATCTGATAAAAGGCTAGTATCTAAGATATATAAAGAACTTATAAAACTCAACACCCAAAAAATGAATAATCCAATTAAAAAGTGGACAGAAGATATAAATAGACATTTCTCCAAAGAACAAATATAGATGGTCAACAGACATGGGAAAAGATGCTCCTCATCACTTATTATACAATAAGATGTCACCTCACACCTATCAGAATGACCAAAATCAACAATGCAAGAAACAACAGAAGTTGGCGAGGATGTGGAGAAAAATGGGACCCTCATGCACTGTTGGTAGGAATGCAAACTGGTGCAGCCACTCTGGAAAACAGTATGGAGGTTCCTCGAAAAGTTGAAAATAGAACTCCTTTGTGATCCAGCAATCACACTGCTGGGTATTTGCCCAAAGAATACAAAAACATTAATTCAAAGGGATACATGCACCTTTGTTTATAGCAGTATTATTTACAATAGCCAAGATATGGAAGCAGCCCAAGTGTTCATCAATAGATGAATAGATCAAGAAGTGGTATATATAGACAATGCAATAGTACTCAGCCATAAAAAGGAATGAAATCTTGCCATTTGCAACAACATGCATGGAGCTAGAGAGTATAATGCTAAACAAAATAAGTCAAAGAAAGACAAATACCATATAATTTTACTCATATGTGGAATTTAAGAAACAAAACATATATGCAAAGGGAAGAAAATAAGAGAAAATAAGAGAGAGAAAGCAAGAAACAGAGAACAAATGTTTCAATGGTTCCCAGAGGGGAGGTGGGTGGGGGGATGGGTCGAAATAGGTGATGGGGATTAAGGAGTGCAATTGTTGTGATGATCATTGGGTGTTATATGGAAGTGTTGAACTATATTGTACACCTGACACTAGTATTACACTGTATGTTAACTAACTGCAATTAAAATAAAAAAGGGAGCACCTGGGTAGCTCAGTGGGTTAAGTGTCTGCCGTCAGCTCAGGTCATGATCTCAGAGTTCTGGGATTGAGCCCTGCGTCAGGCTCCCTGCTAAGTGGGTAGTCTGTTTCTCCCTCTCCTTCTGCCCCTTTCCCCCAACTTGTTCTATTTCTCCCTTTCTCTCTCAAATGAATAAATAAAAAAATTTTAAAAATAAGTAAAAACAAATTAAAAAAATTTTAGCCTCCAATATTAAGACCACTAAATCTCTTGAAAGACCTCAATATACAAATGAATTCTACTTTAATGTTTGAGGCATGCTTCTAATGTAAGTGAAATATAGATGCCTTTTTTTAATTGTATTTTATTATGTTATGTTAATCACCATACATTACATCATTAGTTTTTGATGTAATGTTCCATGATTCATTGTTTGCGTATAACGCCCAGTGGTCCATTCAATACGTGCCCTCTTTAATACCCATCACCAGGCTAACCCTCAATTTTTTCTCAGAGTCCATAGTCTCTCATGGTTCATCTCCCCCTCCAATTCCCCCCCCCCTTCATTTTTCCCTTCCTACTATCTTCTTTTTTTTTTTTTAAATGTAATGTATTATTTGTTTCAGAGGTACAGGTCTGTGATTCAACACTCTTACACAATTCACAGCACTCACCATAGCACATACCCTCCCCGATGTCTATCACCCAGCCACCCCATCCCTTCCACCCCCCACAACTCCAGCAACCCTCAGTTTGTTTCCTGAGATTAAGAATTCCTCATATCAGTGAGATCATATGATACATGTCTTTCTCTGATTGACTTATTTCGCTTAGCATAATACCCTCTAGTTCCAACCACGTCATTGCAGATGGAAAGGTTTTGTTTTTTGATGGCTGCATAATATTCCATTGTATATATATATACCACTTCATCTTGATCCATTCATCTGTTGATAGACATCTTGGCTCTTTCCATACTTTGGCTATTATGGACATTGCTGCTATAAACATTGGGGTGCACGTACCCCTTCAGATCCCTACATTTGTATCTTTGGGGTAAATACCCAGTAGTATAATTGCTGGGTCATAGGGTAGCTCTATTTTCAACTTTTTGAGGAGCTTCCATACCGTTTTTCAGAGTGGCTGCACCAGCTTGCATTCCCACCAACAGTGTAGGAGGGTTCCCCTTTCTCCGCATCCCCGCCAACATCTGTCATTTCCTGACTTGTTAATTTTAGCCATTCGGACTGGTGTGAGGTGGTATCTCATTGAGGTTTTGATTTGGATTTCCCTGATGCCGAGCAATGTTGAGCAGTTTTTCATGTGTCTGTTGGCCATTTGGATGTCTTCTTTGGAAAAATGTCTGTTCATGTCTTCTGCCCATTCCTGGATTGGATTCTTTGTTCTTTTGGTGTTGAGTTTGATGAGTTCTTTATAGATTTTGGATACTAGCCCTTTATCTGATATGTCATTTGCAAATATCTTCTCCCATTCTGTCGGTTGTCTTTTGGTTTTGTTGACTCTTTCCTTTGCTGTGCAAAAGCTTTTTATCTTGATGAAGTCCCAATAGTTCATTTTTGCCCTTGCTTCCCTTGCCTTTGGCGATGTTTCTAGGAAGAAGTTACTGTGGCTGAGGTCAAAGAGGTTGTTGCCTGTGTTCTCCTCAAGGATTTTGATGGACTCCTGTCTCACATTGAGGTCTTTCAACCCTTTTGAGTCAATTTTTGTGTGTGGTGTAAGGAAATGGTCCAGTATCATTCTTCTGCATGTGGCTGTCCAATTTTCCCAACATCACTTGTTGAAGAGACTGTCTTTTTTCCATTGGACATTCTTCCCTGCTTTGTCAAAGATGAGTTGACCATAGAGTTGAGGGTCCATTTCTGGGCTCTCTATTCTGTTCCATTGATCTATGTGTCTGTTTTTGTGCCAGTACCATACTGTCTTGATGATGACAGCTTTGTAATAGAGCTTGAAATCTGGAATTGTGATGCCACCAGCTTTGTTTTTCTTTTTCAACATTCCTCTGGCTATTCGGGGTCTTTTCTGGTTCCATACAAATTTTAGGATTATTTGTTCCATTTCTTTGAAAAAAGTGGATGGTATTTTGATAGGTTTGCATTAAATGTGTAGATTGCTCTAGGTAGCATTGACATCTTCACAATATTTGTTCTACCAATCCATGAACATGGAACCTTTTTCCATTTCTTTGGTCTTCCTCAATTTCTTTCATGAGTATTTTATAGTTTTCTGAGTACAGATTCTTTGCTTCTTTGGTTAGATTTATTCCTAGGTATCTGATGGTTTTGGGTGCAATTGTAAATGGGATCGACTCCTTAATTTCTCTTTCTTCTAACTTGTTGTTGGTGTATAGAAATGTCACTGATTTCTGTGCATTGATTTTATATCCTGCCACTTGACTGAATTCCTGTATGAGTTCTAGCAGTTTTGGGGTGGAGTCTTTTGGGTTACCACGTAAGGTATCATATCATCTGCAAAGAGTGAGAGTTTGACTTCTTCTTTGCCGATTTGGATGCCTTTGATTTCTTTTTTTGTCTGATTGCTGTGGCTAGGACTTCCAATACTATGTTGAATAGCAGTGGTGATAGTGGACATCCCTGCTGTGTTCCTGACCTTAGCAGGAAAGCTCTCAGTTTTTCCCCATTGAGAATGATATTTGCTGTGGGTTTTTCATAGATGGCTTTTAGGATATTGAGGTATGTAGCCTCTATCCCTATACTCTGAAGAGTTTTGATCAAGAAAGGATGCTGGGGCGCCTGGGTGGCTCAGTCGTTAAACGTCTGCCTTCGGCTCAGGTCATGATCCCGGGGTTCCGGGATCGAGTCCCACATCGGGCTCCCTGCTCAGCGGGAAGCCTGCTTCTCCCTCTCCCACTCCCCTTGCTTGTGTTCCTGCTCTCGCTGTGTCTCTCTCTGCCAAATAAATAACATCTTTAAAAAAAAAAAAAAAAAAAGAAAGGATGCTGTACTTTGTCAAATGTTTTTTCTGCATCTATTGAGAGGACCTTTCTTTTATTAACATATTGTATTACGTTGATTGATTTGTGGATGTTGAACCAACCTTGCAGCCCAGGGATAAATCCCACTTGGTCATGGTGAATAATCCTTTTAATGTACTGTTATCCTATTGGCTAGTATTTTGGTGAGAATTTTTGCATCCATGTTCTGTAATTCTCCTTTTTGATGGGGTCTTTGTCTGATTTGGGGATCAAGGTATGCTGGCATCATAAAATGAGTTTGGAAGTTTTCCTTCCATTTCTATTTTTTGGAAGAGTTTCAGGAGAATAGGTATTGATTCTTCTTTAAATGTTTGGTAGAATTCCCCTGGGAAGCCATATGGTTCTGGGCTCTTGTTTGTTGGGAGATTTTTGATTACTCTTTCAATTTCCTTAGTGGTTATAGGTCTGTTCAGGTTTTCTATTTCTTCCTGGTTCAGTTTTGGTAGTTGATACATCTCTAGGAATGCATCCATTTCTTCCAGGTTATCTAATTTGCTGGGACATAGTTGCTCGTAATATGTTGTTATAATTGTTTGTATTTCTTTGGTGTTGTTGTGATCTCTCTTTCATTCATGATTTTATTTATTTGGGTCATTTCTCTTTTCTTTTTGTTAAGTCTGGCCAGGGGTTTATCAATCTTGTTAATTCTTTCAAAGAACCAGCTCCTAGTTTCGTTGATCTGTTCTACTGTTCTTTTCGTTTCTATTTCATTGATTTCTGCTCTGATCTTTATTATTTCTCTTCTCCTGCTGGGTTTGGGCTTTATTTGCTGTTCTTTCTCCAGCTTCTTTAGGTGTAGGGTTAGGCTGTGTATTTGAGATATTTCTTGTTTCTTGAGAAAGGCTTGTATTGCTATATACTTTCCTCTTAGGACTGCTTTTGCTGCATCCCAAAGATTTTGAACAGTTGTGTTTTCATTTTCATTTGTTTTCATGAATTTTTTTAATTCTTCTTTAATTTCCAGGTTGACCCATTCATTCTTTAGTAGGATGCTCTTTAGCCTCCATATTTGAGTTCTTTCTGACTATCCTCTTGTGATTGAGTTCTAGTTTCAAAGCATCGTGGTCCAAAAATATGCAGGGATTGATCCCAACCTTTTGGTACCGGTTGAGACCTGATTTGTGACCTAGGATATGATCTATTCTGGAGAATGTTCCAAGGGCACTAGAGAAGAATGTGTATTCCATTGCTTTGGGATGGAATGTTCTGAATATATCTGTGAAGTCCATTTGGTCCAGTGTGTCATTTGAAGTCTTTATTTCCTTGCTGATCTTTTGCTTAGATGATCTATCCATTTAAGTAAGGGAGGTGTTAAAGTCCCCTTCTATTATTATATTGTTGTCAATGTGTTTCTTTGATTTTGTTTTTAATTGGCTTATATAATTGGCTGCTCCCACGTTAGGGGCATAGATATTTACAATTGTTAGATCTTCTTGTTGGATAGACCCTTTAAGTAGGATATAGTGTCCTTCCTCATCTTTTATTACACTCTTTGGTTTAAAATCTAATTTGTCTGATATAAGGATTGCCACCCCAGCTTTCTTTTGGTGTCCATTAGCATGGTAAATGGTTTTCCACCCCCTCACTTTCAATCTGGGGGTGTCTTTGGGTCTAAAATGAGTCTCTTGCAGACAGCATATGGATGGCTCTTGTTTTTTAATCCAATCTGATAGCCTATGTCTTTTGATTGGGGCATTTAGCCCATTTACATTCAGGGTAACTCTTGAAAGATATGAATTTAGTGCCATTGCATTGTTACTGTATATTGTCTGTGTACCTTTCTGGTCTATGTTGTTTTTAGGCTCTCTCTTTGCTTAGAGGACCCCTTTCAATATTTCTTGTAGGGCTGGTTTCATGTTTGCAAATTCCTTTAGTTTTTGTTTGTCCTGGAAGCCTTTTATCTCTCCTTCAATTTTCAATGACAGCCTAGCTGGATATAGTATTCTTGGCTGCATATTTTTCTCGCTTAGTGCTCTGAATATATCATGCCAGTCCTTTCTGGCCTGCCAGGTCTCTGTGGATAGGTCTGTTGCCAATCAAATGTTTCTACCATTGTAGGTTACAGATCTCTTCTCCCGAGCTGCTTTCAGGATTTTCTCTTTGTCTCTGAGGCTCGTAAGTTTTACTATTAGATGTTGGGGTGTTGACTTATTTTTATTGATTTTCAGGGGGATCTCTGTGCCTCCTGGATTTTGAAGCTTGTTTATTTCCCCAAATTAGGGAAGTTCTCTTCTATAATTTGTTCCAATATACCTTCTGCTCCCCTCTCTCTTTCTTCTTCTGGAATCCCAATTATTCTAATATTGTTTCATCTTATGGTATCACTTATCTCTTGAATTCTGCCCTCATGAACCAGTAGTTGTTTATCTCTCTTTTCTCAGCTTCTTTATTCTTCATCATTTGGCCTTCTATATCACTAATTCTCTTCTGCCTCATTTATCCTAGCAGTTAGAGCCTCCATTTTTGATTGCACTTCATTAATAACCTTTTTATTTCAACCTGGTTAGATTTTAGTTCTTTTATTTCTCCAGAAAGGGTTTCTCTAGTATCTTTCATGCTTTTTTCAAGCCCAGCTAGTATCTCTATAATCGTCATTCTGAACTCTAGTTCAGACATCTTACTAATGTCCGTATTGATTAGGTCCCTGGCAGTCGGTACTTCCTCTTGTTCTTTTTTTTGAGGTGATTTTTTTCCATCTTGTCATTTTGTCCAGAGGAGAACAGATGAATGAGAGAACAAAATGCTAACAGGGTAACGAGGACCCCAGAAAAATATACACTAAACAAATCATAAGAGACCTGAAACTGGGGGAAAAGAAAGGGAAAGAAATAAAAAGAAAAAGAAAAAGAAAAAGAATATGATCAAATATAATCAGGCTGGTGAATAGATCAGTGCCACACAGTAGATTTTGAGCATATTTTGGTCTGTTAGAAGAAACTGCCTCCCAAAATTTTTAAGAAAGAAAAACTTATATTTGTACAAAAATAAGGGTAAATATGATGAAGGGTTGAAATATGACTGTAAAGATGAAAATTATAAAAGATTTTATAAAAGGAATTGATAAGGGGCGCCTGGGTGGCTCAGTCATTAAGCGTCTGCCTTTGGCTCAGGTCATGATCCCAGAGTCCTGGGATCGAGCCCTGCATCAGGCTCCCTGCTCAGCGGGAAGCCTGCTTCTCCCTCTCCCACTCTCCCTGCTTGTGTTCCTGCTCTCGCTGTGTCTCTCTCTGTCAAATAAATAAATAAAATCTTTAAAAAAAAAAAGGAATTGATAAGAAGTTAGTTGAAAAAAGAAAGAAGAGAAATTAAAAAAAAAAAAAAAGCAAAGGGAGAGAATGTGATCAGGCAGGAGACTAGACCAAAGCCATACACTAGAGATTTAGGGTGTATTTTGGTCTGTTAGAAGCAACTGTATCCCAAAATTTTATTTATTTATTTATTTTTTATTTATTTATTTGAGAGAGAGAGAATGAGAGACAGAGAGCATGAGAGGGAGGAGGGTCAGAGGGAGAAGCAGACTCCCTGCCGAGCAGGGAGCCCAATGCGGGACTCGATCCAGGGACTCCAGGATCATGACCTGAGCCGAAGGCAGTCGCTTAACCAACTGAGCCACCCAGGCGCCCTGTATCCCAAAATTTTAAAGAGAGAACAACTTATATATATATATATATATACCAAAAATAAGGTTAACTACTATGATGGGATAGAATATGACTCCAAAAATGAAAAATAAAAAAGATTTGTAAAAAAGGGATTGATAAGATGTTGGTTGAAAAAGGGAAAAAGAAAAATTAAAATAAAATAGAAAAAGAAAATTTAAAAAATTAACTTTGAAAGACTAAAGAATCATGGGGGAAAAGCCATGAATTCTATGTGCAGTATTCCCCTAGCTCTGGAGTTCTGCCATTCTCATTGATCGGTAAACTTGGTCTTGACTGGCTGTTCTTGCTGATCTTCTGGGGGAGGGGCCTGTTGCTGTGGTTCCCACATGTCTTTGCCAGAGGTGGAATTGCCCCGCCCTTGCTGGTCCGGGCTAAGTAATCTGCTGGGGTTTGCTCTCAGGAGCTTTTGTTCCCTGCAAGCTTTCCGTACAGCTTTGGAGGATGAGAGTGAAAATGGCGGCCTCCCAATCTCTGCCCCAGAGGACTGAGAACCGGGGGCCCCACTCCTCAGTGCGCCCCAGAGAAAAGCAGTTAATCACTCCTGTATTCCTCGTCTCCAGCCACACTCCGTGCTCACCTGGCCTGTGACCGAGCATTTCTATCTCTGGCACATGACCCCATGTGGAGTCTCCAAACCCAGCAGATCCCTGCGGTGCACTCCCACGCCACTCCTCCTGGGGGAGGAAGGGGAGTCTCCCCCGATCTGCCACTTGTTGCGTCCCTGCTGGAAGAGCAGTGGCCCAACTGTGCCACGGATCACAGTTTATGGCAACCCTGAGCTGTGAGCCCACTCCTTGGCTCCGTCTTTGTAGCCAGCTTCCCTGCTCTGATACCTGGGAGCTCTGCCATACTCAGGCACCCCCAGTCTTTCTGTGACCCCGAGGGTCCTGCGACTACATTGTCCCAGCGAGGGTTCCACCCCCTGCTTAGCCACTGGGGCATCGTCCCTCAGCAGAGCTGACTTCTGAAAGTTCTGATATTGTGCTCCGCTGCCCTATCACTTGCCTGTACTGGCTAATGGAGGCTCCCTCCCCCTGCCATCTATCTTCCTGAATATCGCCTCGGATTCCCTTCTCCGCATATCCTAACCTTCCAGAAAGTTGTCGCTTTTCTGTTCAGAGAATTGCTGCTATTTTTTTCTTTGCTCTCCTGTTGAGTTTGTAGGTGTTCTGAATGGTTTGATACCTATCTAGCTGGGTCCAGATGATATTAGGTCTCCTACTCCTCCGCCATCTTGCTCCTCCCTTCTACAGATGCCTTTTTTAAGAAAATAATGAGTTTTATAGATTTTCAAAGGGATCTCAGAAGTCAGTTTATATTTTTACAGAGGCTGATTAGGGCTAAGGGGGGGCTTATTCATAGGTGGGTTCAGGGTCTAAGCCTTGAGTATTGAGTAAAATACCAGAAAAGTGAGTACAGTTGTTGTTGTTTTTAAGTGAGTAAATATTTTTGAATAAATTATTAAATAGTATACAAAATAAAGTTTCCCTCAGAATTATAGATACATGAAATTTGAAATAGGTAAGAATAAATAAAAACAAAATGCGGTAAGGAGGAAATTCATTTCAAAATAGGATATAGATTACTTTGTGACATTGTAAATAAACTATTATTTTTTCAACTTGTATTTATTTTAAATCAAATGTAGACACACAATAGTTTAAAAATAAGGGTTTCAACCTTTCTTAGTTTCTCAGCAAGGGTCTCAGTGAGACCAACTTGATTCTTAAGGCACTGTGATTTTAGATGGAAAATTTTCTACAAAGAAAGAGCAAATGGCCAACATACTAGTAACAGTGATTCTGGGGGCTATCCTAAAAAATGCTCAGTCCTTTAAGCAGACAGTCTTTAACCATAACTCATACCTCTGAGCAAATGCATTTTATTCACTGAAATTCAGCATTTGATAAAATTTACAGCTCCGCCTAGATGTGCCAATTGCTGTGGTTTAAGTAGCTGTCCCTAACTCTTCTCAAGTCCATCAACTTATAAAAGAGATGTGAAGGGGCCAAGTCGGCCTCCCGATGAGGATGAGGACAGAACCAGGAAGCTGTGTCCACCACCACCACCACCCGCCCCACTCCGCCTTCCCTGCCCCCAGCTACCTCTTCTTGCCAGCCATGGCTAGAGCAGTAGGGAAAGGAAAAGCACAGGGAATACAGGAAATGTTGCTTCCTAAGGTGAGGTGGTCTGGATCTGTGTACCAGCAAGTGTGGTGCTTGGACATGGATCATCTTTGGAGCCAAAGAGTCCTAGGTTTGAATCTTGCTTTCTCATCTGAGATCTCATGCAAATTATTTCATCAGTCTGATGGTGTGCCACCTTTGGGCCTTCATTTTGCAAAGTGAGGAAGATAAGAACACCAGCTCCTTCTCAGATCTGTTGAGTTCTTTTTTTTTTTTTTTTTTTTTCGGTACTTACTGCAAAACGATTAGTCTTCTCCTCAACCTTCATCATAAATCTGATGGCCAGATGCCTCTCTTTTGACAGTTAGCTTGCATTGTGTATGAACCACTCCAAAACATTTGAAACAACAATAATTTCCTGAGGTCAGAGTTCTGTGGATTGGCAATTTAGGCTGGACTTAGCTGGATGGTGTGTTATGAATTTGGTTTTTCTTGGCTGGGCTTGCTCATGCATCTGCATTTAGCTTGTAAGTCAACTGGAGCTGTCTGGAACAATGGGCCTTTATCCATTTGGAGAGCCTGGGTTTGTTCCCAGGAAAATAGTAGAGGGACCAAGAAAGCAGAGTGGAATCTGTAAGACCCAGGCTAGCAAATAAAATGTTGCTTCTGCCACATTCTTTGGGCTAAATCAAATCATAAGCACAGGGCATAAAAGAAATTCCTTTCCTTGATGGAAGAGCTGAAAGAATTGGTGCAATGTTTGCAATCTCCCACAGCAGGTGTTCTGGAGACTATTTTAATTGATGGAAGGAGCACTATACTGCATGACAATGCTAGTTCTTAGTGATTTCACTGAGTCTTACTACCATCGTCTACAAAGCACATTTGTACCAAAGCTTTGTTATTTTATTTTAATTTAAACTTGCATCTCCTTGTGATTCATCTAGAGCTAAGACAAGCATGGATGCTGTGCATTTATTTATGTGGGGGTTGGGGGGCTCCTCCTTTTTTTTTTTTTCTTTTTGACAGGTGTCCTGGGAAATCCTTCTGGAGTAACAATCTGGCCCTTCTTCTCATTTTGCCAATCTGATCACCCTAGGGTAGGGTGATTTAACAAGAGTAATTAATCATTGTGTTTTCTGAAATTGGAAGCCAAGGCACATTAGCCTCATACCAGAGATCATGTATGCAAGTGAGGGGGTTATGAAGGAGTGTGTGTAATGAGAGAGGTGAGAGTCTTATAATTAAGGAGGAGCATAAATAATAATGAAAGTCATTAGTGCCACTCGGTTGAAAGAATGTCATAAATGTAATTGGGGCATTAAAGTGAAATCCATTATGACAAACATTAACACATACAAAGGAGGGAAAAATGTGGTTATCTTGAGTTTGACAGATAGTGTCAGCTTCCAGTGGGGCCCAGATGGCATTCAGGAAAATGTTATGAGCAGTTTTATTTTAATATTTTTGGTTATGTGATATTTGGGAATCGAATGACACAAACACATGAGGAATTTTCACATGCCTGGCCTTGAAGTGGCTGGCAGAGAAGAGAGGTCACCAAAGGCAGCAGCCGCTGGAGGACTTCTGTTCTGGCCTCATGACTGTTCTCCTAGGTGCTGCGGTAAGTCGAGGCACATGATGCAGCCTGGCATTTGTCCTCTGTGAAATTCCCTGTTGAACCAGACATGCAGCTTGGATGCTTTCTTTAAAAAATAGCAAAGTGTGGGGAGAGCAACAGGGATGAGAACGAGGACATTTAAACAATTATGCAGGAAATTATATGATGCTAAAATTGAACACGGACAGACTGTTCAATGGCAGGATTCCCACTCGTGCTGAGCTTTGCAAAGGGGAGGATTCTTTTCTTTCTCTCCGAGACTGTAATTTTTGAGCATGAAATAATTCAGAATATAAAACAAAAGAGAAAAATTTAAATATGTCTGGAGATGGAGGCAAAGAGAAGCAGAAAGAAGGCAGTTAAAAAAAGAGAATTAAGCTGAAGTATCTGTGTGTGTGTGTGTGTGTGTTCAAAGGGAGGGAATGATGAATGATGGTGGTGGTGGTTTGGGAAGAGAAATGTTCTTCTTTGGGTTTCTTTTCAGGGCAAGACAGACTCAAGGGGATCAAATCCCTGTCACATAAGGGTATGAGGACTCAATTAGTCTATGGGGAAGGCTCAGCACACTGACTGGAAAATAGTAAACTCTCAGTAAAAGGCAGGTATAATAACCATCATTATAAATGTTATCGTATGTCAAGGCTGATAAAGCAATCCATATATAGGGGGATCTAGATCATTCATGTATTATGGGGAAGAGGGAGGAATAAACTGACACCTGTGATAAGCCCATTCGATGCAGAGATTTAGGTAATATGTTAGCTCATTTAATTCACATTGCAAAGCTGTTCAGCAGGTATTATTGCCTATAATCAAGGAAACAAAGGATAAGAAAGATTAATACATGTAAAACAGTCACTGGTATATAATAAAGATCCAACAAATGTTCACTCTTATGATTGCTATGTTCAAAGTCACACAGCCAACCATTGAAGAGTCAAGATTTAAACCCTTCTCTCAATTTCACTTGCACCAAGCTGCCTCTCACCCGACTCACTTGGAACAATCCTCACCCCTACAGATGAGTGTTCTGTAGGGAAAAGGCCATAGAGACAGCTGGGATATAATAGAAAGTCTTTCAATCCTGGAAGCAGAAACTTGGGTTACATTGTCTGCTATCGTCCCTTAGATGTATACAGTAGGGCATATATAGTGCACATGTAGACATGGTGTACAGAGTTCCCTTCAAAAATGGACAGCTGCCCCAGTTGCTGGGAGGACTACTAGCAGACAGTCTTGTCAGCTCTTCAGGGATTGCTTCAGTTGTCAAGAATCACCTCATACAAAGTCATGGCCCTTCCTGAGATAGTCCATGCTTGATGACTGTTGGCTGTGGGAGTATAAGAGCGTAGGCATTCCACTCAGCAGAAGTAGCTCTGACAGGCCGTCATAGCTCTAGGGCTCCTCATGGGTGTGTGTGCACGAAGGTTGGCTGAGGCTGTCAGCAGGACTGCATGGCAACTGGACTTCTCTCTCCAATCCCCTGTGCTTTCCATCTCCTCCACAGGAGTGGATCCCAATATTCTGCAGATGGAACTCTAGCTCAGAATCTGCTTCCTGGGAAACCCAAGTGGAGACAGTTTTGGATCTGTAAAAGGAGGCAGTATGGAGGTTAAATAAGAGATTTCTGTGAAGATCAGCCTATTAAGCCAGGAACACAGTTCTGAGCACATAAAGTAATTTCAGAAAACATTAGTGAAGCTAAAGCTGAGTGGATTGAAGAACAGATGATGTACACACATCTTAACATCAGGGTTCTGATGCTTCAGAACCATCAGGTTCTAAAAGACCCTGAGTAGGGTCGTTCAGGGAGTGGAATTTCAGTTAACATCTCCACCCCACCCCAAGAAGGTACCATCCCTCATCCAAGTTCATCCCTGGGTGTTTGCCAGGCAAAAGACACTGTGTGAGTAACAATATCTTGCTGAACTTCCTCCACATATGTGCTCTGATGTAGAAGAACCCTGTTTAAAATGAACATCAAATTCATCAGACAAGGGATGACTGGCTGGCTCTGTCAGTTAAGTGTCTGACTCTTGATTTTGGCTTAAGTGATGATGTCAGGGTGGTGAAATCGAGCCCCAAGTAGGGCTTCTCACTCAGCAGGGAGTCAGCTTGGGATTCTCTCTCTCTCTGTCCCTCCCCCTGCTTGTATTCTCTCTCTCTAAACAAACAAACAAACAAACAAACAAAATCTTAAAAAAAAAAAAGAATTCAAAGACATCAGAGAAGAAGAAAAAAGAGTCATTGAGAAGAGATATAGAGAATAGGCTTGTGTCTTGATTTAAGGAATGTGACTTCTGAGTCTAAATGAAAAAGAGTAGGACATGGACTAATATGAGAATGAAACTGAGAAAGAGTAGGCAAAAACTAGAGACTGGCTTCATTTTGCTTATTTGCTTACTTGTTTTCATATTTTTTTAAGTTTTTAATTCCAGTTAGTTAATATTAGTGCAATATTCCAGTGTAATATTAGTTTCAGGTATACAATATAATGATTCAACAATTCCATACACCTCCCGGGCTCATCGCAGCAAGTGCATTCCTTAATCCCCATCACCTTTGTCAACCATCTCCCACCCACCTCCCCTCTGGTAACCATCAGCTTGTTCTCTATAATTAGGAGTCTATTCCTTACTTGTTTTACATTACTTTTTTATCACTTTAAATTAAATAAGTAATATACGAATATAATGTAATAATAAAAAATATGTTAGTCCTTTAAAGTTCTAATGCTAAACATCCTGGTCACACTATGGGTTTCCTTTAGGAATAGAGATTGTTGGGCTAAAGTTCTTTTCTATTAATGGACAATTTACTTGCTTTTTGAGGTGGGGGATTTTTCAATTACTTTCTATGTTTTCTTTTCCTTATTCTTTAAGATAATCATTTCTTTAGACTTCTAAAAATTGTTTTTTTGTAGCTTACTTTAGAATTAAACAAAAGGAACCTCATATTTGTAGCAGTGTTACCTTTTTACTTCCTAAGAGTGTTTATTTGTATATTTGTTCTTATTTTCTTAGAGTTATCTGATTTTCAAAGAATAAACTATTCTGAAAAATTTGTTCTGGTTATAATACAATTACAGTAAGTCAATATTATCCTTTTATATTATTTTAAATTTTAGTTTAGCTGTACTTGTTTTTCTTTTTCAGTTGGGTATTTAGATAATCACTATTCAATTATTCTATCTATCCATATTTATTATACATAGGGCTATGAAATACCCTCTGAGAACAGCTTTAGCTACTTCACACTGGCTTGAAAATAAAAAGTCATTTATTTTAAATAGTTTCTATATTCTGTTATCGCATTTTTAACCAGTTTATCATTTGAAAGTGTGAAATTTAAATTCCCAACATGTTTTGGAGGGCATTAGCCATGAATGTATTATTGCTTTCTAATTTCATTTCATCAGGGTTAGAAAATACGTTGTGGTTTTTTGTTTGTTCGTTTGTTTGTTTTTTAATGACAGACAATTCCTTCTTGCCTAGAACATAGTCTGTATTTGTTGTTTTTTTTTTTTTAAAGATTTTTTATTTATTTGACAGAGAGAGACCCACAGCAAGAGAGGGAACGCAAGCGGGGGAGTGGGAGAGGGAGAAGCAGGCTTCCCGCGGAGCAGAGAGCCCGATGTGGGGCTCGATCCCAGGACCCTGAGATCATGACCTGAGCCGAAGGCAGACGCTTAACGACTGAGCCACCCAGGCGCCCCGAACATAGTCTGTATTTGTAATGTTTCATATGTTTGTAAGAATGCATATTTTTTCTTTGAAAGGTATGAGCTCCTCTAGAGAGCTATTTGATCATATTTATTGTGTCATTTAACTCTGATATCTTTGCTATTTTTCTCTTCTTTTATATTTGTCAGTTTGTCCTTTGAATTGTCCCATTTTAGCTCTATATATTTTTGAAGCTATTACAAAATCTCTCTTTGCATTTTCAGAATTCTATCATTAGAAATGGATTCCTCTATATCCAAATAGATTTTTCTTTTCAAAAAGTGTTCTAATGAAATGCCATCAGCCTTGGAAAAGGTGATACTTCCAGCTGGCCTGGCAATCACAAGGTATTTATGCCATCTCTCTTCGCTCCTTGGCCTTTGCCAGACTTGGCTAATTGATCAAGGTCTTCCTTCCTGCAGAGTCCAGATGCTACCTTGGAATATACTACTGGAGTCAGTTGGTAGCAACTGACTCCAGTTTGCCCTTCAGTTAAAACCTATTTGCCCTCCCTGCTTAAAACATTATTAGTCAAGATAAGAAAGTTGACCAATGTCTACTAGATTTGGAGGGGAACATTGAATTAATACTCTATCTGTCAAGCTATTATTCAAGGCAATTAGCCAACACTGTTAAACTTGGGAAATCTCAAGGTAAAAAGCATCTGTGAGAATTTCTTGAAATAATTATTTGACAAAATCCAGACAACCAAGAGATGAATCAAAATAAACAGTCCTCTTTAAAGAAACTATGATAAATGGGATAAGATTGACCAATTATATTTATAGGACAGAATGTACATAATTTATACTTTGACCGTGGAAATGAAAAATGTATTGAGAAGAAACAAAACAGCAGACCCATGATTATTGGGAGGATGTTGGAGAAGGAAAAAAGCTGTTAATTCTATCTAATCTTCTTTTAAACATATTGGTAATTAAACCCCTTGGTAAATAGACTAATGGTATTTGCTAGAAGAAAGAGTTCTTATCTATGGAATACTCTTGCCAGAATATCCTGGTTAGATTTGCTTATGATGGACAAGACTAGTATAAATGGATTTATGAACCATGATTCCTAAAGAATATCATATAAGCTATATGACTGGAATATCAAATGGAAATATTTTATGACTAAAACATTTTCCATTGTGTAAAGCTCTGGCAAATTTCAATAAGAAGCCTTAAATATTACTCTGGCCCAAAGACCTTTTGTCCCATGAAGGAAGAAAGAAGCTGAGGAACCATGCAAGTTCTCTTGGGCTTCTCTTTGCATTGCTTGGACATCTTAATTCTTGAATATTTAAATTTTAGTAAAGCTTAATATTGGGTAAGACCACTGATTTGTGTGATTCATATTTGGCAGCCAATTCTTTATTTTTGCTGAATAACAAAAATTGGAGAGATGTACAGATGGGCAGAAGTACAAAAATGCCTATTTCTTCTTCTGTCTTAGCATAGAGTTTAGCAATACTGCTCAAAATTGAAACATGGGGCTAATGAAATGTTTTAATCTCAACCTTTTAATGTTTTTCATAATATTTTTATATACTTATGAGGATATTTAGAAAATTCCATCTCTTAAAGTGTGAAAAGTTTTATCTAAGATTTAACAGATCATTTTGTTTTGCTCCTATTGCTTCTCATTCTATATCCAGTAATTTATTATCAAAATTAGCCTTACCATAATCCCATAAGTTCCTCTTAAAAATCATAATACCCATAAATCCCTCTAAAAAATTCTGTCTCTATCTGCTTACCTACCTGTATATTTTTTAAGGGGAACATGCACATTATTTAATCTTGAATCCTTTACAATAGGTAAAATGATAAATGGTTTATTAGTTATCTAAAAATTACTAGCTAGATCCTTAGTAGGTATCAACGTAGCATTAGATCCTTTGGGGAAAAAAATCCTTTGGAAACACTAGAAGATGAGAGGGAAGAGAATTAAAATATGGTACCCAGAATTCCTAGTTATAACATTTCATCTCCAATCTGGTGCTTCATACAAAATTTTAGATTGTTTATGCTACCTCCACTTTTTCTATATGCGTATGTGCTTACTGTGTCCCAAGCACTATTTCGAGGGCCGATGAAAAGAAAGAAGAGGATTTTCCCTCAAGGAGCTTATAGTCCAAAGTAAAAGTAAAAGGGTGATGCATTGTTAATGGGAACAAGCACTGTGTGAAGTGCTTTGTGGACTTGGATGGTGGTGGCAGTGACTGCCTGGGGCAGCTGAGGAAGGCTCCTGTGAAGAGAAACCAGTGTACCAATGAAGAATATCTACTTCATCATATATATGGAAGTTTGAAGACTTTGGCTTCCATTATTCCAAATAACACCTTGATTGGAGAACAAATACAATTATCACACTTGACTAACACAGTCAGGAAGGAGAACGACAGTTTCCAAGGCAGCCTCATAATAAAATTGAAAGAACATTAGCCTACAAATCGAGAGATGTGGGTTCCAATCCTGACCTCTACAATTAACACAGTAAATAGTGTGAATTTGTGAAGTGACATAAAACCTCTGGGTTTTTATTTTTTTCATCAGATAAGAGGTGGGGTTGAATCGTATTACCTAACACTTTTTGGATCCAGGAATCTAAAGCACAGAGTGGTGTTGCCATAACTAATAAAAAATTTCTACCGGAAGAGAGAAACGACTATAACCAAAACCTAGCTGAAGAGGCTATGGCTTGGCAATCAGCAGGTAATGAGTAGAAATGAAATGTTGAAGAAGCAGACTGCTTCTAGAGTCAAGTTAAGAGATTTTGAATGGAAAAATACCCAGTAAAGTTGGCATTCAATTAAAATGATGTAAACAAAAATCAAAACAAGAGTGCAGCCTATATACCTATTGTTAAAATTTCTCAGCAGATTAAAGTACTTCAGGGCAAAGGTTGGACAAAGGGTATGGCATTCATACCTATGATTGTAGATAGCCTGTTGGAAGCAGGAGAGAGAGAGTAGAAGAAGGGGGAGAAGGACAAGGGAGGAGGAGAAGGAGAAGAAGAAGACGACGATGACAAGAAGGAGGATGAGGAGGAGGAGGAAGAAGAAGGAGGAGGAGGAGAAGAGGAGAACTGTGAATATAGTTGTCAGCATGTGGAATTTACTGAAATCAAAATATAAGAAGCCTACTAAGTTTTGAAATATAGTTACTACCAAAGAAACCACCAAGAGATTGAGACTTAAAATGACCCTTTGACTCTCAAATTTTTGCAGGCAGGAAGGCACAACAAGAAAGCTGCATGACCTTCCAGAAGGGTCAAAGAAGATAATAAAAACAAAAACAAAAACAAAAACAAAAAAACCCAGAGGGCATCACCTGGAGACTTAAAGAGCAAAGACAAGGTTGCTTCTCCCCAAGAGCAGAATCAAGACTTAAAGAATTCTCTGTACCCAGAGAGTAGAAGGTCTTTAAGAATGTTTACCCAGAAGGATTTCAAAATTGTTACAAACCTGTGGCTGGTATCTCTCGTTTTTCTACTTTCCAAATGGGGATGTTTATTGTGGTTATCCTCTCCTTGTCCAAACTCTGCATATTGGGGTGGGATGGAGGAAGGGGCAGCAGGTAACTTCTTTAAATTCAGCTGTATGGAGCTCCTTCTGGACCTGATATAGTAATTACGACATATCACTGAGAGACCCTAGATTTGGAAATAAATATGTTGGTTAGTTGGTATTTGAGATTGTCTCCCAAGACAAAAGAGTAAGTGTTTTTTTATGTGTGGGAAACAGGTAACAAAGGGACATATGATGACCATTTGTGTGGAAAGTTATGGTCTTTATATATTTATATGACTGAAAGTAAAAAATATCAAAGACAGCTGAATTTAATAATTATTGTTCATGTCTAGGTGTTCTACTGATGGCTCAACAGTGTTTGAATGACTAATAATATGAAGAGAGATATATATACTATAAAAATCAACGTATATTTATTCTATAAAATTTGCTTTTCTTGCCTTCCCTTCTGGTAAAATCAATAATTATGTTGTTATGCAAAGTTTGTTCCCTAATTTGTGTTCAAGTGACAACAGTGATATAAAAGATTAAAATACAAAGTTGATATATATTCAAAGTGCAGACAATTTGAATATGAAACAAGTGTAAACAATCAAAAACAGTATATATTTTCAGGAATGCTATTTTTCTTCTGAAGTATTCATTTCCTATTAAAAATAAAAAATAGGGACCCGGAGCAAGATGGCGGAGGAGTAGGAGACCTGGATTTCGTCTCCTCTCAGGAATTCAGCTGGATAGGGATCAAACCATTCTGAACACCTACAAACTCAACAGGAGATCGAAGAAAAGAAGAGCAACAACTCTCTGAACAGAAAAGCGACCACTTTCTGGAAGGTAGGACGTGCGGAGAAGTGAATCCGAGGCGATATTCGGGAGGATAGACGGCGGGGGAGGGGCCTCCGTCGGCCGCTTCTGGCAAGTGATAGAGCTGCGGAGCACAAAATCGGAACTTTTAGAAGTCGGCTCCGCTGAGGGACTTCACTCTGGTGGCTAAGTGGGGGGTGGAAACCTCGCGGGACAGTGTGGTCTCAGGACCCTCGGGGTCACAGAAAGACCGGGGGTGCCTGAGTGCGGCAGAGCTCCCAGGTATCGGAGCAGGGAAGCCGGCTGCAGAGACGGAGCCCAGGCGCGGGCTCTCAGCTCGGGGTTGCTATAAACCATGATCCGTGGCACAGTCGGGCCACTGCTCCTCCAGCAGGGACCCAACAAACGGCAGATCCGGGGAGACTCACCTTCTTCCCCCGGGAGGAGAGGTGCGGGAGCGCACCACGGGGATCTGCTGGGTTTGGACACTCCACCCGGGGTCGGGTGCCAGATAGAAAGGCGCAGTCACAGGCCGGGTGAGCGCGGAGTGTGGCCGAAGACCGGGGAGACGGGAGTGACTGACTGCTTTTCTCTGGGGGCTCGCTGAGGAGCGGGACCCCGAGTTCTCGGCTCCTCCGGGGCGGAGACTGGGAGGCCGCCATTTTCACTCTCCGCCTCCAAAGCTGTACGGAAAGCTTGCAGGGAACAAAAGCTCCCGAGAGCAAACCCGGGCAGATTACTTAGCCCAGACCGGCAAGGGCGGGGCAATTTTGCCTCCGGCAAAGACATTTGGGAACCACGGCAACAGGCCCCTCCCCCAGAAGATCAGCGAGAACAGCCAGCCAAGACCAAGTTTACCGATCAATGAGAACGGCAGAACTCCAGCGCTAGGGGAATACTGCACATAGAATTCATGGCTTTTTTACCATGATTCTTTAGTCTTTCAAAGTAAATTATTTTTTTTAACTGTCTTTTTTTCTTTTTTCCTTTTTTCTTTTTTTTTGAATTTTTCTTTTTCCCTTTTTCAACCAACATCTTATCAATCCCTTTTTTAAAAAAAAACATTTTTATTTTTCATTTTTAAAGTCATATTCTATCCCTTCATAGTAGTTACCCGTATTTTTGGCATATATATATAAGAGGTTCTCTCTTTAAAATCTTGAGATAGTTTCTTCTAACAGATCAAAATATACTCTAAATCTCTAGTGTATGGTTTTTTTCTACTCCCCTGCCTGATCACATTCTCTCCCTTTTTTCTTTCTTTTTTTTTTTTAATCCTCTTCTTTCTTTTTTCAAACAACTTATCAAATCCTTTTTTAAAATTTTTTATAATTTCCATCTTTACAGTCATATTCCATCCCTTCATCATATCAACCCTTATTTTTGTACATATATAAGTTTTTCTTTCTTTAAAATTTTGGGAGGGACTTTCTTTTAACAGACCAAAATACACCCAAAATCTAGTGTGTGGCACTGATCTATAATCCAGCCTGATCATATTTGATCACATTCTGTTTTTGTTTTGTTTTGTTTTGTTCTGCTTTTGTTTGTTTTTATCTTTATCTTTTTCTTTTTTCTTTTTTTCTTTCCTTTTCTTTTTTCTCTCTTTCCCTTTCTTTTCCCACTGCTTCAGGTCTTTTCTGATTTGTTTAGAGTATATTTTCTGGGGACGTTGTTACCCTGCTAGCATTTTGTTCTCTCATTAATCTATTCTCCTCTGCACAAAATGACAAGATGGAAAAAATCACCTCAACAAAAAGAACAAGAGGTAGTACCGACTGCCAGGGACCTACTCAATACGGACATTAGTACGATGTCAGATCTAGAGTTCAGAATCATCACTTTAAAGATACTAGCTGGGCTTAAAAAAAACATGGACGTTATTAGAGACACCCTTTCTGGAGAAGTAAAAGAACTAAAATCTAACCAAGTAGAAATCAAAAAGGCTATCAATGAGGTGCAATCAAATATGGGGGCGCTAACTGCTAGGATAAATGAGGCAGAAGAAAGAATCAGTGAGATAGAAGACCAAATGATGGAAAATAAAGAAGCTGAGAAAAAGAGAGATAAACAACTACTGGACCACGAGGGCAGAATTCGAGAGATAAACGATACCATAAGACGAAACAACATTAGAATAATTGGGATCCCAGAAGAAGAAGAAAGAGAGAGAGGGGCAGAAGGTATAATGGAGCAAATTATAGCAGAGAACTTCCCTAATTTGGGGAAGGAAACAGGCATCAAAATCCAGGAAGCACAGAGAACCCCTCTCAAAATCAATAAAAATAGGTCAACACCCCGACATCTAATAGTAAAACTTACGAGCCTCAAAGACAAAGAGAAAATCCTGAAAGCAGCTCGGGAGAAGAGATATGTAACCTACAATGGTAGAAACATTAGATTGGCAACAGACTTATCCACAGAGACCTGGCAGGCCAGAAAGGACTGGCAGGACATATTCAGAGCACTAAATGAGAAAAATATGCAGCCAAGAATACTATATCCAGCTAGGCTGTCATTGAAAATTGAAGGAGAGATAAAAAGCTTCCAGGACAAACAAAAACTAAAGGAATTTGCAAACACGAAACCAGCCCTACAACAAATATTGAAAGGGGTCCTCTAAGCAAAGAGAGAGCCGAAAAGCAACATAGACCAGAAAGGAACACAAACAATATACAGTAACAGTCACTTTACAGGCAATACAATGGCACTGAATTCCTATCTTTCAATAGTTACCCTGAATGTAAATGGGCTAAATGCCCCAATCAAAAGACACAGGCTATCAGATTGGATTAAAAAACAAGAGCCATCCATATGCTGTCTGCAAGAGACTCATTTTAGACCCAAAGACACCCCCAGATTGAAAGTGAGGGGGTGGAAAACCATTTACCATGCTAATGGACACCAAAAGAAAGCTGGGGCGGCAATCCTTATATCAGACAAATTAGATTTTATACCAAAGAGTGTAATAAGAGATGAGGAAGGACACTATATCCTACTTAAAGGGTCTATCCAACAAGAAGATCTAACAATTGTAAATATCTATGTCCCTAACATGGGAGCAGCCAATTATATAAGGCAATTAATAACAAAAGCAAAGAAACACATCGACAACAATACAATAATAGTGGGGGACTTTAACACCCCCCTCACTGAAATGGACAGATCATCTAAGCAAAAGATCAACAAGGAAATAAAGACTTTAAATGACACACTGGACCAAATGGACTTCACAGACATATTCAGAACATTCCATCCCAAAGCAACGGAATACACATTCTTCTCTAGTGCCCATGGAACATTCTCCAGAATAGATCACATCCTAGGTCATAAATCAGGTCTCAACCGGTACCAGAAGATTGGGATCATTCCCTGCCTATTTTCAGACCACAATGCTTTGAAACTAGAACTCAATCACAAGAGGAAAGTCGGAAAGAACTCAAATACATGGAGGCTAAAGAGCATCCTACTGAAGAATGAATGGGTCAACCAGGAAATTAAAGAAGAATTAAAAAAATTCATGGAAACCAATGAAAATGAAAACACAACTATTCAAAATCTTTGGGATACAGCAAAGGCAGTCCTAAGAGGAAAGTATATAGCAATACAAGCCTTTCTCAAGAAACAAGAAAGGTCTCAAGTACACAACCTAACCCTACACCTAAAGGAGCTAGAGAAAGAACAGCAAATAAAGCCTAAACCCAGCAGGAGAAGAGAAATAATAAAGATCAGAGCAGAAATCAATGAAATAGAAACGAAAAGAACAGTAGAACAGATCAACGAAACTAGGAGCTGGTTCTTTGAAAGAATTAACAAGATTGATAAACCCCTGGCCAGACTTAACAAAAAGAAAAGAGAAATGACCCAAATCAACAAAATCATGAATGAAAGAGGAGAAATCACAACCAACACCAAAGAAATACAAACAATTATAAGAACATATTATGAGCAACTCTATGCCAGCAAATTAGATAACCTGGAAGTAATGGATGCATTCCTAGAGATGTATCAACTACCAAAACTGAACCAGGAAGAAATAGAAAACCTGAACAGACCTATAACCACTAAGGAAATAGAAGCAGTCATCAAAAATCTCCCAAAACACAAAAGCCCAGGGCCAGATGGCTTCCCAGGGGAATTCTACCAAACATTTCAAGAAGAATTAATACCTATTCTTCTGAAACTGTTCCAAAAAATAGAAATGGAAGGAAAACTTCCAAACTCATTTTATGAGGCCAGCATTACCTTGATCCCAAAACCAGACAAAGACCCCATCAAAAAGGAGAATTACAGACCAATATCCCTGATGAACATGGATGCAAAAGTTCTCACCAAAATACTAGCCAATAGGATCCAACAGTACATTAAAAGGATTATTCACCACGACCAAGTCGGATTTATCCCTGGGCTGCAAGGTTGGTTCAACATCTGCAAATCAATCAACGTGATACAATACATTAACAAAAGAAAGAACAAGAATCATATGATCCTCTCAATAGATGCAGAAAAAGCATTTGACAAAGTACAGCATCCTTTCTTGATCAAAACTCTTCAGAGTATAGGCATAGAGGGTACATACCTCAATATCATAAAAGCCATCTATGAAAAACCTACAGCGAATATCATTCTCAATGGGGAAAAACTGAGAGCTTTCCCCCTAAGGTCAGGAACACGGCAGGGATGTCCACTATCACCACTGCTATTCAACATAGTGTTAGAAGTCCTAGCCACAGCAATCAGACAACAAAAAGAAATCAAAGGCATCCAAATTGGCAAAGAAGAAGTCAAACTCTCACTCTTTGCAGATGATATGATACTTTATGTGGAAAATCCCAAAGACTCCACCCCAAAACTGCTAGAACTCATACAGGAATTCGGTAAAGTGGCAGGATATAAAATCAATGCACAGAAGTCAGTGGCATTCCTATACACCAACAACAAGTCAGAAGAAAGAGAAATTAAGGAGTCGATCCCATTTACAATTGCACCCAAAACCATCAGATACCTAGGAATAAATCTAACCAAAGAGGCAAAGGATCTATACTCAGAAAACTATAAAATACTCATGAAAGAAATTGAGGAAGACACAAAGAAATGGAAAAACGTTCCATGCTTATGGATTGGAAGAACAAATATTGTGAAGATGTCAATCCTACCTAGAGCAATCTACACATTCAGTGCAATCCCCATCAAAATACCATCCACTTTCTTCAAAGAAATGGAACAAATAATCCTAAAATTTGTATGGAACCAGAAAAGACCCCGCATAGCCAGAGGAATGTTGAAAAAGAAAAGCAAAGCTGGCGGCATCACAATTCCAGACTTCCAGCTCTACTACAAAGCTGTCATCATCAAGACAGTATGGTACTGGCACAAAAACAGACACAGAGATCAATGGAACAGAATAGAGAGCCCAGAAATGGACCCTCAACTCTATGGTCAACTCATCTTTGACAAAGCAGGAAAGAATGTCCAATGGAAAAAAGACAGTCTCTTCAACAAATGGTGTTGGGAAAATTGGACAGCCACATGCAGAAGAATGAAACTAGACCATTTCCTTACACCACACACAAAAATAGACTCCAAATGGTTGAAAGACCTCAATGTGAGACAGGAGTCCATCAAAATCCTAAAGGAGAACACAGGCAGCAACCTCTTCGACCTCAGCCGCAGCAACTTCTTCCTAGAAACATCACCAAAGGCAAGGGAAGCCAGGGCAAAAATGAAGTATTGGGACTTCATCAAGATAAAAAGCTTTTGCACAGCAAAAGAAACAGTCAACAAAACCAAAAGACAACTGACAGAATGGGAGAAGATATTTGCAAATGACATATCAGATAAAGGGCTAGTATCCAAAATCTATAAAGAACTCATCAAACTCAACACCAAAAGAACAAAGAATCCAATCAAGAAATGGGCAGAAGACATGAACAGACATTTTTCCAAAGAAGACATCCAAATGGCCAACAGACAC
Source organism: Halichoerus grypus (assembly GCF_964656455.1). Taxonomy (NCBI): domain Eukaryota; kingdom Metazoa; phylum Chordata; class Mammalia; order Carnivora; family Phocidae; genus Halichoerus; species Halichoerus grypus. Next base: position 150,667,284 of record NC_135712.1, on the reverse strand, counting down.
ATGAAAAAGTGTTCAATATCGCTCGGCATCAGGGAAATCCAAATCAAAACCTCAATGAGATACCACCTCACACCAGTCAGAATGGCTAAAATTAACAAGTCAGGAAATGACAGATGTTGGCGGGGATGCGGAGAAAGGGGAACCCTCCTACACTGTTGGTGGGAATGCAAGCTGGTGCAGCCACTCTGGAAAACAGTATGGAGGTTCCTCAAAAAGTTGAAAATAGAGCTACCATATGATCCAGCAATTGCACTACTGGGTATTTACCCCAAAGATACAAAAGTAGGGACCCGAAAGGCAACATGCACCCCGATGTTTATAGCAGCAATGTCCACAATAGCCAAACTGTGGAAAGAGCCAAGATGTCCATCGACAGATGAATGGATAAAGAAGTGGTATATATATACAATGGAATATTATGCAGCCATCAAAAGGAATAAGATCTTGCCATTTGCAACGACGTGGATGGAACTGGAGGGTGTTATGCTGAGCGAAATAAGTCAAACAGAGAAAGACATGTATCATATGACCTCACTGATATGAGGAATTCTTAATCTCAGGAAACAAACTGAGGGTTGCTGGAGTGGGGGGTGGGGTGGGAGGGATGGGGTGACTGGGTGATGGACACTGGGGGGGTATGTGTTCTGGTAAGCGCTGTGAATTGTGCAAGACTGTTGAATCTCAGATCTGTACCTCTGAAACAAATAATGCAACATATGTTAAGAAAGAAAAAAAGAAGAAGAAGAATGTAGCAGGAGGGGAAGAATGAAGGGGGGGGGAAATCGGAGGGGGAGAAGAACCATGAGAGACAATGGACTCTGAAAAATAAACTGAGGGTTCTAGAGGGGAGGGGGTTGGGAGGATGGGTTAGCCTGGTGATGGGTATTGAGGAGGGCACGTTCTGCATGGAGCACTGGGTGTTATGCACAAACAATGAATCATGGAACACTATATCTAAAACTAATGATGTAATGTATGGGGATTAACATAACAATAAAAAAATTAAAAAAAAAAAAAAAATAAAATCACAAATTTGAACAAAAATTTAATGAAATTTATTTGCATTTATATCTTGAAATTTTTGTAAATCATACTCAGTATGTTTTTAGACATAACACTATTTGCAATTCTAGCTTTAAATATCCATCTAGTTGCCAACGTAAACAATCAATATTGTCCTTCAGGCATTTTGCCAATTTTATCAAATAAAAATATAAGACACTCTATTAATTTTGAATTTCAGATAAACAGCAATAGTTTTTAGTACAAGTATGTCCCAAATACTATATAAGATGTACTTATTCTAAATAAGTTACCCACTTTTTAAATTTAAAATTCAAATGTGACTGGCTGTCCTATATTTTATCTGACAATCTTAATGTGTATATAAATTTAAGAATAACAGAATTTGCTTAATATTGCAACATGTTCCAGAGCCACTAGGTATAACTGTTGCAAATAGACAAATAGTGCGATGATATGTAAGTAGATACTTTGGGAGGGGTTAGTTGAAAACCTCAAGTAGCAGCAAAGCAGACACTTGGCAATACTGGGAACATATTACTAATATAATATATATATATATATATATATATATATTAATATATATATAAATATATATAGCATATATACACAACATTAAATTCACACCCAGAAGAAAGATTTGACATGTTAATTAATTTGTCTTCTTTCTTACCTAAGTGCTTCCACTGCTCAGATTCCACCTGCATTCTGAAGCAGCACCCATCTTCACACTTAGCAGTGCAAAACATTTTCATGGTAGTTGAACACAGTTGCCTCCTGTCTCTAGGTCCAAGGGCAGAAGTCCTGGAGTAGAGTTTTCCCCCTGACACCTGTGACCTGAAATGGTGTTAGTCATGAGAGTGGAGGTTAAGAGTTATGAGTCATGCTCTAAACTACAAAGTCCTTCATTTCCAGTGACATCGGGGCCCATTATATTCTTCAGTGTGTGTGTGTGTGTCTGTGTGTGTGTGTCTGTGTCTGTGTGTGTTCTCATGAAATCCTGGGCTCTTGAAGGCGCAGGACCCAGAATAGACATCCTTCATACCCAGGCGTGAACATGAATAAATTAGACTTCAGATATACTTCTTTCCCAGGTATCTGTGTTCCAACAATTTCCCAGTCCCCTTTGTAGGCCCCCTTTAGGCCACATGTCTAGTTCTGGACAAGGACTGTGAGCAGAACTCTGTGTCGTATCTATGCCATTTCAGAACTGGTGTGACACCCTTCCACTGTCCCCAGTTACAGTGACTGTGTTGAGAGAGCGGCACAAGACTACAGAGCCTCCACTTTTGACCAAGTGAAAGCGAGTCCCCCCCACCCACATTAGACATGTAGCAAAAGCATAAATAAATAAATAAATAAATAAATAAATAAATAAATAAATAAATAAATGTTTGTTAGAGAAAACCAGAAGGATTTTAGGGATTTTTTTTCCTCCCACCAAATCACAGCCTGGCATAACCTGAATAATAGCAGTTCTGTACTTAAAGAGCTTTCCACATTCTGAGATTACATACCCTTTTATGAGTTTATATATACACACTTTGTACTTTATTTACTTACATTTAAATATTTAATCAGACTGTAATTTACTTTAGCATAACATTTAACATATATTTAAGATTTTATTTAAAAAAGCTGTCCAGACAAAATTTATTACATAATCAATTTCCCTAATAATTTCCAATAATACTTTTATCATCCACTGAATCAGGGGTCATAAACTGTGTTCTGCAAGCCAAATCCAGCCTCCTGACTGTTTTTTTATATATAAATAAAGTTTTATTGAAAACAGCCATGCTTATTTGTTTACACATTGTCTATGGCTGCTTTTATGCTATATAACAGAATTGAGTAGTTGTGACCCAGACCATATTGTCCAAAAAGCCTAAAATCTTTACTCTCTGGACCTTTAAAGAAAAAGTTTGTTAACCTTTGCACTAAATTCTCACAGCTGTGTGGTGAAAGGTCTGAAATCAAAACACAATATTACATGCTTTCTTGATATCTAGTAAAACCAGAAGAGCCTCATGTACCCTAACCACAAGATCCCTTCCCTACTGGGCTCCCTGAGTTCCCATGCCCAACAGCCCTCCTTATCGACCCTACCTTATCAAGGGTGCCAAGCAGAGTTCCTGCTTATAGCTGAGTAATGTGTTTCATGAAACAGCCATGGAATTATTCAAACATGCCAATCACATCCTCCTGCATAAACTAGGGAGTACCCCACCCACTGAATACTATACAGTCTACCTCCTACAGCTTTTGGCTGTTCACTCTTTTCCTGAGTGCAACCCCCATGTGGCCCTGCTTGGTGCAGTGTTTTTCCCTCCTGAAGAAATATGTGAGCATATGTAACTAATAAACTGCTTATTTGTCCAGTGCTAAGTATCCTGTATTCAACCACCCCACAACCCCAGGGTAGAAATTCCTTCATCACCAATGGAGTGAATAGGAGATGATTAAAACATTATCTTTAGACTTCTTAGTTTCTTCCATTGGTTTTTTGTCTCAGTGCAATGGTGATATAAAGATTTGAAATTGAAAGGATATCTTATTTTATAGTCATATGAAAATTGATTTTGTTAACATATTTCACTTATGATATTGCTGTGGTAAATATTAAACATTTTTCTTCTAGATAAAAATTTAGAATCTTCTTTTTTCAATCAAACGAATCCAGCTGAGGTAATAACTAGAATTTCACATACATATAGACTGACTTAGAGAATACTATCAATCAAAATCTTTTTAATTTGCCTAAAATTTTTTTTAATAATTTTACTCATATAAATCTTCAGTATGTATTAAGTTTGATCTTAAGGTATTATTTTAGTTGTTGTAGTTGATTTATTTTTAATGCTATTGTCATTAAATCTTTATGTTTCTTTTTTATAATATTTGTTAATGAGTAATCACTTCTATGTAGAGAAGCTACTTAATTTTGTCTTTTCATTTGTAAATGAACTATCTTAGTGAACTGTTTTATTAATTGCATTGGGAGGATATCTATATAAAGATCATTTGCAAATAATTTTCATTTCAGTCTTCTTGTTTCCAGTACTTATACCTATTTTCTAGAGCATTAGTTTCCTATGACTACTATAATAAATTACCACAAACATGGTGACATAAAAAAACAAATTTATTCTCTCTGGAGGCCAGAGGTCTAGAATCAGTATCAATGGGCTGAAATCAAGGTGTCAGCCTGGTTCACAGGCTCTAGGGCGAGAATCTGTTCCTGACTTCTTAAAGCTTCTGGTGGCTGCTTTGTGGCTCCATCACTCCAACCTGTGCCTCTTTCTTCACACATTGCCTTCTCCTCTTCTGTCTGTGTAATCTCCTTGTGCCTTTCTCTTATAAGGACACTGCCATTAGATTTAGAACTCACTCAGACAATCCAGACTGATCTCCTCATTTTAAGATTCTTAATCACATCTGCAACCTGCTTTTCCAAATAAGGTAGCATCTACAGGTTTTACATTTACAGAATGTATAGGACATGGATTTTTTTTTTCCTTTATAGGAGAGACAGTTTAGCCTACCATATCCAGTTTGTTCATTTTATTGAAAAAGATGAAACCCAGAATAACGTTAAATAGTAATAGGGATAGTAGTTGTACTTAGTGAGAGAGTTGGTCTACACATAGTTTGCTATTAAAAGAAGAAAAAAACATACTTTATTCTTTATGTTTTCTTTTTAGTCATTTTTATACATTTTTCCATAAGGCATTTATTTGTCTTTCCTTTAATTAAATTTTTGCATCATATTTTATTCTTTTATAATTTATCTGTCTAGGCATTTATGCACTTGTTTCACATATGAAATTCACGTGGCTATAATCATATGTTTTAGTGTGTCTCTAATTTTTTTTACAAAACCACAAAAAAGAATCATATACACATTAATGTTTAATATACTTTTATCTGTTCATATTTTGTGTCTGTGTGTTTATTTTCACATGTCAATTTATATTGTTATATCTCATGATTAACAGCTCTGTACATAGTTACACACTGCTAAAGTGTTAAAAATGAAATTGTCTTTTCACTCTTAAATAATGCTACAAAAGCATCTATGTATACTTTTATCTATGGAGCTAGCTTCTAGTTACCTACATATTTAAATACTTGATAAAAGTGTAAAATTAAGAAGTACAGCACGGCGCAGGGCGGGCCGGTCCACGGGGCTGCAGGTGGTGTTCTCCTGCAGGCACCCGAGTGGGGCTGGAGGCGGGGCCCGGGCGTGGCGCGGCGCGGGGCCACCCTGCTCCCTGCTGCTAGGCGCTGCTCAGCGCTCTGAGCCCACAGGAGGAAGTAACAGGAGAACAATCTGACATCAGGTACGAACTGCAAGCAGGAGTCCCTGAAGCTGAAGCGAAATTGTCTGTGCCTGTTGGCTCCAGAAGTACCTATGGATTATGGCAGGAAAAGTGAAATGGGTCACTGATAT